>NC_137960.1:38014934-39254934 GCF_963924665.1 Micromys minutus | reverse complement strand
AGAGGTTCTGGGACAATTCTGTGAAAGGACGTGGGGAGGACGGTGTGACCACATGCAGTGAAGGTCAGATACCTGCTGAATGTAAACGTCCCATCCTCTGAGATCAGAAGGCAGCTCCCTCATGCCATGAGAGAACACTGTCTCCGTGGGCAGGATTTACCCGGATTACTGAGAGCTGTACATGACCTGCTCTAATCTTTGACTGTTCGTTCACATGCAACGCCGGCTTTGCTTCGCTCCCGGCACCTTAGCTTCAGAGGCAAGCAGAGACTTACCTCTGCAGTCTGCTGAGTCGTCGTCAGCCTCGTACACTCTTTTTCTAAGACACTGAGCTTTTCAAGTTTAGCGTGAAGCTTCATCTGATCTTGTTCCTTTTCCTTTTGAAGCTGGGCCTGGAGAGGAGAAAAACAAATTCTAAACTTGGCAAGCAATGCCAGTGGATCAAGAACAACATAAGTTCTGAGAAATCAAAATATAACATAAATTGGTTGCTAGAAACGTGTGTGTGTGTGTGTGTGTGTGTGTGTGTGTCTCACTTATGAGCAGAATAAAAGAAAATCAAATCCTCTTAAGGAGCCACTGTAAGAGGGGATGGGCATGTTGCTGACTTAGCACTGGCTAAGAGAATAAATTCCTCTTTGTACCTGTCTACAACAGTGGCACTAGGGAAAGTGTCACAGCAACACAGCAAAGATAAAGAGACGAGGTGTGTGTGACTTACAGGTGACCAAGCTGCTCACTGCCCCAGGCTCCCTGATTCAACAGGAAGAGCAGCCAGGGAATAAAACACGAAGAAAGTCATCTGTGCACACACGTGTGCACTGTTTTACAGGACTGTTTATTACCATATCACGAGGACAACTGGGGAAGGGCGAGGGAGACCCGGACGTGGTTCCCGTGAACATAAAGTGGCTCTAACTGGGAAAGCCACTAAGACAAAATTCGAGGCAAGCAGTACTAGAGCGGAGACCGCTGCCCAGTCCCGGCATCTCAGAGAACACACGGGAGTAAGACAGAGGGCCTGTTGGGAGAGTAAAGGCAAACATGTTCCACATGTGATGTAAAACAGACAGATTAACAGTCCAGGGATGGAACACTGGGGAATTCTGGGTGCTTGTGAGAAAACTCCAAGAAAACAAGACAAGAGTCTTGTGACCTCAGTTTCTTCAGAATATGGAATTGCTCTTATATTGTGTTTGCATGTTCCTCCCAGGAGCGAGTCTACCCAATACTGCTTGCTGCGATTAGCCAATTAATGTTTAAACTATCCCTTATATGTCTCTGTGGAAACAGGTTTTTCCACATGTGGCCTGTCCTTGGGATGATACACACAGCTTGAACCATGAGACCTTTACTCAAGTGACTTTCCTAACCTTCGACATATAAATTGTTGGATGCTCTGAACAGAGACGGCTATTGCATGAGACTTTAGTTGGCTTCCTTTATCACAGTTCTCAACCCTTTCAAAGCCGCTGCAACCCTTTAATACAGTAGGTCCTCATGTTCTGCCGACCCTCAACCGTAAAATTTTGTTGCTACTTCATAACTGTAATTTTCTACTTTTATGGATCGTAACGTAAATATCTGATGTTGATATCTGACACTGTACTGTAGTAATCACAGACCATAGGTGGAGAGGCACCACACTGGCTCCATTCTCCCAGAGAGCGGTGCACAGTACATCAATTATCAAACTGCTAAACAATCAGAAATAAAGAAGACAGCTCAGACAAAGCCTTTACTGTGCTGAAAACATAAGGCTGGGCCTTGTGGCGCACTCCTGTGAACATAGCATACAAGAGGTTGAGGCAGGAGGATCGCCCTGAACCAGAGGCCAACCTAGGCAAGGTCAAGGCTGCACTTAGAGACTATGGCAAAACAAACAAGAATAAATAGCTCTTCCCAAACAACAGAATAATAACAGGAAGTACACAGGGCAGGAGTGACAGCGCAGAGGGTAAAGGTGCTTGCTGTTCAAGCCTGACAACCTGAGTTCAATCCTGGAACCACAAAAGCAGCCGAGGAGGGCGGTGTGCATGTGTAAGCAGAAGCAAGAGCTGCGTGAGACCCACGGGCTAGCCTGCCTGAAGTATGCAGTTCAGGGGCAGAGACAATGAGGCAGACCCGGCCTCAAGGCAAAAGCAGGAGAAAACAGACTTCTGCAATGTGTGCCATCACATGCTCCAACATCACACGCATGCATGCACACCTATACACACATACATACAAAACAGACAAAAGACAAACGCCATAAGCTAGGATTCCTTGTCTAGCAAAAACACCCACCAACAAGTATGAAATCGAGAGTTTTCCAGGCACATAAATCTACTAGACTTGATGGCATTATTACTTTTTTCTTTAGACTAAAAGAAAATCTATGCAAAGAAGTAAAAAGCACTGAAGATAACTTAATGTAAATAAGTATATACTGCCTTTCTTTGGAAGTTTCCTTAATGGATAATTTAAAATGGATAATTTAATCGACAATTTAAAAGAACCAATAATGAATTATGAGTTGGCTTATAGCATGCAAAAATAAAGGAAAGCTGGAATACAAATTAGAGGCACACAGTAGGAAGCTGTAGTACAAACTGGAGACACACAGTAGGAAGGTCTTTTATACTTTAATACCAATTCATGGCAGACTGTGGCTGGAGATAATACCCATGTCTGGAGGAAGAAAAGACAATATTTAAGAAGATATCACTAGAGCTGCGTAGTGATTCATGTAGAAACACAAGTCAGTTGAGAGGATGAGGGCGAGGACTGTGGGTTCAAACCCACCCTGGCACTAGACTGTGATCTTGGCCCCGGACAAATAAAACTCCCAGTAAAGCACCGGCCTGGCATGTGCGATGCCCAGGACTGAATTCTGCGCAGCATACACAAGCACATAAAGAAGCTACTAGGAGGATCTGAAGGCATTTTTAAGTGAACGAAATGAAAACAAACATGAGCAAACTCTGTCGGATGCAGTCAAAGGGTAAAGGTTTGATAACATCAGCTACAAAATGTGATAGTTCAAAGAATGAAAGGGAGCCTTGGGGTGAGCGACTCGGGACAACTCAGCTGACAGTCCAAAGAGAGAAACATTAGAGGGCACTGCAAGTCCCAACGGAGGTGGCAGGACAGGGGAGGAGGCAGAGCAGGGCCAGGGGCAGGAGGACACCTAGGACACACAAGGCTTCAGCTTTGGCCCTCAGCAGGGAGAGTCTGGAAAGCCACTTAACTACTTGGGGAATCTCTCAGATGGGGACTCCTCTTGTGTGACAGGTCAGCACCAAGAAAGTCCCCTGTCAGTCCCCATATTAGAGGGTGTGGCAGGTCTCTACCGCGTGGGGACCAGCGCACTGATTTTAGACTGAGCTGCTGTGGGGACCTGAAAAACAAGTATCACCTACAAGGCTGGCAGCAGGGAGAAGGGCACAGGGACAGCGGTGGGGACGGTGACAGCGGTGGGGAAAGCACAGTGAAGGGGGGTTTGGACTTGAGATGTTAAGAGTTGAGGCTGCGGAAAGCTGGGATCAGCAGAAGGGATATGGCAGGTGGAGCTCCACCCCCCAGGATGGCAGCAGACACCATTGCCTGAAGATAACTGGACAACCAGCAGGCCTGAGCTGAGGTCAGTGGGCACCAGACCTCTGGAGCCACAGATGTACCCTGTGTTAGGGCCAGGTGCAGGCCCCGCCCTCCTTCACCACTCAGACACCTCGGTACTCTCCTGCTGCTAAGCCCTAACACCCCCTACTTCAAGCCAGCAAGAGCGAGCTCTGAGTCCCCAGCAGAGGGTGGGGCAGCTGCAGGCCTCCCTCTCAGCAGCCCATGTGGAGCAGGGTGGGAAAGCTTGGGACCGACACCCCACTGATTTCAGGGCTCTGCTCGCTTCCCCTGCTCACCTGCTTTGTATGTCTCCTCCTAAACAAATGTTGGCTTCCTACATCCAGTGCATCATTTCCTTACCATCTTCTATTCCGTGTCATTACTCGGCCTGAGGTGTGTGCTTATTTCTTGTTCAGTGCTGGTGCGGTTTTTTCCTCTCCGAGTGTGACTGAGAATTAAACCCTTACAGCTGCTCACTAAGATCCCCAAATAAAACCAGAAGACATTCCATACCAACAGAGAAGTGGAAATCCACGCCCCCAATGATCAATGAACGAGTCTAAGTAAATGGAGTGCTGACGAGAGCCAATGCCAGCTTGTCAACAAGAGAACCTACCTGCCCAGGGACTTCAAGAACACAAAGCAGAAAAGCAGAGAGAGCCCATCCATCTGTCGTGGGTGGTACAGTATCAAACAAGAAAATCAGTGAAGAAAAACAGATTTGGGGAGAAAAATGGAAGAAATGATAGAAATGCAAAACCCAATTAGCAGAACTAAAGCCCCAGGGAGAGCATCAGACACAGGACCCAGCAGAGAAAAGAATATCGGGAGAGGGGAAAAGGCGGGGGAAATAGTACCTCAGACTTCAGGGCAAGCGTGCCAGCACAGACACACCTAAGAACGCTGGGGCAGGAGCACAGCCTGGATTGAAGACTCCCTCAGGCAGAAGCACGTGAGATAAAAGCTAATCTTCCTTGACAACTTGACTGGATTTAGGATTGCCATGGAAGTGGTGTGCCTATGGGGGTGTTTACAGAAAGGTTTAGAGAGAAGACTTCTTCCATCAGGTGAAGGGGGGTGTCCCCAAACTGAATAAGGAGAAGGGAAGCAGAGCTTCATGACTGGACCCACATGGCCAGCAGTCTCCATTCCTGTGTCTGTTAAGAATAAGTTTGGGGTTGAAAAGAAAGAAACCACGCCTGCAGTGTCGGACAAGGCGAACGCCAGCCTTCAAAGGTGTGCTGTTCACCAAGCAGAACAAGCACCGGGCAGGGACTGCTCTTGGTTTTTATTCTAACTCAGGAGACGACTGTGTCTCTTCCCCATTGGCTGGGCTCCCACCTCACAGGCTTTTGCAATTGTCTAGTCAGAGAAAAATCAGTGCCCAGGAAATGAAGGAGGAAGGGTGGGGGACCTCAATCCAAGAATTTAGCAGGGCTGTGTAATCAGAGGCCTTAGTGGGTGAGTTCGTGGTGGGGGTTACCACACTCACGTCAAAGTTTCCTAAGGTGGAAGAGGCAAAGGCAGCCGACTGTGTCATATTGATGGGAAATCTTACATTCAGTGTTTCTTCTCCTATCTCCCATGACGGTCTGTACACTCAAGTTTGATTCCAGGTGCTTTTGTGGGTGTTTGTAACAACATGAGCCTGTTGTTGGGTCCTGGGGAGTGGGGCGCTGCAGTGATATACCTGACTACAACGGTTCTTAGTGTCTGCAACTAGTTTGTGGGAGGGTGAAAGAGATTGGAGCTGTGAGTTAGAGAAGTCCTGGAATCCTGTAGTCAGAGCTCAGTGGCCATTTTGGGGAGGTTCAGAAGGCAAGAGAATGAGAAAACAGATGAATATACAGTGGTGTCCCAGTTCATGAAATTCCAAAGAGGAACAGGACTTGAAAACAGGAAGTGAGTTAGCGACCATTCACACCACAGTCTGGTGATGAATCAGGACTCGTGTTGCACATGACCCGACAGCTGCAGTGAGGCTGAATTCGGAAGTACAGGCCGGGACGGAAGACGGCTCAGCACTTGCGATTCCTACAGCGGACTTGGGTTCGATTCCCAGCACCCACAACTCTCAGAACTCTCTGTAACTCCAGTTCCAGAAGATCCACAGCCCTCTCCTGGCCTATTTGGGTATCTACACATGTTCAAGAGTGCATGCGCATGTGCACACACACACACACACACACACACACACACACAAATCCTTTAAAAGTACCATATTGTTGGGTGGAGGAAAACTTCATGGGGACGTTGTATTCACATTATTCCACAGTTATGTTTACTGCTTTGAAAGAGAGCAAAACACTGGCCAGAAAAATATGAAAACGGTCAGAGTAGTCAAGAGTTGATATTGTAGCCAATGTGGGATGGACAGACATTAGCACCACCAAGGAAAAGTGCTGAGGGTCAGACCTGAGCTGAGCCAGGTTCCAATGTGAGAAAATGCAAGTTCATTTGAAACAGGAAGTTTGAACTGAAGCCACTGCTTGAGAAGAACTGTGTGCACACAGAGGTCAAGAGGTCACTGTGACTCTACTCCACGAGCTCAGACTACAACCTGGGGAGACAGAAGAACTGTGCAGTGTCTTGGTTTTACATAAATGACAGAGGAGTCAAAGGTCATCAGGGTTTGCAAACGTGTTAAGGCCACGGGAACTAGGCAGGGAGTGACAGGTTCCGAGTCCCCGTAAGGAGGCCCTAAGAGGCTACTGCACGAAGTCATCATTGTTGACATCTCAGGAAAGTTTAGAGCAGACAGTGGACCTGCCCGAGAGAGGGGCTGTGTGAGCCACAGGCAGGTGCTGGAGCGGCATGCCGTCAGGCTGTCGGAGTTTGGATGCTTCTAGCCCAGTCCCAGCAACCACGGTTGCAGCTCGAGGCTTGCTGTTGGCCCCGCTGACCTCCAGCCTTGTCCTGCTCTCCTTTCCTTCCAAGGCCCCACTCCTCTCTTATAAGGGAAATGTTTGCTCTGTATCACTGTATGCTGGAAATATATGACGTTTTTGGGTTTTACAGGAGCTCAGAAGAGTTTGTCTTGAATCTCAGAAGCAGAAGAGGCTTTGGAACAGTGGTTCGGACTGTTAACAGCTTATAGGAACTTTGAGAGATGGAGTAAAGTATTTTACGTTTGAGACGGAGATGAGACTTATGATTTAAAGCTCATGTGCATGGCTACCAGGTTGATAAGGAGTGCAGCTGTGGTGGTTAGTCTTCACTGTCGACTGGACTGGACTTAGCATCACCATGGAAACACATTTATATGAGGATGTTGTCAGATCAGGAGGGAAGGCCCATCCTGGGTCTAGGTGGCATCATCCATTGGCTGGGGTCTAGCGAATACAAAGGAGAAAGAAACAGAACACGAGGCCCGCCTCTCTGCTTCCTGGTGAGGAAGATGCAATGTAAGCAGCCACCTCCCAGTCCTGCTGCCATGCCTTTCCTGCTGTGAGAGACTACCACACCGTGAGTCCAGATAAACCCCTCCTTTGCTTTACTTGCTTTGGTCAGACCTACTGCACTAGAAATGGAAAAGTACACAGTCAATGAGTCATCACAAAGCATTCCGCACATCTAGGGAAAGAAATGAACATCCAATGTGAGAAAGGATTTTCCCCTAGAAAGGTAGATAGCCCAGCAAGGAAGGGCCTGCTTCTGAAGCTTCCTTCTCATTTCTGCCAGCTAGCATCACATCAGATAGTGAAGCCAAGCTCCCAGCATTGTGACGAGATGCCATCACTACCTATGGCTAAAACTCCCGTGTGCTGCCCAAAGGGGCTACTTGCTAGTCCAGTTCTGGTTCTAGAATAAGAACCATTTTTTTTCAAAAAGAAATCACGTTGCCCAATTTCATGTTTATTTTTCATGTGTCCCTTTGTGGAGTATTGACATTATTTTTTCCCTAACTTCCAAATAAAAGGGGGCACTTAGGACTCCAAATTGGCATGCCCAAAGAAGAGCCTTTCTGTGACATGAAAAGATCAGAGCTACAGAAGAAACGATATTACAAGCAGCAAGAGAACAACAGCGAAGACAAACATGTCAGGATAATATCAAACCTCTGCTAAAGGCCTACAGGCCAGCAGAGCACAGAGTGATGCATTTCAAACCCAAAACACGAAAACATATATTTGACAGGTACAAACTCAAAGATCTTTATGTCTGCTAAGACAGAGAAGCCAGCACAAAGGCCATAAAACCAACACAAGTCAGCCTTTCTTTATCTTAGTCCACAGGACTCAGCCTCCCCTTCACTGCTCCTGCTTACTGATGGCATGGTGATGGGGTTCATCTCCTGTGTGTCCCTGATAAGACACCACAGGTCCAAAGCAGCCACCAATGGGTATGCTTAAACAGAAACAAACACTAAGCACTTATTTATTTCTTTACTTGAGACCTGGTCTCTCTGTCATTTTGGAACTCGTTCTGTAGACCAAGCTAGCCTTGATCTCATAAAGACTCCCTGCCTTTGCCTCCAGAGCATCACATCTGGCACCTTTTGCCAGTTGCCACCACATCTGGCAACCTTTTCACTTTATGAGGTGACTATCTTAGGTGTCTCTTGACTGTGTGGTACGGTTTTACTTTTTAATCACTTTTGGAAAGTGCTCAGCTAAAATCCCTTTAGTTATTAGATCTGTATCTAATTACTAGATGTATTAGATTTTCCTCTCCATTTTTAAGCTCCAGTTATATATCCATATAGAGCTTTCTACCTCTGCTGTGCTGCCTTTTCCTATTCCTGAATTTACTGTCATTTGTCCCTTTATTGGTCTGGGTGGCAGATGTCCACTTCTTGAATTCTGTCTGCTGATCTTCTAGCAGATCTACTAGTTCTAAATTTCATTTTTAGGCATTTTATTCCTTCTCAAATTGGCTTGACCACATTGCGGTTTCTAATTTGTGACAGAAAATTTCTTCTTCCTCCTTAGACTCTCAATTTTTGAGATAGAGTCTAATTATGTGTCCAGAGCAGCTCGAGCGTCTCAGCTCAGTGATCATCCTGGTCTGGCTCGTCACCCCTAGTCCTGACTATTTTGAGCACAGAGGTGACAAGCGGATGCCTGTCAGAGCCACACCTCATCCACACTGACTTGTGGGTGTGTCTGTGTGTCTGATGGATGTCGATCCCATTCAGGAGTTCCATCTTCTGCCTGCTTAGTTTGGATAGAAAGTTTCTCAATGTGTTGGAGAAAGGATTGTGAATAATCTGAGGTCCCTAAGAACGCTGGGAATCCAGAAACACTGTAGTTGGTTTTAGGCTTTAGTGTCTAAGGTTTTCTAGGTTGCTCCTACCCGGTACGGGGTTTGATCTGTGCTGTTTACTTTCTCATGCAGCTTCACAGAGCCTGTTATTTCCTAGGCTCTTTGCTCCATGCTGGCCTTAAACTGACGTCCTGAACCAGAAGGGCACTTGTCAGAACTGTCTCAACTGCCCTGCAAAGTCACACATGCCTTCAGAAGGAACGAGCCACACCACCGGGTGGAACTTTTGGGATTTAAGTTGCAGAGTCTGAATTGTTGATGGTGAACTGCCTCATTAGGCCTATCTGCTCTCTTCTCCTTCCCTTCTTTCTTATGCTGCTTGGTAGATTATCTGTTAAGTTTTTCTTGTTTTCATTGCAAAAGTGTTGGCCTAAACAGCAGAGTCTACCATTGCTGTAGGTGAAAATCTCCTAGACACACATGTATATCCTAATACGGTTATAATATGAAAAATTTCTCATATTATATACTACAAAAGCATATTAAATTATATTAGCATTCCTCAGAGGAAAATATGCTTACCTGTTGTTCTAGGATCATATTCTTTTCCCGTTCTACATTGAGAACCGTTCTCTTTGTGTATTCCAATTGCTTCTCTAGAAGAATACAGCGAGTCTGGGCTGAGCTTAACTGTATGCGTATATCTACGCAAAGAGAGAAAGAGACCAGTTAGTTAGCTGACAGCTACATGGACCAGAGTTATCTAAACTCAACCCAAAGCTAAGAGACTGTGTGTGCATGGTGTGTGTTGTTATACATGTGGTGCAAATGTATATACGCACGCACCTACACAGGCTAGAGGAAGTAGATGTGAAGTGTCTTCCTCTATTGCTCTCGGCCTTATTCCCTTGAGTCAAGTCTCTACACAACTGGAAGATCATGGAATCGACCGGCCAGCCAGTGACTAAAGAAAGATAGCAGATGCCCATCCTCCTCACCAACCCCTAAGCTGGAGTTCTAGGTACCCACAGCCAGGCGGCGACTTTTCAGATGGGTGCTAATGAGTCTAAAGCAGGCCTTTGTCCGGACAGCACACTTACTGACTTTAAACATACTTTTGGTAAACAGCTCATTAATTATGTGTGACTCATTGACAATATCTTCCCTTACAAAGACAGAAGGCATACCTCCAAAAGGAGAGAGAGAAAAAGAGAGGGAGGGGGAGGGAGAGGAGATATGAATGTGTGGGGGTCTGAGAACAACTTATGGGAGTCCATTTTCTCTTTCTGCTATTTCGATCTCAGGAATCAAACTCAGATCATCAGGCTTAGTAGCAAGTGCCTTTACCCTGAGGGGTGTGTATGTGTGTGTGTGTGTGTGTGTGTGTGTGTGTGTGTGTGTGTGTGTGTGTGTGTGTTATGTATCCCTGGTTAACCTGGAACTTGCTATGTAGCCAAGCTAGTCAGGAACTCACAGACATCCACCTGCCTCCACCTCCCAAGTGCTGGCCGAAAGGCTGTGCCACCCTGCCCGGCTCTCTCCAGTCCCAAGCATAGAGAGCACAGTCTATTCCATAAGGGCAGGTAACCAACTGTTAACCCTTTTACTTTAGTCAGTTTGACTTTGTTCAGCTGTCTCGGTTTCTGATTCTCATTCTTTATTCTATTGGCTGGGTAAAACGCAGAGGCTGTCTCTAAGTGTGTGAACGTGTTAGCAGGAAAATTCACACTCCAAATGTCTTATCTAATGTTTGTCTCATAATTTCTACACATGTCTCTACTCTATGTCCTTATCTCCTCTAATTAATCCTGGGTTCCTCAAGTTGAATACAATTATTTTCCATTCATTTTATGTTGTTTAATTACTACCATTGCTTTAGTGTTAATAAAAAAATATAAGCATTTAAATGATATTTATAGGCTAAGCTGGGTTTTATTATTTATTTTAAAGATATTCTGACTTCTAAACACAACATGCCTAAGTATTTCTTTCAATGATTTATTTAAATAATAAGTATTTCCGAACTCGGGCTAGGATGCGGCTGGGTTGACAGAGTGCTCCAGGCACCCCCCCCCACACACACACACAGCACAGAGTAGAGGTGAGACCTGCAGTCCCAGCACTTGGGGCGGCAGCAGGAGAGTAGCAGGGTCTGGCGTGCAAGGCCATCCTTGGCTACAGCAAGTTCAAGGCCAGCCTGGAGTTCATGTAAGAGAAACCCCTGCCCCCTAAATGTATTTGTGAGCAAGTAGGTTCAAAGTTATATTAGCTTCCCACAAATATCGAGATGCCCAGGACCAAGGCCTCCTGGTCTGTTTGACAAAAGAGCAGGGCCGGTTGCGTCCGCTCAGCTGGGCTTACTGGTCGTCAGGCTCTGGTGACCCCACATGCCTGAGGAACCCCCCCTTTCCCCGTCCTTTACCTTTCTTCTGTTTAATCAGCTCCTGGTGCGCCAGGTTCCGCTCATTGGTCTCCTCCTCCAGGGCCTTCTTATACTGCGCTGCCTCTCTGGACAGAAGGTTCAGGTTGTCCTCTGCCTGCATCCGCTCCAGCTCCAGACGGCGAATCTTGTCCTGAAGAGTTTTTAATGCTGAAACAAGGGCTAGTGAAAAGAAGCGCGCTCCATGATTTAAGTGAAACTCTTTGAACACTGAATAACCATAGTGACTTGGGTGACAATAAGAAAGGAGCAGTGCATGTTTGCTAGTGACCGTAACATGTTATACTGTGTAATTATATAAATATGTGCACATATACATGTTATATATAATAAATTAAATAATAAGACTCTGTTTACATAAAATATAAATAATAAAATAAAAACGATAATACAAAGGGTTACATTTCCTACACTGTATCTTATAAAAACAATAATCTACTACTGGAGTAAATGGTTTCTAAGACTGAACCACAAGTAACTTAACAGAATGATTATTATTTCCAGATGAACTTCCTTCAACTAATTAATATGGTGACCTAGGTCTAAAGTTGTCCTCAGGTCTTCCCCATGTTTGTTCTTTGTCCCAGAAGGAATACTAAAGCCCTGGACCCATGAGTTGGGCCAGCTTTCCCATGGCACAGACGGGCGTCTGCTTCTGAGACCTTTACTCGGCTACATTGCTGTGTCCGTGATACAGATGCATCTGGAGTTAGCGGTTTTCCAAACATCATTTTACACTTTCTATGAAACTGTGACTTCAAACGATAAAAGTGGATCTGAGTGGAATATACGTTAGTGAGTAGCATGTATGCAGTTAGGGCAATGTATGCGGGGACTTTTGTTTGTGCTCTGACGCCGGTAGCTGGCTCGCTGCTCTGGATTACTCTGTAAACTCAACAGAGCTCATCTGTTTACTATCGTCACGGTGCTGGCTAGTTCCCACCATTTGACACAGGCCGGCCTCATCTGGGAGGAGGGGATTTAAATTAAGAAAAAGCCCTCTACCAGGCTGTCCTGTGGTGCAGTTTCCCCGATTAGTGATGGAAGCGGAGGGCCTGGCTCTCTGTCCCTGAGCTGGTCATCCCGCAAACACGAGGAGTAAGTCAGGCAGCGGCACTTCCTGCCTCAGTGTGCCCTGGCCTCCTCGGTGATGAGCGGAAATAGATCCCTTCCTTACCACGCAGTTTGGGTCATGGTGGTTTATTTCGGCAACAGAGATCCTAAGACAGCAACCATGATTGCAGATTTTTTTTTTTTTTTTTTTGAAGAGTGATAAACAGGTCTTAGAAAGTAATTTGTAAAGCATAAGATATTTCTGAAGCCCTATTTTCTAATTTGATTCTGAGGTTTGCTTTGGTTGATGTCTAAAACATTGCCAGTAGTCTTTTTCTATGGTTACTAGGATAAAATGGCTTCTTAAGGGATTTTCAAGGATAATTTCAGACGTGTGGTTTCTCACTGCTGCTTGAATGAGATACAATTCTGATTATCTATGTTAGAAGGATTCCAACTCCAGATTTTCATTCTAGCTTTTACTGATGTATTTACCTTTGTTATGTGATGTGTTCATCACGTGTGTGTGGGTGTACATGTGCCACGGTACACACAGAGGCCCAAGGACAACCTTCCAGCGCCAGTCCTCGACCATGTGGCTGCTCAGAATGCATTCCTAGCCACGGAACCATCTCTCTGTTGATGGTCCCTTGGACTTTTATTTTATTTCCAAATTGACAAGAAGTTTAATAGGAAAAGAACTAGTTTGGAAAGAGACATTTTGAGAGATAAGAAGGGAGTTTAAATTGGGAAAACTCTCTCTACCAGGGGTTTAGGCTCCTTAGTGAAATGTGCAAGCCTGCAGTATGGTGGCCTAGAGAGTGGGCTCTCTCATATCACAGCCTGTGTGGTGGCACCTGCCTGTGAGGCCAGCACTCCAGAGGCTGGGTAGGAGGAAGAAGTATGTTTGACGTCATCCTGGGCTATAGTGTGAGACCCGGAAAAAAGTGGTTAAGAAAAAGAAAAACTTAAATAAAAAATTTACTTTATCACTCTTGTTAGAGGCAGAATTTCTATCCATCCCTGGATGGCCTCGAACTTGCTGTGTAGACCAGACTGCCTCAAAAATCACCTACATCTCAAGTGCTGAGATGAAAGACATGCACTATCTACCACTCCCTTGGCCTGTGACTTTTGTTCCTAAAAGAGCAGTTTTCTGTTTTCAGAGATACTTTTATTATTATAACTGTACACTATTTGTTAGTTTGTTACATTAATCTGTAGCTTAGAGCTGAAGAAACCACTATTTTTATGAGTGGCGAGTGACCTATGAAGCTCCGAGGGAACAGTAGCCTCGTGGTTGACAGTTGTGTGAGTTCTTACAACACAATCACAGTACTTCTACACAACCGCAGTATAGTTACTTCCATTCCGTGCACTGCTCCTGACTTTCTGTAAATTTCATATTAATATTACCTTGGTTGTTTGGACTATTAATTATCTTAGGAGAGTTCCTAGGGTGGTAATTCTTCGAAGCTTCATTCTGTAAGAATAACGGAAAATACTTTCTTTCTGGAGGGTTAAGGTAGCTTCCAACCACACTGTGTGATAATTCAGAATCCATTGTCTGTGGGAAACAAGAGAGACAGGGTGTGGTATCACTGATCCCATTGGAAGGATAGATGCACCACAGGAGGATGACACAGCACACAGCTGTTAGCAATATACAACAGCTGTACATTTACAAACCTAACAATCACAAGGTCCACTAGGCTAAACTCAGCAACAATAGAAATAAACCAGCTATTTGCTGTGTAATCAAGTAAGCAAGCAACGAGCAAGTGACATAAACGCCCATTTGTCCCCCGGTGTTCCTAAGTTACGTTTATCCCAGACACAGAAATATGAGTCTAGGACTTCAAGGATATGCTCAGAGACAATGCAGATTTTTAACAGAAGCCATCAATGCTAGTCTCTCATAGAACTTTTAGACACGACCAGATGGGTTTCTAAGGAAAGCCTGCATATGTGAAATTCCTGAATCTAATCCTTGACTAAAACACGCTTACACTTAAAGAACCTCCACACTGATCATCTCCCTTGAACAACTCAATGCTAGCTGGTGCTATTCACAGATACACTGGGTGAAATGAGCTACTATTTGCACAAGTACCACTCGCTGGCACAGTTCTAAGCCAGAGAGCAATATATAAATGTAACTGGGCAAGGGCATTATAGAGATGCTCAGTTTTTATTTCTGCGTTACACTATTGTTTGTGACTTCAGGGCGTCCAGGTTAAAGAGGCAAAATCTGGCTTCTCTCCATGACTATATTCCTGAGAAGGGCAAAGGAGATGCTTCTAGAATTTTCTACTGTAGCTTCCAGAATTTTCCACCACAGTTGTTGCCATGACAATCTCATCTGACTAAATGAGGCAGGTTTACTGAACCACTTGCTGCTCGTGGCTCTTAGGAAACACCCGGGCTCGGCTATGACTGCCACTAGCTGTCACTTCCTGAGTATGTCTCCATGCCCTTGGGTACGGCTGTTCAGGGCTGATTCCCTCAAAAAAGCAAGATGCTAAGTTAGTCATGGCTGGCTCACTATGAGTCCCTAAGAGTGGGTAAGTTCTGAAGATGAATGTGTATCTGTAGGCAGAGGGAGATAGTGGAGACTCTCCTCAAAACACGAGTCATTCAGTACATGGCTCCCTTCTCAGTTCCTGGTTTGTCCCTCCAATAACGGGCCAGACATAAAGCATCTCAGTTTCTACACGATTTGGAAAGTGAAGACCCCTCTGACCCAAGTATAATATATTTTGCAGATCAGATTTTGGCACAAATTAAAAGATTAGGAACGGGTGGCACAGTCCTTTCATCTCAGGATTCTGAAGGCAGAGCTGACTTTGCACTAAGGAAGGGTGATACAGGAGAATAAGGGTTCGAGGTCACTCTCTGCTACCTGTGGGGTTCAGGGCCAGCTTGGGCTACAGGAGATCTTGTCTCAAACAAACAACAAAACACACTGGCTTAGGTTTAATGTTGATAAAATTGTGACAACTCAGAAGATTGTCAGTGAAGAGACTTGTTTGTAACAAATACATGTCAAGTTGATACGAACAGCAACAAACCATCTGTAGAATGAAAATAAAGAAGAGAAGCACCGAGAAATGGCTGGGGTGTGGGGTGTGGCACTAGCTGTGTAAACCTGAATTTAGTCCTTGGATCCCAAGAGAAGGCACAGGGAGAGAAAAACATCCATAAAGATACCCTCCAGTGTCTACACGCACCCCGCCCCCACACCAATAAATAACTTCCTTAAAAGTAGAAATGATGAGGTCATAAGAAGAGACAGCTGCTATGGTTTGGATCGTAAATTCCCCCAAAGGCCCATAAGGTAAAGGAGTCCTTGCCCGTGGTGGAGCCTTTAGAAGGAAGACCCCAGTAGAAGGCAGAGACTTTAGGGCACACTTCCAGGTGACATTCTGTCTGAACTGTCCTTAACAGGCCTGCTCTGGATGTGACTGCTAGGAAATGCTATCTCTTAAAAACCCACATAGAAACCGTGAGCCGTGCTGACCCCTCCCCAGGACAGTCTCACTGTGTAGCAATGACTGACCTAAAACTGTTATGTAGGTCAGGTTAATTACAGACAAGCACCATCATGCCCAGCCATCTTTCCTCCTGAACTGATGACCTCAGCCATTTTGTCAGCACAGCACAATAGGCTATGGTTCACAAGGTCCCACTGTAGTGTAGGCTCTTGCTTAATCCTTACAGCCCGCTCCTGGGTTGTAATCAAGTACACACACCTAGCAGCTGCTTGTTTACAGAAAAAGCTGAGCAATCCTAGGAGGAAAACTCTGATGAAAGACAAACCAGTACGAAGAGTCTCACCTAAAAGTCAAAGACCTACTTGATTAAGGAAAGATGTGGCTCTGAACTGCACATAGTCAGGTCATTCTAACCCGCTCTAGTCCATGAGACATGAGAAAAGAGGACGATCGAGAGAAGAAAACCAAGGTGAGGGAGGGAGGGCAAGTGGGAAGGTGCATCTATAATGGACACATTCACAGGCATCTCTGAGAAATTTCTGAGAACAATGGAAAAGCACCTAAGCCGCGATCTTGGATTTTGTTTGGCAAAGTGCTGAGTTAACTAGCATCAGTAAAAGGCCTCTAGACTCAGCCATAGAGGAGGAGACGGCTCAGCCATTAAGACAGTGCTCCTGAAGAGGATACGAGTTCTTTCCAGCACTCACAGTGGGCAGCCCATAACCAACTGCCTGTACCTCCAGCTCCAGGCATCCAAGACCTCTGGCCTCTCACATACCCACACTCATCTGCATATACCCACACACACGTATTTAAAAGCAACATACAAGCAAACAACAACACCACAAAGCAGACTCCAGCCTTGGAAGGCACCAAGGAAACCTAGTGAATTTTGTGGATCCATGCAGTAGGAACAATGTGGGTCTCATTTGTATTAAGACTCGGGAAAGCATGGTTATGTCTGGAACCATTTGTGACAGCTTGAGAGCATATAAGGTAATTATTCAGCACCCCTGGATTCTGTAAAGTTAATGCGGCTCATACCTGTAACCCTGGCACTTGGGAGGCAGAGGTAGGAGGATCAGGAGTTAAGGTCATCCTCAACTAGCAAGTTAGGGCTAGAGGTGAACTGGGCATGCCCATGCTCTTGTCCCCTCCCCAACTCTGATGTATGTTTCTCTCTACATACATACACTTTAGAAAAAGTAAACTTCTAAAATTACAAGTTGCCCAATCCATATGGTGCCACTTCTATTTACAGTCTTTTAAGGTGTACTTTTATGTTATGTACAGGAGTTTTTCCTGCATGTATATGTGTGTGCCATGTGGATGGAGTGCCATCAGGGGCCAGAAGGGGTGGGATCCCCTAGAACTAGAATTACAAATGGTGGGTGCTGGGATCTGAACCCAGGTGGTCCAGGAGAGCGCTAGCAAGCATGCTTAACCACTGAGCCATGTCTTTAGCCCCTTCATATGTATTCGTTTCTGTGGGTCCCTTCAGAGACCGGAAGAAGACATGGCATCCATACAGAAAGATACACAGATGGCTGTGTGTGGCCTGATGTGGGTGCTAGGAACCAAACTTGGGTCTTCTGCAACAGGATTGTGACTTTTAAGTCAGTGTGGGCTATGGATCTAGACCCGAGCACAAAAAGAAAACAAAAGGAGCAATCAGCAGATTTCTTCTCAGTATCTCAGAATCTGATTTTATAAGAAACTATTTGTTGATGGGGCTGGAGAGATGACTCAGCAGTTAAGAGCACTGGCTGCTTTTCCAGGACCTGGGTTGAATTCCCAGCTGTCACTGCTTGTGAGTACTGTTCCTCTGTGGGATTGTAAAACCATGACAGGAAGCTTGGTACGGTAGAGGGGGTCTGAGACCCAGACCCCCGGTGGGCACACACCGGAGATTTAGGCAGCTCACCGCTCCCTGCCAGATCCCTGGCCCGGAACACACGCTACACTCCCCACATAAGGAAGCGTGTCCTGTGGTCATGTAGCGACAGAATAGAGTTCTCCATGCTAACGAGGTACCTAGAGGCCCTGAGGGTTTAGCCAATGAGCTTCCCTTCCTAGGCATTTCTCCCAGCAAAAGGGTTGGTGCAGTATGGTATGCACCCATTTTTCTTGATGAACAGTCAATAAACAGTTTAAAACCATGGACTGTCTCTTTCATCCAGATCCACCATGGGGAGCTATGGAGAAGGCATTTGACTACTGAACAGCGGCTTAATTCTCCTATAGAAGGGCTCTCGGTGCTTCCAGCTACAACCACCAAAAATCTAAGGACGATCACTGCCGAGCTGAGCCAGAGCTCCCCTTTCCCCTGGCCCAAGGCTAGATGCTGTCTTCAGCCTGCCAGCCCCCGACCCCAATCCCAGCTCTTCTCAACTCAGCAACACCTAGATACCTGGGAGTTTGGGAGCCACTGGTCCCCGGGCCATCGCGGACATTTCTGACTTCTCTGTGCAGCTCTCCAGCTGCGGCTGGGGGCCAGAAGCCAGGGAATACCAGCTTGGGCTTTCTCACATCTCAGACTGCACTTTTTCACCCTGCTGCAGCATAAACCGTCAAACTCCCCCATTTAGCCTGCCACGCAGCCATGTCCTGAGGCAGGGAGAATGCAGACTGCTTTTCTATTCTCTAGACTCACTGGACATGACTTCCACTCTCTCAGCGGCTGCTGTGTTTGAATCTCACTCACCCACCAGATTCAAGAATGTTCTGAAACTTCTAGGATGTAAGTCACTGGGAGCAGGCTTTGGGGGTAGAGCTTAGCCATGCTCCCTGTTCTATTTCCTATGTGCAGACGAAATGCAATCTCTTTGCTTCCTGACTGCTGGGTGGGCCTCAGGTTCCAGCTGCTTTTGCCTCCCCACCAGGGACTCTTACTCCACATCCCCACCAGGGACTCTTACTCCACATCCCCACCAGGGATTCTTACTCCACATTCCTACCAGGGACTCTTACTCCACATTCCTACCAGGGACTCTTACTCCACATCCCTACCAGGACTTATTCCACATCTCTTATTCCCAGAACTGGAGAGGCGGAGGCAGGAGAATGTCTGAGTTCAAGGCCAGCCTGGTCTATAGAATGAGTTCCAGGACAGCCAGGGCTACACAGAGGAAAACACTGTATTGAAAAACCAAAATAAGTGAATAAATGGATTAACAGATGAATAAATCTTTACATCCCCCACCTTTAAGACTTGTACAGATGCTTCAATACCCGGCCCCACAGCTCTATGCTAGGAATTTGAGAGCCGGCAGCTCTTCCTCATTTCCTTGAACCAGACTTTTTGGACTAGCCAGTTGAATAAGAAAGTGGGTTCAGTTCCTAGCCAATGGGAAAAGCGAAGCCACCACACTTAGACTAAAAGCCAAATGCATTTCCGGCCTTGGCATGTGTTGGCTCTTCTGGAGCGTACCACCCTCCTGATCCAGACACCAAAGCTGGAATGGTGGTCTCTCTCTGACCTGTACTCGTTTCTAACAAGCACACAACAACTGAGAAGTAACTTGCCCAAGGTCACTTAACTACTAGAGAGCAATGCAGACAGTCTACATGTGAGGAGAAAGAGATGGTTCCGTGGTTAAGAGTGCTTGATGCTCTTGTAGAGGATCCAGGATCAGTCCCAGCACCCAGCTGACATGGCTGAGAACCCTCCATAACTCTAGTTCCTGAGGTCTGATATCCTCTTCTGAACTCCAAGGGCACCACATACACATACATGGCACACTGATATGCATGCCAGCAAAACATGTATACACATACAATAAAAATAAACTCCCCTTCGTCCCATGTCTTAGATAGGGTTTTACTGTTATGAACAGACACCATGACCAAGGCAATTCTTAAAAGGACAACATTTAATTGGGGCTGGCTTACAGATTTAGTCCATTATCATCAAGGCAGGAACATGGCAGTATGCAGGCAGGCATGGTGCAGAAGGAGCTTAGGGTTCTACATCTTCATCTGAAGGCTGCTTGGAGAAGATTGGCTTCCAAGCAGCTAGGATGAGCCCACAGTGACACACCTAATCCAACATGGCCACACCTCCTAATACTGTGACTCCCTGGGCCAAGCATATATAAACCATCACACCCCCCAAAAGTGAATGTGTTTTGCAGATCTATGTTGGCTGTCTAGGTAATTCAGCGATGTCTTAAAGTAAATAAGTGTTCAAAAGGCATCAGTGTATAAAATGAGTATTTATTTATATACCATTCATGTGGCCCATTTCTAATGCCTGCTAGGCCTGACCTAGGTCTATAGGAATAGAAATACAGTTTTAATTAACTCCTCAATTGAATATTATGCAAATTAAAATCGAAGATCATCAAAGAGGAATCAACAAAGAAATGCCTCACGTGACTTGGGGTTTATTAAGTGTCTGTCATGAGTATGAACCGTTTCTAAAATGGGTGGGAAGGGTCTAAGCAAGTATCCGATGGTCAAAGTTAAGCCTCTGTGCTAGTATAAGACACTATTCTTCTGTGCACTACAAGAACTAAATATTCCAAGCATAGAAACGCAGGAAGCATATAAAGACTAAAGATGAAACAAAGAATAAATGAAAAACAAGCCCATCAGTCAAAAACTGACAATGGGTGGGCGAGACAGCTCAGTGGGTAGAAGCTCCTGTCTGTCAAAGGACTGGGGTTCACTCCCTAGACCCCACATAACAGTGGGAGGAGAACCAACTCCACAGAACTACCTTCTACCTCCACAGTCATGCCGTGGCATAAGTAACCCCATCATGTACACATAATAACAATAAATATACATTTTAAACATTTCTTCAAAACAAAAAAATAACACAAAAGAAGCTTGTGGGCTGGAGAGATGGCTCAGTGGTTAGAGCACTGACTGCTCTTCCAGAGGTCCTGAGTTCAAATCCCAGCAACCACACGGTGACTCACAACCATCTGTAATGAGATCTGATGCCCTCTTCTGGTGTGTCTGAAGACAGCAACCGTGTACTTATATACAATAAATGAATAAATAAATCTTTACAAATAAAGAAGCTTGAAAATTTCTATGTAGTCACTAGATCACAAGATTTTTATATAAGAACTGATAATTTGGGGCTGGTGAGCTGCATCAGTGGGCAGTTTGTGTGACAGGCAAGCGTGAGAACTGGAGATTAAACAGCAGAGCCCACAGTGGGACAGGAGGCAGAACCAGGAGAGTCCCTCGGGCTTGGAGGCCAGCTACAGAGAGATGCTGTCTCAAGGTAGAAGGCACGGCCTGATAGCCAGGCTCATCCTCCGACACATACAAGCTGTGGCGTGTATTCCCTCTCCCATAAAAAACCCCCACATACTCAGAAATGCACATACATATGCACTCATATAAAGATTAAAAGGGAAAGAGTTAATACTCTAACAAAGCTTTGCAACCTGAGTTCATACTGTCAGCAAAGCCAAAAATAAAACCACAAAATAAATTTTAAAACCTTTTGGGCAGGAATTTAATTTAAATGCTCCCGGAGGGTAAGGGCGTAGCTCAGTTCTCAGCAGTATGTTCTTAGTAGGGTTCATTCTTAGCAAGGGAAGGCCCTTGTCTAATCTCTAGTTTCTCTTCTCTTCCACAGAAGGCATCAAGTTTGGGGTACAAGTGACTGGAAGACTGGAGCAAGACCCTTTGTAAGGTGACGTGTCTTTAATCTGAGCCAGTTATAAACTGTGTCCCTACTTCAGGCAATTTTAGAACTGTGCAAACACCAAAACACAAGCTAGCCTGAATGCCCAGAATCATTTCTTTTCAAGTGTGGGAAATTCCTTTTTGGTCTCATCACATTTAGCCATTTATTAAAAAGTACTGTGTGTGAGCTCACACACAGGTGCTGAAGGGGCCGGAAGAGGTGCTGAGCCCCCGGAGCTGGAGGAGGGAAGAGGAGCTGCGTCCGCATCAAGCACCCTTGGCTGCTGAGCCCACTCCAGCCACATCGGCCATTCTCACAAGCCCTGCAAGAACAAAACGTCCCTTCTACCGACTAAAAACAGCAACCAACCAAAGCAGGGCAGGGCTAGATGGCTCATACCAGCACTGAGGGTCCACAGTGTGCGTCCACCCTTTGGGACTTGACAGACTGCAAAGCCCTGCATAGGTCCTGGAGCTGGTCCACACACACCAGGATGAAGAGTAGGCTTTGTGCTTGCCAAGGGCATGATAAACGATATTTCTCCCTGAACTCACGGCCGCTAACTTAATAGTCTCATTGTATTCAGAGTATCCTGGCTCTCAAAAAACAAAAAATTAATCTCATCTCAATGACACCACATTTTTTTTTTTTCTGAAGTGCAGTCCTGGTTCAAAGAGATTTGCCATTTTCCCCAAGAAGTGCAAAAGCACTGAAAAAATTACATATATACTACATATGCATGGAAAATGCGTAAAGCCTCAAATTCCACTATACAACAAGCACATCACCCAAACACCCCTAAGTCATCAATAGCAATCACTGCAGCTGATAGGAGTTTGGGGTTGGATGTGTGACTTCCAGATGAAGCAGGTAGACACACGACCAGGCTCTTCCCTGCTTGCAGCTCGTAGAGGCCCTCAGACCTTCCAGACCATCCCACTGACAGCAATTCCTATTAATCTGAACTGACTCCTATCCTTCCCCACTCACTTCCTCAGGAAAGCTGTGTCCTGTGGGGGAGGAAATGTCCATGGATGTAGACATGTGTGACACAGAAGGTAAAGTAGCATCTCCCGCAGCCTTATGTTCTTGTTTCTGTTCCCATGGACACACAGGAGCGTGGGCTCCGCGTGACCACTGCTCTCAGTCACATTACAGTTCCATTTCCGTGAGGAGCTGAGGAGCTTCTATTGTTCTTGAAGTGAGTCTTGTTATTAACTTTATTTTATGTGCACGAGGTTTTGCCTACACACATCCCATAAGTACTTGGTGCCCATGGGGCCAGAAAAGGGTATAGGTCATAGGTCTCTTGCAACTAGAGTTACATATGGTTTGAGCCACTGTGGGTGCTGGGAGTGAAACCTAGGTCCTCTGGAAGATCAGCCAGTGCTCTTAGGTGCCGATTATGTTCAGCGCCAGACGCCACTTTTAATGTCAATCTATTGAGTAACTGTTAGGATAAAATCTTTTTGTATAACACTAATGATATTTGAAAGAGCCACGTGGAACCCTACTATTTGATAAGCTTCCTAAAGACAAACACACACGGGACAAAGAGCAGGAGGGAGGGAGGAGAGGAGAGAGGGACAGAGACTCATGAACTAGTGCTTATGCCATCTCAGAAGCCACAGGTTGCCAAGTGCATGGTGCACAGATCTCATGGTACCTCACCCCTGTTAGTCAGGGGGGTCCCAGAGATCTCCCACACAACCCAGGCTCTTGTCATTGCTCTGGGCTGCCTACCACCTTCTGGCTGGATTTAAGGCCCACTCCACCAGAGGGACTGAGTGGTCCTGGCTGGGGAGCTCACATGACTCTGCAGTGAGCCTAAGGGAACACAGTAGCAAACTGACTTCTCAACCTACCTCTAGGTTAGTGTAGCTAGCTGACCCCGCCTGGGAAGCTTCTTTGTGCAGTGGATGGTGGTTAACAAAGAAGCTAACCACAGAGATAAAGCGCAGAGAGGCTGACTGCTGGCACAGCACTTTTTAAAAAGGGTGTCTGCATCACACCCTGCCCTGAGGCTCAGGAGCCAAAGCAGAAAGGGCGAGAGAGGACCAAGGCAAAGCCACGTGTTCTAGACACGCCAGGACTGCTGCACCATGAACCCACAGCAGCTGTGGATGCCTGCATAAGACACGCAAAGACACGCCAGACAGCATGTCAGCAGAGTGAGAAAGGGTTCATGAGCCTTCACCCTGAAGTGAGAAGCTATGGGCAGGTGTTGGTGCGCGTTGGGGGCGGAGCAGTTGTTTGTGGGGGGTGTGGCTTCCAGTATATCATCTGCACTCACTCCAGTGGATGGCCCCATACCCAGGAACGTAGAACCAAGTATAGCTGATGGATTATTAAGGGGAAACCAACCAGCCAGCCAACAAACAAGGTTGTGGTTTGGGGGTGACATGGGACAGAGGTGAGAGTGGATCTGGGAGGGCTGGAGGGACGGCTCAGTGGTTAGAGCACTGACTGCTCTTGCAGAGGTCCCGAGTTCAATTCCCAGCAACCACATGGTGGCTCACAACCATCTGTGATGAGATCTAATGCCCCCTTCTGGTGTGTCTGAAGATAGTTATAGTGTACTCACATACATAAAATAAATAAATCTGAAAAAAACATTATATGAAGTTCTCAACAAATTAATAAAACATGAATGTGTTAAAATGGTTAGTAATAATAGTATAAGGAACTCCTTTAAAATTGTTAAGAAAATATCTATAGTAATAAAAATCTCACACAAAAGGCACAAATTAGAAGGTATTTCTGATTGTGAACTACATCCCCAGCTTTCTCATTTCCAAAGGTAACTGCCACCAAGAGCTCTTTAAAAAAGAAAAAGATAATTATCTATCAAAGCATTTTTCCTTTGGTGACTTTCCTGTCAATCAGTGGGCAATGCAGGAAAAGGTTCTTTAGGTTCTAGAAGCATCTACATCTTTCCTTTTTAAAGCTTCTTTGTATCTCTTACTGGGGGTGGATGTGGATACATACCTAATATACATCCTTTTTGATTAAAGCATCACCGATTCAGTCCTTACCATTATAGGTAAATGTGTGTATGTGTGTGTGCGTGTTTGCAGTGTGGTATATGTATGTGTGTGCGCACACGGGTACACACATGTGTGGAGGCCAGACAAAGATGTCAGATGTTCCTCTCTGTCATTCCATCCTGTTCCAGTGGGATGTGGACCACACAGAACCTGGAGGAGTCTAACAGCAGCAAGCCTGAGTGACCCTCCTATCTCCGACCGAAGCAACTCTTGGTCATAGGAACAAGCAGTCCCTTGTGTAGCAAGTAGGTGCTTGTGGGATTTAATTATAGACCAATTCTCTTCTTAGGCATCTCTATGGGGTCTTAAGTTTCCTTATGGAATACAGTGAATGGGAAAGGCTTGGGTTTGAATCTTATGATCAGGGTTCCTTCTTGTTTCTGATAGTTGTGTGCTATCTCATCTTAGCTAAGTCATTTCCTCTCACTTAACTCTTGGAGAAGTCACCAGGATACAAACTTTAGCATTTAGTTCCTCAGAACTGAGTTCTGACAAATACAATTTCCAGCCCCTGGGGCCGGGGGACAGTGGTATTGAACACCTTTAGTCCCAGCACCAGGGAGGCAGAAGCAGGTGGATCTGAGTTCAAGGCCAGCCTGGTCTACAGAGTAAATTTTAGGACAGCCAGGGCTACACGGGGAACCTCTGTCTCAAAACAAAACAAAATAAACAACTACAATCACCAGGATAATTCCTCCCTATAATGATTTAGCCTCCGGTATTTGTCCAGTCGTCCCAACTCTTTGAACAGTTGTCATGTTTTCACACCCTCAAAAAAGCAAAGCAGCCGCTTCGAGAGGCTCATGCCTGTAATTGCAGGTGGTGAGGGACAGTAAGTTTAAGGACAGACTAGGTAATGCAGTCAGACCATGCCCTCAAAATAAAAATTATATAAAAATTATATTCTCTATAGTTTTAGCAATGTTATCTTTACATTGACTTTTACTCTCACAATACGTTTTCACAGTTCCATCCTTAACAAAGAATATATAGCTTGTATATTTGTATACAGGTAGCATAGCAGTTTAGGAGCAGGACTCCTTGAGGATGAAGCCCATGGCATCCTAATAAAGCTTCTCAGATATTCCCTCTATCTGTAAAATAAGAATTAGGATTGCTCATTTCAAAGACATATATGTATGAAATCAACATAATGTAGTCTGATACTTAGAAAACAAAAGTTGCAAATATTTCAGTTATTACATGTAATAAACATCTGTAATCTGAATTGCTCCCAGATCTGGAAGCTTTGGGTATGATGTTTATGCTCAAATTGCTTTTTGAGTGAGCATGTTCAACTGGTAAGGTCTATACATTCATTACAAAAATCTAAAGTACCAAAATGTGTATTCCCAAGCACTTTAGATAAGAAACACGGAGCCTGGGCTGGAGAGGCAGCTCCTTTGGTAAAATGCCTGTGGTGTAAGTTTAAGGACTCGACCTTGGATCCCCAGCACCCGTATAGTAACTTGATTACACGTGTGCACAACTCTACTGTGTGATTGTACCTGTGAGCCTAACACAGTGGGAAAGAGATACTAAGAGTCTTCAGAGCTCAGTGGCTAGCTGGTCTAGACAATCACCGAATTAGAGAGTAACAAAGAAAATGTCTGACATCAACCGGGGCCTCCATACACATTCACATGTGCATATACACAAACACACATGTGCACACACACACACACACACTCAAACTCAACATAAAATATTATCCAAAATTGTTTCTACCCAAAACATTATTAATAAGTTCACAGATGTCCCTAATGATACTGAGACCACAAAATATAAAAATACCTTTGTATTCCCAAAATGTACGCTATCCGTTCTTGTTGAGAGCTTTTGGGACTGCTTCTAGAAACTTGGCAAGAATCTGACATTGGAACAGGATAAGGAAGCAAACTCGGGAAGGAATTTGGCTTTGGGCTAGGATAGGAAGTAAGCTCAGGAAGGATTTGACTTTGGAACAGGATAAGGAACCAAGCTCCAGCAGGAATTTGACTTTGGGCTAGGAAAGGAAGTAAGCTCAGGAAAGAATTTGTCTTTGGGTGAGGACAGGGAAGGGAAGTAGGCTCAGATAAGAATATTTACATTTGGGCTAAAGCAAAACTCAAAGTAAACACAAGGAAGGATATGTCTGAGTTCCTTTTATCTTGGACATCCTGATGCACCTCTAGAAACAGTGTTCAAGGGACTTTGTTTATTGCCTGGTTTGTTCCTTAACGTAGAACTGACCTTATTCTTTGCATGTCCTTAAAACAGTATAAAAGCCGACTGGCTGGAGTCATGTGATAGTGCTGTCTAATTGTCTTTTTCTTTTCAATCCTCACTCCCTCCCGGGAGAACCTGTTGACTGACTGAGCTGGCCTGGTCACACCCCTAACTCCCTTTTTGTTTTGAGACCAGCCTTACCAAGTAGCCTGGCTCCTTGGAACTTCCTCAGTAGACCAGACTGGCTGGCCTGGTACTATGCTCACTACTTTTTAACCTCGTACCAAATCTATTCTGTATCAGACCTATACTGTGTCTCCAGTAGGTCATTTGTAGGTGCTATAGGAGACAACTTTTAATGAGACAGAATTCTCAATTCCTATGTTTAACTTAGCTATGGTCATTCTCACCACTGCTACATAAACCCAAGCTTTATACCTAAAGCCGTTGCCTTCAGCATGAGTGCTGAACACAGGCCCTCAGTGGCCGATGGTTCCTTCATGCTCCCCATCCATATTGTTCTTTTCCTAGAACACTGGCCTTGTGAGTGCATGCCTGTAACCCCAGTGCCCTCAAGACAGGAAGGAGGGAGGATCAGAACTCAAGGTCATTATTCTTGGCTTTTTCAAGGCTAAGTTATATAAGACTATGCCAAAAACAAAATGAACAGAGAAAGGGGAGAAGGGGTAAGGATGCGGAAGAATCCCATTCATAAATCATCTTTGTTAAACTGTACTTGAGGATAGGGGTTGTAATGAAATGCTCTCACTAAACTGATTCCAATGAACTAAAAGACATTGAGATATTGCAAGATAATCCCATGAAAAGTCACTTCAACAGCCAGGGATGTAGCTCAGTGGCAGAGTTCTTGAAACAGCATCCTTGAGGTCACATCAATATAAGGTAAATGGAAGTTATCCACATCACTCCCAATGGATAGATTGCAGCCAGACAACGGTATCTAAATAGCAACTGGCTTATCAGAATTCTATTCCCCTTGGTACTGAGCGTTCCAAGACCCTCCTTCCAATTCTGACAGCAAGCCCCCAGAGCTTCAACTACCCCAGCATTTGACTCATCTATCTGAGGTAAGCAAGTGTTCTGCAGGGCTGGCGTCATCTGCTGATGGCCTGACAGGGTGATCTGTAGAGTCAGCATTAGGCCTGCACTTCTTCTGAAGCAGACCTGTTGACACAGCTGTTAAGGTCTTAGCTATGAGCAGTGGAATATGCTGTTGCCTCAAATAGGAGTGAGAACAAAACCTGATTTTCTTGTTTAGCTGAGATGAAGGCTTAAGTTGATCAAAATACATTTTCCTGAAAATGTACTTACAAAATCGTACTATTCCAGTTCTGCATCAGTTTCCAATGTGCCTCTTTTATTTAGGTGGCCAGGCCGAATAATGACATGCGGGGGGGGGGGGGGGGCTGTTGATGTATACCTAGCAGCCAAAATCAAAAAGCCTAGTAGAAAAGACCCCAAGAGCTGGGTGTGGTGGCACACGTCAGCACCTCAGTGTCAGAGAAACTGAAGGTGGAGAATCAAAGGTTTGAGGCCAGCATTACTACATAGATAAGTTCTAGGCCAGCATGAGATAGATATACAGAGACCCATTTCTAAAATGAACAAATAAACAAACACACACACAAACAACTTATCTTGTAAGAGCTGAGAGGCTGAGGGGAAAGCAGATCACTTGAGTTCAGGTTTCAAGCCCAGTTTTAACAACAGAGCTGAGATACAGTCTCAAACAACAACAAAAAAACTCACCCCATGAGTTTGGTGAGGTACAGTGCATACACTTCAGAACTTGGGAGGCAGAGACAGGCAGAGCTCTATAGGTCCAAGGTTAGCTTGGTCCTCAGAGTGAGTTCTAGGCCAGCCAAGAAAAATAAGGAAGGAAAAAAAGGCACCCCATGAAACCCTGTTTAGAGGTAGTTTAAGCATTACAGGTTAGTACTTCTCCCAGGAATCTCTCATTGCACACAGAGACTATTTGTAGCCACATCAGAACAATTCATCTCATATAAAAATGACATTTGCCAGGGATGGTGGCACACATCTTTAATCCCAGTGCTTAGGAGGCAGAGGCAGGTGAATCTCTGAGTTCTAGGATAGCCAGGGGAAGAAGATGTCAGTAAAAATGTTAGAAATCAGTGTCCCTTTCGGATTTTATTCTAACTCAGTTCCAGTTATGTCTAACACACACTAAACTGCTAGAAGCTAGAAGCGGGAAAAGAAAGAACTCAGTGTTGTTGGTGGGAATTGGCCCCATTACCAGACAACTTGGTACTCCCTAAGAGGCAAGGTGGAATCCCCAAAACTCCTTTTATCACAGAGTTAGCCAAATTGCCAGTACAGCTCACACTAGCCACGGCTAAACTAGACCAAGGCCTCTTTTATTTAATATGATCAACTTCGAAACAGCAAAGCTAAAAAGAGGAATCTGCCATGGGAAGTCCAAATATAGACAATATTTTTGTATATGAATACTGCTACAATTCTTCACTGTGTTAGCTGAGACACTAGAGTGTATATAGATATAGTATTATATAGTGTATATATTATATATATCACTATGTAGAGACCTTGTCTCAAATAAAAACAAATATTAATTAACATTTTCATATTAGCTCAGCTTCATCATTTAAACCAAAGTTGAGACTGTTAATGCCTACAACTGTTTCAAATAAAGCATTACTAGAGCCTTTTAGGACTTAAAGGTTTTAACTGTTACCATATCCTACAACTAGTTCTCTAACCAAAAATACTCTATTTTAGAAAAATTTCTTTGAGCCATACCTCTTAAATATTTTTGAAAACTATAACTGAGGAAAAAATAGAATTTATAAAAGAAACGTTTAAAAATAAGAATAAAGGACTAGAAAGAGCCAAATTGTTAAGAGCACTGGCGGCTCTTCCAGAGGATCAGGGTTCAATTGTAGCATCCAAATGGTGGCTCACAAACATGTAACTCCAGTTCCAGAGGATCCAGTACCCTCTCCAGGCTTCTGTGAGCACATACAGAAGGCACAACAGCTAAACACCCATAAATATAAAGAAAAAAAATATATTGAAAAAGTAGAATATATAAACCTGTATGAAAAGTTATCGGACTGTAGAGTTGTGTTTCTGTGGGATTTTGGGGTAGAGAAACACCCAGGACAGAGGCAGAGTAGGTGGTAGAAAACTGCCAGGGAAGGAGTTGTGTGGACAAGTTGGGCCATGGTGAAAGCTCAGAGCAGGCACCAGAGGAGCGCGAGGCTCCAAACTAAAATTGGGCCTGAGGAGTGAGACCTCAGGGCAGATAGAGAGATAAACTGTTATTTATTTTTTAATATATACTGCAACATGTTCTCAGGAGATTAGTAAAGATGAATTTAATTATTACAAGCATGAAAAATATAATTAGTAGCTGGGATGAATGGGGAAAGGGGCATGATCTATACCAGTGTCTAAGGTTTTCGTTGCTGACCAAAACCAATTTGGAGAATAAATCATCTTACATGCCCACGTAACAGTTCATCATTGAGGGAAATCAGGACGAGAATGCAAGGCAGAACCCTAGAGGCAGAGGCTGAAGCACAATCTGTGAAAGGATGCTGCTCATTGACTTCTTACAGACCCCAGGCCCTAGGGGTAGTTCTACTCACAGAATGCTAGGTCTTCCTACATCTATCATTAATCAAGAAAATGGCCCCCATACATACCAACAGGCTAGTCTGATGGGGGCTGTTCCTCAATTGAGGCTGTCTTCCCAGGCTACTCTAGTCTGTGTCAAGCTGACAAACACTAAGCAGCAAACAATGCAAAAAAAAAATTATACAAATATCAATATTAAAAACAATATAGCACACTTCATTTACACTAACAGTCTATTCTCCAAAAAAGAAATTAGGAAAAAAGTCCATGCAGAAGAATTTGCTCCCCACAAAGCAAGTTGTTAGGAATATATCTAATCACAAAAGGGAAAGACCTCTACAATGAATTCTGAAAAAGGAAGTCACAGAATACCAGACAATGGGAAAATATACCATGTTCCTAGATGAGCAAAACTAATATTAAGATGTCTGTACTATCAAAGTTAATGTATAGAATTAGTGTAATATCTACTAAATTTTTTGTGTTATATTTTACAAGTAATACAAGAGCTCATATAAAACAAAACAAAAAACAAACAAACAAACAAAAAACCCCTAAAGATACTCAAAACAATCCTAAGGAGTAAGAACAATACTGGAGGTATCACAGCACCCAACCTCAAACCTCATAAACATATACCTTATAGATATACACCTCATAGTCATACAGCTCATAGACATACACCTCGTAGACATACACCTCATAGACATACACCTTGTAGTCATACAGCTCATAGTCATACACTCATAGTCATACGGCTCGTAGTCATACACCTCGTAGACATATACCTTGAAGAGCTATAGTGACAAAGACCGCCTGGTACTGCCATAGACATACACAGGAAAGTCAATGGAATATAACAGAGGAAGTTATTTTTAATTTACACTTAATTTTTGACAAAAAGGGCAAAAACATACATTTGGGGAGGGGAAGAAGATGGCCAATCTAACAAATAGAGCTGGCAAAGCTGGCTTTCTACCTGCAGAAGAATAAAATTATTATCTTTCACTCTGTTCAAAATAGTTCACAGTGGATCAAAAACTATAATTTAAATGCCAAAATACTGAAACTGAAGAAACCTCAGGGGGCAACACTTGGGGTAGGTAAGAACTTTTTAACTAGAACACCAACAGTGCAGGAACTAATCCCAAGCAGCAAAGGTGGACCTCCATGAAAATAAAGTTTCTTTATACCAAAGGAAATAATCAGCAGAGTTGACAGCCCACAGAATGGGAGATGTCTATATTGGCTACACTTCAGACAAGGGGCTAGTATCCAGAATTTGCAAAGAAATAAAACTGCCAATCAACAATGAGTAAATTAAGTATGCAGTTTCAAAAAAAATGAAATGTACAATAAATATTGTAAAGAGCTCAATATCCCTGCTTATCATGGAAATGCAAATCAAAATTAGTTTGAGACACAACCTCACTTCCCTTAGAATGGCTACAACCAAATCTAACAACAAATGTTGAAGAGGACATGCAGCGAAAGGAACCCCTATCCACTAAGAGTAAAGAGGGGAAATTCATACAGAGATTGTAAAAATCAGCTAGGAGATTTTGAAAAGATTTTTTTAAAATGAAGTACCATATGGCCCAGCTATTAACTCACAGGTACATACTCACAAAACTCCACGCCCTACCATGGGGACATTTGCACCCCTGTTTACTGTTGTTTTTGTCACTATGGCACAGAATTGGAATCAACCTAGTTGTCCATCAACATATAAATAGATAATAAAAATCTGGTTTGCATATATCAGGGTGTATACTAGTATTAGCTTTCAAGAAAAATTAAGTTAAACAATTTGCAGAAAGTTGGACATGATGTCTATTTCCAGCTCTTAGGGGGTAAAGATAGATGGATCTCTTTGAGATTTGAGACCAGCCTGGTCTACATCGTGAGTTTCAGGCAGCCAGAGAAGCACCCAGTTTCAAAAATCAAAACAAAACAGTAAAAGCAACTTTATGTCAGGAAATAAACTTTAAAATGTATATTAAGTGGAGTCACAATCACAGAAAGGAAAAAAAGCACATGTTCTCTCTCTTATTCGTGTGTGTGTGTGTGTGTGTGTGTGTGTTTATATGTATAGTTGGTACAGTATAGCATAAAGAAACTACAACAAGGCTAAGGGTAAAGGGATAATAAAGAACTAAATGCATATAATGGGCATGAGTTATGAGAGAGAATAAGGCTAATTGTTTTTCTAGCACAGGTCTGTCATGGATTTTGTTTTGTTATGTTTTATTTCTGGTGACGTATAAGTGCATAAAATATATTAAAAATTGAAAGTCTAAAGTTTAATACAAGGCTTCTGTAGCTTTCATTCTCGTAGAGGAATTTTAATCTGGAAACATGAGTGTTCTGGCAAGGGACCATATCCAAAAATATGATCCAGCTGAAATGCAGACACACCCTAAATTACAGTAAGATCTGGAAGAAATACAGAAGTGCCCTTAACCCCTAACAATGAAGGTAAGGTTAGTTTGTAAAAAGAAGCAGACACGTTTGAAAGTGACATCTAATTGAGGGGCAAATTGATGATTCTGAGATCGGATATGCCCAACTTACATGAGAACAGAAAAAGAGAGGCTACTTAAGAGCAGGGTGTGGTGTGTGCTGGATGTATGGCAATTTTACCAGGTCAGTTTTACGGAGACAGGTTACAGAGCGAACAAGCTAGACAGAGATGAATACAGGAGCCAGAGAATGAGATAAAGCCAGAAGATTAAAACATGAAAATTAGTATCAGGCCAGGCAGAGCAATTCAGTCAGAAGCTGAGAGAAGATGGATTGAATCAGTCAGCTTGGAAGATTAGATTGTATTGAGACTAGAAGCTACCAGGCCTAGGCATATGGATAGTTACAGCAGAGAAGGAAACTCTGGGCTCAGCCTAAGGTTTATATTCACACATCTCCTGGTAGGGGATCAGGAGTATCCTCCAGAGCCTCTAGCTGGGTGACAAAATACACATTCACTTTGTCCCTCTTGGCTTCCAGATTAATCACAGACAGAAAAACAGACACAGAGGGAGTATGCCAAACTTACCAACCAGGAAACAAAAGCTCTCTGAATCGCTCAACAATTTTTTTGGGGGGAGGCAGTCTCCAGCGAATCCCAGACGAGCCCCCAAATATAAAGGTCCATGAATCACTGCAGAACAATACCCCAAGACTCAAATAGTATGCAAAAGGAGAGAAACTCTGCAGAAATTCTCATTTTGCAGAAATCCAGCATGCAGGGGTCTACTATTCATCAAAATGCTAACCTAAAAGTTAGCTCACAGGCTCAATTGAAAGCTGATTAGCGGAATTCCAGGGAGGAGTAGATAACCTTTATCCTGATTATCTGGCTGTATCTTTAGGGGTATGGGTGTCTCCAAAATAAGTTAGGGTCCTGGGGACTTTCCAAAACCATTGCTGAGTAACTATTTTTGCCTTAGGCCAGGTGGCTCCTGATTGGCTGTCCATAGTTTGTGGTATTTCTTGGAACTAGTTTGTTCAGTCTGGGAAACAGAAATTTAGGTCTAGTACCTTGAAGTAACATTTTGCAGCCTGTTATGAAGTCAGTCTAGCTTGACCTTCTCAAGGGCAAAAATGTTGCTGCCCAAGCCAAGCAACCTGAGTCAATCCTGGAGCCCATAATAGAAGAAAGCCTCTTCCAAAAGCTATCCTGACTTCACTCATGCTTGGGACACACACACCCATAGGCAAATGATCATAATATACACACACTGACTCTCTTTTTTAAGATTTATTTATTTTATGTGAGTACACTGTAGTTGTTTTCAGACAGACCAGAAGAGCATCTGATCCCATTACAGATGATTGTGAGCTACCATGTGGTTGCTCAAAATTGAACTCAGGACCTTTTGGAAGAGTGGTCAGTGTTCTTAACTGCTGAGCCAGCCCCACACTAATGCTTTTTAAAATTTACAATTAAGTTAATTGAGCTCTAACTTAAAGCAGGCAAAAAGATAAATTCAGACACTTAAAACTTAGATGTGACATTAGTGGTATAGTGATGAGCATAGCTGCCTTCCAAAAATAAGAACATACAGGTGAACCCACTATATTAGTACAGCAGCAATAGCAGCAGCAATACTAGTGGCAGTATAATATTGAACTGCAAATTTCTGGAAAAGACATAAATAGAAAACATGTATCTGTGTGTAAAAGTAATCAATGTAATTTTTAATTGCAAGAAATATGACTGATAGAAAATCTAAGACAACTTATCTAAAAATATAATTTTAATAATGTTTGTTTAGCTGGCCATGTCATATATCTGGAATCTCAGACTGAGGATTGAGAGAATATTGGCAATTGGAAGGCTAATCTGGACTCCATTACAAAATCCCATTTTAAGAAAAAAAAAAAGTATATTCACACATACCACGACAAAAATCTATGAGAACTGTAGGGATAATGCCAAATAAAGGTAATTATACTGGTGGTATTGTCCTGAAACTCATAGAACAGAACAGTCTAGAAATAGATTCCCAAATAGAGGAATGTTTTCATGAAAAAAGAAGGCATTTTTATGGGGGAAGAACTAGCTGTCTAGAATATATGCCAGGATAAAATGCTAGCCCTACTATAAAACCAAGTATATCTTTTCTATTCCAGATATAATCATGTATTTCAGCAAGACTTACTCACATGTGGACATGGAATAGTTGCTTTAGAAGGAAACAAAAAAAAAAAAAAAAAATGGTTTGAAGACCCTAGGGGCATTCACCAGCCTTACACCCACAGCCTCAGGTCAAGACTAGGCCAAGTACCAGCTTCCTGCCTCAGGTCAAGGCTAGACCAAATTCCATTATCCACCCACAGTTCACAGGAGGAGCAGAAACATTCTTGAAAACCCACAAAATGTAGTGACTGATAGTCACTTGACTCTCTGATCTCAGATAGAGTCTGAATGCCTGTCATATGCTTGTTAGCCAATAAATTCAAAGGTCAATATGCTTAGCCAATAAGTTTAAACTGTAGCCTTACTGATGTAGCCTGTACCCCTAAAAAGTATCAAAATTGCTTGGTATAGCTATTTGGGGTCACCTTCCAGTCACTCACTGACATGACAGAAAAGAAACCACTTGCATTTGCATAAAACTCTGCTCTTGTGTCTCTTAGGGGATTCTCCTGGAAGTTAAGACTCACATCAAGTCTTACATTTGGTGCATTGGCAGGGAAGCCAGACCCCCATGAGGTCTCAAGGGATGGTGGTTGGAGGAACCGCTCGAGTTTGATGTCGGGTACTTCGGTTGTCTGTATTGTGTTGTCTTTTATCCAGTTTGCTCACGAGTGTATGTAAGGCTTGAAGAGCTTCTGGTCTGGTGCGGTCAAATTGCAGCTGGCAGATGTGCCTTAAGGTTGTAACCTTGGGGAGTCTGGAGGATACTTCAGGCCCCCCTTTTGGAACCTGTTAAGACTCAATACCAGCGTGAGCTGGCAGAGTTGCCTGATTACATGGTTTCTGTGCTTGTGGCAGGGGCAAAATGTTTGTGCGTTTGATTGTCTTAATCTGTGCTGATTGTAAGTATCGTCAGGAGTCGATCGAGTCTTGCTATGTGCCCATGGCTGGGTGAACTGTCTGTGTGTCGATTGTCTTTCTCTGTGTTCTTGGGTTTAGAATGACGTTATTTTTGGACATGGGACAGACTGAATCTACCCTGTTAAACATCCTAGTTAACCACTGGAGGGAAGTTAGGAAAAGAGGAGAACACGTGTCAGTGGTAACAAAGGATAGGTTAGTTATTCTTTGCTCCTCTGAATGGCCCACCTTTGGAGTAGGGAGGCCACCTTTGATCTGCAGGTGATCAAACAGTAAAGCCAAGAGTCTTTAGGCCAGGATCCCTCGGGCACCCAGAACAAGTGCCCTGTATAGTTACTGGGAAGGATCTAGTGAAGGAACCTCCCTCTTCCACGGATAAAAGACTTTTTGTTTTCTAGACTCTTCCAGGTCCTGGCCATGAAGGAGAAGAACCCTGTAAAGAACGTCCTCCAGAACCCTTCCACAGCATATCTGATGCTGATGGATCTCCATTCCTTTACCCCCTTCCTCTGCTACAGCAAGGGGGAGGGTAAGAGAGACCCTCGGAACCAGGACCGGCCATGGGGAACTGGAGCAAAAAGGGCCACTTCACCTGATATAGTGGCTCTCCCCCTCCAAGCCTACAGGCCCATAGATGAGGATTACAATCAGGTCATGCAATATTATTGGTCTTTCTCTTCTGCCAACTTGTACAACTAGAAGACCCAACGTCCCCCTCCCCCTTTCAGATAGCCCCAAGGGGATGATTAATTCCTTTGAGACTGTTTTATTTACTCATCAGCCCACATGGGATGATATCCAGCAAACCATGAAAGTGCTTTTCATGACTAAAGAGCAAAAAAGGATAATGCAGGAAGCCAGAAAGAATGTCCCCTCAAACACGGGGGCACCATCAATTGACCAGGCTGTCATCGACAGCTGGATTCCCCTGACTAGACCTGGCTGGGACTTTAATGCAGCAAGAGGTAAGGAGCACCTGAAGGTCTACACCAGACTCCATCAGCAGGTCTGGGGAGGTGGGGGGGGGGGTGGTCACAGCATAACCCAGTAATTTGACCAAGGTATGTGAGGTTAAGCAGGGACCAGAGTAGCCCTCAGCCTTTCTAGAGTGGCTCATGGAGGCATTCTGCCAATATGCACCCTATGACCTCAGCAGTGAGGAACACAAACCCACTGTGATTATGGCTTTTATACACCAGGCTAGCAGAGATGTCAGGAAAAAGCTTCAGAGACTAGAGGGACTCAAGGTAAGCTGTTGAGGAATTTAGTGCAGGTTACTGAGAAAGTCTATCATAACAGGGAGGCAGAGGAGAAAGAGCAGAGAAAGAGAAAGAAAGCAGTTGAAAGGAGATTTTTAAAAAAGGAAAAGGAACAGGACTTTACAGAGAATCTTGGCTACAGTAATTAGAGAAAGCAGAGAAGAGAGACTCCAACCAGAGAGACAGAAAACCCCTTGAAAAGGACCAGTGCACATTTTGCCAGGAGAGGGGTTACTGGACCTGAGAGTGCCTTAACAAACAGAACCTAGGGTGGGAAATCCCCGGCCTTGAAAAGGTTGCCCCCAAATGGCGAAGGTGTCAGCCCTGGGGGGAGACAGCAACTGGGGAAGATGTGTTTTGGACCCCCTACCCGAACCTAGGTTAACTCTGAGAGTGGAGAGGAAACCCACCCAAGTCTTGGTGGACACGGGCTCAATAGTCAGTCCTCCAAGCAGATGGCCCGCTTTTCAAGAAAAAATATTGAGTCCAAGGAGCCACTGACACCAAAACGTATTCATGGATTACCAGAAGAACAGTGAACCTAGGGATGGGCTGGGTATCCCAGTCATTTATGACCATCCCAGACTGTCCCTACCCTTCCTTGGGGCAAGACTTGCTCTCCAAGATGGGGGTTCAGATTCACTTCCTTCCCGGGAACCTTCAATTGAGGGGGCCCGCTGGGGAACCTGAGGTCCTTACTCTCAGGCTGGAGGACAAATACAAACTGTTTGAGATCAACACTCAAAAGACAGAGGATATTGCTCCGTGGCTGGGAAGATTCCTCTTGCTTGGGCTGAAACGGCCAGGCTAGGTCATACATGTTTGCAGGCCCCTCGTATGTGGTGCTTAAGACCCAGGCTGATCCCGTCTCAGTGTGCCGGTACCAGACGTAGGGGAGGCATGAGAAGGAGTTAAGCCACGCACCCCCAGGCTCCTCCAGCTTGGGGTATTGCTTACTGTCATTTGGGCTGGAACACACTGTTCCTGCCAGTTAGGAAGCCAGGCACTAAATTATCTCACAGTCCAGGATTAGAAGAGGTAAACCGTGAAGTGGCTGAAATGCACCCTACTGTGTCTAACACCTACACTCTGTTGAGTTCTTTGGCCACCTTCCAGAATTTGCCACACGGTCTTAGACTTGAAAGATGCTTTCTTCTGCCTGCCCTTAGCACCTCCAAGTCAAGTAGACCCAGCAGATGTGGACTAGATTCTCCACTGGTTGGGCTCAATCTGGCCACCTTGGTGCCTGATCCCAACCTTGATCCACCACAGCACAAGTGTGTAGAGAGCCGTTTGTGCCGCACCCAAACATGGCGCCGGCTTCCCGCCGAGGACTCAGCAAACAGAGCTGTTGCCCAGCCAAGAGACTTAGAGCGCATGCGCCACATACGTCACAGCCCGCTCTCGGGGCATGCTAATGAGTTACTGGAGGGCGCACCAATCAGGTAGCGACACGAGTCTCCTGTTCACATCAGAGGGAAAATAAAAAACAAGCAGGAAATCTTAGATCTCTTGGATTCCATGAAGCCAGCAACTGTATTATTCTTTGCCCAGGACATCAGAAGAGAAGAGACTCAGTGTCTAAGGGCAATAACCAGGCAGATTGAGTTGCTCAAGAAGTGGCTATAGAAGAGCCTATCCCGGTTATGGGCCTGCAAGAGACACCCACTGGGAAATGGGATTAGAGTAAGGGATGGCCTCACTTAGAATACACAGAGGAAAAGGTCCAAATTGCTAGCCACTCCACCAACTATTATAGGAGGAAGGACTATGGTATACTGAAGAGGGGGAAACTATACTCCCCAGAGAACAAGCAAAAGACTCACTTGGCCAAATGCACAAATGGACTCATTTAGGGATAAGTTCACCCAAGCAGTCAAGGGGTCTAAGGTGTGTGTGTGTGTGTGTGTGTATGTGTGTGTGTGTGTGTGCATATATGTGATGTTAGGGTTTTAGCCAGAGAAACAGTAGAACAGTGTAAGGCATGTCAGCAAGTAAATGCTTATGCAGCCAAGAGCAAACAGAGCAAAAGACCTATGGGAGAACCTGGGATACACTGGGAGGCCAATTTCACAGAAGTTAAGTCAGGAAACTATGGTTACAAATACTTCCTAGTGTTTGTAGATACTCTCTCTGGATGGACTGAGGCTTTCCCCACCAAGCAGGAAACAGCTACTGTGGTAGCCAAGAAGATATTAGAAATTTTCCTGAGGTTCAGAGTGCTCAAGATAATGGTCCTGCTTTTGTTTCTAAGGTAAGTCAGGAATTGGCAAAGATACTGGGGACTAATTGGAATTTTGTGTGTACTGTCCCCAGAGCCCAGGATAGGTAGAGAGAACCTAAAAGAGACCTTAACTAAATTGACCTTAGAGACTGGTGCTGACTGGGTGGTGTTCCTTCCCCTGGCCCTGTTCCGAGCCTGGAACACCCCCTACCATTTTACCCTGACCCCTGAGATCCTGTTTGGTACCCCAACTGGTCCCTCCCTGGAGGTACCCCAACTCACTGGTAAGAACCTCTTCTTGAGGCTCCAAGCCCTTCAGTCAATACAACACAAGATTTGACCCAAACGTTCTGCCTTACATGCTCCAGGAACACTGGAGACCTCTCAGTTTCCAGACTGGTGACTGGGTCCACGGATGGAGGCATCGGGCATAGTCACTGGAACCCAGTGGAAGGGACCCTTCCCGGTGCTGTCAACCACTCCTGTAGCCTGCAAGGTGAACAGTATTGCGGCACACTGTGAAGCATGCAGACACCCCGCTCCCCAGGGACTCCAGCTGCACCCATGTCTGTCCGTCAAACCTGAAATGTGATTTCTACTGGAACTGGAGATGAGGTCACCTCCCTAACAGCCTCCAAACCCCTCAACACCTGGTGGCACAACCTCACTTTTGACCTGTGCCAGCCGGTGGCAGGACTTGACTAGTGGGACATCCCCACCCATGACAGGAGCGCTGGTGGAAGCAAGCTGCCCATATGGAGAAAGAGGGCACTGGGCGGGGTGGGAGTGGGTGACAGGATGTGCATTCCCTACACGGAGGTGTCACCTGTGGGAGACCCTCATTTATGTTTGTCCTTGAGATGGAAGACAGGAAGAAGTTCACCAATGCAGGGGTTCAGACCAGTTTTATTGCGCTGCCTGGTGACTCAAGACTACTGCAAACACTGGGACCTCTTTGGACTTGATCATGGTAAAAAGAAATTATACTTCTTGGGGACCCTATCAGAAAGACTGAGGATACTGGGACACCCTCTGTGCAAATGTCGCCTATAACCCAATAATAATCAGATTCACTCCGAAAAGCAAAGAAGCAGTGGGGTGGCTAAAGAGGAAAACTCGGGGACTCGGGCTGTACAATGGCCAAGGTGAGAGAAGGGCTAGCCAAACAGGAGAGAGAGGACGGAGTCAGGGTTGGTTCGAGTCTTAGCTAACCACTGTCATATCCACCTTGTTAAGACCCCTAATTATGTCCTGCTATTGTTGACCTTTGGGCCCTGCATATTGAACAAGCTTATAGCCTTCATAAAAGAGAGAATAGGTACCATACAGCTGATGGTCCTGTGCCAATATGAGACCTGAAAAATATGAGTTAGCCACCACAGACCCCTGAGAGTAACTCCAAGATTAGAGCTTGTATAAGAAAAAGGGGAAAATGAAGTACCCCAGGACGCTTTCAACAGCCTTATACCCACCGCCTCAGGCCAAGTACCACTCTCCACCCACAGTTCACAGGAGGAGCAGGAACATTCCTGAAAAATGCAGAACATACGGACTGATAGTCACCTGACCCTCTGGTCCCAGATAGAGTTCAAATGCCTGTCATATGCTTGCTAGCCAATAGATTCAAAGGTCAATATGCTTAGCCAATAAGTTTAAACTGTAGCCTGGCTGATGTAACCTGTACCCCCAAAAAGTATAAAAACTGTTGGTACAGCTATTCGGGGTCACCTTCCAGGGCTGATTGAGAGTCGGCCCAACACGCTAGAAAATCAACCTCTTGCATTTGCATCAAGCTCCTTTCTCATGTCTCACTTGGGAGCCGGGAGGGGGGTCTCCTGAAGGGTAAGACTCACTTCAAGTCTTAAATACTAAGATATCCTCTGTGTAAAACTGTAAATGACATACACAAAGCCAAAGACACTCAGACACTGTTATGGTGATATGCCTCTTTCATTAGGATGATAAAAAATGCAGAGGGCCAACATACTAACACTACCCTCATTGCGGACGGTCAAGAGGTTTTTTTTTAAAGGTTTGTTGTTGTTGTTGTTTTGTTTTTTGCCATTTATTTATGTATCCTTTTAGGAGACTAGTTCTTGATATATAATCCAGGCTTGGTTCAAATCCAGATCGGCTTGTTTCAGCACCCTGAGTGCTGGGATTGCAGGCAGGTAATATAAAGCCCAACCAACTCTGCTTTTAAAGAGACTCCATTTTGTGCAAGATCAGGTGCTAAACTCCAATTCCAGGAATAAAATCACAGAATCCTCCTGAGCAAGGAGGAAAACCACCCCTCTTAGAAATAGCCAGTTAGGCTGCAATAGCAGGATCAAGGCACACATAGATAATAAGACATCTTGTAGAGAAAAGATACCTTGGCCATCCTGTTTGTAAGGTGATCTTTTGTCCCTGTGTTCAGTTCCTGCATAGTATACAGAAATTAAGTTTAAAAAAATATTAATTTCTCGGCCCATATGGAAATTCCCCAAGCTTTCTGTAACTATAATCAATACCCTGCACCCCTAGACTCAGAGGCTCACTCTGACCCGCTGTGACAGGACAGGGGGTGAGAGACCTTGCTCAAGAGCTTCTAATAAAGACCCTTAAGTGTTTACATCAGAATTGGCTCCTAGGGGGCCTTTGGGGTCCCTGCAACTTGGCCATAACAATAACACATGTCCAGTATTTCCCATTTTAAAACTACATAAAATTCAATCTTACTTCTCTATATAGGCACTACAGGACATTTGATTATTGTATACAGAAAAACAAAGAGATTTTAATAAATATATCCAAGCATAAATTTATAGTCTCTCAAAAAGTTAGTTCAAGATGGGTTACAGACTTTTGTGTAAAACACTAAGCTTTAAAACTTGTAGACAATAACAGAATAGTTGACTTCCAGTAAGACGGTAACATTTTAGATGTAACACTAAAGCCATGATGCATGAAAGGTAAAACTGTTAAGCTGGATTTTGTTGACATTTAAACAATTTTACAAAGAACAGACAAAGTGAAAACATTTGCAATGACAGGCTCCCAGCACCCCAAACTCTAAACATCGAAACACACAGCCCAGCTGAAAGGTAAGCAGAGGGTTTCCAGACAGCTTGCCAAAGACACACAAGTGGGGACAGGAGCAGCAAGCACCCCAGTGTTATTAGGGTCTGGGGGACTTAAGGTGACTGCCCACAAGGAAACTCTGTGGGCAGAAATTTAAAAGCACAAGCACTCCGGCAGTTCTGAGTGTGTTCTAACATTAAACGTAGGGCTGCTGTGTGAGCCAGTCATGAGCTGATAGCATGTCCACAAAGGCTCTCTACCTGGTCAGTCCACAACAGCTCTATTCTTAACTGTGCTCTCAAGTGAGCAAACTCTTCCACCGAAAGACAGGACGTAAGACAAATCTCCAAACACACCAATTTTGTCTGGGGTAAGGAGGTCCCATCTGCTGCCCCACTTGAGGCGACACCTAAGGTAGTGTGATGCTAAGCAAGCCTCCGTTTGTTTCCGAGATGCACTCAAGACACCACTGACAATTCAGTTCTGCCATTACCAGTTTTGCAGTGTTTATCTGTTTCATGAATCACAAACAAATGCTAGCTAACTTCTCTAAGTTTGTTGAAAATGTATCTTTTAGCCAGATATAGATATCTTCTCAGAGGCTCTGCCAGAGCCATACTGATACAGAGGAGGATGCTTGCAGCTAACCATCGTACTGAGCACACAGGGACCCCAGTGAAGGAGCTAGAGGAAGAGCTGAAGGAGCTGAAAGGGTTTGAAACCCCATGGGAAGAACAACAATATTGACCAAACCCCCCACCCCCAGATCACTCAGGGACTAAAACACAGAGAGACCCATGCCTCCAGCCCCATATGTAGCAGAGGATAGCAGTGTCTGGCATCAATAGGAGAAGCCTTTGGTCCAGTGTAGGGGATGCCAGGGCACTGAGGTGGGAGTGGGTGGTTGGGAGTGGGTGGTTGGGAGTGGGTGGTTGGGAGTGGGTGGTTGGGAGTGGGAGCACCTTCATGGAAGCAAGGGGGAGGGACATGGGGGAGTAGGGAAAAGGAATAACATTTGAAATGTAAACATAAAAATATTTAAACAAAAAGAAAATATATCTTTTGACATACTCTTTCCCTCTCTCTCCTACCTTTGTGTATTATGATATATCAAGAGGTAACCTTTTACTGTGACATAGGATTTACTAGAGAGACTAACTGCTCATATGCAAATAATTTGTGAGACAGGGCCTCTAACTCCTGCCTCCCAAGTAGCTGACCACAAGTGTGACGGGCATGGTGTCCCCAAGCAGCACATTCAGACTCACAGAAGCAGCTCACCATGGCAGCAACAGGAGTTGGCCATGAAACTATGCTGGTGCCACAGTATTACAACACCTAGTCCCAAACACAGCATTCTTTTCACATGCCCAGGGAGGCCTCCACCTACTTAAGATCAAGGCCCAGCCTGAATGAGTAAACCCTTGTCTCAAAATGAAAAACTAAAGAGAGTTGGGGTCTTAGTAGTAGAGTGTGCTCGGCTAGCATGCTGAGGTCCTAGATTCAATCCTCAGAACCAAACCAAACAAACCATACACTGGACTAGAGCTGCTCAGCAGTGTTCACAAGGTTATGTGTTCAAGGCCTGGTACCACATCCACTCTCACGTAAACACACCCAAACACACATATGCAAATAAACACAAAAACACCAAACACATAACCTACATAAACACACCACACAGAAATACACTCATATAACATACATCACAGACTCACAAACTAACAACCCAAAGTATGTTGTTCTGTTAGACTTTATGGTGCATTAGGAGGATGAGGCTGGATGATCTCAAATAAACACATAAATAACTTGACATTCCAGAGCCAACGATATAGTAACCCAATGTGTGCATGTATGCAAAATCTTCTCTCAGGACGAGAACCAAAAACTAGCCTACAATATGTATGTGTCTAAACACTTCCATCAAACAGGAATAGAAGCTGAGAAAAGGCAGCTCGGGAGGCCAGGACTCAACTGTATTAAATGACCACATTATATATCTACTCTCTGCTGATGACTCCAAGTTCTGAGGCAACATGATGGTTTCTTGTGCAAATTTTCTAGAGAAAGAAAAGAAAAGAACAACAAAACAAAACCAACTAGCAGAAAGACTGATGTGCTATTTACTTGGGAGATATTGCCAAGTATGTTAATTAATTATCAAGTTTTGCCTCAGCATCTTTCAGTAAGAACTTCTAAAACATATATTACATGCACAAATGATTTATGAGTGTGGCTTACAGGTTGTCTCAGCTCATCCAACAAAAGATGTCTCAGCAGGAAGTCTAAGAACCTAATGGTTGTTCAGTCCATACAGCTGGATATCTCAGGTGGTCTTCGGCATTTGTCATGTGTCATCGAAACCCAAAAAATGCCAGTGAAAACTTCACAGGCTTTAATGCCAGTGAAACTGAGGACAAGCACCCAGAAGGCAAAGTGTCTTTCTTCCCCATCCTTTATATAGGCTGCCATGAGGTGTGGCTGAAATTTAGGGTGTCTGCCAACCTCAAAAGATCCAATTAACTAAAAATCCCTCACACGTGTGCCCAGCTGCTTGAGTTTTTAGTTAGTTCCAGGTGTAGTCAAGCTGGCAACCAAGAGTAGCTATCACCTCGAGCCTTCGCTCCTACTGGAGGAACCACTGCATGCCAGTAAGATGTACAACTGATATGCATGCTAGTTTTCACTGGGTTTTAGAGCACTGTCCAAAGACTTTGGAGCTTATTTGAATTAAAATCGCCCTAAAAAGAAAAACAAACTCTCCTGGAGGAGGTTTGCTGTTGCAGCATCAAGCCAGTGGCTGGCTGGTATTTAAAAATGGTATTGTGATGCTTCACGGTTCAGCAAACTACGGTTAATGAGCAACAACACAGTATACAAGGATAAACGTGTGGAAGAAGCCATAAGTGGGGGGATCAGTCCGACCATGAACCACATCTGAAAGAGGCTATCAGAAAAGAAGAGAGACAGAAGGATGGCGAAGAAGTGATCATGTAGTTGAGATCTGAGGACGTGCCTGTTCTTGGTATTTTAATGACATTGGTTCCACCTGAGTCACAGAACTGTTTGCTCTGCAGACGTCTTAGTATCTCATAAAAAGTGCAGCTTTCTAAAATGCTTTCATCACTTCTTTCCATCCACCAACCACTTAGCTTTCTTCATCAACAACACGCAGTACCTTTCAAAGTAGACAACTCCAGGAGTGTTTTCATGCTTATTCACCCCACCCCACCCCACCAGACAAGGTCTTGCTCAGTAACTCAAGCTGGTCTTGAACTGCTGACCCTCCTGTACCAGTGTCCAGAGAGCTGGGATAACAAATAAGGTCCGTGCACACACTGAACACCACAAGCATGTGCATGGTCTGAGCTTTAGCCAGACTGAGCAGACCCAGGCACTGGATGCTCTCACGTGCATAGCCTTCTCCGTCCCCGTGTTAATCACATTATGGTAAAAGAACTGAAAACTGCATTTGTAATACACTAGCCAGTAAAGGACACATGTTCAAATAAGAGCACATTTATTTACTTGTCTCCCTAATCAAGGGCACTTTTCTGAGTGAGAAATATTTGAGCTAAGATCTTCAAAGAGGAGTCAGACAAGAAGAAGCAGTCTTTAACTTGACAAGGAAAACAGGGACAGAGATTCTGTGTCTCTACTTATTACCATTGCTTTAAAAAAAATCCACCTGCCTATTTGCACTCTTCACCCAAACTGATGTGATCAAGATGACCAGTGACCTTTCAAACAACAAAGTTGCAATTCACAAAAGCTTAAATCATCTTTATTTTCAACTCTGGAATGGAGCAACACTTCATTCCATCAAATAAGCTGAGCATTTCATAGGCTTGCCCAGAGGTTAGTTTCATAGCCAGGGAGGCTAAAACACAGCAGAAACAAGAGCAGACTATCTCTTCAAAGTTATTTTCCACCAGAGATCAGAGCAAATAATATCTTCAACAAAATTATAGAAGAAAACATCCCTAACCTTAAGAAAGAAATGCCCATAAATATACAAGAAGCCTACATAACTCCAAATAGATTGGACCAGAAATAAAATTCCTCCCATCACATAATAGTCAAAACACAAAATGTACAAAACAAAGAAAGAATATTAAAAGCAGTAAGAGAAAAAGGTCAAGTAACAAGGCAAACCTATCAGAATCACACTAGACTTCTCAACAGAGACTATGAAAGCTAGAATATTCTGGACAGATGTTATACAGACACACAAATGTCAACCCAGGTTACTATATCCAGAAAACTTCTCAGTTAACATAGATGGAGAAATCAAGATATTCCAAGACAAAACCAAATTTACACAATGTCTTTCCACAAATCCAGCCCTACAAAGGATAATAGATGGAAAACTCCAATATAAAGAGGGAAACTATCCCTAGAAAAAACAAGAAAGTAATCTTCCAAATAACCCAAAAGAAGACAGCCACACAAGCAGAATTCTACCTCTAACAGCAACAATAACAGGAAACAACAATCAGTATTCTTTAATATCTCTCAGCATAAATGGACTCAATTCTCCAATAAAAGAACATAGACTAACAGACTGCATACTTAAACAGGACCCAGCATTTTTGCCACATACAGGAAATGCACGTACCTCAGTGACAAAGACTGATACTACCTTAGAGTAAAAGGTTGGAAAAATAATTTCCAAGCAAATGGTCCCAAGAAACAAGCTGGAGTAGCAATTATAATATTGAATAAAATCAACTTTTAACCAAAAGTTATTAAAAAAAAAAAAAAAAAAAAGGTCAGAAAGGACACTTCATACTTGTCAAAGGAAAAATCCACCAAGATGAACTCTCAATTCTGAATATCTATGCTCCAAATACAAGGGCACCTACATTCTTAAAAGAAACCTTACTAAAGCTCAAAGTACACATTGTACTTCACACAACAATAGTGGGAAACGTCAACACCCCATTCTCATCAATGGACAGTTCATGGAAACAAAAACTAAACAGAGACACAGTGTAACTAACAGAATTTATGAACCAAATGAAGTTAACAGATATCTACAGAACATTTCATCCTAAAACAAAAGAATATACCTTCTTCTCAGCACCTCATCAGACCTTCTCCAAAACTGACCATATAGTTGGTCACAAAACAGGCCTCAATAGATACAAGATTAAAATAATTCCATGCATCCTATCAAATCACCATGAACTAAGGCTGGTATTTAATAACAACAAAAATGACAGAAGCCCACATACACACGGAAGCTGAACAATGCTCTACTCAATGATAACTTGGTCAAAGGAAAAAATAAATTAATTAAAGACTTTTTAGAATTTAATGAAAATGAAGACACAACATACCCAAACTTATGGGACACAATTAAAGCAGTGCTGAGAGGAAAACTCATAGCTCTGAGTGCCTCCAAGAAGAAACTGGAAAGAGCATACACTAGCAGCTTGACAGCACAGCTGAAAGCTCTAGAACAAAAAGAAGCAATACACTCAAGAGTAGATGGCAGGAAATAATCAAACTCAGGTCTGAAATCAACCAAGTAGAAACAAAAAGTACTATATTAAAAAAAAAAAATCAACAAAACCAGGAGCTGGGTCTTTAAAAAAAAAAATCAACAAGATAGATAAACCGTTAGCAAGACTAACCAGTGGGCTCAGAGAGAATATACAGATGAAAATCAGAAATGAAAAGGGAGACATAACAACAGAAACTGAGGAAATTCAAAACATCATCAGGTCCTACTACAAAAGCCTATTTTCATCAAAACTGGAAAATCTGGATGAAATGGACTATTTTCTAGATAGATACCAGGTACCAAAGTTAAATCAATATCAAACCACCTAAATACCATATCCCCTAAAGAAGGAGAAGCAGTCATTAAAAGTCTCCCAAACGAACAAACAAAAGAAAAAAAGCCCAAGGTTTAGTGCAGAATTCTATCAGACTTTCATAGAAGACCTAATACCAATGGTCTCCAAAGTATTCCATAAAATAGAAACAAAAGGAACACTTCCCAATTCATTCTATGAAGTCACAATTATGCTCATACCTAAACCACACAAAGACCCAACAAAGAAAAAGAACTTCAGACCAATTTGCTTTATGAATATCAATGTGAAAGTACTCAATAAAATTCTCGCAAACCCAAGAACACACCAAAATGATCATCCATCATGATCAAGTAGGCTTCATCCCAGAGAAGCAGGGTTGGTTCAACATACAGAAATCCATCAACATAATCCACTATATAAACAAACTCAAAGAAAAAAACCCACATGATCATCTCATTAGATGCTGAGAAAGCCGTTGACAGAATTCAACACCCCTTCATGTTAAAAGTCTTGGAAAGATCAGGAATTCAAGGCCCATACCTAAACACAGTAAAAGTAAAAGTAATACACAGCAAACCAGTAGCCAACATCAAAGTAAATGGAGAGAAACCTGAAGCAATCCCACTGAAATCAGGTACTAGACAAGGCTGCCCACTCTCCCCCTACCTATTCAATATAGTACTGGAAGTCCTAGCGAGAGCAATTAGACAACAAAAGGATGTCAAAGGGATACAAATTGGAAAGGAAGAAGTCAAAATATCATTATTTGCAGATGACAAGATGGTATACTTAAGTGGCCCCAAAATTCCACCAGAGAATTTTTACAGCTGATAAACAACTTCAGCGAATCAGTAACCTTCCTCTACTCAAAACATAAACAGGCTTGAAAAAGAAATTAGGGAAAGACAACCTTGACAAATAATATAACCAAGCAAGTGAAAGATCTGTATGACAAGAACTTCAAGTCTCTGAAGAAAGAAATTGAAGTTCTAAGAAGATAGAAAGATCCCCCATGCTCATGGATTGGCAGGTTTTAATGTAATAAAAAGGGTCATCTTGCTGAAAACAATCTACAGATTCAATGCAATCCCCATCAAAATTTCAACTCAATTCTTCATAGTTAGTTAGAAAGAGCAATTTGCAAACTCATATGAAATAACAAAAAACCTATGACACTGAAAACTATTCTCAACAATAAAAGAACTTCTGGGGGAATCACCATTCCTAACCTCAAGCTGTATTACAGAACAGCCATGATGAAAACCGTATGGTATTCATACAGAGACAGAAAGGTAGATCAATGGAATATAATTGAAGTGCTAGAAATGGACCCACACACCTATGGACACTTGATCTTTGACAAAGGAACTAAAACTATCCAGTGGAAAAAAAGACATCATTTTCAACAAATGAAGAATTCAAATCGATCCATTCTCATCACCCTATACAAAGCTCAAGTCCAAGTGGATCAAGGACCTCCACATAAACCAGATACACTGAAACTAACAAGAGAAAGTGGAGAAGAACCTCAAACACATAGGCACTGGGGAAATTTTTCTGAAAAGAACACCAATGGCTTATGCTCTAAAATCAAGAATAGACAAATGGGACCTCATGAAATTTCAAAGTTTCTGTAAGACAGTGTCGCGCCCAACTCGACTGGCAAGGAAGACAGGACACTCCGGATTCTTCTCAACAGCCTTTATTCAGTAACACCTCAATGCTGATACAGGAACCCCGAGTGCCGAGAGCACCCTCCTTTTATCCTTCTCGAACTGAGGTTATGTGACTTGTCCTCTGGGGATTGGTGGAGCAGGGATCACCTTATTAGCATAGTGCCATTCGGCGTGTTTGGTGCCAGAAGCAGTTATGTACATGAGCAGTCAGGTTGTTTATTTCTAACCAAGCCGGATGTCGACGCCATTTTGGCAGGGCGGCCAAGCCACTCCTTACAACAAAGGACACTGTCAAAAGGACAAAACAGCAACCAACAGATTGGGAAAAAAATCTAAACCAATCCTACATCTAATCGAGGGCTAATATCTAATATATATAAAGAACTCAAGAAGTTAGACTCTAGAGAATCAAATAATCCTATTAAAAAATAGGATACAGAGCTAAACAAAGAATTCTCAACTGAAGAATATCAAATGGCTGAGAAGCACCTACAAAAATGTCAACATCCTTAGTCATCAGGGAAATAGAAATCAAATCAAGCCTGAGATTCCACCTCACACCAGTAAGAATGGCTAAGATAAAAAACTCAGGTGTCAGCAGATGCTGGCAAGGATGTAGAGAAAGAGGAACACTCCTCCACAGTTGGTGGGACTGCAAGCTGGTACAAGCACTCTGGAAACCAGTCTGGAAGTCCCTCAGAAAGTTGAACATAGTACTTCTTGAGGACCCAGCTATACCACTCCTGGGCATATACCCAAAAGATACTCCAACACATAACAAGGACACATGTTCCACTATGCTCATAGCAGCCTTATTTATGATAGCCAGAAACTAGAAAGAACCCAGATGTCCTTCAACAGAGGAATGGATACACAATGGAGTACTATTGTCCTTTTAAAAACAATGACTTCATGAAATTCTTAGGCAAATGGATAGAACTAGAAAATATCACCCTGAGTGAGGTAACCCAATCACAAAGGAATACACACGGTATGCACTCACTGATAAGTGGATATGAGCCCAAAGCTCGGAATACCCAAGATACAATTCACAGATCACATGAAGCTCAAGAAAATGGAAGGCCAAAGTGTGGATGCTTCAGTCCCTCTGAGAAGGGGGAACAAAAATATTCGCAGGAGGAAATATGGAGACAAAGTTTAGAGCAGAGACTGAAGGAAAGGCTATCCAGAGACTGCCCCACCTGGGGATCCATCCCATATACAGCTACCAAACCCAGACAATATTGCTGATGCCAAGAAGTGCATGCTGACAGGAGCCTAATATGGGTGCCTCCTGAGAGGTTCTGCCAGATCATGACAAATAGAGGGGCGGATGCTCGTAGCCAACCATAGAACTGAAAACAGAGTCACCAATGGAGGAGTTAGAGAAAATATTGAAGGAGCTGAAGGGTTTGCAACCCTGTAAGAACAACAATACCAACCAAACAGAGCTCCCAAGGAATAAACCATCATTCAAAGAGTACACATGGACAGACCCATGGCTCCAGCTGCACATGCAGCAGAAGATGGCCTTGTTGGGCATCAATGGGAGGAGAAGCCCTTGGTCCTGCCTACAAGGTCCCCAGTGTAGGGGAATGTCAGGGCTAGAGGCAGAAGCGGGTGGATGGGGGAAGCACCCTCATAAAATCAGTGGGAGGGGGATGGGATAGGGAGTTTCTGGATGGGAAACCAGGAAAGGGTTTCCATTTGAATTGTAAATAAAAAATATATATATCCAATAGAAAGAGAGAGAGAGAGAGAGAGAGAGAGAGAGAGAGAGAGAGAGAGAGAGAGAGAGAGGAAGAAAGAACTGTGTGAAAGGCAAACAAAGTGATGGTCAGAAAAAGATCTGATAGAATAGGATCTGCCCAGCTCTCCGGAGAACAGAAAGGGAAGAGAGGCAACAGAAAAGATTAGAACAGATTGCTAGAGTTAGTTTAAAGCAATTCAGTGAGAAGCAAGAGACATTTGAATCTGTGTGGAGAGGAGTTTGAGCCAGAATTGAGTTGAACTAGCCAGCAAGAATTCAGAAAGCTACAAAAAGGATGAATTCATTCAGCAGTCTCATAGGTTGAAAACATTCTAGGCCTCTACAGAAGCTACAGGATTCTGGGATGAGGCCTAGACTGGCAGATGGAGGCAGTAAGCCTCCAGAAAAATCACACCAAGGGAATAAAAGTTATTGTTACATTTTCTACATGTTAAAAGCCTCATTAGTTTTTATAATGTTTTTGGATTTATGTATGAGTGTGTTGTTTGCGTGTATGCCTGTGCACCAGGTTTATGTCTGGTGTCTGCTGAGGTTAGAAGAGGGCATCAGATCCTCTGAAACTGAAGTTATGAATGGCTGTGAGCTGGGAATCGAACTATGGAAGAACAAGTCTTCTTAACTACTGCACCATCCCTCTAGTCCCTGATTAGTAGTTTATGACTACATTTACTCCGTAAAACAATGGATTAAAATCTAATCCGAATTAAAAACCTTCCAAACCTGAGCTTTCTCAAGTATAATGACAACACCTTTAGAGAACTGACCAAATCATTCAAAGATAACACACTTGGGAGGTTTTTATAGGCTTCTTTTCCGACAGAACCTTTCAAAGCTTGTAAAACTTCGAGCCTACGGACTTTGGGAGTTCTTTTCAGTAGTCTCACACAAAAGAGACTTGCTTTCAAAGATCCCCTTGGGATTGTATTTGACTGAGCAAATATAGCACAAAACACATCCCTGTAAGAACAAAGGTGCAATTGCAATGCTTAAGGATTTCTAACTCATTCATCACTGGTTCACGTAGAAGAGGACAGCGGAAGCAGCGGCGTCTTTTTGTTTGTTTTTTCCCAGTTTGCCTCTCTTTAGGCTGCCCCTAGACCTTCCAAACAATTATCCCCAAATCCTTGCCTAAGTCACCCACCAAAAGGTGTTGGGCAGGTGCACTATTTTCTTCCCAGCAAGCCACTGGGAAAAGATTATTGACTGAAAGTAAGCAATCCCAGATAGCTTCGGCACCAAAATTACAGAGGAAACCATTTTCAATGAACCCGTCATAACCAAGCCTACCACCCTTACCAGACGTAGGCTCCTAGTTAACCACGGCCTTTTGAATCGTCTGTTCGCGGGCAAACACAAGTGTCGCGGTGGCATCTGGGAGTTGTAGTTTCTGTCGCAAACAGAGCGCGTCGGTAGGATTACAACTACATTTCCCAAAAGCCAACGCAAAGACGCCCTGCCTAGTGTATCTGGAGCTTGGCTGTCACTATTTTTCAGACTAATCTTTAATTATATCCCATTTCTACTAGGAATACTACAGAACACCTTTATTCGTTCGGGTTTTCTTGTGCGATAAACATCTCCGGGCATCTGTACTCCTTACTTTTCTTTACCCTTCTTCAAACCAGCGCCTCCAAACGTCGAGAACGGACAACGCCATGGAAAGCGCATGCGCCCTAGCCGGCTTCGCGCATGCGCAGCAGCCGACCTTAGTCGGCGGCGCGCGTTGGACTCGGGGTCCAGAGGTACTCTGCCCGAGGGCGGGGCTGCTTCCAATGGCTGCCTTTGCGGGTCGCGTGTGCCTGGGCGGAGAGGCAGGCATGGGGCAGGGGCGGCTCCCGGCGGTCCCGGGCGGGGACAGGGGAGGGGCTGGGGGTGAGGACCCCATCTCCCCTCCCTGCTCCCGCCCTCTGGGCCGAGCCCCACCGACGGGGATGGGCGAAGGGGCGGGCTCTGTGCTTCAGCAGCGCAGCCCGGGGCTCGATGACTGCTGGGTCGCAGGGTGCCCTCTGGCTTGGCGGAGGTAGGCGAGGACAGAAGAGAAGCATCAGCGTACCCCGGGAGACAGGAACTGGCAGGGTCGAGGACGCCGCCCTCCGTCGCCGCTGACACAGTGACTGGTGGACACTGCGGTCCCCAGAGCACCGGAGCTTCGGGCCCCAGCAGCTAAGGTCCAGGGGTCTTCTGCCTACCCCACCGGCACCCACCCGCTGCCCTGCGGAGGCGCTAGGCGGAGCCGACGGGAGGGGCGGAGACTGGTGTCGGTGGAGGGCGGGGTGGGAACGCTCGAGAACCGGCCTCTGCCCAGAAAAAAAAAAAAAATCGAATGGCTGGAGAACCTTCTACTGTTACCAGCCTTTTTAAGACCAAGCACGGATTTGACAGCTTCACAACGCGAGGATATCCGTTGACCCTGCGACACAGAGAACACTTCCCCGATACTCCCTGTTGAGCTAGCCAGCTCTGTGAGATTGCAACTTTCCAAGTTGGCTCTTTTCAATCTCTGTCAAGACTGCCCTGCCCTGTAGGAGAGGGTGCCGGGGTGATCCGCCTTGTGGATCGATTTGAAAGCATCAGCTTTAAAAAGCACGTGTGATTCCAGTGCCATCCAGACACCTGCTTTCGGGACTGCTGGATTTCTCTTGACTTGATTCTTAACGTTTCTCGTTTTGTTTTGTTTTTGTTTTTGTTTTTGTTTTTGTTTTTTTAAGACGAACTGCTTTGGGGGTAACTGACTGGGAAAAAAAAAAAGACTGAAAAAGCTCCCGATTGTCATGGCTGAAGGAGAGAATGAAGTGAGATGGGAGGGACTGTGTAGTAGAGACTCAACTACTAGAGAGACGGCACTGGAAAACATTAGGCAGATTATTTTGAGAAAGACCGAACACCTTCGTTCAGCTAAAGAGACACTTTATCGACCTTCAGACGGGCTTTCAAATGACGTTTCTTTGGATGGAATGAATAAACTTCTGGCTCATCTGCTTATGCTCTCTAAGAGATGTCCCTTTAAAGATGTGCGAGAGAGAAGCGGGTTCATTCTGAAGAGTGTCGAGGTAAGAGCATTTCTAGACTAACATCTAGACGGTGCCATTTGACTTGCAGTTACTCATGTCGCTTTTGCTTCCCGGGGGGGGGGGGGGTGGGGGGTGACTAACCGCTTAGTTGTTAAGGTGGCATCACTAGGCATTAGAGGGTTCTGTAAAACATGGAATGTTGGGCCCAAATGGAACAGTGTACGCTAAAACAATTTTCAAAAATAGATGAACAAGAATTGTTTTTTATGGTGTTTTCAGCAGAAATGGCATTGCCTGTGGAATAGAATATATATCAAAGATCTGGTTAATTGCAAGTCCGGTCTTTGGATATCTTTCTGTTTGTTGCCAAGTGAAGCCAGTGCACTTTTCACATTGTTACAGTGCTCTGTATGGAAAGTTTCACACTGAAAGCCTCAAAAATAAGGAATTGCATGAAATGTTTCCTATTCCTTCAGGGTAACTGTCCGGATAATTTTTTCTGGCTCTTTAACAACAAAAACAGGATTTCATTTTCAAAAAGCATCCTAAAACAGAACTAGAAACAATATTGAAAACAGCCTAAGTCATAAAGAAGTAACACTTGTGCAGGTTGAAAAGGTGGACCTAGAGTTGGGTGTTCAGGACTTACTCTCAGTACTCCCGGGAAGCCAAGGAACAATGACTTCGGGAGTTCAAGACCAGCTAGGTCAGTATATGGCTACCTGGCAAGATCCTGCTTGGGGGAGGAGGGCAAAAAGGAAGAAAAGTTGGGTCCAGGTAAGGCATTTGGTGAAAATACTTGGCTGTTCAATTATCTTGTTTTCCCTTGAATTGTTTCTTTCCACTTTTCAAACAAACCTGCTTAAATACTGAGTGTGCTGAGGTTTAAAATACTATAATGTCCTGCCATTTTTTTCTATAGTCACTTTATCCAGTTTTATTAGAAGGTGTGTTGAAATTTGGAGGAGCAGGAGAAATGTATACATATGAAGAGTGCTGTGTGTTAAGTGATTGTGTATTAAAACATGACCATTTCCTGTAGTGGCTTAATTAAAAGAGGGACAATCATATCCATAAAATGATTATCTTAAAAAGCGAAGGTCTTGAAATATTTCTCACAAACACTCTAGACTCAGTTATAATTCATTTCACAGGAGGGAATTAATTTCCAGTATGTGTGCGTTCTGTCCCTTAGACATAGGGACTATTCCTCCTACCTCGGTATGGCGACAGTGGTGACGGAGTCGGCATTGTGTGCCTCCAGCATCGCTGTGGGTTGTTAGTGAGTACAACCTGGAAGGTTTTAGGCTTCCCGTCTAGTGTTCCAGGTGTGTCCTTCCCATGTTGTTACTTAACTTCATTTATTTACACTTGAGTGGGAAATAAATAATATAGCGTAGTAAGAGTTGTGCTGAAGAGGAAAGGATTCGGGCTCTGGGGAGCACCTTGTTAAAGATGAGCAGCACGAGTGGTAAGTAAACGCACTGGAGTCAGACCCGGGTTCAAATGCTGCCTCCTTCATGTACTAAATGCCTTGGGCAAGTTCCTTGGCTCTCCTTGTGTTGGGTTTCATGTCTATAAAATCGGGATAAGAACACGGAGCTCTGGTGAGATGAAATGGCGTGCAGCTGCCGTCATATCTAGTGATTGCGCCTTCCCCCTTTCCCAAGTGCAATAGACTATGAAGTATATCTCAAGCTTGTTTTGCTCTGCAAAAGGACACAGGGCTCTATACTGTAGTGGCTTCCTCTGGACCTTCCTTTCGTTCTCTGCTCTGCATCAGTTATTCTTTACCGTTGCCACTGTTGTAAGAGGTACTTGATTTATGTTGTTCAGTAAGCTCGTGTTGATAAGCCTTTTCCCCAGAAGGGCTCTTAAGTTCTGAGTGTTGGCCATGACCTGGATGCTACTAAGTAAATATCCAATGGGTAAACAAATGTATCTGCCTTCTGGCTGTTTCACATTAATTTGCAAAGATGAAATTTCCATTTTATGGGGTTTCTCCCCACAGCATTTATTCTTGCATGCATCAGAGCAACAAATAGTGAATACCATAGCAAGCACCCAGGACCAGTGGTGACAATTTGAATGTTCTGTCAAAGGGAGACAGGCCATAAGTAAGTACAGGAAGAGTTCCTGGAGGCAAACACCTTTAAAGAGAGATTTAATATTCATTCTCTCACTCACTTACTAATTCATTCATTTATTTTGAGACAGGATCTCCTGCCTTAGCCTGCCAGGCTCTCGTATTGTGGATCTCTCTCACCACACTCTTGTCATGAGTAATTAATTATCCATACAGTGAGATCTTCCCAGAGACCTAGACCTAGAACATAGTTTGCATGAAGGCTTCAAGGCAAGAGCGAGTAACTGAGTCCTAAGCCTTGCCCGTGATTTAGGATGGTTGGAGTTCAGTCTGAGGGGAGGGTGGAATTTAAGAGCATGTGCTCTGGCTTAGATACTTTATTATCTGAACAACTATGAATAAGTTTCATATTGTTTTTTGACTCAGTTTCCTTATCTGCAAAATGGGGATGATGCTAATAGTTCTTGCTTCACAATGCTGCTGAGAGAATAAAATGGAATAATGCCTGCAAAGTGCCTAGCACATCTGAGGTGCACTGTAATGGTAGACACTGTATTGTTCCTAGGCAGGCCCCAGGTCCCAGAGGGACTGTGGGCAATGTTAAGGAATGTAGGTTTTCCCCCCAGGACAATAGGAAGCCACTGAAGCTTTGAACAAGAGGATAATTTGATTGCTAGTGTTACAAAGATCATTCTGGAAGATGGATAATGTGTTTCCAGGGTCAGGAGTGGATGTGTCATATCAGTTACAAGATTGTTCAGCGGCAGAAACAATAGTGGACTGCCATGTGGTAGAAGAGGAAAAAAGCAAATGAATGTGAGTGATAACAAGGTATTAGAATTCATGGGACATGGCATTTAAATATATTTAGGAAACGAAAATAAAAGCAGAATTTGTGGTTTGAATTACTTAGTGAATAATGGCTGGTAGGCCCATTTAGGAGAAACATCAGTTTTTCTTTCTACACAGTGAGTGAGGTTACGCTGTCTCTGAGGCATCTAAAAGGAAGTCACCTCTTGGTGGGTTTGTGTCTCTGCTTCTACGATATGGCTTGCCTTCACCTCTCTAGACTTGTCCAGCCTTCACCTTTCTGTCCTGCACAGCTACAGAGCTATTCATCCAGCCTGCACATCTGACCACACTACTGTCCTTAGCAAGGCCTACCTCCACGTCCCTCTCCAGCCTCACTGCCCCCTCAGTGTTCACACTCATGTATCAGCCTCACATGGAAGTTGTAGCAGTCGGAGTTAGTGCCCCATGATTCTGTCTGTCACTCACTGGTGACAGCAGCAAAAGCTGAGTCACGTGTAAGATCCTGAAGCTGTTCCTAACGGCCTGTAACTACTGCGGTCAGCTGGAAGGACAGGTCAGCAGGGGGACTGTGGACTCGGTCTCAGGTGACCGCCGAACCTTCAGAAATTAGCACATTGGTGGGCAGCAGCCTTTTATCACCTGGTCTCAATTTGTTAATTTCATATCAACAACATGTTAAAATCTGTGTGACAGTTTTTCAAGAATTACCATGTACCAAGCACTGTACTTGGAATTGGAGGAGCAGGGAAATGCTGCCCCTGCATCTCAGCAGGTCCCTTTTCTCAGTTTTGCTAAATTTAAAAGAAATCCCATTATACATCTATATATACCTTAGGCCTACTTATGGGTCTACTACTGAGCTTGTAGTCCTGATGTCTGTAAATAAAATTAAGGTAAAATATAAATGCAAATATGACCAAAAGATTATAGAGAAATACATGAACTTGGTAATTAACACAGAATCAACACAGAAAATGATAGTAGATTTAGATTAAGTAAATATTTGGTTAAATGAGGTGAGGAGGATTTCATTTAATGATGTGTATTTTCACAGGAAGAAGTGAAGCTTGAAGCACTGCATATGATACACTTTAATGGTCCTCAGAGCCATGTAGCACATGTATATTTATTATATATACATTGTTTTTATTCTAATTTCTCATAAATACAATTGCATTACAATCAGTTGTTTACAGGATTTTTGGCATAGCCACATTGTCATCCCAGCTTTCCACCTGCAGGCATGCCTTCTGTGTCTCAGAGAAGAAAGCTGTTTCCCTGGAGACTTTCCTGCAGACTTTTCCTCAGTCTGTTGATCATAGTGGCCATGTTCCTTTCTAAGCCAGTCATTGGCAAAGAAGTTGGACATTTTTACTTTAGTCTGGGTTAATAAGCATTCTGGCCCTGAGAACCAGGAGACCCCATCTCACCTCTGAACAGAAGGGATGCTGGTGAGAAAGGAAGGAGATGGGAGGCGGCCATGTGCAGTCAAAGGTACCTTTAACTGGCTGCACTTGGATACAACTGTGTGATACAGCATTTGGCCTATTTGTATTTGGACTTTATTAGAGGTATATTTAATTCACTTATTATGGGGACTATAAATTAGAAGAACATAGCAGAGTAGTAGCAGCAGATTTGGTCTTTTGTTTGTTTTGGTTTGCTTTTTAGACAGTGTTTCTCTGTAGCCCTGGCTGTCCTGGAACTTGCTCAGTAAATCAGGCTGGCCTTAAAATAAGTTTTGCTTTGCTTTCCTTTTTATTGCCCTGTAGTCAAAACCAGGAGCTTAAGTTAGTATGTGTCAAACACAGCCCTCACTCTTGCTCCTCTCTTAGGTGTGCAAGAAGCCTTCCTCTTTTATACCCACAGTTTCATTATCTCTCTATACACCGAAAGCTCCGTCTCTTCCTCCAGAAGGCTCTGTGGCTGGCTTCTCTATTCATTGCTTTCTTTCACACCTCCCTTAGCCACTTTCTGTCCTTTAGAGGGAAATACCATTTCTTCTCAAGCTTCTGAGTTCCCTTTGCATGGAACCCAGTTGGTCTTCCCTCCCCTCAATGGTTTGAGGCTAAGTGGAGAACTTAAACAAAAGTCAAAACCAACTTGGTCTTGGTATGAATCCCAGGGTGTCCTTGAACTCTTGGAGATCAAGCTCCTGATTGCTAGAGCGCTGGAATGACAGGTGTGTGACACCATGCACAACTAGATGGAACTATCTAATCCCTCCCTCCCTCCCTCCCTCCCATTGATTCTGTGGATAGAACCCAGGGACTTGCATGTGTGATATCAGTGGGATACACTCACAGACCCCAGGCTTCCTTTTTCTCCAGCGTACTGGATAAGCCATATCTACATATCCACCCTCATGTCCTCTTTACAGGATGTAAGTGCACCCTGTCTGTGTTCCTCCTTTGTTGTGGACCTTCAGAAACGTTGAAATGAGAAGCATACCTTTCTTTAAAGTTCTTGAATGTCATATATTTTATTCCTGTTATAGTGCTTCAACATGAAAAACACTGCTTAAAAATGTTACAATAACATGTTTGTTTTGTTTATAAATGGAATGTGCTATTTTGTAAAAGATAGAATATTAGACAGTTGAGTGTGAATTCTCAGTCTGAGGTCATGGGTTGTCCGTGGCCTCATGGAAGAGTCTTTGAAAGAGTTTAGCTTAATTAGAGTTTCCGTCCTATCACAGCACCTTTGCCCCAACACACTGGTGCACGCAGAGGAAAACAGGCTATGGAATAGGAGCTCTGTGCTCTTTATTTTACTGATAAGCCGTAAGACATTTACAAAATCTTTTTACTGCTTAGGTTATAAATTAATAATTGTCATGACTAAAGATTTCTTGAACCCTTTTCTCTGGTAGTATCTAGCATGTAATAAAATTTGTTAATTGCCTAGATAGGCACTATTTAATGTACATATAATTACAAAGTTTTTATATTTAGGGACAGACAGTATTTATGTTGTAGAAATTAGCATAGATTGGAAAAAAAAACATAGACATGGGTGGGTCTTAAACTCTGACAAGGGTCCAAGTAGATTCTGGGTAAAGGAGCCGGTTTTAAAAGCATAAAGAGCGAGTGCGCTACTGGAGACCATCTGCAGTGAGCAGCCTTTACCTCCAGTCCTAATCTGTTCCTCATCATGTTTTTAGTCTTTTCCATACTGTGGAAAATGGGTCTTTCATAGAGGTTAGTGTGGGATTTATTTTCTAGCTCTTATTACACGAAAAGAGAAAGTCTTTTCGTGACCTTGAAGCAATCACTGAGCACCCCAGTTATACCAGCATAGATGGATGGTGTTCTCAGACATCAGATTGGGAGGCGTTTGCCTAGTATTTGGTGATTATATTTCTAAGGGCAGCAGAAGACTGGAAATAAAAATATATGTTTCATGCTTGTCTTTCTTACTGTTGGTTACTGTTTCCGGCATTGGCACCGCTGAGAAGCACATGCTTGCCAGTAAGGGCGATACACACAGAGAAGAATCTGCAAAGATTCTGTCTTGCATGATTGTTTTAAAAAATTCTTCTCACTTGAAATGCTTTGGGGTTTTCTGTAGAACAACTATGGTATTAGTTATTGGACTTTACCAGCTGACATTTTATTGTTAGGGGTGTCTATTACTCATTTTGTGCTATGCTTTTCAAGTGAATATATTGAGAAAATTTGAGTTTATAAAACAGAAAAGTCATATGAAACAGCAGAAGAATTTGTCCATTCTCTTATATTATGCTTTTTTCATGACCATCTACTTTAAAAATATGATAGGTTACCAAGAAATATGGAAAATACCTTGGAAAGATTTGATACTTTAGTTTTGATTTTATTTAAACTATACCTTATTTTAAAGCACATTTCATTTACTTACTATATTCATTTGTTTACATTATTTAATGTGCATTGTTTTGCACACGCACGCATGCGTGTGTGTGTGTGTGTGTGTGTGTGTGTGTGTGCGAGCACTACATGTGTGTTCTACATCTGTGAGTGGTGCCCAGGGAGGCCGGAAGAGGATGTCAGATCCCTTGAAAGTGAACTTAGGGATGGTGGCCAACCACCATGTTGGTTTATGGGGACAGAACATGGCTCCTCTCAAGAGCTCTGAAACCCTGACTCATCTCTCCAGTCCCATAAATTTTACTTTATTTTTAAGTTAAGCTAAAGAAGGTCTTTCTAGAATTATAAATTATTAAAAGTTCTTAGCCACCTTTCTCCTGGAATCTAACTCAGGACCCTGAAGACGCTCCACAAAAACCCCCCACTGGCACTTCATGTGCATTTAGACCATGCTAAAGGGAAACGAAGTTTATTTATTTTATAGTGTTCAAAGGAAATTTTACATTCATTTCTTTGTTTAGGGGGAGGTACCATGTGAGGTCACAGGACAACTTGTGTGCGTTAGATCCCTCTGTGGGTTCTGGAGATAAACTGAGTTTGTCAGCTCGTGTGCAAGGCACCATCGAGCTGGCCTGATTTTATTTTTTCATTATCATGTATTAATTATGCATAGGACCGTGTCTATTCCATTCCATTCGTGTACATAATGTAGTTCAGTCATAGTTACTCCCTTACTATCTCTTGTCCACTTCCCTTTTCTACTGAGCTCCTGTTTCCAGCCCCCTTTACTTTCCTGACTCTGTATGTGTGTCTGTATCTGTGACTTGGTGAGTTTCACTAGGACTAAGAAACAAAAGTTTATAATGTAAATTTTATGATATATAGTACTAAACTCAACTTTGAATGTATTCACTTAATAAACATAAATTCACTTAGTGAGCAGTATTCATTTAGTATTTTCACATAAAAACCATTTAAACTGACAAGCTGATAAATATTTATCCTTTAAAAATAATTAACCATGTGGCTAGGATAATTTGTTAATTCTGTGTATAATACTTAGTAGTCTTACTAGAATCTTAGTTTACGAAAAGTGCACATTTGCTATGCTGATCGCTTGGCATCTGACAACATTGCACACTTGTCTTTAATTTTGCATGATTTCATTTTCCAGCACATTGGCAGGTGTTCACCATCTATAATTATAACCGAGTAAATTTTCAAATGCTATTCATAGCCTAAACACAGTGAAACATGTGATAAAGACCGAGCCTTCCAAAATAGTAGTAGAGTGATGTTTTGAGCGTTGCCAAAGGGCACACCTAAGAGAAGCCTTTCAAAACTCAGGGGTGATTTATAGACAGGGAGGCAGGTTGTCACAGATTTAAATCTCTGATTCTCAGGGTTTTGGTAGTGGTTACACATCAAGTTAAAAAGTATCTTTTTTTTTTTTTTAATTTAACAAGAGAAATGCATTCATTGACAGACAAATTATAAAATTTGGCATTTATCTTTTGCTTGATTAATGACAGAGTATGAAAATTTAATTAAAATTTTGAGACAGTGTAGATTCTTTTATTAAACTTTGAAATATTTTATCTCATTCAAAATTTATTGTGTACCTAATACATACTAAACACTATGTTTGCAGGTTTGGAGTCTGGTCTTGCTTTGTTTTGAGACAGCATTTCACAGTGTAGTTGTGTGGCCTCAGCTGGCCTGGAACTTGCCGTATAGACCAGGTTTGCCACAGGCTCCCATAGATCTTTACACCAGAGTGAGGATGTCGGGGTTAGAGCTCTATGCCATTAAGCCTGTTTTGAGTTTTTTGATGTAGGAAAGGAAAAGACATAGATTTTGCCTTTAAAACTTGGGCCTCTAATTGAAACAAACAAACACAACCTTATATTTTTCTTATTCATGGGTTATTTTAATTTCTAAGTATCATCCTAAATATCTATGGTTTCTCTTTGACCCTTGAAGAGAAACTATTGTTTCAGAACATTGTAAAGACAACATTGAAATGTTTGTAGCAGCCATGTGCTTATAAGTTAGCCACTGGAGCCTCCGTTCCTCCATCCAAGAACTGGCATTTTATTATTTATCTTGCGATGTGACTAGAAAGATATAAGGTGGAGGTGCTAAGGTGCATGGGCTGCATCACACTGTGGCGGCTGCAGAAGCAGGTTTAGGGTTGAGTTAAATGAACCAGGTACAGGGACTTGGGGGACTTGGGAGTAAGTGACAGTTGAGTGCTCAGCCTAAGACATTTATTTAGACCACCTCCGTGTGGCTCAGAGAACATGGGGATGGAATAAAAAAAATGGAGGAGCTGGAAGACAAGAAGTTAGGAGACACCATTGGGTCTGACACAGCCATTGCAATCACCGACTCAGTAAACCTGGGGTTATGTGCACTGAGCTCACACGAATCCTGACTGGCAACAACCAGTCATGGATATGGGAGAACCCGGAGGACATGCTGAACTTTTGGCTACTGGTGGATTCTAGAAGAAAGAAGTTAGGGATAAACTTTTGGAATTTATACTTATCTTCAAAGCTAGTATGGTGGTGGTGGTGATGATGATGGTGGTGGTGGTGGTGGTGGTGGTGGTGGTGGTGGTGGTGGTGGTAGAGGTGGTGGTGGAGGAGGAGGAGGAGGTGGTGGTGGTGGTGGTGGTAGAGGTGGTGGTGGAGGAGGAGGAGGTGGTAGTAGAGGTGGTGGAGGAGGAGGAGGAGAAGGGGGTGGTGGTAGAGGTGGTGGTGATGGTGGTGGTAGTGATGCCATCCATAAACTTACATGTTGATGTTGAAAATTAAGTGAAAATAGAAGCATCCAGAAGTAGGTCTGGCTCATAATAGTGCTCTGAATACGGATGAGATGGTAAACATAATCCATTTTCTCCCTAATGAGGCAAAGTCCAGACCAGCAGGGCTTTAGGAATGGACAGACTTAGTTTTTATGTAATTGATCTTAATTGATCCCCTCATGATATTCACATGTGTCAGTAATACTCCTAATGTCTCTATGAACATTAAATTTTGTGTTCCTACACACCCTGCCTAAGGCTAATGTTCTGTTGTGAATGGTTTCTGGCCCAGGATAAGCGTTAGACTTTGCCCAGAATTGATAGCAAATCCCTAGTGTACCATCCACCCCTCACTATAGTCCAGTGTCAATCCAGGAAGCCATCGTGGCTCTAACAGTGAGGCTGGCCGGCAGCTGCATGTATCATCCAGGTGATCAGTGCTCACTGAGAAATGTGCAGCATAGCTCTTGCATATGGATAGCAGTAAGACCATAGGCCGTAGATAGCCACACCTTGACCAAAGTCCTGTGTCTTAAGTTCCTCTAACCTCTGCTCTCAGTGCTGAGACATGTGCCATAGCAAGCGTTAGTTAACTCTTAGTATTTATTTTGCCCCCTTCTGTGGAAGACACTGGGGAGTCATCCCTCTGACACAGTAATGCCTTCAGGTCCCCTAAACCCCTAGGAAACAGAAAGAGTTTTTGTTTGTTTTGCTACTTTGCAGGTTCTATGTCTAAGGGAAGTAGCATTTCTAAAAACCGAGTAAGGATTTTATAAATATTACTTTAATTCTCTGGAAACTGGATTCCTTACAGATCATGTTATCTGTTATTTCATTTATGAACATTTTTCTTTGAGTTATGTTTTCGGGGACACAGTGTAGACAGCAGTGATGGTTCATATCCAAACTAATGAGAAAGCTGATGAAACCTCCTCACTACTACTCAAAGACAGTCATCTCTTGCAGGTTTTATGCACTTCATGAGACTGCTGAAGACAGCAGACCTGCCCTATGGGGTCCCTACTCTGCATACTCCAGTGGGGTCTCCCAGATAGTTTTTTCCCTTGTCACACAATTGGCTCAGCCCAGAAAGGTCGATGTAATTTAGAACCAAGCACCTAAGCAAAGGTTACATTACCTAAAAGATCCTCCAAGAGAGGTGAGGGGCTCTGTACCACCCTCTTCTAGTGTGTGCTGCAGTCTGAACTCCTGTGCTGAGTCCTCTTTGTCATTCCCACAGGTCAGATGATGTGACTCTCTCCTGCTCACTGTAATGTGTGTAGAGTTGGAACCAAGGTACCTTAAACTGTTTGTCACCATATATGTATTTCTGAGTAGAGACAAAATGGACATTGTGTATGCTAAGCCTAGCAATTAGCCCTTTCCCCTAGTTAGAGTCATGAGTCAGTCTTCACCACATCGTACTGCACAGGCATTGTCATCATTCTGTACACTAAAAATGTCCAGAGGGATTAAATAACTTGGCTAAGATATAGCTAGTTAAGGAGAAGCTAGATTTCAGAGACTTGTCACCATCATACAACATGATCTGAATAAAGATTTAATAAAATATTAGCAGTTAGTATATATCACTAGATTATTTTGCCTTAAAAAGTAAAACCAAAATTTTCTTTAAACCCTGACTCATCCTGGAACTGTATGTTGAACCCTGGTGAGTGTTCATGTTTTACTGGTCTATAGCTTACATCACTGTCACCATAAATGACACGGACTGGAATCTGATGTATAAAAGGCTTGTCTTTACATTAAAGGAGTCTAAGTCAGATGGTTCCTCTGATGCACTACCTACAAGAAAATGTGTCTGTTTCCATGAGCTGTGGACTAAAGATTAGCTTTGAATGTTAAAAGCGCATTCTCCTAGGTAGCTCATTGTTGCCATGACAGTGCTGGCAGTGTGAGTGTTGTAGTAACTCCTTGCAGTGATCTTATTTTAGACCCTAGTGTTCCCAAGTGCTGAAAGTCCCCTTCCCGCCCCACAAGAACCTCTAGTGGAAAAGTACTGCTTTTCTAGCTGGCTTGAGCTCTGTGGCTGTACTATTGTGGGTTTAAAAAATAGTGTAGGAGTGTTAAGTATTTTTCCTGTGGATTATGAATGTTTGAAATCTACCAAAATATGGTATTGCATTACAAGTCAGACAGCAAGTTGTTTACCACGAAAAGGGACCTCAATTGTCTTTTGAGAAATCAAGCCTGGGTTGTATAACTCCACTGAGCTCATACAAAATGTCACCCAAGCATACTCTGTGGATTTCCCTTTTAAAGTTACTGTGTAAAAGTTGTCATTAGAGCCATTGTGTTTAAGCAGTATAAAGTATTTTTTATGATTTTCATAGTCAGTATCTACCTGCTTAAACTGTTAGGTTTCACTGGACTTATTTCCTAAATTGTAAACTCACTAAATTATACAGTGACCTTAAGAACTTATCTATTGGGTATCTGAACTGACATTTGAGATTTTTTTTTTTCTGAGACAGTCATATAATCTCTATGTCCCCACCCCAAATTCCCTGTTACTGAGGAGGGCCTTAAATTCCTGACGCTCCTGCCTGTGTCCCTGCCTCTGCCTCCAGGTGCTGACCCTGCACTTGTATCAACACTCACAACGTCATGCAATTTTTGAGGCTTTAAAAAACTTTTTACATGTGTATTACAAACAGATTTAGAATATTTAAAATATTTTACTGACATTTTAAAATTTGAGTCCTACTATATTTGTGCCAATAAACACAAAATAGCTTCAAACTCGTAACTGACATTTTACTAACTCTCACATACCAGTCAGCAGTTCAGAGCTTTGGTACCCGTGGTATACACACTAAAAGTTCAGTGCAGGATGGAAAGAGCAATGGTGCTGGCAAATGACAGTGTTAGAAACAAAAGTACTGTGCTAATTCCATCTGCAGTAGTCTGATGGCCTCTTTGTGTTCTGGAAATTAAGGAAATATAATACCCAAAGGTTCAAATGTTGAATAAATAATAATCTTCTATTTTTTAACAAAAACGTTAAAAGTTACATTTATTTATCTTATGTGCACACGTTCATATGCTCTTATGCCATGGCCCACGTGTGGGAGGCAGAGGGGAAGCTCTGATGCATGCTGCTGCCTTACTCTTGCATGTCAAAGATCCCTCTTGACTGGTGGTAAGGAGACTGGATGGTGTTTCTCTCCCTTTCCTACAGTACTCATTAGTAGGGCTGTTGGATTCTTTTCTGAGTCCTACAACATCTCCCCCATCATAGTCATTACACGAGTATGCTTTTAAAGACAAGTTCTTGAAAATCTTTTTTGTGTCTGACACTATTCTGGCACTAAACAGGTTTTTTTGTTCTTGTTGTTCATTTTTAAGTAGAAAATGCTCTCAAGAGTTTTCATTGAATTTAAGGAAAACAGTAAGAATAAATCAAGATTGTGACTAAGAGTTAAAATGTATGATAATATACTAATAAGCAGTGTAGCTGCTGATAAAGTGTTTTATCTATAGTCTATTTGAGAACTATCATAGGTGGTTGATTTGTGTGTATGAGTGTGTGCACACCACATGCATTCCCTGGTACCTGAGGAGGTCAGAAGAGGGCAGCAGATCCCCTGGAACTGGAGTTACAGAAGGTTGTGAGCTCATGTGTGTCTGTGTGTGTGTGTCTGTGTGTCTGTGTATGTGTGTGTATGTGTGTGTGTGTGTGTGTGTGTGTGTGTGTGTATGTTTACTAGGGATTCAGCTCAGGGCCTCATACTAAACTACACCTCAACATCTCTCCCACCCCAAATACACACACACACACACACACACATACACACACACACACACACACAAATATACACAGACATGCACACATACACACACATTTTTTTTAAAATAGGAGGATAACTAGTAAATCGGCAAGAACGAAAATATAAGCCATAGCAGATTTTGTTTGTTTTGTTTTTTGGGGGGGGGAGTAAATTTGAATTTTTTAGTTTGAATTGGTTGTAATTGTTTTTTACTGAATTTTATTGAATTACTTTTACTGAATGCTTATTGTGTGCTGCCTTCATGGCATTTTATATATCGAATATGTAACATCTTAGTGAGCTATATGTGTATGCATTCCTCACTGTCAACCTAGACTAACTTTCCCATTGTGTCAGAGAAATTGGAAGGTATCAGAAGCTTACCTTGGACTCCAGTGTCCTAGAGGAGGGGGACACTGTCCAGGAGTGGAGGGACACAAATCTGCAAAATGCCTTTCGGGGTTGTTTGTTGTGGTGGTGGTGCCACCGGTTCCTGCTCTGTGCTGTCCCTGACTCTCTCTAACTGGGATGGTCCTCCCACGCTAGTTTCAGCACCACAGGGCCATGTGAAACTTGCACTAATTTATCTCAGTGGCTCCACACCAGCCCCCAGGGTGCCCTCTGACTCGGGTGGTCCGAGAGCCATTCCAGCATGGCACCAAGTCACACCTCTTTCACTTGCAGTTCCCTTGGCGAGCTGTTACCACACCAGGCCCACACCTCCCAATTCCATGGCAGGCTTGCTGCATCCCGCCATTGCACCATCTCTTGAACTCAGTTAAGTCGTCACATGAACACCACACAGTAACCTCCGATCCAATTGATATAATTTTTCCATCTAGACATCACAAAACCCTGTACACACCCATCCCTTAAAAATATTCACAGCAACCTGTATGTACACACAGAGAAGCATTGTTACCTCTGCCGCCTTGTTGCTCCAGCTCTTCCTCGCTCTGACTCCTCCCTCTCTAAAACTTTGTTCTGTTCCCGCCCATCCTTCCTTCTGGCATAAAGACATCACCTTACAGTTTGTTTGTTTGTTTGGCATCAAGTAGGCCTGGAATTCACTTTATAGAGCACCCTAGCGAACGTTTACCATACTCCTCTCTTGGGTCCTTCTTTAGTGCTGGGCTTACAGGCAAACACCACCACGCGGTTGCAAGCACAGCTCTTGCTGTACCTTTAATGTCTGCAGGTTTCATCTATGTTCTGGAATAATTTGCTATCCATGCTTGTCCTTTGAAGGCTATTTCCCTGTAGTCTCTATAATTTTATAATTACAATTCTGTGTGGTAAGTTCTACATTTTTATAAATAAGAACACAGGCTCAGGGCAGGCTCTGGTGGTGCACCCCTTCCATCCTAGCACGTGGGAGGCAGAGGCAGGTGGATCTCTGAGTTCTTAGCAAGCAAGGAAGGAGTTCTCCCCAGAATAGACGTGACTAGGGAACTGAGGAAGCCATGAAAGCATAGAGTCGTTCAGTGTATGGTCTTCATGACTCTGCCCATGTTTGTACTTGTTCTGTTAGAGAGCACCAGGGGAGGGAAGATGCCCCTCTCCTGCAGACGGCCTGCAGACTGGCCTTCTCTTGTCACAAGTGTACATTACTTTAGTATTTAAAAAACAATTTAAAATCAATGTGGAAAACTTCCAAGACATATGGAGTGTTAATGATGATTGAGAGCGGGGATGATGAGGGTTGGTTGGGATAATAAAGATAGCTTAATATAGCAGATGAACTCTAATGTAATAGTTAACTTTTCTTCTCAGCTTATCTGTTTACACAAGCATGCGTTCTTCTCATCCCCAACGTGCCCAAGCCCAGCCCCTGCTGACTGCCTGGCCTTGTAACTCTGGCTCTGCTAATCTTGCCTGCAGAGTGAGTTTTGCCCTGATCCTGGCTTCCTTTGTGTGGCCCCTTTTATCATCCTTGCTCCATCTGCAAGGCGCGTGAGGACTTGTAGCTAGGACTCCTGTGAAAGCCGTTTTGTTTTGATTTTTGAGGCAGGGCCTCCTGTAGTCTGGCCTTGGATTTGGTATGTGCTGAGGGCAGCCTTAAACTTCTGGCCTCCCATGTCTCTGCCTGCCTCCCGAGTGTTGGTTCTGGTCTTGTGCTTCCAGGCCTGGCAGCTTTGTGCCATCCCGAGACAGGCTCATTCGGTGTAGGCCAGGCTGCCTTCAAATTCCTGACCATCCCAAGCCTGCTTCCCACGTGCTAACACTCCCGATGCGTGCCCCCAGCTTCCCGCTGCAGTGCTTTCCCATCATGAGTCAAAGATGAAGGCCGGTAGATGGACTTGTAAGCTTCTGGTTCCTAAAATGTTTTCAGCATTTAAATTCCTACATTTTTGCTGACGCTCTTTGAAAGGTGGCTGAACTAATAAGGAGGACTTTGAGTCCTGTCTCGATTAGAATTAGCCGTACACCCTCAGCTAGGGCAGATGCGCAGTGGTGCAACAGTGCTTGTTACGTTACTGTTTCCATGCCAGCTGGCAAATAACAAATAGAAACAGCACAAAGACAATAAAATTAGTAATACTCTGTCGAGTGGTTTGGAAACCACACATGTACTGGGCTTCGTGCTAAAGATGGAGGCAGGAGACCTGCTCAGATGCCCTGTAACTGCAGATGTTGAAGAAGGTACAGCAGGTAGGAGTCAGTGAGCGCGGCGCTCACATAAAAAGGACCCAGTCTTACAAAAGAAGTGTCACTTGTACCAAGTGCAGCAGTCGAGTCCAGGCTTGGGTGGTAACTGGATCCGTGGCCACAGTCAAGCACAACACCCTCGATCTCTAGCTGCCGTCCCTCTGGTGAGTTTGAAGCACTTTAACAACTCAATTCAACCTATCGATCCAGAGCTTTTGCTGGTTTGAAACCACACACACTTGTTATCTTGAGATTTCTATGGTATGGCTTAGCTGGACCTTGAAGGTCTTTTATAGTACTGCAACTAAAATCTCAACCTACAAAAGCTAAGTTATGGTCTGAAGGCTCAGGTGAGCATGGTCTGCTTCTGTGTGCACATAATTGCTGTTGGGAGTGTTTCTTGAGAGCTGATAGAGAGAGTCTACCATGTGGGCCTCTCCCATTGTTTCATCCGGAAACACATGAGAAGAGCTGGGGACTATGAGCAAAATACAAAGTTACAGTTTTTCACAGCATAATCTGGAAGGAGACAAAGCATCGCTTCAGCCATAATCTTTTCATTCAAAGCAGTTGCTGAGGTCCAACCCTTGCTCAAGGTCAACAGATTACTGAAGGGCAGATGACAGGGGATGAATACCAAGAGGCGGGAGCAGCGGGAGGCAGTCTGAAGGCAGCCTACTGTAACCACCTCTCCTGGGATTAGGGCTTGAGGGGAAGGGCCCTCCCTGCATGCTGTGAAGAAAGCTACAGTTGAGTGCATGCGAGGAGTCGGGGAGTCAAATTTATGAAGAACATAGTATCAAAGGGATAGTATGAACTTGACCTTACTCCTCCCCACACTCCAGCAATCTCCAGATGAGGAAGTTTTTTCCCTCTTTACCAGCAGGTGTTCTTTTCAAGTCCTGTCTCCTTTGCTAGGGTCCACCAAGACTCAGGAGGAGAGGTCTACCTGCCTCTGGCATTGTCTTCCTCTTCCTCCTTGCCTCCCCATACACATTCCTGTCCTTCATACCTGTGCAGTTCCAGTCTGCTCTGGGCTAAAGAGCAGGAAGTGGCAAATACCCGTCACCATTTGTGACTATGTAAGAAGATACACATGAAGTCTCACCTGTAGTGAAAATGAATGAAAAACAAACTCCCAGACTTTTACTAGTATCCTCAAGTGAAAAATGAATGGGATTGAATATTTTATCAATCAAATTTCTGTTTGGAGTTTTCAAATTGAAGCTGGTTGTGGTATTTTGAATATGCTTGGCTCATGGGAAGTTTAGAGGAAGTGTGTCACTGTGGAGGTGGGGCTTTGAGGGTCCACATATATGCTTAAATCTGACCAGTGTGATCCAGAGTCCTCTCCTGGCTGCCTTCTGATGTAGATGTAGAGCTCTTCGTTCCTCCTCCAGCAAATGTTTGCTGGCATTCCTCCCTGCTTCCCACCATGATGATAATGGACTCCACCTCTAAAGTTGTAAGCCAGCCCCAATTACATGTTTGTTTTAATAAGAGTTATCTTGGTCATGGGGTCTCTTCACAGCAATGAAACCCTAACTAAAACACAGGAATATATTACCATCGACTTAGTCATGTCTGAAAGGATAAAGGTAAGATTATTTCTTTATGCAATAAGCCCTAATCTTTATGGACTTTAACTGTTTCAGAACTACCAGAAATCATTATATAATTGATAGAAATTTCAAAGTTTTTTTATTCCACTACATGTATGTTGAAGTAAGGGTCTTCTTTCAATCATAGAGATTACTAATTTTAATAAGAAACATTTTCTCATGTCATTTTTAGTACAGTCAGCCCAGTGTTTCAAAATTTAAACCATTTTCAAATTTCTTTTCTGTTTATAAATTTTAATTGGTATTTTTGAGACAAACATGGGCTAGTGTAGAATTTATTATGTAGCCCAGGCTGACCTTAAACTTGAACTTATGACAATCCTCTGGCTTCAGCCTCCCAAGTGCTGGAATTATAACGATGAACTATTAAGCTTTGCTCTGTGAAGTACTAGAGACTTAAGAAATTCTGAGCAAGGACTGTTCTACCAGGCTACACCCTGTTTGTTTGTGACAAGGTCTCCTGTACCCCAGGCTTGCCTTAAGTTCCTACGTAGCTGAGTATGACCTTGAACTCCTGATCCTCTGCTTCACCTCACGCTGGGATTCAAATAAGTGCCATCGTTCCCACCTCCCAGTTTTTAATTTAGAATCTGAGGCAAAGTCTTGCAAAGTTACCCAGGCTGGCCTTGCATTTGTATTCTTCCTCAGCACATACCTAAAGAGTCGTTAGGGCCGTAACATAGGACAACTCGTTGCTGTAATTAAAGCTGTATGGATGTCTTTTCCTCTTTCCTAACGTCCTCCCAAACTCTCTCTTTTTGAGATTTCAGATGATACTAACAACACTACGATAAAATTTGTGAACTGGACAAGTTGGGTGTTGTGACATTATGGGCTACTGGGTATGCACTGCTTAAATGTGAGCCTTACAGGAGCCAGTAGTTGTTCTGATAACTGGGGTGGCCATTCAAAAGATGCTGAGTGGGTAGTGTATACGGTACGGACACTCTGGAAAGGAGGGGATATTACAGTTTGTCCGGAAGGTGTGTACCACCACGCCTGGATCTGGGACTTCACACGATCACAGCCCTGGCACATGGCATGAGATTGTACCTCAAAATAGCATGTGATTTAAAATTTACGCATTGTTGATTCTGAAACCATAGAAAGAAGCCATGGCTACAAGGGGAATGCGGTGCCCCAGTTTATATTCACAGAATGACTCTAGGAAGTAGAACTCTAGATTACTCTGAAGTGAGGTTTTCGTGTGTGCACATGTACTAATGTCTAAAGCAGCAAACGTCCCATTTTTCCTTATAGTTACCTTGCTTTTGAAGACTCTGGTCTTTAATGAAGACAGTGTTTTCCTTATTTTGCATTTTGTGCCCCCCTCCTTGTTCACCAAGGCCATTTCCCGAGTTCTCAGCAGCTAGCTGCTGTGAACACTAGATGGCGCTCTTACTCAACTGAAGTCTAGTTTATCATCATGATGCTGTAGGCCTCAGGAGACTTGTGTGCACAATTTAAGAACATTTATGTTTTCATTTAGAGGGAGTCTGAAAGGAAAAAGGGAGCAATTCACTTTAAATATCCAAGCTTAGCTGGTGACAGTATTGGTCTCCTTTTTCACAAAGTAAGCACCCGTCTCAGACTGTTCCAGGCTTGCACAGGGATCTATGAGGAAGAGAGGAAGACCACTGATCTCACAGAGCCCGTAGTCTAGCTCTTAGCTTTATCCCCACATGCTGTTCTTGGGCCTGTGACAAGTGCTTGGTGCTTTTATCCAGTCACTTAGCAGGAGGAAGCTGAGCTGGAGAGGTAAGTGATCTGACTAGACCCTAGCCGTCAGCTGGACGGAGTTAGGCTCAACCTACATATGTGGTCCTTGGAGATTATTTTCTAGAAAGATGAGAAAACCAGCTAAGCAAGCGTTCTTTCTGTGCCTGTCTGTTTGTCTGGTCTGTCTGTGTGTACATGATTATAGTGCTTCTAGAATGTTAGAGCCCCTGGAACAGGTGCGTGTGAGTGTCCTGACATGGGAGCTGGGAATGGAACTCACATTCTCTGCAGAGAACAGTGGGGCATCCTAACTGCCAAAGGTGATTACCCAAGAGACTTGTTCTTCTTTTCCAGAGCTGAGACTTGTTCTGGTAGAAGTACAACTTAATGGTTCAAATAGAAGATTTTGGCTTTTTAAGATGTTGTGTGCCCCATCAATTACAGAGAAAACAGTGTATGCTTACATGTACTTTTGGAGTAAAAGCCTAAGTTTATCAATTTTTCAAAGAGTACCCTCCACAAAAACTTGGAGTTGGGTGTGGTGGCACATGCTCAACATCCTAGCACTTGGGAGGTGGGTGCAGGAAGGTCAGAAGTTGAAGGACATCCTTGTCTATAAGGTGGATTCAAGGCCAGCTTGGGCTACCTGAGACCTGACCTCAGAACAACAGCAAACCTCTGCTACCCTTGAGCGACCACATGCACGTGACACTTACTTTTTTTCCCTTAAACTGTTAGAGAAGATCTTTAAAAAATGAAATTTGAGAGTTTTGACGGCACTCGTTGCATGTGGCTGAACTTTACTGGGTTTCCTTACCTGAGCAGCAGGTCTCCCGGGCATGCGGGTGACAGGCAGAAAGTTGATTCCAGATTGATCGATTCCAGGGGGACACAGCTGAGCTCTGTCCAAAGCTGCAGTCTCAGGTACCATGAGACTGAGAGATACGCCGCGCTCTAGAGTTGCTCCTGTCAGACTGCCGTGCACACGTTCTGGTTCTTGCTAACTCTACGGGGCAAACTATTTAGTGCTCTAAGTTTTAGTTTCTTGATGTTTTGTTTGGGGAATTTCTTTTTAATTTAAAAAAATTTTAATTTTTTTTAGGTGTGTTGTATTTGCTTTCTGGGGTTGTGTTTGTTTTGTTTGTTTGTTTGTTTTCTTGGTTGGTTGGTTGGTTGATTTGGATTTTCAAATCTGGGTTTCTCTGGCTGTCCTAGAACCTATTCTGTAGACCAGGCTGTCCTGGAACTCTACCTTGAGATCTACCTTCCTCTGCTTCTGAGTGGTGGGATTAAAGGCATGTGCCACCACTACCTAACAATTCAATTTAATGATTTTTTAACACAGAGAAAACATTATATATACATCTACACATATAAACATTACATTGTGCTTTATATATGCATTGTATTATCTTTAAATCAACTTAAATATACTATAGCACACCACCTGACGGTTTTTGGTTCATTTCTCTCTATGGAGTCCTGCCAAATGCAGCTTAACTATGCAGTGTAAGGCGGACCAGTACATGCATGTCATTAGCAAAGAATCCTTCAGCACATGTCTCTCTCCTGTGTCTGCCTCAGCAAAATCTTCCTTCACAAGTCTGCCTCAGCCTTTCACTTGTGTCAATGTTAATGAAACACTCCTTCATTTGTTTGGCCTAGAAAACACAGCCCAACCAATTTTTCAAAGAACCTTTAAGTTTCTACGTCAGGACACTGTATCCAGACTACAAAATATAAGCCATATTACAAGCTATAAGTATGAGTTAATTCTTCAGACGTAGAATTATAAGCATTTTATTTCTTCTGATTATTTTAGAACTGACATTCATAAATGGATAAAAGAATGAAATTAATTTTAGGTTTTCATGATTCTCTTCTTTAAAAAACACAACTATGGAGTGAATATAATCTTATATTTTATACATGCCTGAAAACATAACAACATTTATTATTTTGTACAATGAATCATACTAATAAGAAATATGGGACTAGCTTTCAAGAATTCTTAAGTACAAGCAAACTCTGTAAAGCATTTTCTGTATCCAAAGAATAGGTCTGCGGTTAAAAGCATTTGCTATGCATGCCTGACAGCCTAAATTCAGCCTCTGGGACCCCTGGTGCCAGGATATAACTGCCTACAAAAGTTTGCTGTGGTCTCCACATGTTAACACACACACACACACAGAGAGAGAGAGAGAGAGAGAGAGAGAGAGAGAGAGAGAGAGAGAGAGAGAGAGAGAGAGGATAAATACTTTAAAAAGCCACCTCTCCCAAATGCTTTAACTTCAGTATCTTGGTATGCGAATGGCAACATTTCCTGAGAGGAGTTTATAGACCCAGTGGGATGACAGCCCAGAGAGGGCAACCCAGACTCATGATACAAAGTATCACTGAAGGCTTCAAAGTACAGGCACCTGCTTCTGCACACAGTAAAATGTACAGCAACAACAGCATTACCCCCAGCATCAGTCTGTGATCATCAGAGGTTAGTGACTCACCCCAGTAACATAGCAGCGGGTTTTCAGTGAGGGTAGACTCTGCTTTCTATTAACTGGCCTCCTCTGAGCAAGCACTCCAAGTCTCTCCAACCCATGACTGATAGTCTCAGATCTGTTCACCCTTCTGCTTGGGGGACAGTTTTGCTGCCTTCTAGTAACAAATCTTCTGAAGCTCACTAGTAGCTGCATAGGACAGTCAGTGCTAATGTCACCTAACCATAGTTAAAGTGAGGTTATTCTGTGTAGGTAGAGTGGACGAGGGCAGCCTACAGATGCTGGACTAATTTTAGTCATCCATGGCCTACTTTTTCTGACCTGTACAGGTCAGAAAAGTGTCTTTTAGGGATTTTTTTTTCCCTCTAAAACAGATGGCTTCATTGTCATTGCTGTATAATTCTGTGAAACATTTTTCTAGGATCACTATAAAAACTCCTTGGTACTAAATAAATGAACAACAACAAAAACAAAAAGAGTCAATATCCTCTCAAAAGAAAAACTGAAACTTGACAAGTAAGTCAGGTAGGCCATGCTTCTCTTTCTCCTCCAGTTGGAACTGGTAATGTTTGATTAAGAGATGCTTAAAGGATGGCACATACAGCTCAGGGATGTACACACAGGAGGTTGTTTATAAACTAAGTACAGTTTCCTGTAGAGCCTGCAGGCTCTGTACACAACAGGTGCCCATTCACCGAGGCTCCCTTTGGTGGTAGACCAAAGTAGGTCAGGGTACAGTGGAGAGGCTAAGGGAAGTCCCTGAGTTTACTATGCTGTCCTGCCTCTGAGGGTGGAGCTGAGCTTCATTGTTCTGGTCTAGGCCTGCAGTCCTGTGAGGGGAAGAAATATGGCAGAGAAGTCTCATGAGGCTTATAGATTTTGAGAACTAATGTTATTATGAGTTATTGGAAGCGCTATAGAGACAGCAGAGGGAGAATGGAACCAGGACTGGGGAGATGGTTTAGTCAAGTAAAGTGCTGCCTTCCAAATACAAGAACTTGTGGCATGCACAGCAAAGGAGGATCCCTAGGGCTCACTGTCCAAGGCATAAGCCTAATCAGTAAGTGCCAGGCTGATTGGAATCTTCTAGAAAAACAGAACTGATAGAACACACACACTCACACATTCACAAATAGAACGAGTGAGGGAGAAGAATTTACTAAGGTGGCTGACAGGCTGTGGTCCAGCTAGTACAACAACTCTACCAATAGAAGGTCCAAGAGTCCAGCAGTTGCTCTGTCCACAAGTCCGGGTGTGTAAGCTGCTCTTGAGTGGATGCTGGAGTCCTGAAGAAGTACTCACTGCTATGACGGATGGCCTTGCCAAGAAACAGGAGAGCAAGCTTCCCTTTGGAGGCATTTGATACAGGGTGTGGCCCAGACTAAAGGTGGATCTTCCCACCTCAAATGATTTAGTTAAGAAACACCCTTCAGGGGCTGGAGAGACGACGACTCAGTGGTTAAGAGCACTGGCTGTACTTCCAGAGGTTCTGAGTTCAATTCCCAGCAATTACATGGTGGCTCACAACATGGTATCTGGTACCCTTTTCTGGACTGCAGTCATATGAGTAAGCAGAATGCTGTATACATAATAAATAAAACAAATCTTTAAAAAGAAAAAGAAAAGAAACACCCTTCACAGGTGTGCCCCTGACTGGGTTTTAGTTCATCCCAGAGCAGATGCAGTCTGGCATCATAAGAGTCATGTGAAGGCCTGGTCACCAGCTGGGCAGAGTTTTTGAGGATGAAGCCTGTGGTTGGCCTGTGGCACACACAGTCCATACACGTATACATAAAATATTAGGACTAAATTTATCTTCATTCCATACACAATAAAAACAACCATGACTAGGGTAGCATCTTAGGGTAAAAGGAAGGGCATGCAGGTCTCTTTGACAGAGGCTAGCATTAAGACTCTACCTGCTTTTCTAGGCCTTTTCCTTTCCTTTTTCATATCTGTGTGTCCAGTGCAGAAAAGACTGCATTTTAGAATCAAAGAACGGTTCCAGACTTAGCAGCCCATATTGCATTAGCTCTGAACAGATGCTGTTGGATAAATATTAAAAGCAAACCAGTGACTATTGGACTGGCAGCAATCATATTTCTATGAAATAGCCCTTTTTTTGCCTGTTGACTATGATTAAGCACTCTTATTAGCATCTAGTTTATTCCAGCTGGCTTCAAAGATTCTACATTGTTTTGTTTTTTTATGCCTCAAGGTTAAAATTAAATTTTCTTACAATTAATTTATAACTGCAAGAGGTTCCTCGGGCTGGTTAGAATGTTGCTATTGTCTACAAATGTTGTATGTATACAGTGAGTGGTACATATGGAGTTATATGAATTTTGGGAAACTGGAATTTGATCTTTCCTCACATACAGTGTACTCATCTTCTTATCTCTAGGAACAGAAGGCCTATGTTCCAGTTAAATTTCCCCTCTAGGTCCTCACTTCTAACACTTGAGGGCAGGGACTTGTGAGAATGCTCAGCACTTGAACACTGAGTTTTGCTGAAGTTATTTTCTGTTCTCAGGTTTTCAAAGAACTGCCGACAACTTAAAAGCTGTCATAACCAGTTGCCTAGATTGTTTGATGATTTTGGACAAATGTGGATCAGGGTTTCCTGTAATTTTTCTTCTTTTTCTGGGACCCTGTAGCCTGTATTCATGAGCAATTGTACACTTGAAAAGAAAAACAAAGCAAGCTTCTGAGTTTAAGTTACCTTTACTTCTATGCTAAATGAAGCATTCCCTCTGTTGCATATGAGCCGAAGTTGGTGTTGTGAGGAGAGGGGGTTCTGAGCTAAGCTCACTCTGTTCTCCTCAGAGCCAGTCCTTCCTACTCTGAAAGAAAATGGCGGAAGCATTTTCTTAGGATCCATGTAATGAAGAAGATTACCATCAGAGAAATCCAGATGGACCCAGAGCCGAGGATCCATTCCTGGGTTGTTTGTGTTGGGCGGGGTGAGTGACGTACAGGGATACAAGCAGGTGAATGATTTTTACAAGTCTGAGCAATCTGGGCAGAGGTGGTGTAGGCCTTTTAATCCCAGCACCTAGGAGGCAGAAGCAGGCGGGTCTCTGACTTCAAGACCTGGTCTATAGTGATTCCAGGAAAGCCAGCACAGAGAAAGTCTCAAAAACAAACAAACAAACAAACAAACAAAAATAGAAATCCAAAGTGTCTGTGTTAAGAAGTAGGCACTCTGTTAAAAGAATTGAAATCAGTTACTGAGTGAGCCAGCTGCTAATCCTAGCCACAGTTTAAACTAGGAGTGCCTGCAGGACAGCCTGGGTCAAACTACAGACATCTCTGCTCCAGAAGATAAAGGAATATGGGCTTCTGAGGAGAACCAAGAGTCTTCAATAAAGGAGATTTTCTTTGGAAACTCTTATGGGACTTGGGAGTGGTTAAATATTTCAGTCAGGAGTGGGTTGACTACCAGAGGTAGAGGAGACGCAGAACAGTCTTAATTTAGGTTCGTGCTGATGGCCTTAATGATGTCTTGCTGTCCTTAGGTCACAAAATGGCTGATATATTTTTAAATTTCTATTTATGAGTATCAAATTACACTCAGCCTCTCATCTTGAAACAGTTTCTGAGTGTTGAGCATTTCCAAGAGGCTTCAGTAGGAGGGTTTGGCTCAGGGTCCTTCTTGAGGGTGAAACTAATATTTCAGCTGGAGCTAAGTCTCTGAAGGGTGCCAAGCTGGAAATTTGCTTCTAAAATAATTCACGTGCATACTGGGAGAGGATTTGGCCCTTCACTGATGGATTCTCTCAACATCACTTACCTACAAGGGAGTGAGGTGTGCACGGGAGGGGATAAGGGCAAGATGGGAGCTGCAGAGGTCACTGTAGACGGTCTTCGAAAGTGGCATATCATCTTTTTTGTCATATTCAGTTGCTCACACAATCCTCACCCAAAGTTGGAAGGGAACTACAGAAGCCTGAGGTATCGGGAGGCATCTCTGAAGCTGCCCACTACCCCTCACAGACTGTTCCGGGGAGAGAAGGCCGAGCTGGCAACCTTCTCTTCCCATCTGTTAGCCAGAGCTGTGCAACGGCCTCAGGCAGCCAAGGCCTTAGCTTTCCTCGCATCTGTAGTAGGCCCGAGAAGGGAGTGGAGGTGAAGTCGGCTTAGCGTACTCTTCTGTCCACCACCTAGGTGAGCACTGTTGTCTTGCAGCACAGGGTAGAACTCAGGGTCCTGCACATACTGAGCCAAAATGCAGACTAAGTTTGTCCCAATGCTATATAGGAGTGTTTTCAATCTCTCTGTATTCTCCGTGGTAACAGTGAGCTTATTGGAGGGAGAGTTAACCTATAAAGTGTGAATTAAGGAGTCCTGAAAGATTTTTGCTAACTTAAGCTCACCTTAACTTGAGATCCTGCTACCTCATCTTATAAATGTTGCAATTACAGGCAATATGTACTTGATGTTTTTAGTCATGACAGAAGAAAAGTTCTCACTGGTCATAAGAACCAGAAACACCTGAAGTTTACTTATAAAATATAAAATAATTATGAGGACATTTTTGGTGTTTTTTCCTCTATATTCTTATATATATTTGCATAAAATATTTGGCAGTAAAATTACTCCTCATAGAAACAAAAATGTATTGAATGTGTGATTCAACCCAACCTAGAGTCCCCTGGAGAGCGCGTCTTAGCAAGGAATTGTCTAGGCTAGGCCGGCCTGTTGGCATGCTGTTGGGACAGTGGAGGAGGGAAACCCACTTTAAATGGGCAACACTGTTTCTCGGGCTGCAGAGCAAGTGTTTAAGGAGAAAGCCAGCTGAGCAGTAGATATGAGTGTGTGTATTCGCTTTCTGTCCTAGATAGGATGTGACTAACTGCCTCAAGTTTCTGCTCTGACCCCACAGTGAGGACCTATGACATGATAACATGGAACGCAATCCAGATAAACCTTTCCTGCCATAGCTGCTGTTTGTTGGGATATTTTATCACAGCGACTGAAGTGGAACTAGGGCAGTGTGCCAACCATATACTCTGTGCAATTTGTGTAGAGCTTTAAAGAAAAGTCTAGTCAGGTGTGGAGACACATACCTTTAAATATGAAGCTGATGGAGTTTAATGGGCTTAAGGCCAATTCGTCTATATAGAGTTCCAGGCCAGCTAGGGCTATGCAGTGATGCTCTGTCTCAATCAATTCATATTTTTTTAAAATGGAAAACTTAATCTCTGCCAGTCACTGATTCATTTTGTGGTCATTTTCTTAGTAATAATGACTAGATTAACAAAAACACTCATTCATTTTTAAATTGTATATATATTTTTTTCTCGGTAGTTACCAAATTATATGTCTGAGAAATACCATAAAACTTGAAACCATGAAAGTAGACTGGATGGTGCAGACACTACTGAGTTATTCTTAGTGGAAGATATGTCAAGTAGTATTCGTGGAAGTCAGAGGTCAGTGAGCAGCTCTGTGGAATGAGCAGCTGTGGAGTGAGCAGCTGTGGAGTGAGCAGCTGTGGAGTGAGCAGCTGTGGAGTGAGCAGCTCTGTGGAGTGAGCAGCTGTGGAGTGAGCAGCTCTGTGGAGTGAGCAGCTCTGTGGAGTGAGCAGCTTTGGAGTGAGCAGCTGTGGAGTGAGCAGCTGTGGAGTGAGCAGCTGTGGAGTGAGCAGCTCTGTGGAGTGAGCAGCTCTGTGGAGTGAGCAGCTCTGTGGAGTGAGCAGCTGTGGAGTGAGCAGCTCTGTGGAGTGAGCAGCTGTGGAGTGAACAGCTGTGGAGTGAGCAGCTGTGGAGTGAGCAGCTGTGGAGTGAGCAGCTCTGTGGAGTGAGCAGCTGTGGAGTGAGCAGCTCTGTGGAGTGAGCAGCTTTGGAGTGAACAGCTGTGGAGTGAACATCTGTGGAGTGAGCAGCTGTGGAGTTAGCAGCTCTGTGGAGTGAGCAGCTGTGGAGTGAGCAGCTGTGGAGTGAGCAGCTCTGTGGAGTGAGCAGCTGTGGAGTGAGCAGCTTTGGAGTGAACATCTGTGGAGTGAACAGCTGTGGAGTGAGCAGCTGTGGAGTGAGCAGCTGTGGAGTGAGCAGCTGTGGAGTGAGCAGCTCTGTGGAGTGAGCAGCTGTGGAGTGAGCAGCTGTGGAGTGAGCAGCTCTGTGGAGTGAGCAGCTCTGTGGAGTGAGCAGCTGTGGAGTGAGCAGCTCTGTGGAGTGAGCAGCTGTGGAGTGAGCAGCTTTGGAGTGAACATCTGTGGAGTGAGCAGCTTTGGAGTGAACATCTGTGGAGTGAACAGCTGTGGAGTCAACAGCTGTGGAGTGAGCAGCTTTGGAGTGAACATCTGTGGAGTGAACAGCTGTGGAGTGAACAGCTGTGGAGCACCTATATGTTTAGGTAAAGTTTTGTTTGTCATTGATCTAAACAATCAGCAGAAAACTCAGGTAACCATCTCTTGGGGGGCATTCTTAAAAAATAAACAAAAAAAAAAAAAAAAAAAAAAAAAGGAAACAGTTTGCCAATAACATTAAAACTAGAGGCAGATGTGATAGCACACTTCTGTTTTCCCAGGACTTCAGAGGAATCAATAATTCAAGGCTATCCAAGGCCATATAGCAAAACTATCTTAAAAACAAATAAAAATCATAATAATTTGAGAGAAGAGATAATCTCAAACTAGAGATGAATATTGTTAAAATTGCATAATATAAATCTAACTAATAAAAATATAGGTAGAATTTTCTTGTAGTTGGTGAAATAAAAGATGTGGTATAAAATAATGTCTACAAGGCTGGAGTGACAGCTCGGTGGTTAAGAACTGACTGCTCTTCCAGAGGTCCTGAGTTCAATTCCCAGCAACCACATGGTGGCTCACAACCATCTGTAATGGGATCTGACGCCCTCTTCTGGTGTGTCTGAAGATGGCTACAGTGTACTCACATACATGAAATAAATATTTAAGAAATAATTATTAAAAAAGCAATTTATAAGGAAAGAACCCTAAATCTGCTCAGAATGAATACATAAGACCCATTTTGAAATGAAAAGCAGTGAATGAATGAAATAGTTACGTACAGGAAACAAATGGATTTCAGTTAGAATTGAAGTCGTTATACATGGCATAACTTGTACAGATCAACCCAGAATCAGGTGCTTCAGAAATACTTTGTGGATGAAAGCTACTTTTATTAATATACTTCCAGTTCATAAAAATGCACATTCTGGGTCTTTGTGATCTACGAGTGTGCACTGCACTGACCAACATGCTGACGGCGATGGGAACATTGCTATTCAAGGGTCTACACTGTCCACATAATTTACTTTACTTTTTCTTTGAAAGATCCATTTATTTTTATTTTGTGCACATAAATCTTGTTTTCCTTCATGTACGCCTGTACAACACCTGTGTGCAGTACCCAGAGGCCAGGAAAGGGCACAGGCTCCTCTGCAGCTGGGTAAAACAGCCAGATGAGTGCTGGTGTCCTGAGCTTGCCTCTCCTACCCACTGAGGCTCTTTCCAGCACCCCATGGTGGTGAGTGGCCATGCCTCTCTCTGCTGAGCCCAGGCCATCTGTTAATACTGTCTTCATAGAACCCTGAAAGTCAGTATATCCCAGACTCCAAAGACAAAGACAAAACCTCTGATAAACTTGTCTGCAGTTGAGATTATTTTGAAAGTATTTTAAGTTTTAATTCTTGAAGCATCCAGATCTGTTTAGTATCAATATGATAGAGTCCAGATATTTTTCTATAGTCCTTGTCTCCCTAAATCCAACCACTGTGACTTTTCTTCCCTTTAAATAATCTTTAAGTGTCTGATGAGAGCATAAATGAATTTGTGCTCACTAGCTTTGATTTAGAGTCCTTAGGGTGGCCAGCCGGGCCTTCACTGGTCTGGCCTCTGCTCTGTCTCCTCCACACTCACTGTACTCTGTGCACTTGACTGGCTGTATTGTCTCATGCTATGTGGAGTACACCGTTCATCCCACCAAGGTTGTATTAACATTTGCGTGCCCTTCCTGTCCCAGCATTACACTCCGTCCTATGAGAATCCACAACCGTGGGACATACACGTGTGACTAGGACTGTCACTTACTGTCCAGGTTTCAACCCGGCTGCTCTCTCACTGCTGTGCCATCCCTTGTTACTTTACTTCCCTCTGGGCTCCACTTCGTTGTCTGTAAAATGAAGGAAAGTGATTCTTACTTCCACATACCATGATTTCTCAGTAAGTGACTGAGCTAAGCATGTAACTACTGAACTCAGGGCCTGACTCTGCTGAATGGAACACTCAATAGATACTGGATAAAACTATACCCAACCTGCTCCTTACCCACAGTCCTCTGCTACAAGTGAGAACCTACACACATCTGCACACACTCATGCATGCTCACGCACACAACTACTGCTGCTACTGTTGTGAGTTGAGGTTTATTTCTTTTATCAGTGACCTTTGAATATCTGTCCATATGTGACTTTAAGTTAATTTGTGATTGGTTGATGTCTTCTTTAATGGGGTCATACACTATCTGGGATAGCAAATGCCTAGTTCTGATCAACATATTTCAGTTCTTTTCCCCCATATGTATGTATTTACACCACTTGCATGCCTGGTGGCTGTGGAGGGCAGAAGAGGGCATGGGATTCCCTGAAACTGAGGTTGTGGGTGGTTGTGAGCTGACCTAGGTCCTGGAGAAGAGCAGCAAGTGCTCTTAACCATCCAGCCATCACTCCAGCCCTTGTCAGTTCTTATTAAGTCAGTGATAACTATTGAGTGTATCAACAAGTAAATACAGTGGAGGAGTTGTTGTAACCTCTTCAACCTGAATAAGCCCGTTGAATGAAAACACAACTCAGTAAATATGAATATAAGCTGCGAGCCTCTATTGGGCAGATCTACCACTACACTACTCTATTTCCCAGCTATGAGACCTCTTTCGGTTTCTCCAAGCCACACATTTCAGCTCCATCATCTTCCACCTTCTCCTCCTCCTCAGACCCTCTCTCTACCTTCCCTTCCCTGGCCCAATCACCAACTCTCATCTTTATTTTACAAATTAAGATGGGAAGAAGATTCTGATGAAGTCACCCGGAGTAGGGATTAGGCAGCCCTTCTTGGGGAAGTGGAATTAGCATCAAAATACAAATGGCTGCAGGACAATCCACAACCAGGTGTGTTCTCTCTCAAACTGTGTAACAGAGTTTCTAACAGGACAGGTTACCTTTAAATTTCAACACTGAAGACTAGAGAGTGATGTAGCATCAAAACTTTATATAATGTATGATATCGAGCAAGTATCCTTAGAGCTTTTTGAATACTAAAAGATAGCATTGTCCAAGTATTAAAGAGTAGACTAGGGGTACAGCTTAGCTAGAGAGCCTTCTTGGCATGAGCAAAGCCTTGGGTAGGCCCTCAGCACCTGTAATCTGTAATCTCAGCACTTCCAGTCTAGAGGGGCAGACAGGAGCTACAGAAAGTCATCCTTGGTTTCATAGTAAGGTTAAGGCAAGGCTGGGCTTCATGAAACCCTGCCTCAAAAGCCTCAAATAGTTAAAAATATTAAAGGAGGCCTTCATTTTTAGTAACATTGAAAGTATCAAACAATAATTATATTTAAAAATTAAGGCTTGCTAGACCACTTAAAGTAATATTTAATACCAACTTAGCAAGAATATGCATTAAAAAAACCTGAGGGACTGGGAATGGCTTAGACCGTCAAGTGCCCGCAACGTGTGCCTGAGGACCAGAGCTTGGGTTCTTTTGCACCCATATAAAAGTCACAGCTAGAGGATGGAGATTGACAGCCCCTGTGCTCACTAGTCACCAGTCTTCCAGCTGTTGGTCCTGGCTCCAGTGATGACGTGGGGTGCAGAAAGCCACAGTGGGGGGCAGCTGATGGGGAAGGGCCTCGTTCATGCAAGGGCAAGGCTTTTTTTTTTTTTTTTTTTTTTTTTTTTTAAATTCTTTTTTTCTTTTTGAGACCAGGCCTGTTAATGTAACCTTGTCTGTCCTAGAATCAGTATGTAGACCAGGCTGGCCTTAAACCAAGAGAGATCACCTGCGTCCTCCTGTTTCCTGTTGCTGGGATTGAAGGTATGTCCCAACATAACCAGCAAGGAAATTTTGTTCAAAAATAGTCAAATGACTTTTCACTGCATTTTCACTAAAGAAGTGCTGTTATAGTCTGGCTCTGGTCTAGGAATTTAACAAAATTTAAACTTTCCAATAAAAATATTCTGATCCAATATCTTAGCAATTCATAGAATCTTCTCATACAACAAACACTACAGACAAGGCAGTTGATGATCTTTGAGCTTGTTTGTGTTTGCAGGGCTGGCTCTCACATCCCTGGCAGATCTGCTGTCACGAATCACATCCACCCCCCAAAAATTTAACCTTTTCCTTTTGCTCCAGGAATTTGTTTGAGACTCATTCTGTTTGTGTCTGAGTTACACTGAAGCTCTCACTAAAGGGGCTTGAATCCATCTCATTTGAAAAGTCTTGCTAATCGGGCTGTTTTTGCCATAACAAACTTCTGCTTATTCCTGCAGACACTTAGGGACTGCATTGCCTCTGACTACTAGACGCTGTGCTGGTCCCTCTTGCCTCTGTGCTAGATTGGAGCTGGAAACTGGAAGGGCAGCCTGTAGAAGGCACAGGAGACTGTAAGGAAAAGATGACGGGGCACCAATGAAAGGAAAAGTCACAGGGCACCAATGTTGTGAAAGGATAACGATCCGAGTCACGGCACCAATGTTAGGGGAAGGATGAAAAGAGTGGGGGGCATATGGCCCATGGAGGTGCGGCGAGGCCTGAGGGCAAGGGAGATGCCTCTGAGGGGTCCATGTTGGGAATCCCTTCCCTGAGGGACCAGCCACACAACAGTATAGTACGGAATAGAGTTTATTCAGGTCATGGGAGAGTTAAGAGGGTGGTAGAGGCAGAGAGAGAGAAGTAGAGGAGTAGAGGCCGGCCATGAGCACGTGGGAGAGAGGGGGGAAGGGAAATGGGAGAGCAAGGCTGCAAGAGCACAAGGGCAGGAGAGGCCAAGAGAGCGAGGAGGGGTCAAGCAGCTCCTTTATAGTGTCAGGTCACTGGGGCGGAGCATACCTGGCCACTGCTGGGTAATTGAGGGGTGGGGTATACCTGGCTGTTGCTAGGTAACTGAGGGGTGGGGTTTACAGAATCCCAACAGACTAGTGTGTCTTTTTATATTCAAGGAAAACAGAAACTTCAGGCCATATGATTTCAACTTATATAAAAAATAAACAAAACACTCTCTTCACTTTTTTTTTTTTTTTTTGGTCTCATAGACAGATGATCAAAAAAAAAAAAAAAAAAACCACAAGTAGAGGTGTATGGGATAAGAGAGTACCTCAGCCTGGCCAAGTAATTTATCTTTCTCTTTGTTTAAAGATTTATTTATTACATATAAATACACTGTAGTTGTCTTCAGACACACAAGAAGAAGGCATCAGATCCCATTACAGATGGTTGTGAGCCACCATGTGGTTGCTGGGATTTGAACTCAGGACCTCTGGAAGAGCAGTTAGTGCTCCTAACCACTGAGCCATTTCTTCACCCTGTAACTTATCTCTTACAGCCCAGTGCCTGAGTCTTTTACTCAGGTTGCTAAGGGAGGGAGGGTCACAGTGTAATCTGCATCCCTCCCTCCTTCAAGGTATCTTGAAACTCAACTTTCTGGTAAGCGTCTGGGTTTTAAGTTTTGAGGTGCTACTTGGACAGATGTGTGGTCACGGCCTTCAGCCATGCACTTGAGGCTCTTTTCCACCCATCACCAGAACCAAGTGCACATTTCCTGCTGGGTTTTGTGTTCTTTGCTAGTTGTGGACTAATAGCAGCAATCAAACTGTCATGAGCCAGTTCCTGAGCCCAGAGGAACCATGGAATGCCACTGTCTGTGCTCCCACCAGGGAGGGTATCATTTTCTGAATCCTCCGACTCATCCTGTGCAAACACTAAGTGCTCATCTGAACCCAGACCTGCTCTTGTTGGGTTTAAGAATTTTTTAAAAAATGCTATCACTTGGCTGTACATCTTGCAACAAGGTGGGACTCTCTGAAGTGGACAGAAACTCTAGGGACTCTGAACAGTCTGAGCCTTTGTCTCCTCTGGGTCTGGGCCCATGAGCAATCTGAAGGCTCCTCAGAACAGCTGAGAAGAGATCTCCTTGGAGGAATTAGTAACTGACTGGTTTTGTGCCCTGTCACTGGGAGGAGCAACCATCAAGTAATGCCTTTTGTGTTGATTAGGCTGGCCCCCGCTGCTGCTCTGTGGGTGTTCTGAACAAACAAAACCACACTCTCTGGTTTACATTCTAACTCATCTAATACCATTGATTCTGCTCCCCAAATCCTGAGGCTGTTCAGGGCCAGGTTCAAATCTAATTCAGAGTCAAAGACACTTTCTGGTCATACTCATATCCTTTTGAGAAACATCCTGCTGTTCCTGTAAGATGTTCATTCCGCTTTAATGAATTACAGTGAACTCTTCTGGACTTGGAGAGTTCCTATAGGAAAAAACTAAATCACAAACTTGATTTTCTCAAGAGTTATTGAGCCTGTGCTGGTTGGTTTTCATCAACTTGACACCAGCTAGAGTCATCTGAGAAAGAGGGCAGCTCAGTTTAGGAATCATGTCTACCAGATTGGACTGTGAGTGTGTCTGTGAGACAGATTTTTTGGTTGATGGCTGATGTGGGAGGGCCCAACCCACTGCAGGTAGTACCACCCCTAGCCAGGAGAGCCTGGAGGCACACAAAACACATGGAAGACTGAGGGCAGGCCTGTAAGCAGCACTCCTCCCTGGCCTCTGTATGGCTTCCTGCCTCCACATTTCTGCCCTGACCTTTTTCTGTGGTAGGCTGTGGTGGGGACATGTTAGCCATACACCTTTTCTTGCCCCAGGTTGGTTTTAGTCAGAATGCTTTCTCAGAGCAACAGAGAAGACAACAAACCATTTCCGGGTATGTCTCTAAAGATGCTGATATGGAGGCACCAAAAGGAAGATGACGAGTAACACACTTGCTGTCTGCTGCAGCCTTACCTCACAGGGCCTCACAGGAGGCGTCCCAGTGGTACCCACTTATTCCCACTCAGCCACCTGGCACCAGCTTCTACTTCTCCCCAGTTCTTAGTGGTCTGAGGCAGTAAGGACCCAGGGACCTAGCGAGAGTTGTATGTACCCCATTTCTGACCCCAGCCTCAATGACTCTATAAAATCTTCCCTGGGGACACACTGGATTCCAGTGCAGCCTTCCCCACTGACCCAAGCCCCATTTTCCCACCTGATTCTAGGATGGGACGTTGGGGTGACCCCTGTTGGGAGGAGCTGGCCCACCCTGTTGCCTGCTCGTGGCAGATGGCTCCTATTAATGTGAAATGAAATTATGAACTGCTATTGCTAAACAGCATTTAGATATTTTCAGTTAAAAGACCCATGTGTTAAAGGCATAGCTCCCAGGGGGTGGTATGACCCAAGTTTGGGTGGGAACTGACCCAGTTTGTCTTATTTTGTGGCATTGCACGCACAAGCGCACCCTAGCATGAACACACACACACACGCATGCACGTCCACACACACACTTTTTTTTCCTCTTCTCTGTCTTGCTACATAACACGTTGTAAATGTTATTTTCTTTGGAAGATCCAGCACTTGGCTCTTCTGTTTTTAATTCTGATTGTTTTTTATTAATTTTTCCTTTGGCTTGCTTCTTGGTTCATACTGCTTTTTTTTCTTGCAGAATTTTTTTCTTACATTTTCTTTTATTTGGCATACACATACAGCTGTCATTTTCCTTCTGCTAAAACTGGGTCATTCACACAACCAAAGGGCAGTGGCCCCTCACCCCCACCATGAGTAGAGGAAAAGACCACACCCCAAAGCACTGCAAAGCACCGACATCATAGACTTCTGTCAGAACAAACCCAAATCGAAATACTGTCCTGTAGAAGAAGGAGGCGCTGAGGGAAGCTGTAAGACACAAACAACTCAACAATGAGGAGGGTCCAGCAGCATCTGTATTTTGTTGAGTTGTCAAATGCGGTTTAGGAAACACAAGAAGGGGAAGAAGGCTTGTGGCTGAGGTCTTTGCTTCCTGTGCTCGCTGGCTTCTCATCCCTGCTGCTGCAGGCCGGTCTTTTCACCTTTCCTTCCGTTTATGAATGTCACTCTCTCTCTCATTCTTTTCACATGACCCCCGGTAAGAAATTGTGGGAGTTTCCTCCTTAATCTGAGAATGCTTTTATTTTCCTGGTAGGGTATTTCCTATGACAAAGTTCTTTTTTTGAATACATAAAAGGCTGTACAGCTTCCTTCGGACCTCAGGGTTTATAAGTTAGTGTACTGACACCTCTCCATCAGCAGAAGAACCTGGTACCCTTTTTTGTCTTGTTTTGTTTTTTTTGTCAGAAAGGGCAAAAGTTTGGTTTCTGGTTTGGCCTTTGTGTGTTGAGTAAACTCTGTTATTTCTGGATTTTATAGACAAGGGTGCAAGTTCCCACTCTGCTGGGCCCCCAGTGATACCTCCTTGTCTAGAAGAGGTAGGAATGCCTTTTTACTGTTCCCAGGACATCACATGATACGGATGGCCTCATCACCACTGGCAGTGTCAAAAGTCCCAACTGTCTAGGTCAGTTTTTCACTACCACTTGGGCAAGGAGTGGGAGCAGTGTTCATTGCTTCAGAGTGTTTATGGAAGGCCAAACTTCCTGTGTGGCCTTCCCCACTACCAACGGTGGGAGTGAAAACTGTTATTGCTCTATAAGCATGAAGTTCTGGCACCTGGCAGGGGTGGGAGCTCCTGTCACTTCTTAGTAGGGGTGGACATTAAATGTCCCATTAGCCTTTGCTGGTGTGGCTGTGGGTAGGGCCACCGTTACTTTTATCATTGTGGTGGTGGAGATGGCCTTTGACCCCATGGGAGTGCTTAGTGTCTAGAAATGCTCTATCTTGCTAGGCTATTCTCTTCCTAGTATATTGGCTAAAGAAAGCAAGCTTTTGTGTTTCTTTTCTGGAATGATCTCTCTAAAACTTGTCTGGCTGCTAGTAGACAGTGATTTTAATCTCTGTGTTAGTTCGGCTTTCTGTGGCAGGAAGACACAGTCATATGCTGCAGACATATAATCTTCTTTCAGTTCTCATTTCCTAGTTACCTATGTTTAATAAAATAGACATCAGAAATCCTTTCACTCTCAGTGATATTTAGCACAAAACTAGAAGTTCTTAAATGTTCACCTATATTCTAAATTTATACAGTTCACCGTATTCTAAGAGGCTTGAATATAGGCTTTTAAGTATAGAAGGACATATGCTTGGAAAATTCTTTGAATTTTTCTCTTACTGTTTTTGAAAGGTCATTTTTCAATGCTATCTTAGAATAATTTTAAAGAATTTTAATATTTAAGGAAATGTAATATGGTTTAAATTCTGGATTCTGATTTAAGTAATCAATTCTGCACTGATCTGATTATTCCTAGATGCCGTACTGGTACATTTGGCATTATTTACATATTAATGGACCCTATGATTCCTACAACTTCAGGAATTTTAACATTGTTCTAGAAACTTCTGCCCTATGTTGTTTTAGAATCCTTCCGTGGACTTAGTAGTTGCTGTTCTCAGCACAAGTCTTGGTAGAAGTGGATCCCACAGGCTCACCAAGCTCTTGAGAAGGGAATACTGACCAGTGCCCCAGTCGACAGTGATGCCTTCTTTACGGATTGAGATATGCTGTTTAAAATTCTGTGTCAGTTTGCCACATGAACGGCTAATCACACATTTGTTTCCAAGATGTTACAATAAAATGGGGAATCAATTCCAGAGACCCTGCTTCATCGCTGTGGCAGAGCACCTTAGCAGGACTGAATGACATGGCCGGGGTCTTTGGATGCTCATCTAATAGCAACATAGGAAACTAAAGTGATAAATTCTTAGTAATTTCCCCATGTTTAATAACTAAATTGACGGAGAAACCAGAAGCCCCAGGGTTACACACTTCTCTACACCATTCTTCCTCAACCCGCACTCTCGTGAATTTATTCACTAGCTAAATGTATGTGTGTGTGTACACATGCATATATGTATATACACACACATAACAAGCTAAACTCCTTGGTGAAAAGAGAGAAATTGTTTGTCACTGTTTTACTTAAGTAGTTTTCATCGGTGCTTCCATTTGAAGACCAGCAGTCCTAGTGTTTCTAATCCCTGAACTGGAGTTTTCTTGCTGTAAAGATAATGCCCCGTGAAATATCACCTAGTCTGGCAAGTGGGTGTGTGTGATACTCCCCAATATCACTAAACAAATACGTCCACTTAGTTTGCCATTTTGGTGATAGAATCTAACCGGAACGGAGGCAGTGTCCTGGCTGAGGAGAAGTGGATGGAGACCAGTAGATGCAGAAACTGCCGGAGTATAAGGCAGTCTCAGGAGATCCAGCTCACTCTACAGAACAGTTTTCACTCACTTGTGAAGGTGGAGCCCCACGACCTAACTACTTCTATTGGGTCCCACCTCTTAGACGGTCCACCTGCCACACAGGGGACCTTTGAAAGCTAAGGCATACCCAGACCTTAGCACTGTGTTTCTCTTTACAACACATTTGGTTTCTTATCAGAGACACACAGGTAATATGCTTATGAACTATCAGCTTTCTTGTGCCTCAACTGAATATATAAAGCAATGATTACATACCATTTTACCATTGATTCCCGAGAAGGGATTTGGGTGGCATGTGTATCTGTGTATATATAGTATGTCTGTGTATCTGTGCATGTGTATTATGTATATGCATGTGTGTGTGAATTTGTGTATATGTGGGTGTGCATGTGAATGTATGTGTGTATGTGTGTGTCTGTGTTTCAATTATTTTTTAAACAGCAATTCAGAAGTCATAGTTTTAGAAAGCAATTATTTAACACTATCTAATTCTGACATCAGCCCCAATTTTGTATATGGTCATCTACATCTGTAGAAAAAATAAAACTGTATAATGAAAATATCAATATTACATTTATGCATTTAACCTGTTTTCCGATTTTTTCATCTACAGAGTGAAAGGGTCAATGCTTAGATACTACAAACTCCTAGTTTCAGTCAGTTAATAAATATTTAAGCTCTGAAATTCTGTGATTACTTACATCAGATATGAACTGAATGTAGAGTGAAATTGCATTGTTTAATCCAGAGGGTTTTTAACATCATGGAGTACTTCCAGGAGTTAAGGTTGTCTTAACTGTGCCTGTGCAAAGATGTTATTCGGTGGAGATTTTATGGTTTCTAAAACCTAATAATCTTTTCTAGGCATATCTTGCTGTGTGTGCCGTAAATCCAATTTGAAAGGCTAGTAGGGGGCAAAATGATATTTTTTTTTGAACCTGACTGGACAACATTTGAACTAAAATTTTAGTTTTTAAAAAGGAAAAAGTAAAGCAAGTATCACAGTCTCACGTTACATCATTCCTAAATGAAATAAACTTTTTCTGGATTTATGGCCCTTGGGGAGAGAAATTGTGATAAGTGATTACAGCTCAGAATTTTGGAGTGACCCCCATTGTCTTACAGATTTGAATGCTGGGTGGTCACCAGGAAGTAGCACTGCAGGAAAGGATCAGGAGGTGTGGCCTTGTTGGAGGGAACTGTCTCTGATTGTGGGCTTTAAGGTTTCAAATGCTCAAGCCAAGCCCAGAATATATCTCTCTCCCTCTCCCCCATCCCCGCCCCCCTCTGTCTCTTATGGATCAAGATCTTGAACTCTCTCGGCACCTCTAGCACCATGCCTACCTGGACACTGCCATGCTTCACACCATGATGATAATAGACTGAACCTCTGAAACTGCAAGCCTGCCCCCAATAAAATGCTTCTTTTATAAGAGTTGCCTTGGTCATGGTGTCTCTTCACAGCAGTAGAACCTTGGCTAAGACAGAATGTTTTCTACCCTTCTTGTATTATATAAAGAATACAAGTGGAGTTGCATTGTGGGAATGTTATGGCATGGGGCCTGTGGGAGAAGGCAAAGAAGAGTCAGTAAGTTTGTTGACTCAGGTGCTGAACCAAGGCCAAAGAAAACCTCAGCATCTGCTGCTCAGCAGGGATGGGCAGTGTGCCTCTTGTCTGGATTTGTGATTGTCTTATTTCATAATAATTATCTTAAGAGCATTTTTATTAGGCTGAAGAACTGTAAGCGAACAGACAATAATGACAGAGAACAGCAGCCACCGTCACTCACTGGACAGTGGAGCACTCCCCCCCCCCCCCACTCAACCTCAGAGTTGCCTGAAAGGTCACAAGAGGCTGCTTGTGAAGAGTCAAAATCACAACTTCAGGGAAAAATGCATAATGTCATAGTGCTAAGAACACTTGTCATAGCCAGACTACTTCTGAAGAAATTAATACATTCACTTTTCCTCAAATCTAAGGAAACACAAAACCAAAACCCTGCACCGGCAGCTGTGGGGCCACCTGTCTGATGCCATGCCATCTTCACCACAGACTGCAGAAAACATGGAGAGGAGGGTTCCCATCTCACCAAGCTTACTGTCTGAAGTTAAGGTGCATCTGTTACTTCTCCTCTGAACTGACTTTTCTCACTGGCAGAAGGTAAAGCCAACCTGAAGCCACAGAAAATGATCTTAACTGTGTGAAGTTGCCAAACTAGAGCTGGTGCCAAACCTGACACTTACATTCTAGTCTAGCAGTTTCTTGTTTATTGTTTGTGTATGTACAAGTGTGAAGGTGTGGTGTGCTCAGGTTCATGCTTACACACGAACACACAGGACATCAGATGTCCCTCTCTGTCACTTCCGCTTATCCCCTCAGGATGGGCTCTCACTGTCCCGGAGCAAGGCTGGCAGCCAGCAAGCCCCAACAATCCTCCTGCCTCCTCCCTCATCCAATACCAGGCAGGACTCTATCCCTGGATTTTTCTGTGGATGCCGAGGTTTTGAACTTGGGTCCTCCAGCTTGGTCAGCAAGAAGTCTGACCCATCTAGCAGTGCTTCAGTGGGGGAAAATCAACTCAGCTTTTGGAATAATATTTTCGTTATTCTTTCAGAATCGATGTGTACAGTAGGTTTTGCTATCTCCTCCCCAATTTGCTTCACTCAGTCGCTTTTCTTCTCGTTCTGCACAATGTCCACTTAGAGGTAGGGGTGGGTCGACACCCTGTGGGAGGCCTGGAGTTAGGGAGGAGCCATGGGAAGGTCTTCACCTAGCAATGCCGAGGACGAGGACGGTCAGTATGACAGTGCTGGTGGCAGCTGGTATGCACTAGAGGAGAGGTTCTCAACCCGGGGGTCGCAATCCCTAACTTTCAAAGGAGGTGCCGAGTATCATGTATTCACTTACAGCTCATAACAGTAGCAAAATTACAGTTGTGAAGTGGCAACAAGAATGATTTTATGGTTGTAGTAGCCACAACATGAGGAACTGTAGTAAAGTCACAGTTGAATTTCTAAGATTGTATTGGTCATGGTTCTCTAATGATAAAGCTTAAAGTGTGTGTGTATGTGTGTGTGTGTGTGTGTGTGTGTGTGTGTGTGTCCAATACATGTGAATGAATACACACACACACACATTTCATACATAGATATGGAATTTATTGGAATTACCTACAGGCTTCAGTCAGTTAACTGTGAGTGGAGAGTCTAAGATACTTGTAGTCACTTATTCACAAGGCTGGGTGTCTCAGCTAATCTTCAGTATATGTCAGAATCTAAAGAAGTAGGCTCTAGTGCCAGTGAAGGAATGGGTGTGCTAGCAAGACAAGGGCAAGTAGGCAAAAGTGTGCTCTTTTTCTCATTTTGGTGAGTGTCACTGTGTAGCCCAGGCTATACCACACCTCTACTTTCTGATTACTGAGTTTCTAGGTTTGTGTTACATGCTTAGCTCCATGATGCACGTCTTTGTTATGATGGCTATCCCTGGTTGTCAGCCTGACTATATCTGGAATGAAATGGAAGGTACACCTATGAGACATTTTCTGCTTGGGTTGAAGTGGGTGATTCCGCTTCTGGTCCAGACCTTTGAGGTAGGAAGACACACTTCTGGATCTTGAGGTAGGAAGACACACCATTAACCTAGACCACATCTTCTGCTGGAAGCCTATATAAGGGCACAGAATAAGGAAGGCTTCCAGGGTAGAAAAATGAAAGAGATCTGAGAGTGGGTGTGTGTAAAACCTAGGTTCAGAATGCTGTAACAGTGATACATCACTGAGTGAATTTGCCTCTTTCTCTCCCTGGTACCATGGAAATGAGCCAAGCTGAAGGATAGCAACAGGAGTGTGCAAGTAGGGACAGAAACAGGAAAAACTAGTGTCCTAGTTAGTGTTTAAAAAGACACCATGACCAAGGCAACTCTTAGAAGGCATTTAGTTGGGGACTTGCTTATAGTTTCAGAGGGTTAGTGGGGAGCACTGCGGCAGGCAGGTGGGGAAGTATAGTGCTGGAGCTGTAGGTGAGAGCTTTGCTTCCTGGTCCTTAGGCACGGGGGTGGGGGGAGATGGGGGATTGTAGAGGGGAGAGATAAAGAATGGCATGGGCTTTTCAAACCGTAGAACTCACTTCCAGGGACACACTTCCTGCAAAGGGCCACACCTCCTAATCCTTCTCAAACAGTTCTACTCCCTGGTGACTAAGCATTCAAATATATGAGCCTATGGGGGTCATTCTCATTCACACCACCACAACAGAGAATGTTTAAATTGGGTTGAAGGAGAGAGGGAGAGGAGAGGGAGGGAGGAAGAGAGGGAGGGGGGACGAAGGAAGGAATGAGGGAGGGAGGAGAAGACAAGAAGAAAGAGAAAGTTGTTTGGAAAGTGAAGCTGGGGTATGTAGCTCAGTGATAAAAGGCTTTCCTAGAAAGTCTAAAATTTTGATCCCCAGCCCTCCCAGCACCCCCCCCCAGTCCCCCAGAACATAGTGAACTTGAACTTTTGTCTGTTATTTAGGATATTGGACTGCCAGTGTCTGAACCCTAATATAAGAGTTTCTCTGTCTCTTGCTCTCACTGTGTGTGTTTCTGTGTTATGTGTGTGCATGTAGGCACACTTAATCTTGTGTGTCCTTGTGAGAGTCAGAGTCAGACATCAGCTATCGGTTCTTTATTGCTGCTCACCCTGCTTTGAGGCCGACTCTCAGCTGAGCATGGAGCTTCCCAGTTTGATAGACTACCTAAATTCTGATCCCCAGGACCCTCCTGTCTCTAAAGTGGTTACACACCTGTACTCTCACAGGTGGCATTTACTGACCACTGATGAGTCACTGTATGGTTTCCTGTGGCTCTCACTGTGTTGTCATTCTCATTGTGTGTGTGGAGACACTTAAGGAAGAAGAGATTGAATTTAATCCTTGGACCGTGAGTTGTTGAGTTTGCTTCTGTTTCCTTATACATGATTAGCAGTACAGTTGATCTGCATGTCATCTTGGTGCTGTATGGAAACACAGCTGAAATACGAGGGGCAATATTAATAAACACTTGTTCTTAATTTACCATAAATTATTACTTTTCTCATATAGATGGCCATCCGACAGTACGAAGGTGCCAAAATGCTGGTCTGTCAGATAGGGACTTACTGGTCTTCAGCAGATTGCCTATCGCATGTGTTCTCAGGACCACTGTGCGTCTGTCCTCTCAGTTTTACAGATAAAAGACATCTAAGACACAGTGAGATAAAATAATGTCCGAAGGGTGGAGCCCAGATTTCACCTAAAGTCCTGACACCCTCTGCCTCATTGTGCTGCCTTAAGCTCTGCAGATAGCTGCATGAGAATAGCATGAGACAAACATCTAGATGTGTGTGCAAATGAGTCCTCACAGTGAAAATAACCTTATTTATATAGTAAGCATCTCTGTCACAGCTGCCCTGAGCAATGCCACCATTGTATTTGATTTAGTTTTAAAGTAGGGAAAAAAAAATTTTGGGAAATAAATTTTCTTCTGGTTGGTAATCAATTGATAAAGATGTATTCATTTTTATCAATGTATGTGAGTTTATATGTACCACATGTATAGACGTGTGTAGTAAATGGAGATTGAAGCAATTCTCCATTCTGCCTTCTTTTCTATTTTAACTTGCTCGCATATGTTGTCTCTCTTCTCACCTGCCCCTATAACCCTGGGGAAAGTTAGCCCCTAAACCTGCATTTCCATCACACATGCATCATGTGCTGAGGGATTTGGGGTCAGAGGGTAGGCTGTTTCCCAACCTTGTTTCAAGGAGCTCTCAGTCTAGCAAGACGTCTGGCTACACAGAAGGAATTGCAGTGTTCAGAACTTCAGAAGGGTCTAACTAACTCACCAGGGGAGGAGGAGCGGGGTCCAACACACAGTCCTACCTTCAGACTGAAGCCCAGCAGAGAACAGGATTTGAGTGAGAAGACTAGCAGTGGCATGGGCAGAGTCTAGGAAAGGAAGACAGAAGCAAGTTTGGTGGGTGGAGATGAAACTGAGGAGGAGAGCAGTTAGGCTCCCTGCTGGTCAGTATTGTGTGCAATGTCCTCTGCTGTGAGCTCATGGTGGGCAGTCACTGCTTCACTATTGTCACCTGCTGTGGCTGATTTCTTTGGCTAGTTTTCTAAGTTTCCTACAAGTGACCATGGTTTCCACCAAACCCATATGAGCCAAGGCAATCTCCGTCCTGCCTCTTGTTCATCTGGCATCTCTCTCCTGTGCCTTTCCGGTCCGAGCATCCCTAGTGTTTTCCTGTAATCACTTCTGTGCTAATGGCAATGTCCTGGATTACACTCCCTAGGAACAGACCCCGGAGCTCCGTTTTAAACTTGGGATTGGGCAGGTAAGACACTGGTCCCAGTATCAGAGCAAAAGCTGCATTTGGCTTGGGTACCTCTGCCCCATCTGCTGCATGACATGATTCTTCAAGGGTAATATGAGAATAGTGAGCTCTGTCTCACAAGGCTGTTGTGAGAAATTGTGCAAGGCACCCTGTGAAGTAATTTGTGGATCATGAAACTCTATGCATTTGCTTTTTGTTCTATAGTTCCAGGGTAGAACTATGGTCACTAATGTGAATTGTTACAATTCCTCCAAGGCCTTAGCATTTTTGGTTCCACATACTATTTCCTTTGTAGCATACTTGTCAGACAGCCAGGTCTTGAGTGTTGTTTAATTTCTGTCTCACCTAGTCCCAGTTTTGAGGTGAGAGCACTCAGAGCAGTTGGAAGAGAACCATGAAAAGGTTCAGAGGCCTTGACCACTGGCGGACTGATCTTCCTGCCCTCCTCAGTGCACCCCACATGCATAGAGAGCAGAGGATTGTTACTAATTGCTTCATGAGTAAGTGCTCTGGGCATAAAGCATTGCTCGTGCCTTCGTGGGCATTGATAACCTACAGAGTTTGTCTGTTTCCCTAGAATCCGTTCTTACTCTTGCTACTCCAGGACTGGAGACTAGACAGTTACAGGTAATGAGAACATAACCAAATACTTAGACTAGACACACACACACACACACACACACACACACACACACACACACACACATCAGATGATCAGATGTTCTTTCACAGCTCTGGAGACTGAAAGTCCAATATCAGGGTGACAGCAAACATTTGAAGTCTGGCAGAGCCTTCTTCTCAGTTCAGTTTTGTTGCCTGCCAGCTGCATCCTTGTGTGGCCAGGAGAAAGGGCTGGTTCCCTTCCTCTTCTGAGAACATCAGTCTTGTCATGGGGTCTCTATCCACAGAACTGATTTCCTCCCAAAGGCCCACTCCTAAAACCATCTAATTAGTCATAATAGAGGAGAACATTGCAAAAATACGTGCTTACTAACTGTTAATGTCTCTAGGTGTTGGGCTGGAGATGTTGCTCAGTTAAGTGTAAGCTCCTGGGTTTGATCTTCTGTTGCCTGCTTTTCCCTGGCCCCTTAAATAACTCTTGAGTGAACAGTAACAGAAAGTGGAATTCCCACTAGATCTTCCCAGGTAGGAGGAAGAAGAAAGGGGTTAGTGGGACGAGTGGCACTGCTTGGGAAGGCAGTGCTGTGTAGCAAGGTTTACAGAAAGCATTCTCGTGGCTGGAGAGACCTGGGTTTCTGGGTTCGAGTCCTTGAGCAAGTTATACCTGTCTTTTTAAAAGATCTGATTAGTATAATTCTTCTACAGTCCAGTCTCCTGGTAGGAACTTGGATGTTTCCCGTCCGGCTCCTGGGGAGTCAGGAAGAAAAGCATTTGTCCCCTTTGGCCTATGCTGGCCGTTACAGAAGACCTGCTATCAACTAGTCTTGCTTCTAAGTGGCACTTTCTTAATGCCCCATGACTCGTAAACGTAGAACAGTATTAGACTTTCCTTATTCCTGACCCCATATCTGTCTGGAAGAAAGGCTTTGCCACATGGATTGTGATGGGAACCCAGAGTGTGTAATTTACATGCAAATATGCCCAAGGTCTATAGGTTCCCAGTTGTTCCCAGTTAGAGCTGTATGCCTTCCTCCCTTCTTCCATGCTGTGAGTTTGGTTTGTTTATCTGTCAGGGGGTAGATTGGACAGTTGGCCCTACAAATGACAGCAGTATTAGGAAGAGCTGTGAACTCCCTGCCCCCAGAGGTGAGGGTCTATCGGAGAGACCATGGGGTGCTTGGGAGAAAGATATGATCACACTCTCAAGAGGATTGTTATAAAAGAGCAGGCTGGGCTCCACCCAGCTCTGTGTATATTCTGGTTTAAAATGGGATCTGCTGGCTTTGGTCTACATTTGTGCCATGCTGTGAAGCAAGGGGCAGCCTCCTGCCAGGCATGTGCCATTGGACTAAGACCCTCTAAGCTAGACAAGCCCTTTCTTCATATGCAGCCTGTCAGGTATTTCACCATAGTGACAATTCCCACTGAAAACCAAATATAATAGAGGTGCTTAAAGGCTGAGAGCTGGGGCTATAGTGCAGTACTTGGTCTGCATGTAGAAGGCTCAGGGCTCAACCCTGTGTCTGCCCCATCTTCCAAAACTGAAAAATGTCTACCCAAAATCCCATTCTTTGGGAACACTTTATCAATTTGGTTTTCAAGCCAAATAAAGTTTATTTAATTGTGAAAAGCAAAAACTCAAATTTTACAAAACAACAGGAAAAGAAGTCTGCCTTGAAGCAAACCTTCCTTTCCTATAGCTGCCACTGCTATTTTTTGTTGATGGTTCTGAGGATTGATAACTTAGGGTCTTGAACATACTAGGCAATGATTTCCCACTGAGCTGCATCCACAGCCCTGAGAGAAAGATGAGTTACAGTGACTGGGGATGCTGGCACGTGACTTTAAGCACTCGGCAGAGCTTTGAGGCCAGTCTGGTCTATACAGTTCTAAGCCATCCAGGGCTATATAGTGATATCCTGTCAATACAGCAAGCATGAGACAGTAAAGGAAAACTAATCAGCTGGACCACATCAAAATTGAAAATTTAAACCTTCAAAATCAAAAGATATGCCATAAATTGAAAGAAAATATTTAAATATTTGCAAGACATAGATCAAACAAAGTACTTGCATTTTGAAGACATAAAGAACATGTATGGACAGATATGGTATATGTATGTAATTCTACACTTGGAGCCTGAGATATGAGGATCACAGTTCGAGGCCAGCTTGAAATACATAGCAAGTTTCAGACGACCCTGGACTAAATAGTAAGACCCAATATTTAAAATAAAACAAAATAGAAAAAAAAACCCTCAATTTACAAGAAACAAATAGCTAACCTACTGTAAAATAAAAAACAAAAATAAAAACAAACACATACACATTTTTAAAAACTTGTAACGGGTCTTGACAACATAGTGTTAGAATGCTTGCCCAAGCAAAGAACCGAAGGAATGATTCAGTTCCTGTCACCATAGTGGGGAAATGGGAAAGGCAAGACCAATGGCTCTGCATGAGTGCTAGTGCATCCACCCTGATCTGCATAGTGAACTGCGGCCAGCCACGCACCCTTAATGAGAGTCTGTCTCAAAAGCAAGCAAAACCATTACAGAAGGAAGATAAAGGGGCACAAGTACTGAGGGAGTCCATGTGACATCATGTAAAACTTCACCCGTGCCAGTTGGCCACTCTCTAAGCCAAGAATGAGGGCTTTCCAGAACCATTGAGGAACACACAATTCCTAGATAGTCCTTATCCACTGGACTCTTTTCTTTCTTATGTGCCTTAGAATTTTTCACATTTTCTTCTAGGACAACTTTGCTTCTTGAATTGAAACTATTCCTCTGACAATTTGCTGCTGGTAGACTTTTAAATCCCATAAAATGTGTCTTTCTCTTTTAGTTTCTTAAAAGGGAGTCTCTTACGCTCCAAGTCAGATGTTCCTTTTCTTTCCAGGCCCTGGATCTACAGTGCATTGCCTTCTGGCTTTGGTTTTCCTTTGGAGAAAGAATGCCTTCTCTCTTGTGAACTTAGGGCTCTTCCTTTCTTTCTTGGTACTTCTAATCCCATCACTCAGGCCTGCTTTACATAGTGAGACCCTATCTTAAGAAAATAAAGCCAGAGGACTGAAGAAACCATTCAGGTTAAGAGTAGTGACTTCCAGAGGTCCTGAGTTCAATTCCCATAGTGGCTCACAACCATCTGTAATGAGTTCTGGTGCCCTCTTCTGGCCTACACACACTCAGGCAGAACAATTTATACATAATAAGTAAATAAATCTTTAACAACAAAAACAAACAAACAAAAACAAAGCCAGAGAGATTCTGTATTCATTTCTGACTATGTTTTGTCTCCTAGTTTTTATGTGTGAAAGTTTCATGTATCTGTACGTCTTAGCACCACTTGCATGCTGGGTGCCTGTGGAAGACAAAGGAGGGCATTTGATTCCCCTAGAACTAGAGTTTACAGTTGTGAACTGCCACGTGGGCACTTAGAATCGAACCCATGTCCTCTCCAGAGCAGCCAGTGGCCTTCACCACCAGGCCATCTCTCCAGCCCCTGTTACCTTGGGTCTTGTTACTGTTTTGGGTTTTTTGTTTTGTTTTGTTTTTTGTTCTGTTTTGCTTGTTTTAAGATCATGTAAGTAGTAGGAAATTCAATATTCAACTCTCATATGTAGTGTGTATATGAATATTCAGGGAAGTTTAGCTCCAACAGGAATAGAAGTTAATACATCCAGGCAATGTTCCCTGCCTTCTTTTGTAGATTAGGCATTGTTTCTGGTTTTGGGTCAGTCAGTATAGGCACATGGGGATTGACTCTGTGAGGGCCTCTGGTCTACAGCTCTGAGTGCTAGACTTCGGCGTTTATTCCCTGTGCTGCTGCTGCGGGTCACTTGAGATTGGTAGCTTCGTCCTCCTTGTCTCCCTGGGAGTCCTCCTGCTCATCATTTTGCCCAACAATTTCTGTTTATGTTTTTAGATATAAATATTTTACATGTATGGGTGGTTTGCCTGCATGTGTGTCTGTGAGCCATGTATGTGCATGCAGTAGCCATGGAAGCCAGAAGTGAGCATCAGATTCCCTAGGAACTGGAATTGTGGTTGTAAGCCACCATGTTGTTGCTAGGGTCCTCTGCAAGAGCCACAACTGCTCTTAAACATTGAGCAATTGCTCCAGCCCTGGACTTTGTTATTTTCTTTTAAATCATATCTTTATGGAATATTTTTAAATGTTTTATGACATGAGTCAAAATCACCTGTTGTTATGGATGAATCAAAAATCACCATTGTTATATAGACCCATGTCTTAGGGTTTTTTAATTTAATAACACTATCAGTTTTTAGTTCAAATGGATACAGTTGGTGTTTATGATATAACTCTGAACTGTACAAGAAATAAAATTTAGAACAACCATCTGAATATATAAATGTCCAACCTTTTGTTTTTAAGTATTTATGTATGTAGAAGTTTTCCCTGTTTACATGGCTGTGCGCCACATGCATACAGTACCTGAAGAGGCCAGAAGAGGGGGTCAGGCCCTCTGCAACTAATTACATTTGTAGTTAAGTGGGTGCTGAAAATTGGGGTCCTCTGGAAAAGCAGTCAATGCTCTTAACTGCTGAGCTCTCTCCAGAGCTACAGGTTTCCTCTTCGTGAGGCTCTGCCGCAAGCCCTGTGACAGGAAGAGCCACTCCTGCTCTGGCAGCCTAGAGAACCTCCTCCAAGCAGCCTCGGGCAGTTCGAGCAAGGGCACATCCAGTTTTAAGAATCCCTGTGTGGGGTGGCTCCACGATTCTTAAGCAGCAGTGAACAAACTCCACGGACTCCCGCGTGCAGGCTCTCAACAGCTTTGCTGTTGTCCCTGGGATCGAGGCTGATCATCAGCTGCCTCAGGTACGGGCTGAGCAGTAAGCTTCTTAAAGTTTCTGATTCACCTAGAAGATTCTGCAGAGACACACTGTCTTCTCACCACTGTTGAGGAAATCAGCTACAGAGGAGTCTTCATCTTTGTTTTCCCCAGACCTCACAGGAGCCACTGTTCTGCCATCCAGGGGAGAACAGAGTCACACTGCTCTTTGTGCTTCTGGAAACAGGTGACCGAGCAGGGGGGCACACGTCAAGCTGGGCTCGGTATTTCGGCTTCTCTGAACGAATCACATAGACCACAGTCCTACTATTCAGCAATGCCATGACTTCCCAGAAGACCTGTCTTATGACCAGGACAACTCTTATAAAGGAAAAGGTTTAACTGGGGCTGGCTTACAGTTTCAGTGGTCAATCCATTATCATCATGGGGAAGCATGGTAGCATCCAGGAAGACATGGGGTTGGAGAGGTAGCTAAGAGTTCTACATCTTGATTCACCTGGATCAGCAGGAGACTGCCACACTAAGCCTAGCTGAACATAGGAGACCTCGAAGTCCACCTCCACTGTGACATACTTCCTCCAACAAGGCACACCTCCCACTAGTGCCACTGCCTGAGGGCCAAGCATTCATGCACATGAGTCTTTGAGGACCATACCTGTTCAAACCACTATAACTGGTTTCTAGCCCCATTGTGGGATGGTGGTACTGTTGGGGACGTTCAACAATATTTTTTGCTGTTCTTCTCTTGTTGTTACTTGACTATCTTTTCCCTTCTGCCATCAGAGGAGACTATATGTTGCCTTCTAAATTACTGTGTATTTAGAAACTGGATAAGCAAGCTTGTTACCATGTTCTGTGCTCTTTCTTTTTTCTCTTTGGTGTGTGTATACATATCTCCGTGTGTGTGTGTGTGTGCACACATACATGCAGGTGCACATAGAGGCCAGAGGCTGACAGTGGGGTCTCCCCTCATCACTTTCTGTCTTACATGTATTTGGGCAGGCTCTCTCGGGAACCCAGAGCTTACCAGTCTAGCTAGCCAACTCATTCAGGAATCTCTGTCTCTGCCTCCTAAGTGCAAGAATTAGAGACAGGCCACCATACCCACTTGGCATTTATGTGGATAAGCCATCTCCCCAGCCCCTTGTTAAAGTTTTCTAGAAAGTAAAACGTGAATTGTCTTCCAGTGAGTCGACCAAAGGTTTGGTGTTTTGTTTTGTTCTCTTTTGTTTTATTCTGTTTTGGTCTAAGTAGAATATACACTTTGATAAGAAATTCCCTAACATTTATTTATGTCACTTTAAAACTTATTTATTAGATTCCATCTGAGATTATTCTTAAAAATGAATTAGGGTATAGTAAAATTTCCTATCTACAGTCAACATGGAATTGTGTCCCCTGCTGTCTTCAGAAGTGCTGAGAACCATACCGAGTGGTGTCTGTGTATGAGTGCGAGTGCGTGTCCGTCTGCTCACTAGGCTGTCTGTCCTTACTCTGAGTTCTCACACTGCTCTGCACAGGCGACACCATGCTTAGAGACTGTAGTATTTTCTCATAGTTTAAATCTGTTAAAAATGACTTCATTAATTGTTCATTTAAATCTTCATCTCTATTTTTCTTTGATTATATAATGTTGCTTTTTATTTACACTAAAAATAATTGTACTCATTTAATTATTCTTATAAGACTCAAACCCATTGATTTCTCCCTAGGGTTTTATAAAAAGCACCTGTAACACAGTGGGGAATGTATTTTAAATTCATATATATATGTGTGTGTGTGTGTGTGTGTGTGTGTGTGTGTGTGTGTATGGCAACTGGTTCAAAGCAAGATAAACATAAGTCCATAGACATAATCCCCCAGCCTTTTATGTGAAATAGAATGTACTCTCAATATATACAAAGGAGATTTATTAATTCTCTGTGCCTATACCTTAAAACTGTTCACAGGGCTGGTAAGATGGCTCAGTGGGAAAAAGCACTTGGCACCAATCCTGACAACTTGAGTTCCATCCTCAGGACCCATGTGTGGTACAGGGAGAGAACTGACTCCTGCAAGTTGTCTGCTAACCTCTGCATGCACTTGTGCATGTGCACATACATACACATGAGGCAGTAAAATGTAATTAAACAATAGACACCATCTATCAGAGAGTGCAGGGAAGTCAGTCCACTGGAAGAATAGGAAAGGTGCTGACGAGGACCGTGTCATCCCCCTCATCCCTCCTGAAGGACATGCTCGCTGTCCAGGAACAGAAGAGCGAAGCAACAGAACAGAGTAGTCCAAGCAGGCCTCACTCCGGCTGTGTGGATTTGGCCAAATACTTACTAACCTTGCCACTTCGGGTTCTCTGTTTCCAAGTGAGACAGCATCTGCAGAAGTATTCCTGTTGGCGTTAACTGAGTTAAAACTGATGTAAGATGCCAACCAGTGCCTGGTACCTACTAACTTCATATATTTTAGTTGTTTTCTGAGCATTATTAAATCTGAAATCATGAAATACCATTTCTGTTTACCTCTGAAGTCAAATGTTAGGGTGCATTTGAGTCATGGTCTAGTGTAAGCTGGTACTTTCTAATCTGGGCCACAGTAGCAGTCAGAGTGTCAGCACTGCATGAAATCACGCTCTTTCTACCTCTTTGCCTTTGTTACTTAGAGCTGTCTTCAGCCCAGGCAGACCTGTAAAGAGCAAGATTTCATGTGGTCACATCACGGAGACCTGCGATACTTGATACTCGAGAAACCGAGGCCAAGGCAAGAGGGAGGCAAGTTTGAAGCCAGCTGAATGGCCCAGTGAGGTCCTTCCTGAATAAACCAAAGGCTGGGAATGTGGCTCAGTGGACCAGTCTAACATCTCCAAAGCCATGGGGCTTTCACCCCAAACCACTAAAAATACAAGACAAAAGGAGAAGAAAGGAAAAGAGCTGTTTGTCTTAGTCTCAAAAACTATAAACTGGGGAAGAAATTACCTAACTTATAATATATATTCCCCTAACAATTCTGAATATGTTACAAATTGGAGCAGTATTGCTGAAACTTCTAGTAATGCTTACATGAACCAAATTATTAAAGTTTAGTAGTCCAAAGGAAACTTGAGTTTCACGTAAATCATCTCTTTTCTAAATAAATTTAACGTGGCCTGGTTTTCTGTGCCAACTGAGGAGAGCAGGATGACACACAGATATGTCACCTTGTAAGTAAAGCTAAAGCTGGTGTTCTAAATGTCTGCTTTCCCATCCTTTGATACAGTATCAAAGGAAAATAACACATGCAGTTTTTTTTACTACAGCCTGCACCATTATTAGCAAACCCATGTTTTAACATGTCTGACAGATCTAGCAAATAAATAATGGATGATCACAGCAGGTAAAGCCAGTCTCCTTAAAATACTACAATTTAGGGAACCAAAACTAGCAATTGCCAGGGTGTCATGTGTGCCAGTGTCAGGGTGAGAGTGGGTGGGTCTTAGGGTGTCATGTGTGCCAGTGTCAGGGTGAGAGTGGGTGGGTCTTAGGGTGTCATGTGTGCCAGGCAAGTGCCCTCCAGCCAACCATGGCCCCAGCAAAGGATTTACAGTACCAAGAGAGACTCAGGCCAGTGAAATGGCTCAGCCTGTAAAGGCTTTTCTGCTGCAAGCTGAGTAACCTGGGTCTGACTTTCTTCATAATCCCCACCCCTCCATCCCCCACCCACACTACCCTACCATCCATCCCCTCAACAGGCCGAGAACTGAATCCACAAAATTAGCCTCTGGTCTTCACACACACTGTGGCACATGTGCCCACAACATACACCATGCACATGCGTGTATGTACATATATACAAAAATAAATTAGAGAGAAAATTAAATGTAGCCCTTGATGCTTTTCACTGAAAAGTGTCTTAGAATGCTTTCTAAATTTGCAAGACAAAGCAAAGTGAAAGAAACTTAACTTTTGTATATGTTTCTGCCTGTATTGAAAATTAGCCTTCAGTGTAAGAGAATGCCGAGGTCTGAAAAGCTGTACATGACAGTGACATCAGCAACACTCTGAAAACCTCTCCAGAATCCTCAGGAGATCTGTCTGAGGGGCCATGACATAAAACATGGCAGAACTGAGCTGCCCCTCAGTTGGCGTTCTTTGAAGGTTATGTTTGTATTTGGAAATACACTATTGCCTTTCATTATTGAAAATTTTGGAAATTGTTAGGGAACTTGAAAAGAATCTTTTCTTATGAAGATTCCTACCCTTTTTAAAAAAAGATTTCTACTTTTATTTTCAATCTATGCTAGGAGAGAAATTTTTCCATAAATTCTATATTTAATGTATATTCTATGTGTCATATAAAGATGAATAAAATAAATTATTGGTATGGTATCAATATGTTTTATCAAGAGTTGATAAAGAGATTTTTATCAGTTACGTTGAACCTGGGACAGTGAACCCTGTTTTATAAGTTGTGTTCTGCTCTGACATCTGACTATATAATTTAAAAGGAAAAAACTGAAGGTTGCACCTCATTGGTATCTGGAGCAGTTGCATAGTTCATGTTTGTCTGCCTTGTGATTGGCTAGGCTTGTGTTTTGTTCTTAGCGACCCATATGAACTGCACCCTGCTGCCTGCCTGCCCTTTCCCTGCCCACCTCCACCTTCAGAAGTCTGCAATTGCTGTAACTCATTAGTGTGTAAAGTTAGCATACAGTATCTTAACATTTTTAAGTTCTAATTGTGTGTGGTACACACATTAAAATACTATCATTTAAACTGTTTAAATGTATTTGGATTTGCTGACATAAAACAAGTTCTACATCATAGAAAGGAAACACATCTTTTTAAAACCTATTATAAACACTAAAGACTATCTGGATGTCAGTAGTATCTTTATTAATAAGAACAAAGCCAGAGGCTCATCTTTTTGGGGTTTGTTTTTCCAGTTGATAGTTACTAGGTCAAACTTTTGTGATGTTGGATAAAGGATATAAATAGCCACGTTGGTACTTTGTTACTGAAGGGAGGGGCTAACTTTATTCAAGTCTGAGGAGTAGGAAGATTGACAGCCTTCAGGGCAGGCTACATCAAAGTGCTGGGGAATGAGGCTTGTTTGTAGCATCTGCAGAGTTGTGAGCCCCAGAGCCTTTTCTCTCTCAGGCTCTCTGTGGCTTTGATGGGTGTGATCCTGTGAACTAGACTTCCCCAGCTGAATGTTAGAGCCAGTAGACATCCCTGGAGCTCTCTGGGCCTTAAGGCCTGACCCAAGTCTGACTCTGAGTTCTAGGTACAGATCGTGAGGTGGTCATAGAGAAACAAATTCAAATACATCATGAACTTACATTTTTGTCTGAAAAATAACGTGACTATTATATAACACTATTTTTAGCTCCTCCACTTCCCAGCCAGGTTGGCCTGTCCTTGCTTATGCGTGGGCTGTAGGGTATCTGGTCCACAGGGGTGGACAGAAGGGCTGGTGTTTTTATTGTGGGTTTCCCTGTGGCCGGCTGGGACTCAGGGCTCCTTGTGTGTCCACAGGCACAGTGTCATAGCCCAGCGTCTTCATGTCCTTGGTCTCCACATTGAAGAGGAGGGTGACAAATCCCTGAGAGTGAACATGGGTCACATCTCAGCCTTCACCCTGGGCCACCACCTTGAGGTCTGTGTATTCCAGCCGCTGTCCCGTGAACCAGCTTGTGAACTCTGTAGTGTAGACATGGACTCTGGCACAAACATGGGGATGGTGTGTTTGTGGGCACAGGAACTGCTCCATAGCCTTGGACCACGTCATTCCCAATCACTTTCGCTGAGGACAGTCTGTGTTCAGCCGTAGGGTCAGTACTTTGAAAGGTTCCACAGTGCTTGCCACACATCTTTGCTCATGGATGCTATCTGTGGGATCCCTTCCTCCAGACCCGCCGCTGGGGCCCAGTCCTGCATACAGGAAGCAGCACTTGCAGCAGAGGAGACTGTGAGCTCTGCCTGTAGTCCTGAGCAGGAAGACGCTGGGACTTGCTGCAGCCATCTCACGGCTGGGCCGGGAGCGTGAACCCAGTCTTTAATCAAGCAATGTTACAAAATGCCTTCATAAATAATGTCTAACACTATACCATTGTGTGAACAAATGACTTCTTTAAGTTGGAATAAAGAAATTATCTATCAAATCAGTCAGTGAAAATGATCAGAATAATTTATGTTTTGGGCAATTTGAAATTGTTATGGATAGTAAGTAGTTCCATATGATTGCTGAGTCTTCTTAAATTCATGATATTGAAGAAACTGTTTACACAGATAACAATTAGTCTTGTATATTTATTAATTTCTATTGTGTGAGTTTCATGCATTTGTATAATGAATTTCAGTCATTTTCACCCAGAGACTCACACCCTGCCTCATTCCCTCTTTCACACCCTCCTGCCGGACCTGCTTTCCCAGCTTCCTGTGTGTGACCCTCTGAGTTCAATTAGAGTTTCTTACCCAAGCGTGGGGAGAGATTATTCCCTGTGGTTTTGAGTGAAGGTTTGAGTCTTATGCGCTGCTAGGAGTTGAACTGGTGACCTTGGGTGCTAAACAGGCGCTTAGCCTTCCCCAGCCGGCCACAGCTCTTCAGTGGACTCTCAGTCAGGACACTGTAGTTCATCCAGTGACCAAGACACTGTCACAAAACAGTGTTGAAATTCAGGGTTTCAAATAACTTATAATTTTTCACTATTCTTGTAAAAGTACACCACGGGGCACCGAAAAGGCTGAAGTATGCACTAAGTCATCATGAGCTGTGGCATTCAGAAACTGACTGCTCTGTGCTTTGGGCACGCGGGCTAAGTTCAAGTGCCTGAGCTTCTGCTGACATTTTCTTTTGAAAGAAAAAATGCCCCCCTGCTATAATCATCTACTGCTGAAGTTATATTCACAGTGATGTGGACAGGTGGACAGGCGTAATTGTTTCTTAGCCTGGGAGACCAGCCCTCGGGCAGTGAGGACAGGTAGGTCAGAAGTTCATGAGCGTTTAGGCTACTTAGCAGATTTGCAGATAGCCTGGGCTAAATGAGACCTCACCCCCACCCCAAAGAAGAAAACAAAAACTCCAAAGACTAGCATAGTAACAACCTTCACCCCACCTCTGAGACATGAGCGAGAATGCTCACACGGGTACTCACAGTGGTGGAAGAAGTGTGGTTTCCAGCCATTGAATTCCTGGTGACATCATATATTCTATCTTCAGTTAACCCAAATCGGTAAACATCTGTAATATACGTTGTGAAAAATAAGTTTCAAAAATTAGTAATTTGAGGGTTGAAGATGTTCCATATGGTGCACAATGTGCCTAACTGCCCGGGAATAGAATATTAAAAAAAAAAGTGTGTGTGTGTGTGTGTGTGTGTGTGTGTGTGTGTGTGTGTGTGTGTAAAACAGCTTCTAGTATAAAGCATAGGTGTTTTTCTGTTTAGTTAATGCTGGTGTTTTAGACTGAGTCTCACTGGCTTGAGAGGCTCACCTCAAGCTAGGAATCCTCCTGCTTCAGACTTCCAAGTTCTGGAATTACAGATGTGTACCATCATGCTCTGTTAGAAACATAGAATCCTTGATAAAATCAGAAATTAAGTGAAAAGAGTAGAATTTCAAAGCTGAAATGAAAATGTGTGAATCATGAAGTTCATTTGTTCTTAATTTTAGCAGCTAGCTAACAGAGGAACTTACAGGTTACTGGGTTTCTTCCCCTTTTCATCCCCTCCCTCCCCTTCTTCTTTCCTCCTGTCCTCCCTTTTTCCAGAACTGATTTACAAACTAAATAACTGTCCCACTTAATACCCCCTGCAGAGCCCCCAAGCCACCCTCTCTGTGAGAGTTCCACATCCTATACCCTACATTGGATATTTAAAAGATTAAATGTATATACTCTACATTCAGTAAATATTTATAAATAATTCATGTCTGGCTCATTCTACTTATAGTTATGTAATATCAAGATTTCTGTAAATTACCAAAGCACACAGCATTGACATCTGTAAATAACCCTATACTAAAACCTTTAAAATTGACATTATAATAAATTAATCATCTAAATAAAATTTTATTTTAATAATTTCCAATTTGCCAAAAATAAGGATCTATTACTACAAATGAGGTGGCCTTGAATTCTGTTCAGATCTGACTTATGTGAAAAACATAAATTTAAAAAACCAGTATTATCTTTCTTCTAGGAGAATATTTTACGTAAATAGGAAGTGGCTTGTAACAAACAAAACTAAGTATGTTCAGTTGTTGAACCTCTGAGCCCTGACTTCCCCCACGGCCTTTAGATAAAGAGGAAGATGGTCTCCAGACTGCTGAGTGAGGGTTTCATGGCCACGTTGAACGAATGTTTATAAGACACAAGGACAGACAAGTGGTCACCGCATGCAGCCCTGTGCCTTGTGCCCATGCTAAGAGTCTAGACCTCAGAGGGAGATACATGAAGAAAAAGTGGTCTTAAAGATTAGAGGCATAAAGATTATTACAGAACTGTACACACAGAAACAGGTAGAAAGCACTATTCCTTTCTTACCAGCAGGCATGGGGTAGGAGAGGTATTGAACAGTGGACAGAAACAAAAGATAATTTTATTTTAAAAATTTTAAAATGTTATCCTTACCATTTTGTCTTTAGAATCAAAATTATCTGTAGCAGGAATAACTACTTAGAATTCATGATTGAGTCAATGATCATTAATATGCATTTGAGCTCGTGCGCTTTAACCATGTCGAGAATTTATTTTGTAAAAATGGAACTTGAAAGTTGGGTTCCTTCAGGTCTTTGGGCTCAGAATAAGTACAAGGTAATTAGGCTTGAGGGCTGGGATGTGGCGTGTCCAAACCCAACTAAATCATCAAGATAAATAGATTTGATATTTAATCTCTTTTGGAGTAAGTTTTTAGATTTAGGTATAAATGAAGTAATAGCCCCTAAAATTATTTTTTAATTACACAATATGTATATATTCATAGTCTAAGACATCTTTTCTACTTACTTATACGTGTATTTATTGTCTTAAGGTACCTTTGACTTGTATCACCTTGTCTCCTCAAAGCCTTTGGTAGCTCCTAGGGTCGTAAAAGACCAACTGTCAACCCCATACACTCAGCTTCCTGGGCCTCCTATTTCCAATCAGCTCCACTCCCTTTTAATTCCGTAAGGCTGAGAAGTGACTGTCTGCTGATTGAATGAGGCTATTTAACTTCATCTCAACAGAGCTGCCTCCCTATCGCTTCACCCTAGATGGCCCTGTGGATAGTTAAAGCCAAGTTACAAAATGTCCTACGAGTCTTGTCAGACAATGGTCTATGCACAGACAGTGTCTGACTTGCATGTACCTGTCCGACTTAACAAGTGACTTACACTACACATGCTGCTGGGGAACCTTGTCTTGCCAGTGCATGAAAAAAAAAAAACCAGCCCAGAAATCAAAGCAGCCTGAGAGTATTAGTAGCTTCCAAAGGAGGAGGGAGAGGCTAAAAGCAGAGCTAAACCTGAAACAAGCTGAGCTCCCTGCCTCTGAGGACATATGGCAGCCCCCAAGTCTCCAAAGCACTAACAAAACAATATTGAACTGGTTGTGAAGCTCTGAACGGAGCCAATGCTGTAACTGACATGGCACTTTAGAGTCTCCATGTGCTGGTGGATGTACACAGAGGCACTGGAACTGCGGCAGAGCAGGCATCCAGAGCTTAATGATGAGCTAAGAGACGACTCAGATCACGTCTGTCCCTACAGTGAGTGCGGAGAATTATCTTAGGCAGTGGGTGGGTCTTGGGGGCACAGCAAGATAGTCTTGCTGATCTGGAGAGCATGAGGTCATAGAGATGAGAGTGGCAGGGAGAGAGGGGGAGAGAGGCTCTGTGACAAAGGCCCAGACCACCCACAGCACATCCTCCCTCACCTTTCTGAGCTCCACTGAGTCAAATCAAGGCAGTGAGTTTTCTTTCTGCCTCATTTCTTTTCTGGCTCTGGAACCAAGGGCTCAGAGTGCTACAGCAGCTCAGTTTAAATTCGTCAGGAGAAGCGGCTTCACATGATGACTGCTGTTCGGCAGTGCTGGTCTGTAAATCAGAAAGACATGGGTGCTAGTTCCATATTGCATTTCACTTGTATGACCTGGAACAAATCAGTCATGGTTCATTGAGTTTCTGGTTCACAAATGTGAACACTAGGGTAATGGGAGCTGCTTTCTGCACACACGTTTGCTGTCTGACACATAGGACTTGATAAGTTACTGGTCTCTTCATCATCAGCCTGGAAAACCCGAACACATATTGTAACATACTGAATTTTTAAGGACGAAGATGACTTTTAAATTTAAAACCATTAAGGCTTTTTAGAATACTGTCTATTTACAAGTATGGGTAATAAATAGCCCATATGTTTTAATTCCTTTGTGCAGGGATTTAAACATTTGACATATGTCTTATGAAGAAGAAATCTGACTTAAGAAACCTTAAGTTAGAGGGAAAAACAGTGACTGGTCCCCAGTCTTGCTGCTTTAAAGTAACATAATTATGAAAATTCAGCTGAGGAAGTGTAAAAGCACAGAGCAAGTAAGAATAATTAAAATTAAGTTTATGTTGGAAGGATGGCAATGTACCCAAAGCCCGAGGAGGAAGAGGACAAAGTGCTTCGTTAGCAGGGTAGCTCTGTATTTAAAAACAGGAAGATACAAGTTGGAGGAGAATATTTTTGACAAAATTAGTAAGCAGAAGTAACGTTATAAACCAGCTTATTCTACATGAAACATTTTAATTGACAACTGGGAATTTTGAACTACATAAATCTGACAGACCCCACTCCCACTCTTGGTTTAAAGACTGAAGCCATTGCTATATTCGTTCCCAACTATGGGACACAGTCTGACCCTGGTGAGTGCACTACGGATCTGTGCTATGACTTTGGTTAGCAACCTGAAGCATGTGGCGTGTGAAAGCATGGTCACTGTCGGTCACTTAGAGTTCTATTAATAACTGTTCTTTCTAAGACAGTGCCTATTCCATCATATGACTTGATTATAAATCGTAAAGACCTAATGAGCTTGGCTAGCAGAGCAAATAATCTGAGAATTATCTTCTAGATTCCAAGACCTGGAGTGTGGGGCTTCCTCCTAGGAGCACGTTACCACCTCCTTGGACAGAGAAAACCGTGGCACTGGTCTCCCTCACCTTGCTTGTCACACCACCCACATGCCGAGTCAGGGTTGCCCTAGCCACCTCTGACATCTCTCTGCTCCCCAGTTTGCCTCATTCAGTATGTTTTTCTAAACATCAGCTAAATGCAGATAGAATGTTGCTCTTTTGTTTAAACCTTTCAGTATCTTCACAATACCCTTAGGAATGAAACCCATATTCCTTAATGAAAGTTGAATGCAGTACCTAAAGCTTCTGTACATTTGCCTCCTAGTCCTCTCCTTCCCCCTCTGCTCCAGACATTTATTCACTGGACTTCCTTCCCTTTGCATTTGCTGGATGCTTTACTAAGGCCTGCCTCCCTGCTCCCAAAATCTCCCCTGACTTTTTTTTTTTTTAACCAAAAAAAATGGTTCCCAGCTCCATCTAAGGTGTTCTTCCTCCAGAAAGCCTGTGGTGACTGATCACTCCATGCCTGACTGAGTGTTCGCAGTCAGAGTCAGGATCATGCCATTGCTGTTGCTCTGCTTTGCGTACGTGTATGAGCTCTTTCTGAAGAGATGAAGGCTGTGGGCATTCTGCTAAGGACACATGCAGAGAAAATGAATCTCAGTTTGACACAGCTTGTGATTTGGCCAAAACATTTTAGAGGAAAAGATAATTCTGTTACCTCCTTGATCAGATGCCAGGATTCCTCCTAAAAGGAACAAAATGTTGAAATGAAATGTTCAAATAGCAGACTTTACAAACTACCTCCTAGCCTCTGCTGAGAGCTCTTAGCAGATGTGGAAATCACAGGCCCTCCCAGGCCTGCCCCATGCTCGGGATGCTTGTCCTTAGCTTTGGTCTTCACGACAGGCTCAGTGAGTCCAACACTGGGCACCTTGCTGCCCCACTCAAGAGATAAACTGCTTAGGTAAACACAGACTTTCTAATACATGACTTGGAGGGAAACATCCCAAGCAGTGAAAGCCACATAGTATTTCCAGGACAATTAATTAATACATTTGCTACAATTCATGGTCACTGTAGATTTATTTGGGGCAGTGCTTTTTAATATTTTTTAATGGACATAAAGTAACTAATTCGTAGTACTGTTTATGCAAGAGATCAGAAGTTAGTGCCTTTGAAAGTATGTGTTTATTTAAGTAAACTCCTTTCCTTTCATTTTTTTTAAAGATGTATTTATTTCATGTATGTGAGTATACTGATTCAGACACACCAGAAGAGGGCATCGGATCTCATTGTAGATGGTTGTGAGCCACCATGTGGTTGCTGGGAATTGAACTCAGGACCTCTAGAAGAGCAGTCAGTGCCCTTAACCACTCAGCCATTTCTCCATCCCACTCTTGTAAGTATTTAGGTTAGTCTTTATAGACACCGTAAAGGATCTTTTTGGTGTTTCTAATTTGGTTGGGGATATCTGACATTTTTATTATTAGTTAACTCTACATCCCAATTGCAGACTTCTCTTCTCCCAGTTCCTCTTTCTCACCATCCCCCATCCACCCTTCTTCCCTTTCTCCTGAGAAAAGGGGAGGTCTTCCATGAATATCATTCTGCCTTGGCATATCAAGTTCAGTAAGACTAGGCACATCTTCTCCTATTGAGGATAAATAGGCAGTCCAGTTAGGGGAAAGGGATCCAAAGACAGGCAACAGAGTAAGGGACAGCCCCTGTTCCTGCTCTTAGTAGTCTACATGAAGACCAAGCTGCCAACTGTTACATATGTGCAGAGGGCCTAGGTCTCTCTAATGCATGTTCTGTGGTTGGTGGTTCAGTCTCTGTGAGACCCTGTGGGCCCAAGCTAGTTGATTCTGTAGGTTTTCTTGTGGTGCCCTTGACCCGTCTTGCTCCTTCAATCCTTCCTTCCCCCTCTTCCATAGGATTTTCCAAGCTCCATCCAGTGTTTGTCTATAGGTCTGTATCTGTTTCTTTCAGTTACTGGATGAAGCCTCTCAGATGGCAACTACACACACACACACACACACACACACACACAAACACACATACATATATAATAGTATCTGGGGCCAGTTGTCTTTCATGGCACAGGTCTCAAGCTGGGCCAGTCATTGGTTGACCCTGCATATCTTATAGGCAGGACAAATGAAAGCTTTGTGGCTGGGTTGGTGTCCAAGTCTTGCCTGCTTACAGGAGATGGCTGTTTTCAGCTGAACTATTTTTTTTCAATAAATACTTATCAAGTTATAAATATATTAGACACTATATATGCAATATACAAATTTAGCACTTTATTATTTTTAAACCATCTTGGAATTAGCTGAATTCATGTTTTTCCTTTGTATCTTGTAAATAGAAAGGTAAACAATATTTTTGCAATGGAGAACAATTTTTCTTTTAAAGATTTATTTATTTATTATATTTGAGTGTACTGCAGCTGCCTTCAGACACACCAGAAGAGGACATCTGATCCCATTACAGATGGTTGTGAGCCACCATGTGGTTGCTGAGAATTGAACTCAGGACCTCTGGAAGAGTAGTCAGTGCTCTTGACCACTGAGCCATCTCTCCAGCCCAGAGAACAATTTTAATAACTTAATAAACATGGCATACCCTGCTAGATAAACTAAAACTATAACTTCAGAAAACAAAACCATCACTCAACAACAATTCCAGAGCCATCAATTTTCATCATTTTTAAACTTTACTCATTTTTAAACTAGCTTTTATGAATTTCAACCCCACACATCAATTAAACTCATTTCTCTAAGTTCCTCATTTACTGCCAGTTCATGTGAGATGGGCAGCTTAATGGACTGTATTGTTTGTTTATGGCTAGGTAGAAATTTGATTATACCGTCTATTTCTGTGGCTCTTTAGTGGAAGAGTGCTTAGACCTCTCTGTAGCCTCTCTTTTATTAATTAAGCAGCTTGCGTCTCTTGGTTAAAAAAGGAAAGATTTTGGGGAGGTCTATAAGAAGCTGCAACATTGAAAAAGAAAGAGTAACATTTTAACCCGCCCTTTCAAACTCTCAGCAGTCAGTCTCTTTGACACAGTGTAGCCTCACCTCCCCAGACCGACACTTAGTTTCATCTTGACACTTAGTTTCATCTTGAAGTCCTAGTTGTGTCTGTCAGTGTTCGTAGTCTAAGCTCCTTTTATTTCCTTTGAATATGTTCTCATTGTTTCTTTTCTTAACCTGATCATGTAAGCTTTTGAAAACACAAGCATAGCGAAAGGAGATCTTATTTAACAAGGTTTTTCCCCCCACTTTAAGAAATCAATAAAGCTACCAAAGGAAGGAAATAAGATTGGCACAAGATTTAGATTCTGCATCTAAAAATGTCAGTGATTTATGTCTTAAAACTCTGTTTTTCCAGGTTCCTTGTTAGATTTCACAAAGGGTTTTCTTTGTAATGCAAGGTATCTGTGAGGGAATATTAGATGTTGTAATGCCATGGAATATAGTTGTTGAAGAAAGACAATTGGGAGACCTGCTGCCAAGGAAAATATTTAGAGTTTCTACATCACTTGCCAAGAATAAATTTTACATTGAATATAGGCCATGGTCTCCTGCTTCTGCAGTCCATTTTGCCTCATTTGGCCATCAGAAAAGAAGAAGGTTCGGTAGTTTGTACAATTTAAGGAAAACTGGATTTCGCCTGGTGTTGCCAGGGTCCGGCTAGATGCTGATTGCCTATGGGTAAATGCCCTGCCCTAGCCTGGGAGACGGGAAATTAGGTTGCCTTTCCCTGCGTCCCGGGATGCACATTGCATCTTCCTGCCAGAGTTCCACCCAGCTAGCCTGTTCCCAAACTGAGTGTCAGCTCCATGCTGGGCGCTTGGCCTTCAAGCTTGTTTTTGCTGGCCTGGCCCGCACGCTCTCCAACCCCAGCGCCAAGGGGTGGGGCTATGAGTCCCCGCGGGCCGGCATTGGCGGGCGCGCCCGCCCGGCAGTGGAGTGACGGGCGTGGGGCGGGGCCTCGCGGCTTGTTTGTCAGAGCCGCCTGCCCCGCCCCCGCCGTGTGCGGACTGAAGCTCTGCAGCGACGGACTGCGGCCGTAGCCGCCCCTCCGACATGCGCCTGGCCGCCGCGGCGAACGAGGCGTACGCGGCCTCGCTGGCCGTCTCGGAGCTGCTGGGCTGCCACCAGTGTGGCGGTGGCCGCGGCCAGGACGAGGTACGGGGCGGGCGAGGGCTGAGGGCGGTGGGGCCGAGCACTGCCAACGCTAGCTCGCACCCATAGCTTCGCAGACGCCCCCAGGGCTGCGCGGCCTGTGCAAAGGGAGTGCACTGCTGGGCAGGCGACCAGATCGTCTAAGGGGAGGTCTCGGAACAGAGTAAGGACTGCTCTGCTGTGCCGACGCGCAAAAGTCAGGGCAGCAGAGCTGAAGTCTCGGGTCAAACAGCCTGTGGATTTTCCCCTCTGGCGCTCGGTCAAAACAGATTGTTCAGTCACCCTTCCCTCGCCGACGTGCGTTTAGAAATGGACACATTTGGGTCGTTTAATGATACTGCCTGGGATAAAAAACGCCGCCGCCAAGCTCTGTGCTGCTGGATGCAGCACTTGCCCTTGTTTATTAAACCATTCCTGATGTGCCTGAACCAGCTTGCAGAACTATTTGAGGTGTGTGTGTGTGTGTGTAAGTGGTGCAAATAGGATGATATTTAAAATTGCTAAAATAACCATCGCTAAAAGGTGAACACCCAAAGGCTTTGAATCTAAAGGGATGAGAGTCAATACTGAAATTGGAATTGAAATTAGAATGTTAGATTGTTTTAGATCAAGAGGTCTAAATGTGAACAATCTTGTTGCTTTGCCCATTAAAATGATATGGGTGAATTTTTAATAGTGTATTAATTGTAACACTACATATAGTCATGAAAACGTAAATGACTCCATGAAAGGTGTAGAATACAAGTGTTTTCTAGATGTCAACATTCCTGGATACTTTACATGCTGGTTGTTTACACATACAAAAACAAGCTTCAAAAATAATTTTTAAAGCTCAGTGATAGACTGCTACTTAGCACGTGAAAGGCTCTGAGTTATAAACTCGGTGTCAATAAATCAACCATAAAACATTGCTCTGGAAATTAAAAACAAAAACAAAAAAAGAGTGTGGAAATGTTGAGTTAACTTTTACAGTTTGTGTGTACGCAGGCCACCATAGATCTGTCTGCTCCATTCTTACAGAAACGAACCCTAGTGGCAGCCCATAGCTCTGCTGTTTCTGTGTGCAGTGTGCTCAGCTCAGACTGAGACTTCCCACAGAGCCACAGCAGCAGTGCACAGGTTATAACAGTGCCTGTGGGACTGCATTCAACAAACTGGAGAGCTTTGCATAGCTGCACTTCACTCTGACACGCTCAGCATTTAAAACAAACTAGGAAGTGGTGTCTTGGGAAAACTAGTCACTACAAAATCGGGATTGGCACAGTTCTCTCAAGTAGCAAGCTTCCAAAAATTGTTCTCCTCCTCCTCTTCCTCCTCCTCCTCCTCCTCCTCCTCCTCCTCTTCCTCCTCCTCCTCCTCCTCCTCCTCCTCCTCCTCCTCCTCCTCCTCTTCCTCCTCCTCCTCCTCCTCCTCCTCCTCCTCCTCCTCTTCCTCCTCCTCCTTCTCCTCCTCCTCCTCCTCCTCCTCCTCCTCCTCTTCCTCCTCTTCCTCCTCCTCCTCTTCCTCCCACCACCCCTTCATCTTCCCTCCTCTCACCATCTAACCCAGGGCCCTGTAAATGCTAGGCAAATTCTGTACCACTGAGCCCCATCCCCAACCCAGTTGTAGTACTTTGAAGTCAGGAAGTTTTTCTTTTTCTAAACCATGGTTCATGGAACACACACACACACACACAAAGAGGTACCTAACTTCTCGTGTTTTTAAATAGCATAGCAGTGTTAATGACAAGAAATTTAGTACAATTTTGCTGTAGTTCAAGCACTCTAAATAAAAACAACACTTCTCACTCCTCAATTCTTCTGAAATATTTGAATGTTAAAATGTCCACAAAATGCTAGATCAACAAGGGTTCTCCCAAGATGGGGGGTTGGGATTAGAATTTTATTTTCTATAAAATGGTTTGCTTTCTTTGCCTTGTTGAAATATACTTTCTACTTGTGTAAATTTTACTAAAAGCAAGATTGGCATCAATGTTATAAGTCATAGACTAAAATATCTAGATGGGCTTTTTTTAATGCATCAAGTGGACAAAGAAAAAATGCTTCAAACAGTTTGCTTATTTTTACCTAATTTTCAAGTAGGCAGACTGATACCTCAGCAATTCTTTGGTTCTCATTTGTGGTCAGTCAGTCATTCTGGAGACTGGTAAAGGCCTGTCCATGAGCAAAGCCTGTGGGTCCACAGTGCCACGGTACGTACTGTTCCCGTGTGCTGTCCACGCTCATTGGCAGTGTTGTACAGTGGTGAGGGTCGGGTTGCTTTGGTTGTGGTCATTGCTTTCAGATATTGGCGTTAGTGTTGTTGATGGCTGGGGAGTCCTAGTTCTCATGTTAGTTTTTCCAGCCACGCCTTCATGGAGAACCTGTGAGGTTTATGCTGATTAACATCTGCATCTGAGTTCAGCGAGGCCATTTATTCTTGGCAGGTCTGCCTCCTAGAATCTGGACTGTAAGATTTGCTCAGCGTCTAATTGAATTCTCACAACTACAGAGGGGAGAATACTTGAAGTAGCCTGCACAGGAAGTTAGAAAATGCATTCATTTTGAGTTGGGCTTTCACACTGAGAAAGCATTAAAGACATTGGCTTCTCTTTCATAAAGATTATAAAAGACATACATTTTGTAGATTTCAGTGTCATAAATTACATGTTCCTTGTTTGTAGATACTAGTACTTAGACCGGTACTTGGTTCCTTCTATGTTGCTCTTAATTTCTTTATTCCCATTATTAGCTCTATATCTTTTCCTCTTTATATCAGTTAAGGAATAAGCAGAAAACTAAAAAACAGTTTGATTCTCAGACCTTTCTGGTGTGTGTATGAGTGCACACACATGCACACCCTCACAAGCTTGGTAAACTCTTCTGTTACATATCATGAGGTAGATGTGGTACTGTTGCTGCTGTATCTTCCTCATCATTTATAAATTACTTACACCCTAGACATAAGAATTTAAGTGCTCTGATGCGAATTACAAACTCACTAACAGAAGTTCTTATTTTGGCCCAAACCTTCTTACCTGGTCTGTCATTTTTTCTCAGATGATGCATAGAGACACTTACTTGGTCATGCTTGGGATCAACCATAGGGCCTACACATGCAGGGACAGCTCTCTCCACTGAGCTGGCCATCGTCCCAGTGTGTGCTTCGGGACTCTTCCAAAATGAGTCCCCATGCAAGCTTGAGTAAGAACAGGTCCTGTGAGAAAACTGTCACCTGTTCACTTTCTCAGGTCAGTGTGTGTGCTGGGAGAGAGGCTGGGTAGAGCCACTCACTGGGATATAGTCAGCTCCTCAGGGACGCCCCAGATGACTAGCCCCTTTGTTTTCTGAGTGGCATAAAATTAAGTAGAGTAGTTCATGGCTCTTATATCTGTCATGTACCTAATCTGTTAGCTGGGATGGGGGTAACATCTCTTTAGCCTCGCTTCCAAACAAGGAGAGTACAGTCACTTGATTCGGAGGAGAAGGAACCATGCTTCTCATTTCTCGGTCTTGATCAGCCTTCACTGAGGCAGACTTGACTGTCACCTCTGACCTTCCCATCTCTTCTCTCATCATTTCTCTCTGCTTTTATGAGATGCACGACCTCAGTCTCTCAGGTTCTCTGGGAACTGTCTGGTAATGAATACTGGAGTGACTGTCCTGGGTGTCATAGAATCAGTAGAAACACTGTCAAGTACTGTGCATTGGGCATCTAACCCACCCAGGGGACACTTGTCCCCCCCTCTTATGACTTTATTCTTTGTCTTACTTTTTCTTAACATGTTTTTAAGTATTTTACCCTTGAAGAAAATATATTTAAAGGGATCAGGGACACTCCCTTGGCCATTAGAATTAGGAAGAATTAGGAGGAAGTAGAAACTGGTGCCAGCACGGCCACTAAACGTGGCTAAAGAGCGATGGGAGCTCTCGTCAGGTGTGAGCTGCCGTGTGAGTACCCAGGGCCTTTAGGGGAGCAGCACAAATGCTCTTACCACGCACCCATCTCTCCAGCCTGTCGTTTGTTTGCTTTTAAACGGGCTCCTCCTATTTAGCTTTAATATGGCTGATCTGGAAATCACTGTGTAGACCAGGCTAGCCTGGAACTTATGGAGTACAGAGATTAAAGACTCGTGTCCCCATGCTCTTCACATTCTGTTTTATGAAGCATTCATGGCTACCTTACAGGAATTATAAAATTACTATTTTATAACAATTTGGTATATAGCCTATTTAGTATAGAAACAAAACCAGAATAATATAATTCAACCTGTATGTTTGAAGGCCAAATAGATGTTGATCTGGTATCATTTAAAGAAATAGTATCCAGAAGTACACGTGTGTGTCTACTTCCTTTCTCTACACCCCACCCTAACATATGTTCTGCTGCATTGTTCTGCAGGACAGCAGGGTTGCTGCTCATGTTGAACTTTTCAAACAGTCCTCTGCTGCTGCTGCTGTTGTTTTAGCAGTCGAGAGCGTGGTTTCAGTCCTTCTCACTTCCTTTCCTTGGAACTGTCTCTGACCCTTTGCAGTCTCTCGAGTTTTCTGTCCATCTTTGACTCTGCACTCTTCCCCTCATGCGAGTCTGTTTTCTTACCAGAGTTATTGGTCTTTAATGCTGACTTCAGGTTCTGTATCATTAGCGGGTATATGCCACTGCATATGTGAGCACTTGGTAGTATGATTTTTTTTGTTTTGTTTTCATGTTTAACTCTGATTTATTGTAGATTAAAATATAATTTGACTTCATCTTTTTCTGAGTGAGATTAAAAAGAAGAAATGAGCCTCAGCTTTGTACTTCTTCCCAGTGAATTTTAACTCATATATAGTTTGGTCAGAGTTAAGAAGTTAGACTAAAGGGGTCATTGTTTTATATGAATAGCTACATTTGTTTCAAGAGGAACATTTTTCCCTTCTGGAACTTACTGCACACTGTTCAAACGTAGACACATACATGGACAGACTAGTGAGTGTCACTTCTGATGAGTAAAGTATTGCACACTATCTTCAGTATGAGTGTGGACTAATCACAGCAAGAAGCTACCACTGCCCAGTAAGATTTGACTTAATGACTGCAATAAAGCTGAGGTATCACGGATTCCGTTGGCAAGTAGTCTACCTGGGATTCTTCCACTAAAGATTCTCTTATCCTGCTTGCTGTTTCAGGGGAAGGGTAGGGGCAGAACTTGCTGCTTGACTGAGGATGACTTTGAACTTAGAATCCTCCTGCTTCCACATGCCAAGTGCTGGGATTACAGTTGTAAACAAGTACTCTTCCAACTAAGCCGCATTCCTAGTCCTGTCTGATCTTTACAAATGTATTATATTCAAAAGGCTTTCATTTGCTCAGAACAAAGTTTTTTAATTCACTCTGTTCCTTCACAGTTTTCTCTCCATAGCAAAGCAGTTAGTTTGGAGAGATAGCTCAGTGGGTAAAACCACTAACCACACAAATGTGAGGACCTAAGTTCACATCCTGGGAACCCATGTAAAATCCCATAGGCCTACAGGAACATGGAAGGGGAAAGAATCCCCCAGAAGCCTAAGAGCCAGCTAGCCTGGCACACACAGTGCACAAACAAGAGATCCTGTTGTCCTCTGACCTCCATAAGGGCCACACAATACATGCTCTCCCATATTCACACACACACACACACACACACACACACACACACACACAGGCATGCATACACAGACATGTAGTGTACACACAAAGAACACAAATCGGAAATACCTGTTTTTTATAATGAACTTTCAGAAGCAGTAAGGACAGTATAAACAGCGTTTCTATTTGTCTGAGAGCAGCCATAGAAGTAGGTTCTCTCCATCTAGAATGTGGGGACTGGGGCTGGAGGTCAAGTTCTATGCTTGGCTGCAGGCTCTGTCTCCATCCCAAAAGTGCTCCTCTTTTTAAACAAAAATAGTATTTGTATATAACATAATTTTACAAATAAGAATTTATCTTCAGTTGTATTTATTTTATTTTTATTTACTTTATTGTATTTTACAGCTTAAAAGTGATAATGGATTGATTGCCCTCAAAAGTTTTATTACGGTCATTTTGATATTATGTCAAAAGCACTAACAATCAGTCCTCTGTCCCTGTTACTGTGCTGCTCTGTTGGTATAAGAGAGAGAATTCTAGATTGTGTCAAAAGGCAGAACGCTAACAAGGCGGTAAACAAGCACAGCCTTGGTTTTCCTGACGTGTTTTCACTCAGCCACAGAGAGCATGCCCCTTTTCACTTTCTGCTTGCTTTGAGGTGTTTTATCAGTACAGTAATGATGGCTTAGGTAATGATGCTTTAAGATGTCTATACAGAGGTATTGCTGTTTTTACTTCCTGACAGAGAGTGATGCTTTTGTTGACTTAGATATGCGAGCACACTGGTCTTGTTTTGTATCACTGTGCTGAACTTTCTGTTCCGGACTCTCTGCCAAGAGCTTTATGCAAAACTCTGGTTTCAGTGAAACAGGTTTTATTGTCTTTAGTCAGAGTCATATTAGAAGGTGTCAACTGTGTGATGCAAATAGAGGAGCTGTTGTGTATGTGTAACCGTGACACGGCGACTGTAGCGAGCCCGTCTGTTTGCACTGGCGGCTTTTCCTCTTGCTCCTTTAGCCTCCGTTTGTGCTGTTTACTGCTGGAGGTCTGAGATGGTGTCATTTCTTTTCTAGGAACTCGGAATCAGAATCCCTCGGCCACTAGGACACGGACCAAGCAGGTTCATCCCAGAGAAAGAGGTGCGCTGTTTTAAAGTACACAGTGAACTGCCTGCTTTTAAGGAAACATTTTTATGACCCACATCTTGGCATCTGAATGATTGCTGGTCAACAACATGTTTTACACAGTTACTCAGAGTTAGTCACGCTTTGGCAGTGGGTTCATGGGATTAGAAAGCTGTCACAGTCACATTGATTTCTAGGATTTCATGATGCATTTTAAGCATCTGTATTTAATCAAATATAACTGAGACTTGTTGGTGACTTGCCCTCCACCTGCTTACATTTACATCTTGCTTAGGGATACTTGGAAGAGAGGGACTCAGTCTTGTTGGTGGCAGTGCTACACTGGACCTTTTGTGCTACAGAGGGAGAAGCTTCTGTGCTTTATTGTCCTAAGTCCTTACTATTAACCGTGACTCTCATTAAGCGAGAATCGTGTTATAAGGAAAGGTTTTAATGTCTGCTGGCAAACTCTGGGCATTTAACAGTCTAAATCTGCTTCTTGGTCTAGGTTCTTGTCGAGTCTGCACGAATCATATCCAGATCCTTTAACGTTCAGTTCAGCCTTTGTTATTTCCCACCATATAGTGGGACTATTCTTCAGCTTTGCTGAAGTTTAAATTCATAACTCCTCTCTGTAGAATTTAACCTACTTTTAAATGGAACAATGCAACAGAGTCATATTTTCTTCAACGCCAATATATAATATGTGTGAATGTACTTCAGTGTATAACATGTATGAATGTACTTCAGTATGTAACATGTGTGAATGGACTTCAGTATATAACATGTGTGAATGGACTTCAGTATGTAACATGTGTGAATGGACTTTAGTATGTAACATGTGTGAATGGACTTCAGTATATAACATGTGTGAATGGACTTCAGTATGTAACATGTGTGAATGGACTTCAGTGTATAACGTGTGAATGTACGTAACATGTGTGAATGGACTTCAGTATGTAACATGTGTGAATGTACTTCAGTATGTAACATGTGTGAATGGACTTCAGTATATAACATGTGTGAACGGACTTCAGTATATAACATGTGTGAATGGACTTCAGTATATAACATGTGTGAATGGACTTCAGTATGTAACATGTGTGAATGGACTTCAGTGTATAACGTGTGTGAATGGACTTCAGTATGTAACATGTGTGAATGTACTTCTCCTCTCTCTACAGATGCTGCAAGTGGGCAGTGAAGACGCAGAGACGCACACGTTATTTGCAGACTCTTTTGCTGCTTTGGGTCGTTTGGATAACATTACATTGGTGATGGTTTTCCATCCACAATATTTAGAAAGTTTCTTGAAGACTCAACACTACCTACTGCAAATGGACGGGCCTTTGCCCCTCCATTATCGGCACTACATTGGAATCATGGTTTGTAAACATCCAGTGAAAAGTTCGTTTTGTTTATTTTTTATTTCTTTAGGAGGATTAATGCTTTTGACACAAGGATACTTATATTATTTTCTGGCTTGTAATCATATTCTGATTTGTAATAGCATATAATTAGATAGCTTCTATCTTCCCTGGCTTTAAATAAGTATGTTTTCAAATATAACAAAAAAAAAAAAAAATACCACTAGAAGTAGTTTTATACAATACTAAGAACCATTTCTTTAAAAAAAAAATTGTGATGTGTGTGTGTGTGTGTGTGTGTGTGTGTGTGTGCACACGCGCGTGCGCGCGCGCGCGCGTGCGTGCATGCATCAGAGACAACTTGAAGGAGTTGGTTCTCTCCTTCACCATGAGATTAGACTCGGGTTGTCAGGCTTGGTGGCTGGTGCCTTTCCCCACTGAGCCTTCCTGCTGCACCAGAGCCACTCCCATCTTAGAGGTTAGAGTAAAATGTAAGATGTTAGAGATCCCTCCCTCCCTCCCTTTCCCCCACTACCCTCCCTCCTTCCCCAGCAAAAGTTTATGTGTAGCCTAGACTGGCCTCAGACTTGCTATATATCAGCGGGTGACCATGAGTATCTGGTCCTCCTGCCTCTGCCTCCCCAGTATGAGTAATTTACGTGCTTCATTGAAACTGCTTCTTAGTCTGAGGGTCTTCTGAAAGCTGGCATAGAGGCAGCATTTCTAAAGTTTATTTGTTAAGCAATATTTTGTTCCTGAAAATTTTATGAGGTGTTTTCTGTGTTATATTGGATTTTTTAAATTTCTGTATTTCTGTAGTCTGGAAAATGTAAACTGAATAACCAAAAAATATCTATTTTGTTTGTTGTAAAGAAAACAGATTGGTAATCGTGGGAACGTTTAACACAACTGCACTGTCTTTTATCTTCTGTGAAGGCGGCAGCAAGGCACCAGTGTTCCTACCTGGTGAATCTCCACGTCAGCGACTTCCTTCACGTCGGTGGGGACCCCAAGTGGCTCAATGGCTTAGAGAATGCTCCTCAAAAACTACAAAATTTAGGGGAACTTAACAAAGTGCTAGCCCATAGGCCTTGGCTTATTACCAAAGAACACATTGAGGTAGGTATGTCCAGTGTCGCAATGTTTAAAGTGGTAGTGATTTTCAGAACAGTTTGGGGTCTGTACAAGAACTGGATAGAAGGATGGGGCAGTCAAGCCCAAAGCCCTGGCTTCATCTCCTGCTGCAGAGACTGGGCTTGCTGGGATATTCCTATTATCCCCACACTGGGAGGTGGGTGGGTGGGTCCATAGATGGATGGATGGATGGATGGGTAGGTGGGTGGGTGGGTAGGTGGACAAAAGGAAGGAAGGGAGAAGAAAGGAAGGAGAGAAGGCAGGGAGGAAGACAAGTAGGAAGGAAGGAAGGAAAGAAAGAAGGAGAGGAGATCCAAGGTTCAAGGTTACCATCAGCTGCATAGTGAGTTTGAAGCTGGCTTGTGTGGCCTGAGTCTCAAAAAATCAAAAGGAAGAAAAAGGAGGGAAGGCAGAAAAAGAAAGGGAAGTCATATCGAAATCCCCAGACACACGACTTTATGCTGTTATCATCTGGACTTTGTGTGGTACATTCACTTGTAAGTAATGAGCCAATGTTGATGACACTGCTGTTGACTAAAGTCCACAGTGCTCTTCGTAAGTATGTGACGTTATTACTGCACAATGCAAAAGACTAAGTATTCACTGTGTTGTGCTTTCTCCTGAGCCCCACGACCGCTGGGTTCTGATTATATCTCCAGTGTATCATTTCCAGACTGTTACATAGTTAATGCTGTATAGTACAGAACTTGCAGGCTGACTTCCATTTAGCAGTATGCATGTGAAGTTATTTATTCTTGCTCATGTATTTTTTGTTTTCAGAGACAGCCTGTGCTTTATGTGATGTGGTGTGTGTGTGTGTGTGTGTGTGTGTGTGTGTGTGTGTTCAGAGATAGTCTTGCTATTTCAAGGCTGGCTTAGAACTTGCTATGTAGTCAAGTCTGGCCTTGAACTTTTGATCTCCTGCCTCACCCTCTGGAATTACAGATCTGAGCTACCTCTTCTGGTTCTTATCTTTTTAAATGACTTCATAGATCATTTGTTTTTATTGCTCAATGACACTCCCATTTTTCTACTTAAGGGGCCTCCTGATTATTACCAACTTTGATCTGATATGAATAAAATTGTTTAATTCACATGTAAATGTTTGTGTGGTCAGAAGTTCTCAGCTTATTTGGGTAAAGAGCTAGGTGCATGACTACTGGGTTGCAGTGAGTTGGTGTGCAGTGTAAGACAGAAAGTCTTCCAGAGCGCAGTCCCTGTGGTGTGTCTGCTGCCTACACCTCTGCCCCTTGGTCAGCGTTTCAGGGTTCAGCTCCTCTCATAGACGTGAAGTGCCATCTCTTTATCTTTATTTGTAGATGACATCTTCAACTGTTTCCTTCTGACTGTAGAGGTCAAAAAAAAGTTAACTTTCTCTGGAAATGTATACCACATGATAGAAACCCTTAAAATATATTTTTGGTCTTATCCATCCATGTTCTGGAACATTTTAAACATTTTAAACAAAATAGAATTTTCTTCTATTATAATAGAAGAAATTGTCAAGAAGGTATAAAATTTGGATATGATTAATACAGTACCTATTAGATTGTCAAGGAAAAACACACGTGACTATAAAAGAGATAAATACTATAAGCACCTGGGACACAGAATTTGACAAATTGTAAGATTTATACATTACTGTTTGACACAAAATCAAGGACTTAAGAATCTTTAGAATGAAATTGCTCAAGCCAAAGCCATTGTCTTTTAAAATTCCTTTAAGAGGCCTGAAAAAAATCAAAAACAGACATTTGCAACACTGGTGTTCACTTTAACATAAACTCTTTACATTTCCACTGAGAAGATTCATCCGTTATTCAACATCTAAAAAACAGCAAGTGGTTGTAATCAAAACAGAATTATCTTACATATTAAATCAATTATTTGAGATTCAACTTGACAGTGTATTAATAGAAGTTAGCCTATATTTCAGGATATAGTTTTAATAAAATTTAACAAGTTACAGGTTTTATGTATTTTAGATTGTAATCTTAACCTGGCTTTGTATAGTGTCTAGTCCTGTTTTCAGTCATCTTTAAATTGCTGAAATGAACTGTTTATAACCAGCACATCTCAGATTCACATTTTCACAAACCAGGGGCTTCTGAAAGCCGAGGAGCACAGCTGGTCTCTCGCGGAGCTGGTCCACGCCGTGGTTCTGCTCACACACTACCACTCTCTGGCCTCCTTCACATTTGGCTGTGGAATTAGTCCAGAGATTCACTGTGATGGTGGCCACACCTTCAGACCGCCTTCTGTTGGTAACTACTGCATCTGTGACATTACAAATGGCAATCACAGTGTGGAGGAGATGCAAGTCAACTCTGCAGGAAATGCTCCGGTAAGTGTCTGCTTGGCTGTGAGACTAGTTACTGCAAGTGCTTCCTGCAGCCTGCTAGAAACCCGTCAGGTCTATAGAGATGTTAGGTCTCGTTTTAAAGGGTGAATTTATTTCTACCTTCAATGCCCACCACTAGTCTAAACACTAAGGGCTATACAAAACTGTGGACCCTTCTGGGACGGTCCCCTCATGTCATTTCAGGTCTGTGAGCCAAACAGGACCAGCTCATACTGAGTATCCACAGCTATGATAAGGAAATGCTTAAAATAGTGGCCCTGATAGAGGAGGTTTCCTGCCAGCAGCAGCCATGTTCTTTCTTCCTCTTCTTCCTCTTCCTCCTCTTCAGAAAAAGGCTGGCTTTTTGAAAGTTAAATCAACTTTTATCTCCTAATTTTTCCCTTATTTTCATGCTTAATTTTGTACAGACGTAGAATCTATAACAAAATGATAACTGCTGAGTGTACATTTGTTAAAACACTGAGAGTTTGAATGAGAATGGCCTCCATAGGCTCATAGATATGCATGTTTGGTTCCCAGATGGTGGAACTGTTTGGGAAGGGTGAGGAGCTGTGGGCTTGTTGGCAGGAAGTGTGTCACTGAGGGCGGGCTTTGAGGTTTCACCCACACCCACACCATTCCCAGCAGCTCTCGTTGCCTTCTGCTTGTGAGTTGGGATAGAAGTTCTAAGCCTGCCTACCTGCTGCATGTCCCACCATGATGATAGTGTGTCACGCGCCCCACGTCCCGCCAGCAAGAACAACGTGCGACAACAGGATTCTTCTGCGAACAACTTTTATTGTACAGTACTCTTGATCAGGGGACCACGTGGAAGGAAAATGCACTGCTTATATATGCTACCTGATTGGTACACCCTCCAGTATCTCATTAGCATGCCCGGAGAGCGGGCTGTGACGCGTGTAGTACATGCGTACTATGTCCTTCTAGCTGGACAACGGCTCTGTTTGATGAATCATTGGCGGGAAGCTGGCACCATCTTTGGGTGCAGCACAAACGGCTCCCAACATCAGTGGACTAACTCTGAAGCTAGATGCAAGTTTCCAGTTAAATGCATTCTTCTGTGGGATACTGTGGTCATGGTGTCTCTTCACAGCAACAGAAAAGTGACTAAGACATTTTTATTTCTAGCTTCTGTTTTGTTAGTCCTTCAAAATGAGTCAGAACAATTTGATTTTATTTTCATTAAAAAGTGTGCATGCCTGCGTGGGTGGGTAAGATCAACATTTTGGAATTGGTTCTCTCCTTTCCCCTTTACGTGGGTTTCAAGGATCAAAGTTGGTCACAGGCTTTCAGTGTAAGCATCCTTACCAAGTGAACCAGTTTCAGTGGCCCACAAGTTGAATTTTTCTGTAACTTGAATTCTTGTATACAGTGGTTTTAAGTTCCTCACATCACTAGTGCCTGGAAACAGGCAGGTGTGTGCAGACTGACAGACTTTGGTGTATATGGTCGATGCTGGGGAAGTTATCAGGCTTCTCTGAGTTGGTTCTTTTATGTTTCCTATAAAACGTAAAGTTCTTGTGATAAGGTCTCAAATGCCCCTGAAGAATTTGAGTGCCAGCTTCAGTGTGTGTTGTTTACCATTTAGACTCAGTGAGATTCCCATGAGGAAACATGGCTGTCAGAATGGACCACAGCACCATTCCGACAGGTCCCAAGGCTAACCACTGGGCTCCATGTGCTTACCAATTATTTACCAAAGCTTGGAGGTTCTCATGGCTGAGAGATTGCATGTCAATTGCTAGGGTACTGAGCTTTGGTTTCTTACTTTCCCTGGTAAAGTTTCTACTTTTTTTTTTTTTTTGGTTGTTTTCTGTTAGGAGATAACAGATAACAGGAAAAACATTGGAGGTTTTATTTTTCTAATTCATCAGCTCCATATGTCCAGATTTTAATTTGCATCTTTTAGAAGTGTACAGTTCACACTGATGACGCTGGGCAGTGAGCTGCCGGACCCTGTTCTTCAGGTGCATCTAAACGTACACGTTTAGATGGAAATGGTTTGAAGAGCAGATGAAGAGCGTGTCCACATACAGTGTTAGCATCTCAGTACTGAACGCTGCTAGACACGGTAGGCAGCCATCTTAGCACGTGAGGGTGGAACCCCAGAGTGGAGAATAGGCCGGCCTTGAACTCACAGAGATTCAACTGCCTCTGCCTCCTTAGATCTGGGATTAAAGACATGCACCACTACACCCACCTTACAAGATTGCAAATTTGGAGCCAGCCATGTTACATACTGATTTCAAAGCTTTAGCTACATACTGAGACTTTCTCAGATAATGACGGTGGTGGTGGTGGTGGTGGTCTGAACTTTTTAAAAACCATCCCAACTTTTGCAGATTAGTTAAGTAGCAAAAGAATCATACTTTGTTTTTCCTTTTCTTTAAAAAGTTTCAATATAATTTACCAAGAATTATCTTTCCTAAAAACAATTAAAATCTGAGGAATTTATCTTAGTGAATTAGTTAGTGAGCAAGATACCTGGATAAACATGATGCATAGTCTGGTGCCCTGTATCCCAACACCGGGGAGGTGGAGACAGAGCATCAGGAATCCGAGGGCATCATGAACTGTGTATAGCAAGTGTGAGGCCAGCTTCAGCTACATGAGACTTTATCTCGGTAAAACACAAGAAAGAAAAAGTAAAGCTAGTATGTGTTGCAGAGTTCCTTTTTGGCTCATTGTTTTGGGGTTGGTTTCTGACTGTCTCTTAGAGACAGGAAAGAGCTGTGTGTCAGGTTCCACATAGAAACACTTCCTATCACAGATTACTAGAGAAAGGGTGGAGTGTGGGATATGTTACCATAATTTCTGCCATATATCATATAAAATATAAAATTTCTTAATACAGAATTATCTTGACAACAGACTTATGTGTTCTAGTAAACTAAGCAAGCCGCTGACCCTTAGAGATTTTTTCCTGGGAGGCAGGCTCTGTTCAGCATCATGTGCACATAACAGCTTGCATTTGGTGCGCTAGAGGAGAGTACTGTGTGCGGTGACTGGGAACGGGGGGGGGGGGGGGGGGGAGGTGACACTGAAGGACCAATGAGTGCAGGTCAGGATGCAGTGACCAAGGGCTCAGCGCACTCCTGGGTGCTGGTAGAGTGCTTGCTTTGCATGCACAGTTGCACACTTGGAATCTCAGCACTCAGGAGGTGAGTCCAAAGCACAGGTTCATCCTCAGCTTCACCACATGGCTAGAGGCCAGCCTGATCTACGTGAGACCCTGCATCTCAAACAGATAGACAGAAGGAACATTCTCAGCAAAAGAAATGAAATTCATGAAGGAAACCATCACTTTAGTATTTAAATGTTTATATTTGGAATTTTAAGACTTCTTTCATGAAGTCTGTATTCCATAGATGTGACCCAGGACTTAGAATAAGGATACACTCATGTGATGGGAGTGGGAATCAGTCCTCACTCTGCTGCTCCGGTGGCAGCCCCAGCATTCTGGAAAAGACCCTGTAGTCAGCCCAGCCATCTGAGGACATGTCTCATTTTTTAATTGGTAAACTGTATAAATAGAACAATGACTATTTTAAAAATGATAGACGTGTTGACAGTCTACTCTGTGCACTTATTTAAATTCTCAATTTTTAATTCTGCTTTAAATTGTTAAGTTTTAATCTTTAAGATAGTGTAGTTACTATGTTATTTTATAAGAGTAGAAGGCATTATAATTTGTTGAGATACTTTTCTCATATCTCAAATTTTAAATATCTTTACCTAATAGGCTAAACAATCACACTTATTAATATACATTAATATTATATGAAAATGTTTTTTACCATATTCTGGTAAGATAAAGATTCTTATGAGACAGACTTAATGAAATTTATGAATTTCCTTCTGTGCCTGCCATATGTAAAATAAAGTATTCTCTCTCTTCTTAGGTAACTGATGCCTTCTTTGAGGTTGAAGCTCTCATGGAGAAGATGAAGCAGTTACAGGAATGTCGGGAGGAGGAGGAGGCCAGCCAGGAGGAGATGGCATCGCGGTTTGAAATGGAAAAGAGAGACAGCATGTTTGTCTTCTCTTCAGGTAAGAACAACCAGAACATGTCAATATAGTTTATCTTACAAGCCTAACTTTTCTTTAAGATTTATTTATTTATTATATGTAAGTACACGGTATCTGTCTTCAGACACACCAGAAGGTGGCATCAGATCTCATCACAGATGGTTGTGAGCCACTGTGTGGTTGCTGGGAATTGAACTCAGGACCTCTGGAAGAGCAGCCAGTGCTCTTAACTGCTGAGCCATCTCTCCAGCCCACAAGCCCACCTTTTTTTTTTGAAGAATTTCAACACATCTTTAAAGGTGTGTCTCTCAGGAAAGCTATTGCAAGGGCTTTCCTCCCTACACATAATTCATAAGGGCGGCAGCTGAGGGGGGTGGACATGTGAGCAGCAGGTCACTTGATACACTGCCACTCTCCACTTGTCTTCTAAATGCTGTTGTTGGACGTGGACAGGCAGGATGAATGTGCCACAGATGCTTGTGGGGGTCAAAGACAGTGTCTGCACCCAGTTCTTTCCTCCCCAGTGGGTCATCAGAGTAAACTCGGTATTGGGCTTGTTGGCAAGTACCTTCCCCCACTGAGCCATCCCACCAGCCCAGCACTGATTTAGTTATCTTGACTATTAGCCAAGAGGGGCAGTAAGTTAAAGTCGATGCTTTTGAGATCCTTAAATATATAAAATATGGCAGAAAGACAGAGAGAGAAGAGTCAATCAAAGACAAGTGAGAGCAGAATTCCGTGAATGTTTATCTTATCAGAGAGTTGTGTTTACTACAGTGTGTTGTGATAAGTACAGTGTGTTTGTGTTAACACTTTATTGCAGTGGGGTGTAGTAGACTCCTCAGCATTCACAAAGCCCTGGGTTCATCCTTAACACCACATAAGCCAGGCATGGTGGCACATGCCTATAATTTAGCACTCAGAAGATGGAGGACAAAAGATAAGAAAGTTCAAGCTCCTCTTAGCTGCATGACTGGTTGAGGCCAGTCTGGGATACATGAAATGGTGCTACAGACTGTTCTGGTCCTTGTCTCTTATTTACTCTCAAAACTGCTTCTTACATTTCTCCTTCCCGGGTAAGATGAATTTTATCTTGTTTTCAAAGACTTTTAAAAGACTTTTTTTTTTAAAAAAAATCATTCTAGATGATGATGAAGTTGCACCAGCAAGAGATGTGTCTCGGCACTTTGAGGACACTAGTTATGGCTACAAGGATTTCTCCAGACACGGGATGCATGTTCCAACATTTCGTGTTCAGGTAAAATTGCAACGTGTATAACAAAATGAGACCTTTTAGTGTGATGTGTGTGTGAAAAAGAAACCTCTCAGTGTGATGTGTGTGAAAAACAAACCTCTCAGTGTGATGTGTGTGTAAAGAAACCTCTCAGTGTGATGTGTGTGTGTGAAAAAGAAACCTCTTGGTGATGTGTGAAAAAGAAACCTCTCAGTGTGATGTGTGTGTAAAAAACAAACCTCTCAGTGTTATGTGTGTATTTAAAAAAAAAAAACAAACCACTCAGTGTGATGTGTGTATAAAAAAAAAAAAACAAACCTCTCAGTGTGATGTGTTTGAAAAACAAACCTCTCAGTGTAACGTGTGTGTGAAAATGCCACCTGGACCTGAGAACCCTGTCCAGTGCTCAGCAAACGCTTCTTCAGAGCAGCAGCAGCAGCAGCCCTTTCCTCTGGCCAGAGTCAAAGCTGAGGATTCGTCACTAGCAGCAATTATAGACTGTCCCTTTTGCTCTTAATCACGCAGGCTTTTCTGTTCACCAGAGCCATGCTATAGCTTAGTGTGTAGTGAATGTATTGCTCAGTGTTTAAGTAAATACCAAACGCTGGGACTATGACTCCCAACTTGCCCAGGTATTGTTATAGGCCAGTGCTAAGTAATACCTATTAGATTTATGAAACTAGTTGAACTTTAAAGACTTTTTTGCTTCTTTGCCCCCACCCAAACTAAAATACTGTTTAAAAGGACAGAATTTAGGTGCTCAGAGCTGAGCTGTCATGAAGTACAATAAATTCAGAATGAGAGGGGTTATTGTGGACTGAGTTTTATGGAGAGAGACTAGAGTGTGGCATCTGAGAATGTGGCTCAGTGCTGGGTGGGTTTCCTCAGGTACCACAGGGGCCCGGGCTTCCATCATAAGCAGAAGAGTTGGAAGTCAGTCATTCTCAGTGTAGCTGTCCAGTGAAGGCTGAGAGACTGTACTGAGAGCTGCGCACAGGCCTCCTGCTTCCATCAGGAGGCAGAGATCTTAAGCTGGTGACGTACCTTAAACACCATGCAGTTTACAGTAGCATCCAAGTGTTAGAGCACAGTGTCAGCGTGCATGTTTTAGGAAACAGCAGAGAGAAGTACAAGTCAGCAGGGCTCAGGAGTTGTTTGAAGGCTTGCAGTGCCAAGGAGGGTTTATATTAGAGTTGGAAGGCCTGCTTGATCGGGGTGGACATCAGAAGGGAGAGGACAAGGAGGGGTGAGGGAGGGATGCATTGTTCTTCATATTCATGTTACGCAGGCCAGGATAGGCTCTAAGTTGTGGGCTCTCTGACTCATCTTTCTAAGTACTAGAACAGTGGGTATTAGCTACCACAGCTGGGTTGGAAATTCACAAAATTTGAGAAACATTTAAATGTCTACAGTGATGGAGAGCTGAATGCATGTTGTCCCTGGAAGCTAGGAGGAAAGCTCAGAGAGAGGAGATCTGTGGCTTAAACAGCCCAATTGCAGTCCATAGCGTTTCTCACGGTCCAGTGTGGACACTGGGAGCAGACTGTGGTGTCAGGGAGACTGAGGCTCACACTCACTGGGGAGACCCTGGCTGCTGGTGCTCACACTGCAGCACTGTGGACACGGAGCTGTTTGCACACTTTAACTCTCATAGTAACTCTTGTCCTTGTGTTTAGGACTACTGCTGGGAAGACCACGGCTATTCTCTGGTGAATCGTCTTTATCCAGATGTGGGACAGTTAATCGACGAGAAATTTCACATTGCTTACAATCTTACTTACAATACCATGGCAATGCACAAGGATGTTGATACCTCAATGCTCAGACGGGCTATCTGGAACTATATCCACTGCATGTTCGGAATACGGTCAGTCTGTTCTCTTAGCATTTATAAAGACACTTCCTCTACACAAAAGTCTTAGGTGCCTGCATCGCGAGCGCATGAGCACACACACACACACACACACATACTCACTCACACACACACTCACTCACACACACACACTCACTCACACACACACTCACTCACACACACACACACTCACTTACACACACTCACACACATACTCACACACTCACACACACACTCACTCACACACACTCATTCACACATACTCACACACACTCACACACACACACACACTCACACACTCACACTCACTCACACACACACTCACACACATTCACACACTCACACTCACACACACACACTCATTCACACATACACACTCACACTCACTCACACACACACACTCACACACACTCACACACACTCACACACACTCACACTCACTCACACACACATTCACACACACTCACACTCACACACACACACACTCAGCTTATTTTTCAAGTTCTTGAGCTTCACAGACCCACTTTATCACAGCTTGGGCCTCCCCCGCCCCAGCTAGCCAGGTGAGGCAGAGGTAAGGGTTGACAGGTGGCAGCTGACTTGGAGAGGAGGATAGGAGATGAGCCCGATCAATCAGCGCCTACACTTTGGCCTCCTGCATAGGGTTAGGACCAGCTTTGCCAAGAGCTTTGTCTCCTTTCCACTGAAAGCACAATTTGTGATCACACAAATTTATCCATATTTGTGATCTGAAACCCATGATCGAAACAGACATTGCAGTGTGCAGACTTCTCAGCCTCTCCTAAAGTAACACCTGCTGGCCTCTTGCTCCACACACCTATTACACAAGTAAATTACCATTTTATGATATCTAATAGTACCAGCAATAAATGTAAATTCTTACTGTCAGCACTAATCTGCGCTCTGTTCAGAGCTGGTTTCGGCACGGCTCTGTGTGAGGCTGCGATATGCAGTTCCGTGGTAGCCAGTGCTGTGGGGTCAGCATTGCCAACTGTAAGGAGAGTGTGCATTCACATCTGTGCATTCACATCTGTGCACTGCTAGTAGACGAGACCAGTGCATCCGACAGTAGGTGGCTCATTGCTACATCTCTCAACAGATACGACGACTATGACTATGGTGAAATTAACCAGCTGCTGGATCGTAGCTTTAAGGTTTATATCAAAACTGTTGTGTGCACTCCTGAGAAGGTTACCAAAAGAATGTACGATGGCTTCTGGAGACAGTTCAAGCACTCTGAGAAGGTGCGTGCTCATGTGGCTGCCATTGGCTCTGTCATTTGCAGTACTGTTACTGTCCTCCCCTCAAACCCACTCCATCATCAACAACCTGAGAAACCCCATCCAGAGCAGCTCGGGAACTCTAGAGAGAAGAGAGCGAGAACAGACGGCCAGGCTGCTCTGTCCTCAGAAATACTGGCAAAGCTCTCTCCACCCAAGACCACATTTTGTAAGAACTTTTAAAAACTGTATAAGCAGAAATGGGTAGAAGCATCTTTCTAGAAATTGATGGTTTGGCAGAGAATTCTAGACGCCTAACAAATCAGTGCCTAGATTTTTGAACTATGGCAAATACCCAGGAAGATATGTGGTTAAATGTAAATAGAATAAGACACTTATCCCAAAAGAAGTCAGACATTGTCCTCACAAGTAAGGACGTAAGTTCTTTGGTAGCACTCGGAACGCGCAGTTGGCCCCTCAGGGTCATGTCTCTGCGTCCAGATGCTAACAATGGCTGTGTCTATGTGAATGAGTACGCACAGCATCCTGTCATGCCACAGACACTGTGACAACCTCCGAGTGCTTGACATTGTACTTACTCTGAGTGACAGGCTGTGCGTGGCCATGTGTATGTGTGCTGTTGGTGTAAGGGACCGAACACCCAAGGCGAATCTTGAAACCAGCACTCAGTAAGGGACAGATAACTGTTCATTTGGGACTTTTGTTCACTGAATGCACAGGAAACCCATTTATAACCTGCTCTTACATGATGTTGTATTTCATACTCAGGTTCATGTTAATCTGCTTCTTATAGAAGCTAGGATGCAAGCAGAACTCCTGTATGCTCTGAGAGCCATTACCCGGTATATGACCTGATGCCTCTCCTGCACTAACAAGGATCCTGAGCGAACAGCACAGTTAGTCTGCAGGGGATGGACCCAAGCCCCGGGACCAATGGTAGATAAAAAAGAGTTCAGAAATCCACGTGCCATGATTCCTGCTATTTTACAGTGTCTGCTACTTACTGTGGGACATCACTGCCGTCTAGCAGTGAGCACTTGTCAAGAAAGGCTGCTGGCCACGGTATTTGCTTTCTGACAGTACGAGATGCTGTGAACTTGTTTCAGTGCAGCAGCTGGTAATTCTCCAGACCCCACGGCTCTGATGGCAAGGTCACAGGACAGAGTGTAAAGACTGGGACTTGGGTACTAAGTTCATACATGTGGAATGGAGCGGAGCTCGGAGCTGCTGTGGCTGGGGATGAGCACGTGGTTCTCCCAGCAGAGTGCTGCTGCCACCGCTGCTGCCACCTGAGCCCACGTCACACTTGGTGTGGCTTTGAATTGAACTCATGCGCATTTTTTCTTGCATCTAAGAGAGCATAGAATTATTACTCACAGGTTAGCAAGACCCCGTTGGCAGTAAGTTTGTTCCTTTCAGTATAGTTTTTAAAACTCAGTTGTTGGATGATATTACGGAGACATTCTTAAGACTTCCTCCAATGTGTCAGTTATAAGAAAGATGGGCTGTCTTTTCATGTGCTGTCTTCCAATACTCTCTGACCCTGGAGGGCAGCTGTTTTGTGAGGGATTTTTGTTTCCAACACTGATAATGGAAATGTTGCTGTAAACGACTGCACAGCGTGTGCCGGGTGCTCTGCCCTGTGCTCCTGCTGACCCTGACTTTGAAGGTATACAGCTCCTTAAAGAATAGAGCTGGAAAATATTTTATCCAAGTTACCATATTTCTATCTTGATTTACAAAAAAAAATGCTAACTTTGAGATACAAACAGGTTTGAAAAGAATGAACTAAGTACTTTGTATTCTGGAACAGTAAATTGCTTTTGAAGTCTGTCAGTATTATTGGTATTTTTCAATAAAGAATAATTTCCACGGTTTGCTTTATTAATTTCCCAAGTCATACTTTAGCTTCACAGTTAGTAGCAGAATCTGAGTTTGAGTTCTGAACCATGGAGATTCCCACACACTGAGTCAGAGGAGACGGGCATTCAGTGGCTCAGCTGTTCTGAAGACGCCTGTTTAAAAGGCAGTGCAGTAGGGTAGGGAGCAGTGTGGCAGCTGTGGGGAGCAGTGTGGCAGCTGTAGGGAACAGTGTGGCAGCTGTAGGGAACAGTGTGGCAGCTGTGGGGAACAGCTGTGGGCAACAGTGTGGCAGCTGTGGGGAACAGCTGTGGGCAACAATGTGGCAGCTGTAGGGAACAGTGTGGCAGCTGTGGGCAACAGTGTGGCAGCTGTGGGGAACAGCTGTGAGCAACAGTGTGGCAGCTGTTGGGAACAGTGTGGCAGCTGTGGGGAACAGTGTGGCAGCTGTGGGGAACAGCTGTGGGCAACAGTGTGGCAGCTGTGGGGAACAGCTGTGGGCAACAGTGTGGTAGCTGTAGGGAACAGTGTGGCAGCTGTGGGGAACAGTGTGGCAGCTGTCTCAGGACTGCTGGGAGGCCATTGTGCATCACTACAGCTCAATACATGGAACCCCATATCCATCGAAAAGGTTTACTTGGGCTCATGATTCTGGGGGCTGGGAAGACTAAGACTAGATGGCCATGTCTGGTCAGAGCCACAAGCTACTTCAGCTCATAACAAAGCAAAACCCAAGCTTTCATGATCATGAGCCCATTCCTATGTGAAAAGTAGGTCACCCATTAATTGAATGCCATTCCCATGAACCAAGCATGTCCTCCTCGGTCCCACAGCCCAGGTCTACAACTTCTTTCTGGAGGACACCCTCAAACCACAGCAGATACACCCATTGGGGGAAACTTAAAAGTTATCTACAAATGGCCCGATACTTTAGTAACTGTGCAGTGGGCGTGACCTCCTGCCTCTGCCCCTTGCACACTGATAGCTGGCATACGCTACAGCCAGAGACTAAGTTAGCAATGCATGGAGAAGTGCTTTGTGAGGATGAGGAGGGGAGGGAGAGAGGTGGAGGGAATAAGCAGCTGGGGGAGGTGCCCTCTTAGGCACAGCTCACACGCAGAGGTAGCGGCTGCTGCTAGGTCCCCGAGAGCCAGCGGGGACGCCTGTTTGCTACCACTCCAGTTCTGAGGAAGAAAACAGATATAGGAACTGAAGAAGCTCAGTGAGCTACACATGAGATCAGCGACAGAGCCAGTAAGGAAGCCTAAACACTACTGTATAGTCCAACTATTGAGGGGTCAAAACAGAAGACTAGAAGCAAGGAAAGAAAAGAATCAAATCATTACCCGTGAGCGTATAAGGCTTGTAGCTTCTCAGCGAAGCCATTCCGGGCAGCATACAGAGATGATACATTGAAAAATACCAAAAGAAAACAGCTGTCAATCAAGAATGCACCCATCAGGGGCTTCCAAAGGTGAAAGGAGGTACGGGTTTTCCACATAAACCAAAACTACGGGGATTTATTACCATTAGACCAGCCCTACAAAAGAATCGTCCCTGAAAGGCAAAGGACCATCTAGGCAGTGGTCTTTCCCGTACGGGGCCACATGAAATCAAAGTTCAATAAAGGGAAACATGAGCAAGTTTATGACAGCCATTTGTATTGTGAGTCTGGGACTTCAGCTCACTGAGTTCTGACAGAGTTCACAAGTGATAGAGGCATGAATAGAAATGTCTAGATAAATGGGGATGCTCTGTGTAAATTGTGAATAGAGGTACAGGTAAGTGTATAAAGGCACAGTTTTTCTATGTTAAAGTTGTTACCAGTTAAAAATAGATTGTTACAGTGTTTTCTATGTTTCCCAAAGTAACCACAAAGAAAACATGGCTGGTATGAATGCAGAAGGGAATGAACAGATAATAAAAGCATGTCTCTAAAACAGAAACAGAAAGTGAAACCCAAAGAAAGCAGAGAGAAAATAAGGGCCAATGGACTACAAGAGATGTAGAAGCTGGTTAACTGTAAGTCCTTTCCCTCCGTAAGGGTGCCACCTATAAATGGCTCCACAGACATAACCAGCCAACTGGATATTTTTTAAAAAGCATCTATATGCCGCATATAAGGGACTATATTTCTATATAAGGGAGCACATATTAATATTCCATACAAATGGAAGGCCAAGTACAGAGATGGTTATATCCGGGAAATCAGATGTCAGTCAAAAGCTGTCATGAGCATGAAAATTGGACTTGTATCACTATAGAACCCAGCAGATCAGTTCAGCAGGAAGACTCAATGGTTACAAACATACACAGTGGACTATAATAGCTCTAAAATACAGAAATCATGAGAGACACGGACATGTACCCATGCAGTGTCAGTGCATGACATCAATGCCCCACTTCCAGTAGACCAAAGGTCAGAGAGGAAGGAAAGGGCTTGGCCAGCACAGGAGGCTGACACACACACAACACTCCATCAGTTACAGCCCAATCCACTCTTTTGTGTGCACATGGGCTATTCCCGGGACTGAGTAAGTCAGGCCACAGACTAACATCCCCCGATGTGCATGCTGATGACAGTGACATGAAGCTAGAAATCACCAGCACACAGAAAATGGGAAAACCCACAAGGATGTAAAAATTAGATAACACAGCCAAAAAAAAAAAATTGGGAAATTTGCAAGCATCTCTTTTCAAAAGGAATTTTTAAATGCAGCACTTAAATGTACTGGCTGCAGTAAGGAGGGGAAGCTACATTTAAAAGGGAGGAAAGAGAAGGGGCAGAAAAGAGAAGGAGGGGACAGGAGAAGAATTAATCCTATTACAAGAAACAAGGGAAACAAAACAGCTTTAAGGATCATCAAAGTTTTCTTATTTTCAAAAGATCGACACAATTCATCTTTTGTTAGCCACGTTAACTAGAAAGAAAAAATCAAATAGTTGAAATTAGAGGGCCGTCAAGATGGCTCAGTGGTAAAGGCACTTGCTGACATGCCTGAAGACAGGATGAGAGGGGACCGGCTCCTTACCGATGTCCCCTAACCTCCACAGGTATCACTATGACATCCGTACAGATGCTTACGCATGAGCAACGTATGCTTACACACACACACACACCCAGTATATGTAATGTACATATACGGTAAAGTTTATATAGATTAGACATGGATAACATATATTACATAGTTTACATACCATGACTGTGTCAGGCCCTGATTTTAGACTCCGCAGCCTCCAGGGCAGTGGACAGTCTGTGCTTTACTGACTGGACACGGCCTTTTGTTATCACAGACTGAGCAGATGTAGACACCATGAAAAAGTTTTATTCTCAAAATTATAAAAACAGTGTCAGGAATTAAAATCTCGAGTAAAAGAAAGCTGTGCTCCTGGGTCAGAAGGCCTAACGCTACAGTGCGTGTGCCACGCCCGGCCATCCGCATATCCACTGCAGCCATTTTTACTTCTCTGGGATCTAGTTCTTCGTGGGAGAGAAACCCATATTCTGAAGTTTACATCTTTCTAAATGTCTTCAGTCCCAGGGATGGAACGTAGGGCTGTCAGGCAAATGCTCTGGGCCCAATTCTACCCACAGCCTCTGATTACTCTTCATTCTCAGATGGCCTCTTTTAGTTGCCAAGGCTGGACTTGAACTCATTATGTAGCCCAGGATAGCTTCCAGCTCCCTCTCCTGAGCAGACCTGTTTCAACTGTGCGAGGGTTTGCCCACCCAGCCCGATGGTGGGAGTTCAATCCCCGGGGCCCATGTGTGATGGAAGATAAGAACCAACTCCCAAAAGTTGTGTCTGACCTTCTCACATACACTGTGATATGTGCATACTACCCCTGCCTCACATACACACATGTGCACACACACACAGACAGAAATGTTTAAAAAAAGATTCTCAAAGACTTAATTGTAAGATCTCCCTCAATGTACAAAACTCCTAGGAAAAACACTGGGAACCTTTTCGTGGTGTTAGATTTGACCAAGACTCCTCTTGGACTATGACACTCAAAAGCCACAGGCAGCAAAAGGAAAAACAAAACCAGTCCCAACTGCAGCAGACTTTAAGTGCAGGACGCTGGAGCGGAAGGCAGCCTGTGGAGTGGTGGGGACACTATACAAAGGACCCCAAGAAGAGCTGGGCAGAACCAGGCTCTATGAGGAATACACTTCTGTTGTCAGCCACTCAGACTGTGGTGTTTTTGTGATTAGAGGCACCTCTGAGTATGTATAAAAATAAGACATCAAAGCAGCATTTGCACACCCATTTTCACAGAGCCACCATCCAAAACAGCCATGGTTTAGAAGCAATATGGATGTCCAACAGTGGGTGGATGAACTAAGTATGATATATGGATGTACATGCACATAGGTGTGTGTGTGAGAGAGAGAGTGTGTGTGTGAGAGAGAAAGTGTGTGAGAGTGTGTGTATATGTGAGACTGTATGTGTGAGAGTGTGTGTGTGTATGTGTGAGTGTATATGTGTGTATGTGTGAGAGTGTGTATATATATGTGAGGGTGTGTGTGTATGTGTGAGTGTGTGTGAGGGTGTGTATGTGTATGTGTGAGAGTGTGTGTATGTGTGAGAGTATGTGTGAGAGTGTGTGTATTGTGAGAGTTATGTGTGAGAGTGTGTGTATTGTGAGAGTGTATGTATGAGTGTGTGTATATGTGAGAGTGTGTGTGTGAGTGTGTGTATGTGTATATACATGAGAGTGTGTGAGAGTGTGTGTATGTAGGTGAGTATGTGCATGTGTGTGAGTGTGTGTGCTTGTGAAAAGAAAGGGAATTCTGTTGCTTGCTGTAACAAACCTAGAAGACAAGGCAGCTACAAAAGGCAACTACTATCTGGTGCCATTTCCTTGAAGCTGTGGAGAGTCACTAGGCTGTAGCCTCAGAAAGGGGAAGGCAGGCAGAGGGACAGCACTGGGTACACATCCTGGCTTACAGGAGAACTTGCTGGACTTCTGCTGCAGGACAGGGTGAGTTCCCTTCACATTACTGAAGGACAGACTTCAAATGCAGCCATGCCAGCAGGCCTCCGGTGAGGTGAAAGGGTTTGTGTGTGCACAACTTGAAAGAACTAATAAGACTGTCTATGGAGACAAGGCTGAGGGGAAGGGGCATTGGAGGTAATGTGTTCACCATGCTACGTTTACACACTGCGTATATACGTGTGGAATCTTCAAAGAGGAAAAAAAGAGGGGGCTGGAGCCACGGCATTCTATTTCTTTAAGTTAAGAGCACTCTCCTAGAGGACCTGGTTTTGATTCCCAGAAGCCAGTGGTGACTCACAACCATCTGTAACTCCGGTTCTAAGGGCATGTGGTGCCCTCTTCTGACCTACACAGGTACCAGCATGCTGGTGGTACAGAGATACACCTGCAGGCAAAACACCCACACACTTAAAATTTAAAAATATAAATATAATGGAAGACAACCTTCCCCTCAGCATCAGCAGCTCCCCCTGAGGCAACCCAGCGACAAGGGGTCTAGTTTTTGTCATTTTTAGTCATTGCCCCACCCCCAAGACACCTGCAGATAGGCAGACACAAAGGGCTCAGGGCTCAGCCTACCTGCGTCTCAAGGGGCCGTGTTTCATGTAAGGAGGAGATGGGGCCCCGCCGTGAACTAGTAGTCATACATGTATTGTGGGAGGAATACGTTTTGAGTGGGAGAAAATTTAAATTTTTTAACCAAAATAATGTGTAGCTTTCCATGGGTCACACAGATTTATGTTCTCAGTACTTGAAGAAATTGGGCTCTGAGGTGACATGAACTTCATCTGCTAGGCTGAATGATCCCGAGTGTATGAATGGATTAGAACTCGCCATTAGCAAAATATACCTGCTTCTGGAAATGTAGGGCATTCTAAGAGGTTTCAGCAATCCATTCAGCCTGGCGTGCCTGCCTTCATTCCCGAGGTCACATTTGGGGTCAAAAATGAACCATTCCTAAAGCTTTCTCCAGGAAGAACAGCAAACCTTCATCTGGCTAGTATAATAAATCACAACGGCTTGGTCTTTCAAAATAATTTATTTAAAGGCAAATGTATCCTCCTGAGACAAGCGAGTGAATGGACTCCCATCACAATAATTACAGTGTGTGCCCAAACCTGCTGACTACGGCTGTGCTCTACACTACATTGTGTGTTAAGTGTTGGTGGTCAACCTCATTAGCTCTGGGCCCAACTAAGAGACACATCCGCCTGCCAGGGTGTTTCCTGGGAAGCTTATGGGGGAAGACAACCTTCCCCTCAGCATCAGCAGCTCCCCCTGAGGCAACCCAGCGACAAGGGGTCTAGTTTTTGCCTTCCCACTTTTGCACTGGCTGGCAAGTGCATCCACTATGGTTTCATTGCTGCTCTCTCATTGACTTGGGGGTCAAGCATGGACTGAAGACCGAATGCTCCCCAGGAATCCTGGTCTGCGTCACCAGACTGAGGCTGCCGAGGCATTCAGCCTCCTGGACTGATGAGACATTGGCTTCTCACAGCCATTGTTGGACTTCCCAGACAGTAAGCCAACCTAATAGATCTCTCTCTCTCTCTCTCTCTCTCTCTCTCTCTCTCTCTCTCTCACTCACTCTCTCTCTCTCTTTCTCTCTCTCTGTCTGTCTGTCTGTCTGTCTCTCTCTTTCTCTCTCTCTCTCTCTCTTTCTCTCTCTCTCTCATTCTCACTCTCACACACATGCACACACGCATGCACACACACGCATGCACACTATTCTTCTAAGAACCCTGACTAATGCACACACTAAAATAAAGAGAGGTAATATTTCTCTCTTTATAGTATGACTCAAGAAATTTAGTTAATTGTCTCAAGTGCCCCCGCCCCCCAGCAGCAGAGATAGGAGTCAAACATCTGCCTTCTGGCTACACTCCTACTTTCTAATCGTCATTTCTCTTGGATACAGTCTAATGAGGGGGAATGCATCTAACTAAGTCACCATTTCAAATGAGAAGAAAGATACTTTTTTCCTTTGTTTCATTTTGTTCAAGAGGTACCTGGGGCTGCAGTATGGCTCAGTGGTTAGGAGTACTTGCTGCTCTTCCAGAAGACCTGAGTTTGGCTCCTAGCACCCGAATCCAGCAGCTCAAAACCATCTGTAACTCTAGTTCCAGGGACTGACACCCACATCTGGATTCAAGGGAATACACACACACACATACACACACACACACAGCATATGTTTACTAGAGGCTGGAGAGATGGTTCAGTGGTTAAGAACACTGGCTGCTCTTGCAGCAGACCTGAGTTCAATTCCCACCCCCGACATGGAGGCTCACAGCCATCTATGACAGCAGGGGGATCTTACGCCCTCTTCCGGCCTCCACGGGTATTGCACGCACAGGGGGCATAAACATACATCCAAACAAACAAAGAAAAGAAGAAAAGAAAACCCTAAAATCTAAAAGGATAGGTGACCTGAAGCAGTATTTCCTCCTACTCCCTTGCTGGGGATCAAACCCAGGGAGGGCCTTGAGCCTGGTGGTCATGTGACCCACCACTGAACTACCCTGCCAAGACTCCAACTAGTTTCCTCTACTTTCTGCTTATCCCTCCTCTCAGGACGAGGTCAGCACCTTACTTCTAGCTGTAGTGAGAGGTGCAGTTGAGGTTGGTGTTGTGCCTCCCTTGGGGCCACTCTTCCCGGGGACAAAGGCTATGTCTCCATTGTGCTGTCCCTTAGCTAGTGGCCTGATGGAGCTCAGTCCAAAGCTGTGAAACTGGAATTTTTAAGGATCTCTTCTAAGTGATTTCAAGGCAAATAGAAAGAGAAGTCTTAAAAATGCATATATTTCCATCTCATACCTCTCATAGCAGAATATATGTATGTGTGTATCTATGTGTGTGTGTCTGTGTATATATATATCCATTTTCTGTAAGACCTAGAAAAAGAAATGCATATTTCTTTCAACATACTTAGGCTATTCGCTAAAATCAGTACTTCAAAGACGCTCAACGTGTGTGAATACTGAAAACCTTTCACGCTTTTACCGTTTCCCGAGAGTGAGGGAGGACTCACTTCCCGGGTCTGCCTTCAGCCTGTGTCAGCTTAGAACGAAGGGACAGGCAGGGGCTCCAGGAACGTGTGGTGACCCTGGATGCGCTTTAGAAGCTGCAGTGCCACAGGTTTAAATTCCGTTTCCCAGTGGAGCCTGTGATAACTTCTTAAGTCTTGGTCAAAACTGCCATCCAGGGCTAGCTCTTCATCTGTATCAGAAAAAAAAAAAAAAAAAAGAAAAAAGAAAAAGAAAGAAAGAAAAGAAAAAAGAAATCAAAATTACAATTACTTGGCACGTGTCTGCACTATCATTTCCCACGATGGAACTCTCACTCGGGGTTACCTTTTTAATATCACCATGATGTGACAGCACAGATGTGAATTATGATCGATTGATAGGTGTTTGTTTGGTGTGTTTGTTTTTGAGACAGGGCTTATGTGGCCTAGGGCTTATGCTGATCTATACCTCCTAGGCTCATGTGATTCCCCTGCCTTGGTAAGAATGTGTGTGTGTGTGTGTGTGTGTGTGTGTGTGTGTGTGTGTGTGTTTTACATTAGTTCTTTTATTGTTGTTCTTTTGTGGGGGTGTTTTTTGAGACAGCGTTTCTCTGTGTAGCCCTGGCTGTCCTGGAACTCACTCTGTAGACCAGGCTGGCCTCGAACTCAGAGATCTGCCTGCCTCTGCCTCTGTGCTAGTATTAAACACATGTGCCATCAGGCTTGGCCCATCAGTTATTGTTATATTATTATTGACATTGTGAGTGTTTCTGGGTGTTTGCCCTGATTGTCAGCCTGTGCACCAAGTCCATGTCTGGTATGTGTGGAGGTCAAAGGGCACGGGCTTTCCTACAACAGAAACTAGAGCCACTGTGAGTCCCTGTGAGTGCTGAGGAGTGCGACAACTGGTCTGGAGTTCCAGTCCCTCCAAATGCAGCCTCTGAGGTGCTTAGTGCTGGAGATTGCTAGCGTGCACCAGTGCGCCCCGGCAAAATCAGTGTTTTTAGTGTCTTAATTTAAAAGGGCAATGGTTTGTTTTGTTTTTAGAAAAAAAGCTCTTTGGATTGAAGTGAACCTTTCTTTCAATAATCTCTTAAGTTTCATTTGTCTATTAGTTTGCACCCAAACATCAATCACAATTTCTCAAAATAAACGAAGAATAGACAGCCTCCTCATAGGAGCGACAGGGAGGCTAATCGCTTAATGACTGAGAGGCAGGAAAGGACTTGGAGACTCTTTTGGGCAAATGGCCAATTTGACACAAAAGTCACTCCCTAACCCTACACTTCTCATAAAAAATTGGGGACATGGGAAATCTGAGTCCTCAAAAGAGAACATGGACAATGCAGAAAAACGCTGTGGAAATAAAATGCAACATAAAACTTACATTTGCTTCTTAATGCAAGAATGCACCAAGTCTGGGAATGCCCTTTTAGGGCTCCCCAACCTCAGTCCTTACTAGCCACTGCCTCTTCGCTTGCTCCTATTGGGCCTCACAGACTTCCGGGAAGTACACCGGCTCTGCCATTCCTAGTCGTGGCCAAAGCCGGACAACCTACGCGGTAACTGTCGAGTCTCAAGATGACCACAAATCCTGCCATTTACGTAACGTGCAGATGTGACAGGGCCAATTAAAGCCGGTTGGACAGTGCCCCATGCCTTGTTTACAGTGTCAGCAGCAGACATTGCTTATCTGTTCCCTGTATACTCAGCACTAAGGGCGTTAGTGTCACCAGCATTAGATAAGGGGGTGTAGGATCCCCATCTGGGCTGCCACCGCCCCTCGGGATCAAGCACAGAGTCATGCAGCTCAGAAACAGGTTCCATGCAGACCCAAGCACTCCAGCCAGGCCTCCCTGGAGATCGTGTAAACAACCCTTCCCTCTCCACCAGTGAGATAAACCTAGGCCTCGCCCGTGCGGGAAGGGCACTGCCCATGTTCTAGGCCTCCAAAGGCCTTCCTGTTTGGCTTCTTCTTGGGCAAGAAGAGCCTGCTAGACAGACTGACTCCAAACTGCTAGACCCTCTCCCTATTCTGGTTCTTCTGAGCACTAAACATTTGTCGGCAAAGTCTGTCTTCTGTTCTTATTTCCCAAGGTGTTTGGTTCCAAGTCCTGGGAATCTTTCTAATTCTCTCCCCTGTTAGGGCTGTGAATGGACTTGGTGGGTTGGCACACCCTCTGTTTCAATCTAACGTTAACACTCTGGAGCCCTTGCGGCCCAGCTTATGTAGAAATTAGTTCATCGGTTGTCAGATCATACTGACACTAAGTCGGGATAGATGGGATAAGAAAAATCCAATAGCTACAGATAAGAAAAATGCAGACATTAAGCACGTTAAAGAGTGCCGCCTTACACTAGGTATTAAAGTTTGAACTTGGAGTGCATGGAGTGTCGGACGCTGTCCTAGTCTCGAAAGCCAGGTCCCACTGTCCTCTTGTCACAAAGCCTGATGCTGAGGATGGAAGAACCTCAGGATAAGCATACAACTGAGCTCAGGGCCAGCAAGAGGGCTCAGCAGGTCCAGGTGCCTGTGGCTAAGCCTGATGACCGGAGTTTGATCCAAAAACTCCACATGATGGAAGAATAAAAACCAACTAACCCCCAGCATTGTCTTCTGACCTCCATCTGTGTGCCATGGTGTGCTCAAGTGTGTACATACATACACACACACACATGCACACACATACACACAAACTCACATGCACACACATACACAGACACACACACAGAGACACACACATGCACACACATACACCGACACACACACACATGCACAGACACACACACAGACACACACATACACAGACAGACAGACAGACACACACATGCACACACATGCACACACATACACAGACACACACACATGCACACACATGCACACACATACACAGACACACACACACAGAGACACACACATGCACACACATACACTGACACACACACATGCACACACATACACACACATGCACAGACACACACACGCAGACACACACACAGACACACACATACAGACAGGCACACACACAGACACAGACACACAAACAATAACCATGACTACCACCACCACAACAAAACCCGACCTATACACAACATCACAACAATAAATTCACAAAAGTAAACTTGACACTTTTGTCTGTTTGGCCACTTTGTGAAAGGAACTTATGGCGGGTCCCAAGATAAACACTTCAATAATGAATATGTTAGAAATGACTTTGGGAGCTAGAGAGATGGCTCAGTGATTTAAAAAGAAAATGCACACTACTCTTGCAGAGGGCCCGAGTTCAGTTCCCAGCAGCTCACAAACACCTCTAACCCCAGCTCCAGAGGAGCCACATCCTCCTCTGGCTTCTGTGTATATGCACTTGTGGCATACACTCACACAGACACACACATAGATACATTGAATATATATTTGTATATATATTATATGTAATATATTGAATATATTGATATTGATTATTGAATATTGAATTGTACATATATATACATATATTATATCCTCTGTGTCTGTGTGTGTGTGCACGCATACACACTGGGAAATTTTAGATTATATGATTATGTCAAAGATTGTCACTCTCTGAGTTTCATTTCAGCAAGCTAACAGTCAGAACTATACTTTAATCACATATATTTTCAAAACCAACACCCACACAACAGGATTTTGTGATTCACCCTTGATCTGCTTTTATCACAGCCAGTCTAATCTTTAGCCCCCTTTGAAAGAACTGAAAGTCAAGTGCCCTGCCCCCAAGTGCCCACTTCACTGGCACTGTCTGACTCAGCACAGCCATGGCTCTTGGCTGAAGGCAAGTTCTGAGAGCCACAGTAGCGAGAGGGGCCGAGCCACAGCACAGACTACACAGCCCACAAGGCCCAGGCCTCAAGATTGACAAGGAGGGGAGATTGCTCAGTGGTTAGAACACTAGCTTCACAAGTGTGAAGACAAGAATTCAGGCCCTCAGACCCCCAAACACTGGCTGTGTCAGCCACCTGTATCCCAGTCCTGAGAGGCTTAGACACAGGCTCCTTGGAGCAAGCTGGTTCCCGAGAGCAGCCACATCAGCGTGCTCTGGGTTTACTGAGAGACTGGTCTTGGTGAATAATTCAAGAAGATCAGCTGAAGATGGTTCTCACCCTCAGCCTCTGCCCTGAATGCACACTTGTGCACGTGCACTCACACCCTTGAGAAAGAAGATCATCAAACGATGCCCGTTCTGCTCTGTCCTGTGAGCTGGTTTCCTGACCAAGCTGAGCTGATCTAGCTGTCCACACAACTGTGGCTCTGATGGGGATTTGCTGGAGACATGTGAACGGGGCACAGAACCAAACAGAGGAAAACCAAGGGCAGATGTTGATCCTCTGATGAAAAGACCCATGAAAGTTCAGAAAACCGTAACAGAGCGACCACATAGTCTATGCTTCGTGACCAGCCCAGGAGTTCTGTGATTTGACCATGGCCACAGGCTTCAAAGGCTGTGAGAACCTACAAGGGGGAACATGACACGCGTGGAGGCCGAAGGCTGGGACAGCCCCATGGGAAACTTGGGAATGGAGCGTAGGTGATAGGCCAACTACAACCAAATGCCTCCTGGAGATTGTGCCCTGCCACACCTTTTCTGGCTGGTCCTTATAGGCTGGTGGCTTCTGACATGCCCATTACTCACAGCTGATTGTCCCTAGCTTAGACAGCCAAGGACAGTCTTTCAGGGAAGCACACAAAAACTCAGCTTCATGTTCACAAGGCCACCGAGGACTTCAACTGTCTGCAGCCGGACTCATTCTTCGTCTTACTCGGAACTCTAAAGCCCGTACACACGGGAGTGCGTATACCTTTACAACAAACTCCATAATGGCCAAGCAGATCTGATTCTTTAAAGTAACTTCCGAACCTCTGTTCCTGTCCAGTGCTATTCTGCAACACCCCTTAGCATTTATAAAGCATGCTAGCCATCCTGACAGACTTGTCTGGTACCAGACACACTATCAGACTTGGTGTAAGTGAACATTCACTCCTAGGCACTCTGAATGGGAGGCATCAATGAACTGAACTTGGGATTAAGAATAGAAACTTGAAGAGGCACTGTGGTTTTAACAAGAATGGCCCCCATAGGCTCACAGATTTGAACGCTTGGCCATTAGTGGTACTACTTGGCAGGGACTGGAAGGTGTGGCCTTGTAGGAGGAAGTGTGTCCCTGGGGGAGGGCTTTGGGGTTTTGAAAGCCTAAGCCAGGAACAATCTCTCTCTCTTCCTCCTCCTACTACCTAGAAATGTAGAACTCTCATGTCTGTCTGGGTGCTGCCCAGCTCCCTGCCATGCTAATGGGTTAAGTGTCCGCAAGTATAAGAAACTCTTGCTTTCATAGGAGCTGTCACAGTCATGGTATCTCTTCCCAGCAGCAGAACAGTGAGTAAGAAACTCTTGCTTTCATAGGAGCTATCACGGTCATGGTATCTCTTCCCAGCAACAGAACAGTGAGTAGTAAGTCAAGAGGCTAAGCCCAAGGTTTTTAAAATTTACAAAGGATAAAGCAAGAATGGAAATGTTGGCGCTGTCTCACTGGAAGACTTTGGAGGTCTTTTATAGTGCTTCTGTTGTGACAACTGTCTAAGCCTTCCTGAGACAGAGCAGAGTTGGGCGCACTCTCATTCCACAGACAGAAAGGCACACAGTGTGAGAGATGCAGTATTTAAATGACAGCGCAAATGCGAGGCGGAAGGACTCAAGCCCGTGGCTTCTGAGTTACTCTCAGCCTTTCCACATAGCTCTGCTGGTCCACAGATCCGGATAACCACAGACCCCCACCTCCACGGGGGAACAGAACTCCTCAAATCATTCACTTAGCAAATGGCCTACGTTATTGTCTTTAGACCTACACTAGGTTGGAAAAAAAATTCTAAAAATATGGAAAAGGTTAAAGAAAATGATCTTCAGTTTACGTGCTTTTGAGGACCCGACTGTGGTGCCGAATTGATTCACAGCCCCTTCTCCACATGATAATCTATGCCACTAATTAACGTACAGATTCATTTGAAACCATGACTTCATTCAAAACAGCTTTTAACTATCTCTTCTTAATGACGACGAAGTCTACAGGCTTTTTAATCACAGGGGCTCACCTAAAAACCGTCGTTTAATCACAGGGGCTTACCTAAAAACGTCGACAAGAGGATGAGGAGTGTGTTGGTGACATCGTCTCCAAAACACTCGGATGCGTTGGTGATGTTTTCACTGAAGTTCCACAGGGTCTTGCACACCAGGCAGGCCAGCTGCCAGTCACCAGGGCCGAACTCTCTCAAGCAGTCCACTAGCCTGAGTAAGAAGTGCCAAACTTGAGTGTTAGTGGGTTGGCATTTGCCTTCAAGTTTTAGGTTGTCATAACGCTGGCCATCTGAATTCCATAGGATCATCACTTAAGTTCATGTCTACAAAGTTAACTGACTACAACGTTTTCACTCATGTACCTCTGAGTTACGTAGATTCTAAACCCCCCACTCCTCTAGTGGGATGATCGGTGGGCCCTAACCTTTCAGGAAAAACATGTCCCCATCAGGGTCCACGCCTTGAAGCTTACTTTTTAACGCCACCACCTTCTTTCAGCAAGGCCCGCTTATCCTTATCCACCGTGAGATTCAGGAGGACCCCACAGGCAGAGAAGCAAATATCCTGGTGCTTGACTTCCAGCAACGCAATCATGAGCTTGTGTACTGGGGGGGGAACAAACATAGACCAGTGAGCACCCACAGACCAGGAGGCCTGCGCCCCAGCTGGGGCTGAGGGATGGGGTGTGGGGGAGAGAGTGGGAAGATGTGGCTTGCCACGCTGGACTGTGGTTAGTGTGACTAACCCATTCCTCCTCATAAGTTTTATCTGATTCCCATTGTAGACACAATAACGCCCACCACATTTAGAGCTAATTCCTGCCTCCCACAGCTCCTAGCCCTATTTCTGCTACCACTGACCCAACAGCAGCTCCGTCTCCAGGGAGATGAGTCCCCCACTGGTGGGAAGGAGGGAACATGGGTAATATTTCTTCCTACTTCTGGTTGTTCTCAAAGGCCCTTTTGAACTTCCAGTTGTAGCTAGCTCTAAGGCACAGACCTGGGACAACAGAGTCCAGTCATGATGAGATCTTTCCTGATAACTCCAAAACACAAGAGATACTTAGATGGCTAGAAACCGGCCTGGCCAGCTCAGGGCTGCTAGTGCAGGGTCAGTATGCTAGGGGGCGGAGCAACCATTTTCCCCTTACTCCTAGGGGATGGAACAGCAGACCGAGTCCTGTTTTCTCATCTTGGAGTAGGGGTTCAGTGAAAGGATTGAAAGAGTTAAAGTTTCAAGTTAGCCCCACTAACCCTGCCTTGAGGACAAGTATGTCTCAAGGCTGAGAACAAAAACCACAGACCACCTGGTCTCGATAAGGTCTGACTCTGCAGTCCTGAGAAAAACTAGTATGAAGGTCAGTGTGCCCCAAAACAGGGTGATCTGGAGTTGAATCCTATCCAAAAGCAGACAGAGTGTGCCAATTTGAATGAGCCAATGAAATTGTTATGTGCTTGTTGCTAACAGCTTATGTAATTTTCCCTATAAATATGTCCCCTAATTGAGTTCAGGGTCGACTCCTCTATCTCCTGCGTGAGATACGTGTCGTCCCCAGAGCTCTGGTCTCTGCCCCGCCCCAATAAACCTCATGCCTGATTGCAGCAAGATAGGCTCTCTGTTGAGTTCTTGGGTTTGCGTTCTCCCGGTACTAGAGTGAGGGGCTTCCCCAATTCGGGGGTCACCACCATATCCCATTTATGAAGCACCTGAGTGGTGACTTCCCCGTTGCTCACAAAGATCAGTTGTCTGGTTGGACAGGGAGCTTGACAGGGGCCGCATCCCGTGCACATACATGCTGAAGACCCCAGAGGAGGCATGGCCAGCTCTCTCAGTGTGTGGGGATACAGGGTTGCCCCTCGCTAATACTGTAGCTGTATTTGCTTTATCTAGATTTTCTACCATCAACACGGATAGGCATTTTTGTTGTTTCGCAGGGCTGGTGAGTTTCGTTTGTGAAGTGGGTCTCAGGTATTCTAGGTGTGGAGTTTTACATCAACTCAACACAAACCATAGTACCTGAGGGGAGGGAACATCATCTGAGAAACGCCTAGCTGTACACAAGTCTACGGGCATCTTCTTAAGGTGATACAGGAGGACCCTGCTCATTGGGGGTGGAGTCACTCTTGAGCCGGTCCTGGGTCCAGGTGCTATAAAAAAGCAGGCTGAGCAAGCCAGGAGAAGCAAGCCAGTAAGCAGCACTCCTCCATGGCCTCTGCATCGGCTCCTACATTGGCTTCCCTCAATAGACTGTGATCAGGGTATGTAAACCAAATAAGCCCTTTCATCACACCAGCAGTAACCCGGACTGAGACACCCAAACTGGCTTTGAACCTGCTGTGCAGCTTGTGGTGACCTTGGAGTTTTTGATCTTCCTGCCTCAACTAAGCAAAGCGTCTGCAGCCCCCAGACAGCTTTTTAAAGTATTATTCCCACATGAAATAGCTACACAGACAATGGATGGTTCCCATAGACATTTGGATACGTGCCACCCGCCTGTGGAAGATCCAGAACATTGCGTTCATGCCATGTTCTATTTCATCAACATATACAAGTCTCACTCATCAGTCTGAGCAAATCAAATCAATCAGCCAATCAATAAATAGCAAATCCAACATATCTTTGACATCTCTTCCCCTCTATGGTAAATCCTATCTTAAATACGGAGTCAATAATTTCCAAACACCATTTATATTCTCTACCATTACTACGGAAATGTATATACATACGTAATACTTCAGGCAGTTCTTCTGAGTGTTGGAGGTTGTTTGTTTGCATTGGTTTTCGTTTGTCTGCTGACTTACAGAGGCCTGGCTGGCCTGAACTCACTATGTAGACCACGATGCTCATGAATCCACAGAGATCCATCTGCCTCTGCTTCCTGAGTGCCGGGGTCGGGGTGGGGTTAAATTTAAATTTTTTTCTATTTCTTACTATGGCCGGCCTTTTTCATTTCATGTCCTGTGTTTCAGATTGATCCACGTCGATCAGTGTCTGACTCGTGCTTATCACAATTTGTTTTAATTGCTGTGGAACATTTTGTTGCGTGAGCAAACACATTTACAAAGCACAGGGCATGACATTCACCACAGCCATCCTTCGGGTTGTTGGGCACTTGGTAGTTACAAAGCAAGGTGTAACATATGTGTCATGTATTCTAGCTTGTGAATGACAACTGTCATCCAACTATCCCCTGGAGTAGAAATAATAAGTGCAGATTGCATTACATACACACACACACACACACACACACACACACACACACACACACCCGAATGCACTCCCACACATGCACCCCCATATACACATGCAACACACACATGGGCATGTACGTGTACACACGCATGCACTCACACATGCAAACACAACTTATCACTCAAGAGGCTGCTCTTAGGAGCGGGCACACAGCCGTGTCTGCCCCGGCGTCCTGTGCTGGCCCTCATACGGGACAAACGTAAAGTATGGTCCATCTCTAAACAGAAACAAACATCACGCTTTAATCACCTAAGCTGCCAGCTGACTGGTGGCGAGAATCACACGCTTAGGATCTTAGCTGTCATTAACCCACCATTTCTCTGCACGAGGAAATTGCAGACATCATGGTCCTGGGAGAGATTTCCGAAGACACGCACAGCCTCCAGGATCCCATCCATGTTGTTACTTACAAGGAGCTTTAAGAGCACTAGATTTGGTAATTAGAGAGAAAATTAGTAAATTTAGAATAACTACCAAATACCATTTATACTCTCTACCAGTACTAACGTGTATATGTATATGTATATGTATATGTATATGTGTATGTATGTATGTATGTATGTATGTATGTATACATACACATATATGCACATATTAGAGAGGGGGCAATACCAGAGGCGTCTGCTATGTGTGGTGACTTGTTTATGTGGGTCTGTTGTTATTGCTATTTATGTGACACAGCCCTGCCTGGCCTGGAACTCACAATGTAGACCACGCTGGCCCTAAACTCTCAGAGATCCACCTCTCTCTGCCTCTGCCTTTGCCTCTTGCCCCTCTCCCTCCCTCTCTCCTTCCCTCTCTCCCTCCCTCTCTCCCCCCCTCTCCCCCCCACTCTCTAAGCCTCTCTGCCTCTGCCTCCTGCCTCTCTATCTCTCTGCCTCTGGAGTGCTCAGTTTTACACATTTTTAAATCCCACTGGTGACCTTATTCTCTGCTTCTTTAACTGTATTTAAAAGTGGATAATAAGTGATAAATGTTAAGTTCTCGGTATTTGGTAGGAGATGAGGTAATATTCTTTTTTAAGGGTGCTAAACCGTGAAGCATTTCAACTAAAGCTAAGAAACACACTGTTCCCATGTTCAGAGGTCCTCAGGTATGTGGGGGCAGCTGTCCCAGTAACTCCCCCAAAAGTGTGCTTAGGAACTACAGTCAAGGCCTTAAGTGAATGTCTGCGAAGCCACGGCCGACTCCGAGCCTTACGTTCAGCAACATCCAGCTTTCGGTGTTGCAGGACGGAGCTCTTCACTTGGTAGAAGGACAGATTGTTGATGGCTGCTGTGGTGTTGATCACCAGTTCCTCGGAGTCACCGAGTGACTTGGATTCTGAAGCCAAGGGATAAGGGAGTGAGACACGCTTAGCCCTGCAGCTCTGAGAACACCACGAGGGTTGAGGGCTGAGCTCCAGGACTGCTGCTTAGGAAAGCCTTCCTTCCCGTGACATGCTGACCCAACTCCTACAGCCAGGTCTAGGAAAGTTGGGTGGAACCCCACCCACATGCCCTGGTCCCAGGGACCCAAGCTTGCTCTGGTTCCCACATCCTACCTCCCAGGAGAGTGGTCCTCTAAGGGCCATTAGCCACCGCTCACCATGGGCTCTGCCACCCATGTAAACACAGTAGATCACTTCTCACTTCCTCTGCCACCCAGCCCTGCCCCCTCTGACCGGTCTTCTCACCTCCATAGCCTGGTGCCAGGATTACCACTGCACACCCCCCATGCCCAGTTTCTTGAAACAATGGCTTGGACTTAAAGCCTGGAAGCTCCAAGTAAATCCGTGTGGGGCTGAACATGCAGCTCAGTTGGTAGAGGGCTAGCCTGGCATACACAGAGCCCTGGCTTGACCCCCAGCACTGCATAAACTAGGCAAGGTGCTGTGCACTTGAAAAACCGTTCCTTATGAAGCAGAGACAGGAAGAGCAGGAGTTCACCCTTAGCTACACAGTGAGTTTACAGCGAGCTATGCTACATGGCCAAGGTATTTGTAAATATATTTTGAGTCTCGGTCTTATTTCTGGGGACATAGGGTTGGGAGGGAGAACTGTGGCCCAGCAGTGAGAGGTCAAGTCTAATGGGGGAAGGTTATGCCACTGGGAAGGGCCTGTAGAGAGGGCAACAAACTTTTGGACCTCCTTTTATTATTTTTCTTTGATCCCCCCCAAAAATAGAATGAAAGAGTCAGACAGACTTTCTGCCATCCCAGTGGTGGCTCCCACCAAAGAGAGGCCATGAAAGCACACAAAGAGTTAGGAGCCAGACGTTCTCTCCAGGGACAGAACTGGTTGCCATGCTGACTGAGAACTTCCACCTTTAGATACGCGAGGAATTGGTTTTTCTGCTGTGGGAGCCTGGGGAGATGCTGAGCAAGCTGAGGGTGCTTGCTGCTCTTCCAAAGGACCAGAGTTCGGTTCCCGGCACCCAATATCTGGAGCTTACAGCCATGTGCAACTCCTGATCTGGGGCTCTGGCGCCCCCTCTGGCCTCTATAAGCACCTGCACGTAAGTCATATACTCAAGCACGTGCGTACACAGATGCAAATCAACCTCTGGAAAGGTGGGGCACGAAGGAAGAGGACACAACTACGGGTGACACAAGAAGGGGAAAATGGTGACCCCTCTTGGTAGGGACTGACCGTGGAAAGATTTAGAATTTCAAACTTTTGGCCTGAGTTTGCTCTTCTGACTGGTACAATTATTTTAAATTGTGATATGATTCACCAACCATAATTTAGGGCCATGCAGTGGTGGCTTGGGAAGCACAGGAAGACAGGTCTCTGTGAGTTCGAGGCCAGCCTGGTCTACAGAGTGAGCTCCACAGAGAAGCCCTGTCTCTAAAAAACAAAAAAAGTAAGAAAGGATTAAAAAAAAAACAAAGAAAGGATTAAAATTTTAAAATTTTATGTTATTTATTGATCTGCCTACATAACATGTAGAAAGTGGTTCTTTCCTTTGACTTTGTAGATCCTGCAATGGAACTCTGCTAGTCGCAGTTGGCTGCGGGCACCTTTATCCTCCCTCATCTTAACAACCCAACAGTCACCCTCTTAAAGGGCGTGGTTTGGTGACTGGACTCTTTGGTAAAGATTTATGTCACTATTGGTCTTATGGTCTTGAAATCTGGGATGTGATAAGGCACCACTAGGCAGAAGGGTTCGGTTTTGAGATGGGTCTCATGTAGCCCAGGCTGGCCTTCAACCTCCCTGCCTCCCTCCTTCCCTAGTGCTGGGATTAGTCTTTGATGAGCACCCGACAGGGTATCAGCAGTGCTGGAGACTGAACCCTGGGCTGCGAGTATATCAGCAAGAACTCTACCAACAGACCCAAACCCCGAAAGTGCTTTTCCTTCTCACAGCTAAGGAGGCTCCTTAAAGTGAGCCAAGCCCTCACCACAGCCCTCCCACAGATGTCTCCAGCTCTCTCACCCAGAGCTGTAAGCAACAGGCCCACCACCCGAGGGTCGGCGGCCAGCGCTGGGCCAATTCGAGGGTGGATGGCTATGTTGGCAAGGACTCGGGTCAGCTTGACCAGCACGTCCTCGGCCTCTGCCTGTGTCCTGGCTCCTGAGAGCCGCAGCTTTGGTGAGTTCTCCTCGGGTTGGTAGAAGTTCTGAAACAGTGTGAGCAGAGTTTCGACACTCCCGCTCTCTCTGAAGAAAAGTTCCCGGGCCTGGTTACTCTTCGCTGTTACGTTGCCAAGGATAAAAACAATTCGAATTACTAAGTCCTGCAACAAACAGAAGACAGCGTTTATAAGCTCAGAGGAGCTGGAACGGTCACTGGAAAGAATACACTGTGGTTTAGTTTATTCACCACATAACTCATGGTAAAATGGGTCTCATCACTTCAAAGTCTTGCAGTGTTTGAATCCCAGGATGGGTGAAATGTGACAGGAGAGGTTAGAAGCACTTGGTAGCCCCGAAGGAGCACAGAGTGACTGATAAACCCACAGGGTCTGTGGACCCTCACCTCGAAATCTGGGTGGTCTTTAAAAATAAATATGTCACGTGAATTGAAGTTTCAAAGCTAGTATTTCTTCAGCATCCAAACCATTTAATATGCACAAAAATTCCTCTCACTCCTTAACACCCTGATTCCCACTCGACACCCAACTCCCCTCTCAACACCCCGACACCCACTCAACCCCCCAACTCCCCATTCAGCACCTGACTCCCAGACTCCCACTCAACACCCTAACTGGGGACTTAAACCCTAACAGTGAGGTTCCAGCAGGACTTCTTGATTCAGCACTGTTGATAGTTTCAGCCAGGTAAGAAAGTCTGTCTGTCTGTCTGTCTGTCTGACTGACTAACTGACTGATACAGGGTCTCCTCCTGCAGCCCATGCCTAGAACCACTGTGCTACTGAGGGACCCCATAGTAAAACTATGTTTTTACTGATAGTTGCATGATTGACACTTTAAAAATTGTTTGCTAGCTTATACATGTATGTAAATGTACTTTCATGTACATATGCCATATGAGAATATGTGTTTTTATTTATTGGCTTTTTAAAAGATGTGGGTTCTTGTGTCCCATACTGGCCTTGAACTTACTATGTACCCAGAGTTGACCTTGAACTCTAGGCTCTTTGTCCCCACCTCTTGAGTGCTGGGAGGTGTGTAGTGCCAAACCCGGTTTATTTAGTTCTGGGAGTTAGACTTAAAGCTTCGTGCATACTAGACAAGCACCTACCAACTGCCCCCTCATGCCCCCCCATGCTAAAAGTGTTTTTAAGAGGCAGGGGGTAAGATTTAGACTTGAGAGAATGAGGCAGGGGAATTGCCATGAGTTCAAGGCCAAAATGGGCTACATAGTGAAATTCCAGAGCCTGGGCTAGAGAGTGAGAAAGAAAAAAAGAAGAAACATGAAGGGAAAAGGTAGAAGAAAGAGAAAACATTAAATTGAAAACCGGCAATGGGAAACTTTAAAACTAAAGACACAAATGTAAGGTTGGCTTCACTGACATGGTGCTGCTTGCCTGTCATCCCAGCACTGAGGGGATGGCAGAGGGTCAGGAGTTCAAGGTCCTCCCCCTCCACTCTTCAGCAAGTCTGAGGCTATATGAGCTACATGACACCCTGTCTCCAAGAAACAGTCATTTACTGCATTTGACAGTGGTACACAGGATGTTGAATGAGTGGATGGATGGATGGATGGATGGATGGATGGGTGGGTGGGTGGGTGGGTGGGTGGATGGATGGATGGATGGATGGATGGGTGGGTGGGTGGGTGGGTGGGTGGATGGATGGATGGGTGGGTGGATGGATGGATGGATGGATGGATGGATGGGTGGATGGGTGGGTGGGTGGGTGGGTGGATGGATGGGTGGATGGGTGGATGGATGGATGGATGGATGGGTGGATGGGTGGGTGGGTGGGTGGGTGGGTGGATGGGTGGGTGGGTGGGTGGGTGGGTGGGTGGGTGGATGGATGGATGGATGGATGGATGGATGGATGAAAATGACAAAGGAATCCTTGCTAAGGCCCATTGCTGGGCTGTGTGTGACATTTAGTGTGCCAGGCACTGGGCCCTTTTACACTGGGTACTGCAGGAGCTGTGTGGGTGCTATGGCTAGCCAAAGTGGAACAGGACTTGACTGCAGGGTTTCCTGGACCCTGGGGTCTTCCAGCACAGTGGCCACCCCTCCTTTCTGCCATGCTTGCAGACAGCTAAGGATTTATTCTGCCAGTCAGGGCATGTACACCACTCTGGCTTTGCTGGTCATATTAACACTCACATCAGCCAAAGGCTGGGCACATTTTAAACAAGGTACAAAGAAACAGGTAGGATCCTGAGGTGCAGGGCAGCAGGTTGGGGGTGGCAAGGAGTCAAAGCAAGACTGAGGGCAAAGGACACCTTTTTGATTTCTCAGAGACCAATCTGCCAATGTCAGCTTGTTCCTGCTTGTTCTCGAAGGAACATCCCCGATCCTGGCGAGGCAGCAGCAGGCGGTGCCGCTGTGAACCACCCGCCATCATGAAGAAAGGCAGAGCCACGCTTTGTGGCAAGGACTGGAGCCTGTCAGGGTGTGGGATGTTTCCAGAGTCAGTTCAACTGTCCGCATCCAATTAGGACAGCCTCCCGCTGCTCCACCCTGGAAACAATGTGTTCATTCCCAGCTAAGGCTGATGGGCAGCTGTGGAGGCGCAGAGTCCAGAATGACAGTGGTCAAACGGCTCACAGTCTACCTGGCAAGCCTCGGCTAACCTAGGAAGGGAGACGCTGCAAAGAGCGAGAGGCCAGAGGAGCTGGACTTCCGCTAGAGTCATGGGGGACACAGGGTCTCTGGGCCCTTAGTGACTGTCACGGAAGTGAGTGAGTCACAGGCGCCGCACAGTTAAAGTGCACAGGGCACATAGCACTGAACTGTGGGACAGGCTCTACAGATTCAGAGGACTGTGGGGGGGTGCATATCTGAATCCCAGCTTCACAAGGACTGTGAGTTCAAAGCCAGCCTATGAAACACAGTAAGATAGGAAGGAAGGAAGGAAGGAAGGAAGGAAGGAAGGAAGGAAGGAAGGGGGGAAGAGGGTGCAGTGAGCAGTTGGCCATTTGTATTCCCCCAAAGACACTGAACCTCGGGCCTTAACTCCACAGTAAGCACAGAATGTCACCAAGATACCCAAATCTCATGTCACAGTTCCTTCTAGCAATTTCCAATTCAGAAAGGCCCTCCCTGAGCTCTCAAAGTGAGGAACTGAGGAGACAGATCTCCAACATCCAGGCCAGGTGCCACAGAAAGGCAGTATTTCCAAGAACTCCGCTCCTTGGTGGAAAATTCTGCTTCCTATTTTCCAAGCCAATGGCGGTGAGCAGGGTTTCTGCAGACTTTGGTGCGTCTTCTGACTGAGGCTGGACAAGCTATGTCTGTGGAGATCAATACTGGCGTAGCAGTAGCTTAAACAACCAGCACGTGGACCTTCAGATGTGCTGCCATGGGTCCAAAGTGTTCTAGGCAGGCCCCTCTCTGCTTTGATAACCAACCACGACCAAAAGCAACTTGAGAAAGAAAGGGTCTATTTGGCTTTACACTTCCACGTCTCCGTGTGGGAAGTCAGGGCAGGAACCGGAGGCAGGAACTGTAGCGGAGGCCATGAGGAGTACTGCTTCCTGGCAGGAACACCAGCCCAAGAGTGGCCCCACCCACCGTGGGCTGGGTCGGCCTACTTGACCCATCAGTTAAAAAAAAAGCCCCACAGGCTTGCCTGCACCCCAATCTGATGGAGGCATTTTTCCCAACTGAGCTTCTCTCTTGCCAGTTGACCCTAGCTCGTGTCAAGCTGACAAAGCAACAGAACTAACCTGCCCACAGGCTTAAAAGACACACATGAAAACTTCCATTTTTGCCGTCCGAACAAAGCTGTTCTTGGCTTCTCACCCCAGACAGCAAGCTCCTATTCTGGTCCACAACAGCTGTGTTGGTGTTGCCTGGTGGGGGTCTCCCACCCCCAAGAGAAAACACTAAAAGAGACAGCAAAGACATCCTAAATGCTCTAGAATGTTGTCTGAGGCACCCAACAGACCGCTTCTTCATCTTGCTGAGTTATCGTCAGGACCGAGTCCTTCACTCACCAGTGGGTTTGTTTTCTTCTTTTCCTTTCCCCTCTTCTTAGGTTCCCCTGCCGGGGTACCTCCCCCCCCATCGCTCACTATTCAGCTACCAGGAACATTTAACCCAGAGCCTGTGAATTCATCTGACAGACCAAGTGACACTTTTTCCAACCCCCCTCCCCCGTCCTTGACATGTCTAAAATATCTTCAGTTCTAATGTCGATGTGGGTCATAGCGCTACAAAGAATCAGTTTGAAGTAGCTGTGGAGAAGGAAGAGTTAACACCGTCACATGCCTCTCTCCCCTGGAAGAGGGAGGAGGTGGTTCCTGGCAGTAGTGGTGCCAACTGAAGGATGGCACGCGGGATCAACAAGCGAGGAAGACAGATTGTGCCGTTCGCAGCTCCCACCGCCGGCTGCCCTCACCGTTTCTTTCTGTCCCTTGACTGAGGCGTCTTTTCCTCCTACCTCTTGTAAATATGTTTTCCAGGGAGCCAGGAGCACAAAATAGGCCACAATAGAAGCGGTCTCGTGAATCTTGCGTGGTTCAGCCACAGTCCTGGGCAAGGGTCTCTGTGAGACCATGGCCTCATTTTAAGTGGCCTGGGCTCGAATTTCTACCCTGAAGAGTCTCCCCCACCACCAAATCAAACCTGCACAGAGGTTATCTACCTGCCCGACCTACCCACCCGAAGTCCCCCAAACACAGAGTATGCCTAGAAAGTCGGGTGTCATGCCATTTGCCTATGGTCCCATCACTTGGGAGGCAGAGGCAGGAGGATCTCTGAGTTCGAGGCCAGCCTGCTCTACACAGTGAGTCCTGGACAGCCAGAGCTACAGGTGAGGCCTTGTCTTGAAAAGCAAGAACAACAAAGTATGCCACAAATGACAGATTACCAGGTTCACAGGCCCACAAATCTCACAACAGAAACAGTTCCTTCAGCACAGGGCTCTCCATCTCTCACTCTTTGCTGGTCCCTGAAAACAACCTCCACTTCCACAGTGATTTTTAAACCAGCACATCGGCCCACGTTCACACTACAAATTACATGGTTATTTGAAATAACAAAATGAACAGGAATCTGGAAAGGCTCTTGGTATCCCTGAGAAGGCAGTCTCAGAATAATCAGTTCATACGGTCTAACTTTGCTGAAAATAGAATTAGTTATCAGCAGCTACCGCCAACCAGAACACAGACAAGCTGCACACTACCGTAAGGGGCGGGCTGACCTTCCTTCAGCATGACAGACATGGCTTCCTCCTGCCAGCATGGTATGCCCTAAACGGCACGCACTTTGCTTAGACAATATGGTCCCAACAAGTTATAAACGAAGGGCTTTAACTATGGTAGGACACAGAAGAGGAGCTTGTTGTAGGGAACAGTATACGACCACCTCCAGTGACGTGATCAGGAGTAGCTACTGTGGGAACTACCTTCCATCTGACAGATACTGGCCTAAAGCCAGCAAGAGAGTGCCACCCCTACTCTGAAGTATGAAATTGGGGTTTCTGGAGACTGCACTGTGAGGGGCAAGCAGGGCCTGAATAAGGACGTCTAAGCATGCGAATGCACTTCAATACCTCATTCCTAACTACCCTCAACAGCCAACGCTCCAGCCCTGAGGCAGTCTTTAGGGGAAGGGGGCTTAAAACAGGGTCTCTCCACATAGCCCTGGCTGTCCTGGAACTCACTATATAGACTTGGCTGGCCAAAAACTCACAGAGATCTGCCTTCACCAACCTCTCAAACTGGTTGCCTCCCTTCTCTTGTGAAAGGCGCCCCTGGTGGCCTGTCTGTGCACTGCAGGAGGAGACTTGGTCCAGCTTCATCTTGGGAGCAGAACATTCCTTTCTGCTCGAAAGCATCCACTGGCTGTCCCCTCACCCTGAAGGAGCATCCAAATCAGTCACCTGCCCTGTGTGACTGACAGTGCTTCCCCCCACAACGCTCCCCACCCACAGGCAGCCAGACCGAGCAGATGACTCTCATACACTCCCCTCAGCACCCTAAAATAGATCCTGTACATGATGCTGACCACGGGTGAAGGACTGATGTGTAGCTGTCCCAGAAGGGATAAACTCCACAGATTCCCTGTACTTAGGAGAGAACTCCTGCCCAGGAAAACCTTTTTAAAAGACCTTTAAGAATTTAGTTGGGAGGGGGTGGAGATAAATGAATTGAAAATTTAACACCTCCCATACCTTTAACCAAAGAATTAATCAAAAAGTCCTGTTTTTAAACTCTGGCTAAAAAAATGCCTGCATCTTTGAGTTGGGTCAGGATCACCAGTTTGCTTTATTTATCTGACTTTCTACCTTTAAATAAAACCTAAACATTATGTGAGTTTGCAGGTGGCTGAAGAATAAATGTATGTCACCAAAGATAGGCTGCAGACTCCTGGGAAAATGCTGACTTACCTATAGACACTGGTGGTGGGTTAAAAGTTGGCCTGAGAGAATATATATCAGACCAATCTGAGAGACCACAGACTTAAAACTTGGGATCTAAGCAGACCATTCTGAAGGCAGAGATGACCACTCACCCACCCACCCACCTACCCATCCATCCAACTGCCAACCCACCCACCCACCCACCCACCCATCCATCCAACTGCCAACTCACCCACCCACCCACCCACCCAATCAGCAATTATTTACTGATTACCCACACTCCATGCCTCTGAATGCGGCTGCCACTCAAAAACAGCAGGGCAACAGTTAGACTTTTACTGTGCTGGGTTCCTTTTTAAGCCACAGACATGAAGGCATCTGAGTGGGGGAAGAGCCGGTTCCACAAGGACAAAATCAGTGGGAGCTGGAAAGAATGAGCAAGCTCAGGACCACTGTGCCTGCCCGGTCAGGGGTACAAAAGGAGGGCAAGGCTGAACAAGGAGCGAGCTCAGCCAAGCGCCTGCTCTCTGGGCACTGCTGGGAATGTGCCTGTAGAGAGGCCGGGAAGGCAGCCAAAGGGCATACTCCTGCCAGGGAGGAGGCAGAGAGCCAGCCAGTGGAAGCAAGTTACCACACAAAGACAGCAGGGGAAGGGGGTGGAGGGCTCTTCCTAACCAATCCACTTCAGCTGCTAAGAGGATGTGAGGAAGAGAGGGTGGGTTATTTCTGGGCTGCTGAATGCCTGGCCTGAGCTAGAAACATGGGGACGGGTGGGATGCTCTGCTTTCTCCCATCTCTAGGCATCCCAGGTTTCTCTTCCTGCAACAGGATGTCGGAGCTGTCCAAATCAGAGCTCAAACTGCATGCCTGTCTGGAGGGGCTGCTTACCCTCCAGGTCTACGTGGAACAAGAGGCTGACTTTAAAAATACAGCACAAGCAAGTGCCAGTCTGCTGGTTCCAGACCCTGTTCGCAAAGCTTTGCGTGTGACCCCGCATCTAGGAGATCCGTTTAGAGAAGAGGAAAGATGGAAATTTGTCCTGCCCAAAAGAGCTGGGGAGGTGGCAGATCAATGGTGACAAGTGTCCTTGGTGAACTCTGTGTGACCCTTGTGAAAGACCGTCCCTTACATAAGTCTTATTTCAGGAGTTTTATACCAGAGTTCATGCCCAGTAGATATTTACAGAAGAAATGGTGAAAACCCCCTCATGTTCTTCCAAAATTCAAACCCACACGTATTTTGATGGGCTTCTAAATGCAGCGGGGCTGACGTCAGAGGCACCTCGGAAGCTAGCCCTGATTCAGCGCCACAGTTTGCTCCTTCTCCCTTATTAAGCCCATCTGTTTGCACATTTGGTTTGTAGCAAATGCAATTTACACCATAAAGCAGACAATATGTGCCTATGTCTTAAATGAGATCTATCATTTAATTGGATCCTGATAGGAATTCTTACCTAACTGGAAAGCGTGGCTTTGAACCAAGCTGATGGCAACTGTTTTCTGTCTCAGCTTTGTGCCCACTGAGACCCGAGCTGCAGATCGTCTTAGCACTTGGACAAGTTAATTTACATAGACATAAGTCGGGGACGTGCTTGTTGTCCCTGTGGAAGTCTATTCTGAAAGCTGAGAGGAGCCCCACCCCCACCCCCAGCAAAACACCACATGCAGACTTAGCTCACTGCACCCAGGGCTGGGAGTAAGATGTGTTGTCAACAGAGATAACACAGCACTCTCAAACATGTCTGCTGCAAACTTACGAAGTTCAGACGTGGGTACACACACACACACACACACACATCTGTACTCTTTCAAGGGGAAAAATCAACAGGAATATTGGATCATTTTAATGACAAACAGTGCTTGTCTCATAACAAATCAACAACTGGGGGCTTGTCTAGCTAGCTGTGGTCCATGAGACCTCCCCTGGGCAGGTCGTTCTTAGGGTCCCAAGGGCCCCACTTCATTCCTCCTTCATGGGCTATTCAGATCAGTGCTGTATGCCTGCCAAGGATGACAGCTGGTCCCAGGACAACTTGTTTTGACAAAAGTCTGGCAGAGAATATTGGGAGAAGAGTCTAACACAACATAACATCACATCTTGTTTTCCCCCAAGAAACTGTCTCTGTAGCTGGGAGAGCTCAGTGAGAGAGTGCTTGTTTAATGTAACCCCTTCCACAGGCACACACACACACACACACACAGAGAGAGAGAGAGAGAGAGAGAGAGAGAGAGAGAGAGAGAGAGAGAGAAAGAGAGAGAGAGAGAGAAAGGCAGAGACACAGAGAAACACAGAGACAGAGAGACAGACAGAGACAGAGAGAGACAGAGAGAGACAGAGACAGAGAAACAGAAAGACAAAGAGACAGAGAGAGACAGGGACAGAGCACAGACAGATCAGAAATCGTGAGCTGTCCAACAGCCCAACATTTTGCTCGAGAGGCTCCGTTGGCTGGCCACACCACTGGCTTCATTCTTTGACATGCTCACCCTATGTCAGGATGACCTGAGTGATCATTTGTGACCTTTGGGGGTTCATCTAAAAGTCACTTCCTACAAACCGAAGGCTTCGTCTCGGGAAGCCACCTCAACTATTTGTGGGACAGGTTCTCCGAGCTGCTGCTTGGGCAAGAATTTCTTAGAAATGGGCTCTTGGGTCGCACCCCAGACCTCAATCAGAAGCCCCCAGGGTGAGGCCCAGCAACCACAGTTGCAAAGCTCCCTGGGCGAGCCATGCCAATGAGAAAGCATCGTGGAGGCAGGGGTTAAACCGAGACACCTCTACTGTCTAGTGTTATTGTGTGGCTTTACAAAGACATACGAATTCACATTCCTACTGGACCATTTTCGCATCACAGATGTATAGAAATGAAAAGTGAGGGCCACCTACCCCTCCTTTCATTTTTAGCACACGCAGAGAGGCCTGTTCTAAATGCCAAAGTCACACCTAACGGCCGTGAAAGCGGTGATGGGTCAGATGCTGGCTTTGGGTACTCTCTCATGTAATCTTTTTTCTCCCTTTAACAAAACAACAGCAGATGGGGAAGAGATATTTCACATCTCCCATCAGCAGTAAAGCCCCGGGACAGGATTTCCCCCTCTGCTGTGGAAGTGACTGTGACTTCCTGTGCAAGCGCCCTGTCCCCTGATAAGATCGCTTTGTGGGGGGGGGGGCTGCAAATGTGACATTTGTCAGTGTGAAGCTTGTTCTGTTTTGTTTGTTTGGGGATCACTATATAGCCCAGGCTAGCCTAGGCTACATAGCAAGACCAAGTGACTGAGAAAGAAAGAGATAGATTGATTTAAGATGGCTCATCGGTGAGACAAGCTGCACCCAGAAGTGAAGGGTGACGTGTCTCCACGTTGCTGAGAGAACACAGTGGCCATCCGGATCTCAGAGCAGAGGATACACTCCAGGCTCCAGTCAGAAGCGGATACGTAGACAAGGAGAGGGACACAAAAACGGAAATGGACAAGACGGGTCTGACACTAGGAGCTGAACCCAGAACCTTTCACTGTGCCTCTGGGTTACTCCCCCAGACCCAGACTGGTGGTCCTGTCCTTCACGTCATTCAACATTACTTTTTAAATTATCTTTGTTTTCTGTGTATGGGTGTTCTAAGTGCAAGCATGTTTGTACACCACTGCAGTGCCTGGTGCCGGCAGAGGCTGGATGTCTGTGGCTGCCGTGGGAGTGCTGGACACAAAGCCAGGTTCTCAGCAAGAGTAGCCAGTGCTGACCCACTGAGCCAGCTCTCCAGTCCTCATCGTGATTTTTATATGCATAACAGTTTCAAATTTTACTCATCTTGTAGGTCACGGAAACTGTTCAGAGACACCCTTTTGTTTTATTGAACGTGTTCACAAATTTGGTTTAGGCCAGATTAGCTTTTCCTGTTTTGTTTTGTTTTTTTTTGTTTTTTTAAGACAGGGTTTAGACACTGTTTCTGTTGTGTAGTCCTGGGTGTCCTGGACTCCAGACCAGGCTGGCCTCCAGCTCAGCAATCCACCTGCCTCTACCTCCTTGAGAAAAAGACAGGAGCCACCACACCTGGCTCAGATGAACACTTAAATATTCCTAGCACAATACTTTTGAAAAGGCTACACCACAGAGAAGGGGCATTTGTACAGGCAGGTATGGAGGTAAAATCTTTGACGTTCCAGTTCATCTGCATAATCACTGTGAGTGCACGCACAATCATTGTCTTTCTCAACTATGCAGAGGGCGGAGCGAACAGCAGTTTTGAAAGGATGATTTTTTAGCCAAAAGTACAGTAAATGTCAAACTGAGGAACGCTAGCTAATTTTACTCCAACTCAACACAAGCTAGGGTCAACCACAAGGAGAGAGCTCCAGCTGAGGAACTGCTCCATGAGACCCGGCTGCTCATTGTTGTCCTGACTGTGATTGATGGGGAAGACCCAGCCTTTACACCTTTACTGTTCACAGCTTTTCCTCAGCACACGGAGTGAGGACAGTGGCCTGTGTGAGAGTCCGTCTCCCGAACCAGACTGTACTTGGTATCCACTGAGAAAGAAATCTCTCCTTCAGTTATCTATCTGGTCTTTCATTTAAGTTTGTTACGGAGGTTTTCTGTCACAATGAAGGTCAGAACTGTAGCCCTCAACCATGGTTTTAACCAGAACTTAGAATCGTCTGGGGCCCCTATAAAGAAAGAAGGGTCCCCTGTCCGATTCCTAACCAGGTGGACGCTGCTGAGCTTCTGAGTTAGACAAGATCAGGCATGTGTCGGGATGGTACGGCATAGTTTAGGTATGGAATCTGGGTTTCTAGTACTCTCTGAAGGTTGACTAGGTAAATTCTTTGTAAACACCACCTTCTCCTCCTGGCATGGGGAGGGGACTTAGAAATAAACAAAACCTCCCTGAGCAAAGGCACTCCAGACCGGTCCCAATGGCTGAGCACTTGCTGTTAGGTAAGTATATTTCTGCTTAGCTAATCTTGCCGAAACAGTTCTCACGGCTGGGGCACAAATAATCACAGTCAAACTCAGAGGTGCAAGCCTCTAAACCACTGCAGAGCATCTTAGTGCGGGGTGTAGGACCTCTAGAACCCGGCTTTATATATCGGTTTGGGCTGTTTCTTTGGGCCTGTGCTGATCTGAAGTGACTTTAAAGATTTCTTTATTTATTTTACGTATGTGAGTACACACTGTAGCTGTCTTCAGACACAGCAGAAGAGGGCATCGGATCCCATCACAGATGGTTGTGAGCCACCACGTGGGTGCTGGGAATCAAACCCCGGGCTCCCCGGGTAATCTCTCTAGCTCCACGGGTACTTTCATAAAAGTTTAAAACGTAAGATAAAACCAACAACTTAAAAACTGTTTCTTCAGTTGGGTATGACGGGGCTCGCCTGAGATCTCAGCACTGGGAGGCAGAAGAATTCAAGAGCTCAAGGTCACCCTGGCTACCTATCAAGATGAAAGCCATCCTGAGCTTTAGGGGAGGGGGCTTGTCTCAAACCCAGACCCGACCCCACACTGTTGATCTCACTAATGAGGAAGCCAATATGATAATAAAGTTCTTTCCAGGAGCAATCAAAGAGCTGAGCATTTATAAGCATTTAAAAGGATATTAGTGCTAGGCATGGTAGTACACACCTCTAGTCCTAGCACTCAGGAGATGGAGTAAGAGAAACAGAAATTCAGAGCCACCCTTGGCTACACAGCAAGTTCAAGGCCAGCCTGGGTTATGCAAGATCCTATTTCATAAAACAAAATAAAAACCAAGAATATTAGAATAAGATTTGGGGGTCAGAACCTGTGGTAGTATTGAGTGAGAATCATCTCCAGAGGCTTATATTTTAAATAGTAGGTCTGCAGTTGGAAGAACTGTTTGGGAAGGATTAGGAGGTGTGGCTTTGCTGGAGAAGGTGTGTCATCATGCCTTCGAGCTGCCATGATGGGCTCCCTAACTTCCTGAAATGTGATCCCAAATTAAAGGCATTCTTTTAGAAGTAACTGAAATACACCAGGATGTCAGCTTACAAGGTAATGGACCCCAACTTCCGAAGTCATCCTATCTAGACATCTACATGTTGATGTGCAACTTCACAATGTCTAGGCTTCAAACAAATAGTCAGTAGAAAATTAAAACACTGACCACACCCCTAATGACTGAGGATGCTGTGTGTGATTGATGGTTTACATATGCTTGGCCCAGGAAGTGGCACTAGTAGAAGGTGTGGCCTTGTTGGAGGAAAAGTGTCACTCGGGATGGGCTTGGAGACACTCCTCCTAGCTGCCTGAGGATGCTCAGTCTGTTCCTGGCTTCCTTTGGATGAAGATGTAGAACTCTCAGCTCCTCCTGCACCATGCCTGCCTGGATGCTGCCATGCTTCTGCCTTGATACTGGACTGAACCTCTGAACCTGTAAGCCAGCCTCAATTAAATGTTTTTATTTATAAGACATGCCTTGGTCATGGTGTCTGTTCACAGCAATAAAACCCTAACTAAGACACTGTGGAACCACGTTTCTCCCACTTGTAACTTATCAGTGAGCTTTAAATACTTTTACATTTCCTGAGGTAAGAACAGTTCACTCACAGCATAACGCGTAGGCAGCAAAGCACAGCACGTCATAGATTTTCACTTTTAACGTTGGCAAGTCATTGCTTTGGCTTAAGGGAGGAGATGAAGGGAAAGCCATGGGATATTCGGGGGTGGGGTGGGGAGGAGAGCAGCAGGCCTGCAGCGTTAATGTCATCTTCACAGGGAAGGGCTCAGGACCTATCAGTGGGAGCATGGACATTAGCTTTCTGAGGTCTGGCTACGTCACACATCAGCTGTTTGCTCCACATAGGTACAGCAGTGTTTCCTGTTGTCACCCAGACTCCTTGCTGGATGGAGTTCAAGGTCATGTCATCTTTCCTCCTGAATTCAGACTCAGTTTTCAACATGTCTGCTCTACTGCAGGAAATCACAATTCTGACGGGGACCTTGTCATTAGCCCCTTTGTCCTTCATAGAGCCATACAGCAAAAGACACGGCCTGGTTCTCAACAGCTTGGACCAGGCTCAGGAGGGCATTTTCCAAGTCTCTGCCCCTGCCACCCACCTCAGTGCTCTCGAGTGTGTGGGGAAGGCTGAAGCTTTGTGCACCCCAAAATGTACAAGAGGTGGCACACATATCTACTAGGTTGTGATATTGATCAACTGGAGAATGTTGCTTCCTTCCTCTTTTACTCCAATGCCAGAGTTCCTAGGATCCCTGGTCAGTCAGTTCACACTCAGTTCACACTCAGTCAGCTTACGCTCAGTCAGCTTACACTCAATCAGCTCACACTCAGTTCGCACTCAGCCAGTTCACACTCAGTTCGCACTCAGCCAGTTCACCAGCTCACACTCAGTTCACACTCAGTCAGCTCACACTCAGTTCGCACTCAGCCAGTTCACACTCAGTTTGCACTCAGCCAGTTCACCAGCTCACACTCAGTTCACACTCAGTCAGCTCACACTCAGTTCACACTCAGTCAGCTCACACTCAGTTCGCACTCAGCCAGTTCACACTCAGTTCGCACTCAGCCAGTTCACCAGCTCACACTCAGTTCACACTCAGTCAGTTCACACTCAGTTCACACTCAGTTCGCACTCAGCCAGTTCACCAGCTCACACTCAGTTCACACTAAGTGGCACAGCTATTCTTGGAGTGGCCAGAGGTTTTACAAACATCTTTCTCCAGATCAGACATGTATATTTACTCGTAAAATTGTTCAGTTTCCTGCAGTTTCTGCTTGGCTTTTGAGAAGATAATGCCCATAAAAAAGTCCTCTTTGGCTTCTGCGTCTTTCTTGGAGGCCCTTAGCTCCATCCTGAAGACTCATCCTGAAGACCATCTCCAGGAGAATGTTGGAGAATGGAACTATAAAGACCACAAATTTCAGTTAAAAAATAAAACATAGAACACCTACAAGATGTCTTTCCAGGTTATAATAAAATAGATTTTCTATCTCTTTTTTTCCTGTTAAAAAGGAAACTCCTGGAGCTTAGAAGACAGATAAAACGCTCTCTGGGCAAGAATAAGGACCTGAGTTCGGGTCCCCAGCACACCAATAAACAGCTGCATGACGTGACTCACTAGCCATCCCGGCCCTGGACAGGTGGGATAGCGTCCTGCTGGCAACCAATCAGTGAGCTCCAGGTTCTCCAGAAAGCCCCACCTCTAAACATAAGATGGACAGCAATAGAGGATACCTGACATTGACCTCTGACCTCCACAGGCATATGCATGGGAGTACACACCTCACTCCCCCAAAACACAGCCCCTCCCCCCAAAGGCAAATGAAAAAAAAGAATCCAAGACAGCAAGGTTTATCCTTGGGTTAACTCACTGTCCAAAGATTATATTATAGTTAGATTACAAAGATAAAGTTTAGTTTACAGAACCTAAGTTAGGCAGTGCTTGACAGACTAGGGAATACACCTTGAAGTATCTTGAGCAAGTTCATATATTGTCTGACATGAGAAATTCTCGAATTTTAAAGAATATCATGTATAGAAAACAGAAAACACTCGTGTGAAGACCCAAGAGCAGAGCTGTGTATGACAAGGCACACTTGGTGAGCTGAGGCCGGAGGACCTCAAGGACAGGTTAGTCTGGATTACATATGGAGTTCTAGGTCAGAAATAGAGAACTAACTGATACGGTTATCCTCATCTCCATACGTAAGCCTCTCTCTCTCTCTCTCTCTCTCTTTCTCTCTCTCTCTCTCTGTGTGTGTGTGTATAATAAATATAGATGCAGTTTTAGAATGTAAAAAACATATTACACATTTTTGCTGGTCGATTCAAGCTATGTCATTTCATAAACACTTTATCCTGAGGGCAGGTGGCTCAGCAGTAAGAGCACTGGCTGTTCTTCCCGAGGACCCAGGTTCAGTTCCCAGCACCCACGTGACAGCTCACAACACTCTGTAACTCCAGTTCCAGAGGATCCAGTACCTCTGGGGTCCCTGCCTGCAGGTGGCACACAGACAGACACTCAGGCACACATATGTTACACAGATAGATAACTAATACGTAAATACATAGATGATAAGTAGATAGATAATTCCTCAAATACTTTAACTTGAAATTCCACATACTAAAATACAACACGATCAAAGAACTTAAAGGCTAAAAGAATCTTGAAGGTACATCTCACGTAGTGGATCTCAGGCTTTTGCCTGCATATTAAACCCCCGTGGTTCTTATTAAAAGGCATAGATGGGGCCTCTCTCTGCCTGCCTGACTCCATAAACCTGAGGTGAAGTTCAGTGGGGGGCGGGGGCTTCTACTGAAACAGCCAGTGTACCTCATGCCGCCGAAGGACAACTCCTGGAGGCAGTCTGTAAATCCCCCCACCCCCGAGAAGAACAAAACTCCCGCGGTCTACCCCCTAAATCAGGACCCTCCTGTGACACCCCCACTGTATGCAGGCAGTTTCTGTCTCTGGTTATTCTGTTCAATCCCGGCAGGCACTCACTGTCACCTGGGGCCATTATGCCACAAATGGAACGGAGCTTCCGGTAAGACTAACACACTAGAAAGACAAACTCACTCAGCATTGACTTCTACAAGGACACCAGGGCATTGAGGACACCAAACAAAGGCATGCATGACTGACCTGGTTCTTCTGGTATTTGTTCAGTAGACTTAAAAACAAGGCGTAACATCTGGGACATCTGGACAGGGCCGCACAGCAGTCATGGTAAAAGGTGAGTTTGCTGTGGGAAATGCCAAGTGGGAGAATCAGAATAAATGCTATATTTTTAAAAATATTTAAGTGCATATATTATTGCTGTAAATGCGGACCACACAAGTTCATGAAAAGAAGCCCAGAAATACCCCCATAATCCAGAGAAAATGCAAAGAGGCTTGCTATCTGCTCTAGACTCTGAGAGGACAGAGCAAGGGCATTTCTAAAGCCCCCTCCTCGGTGGGGCTGAAGACTTAACTCAGTGTTAAACACTTGTCTAGCAAGAGGCCCTGCTTCCCAGGAGGAGGCGGAACTCTAAAGATGGCAGAGCACTGTCCTACTTTGCTTTCTATTGCTGTGATGAACGCCGTGACCTTATAGCTTACAACCTGTCATGAAGGCAAGCCAAGGCAGAAACTAAAGCAGTGACCATGGAGGAGTGCTGCTCACTAGCTTGTCTGGCGGTGGCTTGCTCAGCCTGTCCTCATATACAGCCCAGAACAAGCTGCCTAGCAGTGGTACCATCCCCCAGTGGGCTGGCCCTCTACCAACAATCATTCATCAAGAAAATGCCTCACAGACTTGTCTATATAGGCAATCCCTGTGTGTGTGTGTGTGTGTGTGTGTGTGTGTGTTGTATGGAGGTTTCTTCTTTCCAGATGACTAACTCTAGGTTTCTGTCTAGATGACGAGAAACTGACCAGCATTCAGATTCAGGTAGGATGTTAAAAACGGGAAGCTCATAAATTGCTACAGTATCTGTTTGGACGGCTGCCAGTCTGCCGGGACCCTGTCAGAAGCAGGTATAAAAAATAGCACCAGCCAAGGTCGCCCTTAGGACAAGCAACCTGAAAGTGTTTCACAAGCAGGGAGCAAACCTCAAAGACAATACTGACAAGCCCAGGACAAACAGAAACCCTGTGTGTGTGTGTGTGGAATTGTTTCTCTCCTCTACATTAGAGCCTCAGAACTGAATCAGGCTGTTAGGCTTGGTGACAAGTGGCTTTTCCTACCAAGCAAGCCATCTCAGCAGCCTCCTTTTAAAACAGGCTGGTCTCAGGCTCACTTTGTATCTGAGGATGACCTTGAACTCCCAATTCTCCTGCTTCTACCGTAAAAGGGCTGGGATGGGCCACACTCCCAGCTTAAAAGATAGTCATGTATTTCCCACATACTATAACTTTTAAAAATATGTAGCTTATATTTCAATAACCTAGAAAATCTAAAACTACATCTGAATACAAACGAAAATACTACAAATTGCAATTTGTTAGGATACAGTTAAAGCAGCATTTAGAGAAAAATGAAAAGCCTTAACAAGATCAAAAAGAAGATGAGTTTGTAACTAAGACAGATAGAAGCAAAACATAGTATCTTCAGAGTAAAGGAGAAGGGTTAGTGAGGAGAAGCAGGAAGAGTAAGATAGGAAACATACAATGAAATGGATCAATACATATACTGATTCTTTGCAACAACCTAATGATTGGGGGCTGGAGAGATGGCTCAGCAGTTAACAGCACTGGCTGCTCTGGCAGAGGACCCAGGCTTAGTTGCCAGCGCCCACATGGTGGCTTGGCCTGTGGCTCCAGCTACAATAGATGAAGCAGCTTCTTCGGATCTCTGAGGGCATATGTATGCATGCTCATGGTACACATATGTACGTACATACATACATACCTACATACATACCTACATACATACATACCTACATATGTACATACATACATACCTACATACATACCTACATACATACATACATACCTACATACATACATACATACCTACATACATACATACATACCTACATACATACATACATACCTACATACATACATACATACCTACATACATACCTACATACATACATACCTACATATGTACATACATACATACCTACATACATACCTACATACATACATACATACCTACATACATACATACATACCTACATACATACATACATACCTACATACATACATACATACCTACATACATACATACATACCTACATACATACATACATACATACATACGTACGTACATACATACCTACCTACCTACATACATACATACATACATACAAACAAACGTACATACATACATACATACATACCTACCTACATACATACATATGTACGTACATACATACAAACAAACGTACATACATACATACATACATACGTACGTACATACATACAAACAAACGTACATACATACATACATACATACATACATACATACATACAAACAAACGTACATACATACAAACAAACGTACATACATACAAACAAACAAGCACTTACAAGTATTCATAAAATGAGTATTTTAAAAAAACAAAAAAACTGAAAAAAAGCAATGTCAAACCTTTGGCAAGATTGATCAAGGAAATTTAAAAGGTTGTTAAAAATCAAACTAAACACAAAAAGCAATTCTAAGAACAAAGAGGGCCACATGATATGGGAGGAAAAAGTGTGAGCTCTGGAGACAAGATGCCTGGCTTGCACTGCAGCTCTGTGACCTGCTGACTGTGTGTGCCCGGTGTCAGATGAAGACGTCAGGGAAGGGACCCATTAGGTTAGTACCTGGGAAGTACCTAGACAACCCAGCCTACGATAACTACAGCACATGTATCCGAAAATAAGTAAAACAAATCAAACTGCATCGTTAGAGACAAAGCTGATTAAAATCAACATTGGTTGACGGAAGTACTAGTACCTGAACCTAGGGCCTCCCACAAGGAGCTCTACTACAGAGTTACCACCATGCCAAACCCATTTATTTTTGGAAACAGGGTTTTAAGATGTACCCCAAGCTAGACTCTGTCTGATCTTTCTGGCTCAGTCCCCTGAAAGTTTGGGTGAAACTATTTAATATTGTTTGAAAGCATTAGGGGGTGTCTTAGTCAGGGTTTCTATTCCTGCACAAAGCATGATGACCAAGAAGCAAGTTGGGAGGAAAGGGTTTATTCAACCCTGCACAAAAATAGGATGGCAAAGGAAAAGGCAAGGTCAATGTAAGTCACTGACCTTGTGCTCTGAAAAACCTGAAACAATGTATTAGTTAACTAAGTTCAATGACACCCACTAGCTTCCCACAAGAAATCCTAGCTCTCAGGAGGCTGAGGTCTCTGTGAGTTGGAGGCCAGAATGATCTAATTATTTTCAACCGGCCAAACCAAGTGGCAATCTTTAAGGTTAGAAGACAGCTAGTGCTCGCCAGTTTTGTATTAAGGTCCTTCCTAAGCAATGTAGAAAAGAAAAGCCAGGAGCTAGTCGTGGTGGCTCCGATAACACTTGGGAGCCCAAGGCCGGACTATGAGGAGTTCAAGGCCAGCCTGGACTATGGGGGTGAGACTATCTCAACATATTAAATTAAAACTAATTAAATTTCAATTCTTAAAAGAGGTGCGGGGAAGAACTGGAATGTTTTTTGACAGAAACAGAATATCATTCTTATTTGCAGATAACTTACAGAGACAATATAAGAGAATCTATAGACAAACACAGATAATGCTCATCACATTCCTGAAAATAACGTTAATAGGTAAATATTGATTGTATTTATAATCATCAGTATAGCCTATGAGAAAGCCTATTTCCATAAACCTAAACATAAATCATGAAAGGATGTGAAATCCTTATGGAGATATCTAGAAAATTGTATTAAAGGCCTTTAAAAAAAAAGCCAGGTGAAATGGTACATACTCTTAGCACTTAGGAGGCTAAGACAACAGGACTGGACTTTGGACTACAAAGTCAGACCCATGAGAGAGAGAAAGAGAGAGAGAGTGTGTGTGTTGTGGGTGTGTTTATCAGCACCTGGCTAGATTTGAGTGATTAAAAGTGCAAAGGTGACTAGTGAATGTGTGAGTCCAAGTTCCAACAACAGACACAAGAGTCTAGGAGTGTGATGCTGGAGACACCCACGGCACCCGCTGAGCACTGTCTCTGGGTGTCAGCACGGCTTACCTGTAAGAGTGAGTTTGTATCAGGATGGCCAATGCTCCTGCCTCCGACCTGCGGGCTAGAGAGCCTGGCTACAGGAGGGAACTGTGAAAACTCCTCATAGTAGAAAGTATAAAAAGAGAGCCTGCTTCTGCTGTGTGGGCTCCTGTTCCTCTCTCTCTCTCTCTCTCTCTCTCTCTCTCTCTCTCTCTCTCTCTCTCTCTCTCTCTCTCTCTCGCCTCCTGTCTTTCCACGGCATTAATGTCACCTAATGAACTCCATACTCCAACAACTCATTTCAGTGACCCTCTTGAGCCCCCTTCAGAAACCTTCCCAAAATAACTTACAAACGAAGTGACACTGGGCTTGGATCGGCCATCTCCCTTTTGAATTAAAGCACCTAAGTAGTATTTCCAGTATGACAAAGAGGTTGGTACATTTTGTGGTACATGGTTCTCTATCACCAAGGGGCAGTGAAGACAAGCAAAATAAAACGCATTAGGCTAGTTCCCAGCCCTCTAAGTGACTGACCAGCCATAAACTCGGGAGTTGCATCAGACTCACACAAGAAATCAGCTCAAACCGGGCCTTTTCAACTGCTCTCAAGATGTGGTCTTCTGTAGATGAACGTGAAAGGACAAAAAGTCCTGTCCAGTCATATGCAAATGCATCAGCATTTGCCCAGTTTGCTTTTCTTGGCAGCGAAAAAGAAAACTGACTAGGAGCAACGTGTGGCAGGGAAGGCTTTATTTGGCTTATGTTTCCGCACTACAGTCCCGGTGACCGAGGGAAGGAAGGGAAGTCGGGGCACTCAGAGAGTAGCACAAACCTCTCATAGCTCAGCCCGCTTTTCCTATAAGCCAGGCCTGCCGCCCAGGCTAGTGGGCGGGACACGCCCCTGCAGACATGCTCCCAGGCCCCTCAGAGGGAGGCTGGTCCTCCACTGAAGTTTCCCACTTTGAACCGAGGTTACAAAAACTAACAACTACACGGTTTTTTTTTTTGTTGTTGTTGTTTTTGTTTTTTGTTTTGTTTTGTTTTTTTAATGAAGTGTTTTCTTAGTCTACCTACCTAAATACTCTGGCGATGTTGGAACAGACGTCCTTGTCATCCACGTGCTGTTCCGTCACTGTGCAGAGATGAGGAAAGGCCCCGATGCTCAGGAGCTTGCTTCTTGTCAGTGGGGAATCGACCAAGTTTCTCAAGGTGGCAGTGGTCTAGGAGAACGTGTGTGCGGGTCATTTTCTTAAAGCTTAAAATAAGGCGGCAGGGCTAGGTGACCCGTGCCTCCCCCCACCCCACCCCAGGGAAGGGGAGGGGTCTGTGCCCAGAAGCTGGAGAACAAAGAAGCCTAAACCACATAGAAAGCCAGGAGGTAGTGGCATATGCCTGCAATCCCAGTAACTAAGTCGAGGGGAAACTGTTACAAGTTCAAGGCCAGCCTGAGCTACAAAGGGACTGTCTCGGATGAACCAATACAAAGAAATGTAGATGGAATATTAGCATTTTTAGATAAATAATTTACCAAACCCTCAGAGTTAGAGAAACCCTCGCCTTTGACTGAGCTTGTCATAAACACAGAGTGCAGCACATGAGAACCTTCGCACTCCAAATTATATTTTCAGATTTTTTTTTTATTTTATTAAGAGAAAGATCATATGTGCATGTCGTGGGGGTGGGGTGCCCACATGCTATGACGGTCATGTGGAACTCAGAGAGCAATCTGTGGGAGTCAGATCTGGCCATCTGGCTTGGTGGCAAGTGCCTTTACCACTGAGCCACCCCACCAGCCCCTAAATTCTTGTTGTGGCTGTTGCGTTGAGACAGGACCCTGTGTAGCCTAGGCTAGCCTCATATGTTATAGAACTGTGGCTGACTTAACTCTGGCCCTCCTGCCTCTACCTCCCAAGCTGGGTACAGGCAGTTAGATCCCTCTACAGAGCACTGAATAATGAGGAAGCCAGTAGTTGTGTCCCATCTCATTCAAAGAGGGAGATGCTGAGTTCTTACAAATGTGCCTCATTTTGTTAAAAATCTTTTCAAGAAAGTATCCTACTTTGAGCTGTGGTCTAAGGGTCAAGAAGAGAGCAACTTGGTAAATTTGTAGCAGTGGCTTTGTTGTCTAGTAATTTAGTAATTTTGTTTTGTTTGTTTGTTTGAGACAGGGTTTCTGTGTAGCCTTGGCTGTTCTGGAACTCACTCTGTAGACCAGACAGGCCTCAAACTCACAGAGATCCACCTGCCTCTACCTCCCCACTGTTGAAAGTAAAGGTGTGTACCACCACAGCCTGGCTGTTGTCAAGTGATTTTTCACTTTCAGTGTGATCTTCCCTCGTGGTGTTCAAGGCAAGGTGCTGGTGATGAGTCACTCAGTCCCCCAACTTGAGCCTGACTTGGTTTCTTGCCCTCCCACAGTACATTTTCCTCATGATGGGGTGATACTGACTGGTTGTCTTATCATTGTGAGATATGAGGGGAGGCAAGGCGAGGCGAGATGGGGCAAGGTGAGGCCAGGTGAGCCAAGGTGAGGTGAGGTGAGCCGAGTTGAGGTGAGCTGAGGTGAGGTGAGCTGAGGTGAGGTGAGGTGAGCTGAGGTGAGGTGAGCTGAGGTGAGCTGAGGTGAGGTGAGGTGAGGTAAGCTGAGGTGAGCTGAGGTGAGCTGAGGTGAGGTGAGCTGAGCTGAGATAAGCTGAGCTAAGCTGAGCTAAGCTGAGGTGAGGTGAGCCGAGTTGAGGTGAGCTGAGGTGAGGTGAGGTGAGGTGAGGTGAGCTGAGGTGAGGTGAGGTGAGGTGAGCTGAGGTGAGCCGAGTTGAGGTGAGCTGAGGTGAGGTGAGGTGAGCTGAGGTGAGCTGAGGTGAGGTGAGGTGAGGTGAGCTGAGGTGAGCCGAGTTGAGGTGAGCTGAGGTGAGGTGAGCTGAGGTGAGCCGAGTTGAGGTGAGCTGAGGTGAGGTGAGCTGAGGTGAGGTGAGCTGAGGTGAGGTGAGGTGAGGTGAGGTGAGCTGAGCTGAGCTAAGCTGAGGTGAGCTGAGGTGAGGTGAGCTGAGGTGAGGTGAGCTGAGGTGAGGTGAGCTGAGGTGAGCTGAGGTGAGCTGAGCTGAGGTAAGCTGAGCTGAGGTGAGCTGAGGTGAGATGAGGTGAGGTGAGCTGAGGTGAGGTGAGCTGAGGTGAGGTGAGCTGAGGGAGCTGAGGTGAGGTGAGCTAAGATTAGATATGTGGATGTGGCTAATGTCCACTGCACAGGATGGGCCTCTCCCACCCCTACTGAAGAGTTTCACCTACAGGTGCAGAGGAGGGAGCATGGGCCTGAGAGATGAATCACTCTCCCCACTGAGGTATAGGGCAGCCCCCGATGCTCACCTCCCCCTTTATATCCTCATCAGTGGGAAGCAAAGCAGGCTTCCCCTGGTTACTTTCTGGGTGCTGGGATGTATGGATTACATAGGTGAAGGAATGGTTTATGTGTGCTGTAAGGCCCCGTGTAAGAGTAAAGTGTTGTTGTCGGCACGGTGCACCTTTAAAAACAACCAAGGACAGCCACACACACCTGGAATCTCAGGGTTTGGAGGCAAGGACAGGAAGATCAGGAGACCAAGGCTAACCTCCACTACAGACAAAGCATGAGGCCTGCCTGAGCTAGGAGACCCTCTCTCAGAATACAACCAAAACAAATAAACAATAACAAAATTAATGAGACGCCAGGCACCCCTGATTAGCTTTTCCTTTGTATTAATGAAGTTAAAGGTAACAGGTTAAGATACAACTGATCAGGTTGACACCTAGAAAATTCGAAAAAATGTTTCAAATGAGTATGGTCAAAGCTCTGGCATCACACACATCGGCAGGGAAATAAACTACTTGCACATAGTGTTGGGATTCTGTAAACCCCACCCCTCAATTACCTGGCAGTAGTCAGGTATGCTCCGCCCCAGTGACCTGACACCCTAAAAGGGGCTGCTTGACCCCTCCTCTCTCTCTTGTCTCTCTTGCTCTCTAGCAGCCTTGCTCTCCTCCCATCCCTCCTCTTCCCCTTCCCTTCCCCCCTCTCCCTCCATGTTCTCATGGCTGGCCTCCTCTCCTCTACTCTCTTCCCCTCCTCTCTCTCTCTCTCTCTCTCTCTCTCTCTCTCTCTCTCTCTCTCTCTCTCTCTCTCTCTGCCTCTACTACCCTCTTAACTCTCCCATGACCTGAATAAACTCTGTTCTGTACTATACTGTCATGAGGCTGGTCCCTCAGAGGGAAGGGATTCCCAACATGGGCCCCTCAGAGGCATCTCCCTTGCCCCCAGGCCTTGCCGAACCTCCATATGCCCCCCACTCTCTTCATCCTTCCCTAACACTGGTGCCCTGACTCGGATCGCCATCTTCTAACAACATTGGTGCCCCGTGACTTTTTCTTTCATGTAGTGCAGTGGATTCCGACCCTCCATCAGCATCTACTAAGCTGAGGCCTGGTCTTTGGGAAACTAATAGGCCATCCCACAAATTCCAGTCCGTGGCTGCAGTGAGCCACAGGTTGAGAACCACTGCTCTAAAGGATGGTTCATCCACATCCTCCCAGCCCCCAAGAGTCTGGAGAACCAAGTCTTTCCCCATGGCTGGAGTTGCTCCAAAGGGCTAACCAGTTTCCTTGGGGCTATTTCCTCTTATTCAAACCCTAATTTATCACTCCCCCCCCCCCCATCTCTTCTCGTTAGGAAAAGTTAAAAGTTTTGCAATTCCTCCAGGTCCAAACCCTTGTTTTGGTAAATGACCCCGAGGCTGGGCACGATGGCTCACCTGTAATCCCAGCACCCTGGAGGCTGAGGCAGGGTTGTGAGTTGGCATCAAGATGGGTTACACAATAAGCTAGAGCTAGCCTGGGGTAAAATCCTGTCCCCTAGCCTCCCAAAAGGCCTGAAGCAGGAGTAGAGGTCCAAACATTAGTTCGTCGTATGTCTGGAGGGGAAATGCATGCTATCCTGAGCATTTCCACATCTGTCAACTGTGGTGCTGGCAGACAAATGCATTAAGCTTATACACCCTGTGTCAAAACCTCCTAGTGACATTCAACATACGACATCCTTAGGCTAGGAGCCCAGGCCCACAGGGTCCTTTCTGCTTTCTGTCACCTGAAACTCTGATGGCTGTGTCCCATTTTTGCAGGATAAAGCTTGGTGATCTGAGTTGTTCCCAATTACTCAAAAGTGTACCTCCTGCAGCAGACCCCACAAAGACTCTCCCCTGGCTCTACTCTGGGCCATAAGCTTCAGGGTGTGTGTGTGTGTGTGTGTGCATGCTATGTTTGTCTTTTTGACACTGAGCCCCAGGTCAAGGCTGGTACAAACATGTATGATAGAAAGCCCCACTCCTTCCACACTGCCTCTGGCTGCTGTTTCCTCCACAACTCCATCTGCTACCAACCTCTATAGCCACACCCCTCTGCCATCTCTGTGGGAGGTTTTCAGTGGAGGCTTTCAATCAAACAACAACGAGGGGCTTTCAAAACCTACCCTCCCCAGATTGTCCAAGATCCCCAAGGGGGAGTATCCCCGTGCTACAGGCCCTCGCTCTCTCGGTCTATGCATCCATCTCCCCCTCTCCCCAGCCCTCTAGACCACATGCTTGTCCCCTTACGACCCATGTCTCTCTATAGCTGGCTTCCTTCACTCAGCATGTCTTCCTCAGCTACCCCTGCAACCTGTTGTTCACATGCAGGGCCAGCTCGGTCCACGGCTTTGCACGGATGGCTTAGTGACCAGACAGAGCCTCTTTTCTGTGCCAGTAGCACCCTAGCCAAGTCTCTCCCTCTGCAACATTTAATATTTTATATGCATTATATATACATATGTACACTATCATATGTGTCATTTATCAACATATGTGTCAACCACTATATATACATACACACATATATGAATGTGCACTTACATATATATGTATATATGTGTATATATGTATGTGTGTATACACACACACACACACACACACACACACACACACACAGCTTTCACACACCTCCTCTCCCATAGAGAGCTCCTCGGGCGTACCATCCCTCCACATGTACTTACTTCCTAAAGATTTATTTACTTTTATGTATTTTAATGTTTGTGCACATGTATGGATGTGCACCGTGTAAGTTCCTGGTATACACAGAGGCCAAAAGAGGGTGTCAGATTCCCTGGAACTCACTTTATAGATCAGGCTGGCCTCAAACTCACAGAGATCCACCTGCCTCTGCCTCCCCAGGGCTGCCATAGTCCATTTTTTAATGCTTTTTGGTGTTTAGTTGCTGGGTGAATGGAACCCAGAGGGAAAAGGTAATATAGGGAAGGGGGAGAAGGGAGTGTAGGGAGGAGAAAGGAGAGAATGTAGGGAGGAGGGAGAAGAGAGTGTAGGGAGGATGAAGGAGGGAGTATAGGGAGGAGAGAGAAGGGAATGTAGGGAGGAGGGAGAAGGAAATGTAGGGAGGAGGGAGAAGGGAGTGTAGGGAGGAGGAAGGAGGGAATGTATGGAGGAGGAAGGAGGGAATGTAGGGAGGAAGGAGGGAATATAGGGAGGAAGGAGAGGGAAATTTAGGGAGGAGGGAGAAGGGAACGTAGGGAGGAGGGAGAAGGGAATGTAGGGAGGAGGGAGAAGGAAAAAGAAAGAGGGAGGTAAGGTTTCCCATCTAAGAAATTTCTGCTAAGTAGAGGTTAGAGTGGAGAAATGGGGGAGGGGCTACACGGTGTTACTTACCAGTAATCCCTGTGCTTGGGAAGTAGAGGCAAGGGGATCAATCAAGAGTTCATGATCAACCTCGAAGCAGCCAGTTTGAGGTTAGCCTGGGCTACCTCTTCAAAAAAGAGGGACTGAAGAGCATGTATTTTTTATTTATTTGTTTTGTTTCTCAATTCAGGGTCTCTCTGTGTAGCCCTGGCTGTCCTGGAACTCGCTCTGCAGCTGAGGCTGGCCACGCACTCAGAGATCTGTCTGTCTTTGTGTTCCAAGTACTGGTGTCAAAAGTAACTACAGAGGATCTCTTATGGGTCCAGAGTGGGCACTGTTTTTGCAAAGGACTGTTTCAGAGTGTTTTAATTTCCTACACCCAAAGGTACATACCCACATACAAATACACATGTACACAGTGATTTAAAAAAAATAGAAACAACTGTTCTTTAAAAAATTAAAATTAAAAAAAGAGGAAAGAGAGAGAGGGGAAGGGAGAGGGAGAGGGGGAGGGAGAGGAAGAGGGAGAAGGGAGAGGGAGAGAGAGAGGAAGAGGGGGAGGGAGAGGAGGAGGAAGAGGGGGAGGGAGAGGAGAAGGGAGAGAGAGGGGAGGGGGGAGGGAGAAGGAGAGGGAGAGAGAGAAGGAGAACTCCTTACTGGTAACAAAGAGCAGGGATCAGAAGAGGCCTGGCAGTCCTGGCATATGACAGAGGCAGGCCGATCTCTGAGTTTGAGCCCAGCCTGGTCTACAGAGATTACATCAGGAGGAGGAGGGAAGGGGAAGAGGGAGAGGAGGGGAAGGAGGAGGGCTGGGAGAACCAGTTACAGCTCCGAGGGAGAAGGGCCTAATAGGGCCATGCAGCCTGGAAGCCCTCCACTCTGAGAAAGGCTACCAACCTCTGCCGCCACCACTCTGACTCCCAGTGTGTGGGCATTGAGTCCTCCCTCTCTGTGGGGTCTGGTGCTGATTCCTCAGACCTGTGGTTTTTCATGAGAAAACTGCAGACGCTTGGATGAGGAGGGTCTGGCTGGACAGCTCAGCAACCAGAAGGGCAACTTCCAAACCTAATTTTGAGCTTCACTCCAACCCTCAAGTTCATGTCACATAAGTGAACATTTTAAATCCAATAAAAACCCAGAGTTGACTAGCACATGGGGCCCCATGAGTAAAAAGCCAAAGCGGCACCATTCCTAACCTCGGCTAAACCCGTCTCCCTCCATTAATAAAAGTACATTCATTCTTTAGACTTTTGCCCAACTGAGACCACATATGTGCCCCAGTCCAAGCTTCTGTGGTAACCCAAGGGGTTTCACGTTGTCTCGCTTATAGTTAATACAGTCTGGCAGAAACATAAGACACCAGCAACACGCGTGTCACTGCACATGAAAACCTTAGAGCCAAGTTTTCCCAAGAGTCTCAAGGCAGCCCATGAATGCATGTGCATAGGAAAGTGTTGCTGACTCACAAGCCTGTTGGGGCCTGCCTCCCACTGTCCCTGTCATGTCCCCCAACACTAGCAGATGCCTGTGATTCTTGCTGGGTATCCATTTGCTACCTGGGTGCCTCTTTTCCTCAGAAAAAATGGATGTATGACTTGATCCTTCTAGTTTTTATTGTTATTCTCTAGGCTGGGTTTCTCTACATAGCCCTGGCTGTCCTGGAAGCCAGGCTGGCCTTGAACTCAGAGATCTTCCTGCGTCTGCCTCCCAAGTGCTGGGATTAAAGGTGTGCGCCACAACCGCCCATCCATCCTCCTAATGTAATAACCATGTACAGTTAAGACAGGAGAGAACTTGGGGGATTACACAGAATGCCGAGGCACCAAAATACAGAAAAGGAGTCCGTGGAGATGCATTAGTAACCACTGAGGAAAAAAATGGGCAGGGTGTGCAGTTGTGAGGCAGGGGCTTCACCAGGAGTTCCAGGTCATTCAGAGATCCTTATTCTCCTCCCTCCCCCATCTTCCTGGTTGCAGAGGAAATATCCTTAGCACATTCTTCCTGTGTTCTCTAACCCTCTTTCCTGCTTGGTGGCTTTGTCCAGCCTGTCCCCTTTTCTTTCCCTCGTGTAAAGGTAAGTTGTGAAACTCTCGGCACAGACAGGGCCTGTGATGAGTCAGTAAGCAGCTCCTGAGGACTTTGTTATAAAATTCATCTTACTACCATGGTGATGGGCCCCACCCTTCCATAGTTCAGAACCCAAGGCCTTATATGATTGTGAATGTCGTGAGTGCTGAGTCTCCCCAACACCCCAGACCTGCCGTCCTTAGAGAAGCAAGTCTGAGCTGCCACTGGGAAGTTGCTTCCCAAGAAAAGTCAGAGGAGAGAAGGAAGGCCGGACTCTGAGTACCTGCCCTCTGGTGTCAAGAAAGTATGGGGCCAGTTGCTCCTGCGGATAAAGGTTTCTTTACAGGAAGGGAAGTTCATAAGTGAAGAGCAGGGGTCTCATTTCAATGAGCACATAAATCACTACAATTTGTATGTCATTGGAAACTAGGTGTGAAGGAACGCTCCTTCCTAGCTAGTGGATGGGGGTTGTTTGAGAAAGTATTCCTGCTGTTTCTTATGTGGGGTACAGGTCTCCCTGTGTGTTTGCACATGCAGTGTTTTGGGGTAAAGTTCTGTTGCTTACATCTTATGCATTCAGCACAAAAGTTTCGAGTCTGTTTTCTTTCCCTGACTAAAACATTCTTTTCTGACATGGGTCTTTTCTATAGCTTGGGCTGTCCTTGAACTCACAAGTCTTCTACATCAGTCTCTCAGATGGTGAACTTACAGGCTTGGGCTGTCAACCCACCATTTTTGTTTTAACTAGATAGGAAGGATTGTCCATTTTGTGGGGAATCTACAAATGATAAGCTGTAAAACAAACTCCCTTCCTACCCAGATCTTTAAACACTCAAACATGGCGATAGCTTGCACAAGGCAAATGATGTGTACCAGGGGCATGCTTTTAAGTGGTCACAGTGGGCTTTACTTTCTCCATCTGCATAGGATACAGGGTGCAGACCATGGTCCCCACAGAGTCTCTACCAGATCCTAGGTTCAAGGAAAGGCGTTGGAGACAACTAAACCAGCTGAGATATGGAGGTGGTGGGCGGTGTGAAGCTCTACAGCGCCCCCTAGAGGAACATGAATGGAAGGGTTGACCCAGTAGGTCCAGGCCTAATCCCAGGAAAGGGAAATAAAACCCAGGAACGAGGTGTGTGTGTGTGTGTGTGTGTGTGTGTGTGTGTGTGTGTGTGTGTGTGTGTGTGTGTGTGTGTGTTGGCGGGGGCAGCAATACTCAGAGCTAAATAGCACAGCAAAGATCCGATTTCATTTCAAGTTGGAGGACTAGAGCTTGTTTATTCTGAGACAACAGCCTGTTACTTTCCCCTGACTGGCATTGAACTTGAAATTTTTTTGCTTCAAACTCCTGAGTGCTGGCTGACATTATGCCCCTGACAGTCACACCTACCTAGTGTCCTCATTTCTTGATCTGGCATATGTTTGCTCCTGATAGCACTAAATGTTCCTTTATATCAATGGGTTTCATTTTTACTACATAAAATGGAACCACAGCCATATAACAGATTGTAAAAACTTTCTTCAACCAGACAAGAATGTCCAATCTGTGGCATTAAAAGAGGGCCCGAGCTACACATAGAAATCCTGTCTTCAAACAAACAATCAAACAAACAAACAAAAATCCAACAAAGGTAAGTATGGTTGAGAATTTGAGGCTCTCTTAGTCACTACTCTGCTGCTGTGCAGAGATACCATGACCAAGGCAGCCCTTGATAACTCTAATAAATCAGCACTGGGGGCTCACTTACAGTTTTAGAGGTTAGTCCATGATCCTCATGGCAGGAAACAGACACGCCTGGCACTGGAGGAGTAGCTGAGGTTTTTACATCCTCATCTACAGGTAGCAGGCAGAGAGAGAGAGAGAGAGAGAGAGAGAGAGAGAGAGAGAGAGAGAGAGAAGGAGGAGGAGGAGGAGGAGAGGAGAGACAGAGACAGAGACAGACAGAGACACTGGGCCTGGTGTGGACTTTTCAAACTTCCAAGCCATCCTCAGCAACACATCTCCTCCAACAAGGCCATGTCTCCCAATCCTTCCCAAGCAGTTCCACCAACTGAGGACCGCGAAGTCAAACATATGAAGACCACTTCTATTCAAACCACCAGAGGGTGAAACGATATCAAGGAAGCTGGTAGAGGTAATGTGAGAGAATTTTACTGTGCGCTGTCCCGATTTTGAAACCTATGAGATTATTAAAACATACTAAACATACTGTGAACAATAGATGCTGACTGGATGGACACAAGAAACCAAAAGGGGAGAGGTAACGTAAAACAAATTGACTATTAAAAATACAGATGGTCAGGGCTAGAGAGATGCCTTAGTGGTTAAGAGCACTGGCTTCTCCATTCGAGGACCCTGGTTCAGTTCCCAGCCTCACAGGGCATCTTGCAACTGTCTCTAACTCTACTTCCAGGGAAGCTGCCATCCTTACAGAGACATACATGCAGACAAAACACAAGTGCATATGAAATATAAATAAATAAATGTGGATTAGAGCCAGGCATACCTTAATGCAAGCCTTTAACCCTAGCCCTCTAGAGGCAGACATCTCTGAGTTTCAGGCCAGCCCAGTATATACATAGTACTTTCAAGAAAGTACACACTCAAACATGCATGTATGTATGTGTGTGTGTGTGTATCAGAGACCACATATATGTGTATGCATATACATATTTACACATTATATATACATATACATCATACACATATACATATATATATGTGCACATATATACACACACACATATATATATATAAATAAAACAAAGACTATATAATGTTGAAGGTATGTCCATATAGTTCAGGATAAAAATATCTTGCTATTTTTTGTTTTGTTTTGAAATAGGTTCAAGCTGGACTTGAATTTATGATCTCCTGCTTCAGCCTCCCAAGTGTGTCAGGAGTACAGGTGTGTGCCACCACAACCCTAGCTCAGATAACTTTTATACTTTTCTTTACATTTTCTACATTTTAACAGAAATGATCATCACAACGAAATCAGGAATAACTACTTTCAAAAAAACCACACAAATGATCCAAAATTCAGTCAATATAAAGAGAATGCTTTATAAGCCCCCCACTCCAGAGCGCCAAAACATGGTCTTGCCTTGTCTTTGACCAAAAGAGATTTTTCTTATGATCTTTTCAAAATGGAGGACCAAAATCTAAAATTAATAATCAACATACATATTTTAAGAATCTTGAAGTCGGGGTGTAAGTCTAATTTTTAACATGCTCTCCTGATAGCTCAGAGCACTCCAAAGGTTCAACCCATCCTCACTAATTGTCAAGCACATCTCAAATCCCATGAGTTATTATAACAAAGATGCTGTTATTTGATATATAAATGCTATTAGGGGTAAAAAAAAAAATCTCATCTAAAAAGGAATATAAGAGCTAGAGAGGTTTTGGTGGAAATAATTTAACTGGGAAATTTAACCTGTCACAAGGGCAGTAATAAAACTCTAGGCAGAGGAAAATTTTTCTTCCTGCTCTGACCAGATGAATTATACCTGGTTGCTTTATTACCTGCCTCCCAGTGGTCCTGCATGGTATCCACAGGGTCTGTTAAAATCCCCGCCCAATGTCATTAACCCCAGCATCATTGCAGATGGGAGATGTGACCTTAGGTCTCGATTATAAACAGTCTCACCGTCTGGCTTGAAAATTCTCAGCATCACACACAACTGTTGTTCAGAGCTCTGTAGACTTCATTCTTCCGTGCCTATATCTTTGCTACTTTTTTTCCCTTTGCTGAGGATGGAAACAATGTCCTCTACCATGGTCCTACCTCCCCAGCCTTCTCCTTATTGTCTATTTTAAAACTGAGCCCTGATTAGTTTCGAATCTCCTGCCTCAGCTTCCTGGGTTGGATTGACAGGCCTGTGCCATGAGTCTCAGCTCAGGCCTGCCTCCCTCCCATCTCCCTCCCTCCCATTTCTCTCCCATCTCCCTCCCTCCCTCCCTCCTGTCTCTTTTTCACTCCTCTTCCCTTTCTTTCTCCTTGGTTTCAAGAAGCCCAACTGGCCTCAAGCTCATTGTGTAGCAGAGGTGACCTTGAACTCTTAACCTCCTGCTCCTCTAAAGTTCTGGGATTCCAGGTGCATACCTGCCAAGCCCAGCTTTTGGCCCCACTTTCTTTAAAGAACTACCTGAGCACTATGGAAGATTCTGCTGAAAGCTATGGAATAGCCTCAGCCGGCAAACACTGGCTGGACAGAGACCACTCCCTTATCTCCAAGACCTTGGACTGACTCCGAATGTGGAGGCTTCTCATCCGCTGCTTCTCTAAATGGTGTCAGAAAACTAATTTACCCCTCTGACCTTCTCAAGCACAGCACGTACCTGTACTAGCAAGTGGCCAGAATTAGGCAGGCATGCCCCACGCTTCTCCGTGTCCTCAATCATTTCCTTTATTAACTGCGCCAATATTTCTACTGCTCCTTTGTTGACCATCTCGGTAAGAAAGGCTGGGTTTCCGGAAATGAATTTTAGAGCCCCCATGCAGTAAAGGAACGCTTCAGTGTTACTCTGCAGGTCTTCAGCTCTCAGTACCTCCAGTAATGACTCTGCCAGAAAAGACCGGTTTCTATAAATGCCAAAGTACAACAGCAAACTCAACGTTGACACACAATTGTAAGATATGTCCATTCAAAGATACATGCAAATGCTCCTGAAGTTACTCAAGTTGGGAAGTCTCAGCTACAACAAATCTCCAGAATAGTGATGCAACCAAAAAGAGGGACTGTTCCTGTGCAAGTGAGGACAGCCTCTTCTTGGTTCTCAGGAACAATCACCAACCTTTAATATTTAGTTACAAAAATTTTGAGTTATTGTCCAATACTAATGCTAAAGTTTCCTCTTCACCAAATCTTCAAGGTTGCATTTGTTGCTTTCCTAGTGGGTCATGGATCACATGGGAACTTTAAAAACAATCTCTGTTACTTTTGAATATAGCATCCACCCCTTCCCAAGCCAGTTTAAGAACATCTCCCTCCCTAAGCATGGTGGGAACATCTCTACTCTCAGCCTTAAGGAGTACAAGGTGGAAGGACCACAGAGAAATCTGAGCCAGACCCTGTCTGTAAACACCAACAAACACACCAGAAAAACAACACCAACAAATACCACAACCAGCAAACACTAACAAACACCAACAAGCAACAGCAAGCAAACAACAAACAACAACAACAAACAATACCACCAACCAACAAACAACACTACCAAACAACAACAAACAAACAACAAACAACAACATACACCAACAAACAACAAACAGCAACAATATCACCAACCAACAAACAACACTAACAAACAAGAAACAACAAACAACACCAACAAACAAACAACACCAACAAACAACACCAACAAACACCAACAAACAAACAACACCAACAAACAACACTAACAAACATCAACAAACAAACAACACCAGCAAACATTAACAATCAACAAACAACACTACCAAACAACAACAACCAACAAACAACAATATACACCAACAAACAACAAACAACAATATCACCAACCAACAAACAACACTAACAGACAACACCAACAAACAACACCAACAAACAAACAACACCAACAAACACCAACAAACAACATCAACAAACAAACACCAATAATCAGCGTGCTGGCAGGCATCACATCCTAAGTTCAACCCCCAGGACTACTGGAAATAAGCAACCAAATCAATAAATAAGCAAATAAACCCAATAAGAAAACCCCATTGACTGAGCCACACGCCAGCGAGCTAACAGGTTTTTGGAGCCTTCCAGATGATTTGAGCAAGGTTAAATAAAGACACCACACTCAAGTATAAGAATGTCAACGGGGCTCTTAGATTCTGTTTTTTTTTTTTTTTAAATCTGTAATTCTCAGTTAAGCCATACGATGTTAGACATTCTTTCAAACCCGGTTTTGTCTATGTTTGCTGAGATCATTGTCCCCCGTCACCAAAAATGACCACAATGCTTTCCAGTGTGGTCTCTTCTGCAAGAACAGCATGCAACTCCTAGGAGCTTCCCACCAGGTAATTCTGTCTACTTCTGAATTATGTAGGGACATGTTAGGAACTGGGCTTTGTTAGCTAGGCAGCTCTATTAAACCATGTCCGTGTCTGCATTCTGTAATAGCCACAACTGTTTCTTCATTTTTGGGAGGCTTATTCCTGTTAGGTCAAGAGCATAGAATTTTTTAATTATGTCCAAAATTTACAGGTGTTTTATTCTAACAGCAACTCCAGGCCTAGGAAATTAATTTTTATACAGTGATGTCATTAGGTCATACCACATCACTACAGGCATCAAAAGACCAAAACCAAAACCCACGGGTCACAAAGTAGTTTGCTATAGAGCAAATGTGGGAAACAGGGAAGGTTGAGAATAAACCGCCATCACAACCCCCTAGGAACTGAACCACCTCACTCCCCCTTTCCTCTGAGGACTGGGCATCTCTGTTGGGGTTCAGGGGCGGAGCCCCAGCTGCACTGATGGAGACTCACCCAGGATGTCGTCCTTCTGCATGAAGGTGTCATTCCTCTCACTCCTGCTGACTTTAAATACCAGCTTGCAGACACTGAGAAGGTTCTTTCCACTCACTTTAAGCTGCAGAGAAAGAACACACTTGACTTGCATTTCTAGGAAGAAGGAAATAAAGGCCGGACACCTCTGAAACCTCCACACTCAGGGCCCCAGGAAGAGGGTCTTAAACATAAGAAATGTTCTTAGGAAACAACCTAGAAGGGTTTGGGCCACATTTTGTGTCAGCTACCACATTTAATTCAGTTAGTTATACTGAGAAACAACGTTAGCGGTCTTTCAGGTACGAACACTTTAACAACTGGCATCTGTCTCCCACTAGGAAACGTTTTGCACTGATGTGTCAAATTATTAGGTACTTTAAAAAGAGTATGCTATTAAATAGCAATTGATTTAGAATATACCTGTAAACCATGAAAGACACCAAAGTTCAGATTAAACTCACCTAGAAATGAACCGACTGGGGAGGGAAAGCAAAGAAAACATGCCCCATTCACCGTTTGTACAGAAAGAACTTAAAGCCAGTATATTAGACTGTGCCTCGCTTATTTTGGGGGGCTGTTTCCGGAATACCTTGAGATAGCCATTGTTCAAAGCTGGAATCCCTTTCTAAACCACACAACAGTGTCTAAGTCGGTTAAACACAGACAGTAAAGAGAACAATGTCTTTATATAAACAGTGGCTGAATGGGTCCTTAGCAACTGCACACTCACCTAAAGAGTAAAACATGGTCAGTAATGGGGAATATCTAATAAACTTCTGAATAGCAAAACTCTTCAAATGAAGTAAGCACCCCAGAAAAGAAAAAGACCTGGTTTTGTTTGTTTGTTTGTTTTACTGAGAGAGGGCCTTACTGTGTAGATCATCAGGGCCTCGAGTTTGCAAAGATTTACCTGACTGCTAGGATTGTCATTGTTATTGTTGTTTTTAATTGGTGTGTGTATGTGTGGGAGGGAGGAGGGTGAAAGAGGGAGGGGGAGGGGGAGAGGGGGGAGGGAAAGAGGGAGGGAGAGGGGGAGGGGGAGAGGGAGGGGGAGGAGGAGGGGGAGAGGGAGGGGGAGGGAGAGAGGGAGGGGGAGGGGGAGAGAGGGGTGGGGAGAGTCGGTTCCCTCTTTCTATAATGTGGTCAAACTCAGGCTATTAGGCTTAAAAAGGGAAACATCTATAATTTCTGGCTCAGACTGTGCACCCTCTGCAACGGTGTGAAAACCAGTCTGTAGGAATGGGCTCCTCTGGACAAATAAAACTTCTGCATGAAAACGATGGCACGGGGGTCATTATTTTCCTATATAAAAGGTTATTTTCTAATATACTTTTTTGGGTTTTCAGTTAAAGTTTTTTAGAACGATAGTCGAATATATCCGAGTTATCTGTTAGAGCCACAATAAATACCACTGAGCACTTAACTGCTCACGAGCTGAGCTGGACCGGAAGGAGAAAGGCAGGTAGTCTGGCTGGAGAAGCAGGAGGGAGCACGGTGGAGCACCTGTGCCTACTGCGCCTGCTCTGGGCCTGTGCACAGCAATTGGAGAAGCGCGGCTTAGACCCACCCACAGAGCTGTCAGTCTCCCACCTCCTGCTCTGGGAATGCCAAGTCCGGAGCCCAACCGTGCTCCTGTCAGAGCCTGAATTTTAACAACTTGCCGAGGCACTCGGACAGAGTAGGGATTCTTTCCACTCTCAGGAAGAAAAGGAAACGGGAAGTTAAAATGAGACAGTGATTGTGGCACTACGGCTTTAAATCCCAGCAAAGGAGCTGACAGGGAAAACCCTTTCCACATCTGGGCGAGGGCGGGGTGTGCTGGCGGACTCCACCGGGCAGCTTGAGACCGAAATCTCCGACCCGCCCATCTTCCTAGTCTGGTGAGTATTCTGTGCTCTGCACCTGACGAAACACCCCAATAAATGATCCCAATGCACCTCACCCCTCCCCCACCTTCCACTTGTAGTGAAAAGCAGGGGGGAAAGCAACAACAACACAAGTGTCCGAGTTTTATCAAAAGAGCAGTGCCCAGCACTGGGGAGGACAGAGGTGCTGGCTGGCTGGCTCCGTCTCCTCCCCAGGGTCTAATGGTGGATCCTGAGACCTCAGTTGCCTTGTTTACAGGTTCCCCGGGGCTAGGATGAATTTCTGGCAAGGCGTGTTTTCCTGCTAGGGTAGTTTTGCTTCTTGCATTAAAAATGGTGCCTTTGGCTGGGGCATAGCAGCGCGCACGTTTATTCCCACCGCTCAGGAGGCAGAGGCCAGCCTGGTCTACAGAGTGAGTGCTAGACAGCCAGGGACACACAGAGAAGCCCTTTCTCAAAACACCACCACCACCACCACCATCACCACTACTACAACAACAACACAAAAAAGCCATATGCACACAAAGCAAAACAAAACAAGATGCTTTGGTTTTGTTTGCGTGTTTTCCACACTGAAGAAGTTTGAAATCACTCCGGTACTCCCATTGTATTTGACCACAAAGGCACACAGGACATTTGTCTGTCATTCGCCCTCCCAGAAAACAGCTGCACTCCTACAAAGCATCTTTGAACTCTCTGGACGCTCTTAATACAGACTGAGACATTTTCACAAGGTTTTTTTTTAAAGCAAGGATTAAAAATTAAAATGGCTATCTGGTAGATCTCTACTGAGCCAAAGAATTTAAGAAATCCCAATAACTTGCGTGCTTACTGCATGCTTTTAAATAAATACTGTTAAGTGGTTGAAGTATGATATCAAACTGGCTGGCAGAAAAGACAGAAGCAGGAAGAGGGGCCTCCGTATATTCTGCCCCTACTCCTTTTTTTTTTAACTGATTAGTTTATTTTAGAACACTGGTGTTGTGCACATATGTCTGTGTGAGGGTGTCAGCTCCTCTGGGGCTGGCATGGCAATTGTGACCTCTCCTGTGTGGCCGAGAATCCAGCCAAGGTTCTTTAGAAGAACATCCAGAGCTTGTAATTGTTGGAGCATCTCTCCAGAGCATCTCTCACGGTTCTTATGAGCTGGCCACCCTAGAATTCACATAGAATCACACCCTAAGGCCTCATTTGAATGGGGTTCCCCCTGAGCTGTTACAGGAGATCCAAGTGGCCAGTTGGAAGTTGGGATGCCATTGCTTGGAAGGTTCCCTTCTGACCTGGCAACTCCATAGCGAGCAAGAAGGTACCAGCCTGGCACTGTTGGGTGGTTCAGTGGTTAGGGACTCTGGCAGCTTTTTGCAGAGGACCCAGGTTCAGTGCCAACACCCAAATGATGGCCCACAAGAACCTGGATCTCCAGTTCTGGGGAATCTGGTGCTGTCTTTTGGCCCCCATGGGCGCAAGACAATACATGGTGTGTATACACACATGCCAGTGAGCCACTCACATGTGTAAAATAATTCTTCTTTTCTAAAAAACGAAAGCATCAAGCCACCAAACTCTACACTGAAATTTAACCCCACCTAGATTCTTTGGGACAGGGCAAATCACCAAGTGGATTTTTACCTACTTAACATACAATTCAGAAGGCCTAATTCACACACACACACACACACACACACACACACACCAATTTGCTCAAAACCATCAATAACCGAGGTAATATTTTCACTGAGAAGCTTAAATAGATCTGTGGTTCATTCTTTCTCATCTCTGTTTTGATTTACCAGGTGGAAAGGTAAGTCAGTAGCTGGGTGCTGGCAGCCCGGGGCCTCCCTGGGGCAGGCCCACCATCAGAGCCCTAGGATGAGATGACCCCTGGTGAGGCATATTGCACTGAGCCACACACCCCGGCTTCTAAAGAGAGCACAGTTGGTTATAGCAGCTAAGTAAAAGTGTACACCCAAGACTACACAGAAAAAATGTGGCTAGAATATTCTGCAAGACTTTGTTATCAAAATAAGGTGAGGGGACACGTCCACTCCACTATCAGAACACGGGCTGCCCTTCCAGTTGGTCAGCCAGCCCCCTGCCTTCCTTGCACAAATGGTGTGGGTGGACGAGGCTCTCACTCTTACGGAAGCAGGGAACAGTGCTTCGGCCGTCCCTTGTCACCCTTAGAGCGTCCTCCAAAGCCTCTGGCTTATAGGTTGGTTCTATTCTAGGCTGAGCTGCCACAGGCCTTCATTTGCTATCGGCCTTTCTTTCTAATACTTTTAAGAAGCTTTTCTATGGCCACCAAGGTCCTGTGACTGTGAGCGTCTGGTTTCCTCTTTCACACTGGTTCACTAAGCACCTGGCCATTGTGTTTATTTCTTAAGCCTGTAAGAAAGAGAGAGTCGGGCTCCCAGGAGAAGCCACAGGGCAAAGATGGCAGCCGCCATCCCAAACCATGCACAGTTCAGACTCCAGCCTGCTGGGGTTTCCCTGAGTGCTCAGCCTTATTCCTTGGGAAATACTTTCTAGTCCGGCACGGGATGTGAGCTTATCACCTTAATTTTTTCCAAGAGTCTAAACAAACACATCACATTTTTTCATCTTTTTGCACTACGTACAAATTATTTGACAAAGCACAGATGCAGGACAATCCGCTAGAGAGAAAGAAAGACAGACAAACTTACTGCTAGGATAAGTTTCGCAAGCTTAAGGCTAAGTGGGTCTGAGCCAGCATCCACTAGCTTATACAGAGTCTTCAGCAGAACCGTTCTTCTCTTGAACTTCCTTCCAAGCATACCCCCCTCCTGCAGCACGTGGTAGAGCTGGGTACAGGCCACACACATCTCTTCAATATCTTCTGCTGTTGGCAAAGAGAACATCAGCCACTCACCCATAAGGTTGAGTTTTCAGACATGTCAGATGCAAGCAGTGTAAAGAAAGGCTTCCCAGCTACCCCTGGACACCTCCAAAGACCCAGCTGCCACATTTCCTGTATCCCTTCCATCCACTTGACTGTTTGCATCTCTCTGATTCATCTCCAGGGCTAACGTGTTTACTAATCAGCCATTTCATTTATCCAGGACGCAGCCTTTCGGAGCCTTCCCTTGACATCCTCCCCGAGTGCCCTCTGCCTCCACCTGGGTTCCATCCTGTCTCCCCAGAGCAAGCCGATTGCATTTTTGCCTCCATTTCTTCAGGAAAAAAAGAGTTGCTTCATTTCAAAAGGAACTAATATTACTGTGCAGTGCTATTTACTTTTCAGGTGTGGATGGGTGCGTTGTTAGATGTAGGGATGGATGTTTTTTGTGAGTAGGGGTCCTGACCCACACATCTGAATACTATGTCATTTGCAACATAGCTTCAAGCAAGCTCAGCCTCTACTCTATTCATTAAAAAAAAAAAAAAAAAACCAAAACCATAGTATCTTTCTTTTTTCTTTTGGGGGGGAGTTGGGGAGGAGTCGCAGGGTTCCTCTGTGTAGCACTGGCTGTCCTAGAACTCACTCAGAAGACCAGGCTAGCCTTGAATACATAGAGACCTCTGCCTCTCAAGTGCTAGGATTGTGCTCTGCCTCTCAAGTGACCCAGCTTCTTGGCTACGCTCCTTTCAAAATGACTGTCAACCAGGGGAAAAGACATAGTCAAGCCACCATTACCAAAGAGGAGACTTCTAAAAAGACGTTGCTTAGGAAAGGGAAGCCTAGGAGATTCTGTCTACAGCTGTGATCCAGAGGAAAGTGATTTTGAGGGTGGCTTAACAGTTGGTATGCAGGAAAGAAAACTTGCTCTCGGAAGGGGGATAAAGGAATTCAGGGTATAGTGTGTTCTCTTTGGAAGGGTCGCCTCTGACGGACCCCATCACAAAATGGGAAAGTTGGAAGCCAGTCTGTAAATGCCATAATGGGAGCTTAGCTGTGGACATGCAGGAAGTGTGCGGCAGCAGAAAGGAAGTGACCCGGCCATTTTTAGCTCTCTTGAACAATAACATCTAAGGGGAAAAAAAAGTTGAAACCTCAACAACTAAATGCACTCCAAAGCCTCTTGGGTATGCACTTGAGTAAAAGAACAGCTGGGAAATAACCTAGACCCCCAACCCAAGGGGCGCTGGAGCTCTCTGTGTGGATTCAGGCATTGCCCTAGTCTTCTCTGACTGGCTTCCACACTCAGGCTTTGGGCCATTCTCAGCTGAGGGCTCTCTGTACTCAAGCTTACAAAGGAACAGGAAGGAAGGTTCAAGGATCAAAGTCTCAACCATGGCTCCAGTGAGCCCTCTGGATCAGTCAATTGGCGATAACCTTTATAAATGCCACGGGGAATCCTGCAGTCTGAAAGCTGAGGCAGAAAGATGGTGAGTTCAAGGTCAGCCTGGGCTACGTCTGGAGACTCAAGAAGCCAAAGCAAAACACAACAGAAAGGAACACAGCCACAAAAGACTGTGTAAGAGCTGAAACTAGTTCAGAGTTTCAGGAGAGGGCGGGAGGGACATAGTCACCCAGTAACTCTTCCCAAGTCACTTCTTAACTTCACGGGGAGACCCAGCAGCTAGAGTCTGCCTGGCAGACACCACCTGACCCAAGTGACCAAGATTCACACTTCCAGGAAGGGATAAGTCAGCAAATGGGCCTCCAGCCATGAGGCCCAAGGGAGAGGCAGGGTAGGCATGCAGGTATTCCTGCCTCAGAGGCCGGGTTTGGATCTCCGTGGGAGACCCCGAGAACACCTGATGTGTGGATGCTCTGTATAGTAAATGGCCTGTTTTCCTCAGTTCTAACAGAATCGTGAAAGGGTTGTGGCCCAGGGGCTTTCTTTTTCTAGAAAGGAAATCATAGGGACAAGAAGCCAAATGCAGGCAAGGTTAGTGTGGTGTTGTGTGGTAATTCTCAGATAAGGAAGTGAACATCCTTGCTTCAAAAACTAACGAACAGAAAATCAAGTTGGGCCGAAGCAGTTAAGAACATAGATTTGGAACTGTTTGTTTCTTTGGTTGGTTGGTTGGTTGGTTTGGTTTTTTTTTTTTTTTTTTTTTTGCTCCATTTTGAGACAAAGTTTCATTGTGTAGTAGAGGCTGGCCCTGAAAATGTTAGCAATGTGTTCTCAAAAAGTTCTAGAAAGAAAAGAAAAGCAATGTGCGAGGGGGCAGAGAAAGAGGAACCAGAGAGAATAACAAGGCAGTGTGGTACAATGTGGGGATCTGGAAAACAAGGGGACAGGATCTGAAAAACTATTATTTTAACTAATCTGTTAACTGCTTAACAGGTCAAAAGAACTAGAAAAGAATTATCTAAGTATTTTAACTAATCTGTTAACTACTGGTATTGAGGGGACTAGACTTCATGCTACTTGGAGTTTTTAAATTTGTCTAGGAACAAAGGTGCAATATTTCTGCATTTTCACTTGCTGGTTGTTTTTGACGCTCTTACGATGGAACCTAGACTGGCCTTGAACTCGCAGCTTCCTGGGTGAAGAGGTTTATAGGCCTGGTGATGGCTCATTGTTTAATGCTCCGTCTATATCTCATACCCCAAACTCAGGAAGCAGGCGTTCTGCATCGGCTCCCTCGTTACCAGCTGCAAGGAGGCCTGTGTCCCCTGCATCAAGGGGCGCATCATCCACTGTCTGCCATGCTGCTCACGTGTCTAAGAGTAGCCACTCGATTGGTCCTACTGAGGGCCCACTATGTGCATGAGGGCCCACTGTGAACTTGGTACTAAACACGGGTCTTGCTCTGTGGCTCTGACCAAGCAAGGGTCCAGAGGAATTCTGAAAAAAACAAACAAAACAAAAGACCCTCCCAGGAATGCCTCATAGTGCCTTTGTAGTGCTAGACAGGAACATGCCAGGACAGCTCTTGAGGTGTCTGAGTGGATTCCATGGCAGGGACACTCAACCTCAGGAATTCCAACAAGACTACGGCCACAGCTTTTGCTGACCAGACCACGTGACTCACTCAGTTCCTGTTTTCCTAAAGAGGCTGAACCAGCAGTTCCTCCAGAAGAGGGATGCACCAGTGTGCGCTCTCAGGGAGCTTTAGAAGTTGGCTTTCCTGGTACCTTCCAAGTGTAGCTTTACTTATTAATAATTTGCTTTGCATAATATCTACTACACACATCTACAGGGAGAGGACAGCCGCAACATGTTTGTTTTACCACATGTCTCCAGAGAAAATGGTCAAAGCACAACTGAAGACCCAGGACAGCGGGGAGCTTTGCAACCAAATGCCAAGCTTTGGTTTAAAACAAGAACGGTTGCTTTACCCTTTTCTAATTCGTGCAAAATCGGAACAATCCTTGTTTTCCAGAAGACTTCCTCTACTTCTGTTTCTGTCTCCGGTTCCTGTAAGCTGGCTCGTGAGGCTGCAAGAAATCCAGAGAAGGAAAAGGCATTGTGAGAAGGGACTGGGGACAGGACACAGGCAAAAGCCTTCCCTGTGCATTGCTAAAATAAAGGAGCCACAGAATCTAATCTTGCCTTGCCCCAGTCCCAACTGTGAACGAGGGACATGGGTTGCTTCAACACCACCCAAAGAAAACTAGAAGGAGCTCTGGGCTCACAGGCAGGGCTAGAGCACTTCACAGAGCAGAGAGAGAACTTTGAAAGGGCTGCTGGCCATGGGAAAGCAATCTGCTTTAAGTTATTTCTTTACTTAAAAGCTTTTCCCTCTGTAACATACCACAGACAGCTAAACACACGCACACAATGTATATATACACATATATACATGTAGTATACATACATATATATGTATATACATATATACACACATACCTATATACACAGATGCATACATAAAGATTAAAAGCTAAAAATCCTTAGCCTTTTAGGACAGACACTATATGGGACAAGTAGCACCAACGCTTTCCTGTGGGGTTGAGGGAAATGCCTCGGTTTCCCCAGCCCAACTCTAATATTGATATGTAGGGTGACCTTTTGTCTGTCTAGGTTAGGAGCTAGATGTCAGGGCCGCGTACCTAGTGATGTTAAGGATCTTGTGAACCTCTTTTCCCTGACGGTACAGACAGGTACGGGCTGATGTGTGTTGCCATGGCACCGCCAAGAGCAGACGCAACAAAAACTCTAGGTGGTGATGCCCCATTAACGGTACCCAAGAGACAGAACAGAGGCCCTTTCTTCCTTTGTTCCCCTTCCTGCCACGAGAGTAAAGTCTCCCTCTGTCCTAGAACCTACCATGAAGCTCAAGCTAGCAGTGATTCTCCTGCCTCAGCCTCCCAGGACTGCAGGCTCCTGTTTGAAGGTGGAGAGAGCGGAATCCAGGCAGAAGCTAGGGCTATTAAATTACCCACAGCCCTTAGAGAAAATTCAGTGAGCTCTTGACTGTGCAAACTGAAGAGAAGTCTGCATGACACATGGTGCATGTGTTTAAAAATCCCTTTGAGTTCAGCAGTGTCTAAAACTAATCTTCAAGCCACCAAATACAAAACCTTTCCCCACACAGGGCTGAGAACTCCTAAGAGAATCAGGGAAGGTGAACTGTCACTCGCTCCCAACGCTCAGGACTTGCTGCTGCATTTGGGAATGTCTACTCGATGTCAAAAGCCTAGGCTTGCCTTAAATCAAACCTTCTTTGTGCCCACCGGGGCCTGACAGGCTGAGCCTGAGGAAGCTTAGGAAAAAAAAATCTTTTTTTTTAGTCCATAATCATAATTATTTTTTTATTTCTTCTCTGAACACACAGGTTGTTTAATAAATTAACAGAATCAGCAATTCTTTAGCTCAAAGTTTGGAAATACATGTTCTTATCCTTAAAAAATGCAGAGTTATTTGGCAAATTTTTCACATTTTTTTATTTTATAAAATATTATTGTAGCTCACAAAATTCGCTACATAATAATATATGATGAATACACAATTGTCTTTTCCTTTTTCTTTCTAAGAAGGACTGAGGCTTCCACATTTTAGCCTTCCTTCTTTTTGAACTTCGTATGGTCTGAGAGCTGTTTCTTGAGTATTCAGAGCTTTCTGGAGCTAGTATCCAATTATCAGTGAGTGCATACTGTGCATGTTCTTTTGTAACTGGGTTACCTCACTCAGGAAGATATTTTCTAGTTCCACCCATTTGCCTAGGAATTTTGTAAAGTAATTGTTTTTAATAGCTGAGTAGTACTCCATTGTGTAAATGTACCACAATTTCTGTATCCATTCATCTACTGAATGATATCTGGGTTCTTTCCAGCTTCGGGTTATTATAAATAAGGCTGTTATGAGCATGGTGGAGCATGTGTCTTTATTGTATGTTGGAGCATCTTTGGGGGCAAACAGAATTCTTGACAACTAAACTGTGGTTAAGTGGTAATCACAATGTAGTCAAAACAGCAAGACCAGCTAATCTGTGCAACCCATCAGCAAGACTTCATCAGAAAACAAAATGGAATTGTCGCTAGCACAGAACTAGTCCACTTGAGAGCAGTCTCGGTGTTCCTTTTCTCGCCGTTTGGAGCAAGACGTGGTGCAGTATTCAGAAATGCCTGGACTTCGGGATAGAAGCAGCGACCACAACATGGGCTTTTTTCAAGCAGCGCCCTACAGCACAATCAATGAACGCTCACACGGCCAACACTACAGCTCTGGTCAGATCTGCCAGCGCCACTATCTGTGTTAAAGACGCATTTCAACTCTTGGGATGTTGAGGTTCTTGAAATGGCAGAGAAAAGACTGCAGACCACTACGTCTGCCTTTTGGATTTTTGAGTGTGCTTGAATCGGATAAAACATGCATATGATTCAGAAAGTAAATACAAATAGTCAAGCAGTATAAAAACACGGCTGCTTATGTTCCTAGGAAACTGAGCTACTCAACAGCCAAAGGATAGAAACAAAATCAGTATTTAAGAAGGCAAACAAAAAGCCAGCAGTACACACACACACACACACACACACACACACACACACACACACGAAGCACTTAAATTTTCTAGAAAGCAGGCTTAGGAGATGCTTGGTGGGTAAGGTACCTGCTACTGCAAACTTCGGGGCCTAGGCTTGGATCCCTAGCACATATAAAAGAAGCTGGGCATGGTGCTGTAATCCTAGAACAGGGGGCAGAAACGATCCTGGGAGCTCACCATCAGTTCAGTGGAGCCAAAATGGTGAGCTCCACATCCAGTGAGAGGCTGTTTCAAAAAATTAGGTAGAGTGATAGAAAAAGATGCCGGCATTGAGCTGTGGCACCTATGGGAGTGGGAACCTGCTCGGAACACACCAAAACCCCAAATTACTAGAAATCCGGGCTTTAAATCTATGTGGTCTTCAAGAAGCAACAAACCAAAACCCCTGTGCTCTTCAAGGTAGGGCACGGTGATCAACTAGTTTCCCAGGAAGAGTGAAATCAGTCAACTTACTCCTCTCAGGAAGAGACGATTATCAAGATGAGTGGGAAATCACCAAGGTTTAGTTACCTTCAGACCCTTCTGAAACTTCTCAGACTCATTTTGAGACCTTAGCTAAACACTGTGGTCTAAGGATTTCTTCTTGGTCTTCTCCCAGGAATCCCCACTCATGTGGTTGTGTCTTGATAAGGCCTTGTTTCCATGTGGTCCTCATGACCCCACCACCCCCCTTCCAGACCCTATTCCCAGTTAATTCCAAAAACTGAAGCATGTCTACAAACACACTTTACCCCAGGTTTGGGGAACAACTTCAAATCTTAAAAAGCATTTTTTTTTTTTTTTTTTTTTTGGTCTAGGTTCACTGCTTGCTAAATGAAAAAATTATGATTCAACAGGAAAGTTGGGTAACTCATGCAAGAAATACTGCCTGTTTTTGAAGATTCTGCTGTCTCCGTGGTTATAGCCGTTAACCACAGCTTTGAGCTTTGGACCCAACAGCTTGATACACTGTTTGCATTGGCTGATGTTTTTAGCATCCCATTGGCTGATGTTTTTAGCATGCAAATGTAAACCCCGTGGCAACAATGTTGTCTGCGGAGTAGGAAGGGCTTAGATTCTTCTGAGTTCCTAAAAGAAGTCGCTGATGATCACTAAGTGTCTCTTTACCGGTGAGAAGCTAGATTGAAGGTGACATCTTTCACCCCGTGTTAGACTGATATCAATGATCATCATTTTTACATCTGTTGAGACAAGCTCTAAGTGTGTAGCTCAGGCTGGCCTGCAACTCATAATTCAGTCTCTGTTTCCAAAATGTTCAGATTATAGATGCATATTCACCGAGCCTGACACAAACTTTTGTGTGAAACAAAACCAATAAATAAATACATAAATAATAAATAGGAAGAATGTAACAGACACTTGTCTTGCCCTAACTAGTTTGGTCCAACACTAACATTGTGCCGCATTAGTATCTTTCTATCTTTCCCTTTATTTTAAAGACAAAAAACCTCAAGGGATTAAAACCTCCTTTATGCCTGGCTTGTCTAGATCCTTCTGCCTTGAGGGTCACCAGCCTTTGAAGTGGGTGTGACAGCATGTTTGTTTTTCCAGATGTGACACAGATACTCTTGTTTCTGCAACCTAAGGTTTTGTCCGCGGCTTGAACTGACTCCCGTCAATGTTACAATGTTACCACGTTACAAATGTTCATTGGCTCATTTTTCTCACTGCCTTACTCTGCATCATTTCTAGCCATGGGTCTGAATTATTGTCTATTTCCTTGGGCAGAATAAAAGTTCCTAAAGTCCTTTCAGAATATAATGTTATAGTTTTATTTAGGTGGACAAATGCCTTTGAACTTAAGTTTAGAATTACACTCATATCAAGTCTGCCCCCTGCCCCCAGACACATTCAAGCTATAATTTCTGTGAGGTTCTGGCCACGTTGAAGGCATCAGACTTAGGTACTGGTTAAGACTCCAGTGAAAAATGAAAACTTAGAAAACAAATGCTGGTTTCTGAGCAAGCTGGATCTAGTTCCCGAAGCTGTTGAACAGAAGACTGTTAATAAGGACGCAGTGTGGCACTCTAGACTCTCCTTGCATTGACCTCTGACGGCCACTTAACACTGTCTTTGAAAACCACGCCACGCTGGCTTACCACATGAAGATCCTGAGGATGAAGGATGCGGAAGGCGGAGAAGCACACTCACCTGCTCTGGTTTCCTGCCTTCTCAGGTCTGAGCTGCCAGGGCACGAGGAGGCCCTGGTGCGCCGTTTCCCAGGGTCCCTAGGAGGAAGAGAATGGATGAGAGAGACACAGAGGTGTTTTCATTTTTATAAACTGCAATTTGTGTCAGGCTTTGGAAGAAACCACAAAGAATAGTTTAAGAGATGGGTTTGGGGTCCAGTTGTCTGCTCTAACCTGCTTTTGCTTTCTAACTAAAATCTATCTGCGAGAGCACAAGTCTTCTGGCTTAACAGTATGAAATATAACACTAGAAAGAACCAAAAACTAAGTCCAAAACTGACCGCAGGTAAGGGTGGCCGTGGTGGTGGTTAAAGATGTGGACCACAAGGGGGCGCTGTTACAACAAGAAACAGGAGGAAACCCAGCTGAAGGAAAGCCGGCTGGCTCTGTCCAAGGTCACATGAGCAGGGTCAGCTCTGGAATGTGAGCTCAGGATTTTCACCCCTGTTTTTTCCAGGGCGCCACAGTACATCCCATCCCCACTTTCAAACTCAGTTCAATTAATAGTCTCTAAAAATACTCTTAGAAATATTTTAAATGTTAAAAATAAAAAAGCAGACAGTATATTTAGGCAGTCCCCAGAAGAGCAGGCCTGGCTAGTTCTGGGGGCACTTGACTGCTGCTCAGCGGCCACTTTGCCCAATTACAGCTGCCTGAAGGTACTGCCTTTTAAATATCTGTACAAAATCCTAAGGTCACCGCTAGACTAGAATGGCAAGTTTGACATAATTTCTTTTTGATGATCTCACATACTTGTAATAACATCATCAACAACAATAGTATAAATAATGGTAAATAATAAGTTATTATTATTGTTATTATTATCAATTATTATATTTTCTGACAGGTTTCCTCTGTGTAGCCCTAGCTGTCTTGGAACTCCCTCTATAGACCAGGCAAGCCGGGAGCAGATTCGGAGATCCACCTGTCTCTGTCCCCTGGGTGCTGAGATTAAAGCATGCACTACCTCCTGGCAAATTAATCTGCGTGACCGCATCTCTGTGGCCATGGGCATCTGTGAGCACCGGCTCTTGGGCTCGCCCATGCTTCGTGGGCAGTGAGCTCACCAGCAAAGCTCAGCAGTTCCATTTTAGAGCATGTCTTTACTGCTCCCCTGAACTTTAGGTCACATAACTTTTAGAATTGTTTTTTTTTTTTTTTTTTTTTTTTTTTTGGTTTTGGTTTTAAAGTCTTAAGTGCTTCTTTTTGTCATAAAATAGGGAAACTTGATAGGGCCTTTTTTTTTTTTTTTTTTTTTTTAAAGGCTCTGATTCTCTGAAAGAACCAAAGTTTTGCAGTAAGGTGCTCCTAGTCAATGAAATGAAGACTGTGAGGACACATTGCTTCAAAGACAGAAATAAAGGACTCAGTCCTTGGAAAGACTAGAAGAAAGACTTCAAGAGTTACATACAAGCCTTTAGTCCCAGCACTTGGGAGGCAGAGGCAGGAGGATCTCTGAGTTCAAGGCCAGCCTGGGTCTACAGAGTGAGTTCCAGGACAGCCAGGGCTACACAGAGAAACCCTGTCTTGAAAAAAAATCATTAACAAAACTTACATGAGACCCTGTCTTACAAAACCAGCCCTACAGCCTTGCCCTTCTGCAGAGGATTCACACAGCTAATGGTTGATGGGAGGAGAGACATTGTCTTCTATGATGTAGCAACTGGTAAGGTAAGGTACCCAGACTCCTGTAAACCAACCTTCATGCACACTGCTAGCCAACCCCAGGGAAACTCAGTGGAACACACGCACACACACACACACACACACACACACACACACTCACACATACATATGCTCAACAAGAGTAGGAGGGGGAACAAGAGAGGGCAATGGAGAGGGGGCCACAAAAACCCATCAGATACCCAAAGACAATTGTCACAGAGCCCATTATTATCTATAACTAATATATACCGGTGACATGTCTGCAGAGATGGCTCAGGAGATAAAGGGGCATGTCCCGCAAACCTGGTGACCTAGGTTTGATTCCCAGAATTCACATAAAGGTGGAAGGAGAGAACCACCGGCACAAAGTTGGTCTTTGCCCTCCACAAGTATTGTGGCACATGCCCATAACAGGTAAAATCCTAAAATCCAAACAAACAAACAAACCCTTCAATGGGGTGGAAAGCAAGAAAATTTCAATATTTTTCACTTCTAGGTATAACCTGAATTTTTTTAAAAAAAGATTTACTTATTTATTATACGTAAGTACACTGTAGCTGTCTTCAGACACACCAGAAGATGGCATCAGTTCTCATTACAGATGGTTGTGAGTCACCATGTGGTTCCTGGGATTTGAACTCAGGACCTCTGGAAGAGCAGTCAGTGCTCTTAACCACTGAGCCATCTCTCCAGCCCCATAGCCTGAAATTTTAAGAGTTTCACCTGTGTGTGTGTGTGTGTGTGTGTGTGTGTGTGTGTGTGTGTGTCTTAAACAAACACTGACATCTATCAAGACAGTTTTCAGCACACAGCCCCAGCACAGCCCCACACAGTACCCATCTACTCTCCCCGAGTGGTGAAAGCTAGCTCCATGACACCTCATCTGCGCAGCCTCCCTTCTAAAACGGAGTGAGAAGGACGCTCAGTATGCCGGGGCTTGGCGGTGGTGCTCCCCACGGCTGCCAAGCAGACAGGCTTGGGACGCACTGCCACCGTACAAAGTCATGGTGGGGTGGACACTGAATTCATTCTGGTGACCTTGCGAAACCTGCCAGGCCTTGGTTTCCCCTCCTACATCTAGTGCAATGCCTTGGCTCAGGGTCAGCCAGCTCACTGAGGGGACTTAGAGAGTTGTCAGAACTAGTTTTTGGGTTCTTTTTTCCTTTGAGCCCATAAGCCCATAAGCACCTAGGGGAGCAATCAGAGGTGGATCTGGGTCCAGAAGATGTTTTCTCTGATGAGGGTAAAATTTTTTCTTAATAGAAAGGTCTAAAAGCCCTAGAGAGGATGCTGAGGAGAAAGGATGGCGTAATGGGAAGACCAGACTATAAGTGCCCTGTAAGGACTAGAAATTGAGCTAGTAACAGACAGACAGCCACAGAAAAAACGAGTGCAGGAGAGCCCGATACTCAAGGAGGGACTAGCTCGCACCTAGCAAGAGCTGGGTAGGAAGAGGTTCTGCTGGGAAGCCTGGGACAGTTGTGGAGCTGTGGGGTTTGCCACGGACCCTTAGGTGACAGCCAATAAGAAACTTGCGGCTTCTCGCGAGAGGATGTGATAAGAGGCGTGGGGTTTCGGGGCTGAGAAGATGGAGTGTAAAGGGAAGGAATGAGCCATCCTGTTTCCAGGATCATTGTGGGACTCGAAAAGATGCGAACGGTTAATGAAACACGGGGCTGATTTTAGGCATCTGACGAACAGGGTGTAGACCAGGACAGCGGGTTGCTACAGGAGAAGCGGTGAGGTTAACAGGGACAGTTTACAGGGCCACGCATTGTGGGTTTTTGTCTGGTTGAGTTTCTGATGCCGGGTGAAGGGGAGTGTTGACAAAGCTGTCAGAGAAGGTTTAAATTACCGCCCAGGACCAGTCACAGAAGTGGGACTCGGAGCTGGAGACCCAGGGTGTTTGTGCGCATGGGCAAAGGCATCAAGCAGGAGGAAAGAAATGTAGTTGGCACATGCAGGGAGAGAGGACTCAATCGAGGATGAGGTCACAAGAGCTGGGGACCCAGGAAAGAGGTGCTGTCTGCCCAAGGCAAGCTGCGGGGCGTCCACCGGGTGGTGCTGGTTAAGTTCTGCAGGAGTGGGCAGAAGAGAGGGCTTGCAAGCGCTGGACTTCTCAGGAGGCGGATGCAGGAGGATTTGTGAACTCAAGGTGAGCTCCATTCACTGTCAACTGGAGGGGCGCGGAGGGAAATCCCTCCTTCTCTGTAGAGGAAGAGGAGCAGATGTCCTCCATACAGTTTGTGCCACTGACTGAAACCGCACAGAACACAACTTTTCTCTTCCTTCTAGAAACCCTTTAGATATGTGAAGATACCACCCTCATCTCTTCACACCATCTCCTGTGGCGTACGCCCCCATGACAGCTGTGTGGTTGTAGGTTTTCTTTTCTTTTTTTAAAACTACAAGTAGGTTTCCTCATCTGTATTTAAGGATGGTGAGTCACAGTGCTCCCACCACGGTACTCCCACCATGGTGCTCTCACCACGGTGCTCCCACACGGTGCTCCCACACGGTGCTCCCACCTTGAGGCCTCAGGAAAGACAGAGTGATCTGCATCGTGGTGGTCATGTATATGTGCTTGCCGATCGGTCCTAAGCCGTTCAAACACTTGCTGGCCCATTTGTTTACAATCTGTCTGTTAATGTCCCTTTAGAAGGACACTGGCCTGAGAAAGGGGAGATGTTATAAACGGTGCATCCCGGTGCCACAATGGCTGTTTCGAGGGTCGTAAGCCAGTACCAGTCAATCCCTTTTTCTGCCGTGTGCGGCTGAGGCAGATGTCCTATGCGGCCCAGACTTTCGAATTGTGTTATTAAATTCCAGCACTGTGTGGGCAGCGATTTCCTGCCTATCAGATGTATTTGGGTCCCAATTCAGTCATCCTGAAAAACCGTTCTTCCCAGCTTCCTGCTCCATGTTATTATAACAACATTATTAGATTTTTCTCAATGATTTTTCGATGTGTCCAAATTAAAAAAAAAAAAAAATCCGGAAATTAGTCATTGGGCTTTTCGGCGAAATTCTTTTTAGAGGCAGAAACCGACCTTTTTCGTAAGTTAGGACGTCAGTCTACAGATGGAAACCTAATCCTCAAGGACGTAAACACCGGGGCCATGGGTTGGTTGGCACAACCCTGGAGGAGTTGGGTAAGGAGGAGTCGGGGGCTTTGGCTCCCTGCCCTGGCTCTGGGCTGAAGTCCGTGTGAAAACAGACTTTGGTTTTCCCGGGGCCTCTCCTGCTTCAGGACTGCCGCCCTTGAAATGCTAGAACCAACCCTCCCAGGCAATACCATGCCAAAGACTGATGGCGTCCCTGCAGCCCATCCGTGGGCGGTGCGAACAATCATACTGGCCGCACCCACGCTTGGGCCATGACCATGCCAAGGACGTAAAATAATAGCTCTTTAAAATATCTTAATCATATAGATTTTGCTATAATTCAAGACAGTTCTCCTAGTTATTAGGATGACAGTTCTTTGATTGCGGATCAGCAAATGTTTTCTTAAAGGGCCAGCTAGTATTTTATGTATTTTACAATCATGGGGCCAAGTGATAAAGTCAACATCATTATACAGAGATTTTTGCAACTATTTAAAAATAAATATATTTAAAAATATTTAACATTTTTAGCTTGAGGCCTGTAAAAAAAAAACTTAAAGCACATAGGCAAACAGATTTGGCTCCTCAGCTATAACTTTTCTGACTATTTCTTTAAGGTGATAAGCAGTAATAGAATAACATTGGTAATAATGACTCATTAAATTTAGAATTAAGGAAAAAATCCATTTTAGAAAAATTTACATCTATAGAAGGAGAAAAAGAAAAATTTACGAATCATTATCACAAAAAACAAATGTGCAAAACTTGAACAGACATTTTCTTTGTTGTAAGAAAAACACACTTCATTTTTAAAAGTGGCCCCAAGATATGCAGACTGATAGACTTTGTCGCTACATCCTCTCGGTCACAAATAGTCATCTCGGCTGCTGTAGAGGGACCCCAGCCACAGACAAGAAGGCAAAGGCATGAGTCTAGCGAGGTTCCAACCAACCTCCCCTCAAGAGCAAACACTGGACTGTGATTGCCATCAGAGGGCGCTGGTCCTGCCTCTTCTGACTCTCACTCAGTGGGAGGCGGGTGGTCTGGGCCTGGGGTTCTGTTTCTATGTGCACCCAAGGCCACACTTAGGCAGCAAGAACTGTCACACCTGAGGCACCTTACAGTCAGGAATTCCTGGCAAGTGGGAAGTAGAGTCCCGCACCTACAGAATCTTTCTGCCTATGCCTGTCTTTTCCACATGGAAAAGTTTTCAGCCCTGTTACCCTCCTTTCTTAAAAAAATAATGACATCATTTTTTGGTGTGGATAACATTTATTATTTTGAAAAGGCCAGGTAATAATAAAAAGCACAAAGAATGTTATAAAATAAAATCTTCCCAGATCCCACAACCAAGAAATAAACATCATTATTATATGGTAAGTATTGTTCCAGGTGTATTTTGTTCTCTCTCTCTCTCTCTCTCTCTCTCTCTCTCTCTCTCACACACACACACACACACTCACACACACATACACTCACATACACACTCTCACACACACACTCACACACTCACACACACACACTCACATACACACACACATACACTCACATACACACACTCACACACATACAACTCACATACACACACTTATACACATACACACACTCACATACACACACTCACACATACACACACATACACACACTCACACACACACACTCTCACACACACACTTACACACATACACACAAGCACAAATGAAGGAAGGAACAGAGGGAGGGGTGACTGAAAGGGACAGTGGGTTATACAATCATATCAAATATGTCGTGGTAATGAAAAAGTCAAGTATCAAGTCTGCTCGGTTTTAACAGAAAACAGAAATTGAGGTGACACTGTAGGAACCGCAGAGCTCCAGATGAAATCAATCTTCCCAAGAGATATTAGTTTCTAAAAGATCTCTCTAAAGTTAAGAGAAAAACATAAATGGAAAGCATTAGGATACTGAACCATCACTGTGAAATTAATCCAATGTCAGCAGCTTTGGAAAACCAGCTTCTTACTGAAGTGGGGAGATTTGCACTCACACTTCCTCCCACATGCAATGCATGGTTTGGGGGGTTTGTTTGCTTGCTTGCTTTTTGTTGTTTGTTTGTTTGCTTGTTGGGGTTTTGTTGGGGCAGGGCATGGTTTTTCTGTGTAGCCCTGTCTGTCTTAGACCTCACTGCATATACTAGACTAGCCTCAAAATCAGGGATCTGCCTGCCTCTGCCTCTAGAGTGCACCGCAACCACGTGACTGCCTTGACCACGCCGTCAAAGTTTCTGCTCTATAACCATCATGGTCAGGTTTGCGCAGCCTTAATAAGGAAAATAAAGTCAATACTCACCATGGACGCTTTTCACCAAAGCCTTTTCTATGTAAAGTTTTGAATTCTGATTCACTGCCCTGTTGTCTAAGAATTTTCTAGAGAGTACGTGATGAATATTTCCCTAAGTTCATTAATATTCCAGAGCATCTACCTGCTGCCTTTCCGACGACGGGCGAATGATGGGCTGGTACCTTCCTTTGTGCTGAGAACAGAATGATGTCACTCCCTCTCGTCTGGCACTGGGGATCAGCTAGCGGGGGGCCACTGTGCCTTTCTCCCCTTTCAGGCGGCTTGCTGGCTAGGCCTGACTGGCCTCAGATGCTTTCTTCACTCAACCAAGAATTACAGCATTCCTCCAGTGTGCATGTGGCGGCAAATGTCTTAGTGTGTGTCCCATGGCAGATTGTGTCGGGACACCAAATGTCCACTGGAGCCTCAGGTCTAAGTCTTTACTGCAGGAAGTTGGCATTTAGTATGTCTTAATTTTTCTTGTGTTTATTTGCTCTGACATTCCGAGGGTTGTTGCAGACTTTCAGAAAATTCGAGTGTCTGGCTCTTGGTTCCAAATTAAGAGTGAGCTGGGAAGGGACCTTCATGTATGAGGGGCTCTCTTCAAAACATACAAGTTCCCTCCTCCTCTCTCTCTCTGTCTGCCCATGCATCCTCCAATCTTTATCTTTTCCTGGTTCTTTGTGATTTCTTTTGGCCAACACACCTCACATTTCCAGCCTCTTTTATTCTGATTTTTATGTCTCCGTGTGGCATTCCTGTCTGTTCATACGTCTCTCTTCCATTTCCTCTTGAGTGCTGTAGATTCTTTTGGTCTTGTGGGTTTATCATTTCCAACTGGAACTTCTGCAACCTAAAGAACTCCACTGCCCCACCCCGCTCCTAAGGAGAAAATGGCCAAGGCATCTGGACTTCCCAGGGAGACACTGACACTCCTGGTGCCTTCCTTTGGTGGTGTGTTCTCTTCCTCGGTCTTTGCTATGTTCGTCACGTAGCTAAGCTTGAATCCTAGGAGACTTCTTATCCTTACATTATTGGTCTTGACTCGCTGAAGCCAAATAGGATGCAGAGAGGAAGATCTGTGAAACACTTGAACAGTAGGTTCATTGCTTTGTCAACTTAGGGAGGTGTGTTCCCCGGTGTGTGTAGAGCAACCACTGACACACGCGGGAGCCTTCTTACGGTAGGCAGCATCCTTTGGTTCTATTTTGTTGAACCTCTTTCTCCTCTGTAGCTCCCCCCCCCCCCCGCTCACAGGCAAGAAAAAGACTATGTTACCCTGAGTTGCACCCCACCCTCCCAACCATTTCATGTCTGTATTTTGAATGGAGTCTCCCATGGGGCGCTTTTCGCTTTTCTCGGAGGCCTGCCCTACAGCCTTAGGTCCCATCTCTCACATCTCAAGCAGCTTTGTGGAGAAGAAACTCGCTTCTAATGAAATTTTCTCAAAGTCGGAGGTGTGTCTCAACCCTCAACTTGTTTTCATAAGGTCTGGAAAGTTGGCTATACTTTCATGTAAAATCCAGATCTGAGATACATAAACTGCACCCACCCAGACCCAAGAAAAGAGCGAAGGTGAAAGGAAGGACAGGAACACTTTGGCTGGAAAGTAGCTGTCAGGTAGAGCTGGATCCAGGATATCATCATCATCACTGAAGTTGACTGCAGTCGCCATCCTTGGCTCTGTTTGCCTGTTGGGTCTTTCTTCTCCAAAGGATCGCCATAATCTATAAAAGTGCGTCACCCTCCCAACGTGAGAGCCCGGAGAAAGGCCACCCTCCTCAATTGTCCCAGCGGCCTGGCTTACGTCCATGTTCGGAGTTCAGGGTTGGCGTCTTTTGTTTGTTTTTGTTTGTTTGTTTTGACATTTATTTAAAATCTTTGCCAATTTCACTTTCTTACTGGTTGCTTTTGTGTCTTTATCCAGAGGCCTGTCCTTTTTCCTTCCCTTTCTTCCTTCCCTCCCTCCTTCCCTCTCTCTCTCTCTCCCTCCCCCTCTTCTTCTTTGTTTCTTTCACTGTTTTTTTTTGGGGTAGAGTTTTATGTAGCACAGGATGCCCTCCAACTTGCTGTGCCCACTTCCACTGCCCTAGGGTCAGCGTGTGTGTTCCCACACCGGCTTCCATTCCAACCCTGGGCACCCCACAGTCAAGGGTTTCCAGCCTGGATGAGCACCCCATAACCTGCAGTGGGGGCTGGAAGGAAAAGGGAGGAGAGAGGCCGCCGTTTCTAATAAATAAACTATGAAACAGCCATGGGGCTGTCGGAGCCCCATGGTTGTTAGGTGACTTGCCACGGGCACACAGCTAACTCAAGTGGCTCCCGGTGAGCAGTCTGCACAGCTCACAGTGCTTGCTACCCAGGGTAACCATGCCACCTGCCCTCTCCAGCCTCATTCCCAGTCCAGGACAATCTGAACAGTGCTTCCAAAGCCTTAGGAAGTACTTCCGTTTGCAGAAAGGGACTTAGAGGACCCAGTCGGTGGGTGGGTGGAGTGTGGCGAGCATACTTTTACAAAAGGCCAGCTCTGCTGTGTCAGTCCCCATGGTGGGCACGTGGAGATTGGAGTCACTGGCACACAGATGGAGACCACACTCCCCGAGCCCCTGGGAGAGGCTTTTCTTTCAGGTCTTGCCTTTGTATTTCCCATGCTACCTTGCTTAGGAAAAAAATTCTTTCTGTAATAAGCATGAAGTTAAACTCCAGAGCTCCCCAGATGTCTGATTTACCATATTTTAAATTTAAGGTACACAAATCAATGCAGGTTTGCTGAAACCCTGTTCTTATCTCTCTCCAGCCAGAGAAGCCCGCAGGACTCTGCGTGGGGACCTGGAGAACCTTCTCTGCTCTGTCCCACCCCCAGCTCACCCCTCCTCCTCAGCTCACACTCACCTCCTCCTCAGCTCACACTCACCTCCTCCTCAGCTCACACTCACCTCCTCCTCAGCTCACACTTACCTCCTCCTCAGCTTACACTCAGCTCACCCCCTTCTCCTCAGCTCACACTCACCTCCTCCTCAGCTCACACTCAGCTCACCCCTCCTCCTCAGCTCACACTCACCTCCTCCTCAGCTCACACTCAGCTCACCCCTCCTCCTCAGCTCACACTTACCTTCTCCTCAGCTCACATTCACCTCCTCCTACTCCACTCACACTCAGCTCACCCCCTCCTCCTCAGCTCACACTCAGCTCACCCCCTCCTCCTCCACTCACACTCAGCTCACCCCTCCTCCTCTGCTCACACTTACCTCCTCCTCAGCTCACACTCAGCTCACCCCCTCCTCCTCTGCTCACACTCAGCTCACTCCCTCCTCCTCAGCTCACACTCACATCCCCACAGCTCACATTCACCTCCTCCTACTCCACTCACACTCAGCTCACCCCCTCCTCCTCAGCTCACACTCACCTCCTCCTACTTCTCTGCTCACACTCACCACCCTCCTCCGCTCACACTCAGCTCACCCCCTCCTTTTCAGCTCACACTCACCTCCTCCTCCTCCTCTGGTCACACTCACCACCCTCCTCCGCTCACACTCAGCTCACCCCCTCCTCCTCAGCTCACACTCACCTCCTCCTCCTCCTCTGCTCACACTCACCCCCTCCTCCTCAGCTCACACCTCCTGCCAGCCCAACTCACTGACAGAATCTTCCTTTTTCCACTTCATGATCTCAGGATTAGGGTAAAAACAAAAACCTTTGCTAATCGAGGGGGCGGGGACGCACCAGCAAACATGGGAATACTCCATTGCTTAGCGAAGGCCGTTTCTTGGAATTACAGTCACTTAAATGTTTACAAGAAATGATTATTGAGTGTCCCTGACTGATTCACAAACGTAATTAATGAGAGAATTGCTAAGAGTTTCCATTTTCTCGTTTGTTTTAATCCCACCATATAAACTTTTCTGTTGGCATGTCTTCAGAAAATTCCTCCCAGTGCTGGAAGGAGGCAGGGCTGATTCAGAGCCCAGAAACATTACTGAGAGCAAACTCCAAACTGCACACAACCCTCCCAGGGGACACGGGGAAGAGGATTCGAGAGGCTGCCAGAGCCTGGGCACTTTAAACAGGCCTGAGGAAGCGGCTGACCACCTCCTCCTAATAGGTTTGTCCTTTGCTGTTTGTGGGATAAAGCATGTCACTAAAATGTCCTGCTGTCCCAGAAAGACAGAGGCATAATGAACCCTGCTGTGTGTGCGATTGTTTCGCAACATCTGAAGTTTCATGGAAATAAATAAACAATGGAGTTGGCTCTTGTCGGTTTGTACCTAGTCAGTTTGCATTACTGTAAAGATGGATGCTGTGGATAAACGCTCTCTTTTCCTGTGGGGCACAGCCCCACTGCCTTTCATGTTGGGGTGATGAACCCCACGGCCTGTGCCTTCTCAACAATTGGAAAAGGGCTGCTTCAAGGGCCTGCTTGATGTCTCCTGTTCAACCCCCAGAGTCCTAATTTGACGCTGTTCACTTCCCGTGGAGGGGGCTACGTCATCTTTGCCTTGATTTGAAAAATGTTCCGAATGCAGAGCAACATCCCAAGGACTTCTAGGAGCCTAATATAAATTCTCTGTGTGACAGCCTTTGGGCTGTGTCAGCAGACAAGGTCAGTTCAGCTAAACTAACAATCTGACAGTGGCTGCTCTGGGGCTGGGGGTGTGCTGGAGGGGGGTGGGTGGTTGGTGGTCCGTGTGGCAGAGCCAAACCTCAGATTCCACTATCTAAAAGGAGAGCAGCAAGGACTTGTGTCCTAAAATGGCCTGTGGAGTTTAATCTTGTTAAACAAATTTGAACTGGGCAGTTGTCCATGATGACCCAATGGAAAGTTCTAGAAAAGAAGAGATCTGTGATTGAGTGGCCCTCCTTATCTTAGCATCGGCTCTGCTCATGACTGGGAAACAGCCTGCTCCCTCAGCTCTATCTGATGCTCTGACCTCTAGACTTAAGTTTTAGTAAAGCTTCAGGTTAAGAATTAACATGGGCCCCACATGATGTGCTTTTTCCCCTCATAAACCCCGAGTGTGGTAAGAAAGTGCTTCTGGCATGCCCTATATAAAAAAGAGGCATGAAATAAAACAACTCCCAACCATTCATGTATGAGGGACAAACAGACTCCACAGGACTCTCCTGTTTTAGCTAATGTTAGCACAATAAATATTTAAACCAAGTTTCTACTGGAGAATAACGGACGTGTCCACGCTTGTGGACTTTACAGCAATGAACCCAAGCAAAGGCGGGCACAAGTGCCTCCACCCTCAACAGAAATTCCAAATGTCACGCCACCAGAAGGCCCACTCAGCGGTCACTCAGGGCTGCCTAAGCTGTCAGCCTCACTTTCATCCGACAGCCCCGTGGTGCACGGTTTGGCTTCCATGCAGGGTTTCTAAGGATGCAGCAGGGAATGATGGGAAACCAACCCAGCCAACCCCGAGGAGAAAAAAACTCTCCTGTCCTGCATTAACTGAAAAGCCTGCTTATTTAAGAGGGTCAGAGCAAGGCAACCTTCTACGTAAGACAGACAACTGGGGAGAGACACAGGCCACCCGACCCCAAACTCCACAACACACAATACTGACCCTTCACTTCGGAGCTGTAGGGGTGCTTCTTGCTCTGTGGTTTCTCTGAAGCCTTGGTCGCAGGTAAGAAGTGGGGGGCTCTTTAAATGGCCCGTGGTACTTGATGCTGTTACACAAGTCCCACTCCTTTCTGCTGTGGAATTCCCCGCGCTCATGGGTTTTCTGGATTCCTCCACGGTCTTTGCTGAAATAGCAAGATGTTCACTCAGTACGTTCACTATGATGTTTTGTTCACAGTCTATGAATTTGTATACAAGGTTTGCTTGTAACCAATAATGGAGATTTTATGGCCAGCACCTCTCTGTGCATAATGCAACTCTACTATAGTTTTGAGTTTGGCACTATTATTTATGTGAATAAGAAAAATGGATAGGATATTAACTATTGTCTTGGAGTCAACCTGAAGGAAGACACAGGATCTTCGGTTTATAAACTACCTATCCGGCTTAAGTACTCCTGGACCCTGTGACAATAATTCTTCCTAAAGATAATGTGACTACTTTTCAATTTACAAATAACCATGGCTGAATGTGTTAGCAGACGCCTGTAATCCCAGCCAACTGTGAAGTAGAGGGAGGTTAAGGAGTTCAGGGTTAGCCTTTACTACATAGCAAGTTCTAGGCTAGCCCGGGATACACGATATTTAGTGTAAAACATAATCTAATATATAGAGTGCTGAGTAAAAGTGCTGTGTCAGGGACCGAGGGATTTCCTCATCTACAGGACTTACACAGGCCTTTTTATAAGTAGCATAAATAGTAAAGTACACAATATGTCTCCGTAAGAGCAAACCAAAATCAGCAGGAGCAGGGGTTGGGGAGGTGCTAAGGCAAGAAAAGGGAACTCCCATAGTGTTCAGAGCCCGGTAGGCAGCTGCCCTGGCTCAGAGACTCTGAAGCAGGGGTGTGCCGACGGTGTTGGGAGAAGAGCTAGACAGAGGTCCTGGAGGAGGGCTGCTGGTCTAGGGTTTCCACAGTAACAACATGACCCCTTGGGAAGAAGGGTTTCTGAAGGGGGGCAGACAGCCTAGCAACATTCCAGAGCATCCCCCAAAACGAAACACACGCTGAGTTAAGGCATGCTAGATTCTTACACTGAAAACACAACTTGCTTATCAGCAAGGGGACACCTGGATAGCTTGTCTCCTGCCTGCCGTTAGTCGGAGGCTTCGTCAAAGGGAAGAGGGGAGAATGTCCCAGTGCAGACAGGCCTTGGATGGTGAGTGTCATGTAGAAAAATAAATACTTTCAAGTTTTTCTGTACTTACTTAGAAACCATTAAACAAAAGCTAATGACAACACAGTCCCTTTCTACCTGCTGATACCAGCTCTGCTTCCAAAACCAACACACTTTGATGTCAGTTGGAGCTTAAAGATCAGTGGTATGACAGAGTTAAGAACTCAGAGCGATGTCAAGTGAGCTAAAGACCTCAGAGCAGGAGAGGCCACCAGGTCACCACCTCCAGCTGCCTGGCTCGGGGCTCTTGTGTTTTGCAGGGTAAGGGTCTGGGCTTAAATTCCACCAAATTTTGGTTCAAGGGCAACCGCCTGAGCCTCAGCTCTGACATGTGTGCGTTGCTCAGCCTTCCCACCTTCGCCACCCATCTCAGTATCTCAGGCACCCCATGAGGATTAGTTGATGGGACCTAGCACAGTGACGTGTATGCACTGGGACACTCAGCACTTGGGCTTAGTGTTGTTATTACTGGAACCCTTGAGCCCTGATGCTGGCCATCTACGGCACCACCGTAAAGACTGGGTTCTAGTTTACAAAGTGCATGCTGTTTTAGATGATACCCCATTTCAGTTTCTCTCACCCGCCCTGGTTTGTCCCAGGTGAGGCCACAGTGAAAAAGTCCCAGTCTCTGTTAATCTCCCGGAAGGGGACAAAGCAGTGTCACAGACAGAGGCTGTACTCCTCAGTGCTCAGTGTGCACAGAACCTGTCATTATTCCCCACAAAGGAGAGCTGGCCTGACACTCATCCTCAGATGGGGAACCATATAAACTGGGCACGGCCAGTCACAATGACATAAACACGTACCCTCAGCACTTAGGAGACAGAGGCAAGAGGACCGTGGAAAGTTCAAGGCTAGCCTGACCTCTCTGAAGTTTGATGACTGCCAGGGCTGTACACCTATCTTATCGGGGAGGTGGCTCAGTGGTTAACAGCACTTGCTGTTCTTCCAGCCGACCGGGGTTTGATTCCCAGCACCCACACAGGGGCTCACAACCCAGCCGACCGGGGTTTGATTCCCAGCACCCACACAGGGGCTCACAACTATCCAGTTCCAGGGAATCAGACACTCTTCTGGCCTCCAGGGAAACCAGGCAAAACATCCATAAAAATAAAAAATATAGGAAAATAAACCCAAACTGGGAAAACAGACAAAGAACCAACAACATCTCTAAGCACATATAGTGATTCTCAGTGCCTCCCTGACACACTTGTTGGGCACCGGTAGAACTCCACTGTGGACCATGGGTAAACTTCAAGAGGAGACAGATACCCCCTGCCAATGTTAGGACAGAGGAACAACTCTGTCTTGGGGATTGTTTGCACAGCAACCGACCACAAGCAATGGTGAAAAGCACGCTGCCAACTGGAGATGTGGTCTCAGAGGCATCAGGAGGGGTGAACAGGAAACAAACAAGGCTGGAGCTGAGGCCAGCACCCAGCATGTGTGACCTGTAGGACAGGTGGAGACCTTGCTCCAATTGCCTGTTTTAAAACAAAGTTCTCCAAATTTGTTTTTTGTACTGAGTCCAGAAAATAATGCAGAGAGGGTTCTGCTTGGAAGTTGACCCAGTTGGGTGTGTGGGGACCGAGGTGGGGTTCCTGGGGCACACTGTTACGGTATGAGTGGCAAATGTCCAGCAGAGGTTCCTGTGTGTGAACACTTGGTTCCTAACTGGGGGTACTGTTTTGAGAGGTTTCAGAACTTTTAGTGGGTGGGGCCTCTCTGAGACAAGTGGGCTGCTCGCTTGGGGTCAGGCTTCTAGGTTTAAAGTCCAGGACCTGCTTTCTGCCTCATCTCTGCAGAGCTGTGAACAAGGCACCACCGATGAAGCTGGCCCAACCACCACGCCTTCCCTGCCACGCCGGCCTCATGTCCTTTCAAAACTATGAGCCGAAGTAAACCTCCTTCCCTTTCTGTTTCAGCCACTGGGCATTGTGGACAGGCGAGACAGGGGCCTGGGACATTATCTGGCCAGGGCTAGGTCACACAGCTGTTCTTACAAAGGAAGTGAGACACTGTCCCCTTGGGCAGGAGCCAGGAGGTCTACTCTGTCTTGTGTCTTATAATAACCTGTAAAATAAAGATGGCCTGTCATAATTTGGAGTGGCTGGGGTGGGGTGGGGTGGGGATGGAGAAAATAAAGTAAATGACAATACATTAGGGCAATGAAAATCATATGATGTTCAAATTTCAGGGGCTATAAGTCAGCAACGGCTCCTTCCACACTATAACGGCAGGGCTGAATATATTAGAGACAGAATGACCACTGGGCCTAATAGTTTCTGTCCAGACCTTTACAGAAAAGGTTTCCTGCCTTTTAGAACAGACTGGTATTTGCCCAACTGGGTTCCTGAGAGATTCCACAGCCAGTCAATTTGGGAACCTTGGGGCTGATTGAACACTGAACATCTTTCAGGAATGGCTTTCTTGCCCCTCTAGCATGATTCTGAGCAAAGGCCTGCAGGGGCAGGAATGAGCAATGCCTCCCTGACTTGCCTCAACTCTAGACCTACTTTCAAGGATCAGCTGTGAACATTTTGCCGGCAGCATCCTCCAGAATTTTCTGGAACCCAGTGTGGTCATAGAGGTCTGCTGGAGAATTTTGAATAAGGGGGCAGGGATGTTATCCAATGTAGCGTCCTTCAGAAACTCTTAACGCTTTATGGGACACAGAATATGAATGCTTCTCATGGTCCTCTGATTTAGGGGGTAGGGTGCCTGCTCACAGCACTAGTGGCTGGAAACTGGACATCTCCCTTTGCTGAGGGCTGAGAACAAAATCTGAAGGGAGCAAGGCAGGGATGAGGCGAGATGTGCTAAGGCTTCGGAAGTCCATCGTTCAAAGAGCCAGGAGGTTTGGTGACAGAAAATGTGGCAGAGACTGGGATACAGCAGCAGCTGGCCAGAGGCCTCTGGTTTGTATAACTGGAGAGGCATCAGCTACAGGTCCAAACCTGCCCTCAACACTAAGTGTTGGAATAGCCGGAGCCTATGAGGATCACCACACAGCCTCTACCTTTCTCCCATTCTCAACCCAAGGATTCCAGATCTGCCACAACACCCAAGCCCCTCCCACCCACGGGTGTCGGCTACAAATGACTTCACACCCAGGGAAGGGCATACCCTGGGTGTCCAAGCTGGGCTGTCTTAGGCGCCTCAGTGACCTGACACAGCATCTTTTCTAGACAATGGAGAAACATATCACCTGAATAAATGACAGAGATTCCAGGGTGGGGCAGTTCCAGTTCCAGTATTTTTTTTTTTTAATTGGTGTGTGCTTTTAAAATGACAATGGCTTCTTACTGCCATTATTTCCTGAGAGTAGACGCAGAAGTCAGAGATATGGGCACCTGCCAAGCCAAGTGGGTGAAGGGCTGGAATGAAGGCCCGCCCCAGAGCAGTGGGAGGTGCTGGCTTCTAGCCAGGGACTGGAAGTGCTGTGACCTTCAAGCCAAGGCCAAGATGCTCAGCGGGGAGTGAGAGAGCAGGGACAGCCAGCAGGAAGGTTTCTCTCCCTGGCCTCAGTGAGCTCAAGCGTAGGCAAGCTCCTGTGTAAAAGAAGGGCTCCTTTCTCCCTTCTCATCTCGGTAAGTAATTTCCTTTTACAGTTTCCAAGCCCTACTGGTCTGAAAGGCCTGAGGTAAAAAGGTGAAAAGATTCCTCGGGAAGACTATTCTGGGGACCATTTCTATACGTTAGACTAAAGTTCCCCTAGGTAATGCTCTGGTGTAGCTACCACTGAGATCTGATTTTTAACTAAAGTCATAAGTCATGTTGTCTCTGCCTTGACTGTTGTCCTGATCATGTGTGACAGGCAGAATTAAGGCAGGCCCACTGTCCGTGTTCCCAGGACCTGCACAGCCCTCCAGCCTGAGCTCACTCACAGGACGGGCCTTTCTGCCTGCCTGTCTTTTTGACACGGACACTCTGCCCACAGGTTGTCCGTGGCTGCCTCGGTCTCATTAAGGAACACACCAACTCACTGGTCGCCTCCTCAAGGCACCTTGACAAGGCCCCTGATGTAAAGGAAAAAACCGGTTGATCACTCGGCACCCTGTGGTCTACTTTGTCTTCTTCACAGCCTGTGAGAACCCCTTAGTCTCACATCACTTCCTACTACCCCTAACTGAAGATGCTCCTAGGACAGGACTCTGCTGGTCTAGAATCCTGCACTAAGTAAAAGCTCAACAAATAACAGACTCAGAGACTGTACTGAAGAGAAACAAGGGAGGACAGCCTGGTACATGACATATCTGGTCATAGCATCATGGTATGATTTTGCCTCTTTCTCTATAACTATGATCCAGTGGGGAACCACCTGAAGTGAGTTGGGGTACATGTGACCTGCCAATCCTACCCCAGGCTGTGTGTGCACCACTGGGCTCCAACTGTTCTGCTATGGAAGGAGACCATCTGATTCTCCACAAGACATACTTTCCTTCTCTGAGGTCCTGCTGCCTTCTAAATGTTGGCGATGATCTGAGAAAAAGGTTTGCGAGTCAAGCAAGCAGGACGCTCAGAGGGAGGCGTGCAGCCCAGGCAGATGCTTTACACTTCCTGTGTCATCCATCCCTGATGAGGCAGGCCCAGTTCAGTCATCTTCCACTAAAGTGGCTTCCTATACTGTTGACCAGAGACAGTGAGAAACCAGTCTGCTCAACACCTGTAGACTTCTGACACAATGCTTACCCTGTTCGCTACAGATCCTGGGAGGTCCATTACTGTGTTCAACTCCATTTCCCTCCAATGATGGAGTTATCCATACATTCCCTCCCATCCCCCCAATCAATCCTCCTGTCCCTGCGCCTGGGAGCCTGGGTATAGTTCATCCACCTGCTGTGCTCCACCAGGTGACATCTTTAGCTTTGCTTGGGGGTCTAGGCACATAGCTGGTACTCATATAGCGGGAATAAAAGTCCCATGAGACTCATGTTCACATATTCATTCGTAAGAGCAGGAAGCCGGGCTGCTGTGTATTATGAGACTCATGATTCTCATTAATTTTTAAATATTTAATATTTGTATTTGTTTACTGTGTGTGTGCATACTCAAGGGGCCATGACACAGGTGTGGTGGTCAGAGGACAGCCTTCAGGAACCAGTTCTGTCTTGGGTTCCAGGGATCAGACTCAGGTTGTCAGGGCTGGTGAGAGGTACCATCACCCACAGAGTGGCCCAATTCTCATTGCTTTCTGATCAAATTAATGACTTTTAAAACTCTGTCCTAAAAATTACTTCATTTGGATGTATGTGAGCCACCCATTTGAAAAACACCCTAATACTCTTTTCTTACCAAGTGATGTGTTTTCTTAAGAGGTACCTAGCTATTTTTTTTAAATAACTGGAGAGAAATACGTAAACAATTTTCTTAGCTAATGTTTGGCCAATATTAACAGAGTCTAAGCTCACGTGAGAACCATCTAGGACCAGGAAGAATAGCATTAAAAGCAGCTTCCGTATGCACACTGAAGCAGTAAGCCTGCGTGGGTCTGCAGGATGCCCCGGGCCTTACACTGGGCAGCAGAAGGGGGTCTGTCGGGCAGGAGCGTTCCCTGGGATGCAGCCCTGTAGAAGCGTGCGCGTGCACCGCTTATCCTTCGGATCTCCGCAGGGTCCAGTGGGGCTTTAGGGAAGGAGACGCAGGCATCTTCTTCTGTGCTGGGAGAGGCTGGGGCTTTGGGTTCCTGCAAAGAGATTTTTGTCTGTGTCTCAAATAGGGCTTCTTCCGCCACCTGACCACCCCTGCTACTTCTTCAGGCTGACCTCAGTGGAACCTCTGGGTTTACTGTCTTACTGGCCCATCTTACCTAACATCATATGTACATATACATACACACACATAAATATACATGCACATACACATACATGCACACACATAAACAATGTACATATGTACACACATGTGCACAATACACATGCAATATACATACACAAACATATGCATGCAATACATATATACATATATACACACATGTGCACACATATACATATATGCATATACCCTTATATACATACATATAAACACAAACATACATGTGCGCATAATATACATATACATGTGCACACACAAACATATACATGTATATACATATACATGCAGATATGCACACACATGCAGATATGTGTACACATATATAAACACACACAAACATTTAGACACCTACACATATAGACAAACACATGCATACATGTAGATACACACATATACACACACATACAGAAGATATACAAACAGACACATGCATCCATATATACACATACATACTGACAGACAGACAGACAGACAGGCAGACAGACCATGTACACAAGTTTTGGTTTTGCCAGTGTATCCTATGGACTTTTCTGCTACTTAGCTCAGCATATTTGATTTATGAAATCCAAGTCACTTACAGTGGCAAACAGTTATCTGAGAGACTGTAATGGTGCATGTGATATATTTAGGATGCTTTGCAATACAGTGTGTTCAGTTTAGTTCAGAAAACATTAGTCAGACCTCGTGTGGAGACTCAAACTTGCTGCATAGCACTTGGGAGGCTGGAGCAGGACCATCGCATGTTGGGGCCAGCCTGTGCTACTGAGAAAGTCCTGTCTTATAAAAACAAGACAAAAAAGAAAAACAAATCCATTTTTGGGCACTGATGTGTACTGTAAGCACATGCACACATCCTGGATTCTTAAAAGATCCCTAAATCTTAGACTTAGATGAAGAATGACAAGAATGAAACCTAAAAACTGTATTATATCCTATTATATAAAAATGGTTTTTTTATATCTCAAAAATTCTGTTGCAGATGCATTTCAGAAAATCAACAGAATTGGCAAAATTCCAATACCTTTAAGGAGTTTTTGCTTGCTTGTGTGTGTGTGTGTATGTGTGTGTGAATGTATGTGTGTATGTATGTGTGTATGTGTGTATGTATGTATGTGTGTATGTATGTGTGTGTGTATATGTGTGTATGTGTGTATGTGTGTGTGAATGTATGTGTGAGTATGTATGTGTGTATGTATGTGTGTGTATGTGTGTATGTATGTGTATGTGTGTATGTATGTATCTGTGTATGTATGTGTGTGTATGTGTGTGTGTATATGTGTGTGTATGTGTGTGTATGTGTGTGTAAATGTATGTGTGTATGTATGTGTGTGTATGTATGTGTGTGTATGTGTGTATGTATGTGTGTGTATGTATGTATGTGTGTATGTGTGTGTATGCGTGTATGTGTGTATGTATGTATGTGTGTATGTGTGTGTGTGTGTATGTATGTATGTATGTATGTGTGTGTGTGTGTGTTTGCCCATGTGGGCACACATGGAGGGCAGAGGTTGATTTTAGACATGGCTTCTCACTGAAGCAAAAGCTCAGCTTGACTGGACTGGCTAGCCAGTGAACCCTGGACATCCACTATCTCTGCCCCACAGTGCTGGGGCTACGAGCAGGGCTCGCCAAGCCTGGCTTTTACATGGTACTAGAGATCTGAGCTCAGGGCTCCATGCCTGGCCAGTAGCATTTTACCCATCAAACCACCTTCCTCAGTCCTTTACTTAATTTTATTTTTTGAGACATTGTTTTATAAACTATCTTTTTGTTTCCATGTGCCAAGTGCTGGGATTACAGGCATGAGCCACCCTGTCTACCTCTTTTAAAGAAATGCTTTATGCCTTTACCAGGGCTGGAGAGATGGTTCAGTGGTTAAGAGCATTTGTTGTTCTTCCCGAGGACCAGGTTCAGTAACGAGCCCTCAGATGGTAGCTCCCAGCTGTCTGTAACTCCGGTTCCAGGGGTTCTGACCCCTTCCCACCGATATCTATTTAGGCAAAACATCAATGCGCATGGGCGTGCCCATGCGCACATACACACACACACACACACACACACACACACACACACAAATACGTCTTTACCAAGCTGACAGCCACAGCTCCCAGACGCCTAACTTCCAAAGGCTCATGGCCTCCATCCAGGGCCAGAAGTTTCCAGTGACAGTGTGGTTTAGTCACCCTGCTGTTCCTGGTTCCAACATTATCTGTCTAGGAACACAGCAGACAGTGCTTCTAAAGCGCCAGTCAGACAAACTTAAAGGAAACTTTTCAAGAGTCTCTTCCACAACACACAAAAGGATGAATCACTCTGTCCAGCAAGTTGATTAACAAATCTTTATAAAAAAAAAATCCCCAGTGCGAAACTACTATAAACATCCTCTCGAGTTCTCGCATGCACCATTAGAGCACAGGCATCTATATTAGGGTTCTGCAGGGAATGTATTTCAAAATGGTGATGTTCTTCAAAATGTTCCTTATTTCCTCTCGCCCCTTTGCAGAACAGGATAAAAATGGCTCTAATGCCTTCAGAAGAAGAAAGTGTCATAAGGCGAGGCATAGAAGGGTGAAGGAGACACGGGGCACGGTGGATAAAGAACAGTGTCAGGAACAGTGGCATCCTCACAGGTTTGGGACCTGGAAGGCCATCGCTTCTGAGTTTGCTCAGCTGCGACCTGGTGGCAGCAGGCCCTCCCACACACAGATTCTTACCTCCCAAACAGGAGCTCATCAAAGCCAGCTCCCTTCCCTGCCCAAGCTGATCACACTCATGACCTGGCTCCCAGTCCCTTTTAACTCTTCCCCAGAGTGAAGGCCTGTGGTCCAGCCTCAGTGGAATAAAGACCTGGGCTCTCAGGGGTTGATTCTGAGGACAGTTAGTTCCCTCATTTATCTGGACAAATAGTGGTGTGTTTGTTTAGGGCACTGTCCCTTTTACTTTTTAATCTCCACAGTTTATTGCAAAATTATACTAAGATTGTGATTTACACAGAGATTAGTGCAGGGAAAATGAACAGCTCATATGTTATAATAAAAGACAAAACCCCGCATTAGTGTAACTCGATGCTGAAGGTCGGGATAAAATCTTATCTCAGAGCACTGTGAAGGTGTGGGTAGCTTTGTCTGCTGTTGTAACTGGACTGAGAAGCACCTGGAGGTGGGGTGGGCAGAGCTCTCTTCTGGGTGTCAGGCGTGAGGTGTGTCTGTGAGTCGTCTCCAAAGAGATTAACCAAGGCTGGAAGACCTGTCCTGAATGTGGGTGGCACCACCCCACAAACAGGGCCCCCGATGGATTTTTAGAAGGGGGAGTGTGGGGAAACTCAGTTATCACAGGTGGGTTCCTCTGCTGTGTCTTGTTGGCCATGAAGCCAATGGCTTTTCTCTGGCGTATACTTCTGCTGGGGAGGTCACATCCGTCTCAACCCGGCCCCGAAGCAGCAGAGCTGAGTGATTATGACAGCCAGCCAGAGGCTGCGAGCCAAGAGAAATTCTTCTCTCTACAGATGTGTTGTTCAGGGACTTTGCAATGGCAACTGGTAATTTACTAACCCTTGAAGCTCAAACCAAGTTTAAGGAGTTTGCCAAGTAACACGCAGAAAATGAACACAGTGCTAGTGTGTTACACAGGTGCCTCATGTGCTGCAAAGAACAGATCCCATTAAAAGGGGAAATGCTAAGTTCCTTAAGGCATATAACCTAATTAACCCTGGTAGGGGAGATAAAGGGCCATAACAGCTCCCCAACAAAAGACATTATTTCCAAGTGCAAAATTAGTAATTGTTCACATAATGAAAGCTGGTTAATTTTACTACTGGCCTTGACACATTATTTGTTTCATCTGAATATGTGACTTCCTGGACTACTAAGACCATGAAAAAACAAAATATGCAACAAATATATATCTACAGTCTCCCTCCTCCCTTCCCTCCTCCCTTCCCCCCTTTCCTGTGTTGTATGTTAGTGTGTGTGTAGACCAGAGGTCAAGACCAGACATTTCCTTCAATTGCTTATCGCCCTATTTCATTGACTTGGAAAACGTCTATGTGCACGGATGTTTTGGCGGCACGTATGCCTGTGTGCCACCTGTCTGCTTGGTGCCTGCTGGGGTCAGAAGAGGATGTCAGATCCCACGGAACCAGAGTTTCAGACTGTCACATGAGCTGCCACATGGGGTCTGGGACTGAGAAGCTGGTCCTCTGGAAGAACAGTCAGTGCTCTGAACATCTCTCCAGCTCTCCCTTGTCTTACTTTCTCTCCCTAAACTAGGAGTTTGCTGATTCCCAGATCCTATCCGGTCCCTACCTCCCCGGACCCGGGATTATAGATACATGTTACCATGCCTACCTTATGACATAGGTGATGGGGTCTGAACTCAGGGCATCATGTTTGCATGCAATCACTTTACCAAATGGGTCACTCCCCAGTCTCTCTCTCTTTCTCCCCCTCTCCACCTCCTCCTCCCCCTCTCTACCCCTCCCTCTATCTCTCTCCCCTCTCTTTCCTTCTCTCCTTCTTTATGTTCTCCCTCCCCACTCCCTTCTCCCTTAAGGCCGCAGCAATGCTAGGCAAGCTCCTTCCATTGAGTTACCATATCAAAGCCAAGCAATTTCTTCATGTTGGGTTCTAGAAAGAGAGAGACAGAGAAACAGACAGAGACAGAGAGTCTTGTGATTTGCACATCAAAATGACTTTTATAAAGAAGATCATTATGATTTTTAAATGAATTTCAATAATTTTAGAACTCAGGGACTAATACATATATTCTTAAACTCTCCTTGAGCAACTGACTGTGGCTCACATCTGTAATTACTGTGAAAGTCGGAAATGGCAGGGGTGGGAGGGCGATTTGACACACCCACTGTCCCTTTCCTCATCCTTGAAGGCCTCTATTCCAAGGCACACAGGTTCTGATCTTTTAAAAATATATTAAATTCTGTTTCACTTGCCCAGTACATGGAGCATGGTTCTTGTCAAATACAGAAGACAATTCAAAGAAATCTATGCTGTTAGTCAGCATGGCTTTGCCCTAGGGGCCAGGGGTGATGGCTGGGGCTCCTGACCACGCACCATCTTTGGTGGTGCTGACAGTGTCTGGCTTCATTTTCTGGAAGTCTGGCTGCTGAGTGTTAACTCATGCAAAGCGCATTAGCTGCAATTCCATGGTGTCTTTCTTTCCTCTGCATCAATACAAAGCTGATTAAGAAAATTTTGGGAGCTTAAGTAACTGGGCGCTGTCCATTTAGGAAGTGGAAGAAGGCGAGAATGACATTAGGGGCACAGTTTACTGTTGGTCCCCATGGTCACGCCTCCGCTGGTGTCCGTCAGCCCACTGTAAGAGAGCAGCTACTTCTGTGTGTGGAGACGGGAAGAGGAGCTAACAGAGTAGGAAAACATACACAGGAAGAAACTCCTCTGCTGCCTCAGGTCTCGGGGCTGTTGAAGAGGCAGGGAGCTGCCGCAAAAGGAAAAAGATGGAGATGGGTTTTCACATAGCAGATAGGTGTGGCCATTAATGGAAGGCTTCAAGCAAATGACAGTGCAACCCCTGCCCCAGGAGATGACAGGTGTTTACAGGCACCCTCCTGGCCAGTCAGGCCAGTGGCAAGGCTTCAACAAGCAGGCCCATGGAGGCCAGCTTAGATTGTGCCTGGTGCCTGAGCTATTTTGCTTCTGAGCAGCCCCTGCCTTGCATAGGCCAGATGAGAAAAGAAACAGAGGGTTTACTGCTTATGTGGTCAGGGCAGGAATTCAAGCAGCAGGCTTCTCGGGGCCTTACCTCACTAACTGCTAGCCACTGCTTAAGGGAGGATTCAAAGGCACACGCACGCACGTACACGCACACACACTCATACACACACACACACACACACACACACACACTCTCTCTCTCTCTCTCACACACACACACACACTCTCCATCATACACATACACACATACACACACACTCTGTCACACACACACACACACACACACTTTCTCTCTCTCTCTCTCTCTCTCTCTCTCTCTCTCTCTCTCACACACACACACACACACACACACACACACACACACACATACACACACACAGAGTAATAAAAATTGAGAAGCAGTTGACTAAGTGCTCCACAAAAAGTGTAAGAAACTGGCAGAGGTCTATGGGGAAGGTGGCTGGAAGCCAGAGGATGGGCTATGATTTTTCATAACACCTCCCCCAGCGCTGTCAGGCATCCAGAAGAAGGTGTGCTTCCTGTTTAGATAGGGTGAAACATAGCCCCTTTAACCAGCTGATAATTAATGGTCATCTTATTAATAAGTATCAGCTACTCGTTACAAACACTGAGCTTTTCTTTCTTATGTATTGGAGCACTGTCTGTGTTCAGCAGGCTAGCCTCCAATGTGCCAGGTAGCCCAGGCTGGTGTGAACTCAGAAGCTTCCTGCTTTTACCTGCAAACCCTGGGACCCTGGGACTGGATTGCCACATGGGAGCTGCCAGGCTGTTGACTGAGGACTGACACACTAAATACTAAGTGTCTTCTTCCTTCCCAGGCCTGGAATGCAGTCACCCGGCCTAAAGGTATGGTTTTGTGAGGTAGGCCCTAAAGATACACTTTCATGCTGTCAGCAACAACACAGCCCAGCCTGACTGCCTTAGCGGTGGGCTTGACTAACACAGCCTATAGACCAAACTCTACCCACACGCCAAAAACATCAGAAGGCACCTAAAAAGTCTCCAAAATGAAAGCCAGAGACCAAAACAAACCTAAACCTGTATCAGGGGCTATACAGGGAGCGCAAAACTGGGTTGAAAGTGGGTAATTTATATCTAAAGTGAAACAAGAACTGATTACTACCTAAAAATACAAATTAAAAACACAATTGAAAAATTGGGGGTGGGGATGGGATAGGAAACAGAAAGGAAAAGAATCCAGAAAGCGAATTAAAAGAATAAGATACACAACAGAAGAGAGAAGAAAATTAAAGCAAAACAAAACAAAACAAAACAAACAAAAACCACAAACAGAAGACCAATAGCTCCTATACCTGAATAACAAACTCAAAAATAATAATAAGGAAATAACTGATCAGTATACATGGTATATATCCTGAGAACATACAACCGAACTAACTCATGTTAGTAAAGAAAGGTTTAGAGAGGGTGTCATGGTTGAAATGAGTAGGAAACATGTCCCAGAGCTGAAGGACAAGAGACCTCACATTGAAAGGCTCCTGAGCACTCGTTCAAGATGGAGGAGGGAGGAGGGTTATCAGAGGCTCAGTGTCACCGACTTTCAGAACGCTGGGGTGCTGCTTACTTCTTGCCCCTTTGATATAACTGAGTCTTTAACCAGGGAAGAGGGAATATCAGGTGGGAACTGTCTTTATCAGACCGGCCTGCGGCAGGCCTGCGGGGTAACTTTTTAACTGTTAATGAAGGGCTTGGGAGGGCCCAGCCCACTCCGGGCCTGGGCTCTAAAAGAAACCAAGCTGAGAAGGCCTTACAGAGTATCATAGGCTCACTCCTCCTCCAGTGCCTGCATCTAGGATCCTTCCTTGGCTTTCTTTGAAGCTGTAACTTGTAAACTAAATAAACCCTTTCTTCCCTAACTACTTTATCATAGAAACAGAAAAAAACAAAAAAACAACAACAAAAAAAAAAAAAAAAAAAAAAAAAAAAAACTGGCCACAACGAGAAAAATCATCATTCCAACTCCCAGAAAAGAAAACCAGAAATCAAGTCTCAATTCATTTATTTACTTTCCCTCCACATACCCGTGCTGTGGGGAAAGGGTTCCATCCAAAGCACTGCCACATGAAACGAAGAAAGGCATGAAATGGGAAATAGCTCCTAAAGGGAAGAGGTGCTTCCGGGGATGCTGGTGAGGGGTGGGGAGAGCAGGGCCAGGTACCCGGAGCAAGTGGTAGCTAGGATGTCTGGGGAGCTCTCCCAACCAGCTGACTTGATGGGATGCCCTTGTCTCCAAATCCAGAAAGATGATTTGGATGGATTGTGGCAGCATGAGATTGAAATATGACTAATACAAAACTAAAAAACACAAGACAGTTGCTATCAAAGAGGAAACAAACATTGAAACAGTCAAGATGAATCCAACTTCCTTAGTCCTTAGGAAGTCAAGGATCAGCCATGAACAGGGTTAATCTAGACATAATCCAAGAAAGCTGGTCTAGGCAAGGATACAGTGTAAACATGTGGAACCGCAGCAGGGCAGGAAGAGGGAGTGTGATTGATGGAAGGTGGTTGGAAGCTCCGCCCACCTCTTCCTGGGAAGCCATAAGTGACAGACAAGGTGGTGTTTAGAAGTCTAGGCAATCACATAGAAAGTGCCAGAAGAAACCCACTTGGGCAAGGATAATAAAAAAATAGGGGGATACAAAGCCGTTCTTTTAGTGATTTTTGTTTGGTGGTATTTTTGTAATAAGTCTGTCTCTGTCTCTTAACATGCATACAAAATTTATGTATAATTTATGTTTTAACTACATGAATATATGGGTGCATATGTATGTATATAAAATATACATATACTTTAAAATATAAATATGTAATTTTGTTACACAAAATTGTTAAAATAAAAGTAATATATAGCTTTTTAAACAACAAACATATTATGAAATATTATTTAGTAAATTACCCTAATTCTTCTTTTATTATGAAGCTGATAAGCTATGGGAGCATTTCATTAGATCCTAAGCATTATTTTTAAAACTGTAAAGGCATTGGCTTTAATTATTAATTACATTATCAGTACTCTCGTGCCTACATGATAACATGCTTGTCAGTACAAGCGTTGATTTCTAGTATTTGGGGCCAAAGCTGTGTCATGTTCCTGCTGATGACAGACAGAACTCACCAGCTCAAGAGGCCTGAGACGAGTCCCAGAGATAGGCCTGGGGTCGGTCAACTCGAAGCTGGAAGCGTGAAGGCTGGAAGAGACGGTGGGGTGAGTTAGTTCGTGAAGGACTTCTGTTTCTAGTATATGCTAGGAAACTCTAAAGGCATCCAATGCATAAGCGCCGAGAAAAGGCAATTTGAAGTGGTCACAACACTCCAAGCCGGACAGTTTTCCTACTGTGTTTAGGAATGCTAAAAATGCCGAGTAATGAACTAGACATGGCTGTATGGATCTGTATTCCCAGGACTCAGAAGCAGGGTAATGTGTTCAAGACTGGCATGAGTTATATGATGAGACATGGTCTTAAATGAAATTCTCTGATGGTAAAGATGCGAGGGACAGCAATGTGGCTCGTTTGTGCAGCACTGGTCCAGCATGCACCAAGTCTTGGGTGCAGTCTCCAGCACAGCATAAAACTGAGTGGTGTGCCAGTCATGTGTAATCCCAATATTTAGAAGGCTGAGCAGGCGACTCAGTAATTCAAAGTCACTTTTGACTATGCAGCAAGTTGCAGACCTGCAGGGTTACCTGAGGCCTTGTCAGAGTAATAACAGTAATCAAAACAAAGAAATATATATTTTAAAAAGCATTTTAACTTTATAAACTTGGTATATGATTGTCACTATTAACTACTTTATTTCAAGGTAAGTCTCTTTATCCAATGTCTAGAATTATCTTTAGGGATCTTGGTCAAAAGTCAAACTTCAAAAACAACTGTGTTGAAAAATCAACGAATATAACCCATCACACTAAAAGCTAAAACAATCATAAGATTCTAACAATAAATATAATCTTTTAAATAGGAAAGAAGGAGAAGTGCTCTGCATTGATAAAGAATGTTTGCAGACACCCCACAGCTAACATCATTTTCTGGGAGGAACCCAAAGCCTTCCCATGAAGTGCAAGGGCAAGGCAAGGATTCCTCCATCTTTTCAGCAGGATACTGGAAGTCATAGTTAATTCAGCAAGGCAGGGGAAAGAGAGAAAAGGCAGGTTGGGATGAAGAAACTAACTCTGTTTGAAGACAGAGTTATCATCTCCAGAGAAAAGAACACAGAACTAACTGGCCAAATCTAATCCCTCCTGAGACAAGTCGTTGATTATATTCAGGTTGCAGGATACAAGATTAAGATAAGTCTGTTTCCCTACACAGACAGGCAGGTAGAAGCTAAAATGAAACTGTGATATCATAACTGAAGTGTTTAGTTGTAAATCCATGAAAACATACATGATCTGCAATAGTAACTCAAGGAAAGTAATCAAGGAAGAACTGGAGAAAAAGACCATTTTCTTCAATAGAGACATAATGAAAGGAAAAGATGACAGGGCACCAATTAAAGGAAAAGTCACTGAAAGGAAAAGTCACGGGCCACCAATGTTGTGAAAAGATGACGTCCCGGGTTTCAGCACCAATGTTAGCGGAAGGATGAAGAGAGTGGGGGGCATATGGCCCATGGAGGTGCGGCGAGGCCTCGGGGCAAGGGAGATGCCTCTGAGGGGCCCATGTTGGGAATCCCTTCCCCCTGAGGGACCAGCCACACAACGGTATAGTATGGAATAGAGTTTATTCAGGTCATGGGAGAATTAAGAGGGTGGTAGAGGCAGAGACAGAGGGAGAAAGAGAGAGAGAGAGAGAGAGAGAGAGAGAGAGAGAGAGAGAGAGGAGAGAGGAATAGAGGAGTAGATGTCAGCCATGAGCACTTGGAGGGAGGGGGAAGGATAACATTGTTAGTTTTTAAAATTGCAACATTATTTACAGTGAAGTTTTGTTTTAAAGATGTTGCTTCCAAGTTATATCACAGATCCAATGCAATCTTAAAGTCCCAGTAAGCTATTTTGTATCAATACATGGATTCTACAGTATATAGGCAAAGGTTATATTATCATTGATTATTCTGGGTCATAACAGAATAACCAACGATAATACCAAAAAAGGGCAGATTCACAAGAGGGACACTACCTGACTTCAAATCATACCACAATGCCAGTAACAAGACCGCTACACTGGAGAAAGGGTCATCAACAGAGACAGACCTGCACACACACAGTTAAATGATGGCCACCAGACAAGCTGAGGCAAGACTCCTTACAGTGGATCTATAGACCTATGAACTTCCCACGCTGAGAATGTTAAGTCAAGTGGACTCAGTGCACCTAACCTACCTAGATCAGAGCTGATCAAGGCAGCACTCTACAGACTGCGTTGTTTGCCCTTGTGATCCGCGGCCAGCTGGAGCTGCAGCTGACTACTGCTGCCCAGCCCCTCAGTGCACCCACCACACGTGGCTAGTCAGAGAGAATCACAATTCAGTCTAGTTTCTCCTGAGTTCACAGCACTCCCACAATATCATAAAGTGAAACTTTATACACTGGACCATTGTAATTCAGTGACTTTGTACAGTGCAGAAAGATAATCTTCTCAACATGAATTCGTGCACACATACACACACACACGCACACATACACACACATGCACGCATGCACAGTGGTGGGGCAAATTTCACACCCATCATAGAAATGAACCCAAATTCCATTTCAGACTCAAATATCTAAGAACTTCCACAAGACAGCATTGAAGAAAGTCAAGATAAACTTGGATAAAGTAATAACCTTTATATAAAGCAGCGATATCACACTCCAGGACAGAAAGCTGATCAGCAAAATTATACTAAAAATTAAAAAAAAAAATCTGCTCTGTAGAAGACAGTCAAGAGAGTAAGAATTCCAAGCCTGGTAGAAAAAAAAGAAAAGAAAAGAAAGAAGAAAAAAAAAAAAAAAAGAAAAACCCAAACCTTGCAAAGGTTGGATAAGAAAAAAGATTGCCATCCATTCTACTCAGAGAATTCCTAAATCTCAACAGGAACACAAACAACCCAATTTAGAAATTAGGTCACAGACTTGAACAGATGCCTGACCAAAGAAGACAACACAGATGGTGCACAAGCGAGTGAAGAGATGCTCTGCGGTATCTCACCAGGGAAAGATCAGCACACACCTACAGCTACACACCTACTGAGGAGAGGTCCAGAGCAAGCGTAGAGGGGAGGGGGCACGGGGTGCAGAAGAGCAATGCTCACCCAGCACCCTTGGGACACACGGCGGGAAGTCACTCCAACTGGAAGTCAGTTTGGTGCTTTCTTTGAAGAGCAAACGTAACCTCACCATCAGAGCCAGCTACAGGGTCCTTGGCAGTTCCCCAAGGCGTCTGAAGACTCGGACCTCCCTAAAAAAACGTGCGTGTGCAGGTTAGTGTGCTGATGGATGTGGAATGTGGAGAGGGAACTTACTCAAGCGTGGGACTATGGCACAATCGGATGACGCAAGTTTCTTAGGTGCTAAAAAGAAATGAGCAAGCCATGAAAAACCACGGAGGAGGCGAGGAAGCTGAAGTTCAAATTCCCGAGAGAAGCCAATCAGAAAGGACACCAGGACTTTAGAGGCAGTAAGATGATCAATCACTGTCAGGGGTTAGGGGAGGGAAGGACAGATAGGAAACATGGAACCTGGTGGCCTAACGTCTCCGTGTACACCAGAGCCAAGCATCGTACCTGAAGGACGAAGGAGGCCTGTTTTCTGGGGTTCTTGACGAGGCAGGCCCAAACAGCTTCCTTTGGTCTTCACGGGGTGTAAATGGTCTTTGGGTTCTAACCGCCCTTAGGGCATTTCGTGCTTCACTTATGATTTCTGCACTTGTCTTCTGTTTGGACACTGGAGGTCGGTAAAAGGAATCCAGCTTTTCTAGCTTCTGGTCATTGGAAGAAAGCATCTTTCCTTTTAAACTAAAATGGTCTTCAGAGGCACACCCTGCAAACATATGATACAATAAACACAGCTATTTTTTTAAGCCAGTATTTTAGAAAGAGATGCACCCATCCACACCCTAAGCTATTCCTCTAAACATACAACCTAGAAAGAAACACAAAGGTCAACTGGGAGGAAGGTACCTAAGTGAATCCCAGTCCCAGGGATTCTTGACTGGGCAGACTTGACCAAACAGAAGTTTCGAGGTTCAGTGAGAGGTGGAGAAATAATTGAGGAAAATATCTTCATGTCTATTCTCTGGGTCCCACATGCACTTCAACAGGCAAATGCACCTGTACATACATGTATGCATATTTGCATGTAACATACACCATAAATAATTTATAGTTAAAAAGCCAAGCAGTTAGAGGATAAAGATGGAAGAATAGATTTCCTTCTCAAATACCAATATGGCTCCCAGAGACCAGCCTGGCTTGACAGTGGTCCAGACTTTTCAAAAGCCCATTCTGGTATCAAGGTATTCATTATTTTAAATAAAATATTTAATTCTTAAAAACAAACAAACAAAAAACCCTAACCCTATACAGTGCACCTCCAGAGAGACAGAAACCTGTACATTATTCTGGTATTTCAGCTGGGTTGGACTGAGAAGAAAAGGGGGAGGGGTGGTTTGATCAAGATGGATGGGGTGGGGGGCTGGACATAACAGGACAGAAAAGATCCCCACTTCCATGAGCAAGGGATTCCCTAGACAGAGAAACCTGCTACCTTAGGACCCTGTACACTGAGCTTTCTACAACAGGCAGAAACATTCAATGATAGCTCTAGTGGGCTCCACCCACCAAGTTTCTGAAGACACAAAGTAACTCTTCCCATTCAGAACACCAGGTGCGGCACTAACGCTGTTGTCCTGCCCTGAGCAATTCTGTTTTAGGGGACCTTTTAATAGGATTTTGAGTTGAAACAAGGACTCCAGATTCCTATATATTAAAACAACTATCAAAAGCTATGGCAGGCCCAAGACATTTTACTCTTAGCACTTCTGACAAGATTAGATTATTAACAGTTTTCAATGAGATTCTGTATACATTTATTTACATCTTCTATATATCACTATATATTTATTTATATTATTTTTGATATATGGCATAAAGTCAGCCTCACGGTATACAACTTAGATGGTCATGGCAGCTGTGCTAACTTGCTTTTCAAAGACTCTTCTCCTCACAAGGCTTCAGTACGGTTTGGTGGTGGGGTGTGAATTTAGAATGTGAAAGGCCCACCTTCGATCCTTGATACTCATGAAAAAAAACAATGAGCCAAGTTAATTTGAAATCATGAGACTTAGTGAGACGTTCCTATGCAGTTAAGAGGTTTCTTTCCAGACACTAAGTCAGGCTGTGTCAGCTCCTTTGGCCTTACAGGTCACTAAGGAGTCCAGCAATGCCCAACGGGAATCAGGCGAAACTAATAAAGATTTAGCAGGTGCTTTGGGGAGTAATACAGCCTCCTTCCTGACACACAGTTTTCTCTGGCTGGCTTTCAGTTTGCACCGAAAAGTACATAGAACAGCACGGCAAGAACTCAGGTTCTTTTCTAAGAGTTCTGTAAAATATTCTGGCCTAAGCTAAGCATGGTGGCACATGCCTTCAATCCTAGCACTTGGGAGGCAGAAGCAGGCAGATCTCTTTGAATTTGAGTCCAGCCTGGTCTACAAAGAGAGTTCCGGGACAGCCAGAGCTGCACAGAGAAATCCTGTTGCAAAAAACCAAAAAATAAATAAAAATAAAAATAAAAAAATAAAACTCCCCAACCCCCCCCCCAAAAAAAACAAAACAACAAAGACAAAAAAGTGTGTGTGTGGGGGGGGTATCTGTAAGGAAAAAAATGCAGATAAAGGGTTTAAAAAGTAGGTTGGGACCAGGAGTGATGGTTCAGTCATTAAGAGCACTGGCTGCTCTTCCAGAAGACCAGACATTAGCTAACACCAACAAGGTGAACCACACCTGTCTGCAACTCTCGTCCCTGGGTACTCGGTGCTGCCATCTGGCCTCCTTGGGAACCACGTGCACATGGCAGACAGACAGACAGACATGCAGGCGAAACCATCCATACGCATGAGAATAATAATTAAAAAGTGTATACCTGTTCACAACTTCCTGCCTCCTCCCGAGTCCCAATGTTGTCATTCAGGGAGAAAGGGTACAACAATATGACCCATACCGCTTTTTCATTGGTTATGACACTAATGTTAACATTATCAGCTAAATCAAACTTTGAAACATTTACTAGGACAAATAAACTGGTTATAATTGTGGTCCTTCTGGTAAAGAGGATATTCTTTACAGTGGTTAAGTTACAAGTTATTATTGCCAATGGATTTTGCCAACTTGAAAAGTAATTAGCTAAGACTATAACAGAGCATACAACATAGCATCCCAGCGCCATAATACAATCACTATAGAGCCTTAGTTTTCTAAAAGCCTTCCTGCCAAAGGGAGCAAGTTTATTCTACTAGGGATGATCAACTGATGCAGGAGTAGTATGTTTCCTACAGGTAACCCCCCCCCCCCATCTAGGTCTCTGGAAACACAGAGACTGATAAAATCCATCTTTGCTCTGAGCAAGTGGAATCACTAATGTTAGTGAAGCGTTCACTTTAATGCCAAACAATGTGCTGATCCCACTCAAGTGCATCGTTTCAGCAAAGCTTGTGACAATCCTGTGAGGTAGGGAGACTCAGAGAACTAGTGAAAGAAAAGCTGTGATGTGCCCACAACTGATAGCCATGCTACCATAGACTTGGGCAGGTCATGGGAAGCCATGTTTGGAGGCTGTGGGTTACAACTACTTCCCTATTAGTTTAAAGACACCCCAGTGCTTCCCCAACGAGGGCAGCCTTCTCAGTGTGCACCAGCTGCGTATCATCAGCCTTACCTACATCCAAATAATTGCAACAGAAGGAAGAAATTAAGGGGACTATGAAAACGAATGTAAATGGACATGTGATCACCAAAAGAGGACATTTTTTCAGACTGGGAGAGGGGCCCTGGCAGGTTCATGGCGGTAACAGTACTTGAGCTAGGTTCTGGGAAACAGGCTGACTCTGAGGCTGTGACAGCATCCCCAAGGGAGAAAAAAAATGAGTGAGCGAGCCAAGAACGAGAATCGGGAGCACAGTGGATATGTGTGGCCCAACAGCACTCCAAGCACCAAGTCACGTGGGGACCAGAGGGAGAGCTACACGGCAGTGAGACACAAAATACACGGACTGAAGATCTCCAGGGCTGATGTGGTTTGGCAAGTGTGGGCAGGAAGGAGAAAAGAGAGGGAGAAGAAGACAAAACTGCTCCTCTCTACCAGAGTCACTTCTCCAAGAGCCCTTCTTGGGTTTAATGGCCTTTGTTTGGTTGCTTCGAGGTCCCCAACTGGTCAGTTTTATACCTTTCCATGACGTTAGAACTAACTACTCACTGTTCTGGTGCTGTTTCCTACCCTCGGATTCTGAATCACAATCATCTTTAGGGGCACAACTAAAGGCCAAGTACACCTGAACTAAGAAACTTCCAGATGAAGGCTACATGGTTTCTTTAATTGGAGATCTGCGTTGGGGTAGGTTATAAAGATATATTGGGGTTTATTTCTGACGTCTGATTTGTGAGGCCCTGTGGCAACACAAGTTCAAATATAGCTCCCTCTCCCCTTTCAGCTGCCCACAAGTGTGGGACTGGGACAAACGACTCAGGAGTGACAGTGACATTAAGAGTGATGGGTACCAAGAGCAGAAGGGACAGTTGTGTGAGAAGACAGGAAGACGTCAGAGGCAACACAGAACAGGCAGACCCACGGGGGTCAGAGAGAGGCCAGGAGCCCTTTCAGAAGAAACCAAGAGAGATGCGAACTCTGGGGAGAAGAGGGAGGCTACACCTCACTGTCTTCTCTGAGGTATCGGATGGGAGCATCCGAGGGTAAACATCACCTGCTGGAGGAAATCTGAATTACCCAGACTGGCTTGCTGTCGCTGTTTTAATGTGTAGGGTATTTTACCTGTGACTTCATGGATGACCCACAAGCATGCAGTGCCCGTGAAGGCCATAGATAACACTGGATTCCCTGAAACTGTGAACGAGCCACCATGTAGGTTCTGGGAATCAAACCCTGGTCTTCTAGAAGAGCAGCCAGTGCTCTTAACCACTGGTCTCTCCAGCCCCTTGTGTTATTTCTTGTGTTCTTCTTCTGGCCTCAGAGGGCATTACATGTACACCGCACACACACAAACATACAGACAGGGCATTACATTCACATTGTACACACACATACACACAAACATTCATACACAGAAAACAAGAATAAATATATCTTAAAAAAAAAAAAACCCATCTTTACTGATGCTACCAACAGGCACGAGCTACCTCTTCCATATTAAAGACAGCATTGCCCATTAACACGGCCAGCACGGGGGTGTGGAGGCGCATACTCTTTCTCCAGCAAATCAAACACTCAGGGCCCTCTCCGTGGCTGAATTACTCTGGTGTTCAATGAGCATCCAAACACGTGCAAGGAAAGTGCTTAGATGACAGAGCAAGTGCGAAGTGCCCTGAGGATCTGCAGCTCTGTGACCCTGAAGGGTATAGGGCATCTCTATGCCTGTGTCCTCTCCTGTACAGAGTATGGGTAACAACTGACCCCGGCGGCGGTTTTCAGCATTGCATGAAATGGGAGCTAGTGTACGATAAAGATCTTCTTATTTAAAAAATAACGTAAGATTTGTCCGATGTTCTCATGTATAACATAAATTTAAATTTTGAGCTAGAGAATACCGACTTTGATCAACATAGCGTTTTTATATGGATGTCAATTATCCCAAATCTATGCAAACTCTTAGTCAGAACCTTGGGGATTCACAAAAATGGGATACAAATAGTGTGGCTTATTTTCTACCGAGTGAGAAGAATATGACGCCGGGGTGGAAGAGCCTGCTAGCACACTCATGGCGTGGGTGGTAAGAGGCATTCTGTACTACGGTGTAATTAATATCGCTCCACATACACTTTATTGAGGATTATACAGGATCTGTTACCTAGGGAAATCCTACTTTGTTCTGTGTGACCTTGTCTAGGTCGCCTGCCTCCACAAAGTCCCTTGTCTGCCACTCTCTTATTCGGCCAGTGTTACTGAGCTCCTGTTAAAAACCAGGCAACTGCTAACCGCTCACTGTTACAGAAGCTGACACCTGTGCGGACCCACAGTCTGCAGCGGTACCACTTGACCCTATCGGGAGACAGAAAAGAACTGCCGGAGGGGTCCCTGGTGAACCTGCGGGGGACTTCTCACCTCCCGCGCGCACAGCTGTTCTCCCACTCCCCGCAAAGCCCGCTTCTCCACCGGTCCAGGGCAGGGCAGAGGGCCTCAGCATCCTCACTTGGCCTTCCCGCCCTCCCGCTCACTGCCTTTGCCTCGCTGGCTAGCGTCACCATGGTAACCGTACACAAACCACCTTTCGCTGCTGGCCAGGCGGTCAGCCTACAGATCCGGGGCGCCGCGGAGCGTTGCGGGGTGCGCTGGTGTTGGTGCTGAGTAGGGAACGCCGGGCTCGATTCAAAACACCTGTGACTACCGCCTGACACTCAGACCCCGGCGGAGATCTGACGACCTTCCGGCTCTGGCAGGGGATGCAAGGACCAGGAGGAGGGGGCGGGGCTCTGCTCCACTCTCCACCACTGAGCCTGCGCCAATTTCGCCAGCCACGCACGCGTAGCAGCGTCGAGGTGTGGCGAAGGCGAAGGCCCGTGCGGGAGCGCAGGCAGGAGCATACCCACAGGAGAAAGGCAAGGGTCGGCGGAGGGTAGTCTTCTTCTGCATTAGCAATGTGTTCAACCATGTTTGTTTCTCCCCGTGGGATCTCCTAGACTCTGGTAGACAGCAGGCAGAGGAACAATGTAGTGTTTTGGCAAAGACTCGGTTACTGATTATGGATGTCACCCTCCGCCTGGAACCCGTTTCTTAGCATCTCATCTCTTATAGTGAAAGGGAGAGGGTGTGTTATCCTCTCTGTGTGTGTAGCTGAATCTTGGTTGGGCTGTAGCAAAATAAACGTAAAGAGCTGTGGATGTAGCAGTGAGTGTTAACCTGTTGGATATTATTAACTTCTTGCAGGCGGGCCGCTCTGTAGAGCAGGCTCATAACAGAGCACGGGACAAGGTCAGATCAGGTAGGAGCGATTTCAGTCTAGGGTTGCTGTGGCTAGCCGCCGTGTGTTCTTACAGCATCACTACAGCCAGTGGGGGAAGAAGAAGGAAAGAGTCCCGTGTCTGTTTCTAGTTCAAATTCTGTTTGCTACTACACTGGATCACCACTTGTAAAACACAAGCAGGACATTAGTTCTAGATTTACATTACGTTATATAAATGTAGGAGTTATCAGAGCATGCGTTGAGAGCACTGGAAAAATACCACACCTATGGTGGGTGCCAAGTGTCTTGTAAAGAATAACTAACTTGTGTCTAGTTTGCACAGATTTGCATGTTTGACGAGAAATGAGACCTGGTTTTCCAAGTGCTTAACAAGATTCCCCCCATCACAAAGCAAACTCAGTCGTTGGTGAAGATACTCGTTTTTTTCCATTGGGAACAGGATCTGTCCTACGAAGTCCCATTTACTAGTCACCAAAGGCACTTGTGCAAAAGAACATTCATTGGCTGTCGCATAGAAAGCAAACTGGTGTGAGATGTGATAAAATGCAAGTCCATTCGGGTCTCTTGGTGGCTGTTTATAAACACAGCTGTCTGTCATGGAGAGTTAGACTTCTCTCGGCGTTATGTTATTAAGTGACTGGTAATCTGATAACAACCCAACCTCAACTCTTTCTGAACGATGCCAGGCAGAAAACAGTGAGCAGATAGAAAGTCTCCTTACGTCTTCCTCTCGCCAGAATTTGGGGTCCACAGTGAACCTTCCCCAAAGCGGTAGTAGATGATTCCTAACTCTGAAATTATCATCTCCACTGAAACATCAGCTTACAGACCTGTAAAACAGACATGGCTTGGACCCATAATCCCCGAATTTGAGAAGCTTAGGAGGATTTCCACAACTTCCAAACTAACCTGAGCTGCACAGTGTAACCCTCCCTGCCCTACAAGACAAAACAAAACATCAGAACCCAACTTTTTTTTTTATCAACAATTATTAGCTACAGTCTTGTGTCTAAATGCTTGTCTAAACTAGGCCTTGTAAACATACCACTGAAATATGAAGCCAGTCAACCCAGTAGGCCAGACGTCAGCCCAGCAGGCTGGAAGAACTGAAAAGAGCAACAGAGACAGAGCTATAGGAAATAATCATTTGGAGTGATAAATTCCATATACCTTACTTTACTGTAAAACAGCCTATGGGAAAATATTTAGGCCACTACACTACACTGACTTGCCTGCTCCTCCAGAATTCTACACAGGTGGGATTTTTGTAAAGAGGGGATGACTAAATTGTGTTTCATAGACCTTAAAGAGATATGATTAGTTTATATGTATATATGCCTGGGATGCAAGGAGCCCTAGGTCTTGTCCCCAGCACATAAAAACAGTATTGTGGCACAGGCCTATAAACCCCGAACTTGGGAGTGAGAAGCAGAAGAATCAGGAGTTCAAGGTCACCCATGGCTGGTAAGTTATCTCCACTGACAGAATGAGCCAATTAAAATATATAAAGGTGAGTTTATTGGGAAGCTGCTCTTGGGAGAGTTCACTGGTCCCAAGGAACAAGGTGAAGGGAAATCACCATGGGAGTGAGGGGGAGGAGAAGAGAAAGAGCACCCACACCCAGGGAGAAAATGCAGAATGGGGGGGGGCGGAGGGTGCAAAATGTCTGGATTATGTAAGGAAGAGTTTCTAGGGAGGGGAAGCCCTGTAAATTTGGAAAGTTCAGCACAGAGAATGGGTTATACCAGCCATCCCTGTAATAGGAATGACAGATGCTGGGAGAACCTGGAAGCCAGGTCTACTTTGGTATGTAAAACATGCACCTCATTTGTCCTGGTCTGAATCACAATATTGGCTACGTAGTTTAAGGCCAGGCTAGGCTACGTGAAACCTTCTCAAAAACAAAACAAATAACTAAGAACCTTGACTGACTTGGTTTGAATCTTGAATGTCCCCAAAATATTTGTGCTACTGAAGACTGGGTATCCAGCCTGTGCTAATACGGGAGGGAATCCGTATGAGGGTACATTCCTGAAAGGGATGCTGGGACCCTTCTTCATCTCAGTCCCCTTGCTCCCTGGCCACCGTTAGGTCAACTCCCATTCCATCCTGTCTCTCTCTGCCTCCTGGTAATCATGGCATTAACAGATCTCCTTGGCCACGAGCTCCCACAATGATGTACTGTACAAGCTCGAAGCAACAGGGTGAAGAGATCATGGGCTGAAATCACTGAAACTCATAAGACAAAATAAACCTTTCCCTCTTTCTAAGTTGGCTGTCTCAGTTATTTGTCACAGTGCCAGAAAGACAGTGCATGATCGAAATCAGTCACATAAATAAAAACCTAATTCATGTGTGCCCGAGGCTAGCATGTAGACATGTCACATGGCTCTGGCCAATGGGAAGAAAGGAAAAAAACTGCTGAGGGGGAGTTTCTGGGAGGGTAGATGTGTGTGTGTGTGTGTGTGTGTGTGTGTGTGTGTGTGTGTTTGGGGTGTGTTTGTGGTGTGTATGTGTGTTCCTGTGTATATGTGGGGTATGTGTAGTGTGTATGTGGGGTGCATGAGGTTTGTATGTAGAATGTGTATGTGTGTGCATGTGTGTTGTATGTGATATGTGTGGTGTGTGTGTGAGTATGTGTGTGTGTATGTGCATGCGTGTGATGTATGTGGTTTATGGTGTGTTTGTGGTGTGTATGTGTGTTCCTGTATATAGGTGGGTTATGTGTGGAGTGTGGGAGGGTATGTGGTGTGTGCATGTATGGTGAGTGTGTGTATGTGTGTATGTGTGTGTGTGTGTGTGTGTGTGTGTGTGTGAGTATGTGAGTGTGTGTGTTGCTGGAGATTGGTTGCTGTTCTCAGTCTGCCCAAAGGGTAAGACAGAACCAGGATGAACAGATTCCATGCATCTCGTACGACTAAGAAAGTGGAAATGTTACTCAGCTCGAAGAGAAGCAAGGATGTTGGACAGCCTTTGGGAAGGGAGTGAGCCTGGCCTGCCAGGCAGGTCCAAGGACCAGCGATGGAGATGAATCCTTTAGGAGAGGGAGCTCTTCCCCACATGTTACAGCTCAATAAAACAGACGCTGTCAAACGCTCCTCAGTGAATAACTTGTGTGCTTTATTCCAGGGGCACAGGGCTTATATAAACACTGAATTGTGTGCTTTATTCCAGGGGCACAGGGCTTATATAAACACTGAGGAGAGGGTAGGATTCAGGGGTAGATGCTTCCTATTGGCTTAGTTTGAGATGCTGGTGATGCTGTTTGCGTGGGGAAGGACTTCTGGTGTTTTCCCTATATGGCTGATTGCCATGGTCCTGTCAGTGAGGTGTCATGGCTGCCTGCCCCAGAGGTGTGCAGGGAATGGCTCTACTGCCATCTCAGTTGTGAGATTCACCCAGATTACCAGTTCTTTGGCCGGGTGGCACAGTCCACCTGCCGGACAGTTGATCTCAGGGCCTGTGTCTGTGGCTGACACATGTTCATCGCTGGGCAACATGATGAAACTGTCTACTTCCAGATCACTGCTAAACAAATTAGCACATCACAGGCTTGGTATGGAAGCCCTTTGGGTAGAATTGTGCGTTATTTGCCGGTGACCACTTTCAAAAGACACTGAATGGGCGGCAATGTCTCACAGGTGAGTTGGACAGAGAGCTGTTTTCTGCTTCTCTTGAAAGACTTCTCTTAACATGGGCGAGGCGCAGCAGCAGGTGCGTAGGATGAAGTCTTCATGGAGTCCTACGTACTCTGGTACACTAGGACCGCCTTCCCTCTGATGAAGCACTGAGAACATCCGTTTGTACTGGTGTGATGACTGAATAGTCCCTTCCTCATTAGGGTCACTCCCAGGTATTTGAACTCTGCCGGCTCATGGTCAGGACTGGCAGAGCAACAGAGTATGGGTAAAGCTCGTAAAAGAGACAATTCTCAGGTGCACATGCAACCACTGGGCTCCCCTAAGTAGAGGTTTGTGGTATGACCCTTTGAGTTGATGCTTTCAGTCAGTCTGCATAAGCTCTCCAGGTCCATGAATTTAGGGAATTCTCATCACACTGTGAAGTTCTACAGAACTACATTTAAACTCATTGGTGCTTTTCACTTTGTATGCAAGGGCTGCACAGGCTATCAGTCTGATGAATTCTTTACAGGGATTGTGTGATAAATATAATTAAATGACTGAACATCTTGAAGTGAGTATTAGAATTTTAAGCTGGTGGTGTTTATTCCTTTATTCCAGAAGCATTTATTTCTTAAAAGTTACATCTCTGTCATAGTCGTAAAATTATGGCAAGGAAGGAATTTGAACAATTAACGGACCGTTTATTTAATCTGTATCTTTCAAGGGCATACCTAAGAGATAAGTCAAAATAAGAAATAGATATTAAGTATGAGGTATACTTGGTATAAGCTGTGAACTCTATTAGAGTCTGCAAATGTCACAGTTTATATTCTTAGCAGTGTGTGCGTGTGTGTGCTCCCTGGAGCTGGAGTTCCAGGTAATTTGTAAGCCACTCTGTGTGGATCCTGGGAGCCAAACTCCGGACCTCTGAAAGAGCAGCAAGCACTTGAAACTGCTGAGCCATCTCTCCATCCCCACCCACCACCTCTGCATGTATTTCCATATCAGAGAGCCCAAATATTTATATTGTCAATCTACAGAATCGTCCCATTAACTCAGAATCCAGAAGTTCAGTGGGGGGTATTATCAAGTGAAGTTTCTGACGTTCCTCTTGATGCCTACAGCCTGTCACAGCCCAGGGAGAGGCTCTCATTACTGGACTGAAAGATTGCATTCCATATGTACAATGGGTGGACGGTCCAGTGGACTGTGGTACCAAGAACACCAGTTCACATGTCCTCTTACCAGTTGCATGCTATGGACAGGTCACTTAAACTTCTGAATCTCCGATTTCAAATTTAAACAGAGGGCTGGAGAGATGACTCAGTGGTTCAGAGCACTGGCTGCTCTTTTGGAGGGCCTGAATTCAATTCCCAGCACCTCTGTGGCAGGTCACAACCATCTGTGACAGGAGATCCCACATCCTCACTCAGACACGTAGGCGGGACACCAATCTACACGAAAAAAATAATGAAATCCAATTAACTTTCCCAGATTATTGTAAACTCCAAATAAGACACCAGAAGGAAATGTTCCGAACGAAATCAATTTGGAAACTACAAATGAAACTCTCTCTCTCTCTCTCTCTCTCTCTCTCTCTCTCTCTCTCTCTCTCTCTCTCTCTCTCTCTCAGCCCTGGGTTTTGAAGGAAGAGGCCACTATTCTGCCGCACCTCACTACTGTGTCCTGTGACAAGCTGGAGGTCTCTGCAATAGGAGAGAGAAACACCAGCTGTCAGGTGGATGACAGTGATCTGGGCTCTTCAGTCTCAGAGATTTTGATGGCCGCTTATTGTAACTATAGCAGATCTTCAGGCATCTGGGCGAGCCATGGTTCTCCAGTTTGGCTCTGGTTCTGGCCATGTGGTGAAAAACCCTTGCTTACATTTAATCAGTAATTTTTCCAACCCTAAACTGCTCTTGCCACCATTTTCCCATGCCCGGAAACAGATTTAGTTTCTTCATTTGTTGGCCACACGGTGGTAAAAACAGCAAACCGGGCTTCAAGCCTGGCTCGGTGGGACGATGTTCCCAGGGGGTCAGAGTTCACCCAGCAGAGGTTATTACCATTCCCTGGAACCCATACATATCTCCCCAACTTTCATGGCTTTGGACAGGTCCCACATTCAGGAAACGTGGGACGAAGGTTTATCATTGACCATTTGATAGCATAAAACATTATGCTCATCCGCCCAATCTCCAAATGAATGACACTAAACTATGATTTATTAGGCTCTTCAGAATTACTGGAGGATGACCCCTAGTCTAATTCTCTAACGCTAGACTGGCTACTTCCCCACTGTGCTCCTCAAACACTTGCCATTTGAATCTTCCTGGGTGATTTCTGCCCCAGCAGATGGTGCCCTGGTTATGAACTATAATGCGGCCATGTAGCATCCGGTATAAAGGAGGTTTATTTGGGGAAAGGGAGGAGCGGTAGAAAGAGATGGGAGCAGAGCCACAAAGGCAGAGAGAGAAAGAACCCTGGTGTCCAGCGGTGCTTTTACGCCCTGGGCTACCTGCACACGGTGGCAGGGATTGAGCCGTTGCTGGATCTCTGGGTGGAGCCTAGCAGTGTCACCTGTAAACCAGCAGCGCATGCTACTGGTCCATCATGCCTAACTCCATCCTGTTCTCTCTGTCTTCTCCTCCACGCTCGCCCTTCTCTCTTCTCCTGCCACTCCTGGTCCCTGCCTGCAGCCCCCAGTGAGGTAACTGGAAAACCTGCCTACCTCTATTTTCTCCAGCAATTGGCAGTAGCCATTTTAATTTAACCAATAGTTTTAACTTGGGGAGCAAGATTTGCACAACAAAAGTTGGTGTACATCTTGGGGTAACCAGATCTCCGGGTACAAAATTGAATATTTGAATACAGACCAAACCCAAACATTACCAAGCCTATAAGAAGGATGTCCCCACCCCAGCCCATCCTCAGCAGGTGGCAGAGTTGCATTAGGAAGCCAGCTGAGCATGAGCCTGAAAAACCAAGGCAAGCACTGTTGCTCCCTGGTTCCTGCTGGTTCCTGCTGGTTCCTGCTGGTTCCTGCCCTGACTTCCCTTGGTGATGGACTGTTGTTAGAAGTGTGCATCAGATAAACCCTCTCCTCCCCCGAGTGTTTTTTGTCAGGGTGTTTACCACAGAACAGAAAAGTAAACCAGAACCCCCAGCAATACCTCAGCAAATGTGGCAAGAAGGAGCATTTAAGTCAAGAAAGGGAAGAGCTTATTTAACTGCCATCACTAGACATTGTAATCCGGCTGGAGGTTTAAACACCTAAGCAGATTCCAGCTCAGGTCTCGAGGATCTCTGAGATGTAAAGCTATTAAACACATCTTCACTGGCATACAACCTGTGATGGGCTGGAGAGATGGCTCAGTGGTCAAGAGCACTGACTGCTCTTCCAGAGGTCCTGAGTTCAAGTCCCAGCAACGACATGGTGGTTCACAACCATCTGTAATGGGATCCGATGTCCTCTTCTGGTGTGTCTGAAGGCAGCTACAGTGTACTCACATACATAAAATAAAGAGAACGAATCTTTTTTAAAAAGCCATGTGATATTTTTATATTACTTGATTAAAAGGTATCCACTAATAGGGCATCATATCACCTACAAGAAGACAGAGTATAACCACCTAATAGTAAACCCTCTGCATCAGTACTGTGGTCCGCAGCGGCCTTTATCTTCAGCAGAGCGCAAAACAGCTCATGCTTTCTCCACACACAGTGCGCATCGCATAAAACAGAGAAACCCCAGATCTAGTGATGGATCCGTACGCTGGCTGTGAGGAGTGCATCCCAATGCCGTACGCTTTTACTGTCAGGGAACTAGACAAATGGCAGATGGGAGGCCTCTTGGGACCTCTGTCTATTATTTTTTTTTTTTTTTTACAACTGCACGTGAGTCTACAGTGATCTCAAAATACGAAGTTTAAAATAAGCCTCACTTCCCATGCCATCTCCACAGGACTCGTGAGTGTGAAGCTATGACGGGAACACAGCAGAAACGTTACGGAAAGAAACGGGGCGCCTATTCACAATGTGGCGTGAAGAAAACAAGTTCTCTCTGAGACTTGAAAGCCAAAAGTCAGGCCCCAAGCTGCAAAGAAAAAGTGAATTTCAGCGCAGAGTCGTTCAGGGAAATGATGCTTTCTAGCTCCGCCCCCTTCACACTTGCTGAAATGAATAGTGATCCTGCCATTGTTTTTTATTAGGGCATGGCAGGAAACAGAAAACTCTTCTCTGCTTCTGTTTTGATTTCGACAGCTCCAGTTCCAGCTCTGAGAAGGATCTTGGTACAATTGTAATAGTCGGTACAGGGGTAGAACCTCCGACTCCATCAATTTCCTGTTCCTTTGTGCACTGTAGCCGCCCCCCATCCCGACCCAGGAGCCTCCTTTCTCTGACCTCCAATTAAGTGGAAGGTTCCTGATGAACCCTCTGTCCACAATGTCTCACGCCACCTCTCATTACAGCCAGTGTCCAAAGCCGGACTTCCAGCTAAGTGACTTACGCTCTTGAGAAGCTTACTTGCTTCTTACGTGGCTTGTCTCCTGTGGCAGTTCCAGAGAGCAGCTGCTGCAGGTCCACCCTGCCTGAGGCAGCGGCCAGCAACGGGAAAGATGCTGAGACGGAGCGTGTTCTGTTGGAGGACCTTCCTGGAGGCACAGGACTTGTTCTCGGGACTCTAACCAAATGGGGTGTGTGGTGCACACCTGTGATCCCAGCATCTGGCCACGTTCCCTATAAAACCTAAGATCACACCAAGAAAACAGCAAACAGACAAGACTTTCACCAGGAGGAAGGAGAGATGGTTCTATCCGCTGCACCACATCCCCTTGCCTGCCCCATCTGTGCAGTTATCCTGGTCTGTCAATCAACACCCATGGGCTCCACAGGGTGCGTGTGCTCAGGAACAAGGTGCTTGCCGTGGTCTGCGGTTACCATCTTCAAAGCTCCCCACTCTGTCCTACAGACTTTCTCCTCAGACATGGCTACCGTCTGCCCCTCAGAGGGAGGGCGTGCTCTCCCGAGCTTCTGTGTACTTTGCTGCTTCTGTGCAGAGCTTTACACAGCCCTTGTCAAACCGACCACACAGGTGTGTGCACGTGCCCTCAGGCATATGTGGAATCCAGAAGAGGACATGTAATATTCTGACACATGACTCTCTGTTTTACTCCGAGACAGGTCTCTCACTAAAGCTCGGAGCTGGGCCGCTGGCCAGCTAGCTGCAGCTGAGAAGCCCACGGCCTCAAAGATCTCAGGTCACCTGCTTCTCTGGCAGAAAGTGCTTTGAGCCACTAAGTCATCTCAACCCTGTCCTCCCACCGCCTTGAAAAAGCATTGGAACTAATTGAACCACAGGGGCATGGCCTAAGGCATTAGAGGGTGGTGACCCCCAGGGCCTGCCTCTGCAGTCTCTTCTCAGCTCTTCTGGGTAGCATGTGTTCACTGAAGATATAACCTTCAGGCTAACCTCTCCTGAAATGGGGGTCACACCACCAATAAACAGACAAGATAGGTCAGAGGACTTCCTGTTCTGTTGTGCCGTGGCTGTGAGATAGGTTATCCCCGTTGAGCCCAGGCTGATGCTAAGTTGTAGTTTTCCCGCCTCCGCAAGCTGAGGGTTGGCTACATGTCTGCCTCACTACTCCTGACTGTAGGCACTACATTTCCACTGGCATTTATTTGTGTGTTTATGTGCCTGTGTGTGTAAATGTGGAGATCGTGCCCATGTGCCACTGGGAAGTGGAGAGGCCAGAGGACCTCACAGGATTCAATTCTCCACTTCCACCACCCGGGTGCCAGGGGACCAAATTCGTGCTTCCTGGATTGGTGGCAAGTGCCTTCATCTACCTCTCATTTTGCTAGCCCAGGACTTAACATTTTCAGGAGCCTGCAAGCCTCTCCCCACAGCAACCACCTTTTACATTCTTATCAGCAAGCTATGGATGCACCAATTTTCCATGTTTTGGACGGTACTTCCTGTTTCCTGGTTTTGATTAGAACCATCCTAGTGAGTGTGAGGAGATATCTTAAGGAGCTTTTAGTTTATGTTTCCATTGAGATTAATGATATTGGATGAGTACCCTTTAATATGTTTATCCATCTATCTCCCCTGGAGAAGTGTTAATTCAAGTGTTTTGATAGTTTGAAAGTTCGTTGTTTGCCTTTTTGCTATTGAGAAATGAAAATTCTTTGTTATTGCGGACATTAGGCCCTTTCTACATGTTGTGCAGGTATCTCCTCCAAATCAAAACATTCCCTTCTGAGAAGGGAAAAGGGGAAATGCGAAGGCTCAGAAAGCTCATGAAAGTTACCAGAAGCTCAGAAAGCTACTAGACTCACACACAATCCCTCGCACAGTAAACAACAGGCCATGGCTCCTCGCGGAGGCGTTGTAGTGGCACTGTCTACGCTCCACTGCAAGCTCCTGTCTGCAGCTAACCCTACACTGCTGGCGGTGTGAGTAACGTCTCTGGGTCAGCCGTGCTTCTGTGAGTAATCGTGATTCACCAAGTAAGACTTCGGGGGAGTGGTTTAGTTACTTCTCCTTGTTTCCCCAACTGGAGTGAACAGACATCTGTTCACACCTCCCCAGGAATATTCACACAGCAGCACGTGTGGAATTGGCAGAATCTCCCATTCTATCTTTTGTGTGTGTGTGTGTGTGTGTGTGTGTGTGTGTGTGTGTGTGAGGAAGGGTGTTGTTTGTTTTTCCAGACAAGATTTCTCTAGGCAGCTCTGGCTGTCCTGGAACTCACTCTGTAGACCAGGCTGGCCTGGAACTTGGAGATCTGCCTGCTTCTGCCTCCCAAGTGCTGGGATTAACCACCTCTCGGCTCATCCTGTAGTGGCTACTCTCACTTTCTTGATAATGTCCTTCGGTGTTATGGGTTCTTAGATTTGTTGGGGTCTAATTTATCTCTGCCCCCGTGAATTGCTTCTGCTTTTGATCCCAGATCCAAGACTCCACTTCATTATGGTCTTGATGCTTTTCTCCTGCGTTCTTTGAAACGTTTTATTGGTTTAGCTCTTGACCATAAACTGTTGATCTATTTTGAGTTTCCTTTTACATGTGGTGTGAGTTACAGCTCAGCTCCATTCTTTGGTTTGGGTCTATCTCATCTTGACTGTTGAAAAGAGGAGACATACTTTTTGAGGTAGTGATACACTATGGTCACCTAAATGATGTAGGGCCTGGGGAACTGGCGTGGATTTCAGGAAAAGGGAAATCCTTACACGTTCTCAGTGTGTAAGCTACTGGAGGCTGGAACAGGGTGGCCGGCTGTGACCAGCTGAGGGACAAAGCCACTCCCTCTCAGCTGGAGCAGCATCAGCAGGCATCTGGACATCCTTGAGCGTCTGGACAGTGACTAGAGAGATGACCTTGATGGCACCAAAGTCAAATTTTGCTGAGACAGCAGCAGTGGTGGGCCCAGGCCACCAGAGGGCACAGCAGAGGTGGCACCCAGTGGGAACACAGGAAATGGCCTCTCGGGTTCATGTGGCAGCTAGAGAAGCTGCTTAGAGATTAGGGGAGAACAGGGCATGGAGCCAGATCTATGTGGCAGCTGACCGGAGCTCCAGACCGTCATGCGACTCTTTGTCCTCTCCCACAGGCAAGAGTTACAGTTCACGTTCCTTTTCAAAATGCAGCTCACCAAAAGCACATTCTGTCTTCAGGCCCCTAGTTCTCTGTGAGAAACTCTAAACCAGAATTGAAAATTAAGCTGTGTTTGCCAAACACAGTCTTTGAATGACTACTTTTTAAAGTCACTGATTATATATGCCGCAGAGGAAATATAGGAAGAGAGAGGAATCATTCACTCAAAACAGAGCAGTTTCACCAGGGGGAAGGGAGTCCTGAAAAGCTAAGATGCTTCTGTAATAATCATCTATTTCAAGTTTTTCAAATGTCAGGACGGCCGCTCATCCTTACTCTCACACATTTGCTGGGCATTTTTCATTCTGCAGTAAGAGTAAGATTTGAAATTTTGATTTCAGGTAAAGGAAGAGATCCCCACCGTCAGGCCTTCCTGTCACATAACTAGGACAACTGAGTATGATCACCCCCTGAAAGGGTTAATTCTGAAAAAAATAAAATAAAATAACGGTCCCCAGAGAAAACCACAAGGTGCTTTCTGGACAGTTCCTGATAATGCACACATCTGTGTTATACGCTCAACCTCTTGGGCATGGTGCCATCTCTGAAGCCAGTACCTAACAAGATCGTGAGAGAGAATGTTCAGAGCCAGGAAAGCCCCAATAATAACTAAAATCTACAAAATGGAACAGGGGTAAGGCCCACAGCCCTTCTATTAAAGTCGCTATTTCTTTCTCTTTTTTAAAAAAAAACTACTTTTTAATATTTATTTGTTATTTATATGAGTACACTGTAGCTGTCTTCAGACACACCAGAAGATCCCATTACAAATGTGAGTCGCCATGAGGTTGCTGGGGATTGAACTCAGGACCTCTTGAAGAGCAGTCAGTGCTCTTAACGGCCCAGCCACCTCGCCAGCCCAAAGACATTATTTCAAACCTGCCCCACCGCTGGCGATCGAGGGCTGAGCTGGCAGAAGCCACATGGTGATCTCAGCCAGAAATACAGTTATAGGTGTCAATAACCTGAAAGTGGTCTGAAAGGACTTTCAGCCCGTTAAACACAGCAGGAATGTTACAATGTTTGTAAACCAGAGGCATGTCTAGAGAGGGTGGAGGCTTAAGCTTTGTGTAGCTTATCCACCTTATGAGCTGAGCCTGGTAAATGATACAGTTTCAAACCCACAGTAGCTTTGCTGAGGCAGGCGAGGAGGAGAGTAAGAATGACATTTTCCCATCTGTTCTTTAAAGCACTGTTAATGCTGCCATGGTTTCTGTTGCAGGGAGAGGACTCCCCCTTTTTAGTTACCTGTAGAAGGAGACAAAGGCCAACACAGGTCTGGAATTTCCTCCCCACCTCCACCCCACCCCCATGTAATATTAAATGACCAGGTCTACGTCTGGTGATACATCTAACAACAAAATGATATTAAATTACATCTATCATGGGTATAGGCTCTTTGGGTGCCAAGGTATTCCCTGGAAATGCTGGGGGAGAGAGTAGGGCAGGCTTCCAGAGAAAAGATGCTTGAGTGCAGGAAAGGAAGCTGAGTTTGGCCCCAGGGAAGAACTTCCAGAAACTGTCACATTCTGTTCTCTGTCAGTGGCACTCTGGGGCCGTACTGTGGAGAACTCACATCTTTGGCATTCTGCTACTTCACACGTCTGGTCCTCTGCTGTTAGAGACACGATGTGTACCCGGCTTCATTTTGCCTCGCAGAGTTCCCAGTGGCAGTAGCGAGCAAAAGATCTGCTCTAGTTGAAACCAGGAGATTTGGTCAGGGACAAATCCCCTAACTTTGAATCTCCTAGAAGTCTAGAAAACGGGCTTGATGCTTGCACAAACTGGAACCGTACCCAAAATGCCCCCAAAACAGACAGGGGCCCATTGCTGCTTACAACGTAGATGCTGTGTGCAAGTCAGCACCCACTCTCTTGCGGGGACCCTCGCTCTTTCTACAGTGCCCTTCCACGTAACCCGTGTCTTCTGACTGGCACCCAACGCCTCATTTTGGCTGAGTTTTACGGCTGGCTGGTCAAGTCCGGTTGACCACACCTATATACTAAGCTTGCCTGCCATCAACTTGGAAGGTTCTAAAAGGTTTGTGTTTCTGTCTCTTGTGAGCAAGACTCATATAACATGGCAACATGATTCTCAAACAAAGAGGACCACAAATGTGACAAATATCAATTATTTGTCCAGTTTATAGTTTGTGGCCAGGAGCCTGTCGGGAGGCTGGTTTTTATTCCTAGCCATCCTGATTAAATCAAGTCTGGAAATTCCCTTTTTCTTGATGGTAAGTCATGAAAGAAGTGTGAAGCCCGGCTGTGACCAATGAGTCATGCCGACACATCACTGAGGGATTTCCTGGAAAAGTTTCTCAGTTGTTAAAAAGAGCCCTAAACACACAATAATCGCTTTGTTCTGCCACCGGCTGGTGGTATCCAGGGACTTGATGCCCGGAGCTGGGGCAGGCAGCTAGTGACTGACTAGGGCACAGTGGCAGAGCTGAAAGAGACCCCGGAATTATTCTTTTTGACACAGAGTCTGTTTACATAGCCCTGGCTGTCCTTGAATTTACTATGTGCACCCGACTTACCCCAAGCTCACAGAGATCCCCTTGCCTCTGCTTCCCCAGCATTTAAGTGGCGTGCACCACCACGCCTGGCTGATCAGGGTACTGGACAATATCACTGTCCACTCAGCCAGCGCCCATCCTACCTGGGCGTTATTTGTGTGAATTAATAGATCTCTGAGTTTCCAGTTATTTGCATCCCCAAACACACTGCTCACTCTCAGTGCAGTCGTGCAAAGAAAAGTGTGGTAGGAACAGGGAACATCTCCTTGGGCCAGAGACGACACAGCTTCCTTATAAATGACAAGAAAATGGAGGGGAATGGAGCCACATGCAGAAAGACCTTCTGAAGAGCTGGTCCTTCAGGTACTGGTCTCTGAAACTGTTCTCCTTTCAGCTTCTAATTTCCTCTGGGATTTTCCCTTCCCTCCATTTTCCATACGTGGAAACAACATTCCCTTCCCCCGATGAGGCTGACAGCCTGTGCTAGCAGATAATTCTTCTCACCCTGGCGCAGACAGGTCAGGGCCAGCAAGATTGCTCACCAGATAAAGGGACTTGCTGCCAAACCCGATCACCTGCGTTTCATCCCAGTCCTCCCAGAGAACTGACTCTTGCAAGTTGTCCTCTGGCGTCCACATAAAGTGCCATGCCCCACACGTACAGTACATGCGTCTGTGATAAGTAAATAAATATAAATTAATAAGCATTTTCAAAAGAGTCAACTTCAGTCGCTGTCTTAGGACTTTACATTTGACAGACCTGGAGTGCAGCTCATGGGGGGGACACTTGTTTCGTGGGCCTGGGGCCTTAGGTTCAAATCATGGTACCCCTGTGCTCTCAGTCCAGTCCAGAAGATCCGGCTGTGGCAGAGTACCAGACCGAGCCACTGAGTTGCTTCTGATGTAAAGTGTCTGATGCTGCACTGGGGGAATCTCTGTTCTTGTTCTAAAGCTACCATGTTCTAGGAACCAGAGATTTCAAAATGCAGCTGCAGGGGTCCAGCCTGAGACAGTCCAGGGTAGCGCACAGCCCCCAAGAAAACCTAAGTTAGAACTGCCTGAGGATGGTGCTTATTCTGAAGTTATACCGAACGTTCTGAGGATCGGTACATTTATACTATACTGAAGTAATATTTTTAAGGCATAAAACCCCCCTTGTTTCCTCTTGCTGGCCCTTCCACTGAAATTGAGGTGTTTGAATTACGAAATTGAAATTGGAAGGCTGATATAAAACGAGCTGTTTGTAGTAAGCACTTAGAAGTTCACAGAGGAACCACCATGATCTGCCTGTTCACGAAACTCGTTTTTATAGACACCAGGAGAGGGTGGTGCCAGGCTGTTGTTCGTTAGAAATTTGGGGTCAGTCATTGGAAAGATATTTTCAAGTATTTTATTTCCAGGAACTGCAATACATGTTACATGAAATGCAAGGGCTAGGGACGTGTGGAGGATGTGGAAGGGCATGCTTCCTCACGTCATTTGGAAGTTTATTTCACTTTACACATTTTAAAAATATTTTAAAGATTTTTAATTTGCGAGTGCACACATGTGAATTCAGGTGTCTGGGTCTGGAGTTGGAGGCGTTGAGAGGCCCAGCGTGGGTGCTGGGAGTTGAACTCTGGTCCTTTTCAATAGCAATATTCATTCTTAACCAGCACTTCCTCATGTTTGAAACTGTAGTAAAACATACCAAAAATATAACATGTTACTCATTCCAAATGTGTGGGTACATTTTATTTTTAAATTAGGCAATTTCATGTTTTGGATATTTATTCTCATGCTATGTGCTAGCATTGAGAATTTCCAAATTAAAAAAAAAAAATCCTTTGATTTATTTTCTGAAGAAACTCGAGTTACAAGGAGCAAGACTGAACCCGCATTACTGCTCTGACCTCTTCCTTTCCTGAACATTGTCAAATGACAATTATCCAGGAGCTAAGGGGAGACAGATTCATCACTCGAGCCTCTTAATTTCTCATTTTTAACCTCTAGCCAATAAAAGAGAGTAGATAATGTTCCGTGAGTCTTGTTGTAGTCAAAAGGAATTATGGATTGGCAATTATAGTTTAAAAGCTTTTACTATAGAAAATTCTCAGTGCACACAGCGTGGATAGATCAGTATAATGAGCTGTCCTGCCCTGACCGCCAGCCTTAATTAACAGTTGCTAGTGTTCTCCATTCTTGTCCCATCTAGATCGACACACACCCCACACAGTTGTTAGTTTCCTGTTCTTTTAGCCAAAATTTCTACTCTTGAGGATGTTTGAATCTTCATGCCAATTTGACAAATGTATATATACTTCCGTGTAACCCACATCTCTCTGTAATATAGAACATCTTTATTTCTCTAGAAAGTTCCCTCATGTTCCTTCCTTCCTTTCTTCCTCCTCCCTTTCTTCCTCCTCTCTTCCTTCTTTCCTCCCTCCCTGCCTCACCCCCTCCTTTTCTTCCTCCACCTTTTCTTCCTCCACCTTTTCTGGTGAGAGAATCTCTCTGTGTATAGTCCTTACTACCTTGGAACTTGCTGTGTAGACCAGGTTGGTCTCAAACTCACAGAGATCTGCTTGCCTCTACCTCCCAAGTGCTAGGATTAAAGGTGTGTGCCACACACCAGTTCTGATGACATATTCTTACAATTGGTGATAACAGGGAAGCAATCTAGGCGAACCTCACAAATCCTATGCCAAGCAAGAGAAGGCACAGTTTTGGCATCCGCACGAGGAAGTTTGCAAACTCTATGCGTTCAGAATGAGCTTCCCCTAGCCTGCCCCTGAATGACACAGGACAGAGCCTGTGGCACATCATCAGGGCGGTGAGCAGGGAAGAGCCTACATCTCCTTGGCACAAGCTGCTTATCCACAGGCTGACAGCTTTAATTATGAGGAAGCACCAAGAGGCAAGATCTGTGCAGAAGGCAGATGGTGAAACTGAAATTCCAGCGATTGCTCTGGGTGTCCCAGAAACACGGCCTTGCTACAGGCAGGGTGGGTGGGAACATACTTTTATGAAACCTATGATTTCAAGCATGAAACAAGTAGCTATATTTGACAAGGGGTTGGGAGAGCAAGGGTGAGCAGAAAGGAGAACAGATATTATGTCCCCATCCTTTTCTTCTTCATGAACTAAAATCAAGGCTCAAGGAGCAAACACTAATTGGTACCCGTACGTTCTGAGCAGCGAAGGGCAGGGGTTGTGCACTCAAAGAAGTCAGAGGCCAAGTCACTAAATCTCTGGCCTCCGATGGGCCAGGCAGCAAAGTGGTCATTAAAGGCACTGGAGGGACACAGAGGATGAGTCTTGGTTAAACATCTCTGACTCTGCTCTACACACAATCCTCTAGCCAGTTGATTGGTGTTTTAAGTGGGTTGAAAAGTCACTCCTAAGAAATAGACCTGATCCCTGGGTGGCTTGTGTATCAGCCACACACATTGAGGGCAAGGGTCTAGCTCTTGGCTTTCCAGGGACAGACATCTAAAAAACAAAGGTGTTATCCTTGGGGGTTGGGAGCCTGGGGCACTTGGAAAAAGAGTCTAGAGAAGCCAAATCGGGCTTTGGGCTCTGGGAATATCACTGTTTCTGGAGAGCAAAGGCAGGTGGGCTGTTTTGCCTCTTTAGACCTTCCTAGGGTCTTTGCAGTAACGACTCACACTGTCAGGTCCACAGCTAAAACCTTGTGTGGATGCTCAAGGGAAGGGGTTCTCCTTCTGACTAACATAGCAAGGCACGTTGGGTTAACTGGAATAAAGAGCAGGCCTTGGGCAAAGCTCATCTGAGGAGCTCCTCAATACACAGAGTTACCAACCTTCCACAAAAGGAACCGCAGAGATACAGTGTGGTTCCACACACAGGCATGAGAAGCTAGGTTTTCATGTCATGACCAGCATGGAATATGTAGTCATTGCTACCATTGTACATATATGCATATATATGTATATGTACATACATAGACATGCACAGGCATGAGAAGCTAGGTTTTCATGTCAGGACCAGCATGGAATATGTAGCCATTGCTACCATTGTACATATATGCATATATATGTATATGTACATACATAGACATGCACATATATACACATATACGCTTATGTGCATACAGATACATATACATATATGTATATAAATAAAACAGTCTAAAACATTTTTTGTGACCCATCACCCAATAATGTCAAGTGTTTCAACTGTGTCCAACAGATTACTCTCAGCACTCCAGGGGCTGCAAAGATCACACTAGCTCGTCACCACCAGCCTACGATACGGCAGTAAGGAAGTATATGGAAGGGACTAGGAGAATAGGTGTTTCCATGAAAGGGATGCCAGGAAGATAGACAGGCACTTGAGAAAGGAGGAGATGACATGGCTTGGCTTCCAAGAGGCAGCTGAAAGGTTCTTACTTAATCTCATCCAGCACAAGGCTAGATTATGGCTCCACTGATACAGGGCTTAGCTAGGATGCTGGAGGTCCTGGCTTCTACCTCCGAAAGTGCACTAACCAGGCATGGTTGGTACCTGCCGGTAACTGTAGCATCTAGGAGGTGAAAGAGGAGCAAAGCGGCCTAGGGTCAGCCTTGGCTAACATAGTGAGTCTGTGGCTAGCTGGGAATACATGAGGTCCTGTCTGAAAAAAATAAACAAACAAAACTTTCTTTTTCAGATAGATCCAGATTAGGATCTGAGGTGTTTTATGATAAAGTGGAAAATCTGTAAGAAGTGTTCTCTCTCTCTCTCTCTCTCTCTCTCTCTCTCTCTCTCTCTCTCTCTCTCTCTCTCCCTCTCCCTCTCTCCCTCTCCCTCTCCCTCTCTCACTCACCCACACACAAACACACACACACACACACACACACACACACACACAGAGAGAGAGAGAGAGAGAGAGAGAGAGAGAGAGTCGTGAAAGGGTTAAGATGACAACTTACCCTCCTACAGACTGAGAAGGAGTCAGCTGACAATGGAGCTGCCCTGGCTTTGATCTGACTCCAAGGCACATAAATAGTTGGAGCCATGGAGACACAGAGAGAATCAGCACGGTGACATTTCAACCTCCAGGCCTTCGTGCGGACTGCCAAGATCTGCCTCCAGGATCTCTGACACTGGGAGGCATCCTTCTTACACACCAAGCTTCTTTTACTTTCCCTGGTTTCCCTGTGGACTCCCAGCTTTTCTCACAAAGCAGAATCCAGCATGAGGAACAGCTTTGACATTGCTCCCCTGGCTTCTCCAACAATGAGACAACATTTCCGATTCTCTCAGGAGTTCTTTAGAAGTTAATCCATTTGCATGGGTACAGAGGCTGCATTTTATGTCCCCAGAAGGCATGCTGTGGTTTTCCTATAAAATAATGCCTCGATTTCCAAAAAAAAAAAAAAAAAAAAATTAATTTTAAGGACTAGTTTCTGATATTTTATTAATAGAGGTAAAAATACTAAAGGCTGCAGGGAAAATAAGAGGCTTGAAGTCAAACCAGGGAGTTTGGTGCCAAGACATCATTAAGATCTAAAACACCCTCATTTGTATGGCAAGGTATGAACTTGGGTCTATCGGATTAAGACAGGCGAGGTGAGGGCCCAGGTAGGAAGAAGGAAGGAGATGGCTCTGCCCTTCAGTAAGCACGGGGCCACGAGACACCCTAACTGAAGCGGAACGCTTGCTCCCCACTTTAGCTCGTTCACAGTCGGGCCCTTTCCTGTTGGAGCACCATCGCTGAAGGACACCAGCCTATGGTTTCCTATGACCGTAAGATCACCACACAGGCCTAGGACAAGTCTAGGAACAAACTCCGGGCCATTGCTCCCCAAATGGACACACCTTCACCCGCCTTCCCAAGGCATCAAACCACTTTAAGGAAAGAAAGGGTTTTTGGTTCTAGTTAATGGTAAAGACACATTCGTGTCAGGGTGGTACCTGGAAAAAAAGGAGAACATTTTCTCTTCTGGACAATACACTGGGTTGGCATCAGGAGAAAAGAGGTAAAGAAGGGGAGAATATTGCAAAGGAAGCCCAAACTGGGGGCACCAGCCCAGGAGGGGGGCATTTCAAGGAAGTAATCTTAAAAATATGTTTATTTATTTTTATGCATATATGTGTTTGCCTGACTGAATGTACAGTGCAGATGCCCAGGGGTGTCAGAGAGACCTCAGATCCCTGAAACTACAGTTAGGAACATTTGTGAACCAGCATGAACAGGTGTTGGGAACCCAACCAACCAAAGTCCTCTGCAAGAGTGGAAAGTACTGTTAACCACTGAACCATCTCTGCAGGTCCTCACCAGGTAATTCAGACACAGTCTGACCTTAGGAGCTGCTAACTGATACATCAACTGTCTTCTTAAACCCCACTCACTCACAGTCAGAACCTGTGCTGATGGTCTTAAGAAGTTTCGGGCATGTCATGGCTAAGCCTGATATATATGTGTCTCATTAACTAGACCTTCACTTTACATCAGTGTGGGGGGAAGGCGGCATTGCTGTACAGCCAGGCTCCAATCTCAAGCCTGCAATGCTCCTATCTCCTAGGCATGTGCCACTGCACCAGGTTTCTTCCTACTCATCGCTATAACCCAGAGTTTCTCCTTGTCAAATGTACCTGATAGATTGAATTTCTGAGACCAGTTTATTAACGTTTTGACCTCCATCCACACCTCAGGGAACGTGCTTTTCAACAGAGCAGACACCGGTTAAATACACACATGCAAGTTTAATGTAGAAAAATATTTTAAAAAAATGAAGATCTCTGTTGTCTTACCATAGTAAGGGATAATATACATTACATATACATAAATATATATACTATAATATATAGATATATTAAACATTTGCACATATCTATATATCTATATATACATGTACTTTTTTTTCTCAAAGAATACAAACAAAGGTTAATATGAGGCTGCTTGTGTCCAAAGTAAGATTTGAAGCAAGCTGATAACAAGCCCTTTCAAAAAAAAGTGTGCTGGTTCATGCCTGCAATTCCAGCTACTAGGGAAACTGAGGCAGGAAGACGGAGAGTTCAAATACTGACTAGGCTATAGAGGAGGTTTGAGGGTGGCTCAGTGCTTAGATCCTCGTCCAGCGTCCATGAGTCTCCAGCATGTCAAAAGCAAACACCACCAACAGAACAACCGCAAATAAAATGTGTGGTAAAGTATTCAGTCGTAAGCTTCTTAATGCAGTCATCACAAACTTCTGAATGATCCCATTTGTCCAACTCCAAGGAGAGGGGCAGACACTAGACTCTGCCAGCACCCTGTTCTCACCCACATTCTAGGGCTCACCAAGGACCAGGGCTGTGGTGGGGAGTGCTAGGCCTGTCAGAAAAAGGCAGCTATGTTAGGTTAGATGGGAGACGGAGGGTCTGAACTGTACTGTCAGGATCCTTCTGTCCCCAGGAAATACACCAAGACCCTAACATCCAGGAGCAAACTGCCTTGGCAGCCACAGTAATGGCCGGGAGCCTGACTTGGAAGCCAGAGGGATGCTGGGGTAGAATTCAGATGTGCTCGTGATAATAGAGAGGGCAGAGTGTCCAGATCCACAGGAAGGGTCACTGGGCTCCCTGACAGGCTCAGAAAGACCACCCTAGGAGTTCACAGATGGCTGAGAGCAGAAGGGGACAAAACCTGCCCTGCCACAGCAGATCGACCCTTCCCAACTCCGGGCCATACAGAATATAAAGTCCCTTCCCCAGCCCACTGAGTACCTTGGAGTGAGCATTTCACCCCAGAGACCAAAATAGCCTTAAAGGCAGCCTCTGTGCCACCTGATTGGGTATCTTCTGACTTCTCTTTCTCTTTACCCAGAGAGCAGGCAGGGGACCACGTCAGACATGTTCCTGCACAGGCGTGTGCAGCAAGTCAGAAGTCCTCATCTGTTCTCTCAGGCTCTGCTCAGCTGGGCTGAAAGTGGCGTCTTGTCCTGTTTATGTCCCACAGACTATAGCGCATGCCTTTCCTGGGGACGCTGAGGCAGCATCTCCAGATTGCTGAGTGGGTGGTCTAGCCTTCCTTAGAGCTGTCTTTAGGACCAGGGGAGATGCCACATTCTGAAAAGACTTTCCTGCTTCTCCCTGAGGTTAATCAAAGGAGAAAATCAAACTTGAGCCCAGTTAGGAGTTGGTCCTCCGCACCCCTCCCTTGGGTGGGGGCAGCAGCTAAGTAGAGGACCCCTGGCATGTATCCAGCGGTACATATTGGAGGCTGATTCTGCAGACTTTCCTTTAGGCTGTTCTCATGAGATCCATTCCCTTCATTCTAGCTTCTTCTAAAAGTTAAAAATTGACATTACAATTTTGCATAACCTTTCTCGGTGTCTGGCATTGTTCTAGCCATTGGGCTGTGCGTGCCCGTCCACCCCCTCAACCCCCTGGACAAATCGTAATGTCTGCCTATTGATCTGCTATAAGTCGACCCTCTTACAGCCTAGAAGGCACATCAGATTGCCTGGAATGTTTCTGTGAATTCAGCATTTTCAGCAAACATTCCTTCTTGTCTTCCAACTTGGGAGTTAGGGCAGAATTCTCTGCCTGGGGGCCGTGGACATCAGAACTGGCCATATTTAAGGCTCCAGGCTAAATTTAGCCTTCCCAGCTGCCTGCTGTTCCAGCAACGGAGTGTGGGCTCACCCAGCTGTATTTTAAGCTGAGCCCCACATTTCCCTCTGTTTGATTTCGTTACGTTCTGCAGGATTCTGCCTTAACTACCAAAAATATCAAGAGTTTTCTTCTGCCTTTTTAACTAAGTAAATTCAACTGACATGAACGAAAACCAGCTGTCTAGCAGTAACAGGGCAAGCTGAGACTTAAAGGGACCTGTGCAGCTAGGGCAAGATTGTGTACGGCCCTGAGATAGTTGTCCAGGCTTATGGGGGTGGGCAATGGTCTTGATTACTAACTGCATGTTTGGGAACTGTACTGTTTAGAAGTGTTTCCAAGGGTTTGAAACCGCAGGCTTAAGGACAAAACAGTACATGTCCCATGCTGCCTTCTGCATCGGGAAGGACTGTATTTACATATGCAGATAATGTTTCTGGAATTCTTCTCAGGGCCTGCCAATGCTGACTGGCTCTGGGCAGAAAGCTGAAAGGCTGGGAGCCAGAGGGTCCCTTGGAATCCTTGCCTGTGATGTGTATTCATTTCTGTTTTGATGCTTCGAATGCATTGTTTGAGTCTCTGAACATGAACCTGTGAAACAGTGGCTTTCTTATTCCATCATTTCCCCCACAATAAGACTGTAGCACCTTCTGCAGCAGAAACTCTGGGGAACAGGTGAGTTCTATACCACAAATGTGAACATTTGTGTAAGTTTGCAACATACCTACAATGGACACACACACACACACACACACACACACACACTGTGATATTGTTTATGTTTTAGCACATAATTGCATATTGGAGGGTTTAAAAATAGCATACCGAATGAAGAAGTTGGAAGTAAGTGTATACGCCAAATTTGTGTGCCAGTGTCTCTTATATATATTTGTATTGTGTGTGCTTGCATGTGTGTGTGTATGTGTGTGTGTATGTGCATACATGGGTGTGTGTGCTAGTGTGCTTGAATGCTTGTGTGTGCTTGCATGGGTGTGTATGTATGCTTGCACATGTGTGTGTGCTAGTGTGCTTGGATGCTTGCATGTGTGTGTGCTGGTATGCTTGCATGCATGTGTGTGTGCTTGCACATGTGTGTGTGCTGGTATGCTTGCATGCATGTGTGTGTGCTTGAACATGTGTGTGTGCTGGTATGCTTGCATGCATGTGTATGTGCTTGCACATGTGTGTGTGCTGGTGTGCTTGCATGCATGTGTGTGTGCTTGCACATGTGTGTGTGCTGGTGTGCTTACATGCATGTGTGTGTGCTTGCACATGTGTATGTGCGTGTGGAAGTCAGAGGATGTCGATAATGGCTGTCCTCTATCCTTTTCTCCCGTAAATTTTGCCTCATGGCCTGTCGACACCTGGATTAACTCGGTTGGTTAGACTGCCTGGCCAGGGGACCTTTCGGGTCTACCCGATCCTTGAAGCCAGTGTTATGGATGCCCGCTTCTGGCTTTTATATAGGGATAGGGATCCACCCTCTAGACTTTGGTGTTGGACAGCAAGTACTTTATCCGTTGAGCCATCTCCCTATTCTCTGTCTGAAAACGCTTGTATAACCTAATTCTCCGTGGAGGAATTGTGGGTAAGGGCTGGTTTCTTCTCTCTTTCTGTGTGTATAAATATTTCAAGCCAACAATTTCTCTTTAAAATGGCTCCTGATCCTGTGTTTCCAAAACAGTGTCTTATCCGGGATGTCTTTAAAGGAGCCCCCACAGGAGGGAGCCTCCCAATGTTAATATTGGTCTCTTATTAGAGTTGCCTGGTTTCTTCTAATCCTCATTTATTTGACACCATTCAGGAATGACTCATAGTTGCTAATGTCTTACCTTAGAGCAGCTCATTTCAGTTGAACACATGCTCACTGAACAAGAAATGTGGGCTCAATGTGGGCTGGGTGCACAGGGTTATCAGGATGAAAAAGACACAATGTAGCGCTAGTCCTCTGGGAATAACCATCCTTGTTCTAAGACTTTTATGAAGAAGAAAAAATGTTTTTACACTGATGCTAAGCTTTAAATAAAACTCTTCTCACTCCTCAGCCTCATGCATGGCTTACCATCCTCCTGAAGTCTTCCCACGGGATTATTATTTTAAGTACTGTCTTCACTAGAAGAGATAACCTTCAAAGGCAATCCTGATGGTTCTCTCCTATTGGAACAGCCTTAAACCGATAAAAGACCTGAGAGAGGGGATGGAGAGGTGACTCAGTGGTTAAGAACACTGGCCACTCTTGCAGAGGACCTAGGTTTGGTTCCCAGCACCCACATAGTGGTTTAGTATCCTTTATTCCGGTTCAAGGAGATTCAAGCCCACTCTGGCCCCTACAGGCACTACACACATCTGGCATACGAATAGGAAGGCAAAACAACCAAATACGTACAATAAAAATGCATGAGATCTGAGGGAATAAGAGAAAGAGACTGAAGAAGCCACCTGGTCAGGGAACAGATAACAATCCCCAAAATGATGATTACGCTGTTTAGTAAAGGAATCCTAGGGGATTTAGCACTGCCCAGGTCAGATTCACCTAAGAGCATGTACGTGGGGGTGGTCTTGATTTAGCATTTTAACCTCCTCCACTAGCTGTAAACTCAGATTCAGTGTACTTACTGTGTCAAGAACAGTCTTTAAGTTGCATCTACAAAAAAGCTAAATGGAAATGCTCGACAGACACTAAAGGTGAGGGAGAGGTTGAAATGGGGGCACGGGTCAGGCACCAAAGGTCTCAGGATTGCAAAAGAGGACTGACAAGAGCCTAAGCAATCACCAGACGTCAGCTGGAGGAGAAGAGACCCAAGACCTTCAAAGTGAGTGGCCCGTGACACCCAGGAAGAGCATTGTCCTGCTGTGCAGTATGGAGACCTGTGTCCTCCTACATTGTGTCTGTAATAGAAAATGGCAAAGGTGATGTCCGCTTAGGTTAGGGGCGTGGGTGTCCACTTCAGTTTCCTCTCTGCAACTGTGATTAAATATCTGGACCACACGCAACCTGGGGGAGTGGGACTCATTTGACTTACACTTCCAGGCCAGCCTATCACTGGGGGAAGCTGGGGCCTACGCTTGCAGAAATCATGGAAGCAAACACTTCTCGCTGGCTCACTCGCAAGCTCGTGCTTTGTAAGTTTTCTTATTCAACCAGGACAACATGACCAGGGTGCCACCTACAGTGAGCTGGACTATCCTCCTACATCAATTAATAATCAAGACCACCCCCACGTACATGCTCTTAGGTGAATCTGACCTGGGCAGTCCCTCCAATGACTCCCTTCTGAGATGACTCTAGGCTGAGTCAAGTTGACAGTCAGAGCCAATTAGGCAATGTCTCCATCTGTTGAAGGCCTTTTCCCTCAAGCTGTACTATTAGGTGATGGGACTTTTAAGGGGTGGCAGGTTCAGGCCATGGGTCATGGTCCCCCGATCTCATATTCTGTTTGTGAACAGAGTGGGGCTTTGCTCCACACACACACTCACCACACACACTCACCACACACACTCACCACACACACTCACCACCAGCCCAGCAGCAACAGGGCCAGCCAACCATGGGCAACCTCCAAAACCATGAACCCAAGCAATGCAAGCCCTTTGTCTTTCTAAGTTGATAGCTCTTGACACTTGTTTCGGTTATAGATAATGTTACTCCTGGGGTTTTATTACAAAAGCTTGTGGCTTGGCCCTGGAAAGCAGACTCAGCAGTTCTGTCCTTGGCTGCCTTTGATGAACTAAGCACCCACTGAGACCACGGGAAACAAGGAATTCAGAGCTGTGCAGCAGGGCAGTAAGCCTCTTATTCTGATAACCCAGAGGGGATGGGCCCTGCTGAGATCTGTGTTAACTTAGCCCTGAATCCTTCCCCCACTGATCCTCAGATGAGATCCTCCACAGGTGAGCCTTGTTCAGAGAGCCCTAAGTGGCCTTGCCACACACGGCAGAGGTCCTGCTCTGCTGAGCCCAGATTCCCAACCCATAGGGACAATGGGTCGTAAATGTGTGTTGTCTTCAGTTGCCGAATCTACACGTTTGTAACACAGCAGCAGATAGCTAATGAACCCCTCTGTCTTTCATTTCTCAAAACAACAAATATCTTTCCAACTCCTCTGCAGTCATTCTGATCACACTCTGTCTCTCTCTGCCTCGTGCAGATGAACCTCAGAGGCCTCGCTGGCCCTGATCCCTGTGACGGACAGCAGAGAGACCATCTCACTGTTCTCTGTGGCCACTGTGTTGTGAGCTCTGTGTATTGGTCCCCCACATCTTTCCTTCCTTCTCCAGTCTCTACCACCCTCTCCCCTATCCTGTCTTTTACTGATGAATTCCCTTTGTATTCCCCAAGAAGGCAGGGAGTAATCAGCAGATGGGGACCCTTATGCCCACCCTGTACCTGTGAACTAATCTGTGCTTTAATCCAGTGCGTCCTCCCAGACACATTTCTCTTAACCAAGTGCTGGCACCTTACTGAAGGCCACTGTCCACTGTGCACCAGACCCACAGATCCAAGTCCAGAACTTCCTATGGCTCTCGCAAGTTGAGTTTGTCTCTCTAATGGGCTCTATCCATCCACAAGGACCAGCATCCTGAAATAAATGCCCTCTGCTGGGCTCCTCTTCCTCTCTTGCACGCTGCCTGCCGTTCGGCGTTCCTAGTCTCCTTTGAGGCAGGAATCGTCCCTGTCTTGAAACTCTCTTGAATCTCCTTTTAGTCAGGCTTCCTGCCACCATGTTGTCCTTTGTCAGGTCACCAATGACCTCCACGTGGCTACATCCAGAAGCTAATTCTCAGTCTCTATTTGCCCACACTTAGCAATGGCAGTACCTCTCTAGAAGACTTTCTTCCCTTCCCTTTGGACACAGCTGATCTCTGGTTTCTCCCCCCTCATTCCTCATCCCCTCTTCACCCCCACCCCACCTCGCTTTCCTCCCTGGATCTACCCTAGCCGATCCAGTCCCTTCTCACAAGCTCAGCACCACCCATGTGCTGAGAGCGGCAGTGTTAGGTGTCCAGCCTGGCTCGATCCCAAGCTGTGTGCTCATGTTCCAACCACCTACTCAACATCTGCACTCGGATGTCTAAGAACATTTCAAAACCACCGCGGCTAAAGCTGAACTAGCTGCTACCCAGTGCCGCTTCTTCTGAGCTCCTTGCCTCTCACAGCTCCATCTTCCCAGTTGTTTACAGCGTCATGAACTTGCCCTGGATCCCTTGTCTCACGTGCCACAGGTTCATGAACTCACTATGATAGCTTTAGACTTGCAAAATAAACTAGGGACCTATGCATCCTCTCCCCATCTCTTCCACTGCCCCCATGCCAGCCAGCCCAGGCCACTTGTCACCCCAATAATTTTCCTCTATTCTCCTAGCTTCTGCCTTGATCCTTCGTCAGGTTGCCCCCAACACAGACATCAGACTGGTCAGTTTAAAGGATAAATTATGTTACTCCCCTAACCAAACTTTAGAAACTTCCCATCCACCTACTCACCGTGAAAGCCAGTCCCTGCAGTAGCCTGCATGATCTGTCCACTATTTCTCTGGTCTTCCACCACTGACCCTCTTGTTCATTCTGTTCCAGCTACAATCCTCCCCCTCCCCCATTCTTCCTCCACACGAAGGGAAGCTTCCACTTCCATTCTGTTTGGATCCTGCTTCCAGTATCCACAGCACCTGCTTAAGGCCTTATGCCCAGCATAAGATCTCAGCAAGGTTGGTCCTAACCAGCCCTGTTGAAAATGGCCACCCTGTCTTCTCTCTTCTCTGCCCTTCTTTTATCTTTCTCTCTATCACCCAATCAGTATAGCTTACTTCTTTCCTAATTACCTGCCTACTACCACAAATCCCAGCCTGCCGGAGAGCAGAGACACTTGGCTCATAGTTAACTTCTGCACCACCTTTGGCACCTGGTAAATATTCAACAACAAAACAGGGCTTGTGTCATGTTGGTGTTAAAAGATTCCTGCCCTTGGTCTTGAGAGGCCTTGAGGTTAAAGCAATGGGGACTAGAGTAAGTCTGACAGCCGGGCTCCTATTTGATGCCCGCAGACTTGACCAGTTACCTTATTCCTGTGAGCCTCACATGGACATCTCTCATCTCCGTGTTCATATTTCAAGCAGCATAATTAAGCTATTTACATAACTTGATGCCTTATGATACTTTTTATGATTCTCATCATAGAAAACATAGGGCATTACTGTTGGGTGACAGTTCTGATAGGCTCCTCCCAGGAACCTAGGCTAACATCGTCACCTGAGCTAGTACAAAAAGGACTGCTTGCTACCCCAGACCCCCTTCCCCTCTTTCTTCCTCTCTCTGTTCCCATATGTTCCTGAACAGTCTCTCTGTCCCTTTCTGCCCTTCTATGACCCCCCTTTATCTGCCTCTACCCCTTTTCAAGGTCCCCACTCCCTTCCCCACAGGAAGTCTCCTTTATACTAGGTCTGTGCTATGGTTTAAATTCTCAAGGAGTGCCATGGGGTCCCCAGGTGCCCTTTATTCAGCAGCCGCATCATACTTCATAACACTTCCTCCCCAGCAGTCCTGATGAGAAACGGTGATCTGTCACACTTGTGTGGATGTGTATAATGCAAGTTCGATGTAACAGGCACTGAGGTGGGGGGCAGGATGCTAGTGTTCCTCTTTCTTTTGTTGTTGTTGTTGGAGACAGGGTTTCTATGCGTAGCTCTGGCTGTCCTGGAAGTCACTGTGTAGAACAGGCTGGCCTTGAACTCACAGAGCTCAAGACTGCCTCTGCCTCCTGAGTGCTGGGATTAAAGGCATGAGCCACCACTGCCTGGCAAGTTTTTTTGTTGTTGTTTGTGTTGGGATTCTGTAAACCTCACCCCTCAGTTACCTAGCAACAACCAGGTATGCCCCACCCCTGAGTCACCTGGCAATAGCCAGGCATGTTCTGCCCCAGTTACCTGACACTATAAAATGGGCTGCTTGCCCCCTCCTCTCTCTCTTACTCCCTTGTCTCCCCTCCTTACCCCTCCTCTTCCCCTTCCCTTCCTCCCCCACTGTGTTTATGGCCTGCCTCTACTCCTCTCTCTCTCTCTCTCTCTCTCTCTCTCTCTCTCTCTCTCTCTCCTACCCTCTTAACTCCCCCATGACCTAAAGAAACTATTCTACACTATAGCATTGTGTGGCTAGTCCCTTAGGGGGGAGGGATTCCCAACATGGATCACCCAGAGGCATCTCCCTCCGCACCTCCATGGGCCATATCCCACCCCTCCCCCCCACACACATACACTCTTCATCCTTTCCCTAACATTGGTGCCGAAACCCAAAGCCAGGACATCATCTTTTAACAACAGTTTGTTTTGTAAATGGAAAAATCTACGTTTTAGATCATTAAAATGCTATCTGCTCTTATAAACAGTTTGAGTCATAAAACAGAAAGTGACAGTCGCCTGTAACTCCACATCTGAGAAAGAACTGTTGCTCCCAGGGATGGGGCACATGCTCTCCCCGACATCTTCCCATGCAGTTCTAAAGGAAACCAACATTTAAGGACATCTTTGTGTGGCCACCAACATCATTCGGTGTGACCATGTCTGAGCGTACTTTACTCATTTGCACTCACAGTGGTCCTATGAAGCAAATACTCTGTCATTAGCAAGGGACTGGAAGTTTGATACGGCCCAATCAGACCCCAGATCTGCCAAGGATCAGTCAGCATAGACTGAGCTATGAGCCTCTTAACAGCAATTCTGAGTTCTTGACACACCTTCCAGGGACTTAGTCTTACTCGGCTGAGGGGTGTGGGGGTGAGGGGAATGAGCAAAAAAAGCAGACACAAGAACAGAAATGCTGGGACTTGGCTGGGCTAGGCTCTTAGATAAAGAAACTGCGGCTCGACCCCACCCCATGCCAGAAGTTCACTGTGTGTTACAAAGGGCTGAAGGCGCAGGTAAGGTGATCACATTCGGATAAACAAAGAAGCAGGCTTTATGCTATGCTGGAGCTAGGAGGCAGGCTGAGCTAATCTCATAAAATCCGTCAGTCTTTGGGACATAAATATCTAGGGGAGAAAGCTATGGTGGACGTTTCCTGCACACACTACCAACATTTGCACCTGAGACTGCCTTGCCAACCACACCCTCCTCCTCCAGCCTCTTACCCCAGGGCCTTGGGCATTTTTGCACGGGTCTGAGTATGTGAGCTCCTTGGAACACCCTTGTCCAGGTGAACAGGACACTCACCCCGGGCTTCCTCTGCTCACTGCTCAGAACTCTTAGAAACCTGTGTCTATTACGAAGGTTTAATTCTTGCTAATGGCATCTTTACCATAAACCAGCCCTGGCTCTGCACCAAGCTCCACACTGTGCCTGTGTAGGTGCTGGGAACCGAACTCATGTCCTCTGCCAAAGCAGCCAGTGCTGTTCATCAGAGCTGAGCCATCTCTCCAGCCCTAGACATCTTGTTTTTAAAAGTGTCACTTCAATGTGAGATTGCAAGAAAGCCTGTCCCCAACGTAAAGGCCAGGGCCACCTGGAGGAAAAACCACCTTCCCAAACAGGCACTGGTGAACTTGAATGAGCTCCTGTGTGTGTGGCATTCACAGCTTTTCTCAGGGAGATACTAAGGACAATCGTTGCACCTTTGTCTGTCCCAAAGCCAGCTGCAAGCCCAGGAGAAGCTTTTGGGACATAGGAGTGAAGTGAAGCCAAAACCGACCAGGCAGAACTTCTGCAAGAGTGATGTGTAGGTACCGGTAGCCCACTGGGGCTCCCTCCCCCATGGCCTGTCAGTAGCACAGTCAGATTTCCGCCCTTATGGCCACTTTGCTGTGTGGTGAGGCTCCGCCTCAGGGCGGGGTCTGCTCCTGCTGTGGAGACCCAGGCTGGGCTGAGGAGCCTGCAGTTGAACTAGCCTCCGGGTTCGTTATCATAGGTCACCACACCACTTCCTGTCACATATCCTGTGCCCGGGCTGTGTCAAGATCATCTTGCAGTTTTCAAGTGTCTCAGCAATCCTTTGCTGAGCTACGACATTTGCTCATGCGTGAGAAGGCCGGCAAAACATCACTTGGGTTTTCCGGAGTTTCCGGAGCCTCTGGAGCCGTTCTCTGCTTAGGGACCCAGAGCGTGTAAGCCCAGGAGGAACTTTGGACCAGGTCTTGGGAGTTTAATCTAAGTAAAGATTCACTAAGCAGAGAGACAGCAGCAAGAGAAAACCTAATCAAATTTAAAATATATATAGGTCAGGAGATTACTTGCTGTGCGGTACTCATTAGTGAGTCTAATGACCAAGTCAGATCCTCAGAGCCCCATGAAAAGCTGGACACAGGGGTGCACATTTGTAATCCGAGCACCCCTTCCCTGAGCTGGGAGGCAGACAGGAAATCAGGCAGAAGCTCCCTAGACAGCCAGTCTGTACAGTGAACAGTATCAGGAACAAGGGAGGAGCTCCTTCAAAAGGTGAAAGGTGAGAACCTAGAACAATGGTCGCCTCGCATTCGTGTGTGCACTATGGCATACACATGTGCCCTTCCCAATAAACATGAAATATGTCTGCTTACACATTATATAAGTACATAGATACACATTAACATCCCTATCCTCGTACAGTTTTGCCTCGGATGCTCCTCTGGGGCCCTTTCTTCTCCTCTGTGCTGGGGAGGCATTGGGGGCGCAGTGACCTGTGTCCCGAGCAGGTGGCAGTTTAGCCTCTCAGCTTAGCCTCAGCCCGGCTCCCCATGAATTACACAGCCTGACAAGACGTCTCTTTTCTTTTGCAGCCCTGCTTGCTTACATCATCCATGTTGGATTTAAATAGCCAGCAGAGCCACATTTTCCTAGATACAAACCACCAGATTAGCCACCTCGCCAGCCAGCCCCTGCTTCCTGAAAAGGCAGGCTACAGGGCTTTGGAGCCAATGGCTGCCAGCATCCAACAGTTGCTGGGGTCCAGCGCTTTTACTGTCTTAAAAAGGAGAAAATGTAGATGCATACGAGACGCAGCAATGAGGGGCAGCAGCTGTGTGCCGGTGCAGTGGATTAATCGTACTACGGCTTGGGCATACAGAGAAAAGGCATTGTATATCCTCTGCTGCCTTCGAACCAGCAAATAGAGTATACAGTTAAACTCAGAGGCTGATAGATTAATTCCAGCTCAGAGGAAAAAAAAAAAAACAGAAATAAAAAATAAATAATCATCCTCAGAACTCCAGCCATTTCTGTTCACTCTGAGGGAAGGCTAGCAACATCTTTGGGTCTATGAGATGTGGCATGTCAAGCTGAGTTTAATTCCATGGTGCTGGGCATCCAACATTCATTTTAACACTTTAAATTATTAGTTAAGCCCCTCTGTTAAGGTGTCACTGTTTTTATTAAGAACTCTAGCCAGGAAAGGGGCCATAAGAGAAAACTGGTCTCGGAAGGTTAGAGGGCCACCGTAACTCACCAGAATCATGTCACACTAGGATTTTAATTAAGGGGATGTAGAGGCCCTGGAGAGCCATCGATACACATATCAGGCAAGAGTAGAAGGCTGTATTAAATACTTCAATCACAGCCCAAAGGGAAAGAAGAGAACCAGGTATGTAACTTGAAGGGTACATACAATGCCGGTGACAGGCACAGAGAGAAGTGGCATCAGCACCAGGAAGACACTTTTGAGATCCCTCAGAAGGTGTCTAAGAGGAGCTGTTAGAGAAAGTGTGGTATCTCGTGATGAAAGACAGTATTTCAAAAGAAGCTCTAAATAGCATCAGGGGAGCTCTATACATGCATGCACACACACATCCACGTACACACCCACTCACTCATGCACGCACATGCATGTGCACAGGAACATGCATCCCTTCTCTGGTGGTTTGGATGAGAATGGCCCCCGTATGCTTGCTCCTCATTTGGTGGGTTGTTTGGGAAGGATGACGAGGAATGGCCTTGAGGCAGGAGGTGTGTCCTAGTTGGAGGTGTGTCACTGGAAGTGGGCTTTGAGGTTTCAACAGACCACTATCAGCAGAAGCCTCTGCTGCCTGAGGTTCAGTAAAATGCTCTCAGCTACTGTTCCAGCACGTGCCTGAGTGCTCTCAGCCCATCATCCCCACCGTCATGGACTAACCTGCTGAAACTGTGAGCCAGCCCCAATCAAATGCTCCTTTTCCTAAGAGTTGCCTTGGTCATGGTGTCTCTTCATAACAACAGGACAGTAACTAAGACACCTTCTGAATGAAGTTCAAAGCTCACGGCAGTTTTTAGCAAGTGAAACTTTTCCCTGTGAAATTACTTCCTAATAATTAGATACCTTGATTAGATACCTGAATCAGGTCTATCTGGCCTAAGCAGTCACCCTGTAGCCAACACACGTCTTTTTCTCCAGGCTCACGTACAAGGCCACAACAAGGAAGTGAGAACTGACAAGTTATCCTTAGGTCTTCACACACATGTGGCACACACAAGCCTGCCTACCTATTACACATATACAAAGCAGGTTACATACACAACACACACACACACATACACACACTGAGCTATGTGTCCAACACATACAATGAGCTATAAACATAGTACATATACACATACACAGTGGGCTATGTATACAACATACACAATGAGCTATATACACAACACACACTGAGCTATATATACAACACACAATGAGCTATATATAACACACAATGAGCTATATATACAACACACAATGAGCTATATATACAACACACAATGAGCTATATATACAACACACAATGAGCTATGAACACAATACATATACACATACACAGGGGGCTATAGATGCATCATGTTGTATTCACTAGGGAGAGAAACCATACTGTCTATCCAAAGTCAGCACTGGCCTAGTTGATCTGAAACCATCTCCTAAGTGTATTAAAAGACAAGAAGTCAGCAAGATGGCTCATCAGGCAAAAGCATCTACTGCCAAGGCTAATGATTTGATTGATCTCTGTGACTTGTAGTAAGTCGGTCTGATGTCTCTTGTATCCAGCTAAAACTAATTTCTCAAAATGTGGTTGCCTCCAAAGAGCAGATGCTTACGAACCTTCTCCCCAGTTTAACCAGTCAATAAAAGGCTAGAGCCGGTGATTGGGCAATGGGGAGAGTATGCTGGGACTGGAAGTTGCAGGTCGAGGGAGAGAAGAGGATGGATGGAGAAGAGGAAGCCACCATGGACCAGAACTGTGTGGCCAGGAGAAACAGCAAGTAACAGGGGGCTTTATAGGTTAGAATAGCCCTAGATCAGCCCAATCTAGGTATTTAGCTTATAAATAAAATATCTGGATTGTGTGTCTTTTATCCACACTTATTGAACTCTAATTCCAACAACAGTGACCTACATAGTAGGCCAGAACTGACTCCTGAAAGTTGTCCTTGGACCTCCACTTTTGTGCCATACCATGTGTGCGCGCATGTACGAATGTACACACACACACACATACACACACACACACACAGCTTCTGGGAACCTGCCCCAAGTTAATTCTGATAGGCAAATAAAGATGCCAGCAGCCAATAGCTGGGAAACAGAGACCATGAGAAGGAGGAAGGAGAGAGAGCCGCCATGTAAAGGGACCGGGAGAGCACAGCCCAGGGGCTGCTCAGTTGGGTCAGGAGCAGCAAAATGGAACATAGAAATGAGTAAGTAGTAACTCAGAATTATCGGCAGGAGGTAAATTCTAGCAGCACAGAGGCTCGGCAGCTGCCCAGTATTGTGCTGCATAAAGCATATTAAATATAATGTGTGTGTGTGTGTGTTTCATCCAGTAGCATAAACCATTGAGGTGGGAGGCAACCCTGCACCAGGATTTATTAAAATGAATACCATAGTTCGGTAAGAAAAACACTTCCCAAACAAGCAAGAGGACCTGGATTCAGATCTCCAGCACACACGTAAAAAGCTAGGCACAATGGTGCAGGCTTGAAATCCTAGATCTGGGGAGGCAGAGACAGGCAGCCTGTCAAGCTAGACCTGCCCAGTTAGTGATTCAGGAACATGCCTGCATAAGCAACGTGCACTCACACGTGTCATACATGTACACATCTGCTCAAAGTTAGAAAATAGAACGAGTGACCTGTGCCCTGCGTGCTACCATGTGTACACTCAAGAAAGCTCATGAGCACATGTGTACAGGTGAGAACAATCATGAGTGCAGGTGTGCAGGTGAGAACAATCATGAGTGCAGGTGTGCAGGTGAGAACAATCATGAGTGCAGGTGTGCAGGTGAGAACAATCATGAGTGCAGGTGTGCAGGTGACAACAATCATGAGTGCAGGTGTGCAGGTGAGAACAATCATGAGTGCAGGTGTGCAGGTGACAACAATCATGAGTGCAGGTGTGCAGGTGATATTTTTATAAGGATCCACCCCGCCCATTCTCCACCCTCACCAAAGCTATAGCTGAGGAGATCCTGAAGGAAGCTGGGGATGTGAGAGGAGCTTGTTTGGATTATCGTAACCAAATTTCTGTTTCATGTAGATTATTTGATGAGTTTGACAAGTGGATGTTATACTCTTTTATCTTCTAATTATGGGTATATATTGTAAACTGTTACTAAGCTAGCATTTTTTTTTCAGAATTCTATAGAATAAATTTACATAAAATAACCCCCGTGTGTGTGTGTGTGTGTGTGTGTGTGTGTGTGTGTGTAATCGTTGCCAACACCCCACCCCAACACCCCCTGTGAGTATGCTTATGCACTATATGCATGCCTGGTGGTCATGGGGACCAGAAGAGGGCATCAGGTTCCCTAGAACTGGAGTTCCAGACAGTTGTAAGCTGCCATGTGGGATGCTGGGACTCAAACTCGGATCCTCTGGAAGAGCAGCATTCCCCCATAGGCACTGAGCCATCTTCCTTTGCTTTTTGAATAAGAACAGAAGGAGGGTGTCACTGTGGGAAGGTTGTTCTGATATTTCCTTTCTGAGTTAGGGTCTCACTGTGTGGCCTTGGCTGACCTGGAATTTGCTATATAGTTACAAATTTAACCTTAAGGATAAATGCCCTTGGTGGTAGTGAGTCACCTGAGAAAGGACATGAGATTTTTGAGAGAAGAGAGAAGAACCAAGAGCCAGGGAGTGTGCTAGCTTTGGAAACCTAGGACAGCTCTACCTGACATAAGCTATTAGACTAGAATTACTTTTTATTTTAAGGTCATTATCTGAAAAGCTAGGAAGACTTTCCTCTTCTCACTGGGAGATAGTATCTAGCCTCGTAGCCCGAGCTGGCCTTAAGCTTCCATTGGTCCCCCCGCTTCAGCTTCCTGAGTGCAGTGAACACAGCAGTGAACACACACCCAGCATCAGGGTGGGCGGGGCTCTTTCTAGAAGGTCTGTTTGAAGGTCAGTGTTTCCAGATGATCCTGCAAGATATGCATGCCTTACCCCGTGCCTAGATCAATGTGGTTTAACGTGTTGACTATACCTCTGTTACCTTAGGAAGTGGAATTTAACTTCGAGGCGGTGGGCTTGAGGCGGCTCAGTGGCTAAGGGATTTGCTGCTTTTCTAGAGCCTCACACTTGATTCCTAGCACCTGCCGTGGGTGCTGCCTGTTAACTCCGGTTCTAGTGAATCCAACGTCCTCTTCTGGACTGCGAGACCATGCACATCATACTCTCAGAAGCAAGCCTAGGAACAAAAATTAAAATAAACACTCTTATAAAGTACGTTCTGCTGAATACCCCCATGGGGAGCTGTGGTCAAGTGGAACAAGGGCTGGTAAGGCAACAGGACACAGAGGCGGCCTGGGGTTAGTTGCCTCCAGCATACAGAAGTGAGGTTAGAGACCAGGTATGTGACCAAGAGGGAGGCGGTAAAATGGCCCGAGGAGCTTGCTGAGATGCCGTCTGCTGTGACCACTGTCCTGTTAGTCTCTATTGGTTTATGCCAATGGAACCTGTTTCCTGACATGAATGCTTTTCACACAAAGACAGTATCCTCCCCTTGTTACAATTTGTCCCCCAAACTTCCATGTGTTGAAGGCATGACACTCATTCTTACATAATGGAACCTTCTGGGTGGTTCACTCCCTCCCTTCCTCCCTCCTTCCCTCTCTCCCTCCTTCTTTCCCTCTCTCCCTCCTTCTTTCCCTCTCTCCCTCCTTCTTTCCCTTCCTCCCCCCCCTCCATTTCTGCCATTGAAGAGTGACTTTTTGTTCTTACCATGTGTTCCTTGCTATGATGTACTGTCTTCCCACAGGCCCAAAAGGATGGAGCCAGTCAACCATGAGCTGAGGTTGCCAAAACTGGGAGCCCAAATAAACCTTACTTCTTTGCAAGTTGACTCTCTCCAGTATTCTCTTACAGTAACGAAAAGCAAACAGCTAAACTCCTCTTATCTACAGAGTACTCAGAAAATGTGTAAGAAGAGAAAAAGGGAGCGGGTGATGGAGAAAGCTGCTGTCAGTGGGATTATTTAGGTAGGCATGGTTGCCTGGCTTTTTAAACTGCTCTACCCGCAGACGCTTACCTCTAAGCAAGGTGCTCAACGGCCGTATTTTGTTGTTCTTGTTTAGAAGACCAATCACATGTATCTTAAAGAGTAAATTTAATGTGTACAGGGTTGTATAAGCATATATTAAAACAGGCTTAGCGTGTCATCAGATACGGGTGCTATATGACAAACACACGCTATAATTGTTACTAATAGTAATAAACGATGTAGTCACCATTCTGTATGTGGATTAGGCATTCTCTGTGCCTTGGTTAGATGTAGATGGCTCGAGTACTGTTACGTTGTTTAATAAAGATGGGATTATTTCATGGCCCTCCAAGGAAAAGGTTTGAATGCACTGCACACATATGAACAGTCACTCAAATGTACTTTTGGAAACTCCCATTTCCCATCATGAATACAAAGGAAGATTCCACTAGGACAGCCTAGTCAGGGCAGGATCCCACTGCGCCACGGCAGAAGGAAGGCCTCCGAGAGACCCTGACTGCCCTCAGCGTAGGCAGAAGAGTTCCGGCATCAGTGTATCGTGGCGGTCCAAGGTACTCATCCATCTCATATAGATTTGATTTAAGGATTCTGCCAGACAGAATTAAATATATTGGTTTGAAAAGTTACAGGCAGCCTGTGTTTGTAACCGTTAGGTTTTGATTGAATCAATTTTCTAAACATTGATCTTTTAAGAATTCTAAAGTCCATTTATAGCAGTGGTTCTCAACCTGTGGGTCACAACCCCTTTGGGGGTTGAATGATCTTTTCACAGCAATTGCCTGAGACCATCTGAATACCAGATGTTTACATTATAACCCACAACAGTGGCAAAATTGTACTTGGGGGGTAGCAATGAGGTAATTCTATTGTTGGGGTTCATTACAAAATGAGGAACTTTATTAGGGGGTTGGAGCATTAGAAAAGTTGAGAACCACTGGTCTACAGTGTGTGCCTCCCAGACCAACTGTATGTTACAAGGAAGTGCTAAAAGGACCCCAGAATGGTTTACTTAGGGCCATCAATAGCTGTCTGAGGGGAATGATGTAGAAGAAAAAGCATGAAATATCATTCATCATAGACATTCCCACAAGCAATGATTCCTTCCCATAAACTGAATTAATTATAAGCCAGTGGATTCTGGAGAGGTGAAACCTCAGTGAAAAGTTATGAGGAGACATCACTAGAGGATAGCAAATACTTGTAAGGGGACCCTATGATGGCCCCCAGTAAGAATAAGCTATGATTTACTATTCTGTGCTGTTGTTATTTTGTTGTGTTTGAGGCACAATTTCTCTGTGTGTTCTTGGTTATTCTGGAACTCTCTGGCCTCAAACTCGGAGATCTGTCTGTCTCTGTCTCTGCCTCTGCCTCTGCCTCTGCCTCTGCCTCTGCCTCTGCCTCTGCTTCCTGAGTGCTGTGACCAAAGGCAATTACCACCCCCGCCTGATCTATAGCGCAAGTTCAGGACAGCTAAGGCTACACAGAAAAACCCTGTCTCACAAAACAAACAAAAGAAAGAAGTGTGTGTGTGTGTGTCCACGTGTAAGTACAGGTGCACACATGTCATCCTGAACATATGGAAGCCAGAGGCACTGTGGGATAGTGCTGCTCATCTTCCTTGCGTGAGACAAGGTTTTTTGTCCGCTAATGTAGGAGCCAGGCTTGCTGGCTCTTGAGCTTCTAGACATGCCCAGTCTCTACCTCCCATCTCCCTGTAGGAACACCAAGAGCACAGCCACGTGCTCCAGCCCCCAGATTCACTTCTGAAAGATCTACTCACTGGTTTGCTTCAGCGCGTTAGATAAGCACCAATAAGCAATCAGAAAGCAGACTTTAGAAAACAATATATTACTGTTAGAGTAAAAATAAAATATTTAGAAGTAACCGAAGACAACCACGTTTAAATGATTCTGAGAGAACCATAAGACATGCTGAAAGGAATTAAAAATAAAACAGACTTCTAAGTGGCAAAATTCCATATTCATCTGTAGACTCACTTTCTGTCAATGTTTCCATGGCTTTTAGAAGATCATAGTAAAAGTCGTATGTAAGGGTATGAGATATAGTCAAGATGTTAAAAAAAGAAAGAAAGAGGGAGAGAGAGAGAGAGAGAGAGGGAGGGAGGGAGGGAGGGAGGGAGGGAGGGAGAGAGGGAGGGAGGGAGAGAGGGAGGGAGGGAGGGAGAAAGAGAGAGAGAGAGAGACTAATTGGAAAACACACACAGTTCCAGTAATGAATAAGGTTGGTCTTTGCCAGCTGAAGGACAGTTGGGGGGCGGGGCCGGGGCGGGGCCGGGGGGGCTGTAGGGACAACCTGTGGGTGGGAGTGGTTATCATCAGCACCCACATAAAGTCAGGCACAGCACTGTGTAGCAGTGCCCAACCCTAAAGGGGTGAAGCCAGGAGTGTTGCTGGAGGATTGAGAATGCTCTCTGGCCAGCCGGCCGACCGGAAACAGTAACAAGTCCCAGGCTCAGTGACACACTCTGTCTGAAGGTAATAAAGTGTAGAGGAAGACACCCAATGTCCTCCTCTGGCCTCCACATGCTCACACATGAATGGGTGTGCACATACACATGTGCACGCTACATACAACCCACAGATGCACAACACATACACACAAACATCCTCATACAGATCAAAGTCCACAAGCACTTCATTTTAAAAATAACATCTTACATTTCAAAAACATGAAAACTTAAATTGATAAAATTAAATCTAGTCAACGTTTTTATTTATTTTAATAAAAATAAATCAACAAAAAAGCTACCTTACATAAAATACCTTTTATGTACTATACATTTTTTTTTAATCAATTGATTTTTGACAAGAACACAAGACACTTAACAGGGAAAGAAAAGCCTTGCTTTCGAAACAGTTGTGTAGGTAGTTTAGCACCGTGGCGGTTTTGAAGCCGATGAGGTTTATTAGCAATATTGAAAATTGGAAATTTTCCCAGTATCCTGCCATGATAAAATATAGTCAGCACTGACTCCATAGAAACTATGGGGACTGGACAGGAAACAAATGACATGGGGAACGGGGCGGCCACATGCAGAAGGATGCTGTGTGTTCAACCTTCACTCTCCGTATAAACGCTAATTAAACTAGACCAGAGATCTAAGTCATTCTCTTCTCTCTGCTTTGTTTTTATGTACATTGGGTTTGCCTGTATGTCCGTCTTGCTAGGGTTACAGACAGCCGTGAGCTGCCTTGTGGGTGCTGGGAATTGAACCTGGGCCATCTAGAAGATCATTGTAATCTTGACCACTGAGCCACGTCTCCAGTCCCTCCACCATTCCAAGTAATTTCTAATCGAAACAAGGATGTACCTTTATTTCCTTCAGGCTAGTCAGTCTTCTCAGACCTGACGTCTAAGGATCTAAAATGCATAAACTAAAGACAACGTTTATAAACTGGGTTATACCCAAACTTCTGTGCTTTGTAAAACACCAGTAAGAAGGCGAAAAGAGAACTTACAGAATGTGAAAAATACTGGCCTGCAATCTGAAAGGGGGCATATATTTACAGGAAGTAATGGTAGCTTGGAGGTAGAACGCTTTCTTGTATGTGCAAGGCCTGTGTTCTCCCTCTCCCACACCTCGAGCCCCACCCCCAGCCAACAACAGCAAAAAGAAACCTCAATGTAACATGGAAGAGACAAGTCCGGCTAAAAATAAACACATCAGAGGGGTCCGCCCTCTAGTCCCAGCAAACAGGTCTCTGCTGCCTGGACCACAGAGTAAGTTACAGGCCAGACAGGGCTGCACAGTGAGAGCCTGTGTTTAAGGGAGGGTAGGGGAGGAAGAGGGGAAAGAGAGAGTGGGAGAGGGAGGGAGGGAGGTGGGGAGAGCGAGGGAGGGAGAAAGACAAAGAGGCACAGAGGGCAAGAGTACTTTATCTCTAAATAAAATACACAAATGGCCACTGGACCCCTGAAAAGATGCTCTATATTTTTATTTAGGGGAGCAGAAACTCAGTTCACACGCACTGAGAAAGTCTGCAATAAAACAGAACGGATCGTGTCAAAACCAATGGGCACTTCCTCAGAAGGCTGGCCTGAGAGCTGCCATTTGAACGAATAATTCCGCTCCTGGTCCCCAAAGAGGTGAAACACACATGCGCAAAACCCACCAATGAACGTTCACAGTGGTCTTACTCAAAGCAGCTAAGAAATAGAAACATTTCAAATGTTATCCTTTGACAAATGGATCCAAGTTGGTCCCAGTGACTAACTTCCGCCAGCAAGGCCCCTCCTCCTAGAGGTCCCTTAACCTAAGTGTTTACCACTATAGAGCGTGTACGGCCATACAGAAAAATCTGGAAAACATGCTAATGAAGCCAATTACAAACAAAACAACAACAAAAGCTTCCTATTTCGTATGATTCTATTTCTTTTTCTTTTCTTTGGGGGGGTGTGTGCTTGGGTTTGGGAGTTTTTTGAAGAGGATTTTTGTTGTGTTTTTGTTTGGTTTAGGCAGTTTGTTTGTTTTTGTTTGACTGAGACAGAGCCTCAGTATGTAGCTGAGGACCACTATGTAGCTCTAGACGGCCTCGAACTCACTGTGCAGACCCAAGAGATGGATCTGCTTGCCTTTCAAGTGCTGGGTCAAAGGTGTGTGCCATCACACCCTGCTGGGATGATTCTGTTCCACAACTCTGAACGTACTGGACTTCTCACATGGATGAGTGAAATGTGTGCTGACCATATGTTAGTAAAGACGATTCAGCAATTTAAGAGAGACTTATTTTATCATTTACTCAGTGTTTACACGGGTGCACGCATGCTTGTTCCCACGCCCAAGGCCCAAGGCCCATGGAGACTTCTACCCCCTGTAAAATTTGCAAGCACTCTTAACTGCGAAGCCATTTCGCCAGCTCCAATAAAGATAAATACCAGCCCCATGGTGTGTGGAGGAAGGGGTGTTTAAGGGGTGAGACGGTCTAAGTGCCCTGTTTTGTTTTGTTTGCAAGGAAAATACGGATATCATCTAACTACAAGATTGTCAAGCAGAATGCTTCGCAAATTTTTAAAAGTACAAAACCAGAAATATAGTTATTATCAGGAGGCAGAAGAGGAAAGAGATTTAACAGAAAGCATAAAATAAGATTAAAAAATTAATCCAGCAACACAAAATCACGACAATGTAAAAGGGCTAAATTAAAGCCTGTGACTTAGATTTAAATCAGTTAAAAGACCGATTTCATTCAAGTAAATGGAGCTACACGGTATGCGCTTTACTGTCTTTTCTGTTTATATCTGGAGTTAGAATAAAATCGCACTCAAGTATTTTCCATGACTTTTGACTTTAAGTGAGACATTGTAGGTATCTTACCACTAAAAATGTGTTAGGGTCAAGTCAAGAAAACTTGCAGCTCTTTCAGAGCGAATAGTCTTGCAGGGATGTGACTTTATCCTTGAACTCTGTACACAGTGAAATTACTATTGAGGAGTGAGCGTGTGATTTAAAAGCTATGACATTTACAACACTATCTTTAAAAAAAAAAAAAAACCCTATAAAGTACATAGGGATCTAACAGGATGTGGAAAAAGAAATCCTTTATGGAGAAAGCTCCCAAACTCCTCTGAACGATATAAAGATGATCTACACAGATGGAGAGATGTATTCTGCTCATGTGTGGAAAGAGAATTGCATGAGAACGCCAATTTTCTAAGTGTTCATTACAAATTTAATACATTTTACTCGAGATCTCTGAGGAATTTCTTCACTGACTTTAATGAGAAGATGGGAAAATTCATTCAGAAGAACAATAGGCCCCGGAGTAGCCAAAGCAATTCCGAAATGATACACAGAAAAGAGCTCACCCCACAGGCATCAGGACTCACGGCCAAATGATAGCCATTAAAGTACTCCGGTGACAGATTTGGATGAACAGAATGATGGGACATTTTCTGAAAAAAAAATAATAGAGAAACGATCACTTGGAAATTAGAATTTGGAATGTGACAGGTGACGTTTCAAATCATCAGAGAAAGGAAGGCTATTCACTCAACGGCAACAAGGTTTTGATTGAATAGTTCTCCTTGCCTATTTGGGGGAGGGGGATGTCTATGGACAGAAGCCAAGGCCACTGAGCTAAGTATATTTCTAAAGAAAAAGAATTAGATTCATGGGCCAGGCACTTTCTTATTTTTAAGAATGAACTGTGTGCTTTTCATAGCAATTACTCAGCAGTGTGAGATACAGCTATTTTTGCCAGTCTCGTGTTTATCTTTTTACTTTGTCAATAGTGTGCTCAGCATTAAGAAACATTTCTAGCAGGGCCTGGTGGCACACACCTTTAATCCCAGCACTATGTAGGCAGAAGAAGGGGATCTCTGTGAGTTTGAGGACAGCCTGATCTACAAAGCAAGTTCCAGGACAGCCAGAGCTCCATAGAAAAACTTTCTCTAAAAAACGAAAAGAGAACGGGGAGGGAGGAAAGGAGGGAGGGAGGGAAGAAGGAAGGAAGGAAGGAAGGAAGGAAGGAAGAAAAAGGAAGGAAGGAAGGAAGAAGGAAGGAAGGAAACAAAAAAAGAGAAAGATTGGTTAATTTCTAAGCCCTGTAACTCAGTATAGAATTGTTTCTTGCTAGTGTTTGCTTTTGTCTTAGTTAAGAAACCCTGTCTTCATTGGAGGGCATCTCATTCTTCCTATAGCTCTGTCTGAATGGCTGCAGAAACCCTGTCTTCATTGGAGGGCATCTCATTCTTCCTATAGCTCTGTCTGAATGGCTGCAGAAACCCTGTCTTCATTGGAGGGCATCTCATTCTTCCCATAGCTCTGTCTGAATGGCTGCAGAAACCCTGTCTTCATTGGAGGGCATCTCATTCTTCCTATAGCTCTGTCTGAATGGCTGCAGGTTTTCACCATGGCTGGAACTATCTTCCCCCCCCCCCCACAAAGCTGGCAAACTTTCCATTGTGATAAGCCACTCTGACCAAAAGCAACGTGGGGAAGAAAGGGTTTAGTTGGCTTCCATGATAGAAGAAAGCCAGGGCAGGGACTCAAGGCGGAAACTGAAGCAGAGAGCATGGAATAGATTCTCAACTTGTGAACCTCTTTGACACCGTTGGGGCTGTGTATCAGATGTTTACATCATGGCTAATAACAGTAGCAAAATTACAGTTACGAAATAGCAGCAAAATAATTTTATGATGGGAGGGTCCCCACACAAAGGTGTGTGCCACCAGGCCCTGCTAGAAATGTTTCTTAATGCCAAGCACACTAGTGACAAAGTAAAAAGATAAACACAAGACTGGCAAAAATAGCTGTAGCCCACACTGCTGAGTAATTGCTATGAAAAGCACACAGTTCATTCTTAAACATAAGAAAGAAAATGTAAAACACAACCCTCCAAAAAGGAATGTATAACATGTGTATAAATATATAATATATACATCACATAATCATCATATACATATACATACACACATATACATCATATTCATATACATATACATCATCATATACATATACACAAATTACATATTACATACACATACACTTATACATACATATACATACACATATACATACACACATTATGTATATGTATGTATATATATATATATATAGTGTGTGTGTGTGTGTGTGTGCGTGTGTGTGTGAATTATTCTTTTGGTCACTGTGATCACATACTTGTCAAGAAATTAGGGGAAGGAATTATTTGGGCTCATGGTTTAGGAGTACCTGCCACCTTCATGGGGAAGGCCTGGCTGTCAGGAAGCAGGCTAGGCTCTGGCCTATTAGGCTCACCAGCAGTGACACACTTCCTTCAGTTTAGCCCTACCTCCTCCACATCCTCCCCCAATGCCTCCAGCTGGGGACCAAACATTCAAATATGAACTGTGGGAGACATTTCACACTGAAGCCATTGCTGGCTGCGACCAAGCAGGTAGCAGAAGAAGACACTTAATGGTCTGTGGTTCCATGAAAATGTGTGCTTTCATTAAAAGTCAGAGAGATGCAAATTAAAAGAAGCAGAAGCAGTTTCATGCCCACTAGAAGTGAGACAATACCAGCAGGGGATGAGAGTAGAGAGAAACACAGGGACAGGTGTGGAGTTCATGGCTGACCAACACTCCACTTCCGTGTCCTTTTCAGTACTCGGAAATAGCTAAAAGTGAAAGCAAGTCACCTGACCCACGGGAATATAAGGGGTGACAACAGTGTGGGTTATTCACGCCGTCCGACACTTCATTCATTCCGACACTTCATTCATTCCAACAAGTGAGCCAGATCTATGGCTACCCATCTGGGATGGGTAAATCCAACGTGCATAACAAGCTAAAAATGAAGCAAAGTGAAACATGATGTACGTGAAATTTAAAGTTCATGAAACAAGAGTACATACTACTTCTCAGTACACAGTAAAGATATTAAATCTCTCTGGTTATGCACATCCATGGAAAGGAGTAAGGCCCTTTCATCCAGCTGTGCTAACAGGGCACCATCTGGAGAGGCCCGTGAACTTACACTCTCACATAAGTCACATCTTACTTATGTCTTTATTTATCACAGGTGGGAGTTGAACCAAGGGCCTTGGGCATGCCTGGTAATTTGGTGATGACTCTCAATGAGTAGGGGCTCCAAGACGACCCTGAGATGACCCTGGGATGACCCTGGGATGGCTCTGGGATGACCCTGGTATGACCCTGGGATGACCCTGGGATGACCCTGGAATGACCCTGGGATGACCCTGGGTGCCTCTGTCAGTTACCTGTTAGTACTGTGGCTGTGGGGACAGCTCTATGTGCGGCCATGTCTGCCACAGCCTCTAAATCCTTTGGCTTGGGAGAACAGGACTGTGATCTTCCCTGAATTTTCCCATCACATGTAATATGCACATTTACACACAAACTCATGTACCCACATCATACACACTCAAAAACATGAAAAAACATTAGAACTACTCCCCGATCCAAACACCCGGACCACTCCCTTCTCTGCAACAAGAGTCAGGCCGCTGAATCATTCCAAATCCAATGCTGAGTAGATATCTCGGAGCCAGATCTGATTTCATAATGGAGGACGGTGGAGTGATGGGATGTGAGGCACACAGGCACCCTGCTCTCAGAGGACACCGGCAGTGGTCTGGCCCCACTGGCGCTGCTGTAACACAATAGCCTTCCATCCACCCAGCCCTCGCTCACATTCTGTGACTTTTCCTTCTCACTCTGGGACCAGAGCTGACCTCATCCAACAAACAGTCTAGTTCCAAACTCATTGGGGCTCTTCTCTATGCTGACAGACCTTCCTTTTCCCACTCCCATTTTCCACGGCCCTCACACCCTAGCACTCCACTGTCATGGCTTCGACAGTTCTCTGATCCCTTTTTCTCCTGATACTTTTCTGCTGGGATGGCGCCACAAGATGCTGTTTGTCTCTGATTCATCACGCAGATTCATTTCTACGGGCAGCCGTAGGGCTCCAGGTCCTGCGCTGAGTCAGGGTCCCTCCATGGTACCTCACAGCCGACAGCTGTGCACATCTGTTCCACTGTGTCCAGTTGTTTTTTTCAGACCTAGGGGTTAAATTCAAGGTTTTGAGCATCCAGACAGCTGCCCTACCCACCAAACTGTACCCCAAGCCAGAATCTGGGGTGGCAACTGCTCCCCACACACTGCCCTGGGACTCCTCTTACAGAATTGCTAAGTAGCAATTTCTTCTGTTGAATTTGGATGCTGAGTCCAGAGGTGTGCACAGTGCTTAGCTTAAAAGATGACACGCTCGTGGGAAAGTTTCTTTTGCAAACCAGGAAGGAATTCGTGTTTCTTTGTTATGAACCGTGTTTGTTTGTTTGTGGCTATTTTGTTTTGTTTTTAGTCTATGTGCAGAACACGCACCAACTCTACAAACCATTCCTGGAAGGCCTCCTGTGTCTCCTAGAATCCACATGGACTTCCTGGAACCTGGCCCATAGGTGGCAGTCTTCCTTCATCCTTCCTGGTTCCTGGATCATAGCCCTCAGGATTATAGGTGACACTGTCTTTAGTGTCTCCTAATGTTAACCGTTTCTTCTCCTTAACCGTTCTGTTTACAGTGGGGGTGGGGAGCACAGACACTATTTAGAACAACTGACTAAAGAGATGTCACCTGGGACTGTTCAAAGCCAGAAGCTGGGGCGGCAACTGCTCCCGGCAGACTGCCCTGCGATCTCTCCTGCAGAGTCACTAAGTAGCAGACAGTTTCTCATAAACAGTGAGGTAAATAAAGCTACTGAAAACCAACCTGTTTGTAAAAAGTCATTCATGTTGGTGCAAGCCATTGTACCCTGTTTGGTCTCCCCTTCCTTCCTTGCCAACACATCCCCAGAGAATTTGCAGTGGGTCACTCTCTCCTAAACAAGGCCCTACCCTCACCCAGCCCCACAGCACCTACTCAACAAGATTCAGACAGACCCGGCAGAGGTGAAGAGTGCACGCACACATTCATGGTACACACGAATGAATCTTCTTCCCTCTGCTGCAGGAGTTCTAGATGGGATGGCCAAAGGAAACTGGGATTTAAAAAAAAAATAAAAGAGGCAGTCAGCTTCTGCATTTCCTCCAACCCACTGACTGGCACTGGGCAGCGAGGGCAGGTGGGCGCCAACCTCCTGGCCCTTTGGGCCAACCTGCCAGTGGGCTTCTAAGCCACCAGCATTTCATGTCTGGCCCCAACTGTTAGTGAAGCCAAAGGGAGATTAAATCATTAGTTGAGCATCAAGATGCTTCCTCCGTGTTTATAAAGACAGACTCGGCAGAAGAACTGGTGCTGGGTGGATCTCAGGTCTTCCGCAGAGACTCTCAGAATCCGACCAGCACCCAGAAAGGATGCTGACGAAGGGAAAGATGCCCTGGTCTGTTTCAGTGTGCTTTTTTGGCCAACAAGTAAGGCCTCAGTTAGATCTGGGTCCCAGTGTCTCAGATTTGGAATGTCACCCAGGCTTTGGGACAAAGCAGATGTACCCCTGTGCTGAGTGTCCCAGGAAGCACTCTGGAATTATAGGTAGCCAGTCACCAGCCTGCTCCTAACTATTTTCCTCCAAAGAAAGAAACCTGAGGGAGTAAGGAAGAGGAACATAGAAACCAAGAAAAAGTGAATCATTACCAGTCGGCCCTTTCCCTGCCCCTGCCTAAGGAATTCTAGTGGGAACCTGTTTTGAGCAGCTGTCTCCTAAAATGGTCCTCAAACACGGATTGGGGTTCTTTTTGGGGTGTCTCTTACTTCCTGTTCTGTTAGGCCACTTTGGACTCACTGGATGTGTTGTGCTTTTGAGAGACTAAAATTGACCTATCCCTTAGGGAAACAGTCCCCCCGACCAGATGGTATAGTTTGTCAGTCTGTCCCTCTGGTGGCCAACTATCCTACTAAGTGTCTCCAGGAAAGTCACCTACAAGAGAGATGAGGTTGTCTTACTTTCAGCCCTGCCTACATGCAAGGTAGAGAGCTGGTCATTTCAGATGTCACAAAGGTTCACGTTTCAGTAGCCCTGCTGATATATGTCAGAGGAATTCATCCCAAGGCACCAACACCTAAAAGTCGGTGGCAAGGTACCATGGCTGGGTGGCACGGTAGTTAAAAACACATAAATACCGGGATTCGACAGAGCTGTTGTCTCTGCCAAGCGCTTTACAACTACGACTCCATGGTTTCCCCAGATGTAACATGAGGTGAAAGAGCATGCTAACTGTTCAGATTCTTTCCCTTGGAAGTAAAGCTCCAGGAATTCAGATATTTTCACTCTATCAGAAGAAGATGAGGGGGAGGAGAAGCAGGAGGGAGGAGAGGGAGGAGGAGAAGGTGAAAGAGAAGAAGAGAGAAGGATAAAGAGGAAGAGGAGGAGAAAGAGGAGGAAGAGGAGGAGGAGAAGCAGGGAAAGGAGGAGGAGGAGCAGGAAAAGGAGGAGGATAAAGAGGAGGAGATAAAGAGGAGGAAGAGGAGGAAGAGGAGGAAGAGGAGGAGGAAGAGTAGAACTACTTAAGAGTATATAGAACAAAGCCTTAGTAGGTTGTCTAAACCACCAGAACAATCCCAGCCTCCTCTAGGTCCCCAAATTCTCCACAAGCACCCTCCACTGTTCATCCAAACCACACCAGATGGCTCCCAAGCACTAAGGGCCAACAGGTGTTGGAAAGACTGGAATTCAAACCACATTAGCTTAATCAAAGAAGCAAGAGTGCCAGGCACAGCCCCACGAACTCCCAGCATGCGCCACTTGCTCTCTTCCAAGAAGGGATACGCCCATCATGATGAGATAAAGCTCTGCTGATAAAGGGACGAAGGGTGCTCTGCTTTTCTGGGGTCCAGAGATGAGTGTGCAAGAGGAAATACCAAGGCCGGTAGGTGAAGTGGACCAAAGAGAGTGAAGTCATTGTCCATCCTCACCAGTTTCAGTGACCCTAGGATCCATGCCAACGGCACAGAGCTTTGGAAAGCCATTTCAGAGAACAGCTGAGAGTCTTAAAATGAGACAAGGCAATGGTGGCTGGGGATCAGACTTTCAAAGTTCTCGGACAGCAATTGCACAGTGAACTTAGCCCCAACTCCCGGGGTAACAATGACTTTGCCATTGTCCTTTCCCCCTTTCTAGGGTGGACTCTCAAGTTTTCTCCACATTTACTTTTAGCATTTCCCTTCTTTTAGGGAGTCCCGGGACCTCACAGACTGGTAGATACATGGTGACTGTTTACACTTCATTGATAAAGCATTCAGTAGGGTCAAAATAACATTGGGCTCTAGGGGTTTGATTTATGTCTGTCTGCTCAGGACACACATCCGTCTGGTACTCACCCGTGTGTCTCCAGCATGTTGCTCAGTGCACAGGATTTAGTAGATACTGCTGGCTGGAGGAATGAACAGATGGATAAAGAAAAGAAGTTGCTGAAAGCAGAAAAGTCCCATTCACTGTAACTACAGAATCAAGGTAAACATCACCCAGGTGTGGCATTTGCCAGTGTCACTGAGGATGCTCAGAGTGGACCCTGCAGCAGCGGCCCTGCCCCTTGAAGAAAGGATGCTTCCTGAGGTCCCAGCCCCTATACTCACAACCCATAGGAGGTCATCTACTCTGCACTGAGAATCCATAAGAGTGTGTCTATTGCACTGAGGCTGCACCAGGGTCAGGCTGCCCCCAGCCAGGCTTTAACTATGGTAGGTGTACAGTATGCTGCTCGTTACCAGAAGAAGAGTGGGACTCTTCTGACTGATGATTGGGCTTCAAAGACCCAAAGCAGTCTTATCAAAAGTTTTGTTCTTGTTAAGCATGCTTTTAATCCCAGCACTGCAGAAGCAGAGGAAGGAGAATCTCTGTGAGTTCGAAGCCAGCCTGGTCCAACTAGCAAGTCCCAGGCCAGTCAGGGTTACACTGTGAGAATAGAGAGAGAGATGGAGATAGACTGGGGGGGGAGAGAGAAAAGGAGAGGGAGAATAGGTATAGGCATAGATTAGAGATAGAGAGATAAGAGAGATGAGAAATAAATTATACATATATAGATATACATGTGTGTATAAATATGAAGACACTGACATGTGGCTCACACCCATTCTTTTTAAGGCTCCACAGTTTCACTTAACTATTTCCACACCAGGCAACATTAAAGTACTTCTTGACTTTCCCCGTGACTATTGCCCAGTTAAAGCTTGTTTCTTTTCATTGCCTGTACGGGCACTTAACTCCGGAGAACCATCACCTTCCCAACTGGCATGTTCAAGAACATGACATGTCTGCCTGCTGCTTAAATTTCCTCTACATAGCCTTACAGAACTTCCCTTATGTGCTGTTATGAATAATTTATTCTTTCTTCCTGTGTGGGTTTCCTTCTGTCATATTTTAATTGATAATTGTTTCTGCGTAGTTAGACTATTAATTTCCTAATGTTGGCTCCATTGCCAGATGCTTACGTAAACTTTCCTGTCATAACAAATGTTTATTTGATTCTCTTGTCTTGTTTTGTTTTAGGTAAACAGTATCATCCACAAAAAGAACAACTCTATCTCTACTTTCAAGTTTTTAGACCTCTAATTTCTCCTCTTGTTTAATCATGCTACCTCATAGTTTAACACAGTACTAGATAATAATCCATATTTTATTTATTTTCTGACTTCAGTGGGGGCTTTTTATTTTTGACATTTTCAACAGTATCCACAGATGAGATTGGACTGTGGTTTTATATGTTCTTAATCCCCTTTGTGTTAGGGTTTTCTGTTAGCATCCTTTTTTCAACTTGACACAAGCTATAGCAATATGAAAAGAGGGACATTAATTGAGAAAATGCCTCTATAAGATTAATTTGTAGGCAAGTCTGTGGGGTTTGAGCAATGATTGAAGTGGGAAGGCCCACCCCCATGCCATCCCTGGGCAGGAGGTCCTGTGTTCTATGAGAAAACAGGCTGAGCAAGCCATCAGGAGCAAGCCAGCAAGCAGCACTCCTCCATGGCTTCTGCTTTAGTTCCTGCCTTTGCTTCCTGCCCTGAATTCTCTCAGTGCCTGACTGGGATCATCATAAACCAGCTGAAACTTTTTCCTCCTCAAGTTGCTGTGGGACATGGTGTTTTGTAACAGCAATAGAAACCCTAACATAGACCACAGGCTTGTCGCCTTCTTCTCCTTCCTTCTTCATCTTCTTTTTCCTTCTTCATCTTCTTCTTCCTTCTTCTTCTTCTTCTTCTTCTTCTTCTTCTTCTTCTTCTTCTTCTTCTTCTTCTTCTTCTTCTTCTTCTTCTTCTTCTTCTTCTTCTTCTTCTTCTTCTTCTTCTTCTGTGGCTGCTGCTGCTTGTCTTCTTTGTCATCTTCTTCTTTCTTCCTTCTTCCTTTCCTCCTTCCTTCTTCTTTCCCTCCCTCCTTTCCTCCCTCCCTCCCTCCTTTCCTCCCTCCCTCCCTCCCTCCCTTCCTTCCTTCCTTCCCTCCCTCCCTTCCTTCCTTCCTTCCCTCCTTCTTACTCCTTCACTATTAGGGTCGAACATTAGACATTAGGCCTCACACTTACCAGATAGGCACTCAGTCCCTGAGCCCAAGGCTTCTCATGGTGTCTTAATACCATTGTACTACTGGGTTTCAGTTTTGTCCTTTGTTTGAGAATAGTTTAAATAACATTAAAATAATCAACCCCTTAAAAGTCTCATAAAATTAGCCTGAGGAGTTGGGGACCCTTTGAGACCAGCTTTTAATTAACACTTTCAAATCCCTCCACGTTCATTAGTCTGTTTAGACTTCCTTTCTGTTCTGACCACATTGGGCAATTTCTATTTTCTAGGAACTCCATTGTCATTTATGTGCAGAGCACTGAGCAGTTAGCCAGGATCCCTTCAACTCCATTTCTTACAATGTCGTGCAATTAAACTCTCTTGTGTTTTTTTTGAGTAAACTGCCCAATATCTCTATATTCTGTTTGTTTTACCCTTGCCCTGGATCTTAATGTAAGAAGTGAACATGTATCTTTATTTAGATTCTCTTTCCCATTTATCCATCCTAACCTTATTCTCTTTTCATAAGTAGATATTTAATGTATTTGGATTGTTTCTCGCTTTTTGATATAAAATTCTTTGGATATCTTTCTGAGCACTAACTTGGCTATTTCCATAGATTGTGGGCTTTTTTTTAAGATGGGTTTCTCTATATAGCATAGGCCTCTCATGCAGAGCTGGGATTTTGGTCTCAGAGATGGCTAGGATTATGCATGAAGGCCCTGTGTGTGTATATTCCATGGCTGTGTGGATGCCCCAAACTTTCTACATTGTTTGTTGAACACAGTTATTAGAGAATTAATTTTATAATCTAGACACTAATTTTCACATTATTTTGCCTGAGTGTCAATTACTGTATAAAAATTAATGTAAAATCTTAAATGAACCAAAAGTGGTGTCTCTGAAGATTGAAATTCTTCACTTCTGATGTGGCTAATGACTCTTCCGTCTCTGTAATTAGCAATGTCTTCAAATCAAAGAACTTCAAGAAAGATTATGCACTACTGAGAAGAAAGAACAAAAGGGCCATCCTCAGTCTCCACCTAGGACACACACAGCACCTGTGGGATACTGCACGGTGTTAATTTCCTCTGCTACATATGCAACTGGAGCCTTGGGTCTGGTCTCTCCATGTGTACTCAATGGTTGGTGTTTTAGTCCCTGGGAGTTGTGGAGGGTTTGGTTGGTTGATAATGTTCTTCCCATGGGCTTGCAAACCCTTTCGGCTCCTTCTGTCCTGTCTCTAGCTTCTTCATTGGGGTCCTCATGTTCAGTTCAATGGTTAGCTGCAAGCATCCTCCTCTGTATCAGTATGGATCTGGCCAAGACTCTAAGGAGGCATCCATATCAGGCTCCTGCCAGGAAGTACTTCTTGGCATCAGCAATAGTGCTTGGGTTTGGTGGCTGCATATGTGGTGGATCCCCAGGTGAAGCAGTCTCTGAATAATCTTTAATTCCTGCTCCTCTGTTTGTCCCTGTTTTTCCTCCCGTGAGTGTTTTGTTCTCCCTTCTAAGAAGGACGAATTTAAATTTTCTATACTAAGGTATTAGATTGGCAATTATTTAGAAAGAATTCCTTAGTTTTATGGAAATGCTGTTAGAGACTTTAAATCTTTTATTTGTTAATGTGGGTTACTGTACTATGATATACAAGTAGAGGGCGGGGGCAATTTTTGAGGGCTGGTTCTCTCCTTTTCTTTGAGGCAGGATCTTTCCTGTTGTTTCTGCCTATACTGGTTTGTTAGGGTTTCTATTGAAGTAATAAAACCTCATGACCAAAAGCAACTTGGGAAGGAAAGGACTTCTCTCAGCTTCGGTCACAGTCCATGGCTGAGGGTCGTCAGGGATAAAGGCAGGAACGTGGAGGCAGGAGCTCAAGCAGAAACCAGGTAGGGTGCTGCTCACTGGCTTTCTCCTTGTGACTTGTTCAGTCTGCTTTCTTAGACACACCAGGAACCCCTACCCAGGGATGCCGCTGCTCACAGTAGCTGTTGGTCCCTTGGACATTGATTATTAATCAAGAAGATACTTATAAGCCAATATTATGAAGACATTTTCTGTATTAAAATTGCCTCTTCCCAGTTATGTCTAGGTTTGCACTGAGCTGAAAACAACAACAACAACAAAAACCAGCTAGGACACGAGCATGCTCGATACTCCAGACTGGCCGGCCTTTGAGCTTCTGGGCAGTTCTCCTGTTTCTCACTGTAGGAGTTCTGGAACTACAGATACTCGGGTCATCAGGCTTGTACAGCAGACACATCCAGCTGCTGGGCACTCTGCCAGTCCTGTGGACAGAGACCCTTTACTGTACCGGCACCATAGTTTAAGAATTAATGCAGTGTTATTTCAACCCAGTGAAGTCACATTTCTCTCAGTAGTGAATGACTGTGTTAAAGAAGACATAGTCTCTGATTCAGCATTTCAACATCTGCATATGTATATACAAACAGCTTTCTGATGTGGTGGTGGTGGAGGTGGTGGAGGTTGTGGTAGAGGTGGTGGTTGTGGTGGAGGTGGTAGTGGTGGAGGTGGTGGTGGAGATGTTAGGGTTGTGGAGATGGTGGTGGTAGAGGTGATGGTGGAGGTGCTGGTGGGGATGGTGGTGGTAGAGGTGATAGTGGAGGTGGTGGTGGAGGTGGTGGTGGTGGAGGTGGTGGTGGTGGAGATGGTGGTGGTAGATGTGGTGGAAGTAGATGTGGTGGAGGTGGTGGTGGTAATGGTGATGGTGGTTGTGGAGATGGTGGTGATAGAGGTGGTAGTGGTGTGTGCTCCTGCATTTTAGACAGCATCTTACCATGTAGTCTAGGCTGGCTTTGAACTCACAATCTTCCTGCTTTCGACTCTCAAGTAGCTGAGATTATAGATGTGCAACCCACACTCAGCCGGATCTGCTTTGTTTATTAGGCGTTTTGTTGTCAAATATTCTTATTATCTCTACTTTTCAGTCTTATATCAGATAATTAAAATCTTCTAGCACTAATATTTCTCGTTCTTTTATTTTCTGTAATTTTTATTACATATTACAGTATTCTTGTTCTGACTTATTGACTCTTTTTCATGGCATTTTTGCTTCATAATTATTCTCCAAACCTGTGCACAGATCTTCACTGTAGTTGACACTTTTATAAAATGGCACACTCTTCTCTTGCTTGATGCTTCTTGTGTTAAACTCAAATTTGTTTGACTTTAAGGATACTATTTATTTGGTTGACTAGCCTTTGTATTGTATAAATTGGCCCGTCCAAACTTTCAAACACAAACTGTTTTTGGGTTTGTCTTACTTTTAACTTTCAGAGTTGGCTTGAATCGTTTTTTCCTTTTAACTTCTCCCTGAGCAGAACTGGCTGCTGGGAAAACACCTCTCTACCTGCATCCACACCAGTCTCACCCCGCAGGCAGTCCCTGATGCTCCCACTGTGGGGAGACTTCCTCACCACAAGGCCTCGTAGGACTGTAACCAACCTCTGAGCTTAGCTCAAAATTCTGAGGTCAGCCTGAGTTGAGAGTGAGTCGGTTGGGTACTCCTGCTGGAGGGATGTCACACAAATATGAGCCCTACGCTATGTAGCATCAATGAATTTTTGTTGGTAGAGGTAAAAAAAACTAGGAGATACTTTGTATTGCTAGGCCTTTCAAAACTCACCAGGACCGACATTGTTGACATATATACTTGAATAAAAATGATACACTATCGTAGTTGTTCTAGACAAACAGGGGCTAAAGCTTCTCCCTAAGAATGGATTCCCTTGACTTCTGAGGAATGCCACTGTGGCATAGGGAGTGTGGGAGATGTGGCCTTGTTAGATAGAGTAGGTGTGACCTTGTTAGAATAGGTGTGACCTTGTTAGAGTAGGTGTGGCCTTATTAGAGTAGGTGTGGCCTTGTTGGAGTAAGCGTGTCACTGAGGACTTTAAGACCTTTGTTCTATCTTCTTTTATCGGCCTTCAGATGAAGATGTAGAACTCTCAGCTGCTCCTGTACCACGCCTGCCTGGATGCTGCCATGTTCCCACCTTGATGATAATGGATTGACCCTCTGAACCTGAAAGCCAGCCCCGATTAAATGTTGTCTTTATGAGAGATGCCTTAGTCATGGTGTCTGCTCACAGAAATAAAATCCAATAGACCAAACTCAACAGATGGTATGCATGCTAGACCAGTTCTCCCAACTAAACTACACCTCAACCCAGGTTATTCTGATTCACCAGCTATGTGGGAAGTGCAAGGAGAGAAAGCCTGAGCGAAGTTCCTTAGGAGTATATTGATGGCTCAGCCTCACCTGCCACTGTCTTTTCACCAGGCTGCCATAACTCCCCCCTTCCTTGGCGGGTGTGAAGCTCGAGTGTCCCCTGCCACTGTAGCATGATGCAGTGCCCTCCCTCAGTATTCCATGACTATGACCTCTGATCTCCCCACACTCACTGGCTATCATCCTTCCCTCACTGATCGATGGGTTGACACGGATCAAATGCTGACCATGTGCCAGTCCATGAAAGGGTTACCAAGGTGATCACCACCCAGCTCTGGCTCCCAAGGGTTTCATGAGTGGCAAAGTCCTGGGAGATTGACTCAGTCTGCAGTGGGCCCACAAGCTGCTCACCCACATTGTACTTCCTAATGTATACCTTGCAGAACCTCCACTTTGGCTCAGGAGGGTTGTCTTTGTGCTCTGTTAAGGTTGTCTCCACCTGGTACAGGAACAGAATTGATCTTTGCTCAAGCCAGGCTTGGGGTTTCCCTTCTCCTTCCAGGATAACAGCACAGTGAAGAGGATGCTGGTCAACGAATGGCTGATGAGGGCAACAGAGGCTTCTAGGTAGGTTTTCTTCCCCTTCAAAACCTGTTCAAGCTAGTACAGCATGGTGGGGGGGGCACACCTGTAATCCCACCAGGCAGATGGACATGGGAGGGTTGGGAGTTCGGAGCTCACAAGAGTTCATCTAAAAATAAAGAAAGGAAAGAAGAAAGAAAAAAAAGAAGATGGGAGGAAATCCATCCTCGAGGGAAAAATAACTTCTAATGTTCCGTAATGGGGTAACCATGACTGATAACCATTAGTCATATCTTTCTAAACAACAAGCACAGGGCTGAAGCAGTTAAACTTGCTCAGCAATCAAGAATGCTTACTTGCTCTTCCTGCAGAGGACCTGAATTCAGTTCCTACTTCTCACATCGAGAAGATCGTGAACGCATACATGTAACTCCAGATCTAGTGGATCTTACGTTCTTCTGGCCTCTGGGAGCACACACACACATGTGCACATGCACACACACAGAGGCATATAATTTTTTAAAAAATGTTTTAAAAGGTGCTAGCTGCCTGGCTTAGTGATGTACCTGTTCAAGAGGCAGAGGCAGGCAGCTCTTTGAAAGTTCAAGGCCAACCTGGTTTACATAGCAAGTTCCAGGCAAGCAAGGTTTACATAGTTGAGAAATATGTCTTAAATAAATAAATAAAAGCAAAGAGGGGTTTGAATGACTCTGGCAGAATGAGAATTGTTTTCTAGTGATGAATATGTGAGTTTCTCTGACCTGGTCATCGCACACTGTAAAATGTATGGAAATGTCATGCTCTCTTCCTTGTTAAAGGTCAAAGAACACTTCTAAAGTCTATCCCATCAGCAACTGGATTCTTTGGATCCTTTGTATACTAGGAAGCTTCTGTCTTTCCAGCACTAGGACAATGGCTGGCAGAGTGGAAAGCTGGAAGGACAGACAGACAGCCATTATGCCATGGTTGAACCTCTGAGTTAACCAACCCTGAAACCACTGTACCTTTGGACTTGGCTTGTGAGTCATTTTCCTTATGGCCTAGGCTATTTTTAACTGCTTTCTAGTACCTGCATCCAACACAACAAGGGGCGGGGTACTGAGTACAAACACAAAGAGGTTCTGAAGGGACAGACAACATCAGCATGAATGGCTTCCTGTAATAGGGGACACTCAGAACTTTGATGAGGACAAGAACCTGGACAAGGAGGACATGTCAGGAAGGCTTTGAAAAGTGAGAAGAAGGTAACCTCTAGATGTGGTGTGTACATGTAACCCCAGAACACATGAAGCTGGGGCAGGAGGATCTCAGTTCAAGACCAGTCTAGATGGTTGTAAGTTCAGGACCAGGTTTGGATAAGCGATAACACACAGTTTCTAAATAAAAGAAGGAAGAAAGGGGAAAAAGAAGGAAGGAAGAAAGGGAGGGAGGAAAGGGAAGGAGGAGGGATGGCAGAGGGAGGGAGGGAGAATAGAGGGGAAGGAGGAAGAGTGTTAGGGGAGGGAGAGAAAGAGAGAGACAGAGAGACAGAGACAGAAACACAGAGAGATTTAGTATAATTCTCACAAGGGTCACCTAAACCCACACTGGCTTGGCTCCTTTTGACTCCTATCATGAAATGGAAAGACCTGGGCTACGGTTTGGTCCACTAGGTGTCTAAGTCACTTTGCTAAATTCAGCTCCACAGCCAGGTATAAGAAAGAAAAGGCATCTCCCACCATTTGTAGTGAGACATGAGCCTTGGAGGTGTGGACTTGGGTCTCAGTCGCCGATGGTGGGGTCAGCACTGCTGCTGACCAGAAGGGAGCTGGATTGTCAAAGATACTAAGCAAAAGTGAGTAACCGTAAAGGAAGAAGAGGTTGGCATTCTCTAAGTCAAACTAGATGCCTTGTTAAAGTGAGATGTGTCAAGCAAGACAGTGCTCTAGAAGGCTAAAGGTATACCTGCAACAAGTCGGGAACCCTAAATAAAAACTGATACGAAGAGGAACTACAAGGGAAACGTTAATGGTTTTCCACCCAGGGGTGAAGTTGTTCACTGGGAAACATGTGGTTTGGTCCATAGGCTTCCGAGCCAATCGATCATGTATATCCCCCATGCCCCATGGATAGGAGTTGGAAGGCTCAGCCCCCTTCAGTCCTGAGTGTTACCCTGTGTTTTCCACATTCTTACAATCATGAAGTTGTAGGTCACTGTGGTATTGGCTTGTTTCTCCGTCTATTTGTATCTGTGCCGTTTAGAAGCCCTCTTTTGTGATGTGTAGTTACAGCCTGTGAACTTCTTCTTAATGCTGAGATGTCTGTAACCCTCTTACAGACCTATGGTCCAGCCAAGTCCATGGTCAAACAGCAAATATCTTCTCCCCATCTGTGGCTTATGTTACATTTATTATATATATATATATATATATATATATATATATATATATATATATATATATACACACTATTATATTATATATATACAATTATATATAATATAATTGTAATTATATATATAATATATTAACATTTTACTTTTAAAGAAGTCTGGTTCAACTGACTGATTTTTCAATAGTTTAAATGTAATTCATTTACCATTTTCTTTTAAGATAAATAGTGTTTTCTGATTATTAAAGTAACTAATGCTTATACTGAGGCCATAAAGATACTCATTAAATGCTCTAGAATTTTCTTTCTTTTCTTTTCATAAATAAGTGTCCTTAACCCCTGGGCTAAGGTTTCAGCTCCTGAAAACATTATTTTTTTTAACACTTACTTACTTTTATATGTTTGAGGGTTTTGCTTGCATTTGTAAGAGGCATTAGATCATCTGGAACTGGATTACAGATGGCCGTGAGCTGCCACGTGGCTGCTGGGAAATGAACATCCGTCCTCCAGAAGAGTGGCTCGTGCTTTCAAGCCCCGATTGGTCTCTTCAGCACCTAGAGATAGCCTTTAATATTATGCCTTTAACCTGCCATAAACTGACTTTGTGCATTGAATGAGGCTGGGCTACAGGTCTTTTTTTCTCTTGGATTTTATTCCATTGACTCTACAGTATTTATTGGGGAGAAAAACATCATTTGTGTTGCATTGTGCTGGCGTCCTTGTTGAACACCAAATGTCTATGTGCCGATTGTTGGGTTCTTTGTTTTATTTTGCTGGACTACTTGTCTATGCTTGAGACAATACCAGGTTAAGCCTTCGTATTTGACAGTATTAAGAAACACCTAGGAGCTAGGTGTGGTGATGCATGCCTTTAATCCCAGCACTCAGGAGACAGAGACAGGCAGGTCTCTGAGTTGGAAGCCAATATGGTCTACAGAACAAGTTTCTGGACAGCCAGCATTGCAGGGAGGAAACACTGTTTCTAAAGGGAAAGAAAATTCAGTTAGCTTGTTACTTTGCACAAACATCTGGGCTCTCCACTGGAACACAGGGACCCTTTCCTTCAGTCCTAGCTGTTTGGGTGTTGTCCATGCTGCCCAACAGGAACCCTACTATGCTTTCACGGTTGTTCTCTTATTGTCTTATTCGTATGGTGTGGAGATGACGTGCAGGATCTTGCGTGTGCTGGAGAAATACAACTGAGGTACAGTGTGCAGCATTATAGGCATTCCTTCCTCAGAGGGTTTCTGAACTCGGCCACCCATACACCAGGGACAAAAGTTCTTTACAAGCTTTCTGTCATGCAAAACTTAAATATATATTTATCTAATATTTTATATCACACACACACACACACACACACACACACACACACACACGTTAGACAGTGCCTGTATATACATTCCACACCAGCCTCAGACTTTCAGCAGTCTCTTGCTTCTGCTTCTGAAGTGTTGGTTTGTGTGACATTAAAAAAAATCTTAACTTACAAGTAGCCAGCTATGGAAACACACACTGTAAGCCCAGCAGTCAGGAAATAGAAGCTGAAGGATCACTGAGAACTTTCAGCCAGCCAGGAATGCAGAACAAGACACTGTCTCTGTTGCTGTGAGGTGTGTGTGTGTGTGTGTGTGTGTGTGTGTGGTGTAACTGTGTGTTTGAGTTATATGTGTGAGTGTGTGTGTGTGAAGTGAGTCTGTGTGTATGGCACGTATGAGATTTATGTGAGAGTATTTGAGTATGTGAGTGTGTAAGAGTGTGTGAGTGTGTGTGGTATGTGTAGTGTGTATGTGAGTGTATGTGTGTTTGTGTGTGTGTTTGTGACTGTGTATGTGAGTATAAATATGAGGTGTATATGCCTTTGTGTGAGTATGTGTGTTGTGTGTGTGTATACATGAGAGAGTATGTTTGTATGTGAGGTATGTGTATGTGTTTGAGGTGTGTAAATGTGTGTATGAAGTATGTGTGTGTTTGAGGTGTGTGTGTGAGTGTGTGAGTATACACGTAAAGTATGTATGTGTTTGAGGTATGTGTATGTATATGTGTGTTTGTGTGAGATGTGTGTGTGTGTTTGTGTGTTGTGAAATAGAAAAAGGAGAGAGAGAGACAGACAGAGAGGGGGAAACTAATATAGACATTAGTTCCAGGAGTGGAGTTATTTTGGTAGAACCTGACCGTGGTGGAAGACTGTAATTTTGGAATGGAAAGTGGTTGAATGCTCCAAGCAGAACATAAAGGGCCATGCTAGGAGAATTGTGGATGACAGTAGTGTTGAGAACAGAGAATACTGTAGAGACCTAACTCAAGACGTTTCTGAGCTCTCAAAGGCTTTCAGAACAACTGGACTAGAGCCTCTCCTGTGATATCTTAGCAAATAGTCTGGCTGCCTTTTCCCCTTGTCTAAGGCTGAATTAGAAGCCATGGGCAGATTTCTTTGGTGGAGGAAATTCTAAGATATCAAATGCTAATAATGCTCACAAAAAAAAAGAGCAAGTGAGACAGAAGTATGAAAGGTGTGGTTTGCAAGGGGCACCAGGAAGCTTGCAGCTTGTGCTGGAAGAGAGGCTGTGATTAGTAATGAGATTTAGCCATTGAGGAGAGGTCTGCTCTACAGTAGAACCGAGGGAAGATCCCTTCTCAGTGCTCTACCAGGTGAGCAAAGGGAAGGCTTTAGGGGATTCCTGTTCCTAGAAAGCAAACCAGCACAAACTGTGACTACTGTCATTCAAGTGGATGAAGGTTCATCCCAAGATAGCAAGGGACCTTGACAATGATGTTCATTAAAGATGTAAGAGTGTAGGAGATTTCTGAGAGTCACTGAAGCCAGGGAGCAAGTGTCAGCGGAGCCCCAGAGTGAAGTTTCTAAAGGGGGAAGAGGCTGCAAGTGGCCATAGTGTGAAGCTATGAAAGTAAAACCTGGGGTGCAGCCGGGGACCCTAAGATTTTGAAGAAGCCAGAGCCGTGGTGTTCAGAGGGAGTTAAACCTGTTCAGGAAAAAGATGTTGTATGTTGGAGGAAGCTGGGGACATAGAGACCTTTAAGCTCTTTGAGCCCAGACATAGACCTACAGAATTTGATGTTTGCCCCGCTGGGTGTTAGCTTTACTTTGCTCTAGCAGTTTTTTGTTATGTTTCCATTCACTCATTTTGGGAAAGTAATGTATCTTCTGAACCATTATATGTTAGAGATGCATAAATTGCTCTTTGATTTTATAGGGGTTGCAGTTAAAAGATTGCCCTGAGTCTCAGAAGAGACTTTGGAAGTTTAAATAGTGTTGGGATTGTTAAAGACTATGGGGGCCTTTGAAATTGGACTAAATGTATTTTGCATTATGTTATATGTAGGCTTAGATTTTTCAAAACCTACTTTAATATGGGTTCTTAAGTAATTTAAACTCCCTTGTAGCCCACCACCCACCAGAAATAGTGGAAAAGAAAGGTTATTAGGACATAGGGGAAGTGGACTTGTTTAGAAATAGTTCTTTGGAGTGATTCCATCTTCACTGTCAGAATATTAGCAGTTCAGTCCACTAGCAAACCACCAACCTTGAATCAGAAGCTGCAGTCCAGTCCACTTGGCAAACACCGAACACGAATCAGCAGTGGCAGCTCGATGCAGTAAATAAATCACAAGATTCTGCCTCAAGGCAGTGGAAGCTACACGAAGCCATAAGAATCTCTCGAGAAATTCTTTGGCCAGTTACTCTCTATGAAGTCACAGCAAGTGAAGATCAGCAACACGGTGTAAGGTGAACCAGTGCATTAACTCGTCAGCAAAGACTAATGAAGCGGAGCAAGGCAAACCAATGTGGTGGCTTCCTCCCACCGTCTGTGGGGTGAGTTACACTCCTTCTAAACAATGTGCATCCGTGTCTGTTTCAGTAAAACCTCCTTAAACTTGTCTGCCCCAGGAAAGCAGCATTATGACCTGAGTCTCCTATGATCATGAAAAATAGGGACTAGGAATGGGATGAGGCTTGGGCATTTGAACACCTGGCTCACATTGGTGGTGCTGTTCTGAGAGGTTAGGGAGGTGTGGCCCTGCTAGAGGAAGTGTTACTAGGCATGAACTTAAAAACTTGTAGCCTTGCCCTGTGCCCAGCACACTCTCTGCTTTGTGCTTGTGCTAATAATGCTATGTCTGACTTCCTGCTCCAGCTGCTGCTCCAGCTGCTGCTCCTGCTGCTGAACCTGCTGCTGCACCTGCTTCTGCACCTGCTGCTCCTGTTGCTGCACCTGCTGCTGCACCTGCTTCTGCACCTGCTTCTGCACCTGTTGCTGAACCTGCTGCTGCACCTGCTTCTGCACCTGCTGCTGTACCTGTTGCTGCTCCTGCTGCTGAATCTGCTGCTGAATCTGCTGCTTTCTTCTGTGTCTCCCAGTCATAATGGATTCTTATGCCTCTGTAACCATAAACAAAAGTAAAATTTTCCCATAGAAATTATATATGTGTGTGCATATGTGCATACACATACTTACATACATATAATCTTACTTTATAAACAAGAGCCATTGTCTGCAGTTGGAAGATGAGACCCAAACCTATTTAAACAAAGATTACTGGTTCATACAAATACAATATTTGTGAGGAAGATTACTGTATATAAGATTTGCTTCCCCGTATGTGTGTGTGTGTACTTGTTAGTGTAAGTACTTGCACACATTTATGAAGATGCTGGTTCCCATGTGTGCACACACATATAGAGCCCTATAGTTCTCCAGTGTTATCATCTGAGACAGTGTCTCTGGTTGAACCTGTTGATCAGTGACTGGGTTAGTCTATCTGACTGACTAATGAGCTTCAAGAATCCAAGTGTCTCTGCTACTCTTTCCCCTGGCGCTGGGGTCATAGGCAAGGACCCCTCACTGGGCTGAGCCTTTCACCTGGGCTCTAGAGGTTGAAACTCATATCCTCGTGCTTGTAGAGCGGGTACTTCACTGGTGAGCCATCTCCAGTCTGTGCATGTGATTTCAAGTGAGCTTTATCGGGGTCCAGCTTATACCTCGCTGTTCTCAGACAGGTTACACCATTCCAAGTCCACAGCCACAGCCAATGAGCATCTTTGTTCTAGGGGACCTGAGGGCGGTTCTACTGGCTCTGGTGTAGTCCCCTGCCTATTCCTGAGTTCATTGCTTTGCTGAGCTTCACCTGCTACAGGTCAGGTTGCCAAGTCCTGAGTCAAGAGTGGATGTAGCTCCCTGAGTGATCTGTGACCTGATGGTGGAGTTGGTGGTAACTCCCAGACCTGAAGGTGGGAGTAGTTACCAGCTATTGAACGCTGGACAGGTGGGGTGTAGTTACCAGCTATTGAACACTGGACATGTGGGGTGTAGTTACCAGCTATTGAACGCTGGACAGGTGGGGTGTAGTTACCAGCTATTGAACACTGGACAGGTGGGGTGTAGTTACCAGTTATTGAACGCTAGATAGGTGAGGTATAGTTACCAGTTATTGAACGCTAGATAGGTGAGGTATAGTTACCAGTTATTGAACGCTAGATAGGTGGGGTGTAGTTACCAGTTATTGAACGCTAGATAGGTGGGGTGTAGTTACCAGTTATTGAACACTAAACAGCTGAAAGAGAAAATGTCTACTTTTCTGGTCAAATCCAGTGTCTGATTCCACACACTGGAGAGGTCCCTAAAAGACCACTGTCTTCCCTGCTGGTCTTCCACGATGCTGCTCCTGCCGCTCTTGCTCCTGACATCTAGCTGTCTTGGCGAAGGTAGGGGTTGGGGAGCAGGAGGTAAGAGCCATGGTTCCCCCAGGTGCCCTTTGCTCTTGTTGCCACAGGATTGAGCTTCCTGACTCCTCTGTGTGCCACTGTGATTCTGGAAAAGACACTGCGTCACTCTGAGTCAGCTTTCTCAGCTGTAGATAGGGTTAGTGGTGTCCATTTAATCTCTTTCAGGAGACAGGAAGTGGGGGATAGCAGGCGCCGAACCTTGTGTCTCCTCCTCCTTTTTCTTTTCTTTTTGGGGTTCTTTATTGAAAGGGGGGAAGGACTGAGGAAGAGAAAGCTTGTGTCTCCTCCTAAAGGCTGGGGCAGCTCTGAAGAAACCCACAGTGTAGGGTTTTGTTTATTTTGCTTTTTTTTTTTTTTTTTTTTTTTTTTTTTTTTTTTTTTTTTTTGTAGTATTTGTTTGTTCCGAACACTTTCAGTGCTCAGAACAATTTTTAAAAAAATGCTTTAAAAGTGTTTGGCGGTCTGTGCCCTAAAGGCCACTGCCTCTGAACTCAGACAAACCAGTCAAAACTCTGGCCCCACAAGTGTTTGTGTGTTTAACTTCTCAAGGGTTTTTGACCAAGTGGAACAAAAGCCCAGAAGTTTCCCTGAAGCCCTTTGGCTTAATCCTCCCAAGAGTCATTGAAGCCTCTCAGAGTTGATCTAGGAAGTGAAGGACCCTTCTCAAGACTTTGCTTTCAAATTTACTGTCTGTTCCTCTTCAACAAACCCACTTGAGGTTTTTGTTGTTTTCTTTTTTTCTTTTTATGCCCCAGTGACAACATAACACTAAAGTTCAAGACTTATGTCTATGGTCACAGTGGCAGGAAGTGGCTGAACAGGGAGGTGTCTTTCCAGAATCTTCCCTCCTTCCACAGAGAGGAAGAGGGGGAGGGGGAGGGAGGGGAAGAGGGAGAAGGAGAGGGAGGGGGAAAGGGAGAGTGAGAGGGAAGGGAAGGGGAAGGGGGAGAGAGAGCAAAAAGGCTGCAAAGTCTCAGTCTGGGAAACTGGAAAGAACAGGTTTTGACAGCATTTGACAGGAAGATAGCAATGTTCAAGCAAAGGGTATAAGGACAAGGAGGAGAAGGAAGAAGAGGAAGAGGAGGGAGGAGGAAGCAAGAGGAGGAGGCAGTCAGGAATAGCAGCCACTCCTGGCATAGGTGTACAAACCACAGGCTGGAAGCACCAGATGCCTTGACGGTATCACAAGTGCGGAGCCAGAGCTGTGCTGACAGGAGTCACTGCATTGAAGGTTGGAGCACAAAGGGACAGAAAGTTTTAAGGGAAACAATAGATAAGGTATGTGGCTGGTTAGATAAGAAGGAGGAAGATTAAAAAGAAGAAGAAGAAGAAGAAGAAGAAGAAGAAGAAGAAGAAGAAGAAGAAGAAGAAGAAGAAGAAGAAGAAGAAGAAGAAGAAGAAGGAGAAGAAGAAGAAGAAGAAACAAAAATCAAACTGTTTTTTGTGGACATGTTCCTGAGAAGGAGGTGTACCTGCCTGACCACAGTAAGAGCCTCAGTAACTGTGGAGAGATTGGAATGTTCCAGGTCCTGAGCCAGATTACTTTGGGACAATCATTAGCCTCCTTAACATTCATTGGTTGCTCTTCTGTATGTGTTTGCGCCCTTACGGTTCTGTGGCCCTTAGGTAAGTCTTCGGGGTGTACAGAGAGTCTTCCACCAACCACAAGGCTGAGAATGACCCTTTCTGGGGTCTGTCTACCTGTGTGTATGAAAAGGGTCTTGATTTATGATTCGCTTTGTTCTGTTACTATAAAGCTTCCTGGAACTGTTGCTCTATCACAACATGATGTTTGGAAAACAAACAAACAAAACAAAACAGAGAACTCTGTTCCCAAGCCATGGCCATCCCTGTGGGCTCCAGAACTCTCATCCATTTTGAGTTCAGAACTATGCTTTCTCACGCACACTCTAAACCAGAACCAGCAGATTAGAAAAGGGTGGCTTGGGTTGGATGACTAAGATGCCATGTGGGCTGGGAAATGCAGCCTTGCGTTAGAGCAACTAGCTTGCACAAGACCCTCGGAGCCTGCCCCAGCAGTGAACAAACAAACCGAAAAAGTATTTAATATGTAGCTTTAGTTTGGTCCACTTAGGAAAGCCTAGCAGAGATTTAATGGTATGATGTGGTTTCTTTCTTCAACTTAAAAAAAAAATGATTTATTCATTTATTTTTATATTGTATACTTGCCATCCCCCTGCCCCAGCCCCGTGTGGGGGGGGCATGTGGAAGTCAAGGAACAAGGTGTAGGGACTGGTTCTCTCCTTCCATCATATGGGTGTTGGGGGATCAAACAGCAAGCATTTTCCACACTGGGCCATCTCCTAGCATTCACATGGTTTCTTAAGGAACGTATGGACATCCTGATGTAGTTTGGTCTAAAATGCTGAAGCAATAGGATATGTCTTATGTCCGTTTTCCTTTACACAAATATCACCCTCAGTGAGCCAGGCTGCCCCAGCACACCTGGTGAGATGAAACTCTTGTGTGAACCCTTGGTCCCAGCTTTTCTTTGGTTTACAGCTGAACCTTCCTGCCTCTGACTTCCACTCACGAGCCTATCTCTACTCCTGCAGCTGGCGTCCTCATCCGAAGATCACTCAGTTCTAAAGAAAGTGCCACACACCATCCACTGAGCTGTAACTCCTGGTCTACCCGTTTGCCAGCGAGTTTATCATGCCCTTATACAGAGCACAGTACTCACCTGGCCAAGCACGTGTCCTCTAGGGCTCCCCACACTAGGCCCGACCTGCCAGTCAGGAGAACCCACAAACGCCATCCCTTCGCTGACCTCTCATGTCATACTGACTGTCCAGTAAATAAAAACTCCTACGTCTTCTCCAGTCAAAACATGTGGATTTGGTTTTCTCAGATCCTAAGAACAAGTAACCTCAGAGGTTAAGAGCCCTGGCCTACTGTTCCAGAAGTCCTGAGTTCAATTCCCATCAACCGCATGGCGGCTCACACCCATGTATAATGGGATCTGACGTCCTGTCTGTGGGCATTTATGCAAGCAGAGCCCTACTCATATACATTAAATAAATTCCCATAAAAAGATTAAATAAGGAACAAGAACAAATGCTGCCCCTGATGAGTTATTTCTAACCCATGTAGAGTTCTGCCCACTTGCCTTAGAGCTTACATCCAAATGTTCTAAATAGTCTCAAGGTCTCTGCAGCATTCCCAGACTTGACCAGCCTACGCTGTCCCATCATGCTAAACTGTGGTCATGGGCAGCACACTGGGGAAGAGAATAGATAGGAGCAGACCACTCCTACAGGAACTTTGCTTGCTCAGGATTAACAATGGGCCCACAGAGCAGAGCAGACACCAGGGTGTTTCTCTCCAGAAGCCCAGGATGGAGAATCCCTTCCAAGAGCCATGGGCTGTTGCATGGGAGGTTGGCCTCCTTGGGTGCCAGCACACTAAGGTGGATTATCATTGTCCACTCAGCAGGGGTCTCCACAAGGTTTCCAGAGACAGAAAGACAGACAGACAGACAAAGACACACAGAGAGAGACAGAGACACAGAGAGAGACAGAGAGAGACAGAGAGAGTGTGACAGGAGAGAGACAGAGAGACAGACCATTTATCACCTGGGTCTTGAGTCTGCTAACTTGGAAGGCACAGCTAGAAAACCACTCTTACACACTCACACAGTTGTGAGATTCCCCCTCATACACATGTACACACACCTCTGCCTGTCCAGCTCACCATGATGAGACAGGCGCATCAAACCTGACCTGGAAGAGATTGGGGTGTTGATGTTCGGTCCACCATGTTTAATTCTGGGTCCGTCGTTGGACCCAAGCCATTTCAGTTCCCAAAGTTCGTTTTCTCACCTAAAACAGAGGACCACACAGCCCTGCCTTACAAGGATGAGCCGAGCCTCAGTGGAGAGGAGGAATAGAAGACAGTTTTGGAAGCTGTCCAGCACTCTGCAAAGATGAGCGTATTGTAATAATCGAGTGTCTGTGAACTACAAAGAGAGCCGCGTTACTCAAAACTCTTTTTAAAGCAGTTCATTGTATTCTAACCTATTTACCCATTTCTTTGTGTTTTTCCCCCTTAAAGTCCCAATAAAAATGGAACCTCATGAACGTGTGTGGAGAGAGCATTAAACAGAAGTAAGCTGTCCCGTGTTCTGTAGTCAGGGCCCGGGGAAGCCATACAGCTAATAAAATGACCAGCCAGAGCTGGCGCACACTGCTGATAGCCCCAGCAGGCACTGACCTTGGCACCGTGACAAGGGCAACATTTCCAAGTGGATGAGCACTTCCTGAACAAAGTGTCCAGTGTACTAGGGATAAACAGGCTTTTCATCAACCAGGCCTGCGTGCTTTCTGGTTCCAATAGCCTTCCCCACTGTCGGGGTCAGAAGGCAGGGACACCAACCAGCAGGGCCCCTTGGAGAGCCTGCTAGTCTTGCCCATTCCTCCCAGAGGATTTTGGGACTGAACAGGTTTGCAGGCCTCTGCCATCACCTGTCAAGGCTACAGTGCAAGCATTTTAAACTCATCCCTGACCACAAATAAATGAGACTCAGACTATGGTTATTTTATTTTAATTACCTGGGGGTCACCCCTAATCTACTTTTCTAAGTGCTGGCCCGGCTCCAGTGGTGCACCCCAGATACTTGCTGTTTCTCCTGCCCATGTGCTGAAGGTCCATCTCCTCTCATGGTGGCTTCTCTTCTCTCCTCTTCCTCTCACCCACACTCAACCAGGTAACTAAAAACCCACCTACCTCTAATCCCTCCGGTAATTGTCTGTAACCATTTTTATTTAACCAGTAGCTTTAAATTAAGGAACAAGGTCTGCACAGCAACGGTTGACAAATGTGAGAATTGACTCGTAGGCTTAGACTTACGAATTCAGCATCGCAATACATAGCAACAGACCACACTTCAACACATGGCTCCATGGTTTCCCTTCTACATGTCTGCTAAAGTAGAACCGGATAGGTACACTCCTTTAGGCTTTGGGCATCAGCTCTCCTTGTGAAGTAAAAGGGAGCCTCGGGACCACATGAGCAAGACTGTACGGCAGCCTTGAGTAGGGCTTCATCCAGCATCAGAGGTGCCAACTCTTCCAAATGGACAGGTCACGATGTCGGTCCCAAGGAGTCCATGTGCAGGCTTTGAGGACAAGGCCCTTGAGATAAAATTCAGTAGGGGAGTAGAAAGGGACAAAGGACTCCCAGAAGTGCCCCACACATGCAAAACTCAACTGGCAAAACCGGTTTCCTCATCTAGGCCAATGAGGCTATAGCTGGCCAACTTAGCCATTCCTTCTTCCTTCCACAAATGTTCAGAGAACATTAAAATACCTTACAAGGAGGGGCTGAGCATTCTGCATTCTGGAGACACAGGCTAAACAGCTAAAAGTCCCTGCCTTGCTTAGAAAAACAACAAGTCAGCAAATAAATAAAGAGTAAATAGTGGTCCTAGGTGCATGTGAGCAGAGACTGTAGCTGAGGAAGCTTTTCTGTGACCCTGTGACCCTCTGGGTTCTGCATTCCAGACCATAACTCATAACAGCAAAGTGGGTAGTGTCTCAGGGATGGATAGAGGCCAGAAGAGATGAGAGAGGGAATCGGAGAGGAAAGGGGGTCACATTTAATTCTGAATGAGTTTTCAATGGCTTTTCTCCAAACTGAGGCATTGCTGCTGGGAGGTGGGGGAGGTCGGTAATACTTCAACCACACAAAGAAACTAAATCCCATCTAAGCAGGAAATAATCAAGAGTAGGAGGAAGTGAGGAAAGCTGGGAAGCCTCATAGGCAGTTGGCTATGGCTAACCCTAAGGATGGGGCTGTGGAGAATTCCCCTTCCTCCAGTTTTCTTATTTTGTATATATATATATCCTAATAGTCATTTTTTTTTTTGTTTGTAAAACAAGAAGCATGAACCTTCAGTGGACCATTTCAGGCAGGAATTGGGGCCTCCTACACATAGCAAAAGCCAAGTGTGCTTAGCTGAGGTAAGTATGAGACATCAAACAACTTTGCTTTAGCACTGTTGGAGGGCAGCAATCTCAGGTCCCATGGCGGGGGGGGGGGTGGTGTGCAGGGGGTACCTGTTCCCCTGACTAAGTTGTATTGGCCCAAGGGGCCTTTGTACCTTTATTGCCTGCCTACTTTGCATGATGAGCTATATTCCTAGTCAGCTTCCCTAACACCTGCCTAAAAAAAAGTCATACCCCCCATCGCAGTTGGGGTATTAGGTCCTGGTGCAGAAATACGATGTCTCATTCACCATGCCATGAGGTGTGAGGTCAAATTCAAGGTTCTCTTGTCTAATGCAAACATCCCAGCACTGTGGATCAAGGACAGGTCACACACAAGACTGTAACATAGATAAAGCTATCTTTGGACTCCCCCCTGAAAAGTGTGCAGGGCAACTTTTTTTTATCAGGGTGCCCAGCTTCCCCATGAGGTAACTCTCTATCCTGAGTTTTTTTCCCTTCCGAGTACATCCTGGGTAGTTGATCCACCCAAGGGGCTCATTCACTTCCTGGGGTGGGAGTAACTGCGGTACCCACATCCCCCTGTTGAAGTTATGTCTTCAACCCAGCCTCTTTCTGGAAAGACACTGCCTTAGTCAAATAATGTGGATGAAAAAAAAAAAACATTGAGTTGGCCTCTAGGATATGGATAGAGGAGAATTTGCTGTTATTGTACAATCTGTGATCGAGCTTGGCCATACCTTTAGCTTTGAATGAGTGGATTTATTAAGTATACAGCAAGCCAAAGTGAAAGAATAGAGAGGTAGATAGATAGATAGATAGATAGATAGATAGATAGATAGATAGATAGATAGATGATAGATAGATGATAGATAGATAGATAGATAGATAGATAGATAGATAGATGATAGATAGATGATAGATAGATAGATAGATGATAGATAGATAGATAGATAGATAGATAGATAGATAGATAGATAGATAGATAGATGATAGATAGATGATGGATAGATAGATAGATGATAGATAGATAGATAGATAGATAGATAGATGATAGATAGATAGATAGATAGATAGATAGATAGATAGATAGATAGAACCAAACATCATCAAATCAGATTCCCAAAACATTCCACAGAAAAGAATTGCCATTGGATCAGCTAAGGCTCCCCCATGGAGGAGTCCTGGGCAGAGCAGAGAGCCTCAGGTGAGGGTTCCAAATAAAAGGCCAGCAGATGGAGGGAACATTGGGTCAGGTACCCGCAGCTCCGGCAGACACTGACTTGGGACGTGGAGACTTTTCTGCATGTCTTAGCTTCCTTTGGCTTCTTCTTCTCACTGTACAGTCACATAGGGATGGGACAGCGAACGGTAGCCTCTCTTAGAAAGAGCAGGTCTAGCAGCTCTGAGGGGCATGGTGTTTTCACTTTTGAACGGTTTGGCTGTTCTCTCCTTACTGTCTCAGAGTTAGGGAAGCCAGCCCCATCCCCCATCCTTGGAGGACCCGGAAACAAACGCACTGTCCCAAGGAGCAATCTGCTTCCAGCCTCTCAGCCAGCTCAAGCCCTGTGACAAGGTTCCCATAAAATGTGCCTCACACGGGGTCTGTTGATACACAGCAATGGGTTTCATGATGGCAGCTTCATACGGACACATGATGTATTTTATCTTCTTCACCCCTGCTCCTTCCTGTCTTCCTGCCACTCCTGCTCAACCCCATCCCTAGATCCTTGCTACCTCGCCCCTCTGATGATTCATTTTCCTTCTTTTCCTAATAAGTTCCATTAGGTTGTGGTGAGGGATTATTTACAGGAACACTGGTTATGCAATTGAAGAAAATCTCTCTTCCTCCCCAAGAGACTGTTAAGTACCGATAGGTACTCAGGGAGAGGTGACCTATTTGGAATGAATATTTGGAGTAAAGAGTCAGCAAGCAGTCCGCCTAAAATATTTATTTATATTTTCAATACATCTCTTTAAACAGAGTATGGACTTCCTAGAAGACTAAACTATGTGGAGTCTTTTATGGAGCAATGAAGCATTTTAAAACAAAAAGGAGGGGAAATAAAATAATGAAATAGTACAATAGGGAAGTGATCGCAACACATACACACTTGCACACACACACACACACCACATTAACCACACACACATAGACACATACCATACATACACCACACACATACCACACACACATTTATACACATACACCACACAGACATACACCACACACACATACACCACACACACAAACATACATACATATATACATACATAGCACATACACCACATAGATACATACCCCACACACACATAGACGCATACTATACATATACCATGCACACACATCTTTCACTTCCTCCTCTCCTTTGTTGTGTTTTAGTTTGATGAGGATATGGCTTCATTCATACCTCCTATGGACCCATATGGCCCTTGACCTGGAAAGGCACCATAGCAGCTGCTTCTGCCTGAGTGTCCCACACCATGACTTCACCACCATTGGGTATGAAGAGACTTCACAGGATGGAAACACCCTGAAATTTGAACCTAAGAGAGTGCCCAGAGTCACTGCCGGCCTGGTAGCGGCTGTCTGTGGCATGTGAGTTCCTCACAACATTCCCACCAAACTGAAACCTTTGCCCCAGTAAGGAGAACCCCAGGAACCTCAGGGGCTGGACAGGAGGCAAACAAACGATCATATATCTCAGAAGAATGGAAGTTTGGAAGATTCTAGAGGACCCTTCCAACACATAAGGGAGACAACAGTTTCTGGGGCTGGAGACTGAGCAGCCAAACCAGGGAGAGAAAGAAAGATGTTCAGGTGTTTGTCAGCTGTGCAGGGGCTCAGGGATGCAGTATTTCAGCATCCCCACTGGCATAGAATAGGCAATCTGGTTACACCGCTGCTTTGGGGTTATCCTTACTCCTTGTTAGTAACCCTTCACAAGTAACCTCAATACAAACTAATTGGCTTGTTAGGGAAATGCACATCAGAACTATTTTGAGATTCTATATTACACCGGTCAGAATGACTACAAGCAGTAACACAAGTGACAGTACATTCTGGTGAGGGTGTGGAGCAAGGAGAACATTCCTCCATCACTGGTGGGAGGTCAAGTTGGTTCAGCCACTACAAAAGTTATTATAGCGGTTCCTCAGAAAGAAGGAGATCTATCTACCTCAAGATCCAAACACACCACTCTTGGACATACACTCAAATGATGTCTACCACACAAACACTTGCTCAGTCATGTTCATAGCTGCTCTCTTCAGGGTAGGCAGAAATTGGAAACAACCTAGGTGTCCCTCAATAGAAGAATAAATAAAGAAAATGATGTGATACGTTTTTTAATTACATCATGAAATTTGCAGGCAAATAGATGGAATTAGAAAAAAAAATCACCTTAAGGGAGGTAATCCAAACCCAGAAAGATAAATATGGTATGTATTGACTGATGGCTAGATATTGGACATTAAATAAATGATAGCCAAGCTATGACCTATAGACCCAGAAAAGATAAGAATGAGAAAGAGACTTGGTGTAGGGGGCACGTGGATCTCCCTGATAGGGTGAAAAATAATACAGTTTATTGGTATATTGGAAATAAATATCAGCCACATTTTTGCAAGTGACTACAGGGAGAGGAAAGGGGGAATCCCTTTCCCAAACTGCGTCAAAGGGGAAAACTCAATTGACCTGGGATGTCACCTCCCCTGGGAAAGTTAAGCTTGGGTTCACTGAAGAGAGTGGGAAAACCCTGCTAATTAAGTCTGAAGTCTACCATTGTCCAGATGGCCTACTGGGCTCCATGCAAAACAGAGGACTACCCTTACTAGCAGGGACCCCCTTCTCTGACCTTGTCTGGGGAGCTCAAAAATTCCTACATGTCTCTACCTGCAGAACATCACATGACCTTGGTCAAGGTCACAGGTTTGACTTCCTTTCTCCTGTTCAGCCAGCACCTGAGATTCCCAGAATGCCTTTCTATACTAATGAGGCATCTCAGTACTTTAAGTCTTCAGCCAATGACCTTTGCCCATCTTGGATATTCTGACCCCTGTCCCCAAAACTATATAGCCCTTGAATTGCCCCAAGTAAAGTGATCTGTCTCCCTGCAGCTGTTCCCACTGCCATCCTTACATATGGCGTCAACACAGGGCTTCTGAATGCTATGCCCGCCAACTCTGTTCCATTTGTCCTGGTAGACCGAAATCAGCTGACAATCCCTGAGGGCAGGGAGTAGCAGGGTCATACTTGTTTAACTTGGAGAAGACTGGCTTTCTGGTTTGTCCATGGGAAAACGTTTCTGAGGACTCTGCACTGTAAGAGTTCCGTTGTTTACTAAGGCCTGTGGGTAGTGACTCAGTGAGGATTAGTTTTTGGTCACTGGAGCAGAAAACTGACACATAATTGGGGCCGGTGAGATGGCTCAACAGGCAAGATCACTTGCCATCAAGCCGGACAACTGCAATTCCACCCCCAGGACCTACATGGTGGAAGCAGAGAGCTAGTCCCACAAGCTGTCCTCTGGCTGCCATGTGTGTGTCATGAGAAACCTAGGCATAGGTCATCACTGACACTGGCCTAAGAAAATCTTTGATTCATTTAGTCTTTGCCTCATATCTCAGTCTTCCTGAGACAGTTCCACATCGATAACACCTGGAGGCAATTAGGGCAGAAGGGATGGCACTTGCCTAGAAGTCCCGGCCTCTAGTAAGTTCAACTTTCATCTTTCTCAAGAGAGGCGGGGGGGGGGGGGGATAGTTGTATCCCTGAAAAGATACCAACTACAATACCCCTGGGTCTGTGTTACCAAGACAGAAAGCAATCAGCTAGAAAACTAGCGCTCTCTGCAGGGATCTTTCAAAAGATCTGGTTAGGCAAGCTGCAGGTTGCCCAGACTGGTCCTGCTGTGAGAACTTCTGATTCAAAAAGCCAGGCATCCGAGAGAGCCTCAGTAGACTCTTGAGTTCAACATCTAGGACCCCAGCACTCTTGGCTCCCGAATGGCTTGTACAGAAAGAAGAGGACTTGTATAGAAAGAAGTGGCCTCATCCCCTGACGGAAAGCATGGTGTCTGTTTTTAGTAAACATAAAAAGCCAAATGCATGTGATGGCAGAGCCTTAGCTTAGCCATTGTTGAGCTAGGCAGGGGACACAGTGGTGTAGACCCAAATACCAGAATCTCACAGTTTGGTAGAGAGGGCAATCATGGAAGGGGATAGATGGTAAACGGGTCTGAGAAATGAACCTCAGCATGGAGAGACTTGATGTTCATGGTCATAAAGTCCTAAAGGAACAGGAATGGCAGGCTTTCTAGATGACTGTCACAAGGCAGGAGAGGGCATGGCCTAGCCACACAGAGGACCCGTGCTACTGGAAGGAGAAGCCACCTGTGCTGGTGAGTATTTTTGTTGAGCTGATACTAGCTAAGTCATCTGGGAAGAGGAGTTGCCTCCGTCACATTGGCTTGTGGCATGGCTGTGGGGCCTTTTCTTCATTAGTGATTGATAGAGCAGAGCCCAGTACATCCTGGGAAGTGCCATCCCTGGGCATATGAGAAAGGGAGCCGAGGAAGCCAATGGAGAAGCTTGTGCTTCGGTTCCTGCCTCCAGATTCCTGCCCTGAGTTCCGGCCCTGAGTTTCTGCCCTGAGTTCCTGCCCTGAGTTCCTGCCCTGAGTTCCTGCCCTGAGTTCCTGCCCTGGCTTCCCTTCCTGATGGGCTGAAATAAAACTGGTAAGCTGAAATAAAAGCCCTTTCCTCCCATGTTGCTTTTGGTCTCAGTGTTTATCACAGGGAAGCAAGGTACTGCTTCCTGGCCTAAAATCCTACGTATCACCACAGATTCCAAATGCCTTCCAAACATATCCAGCACTCCATCACCCATGTAAAACAAAGAAAGGAATTTAACTAGATCCTACAAAACTCACAGAAGGGCAGAGAGGTTTTAAATCCACAGCCAAACAACCAAACGCTTCATGTCTGCTGTAGGTGATGGAAAATCTTGAGCTGTTGGATGGGCGAGTTGTGGACAGGGGTCATGTTGTTCAGTGTTTTCTTTGGATTCGGGAGCACAGAGGGCCACTGTTTTGCCAAGAAGGAAGGTGGGGGTGGGGGGCATTATCAGAGTGCCTAGTTTTCCCCTTCATCTGATGTCTCCAACTTCTATTCCACACCTCCAGCTGTTATCAGCTGTTCACAGATTTTTAAAGCCACAATACATGCCTTTGCTCATCTTCAGCATCCCATCCAATCTCGTCACTTAAACGATGTTCTGCTTCCTCCACTCGCTCACCCCCTGTGTTCAGGGCAGCCAGAGAGAACAGTCCACATCCCACGTTCACAAGCCCGGGTGCTAGTCCTAGTCTTTAACCTTGTTTGAGACAGGGTCTCCTGTGTCATTTTCCCACTGTGTACACCACACTCCCCAGGATTCTTTGGTCCCTGCCTTGTATCTCCTTCATAGGAGCATCGAGTTTGTGGACACTCCCCCTGGATTTTCATTGGTTCTAAGGGATTTGAACTCAATCCTCATGCTGATACAGCAAATGCTTTTATCCACTAAGCCATCTCTTTAGCCCAGCTTTGTGGGTCTTAATAGTTGGTATTTAAGAGTTGAACCTTCCAGAGAGAACCCACAAGTTTGCTCAGCTAAGGAAAAGTCTCATGAATGTTGCTACACAACCCCCACAAACACACCTGTGCTTCCTCTGCATCCTGCCTTTCCCCACTATACAGGGTTTCTCTGTGTAGCCCTAGCTGCCTTAGAACTCACTTTGTAGACCAGGCTGGCCTCGAACTCAGTGATCTGCCTGCCCCCACCTCCCAATGCTGGGATTAAAGGCATGTGTCACCACCACATGGCTCCCTTGTTTAAAAGTCACATATCCTTCCTATCAGTAGCATCTCACATAATGTAGGAAATGGGCCTTGGGTGCTCTCCTCAGCCCACCGGTGCCTGAGAATAAAAATAAGTAAGGCCAAGATCCAGCCGAGGTGATGGGAGGTCTCCTTCCAGCCGCTTGATTCTGTTGCAGCCTTGTCCATTAGGCTGGCAGAGTTGTTACCTTTCTCTTTCAACCCATGACAACATCCAATTTTTTTTGCACGTGGCTGCAAAAGTTCTTGGGGACGAAACCAGTAAGCCTGCCCTAGCCACCCCCATCTCCAGGATCCCAAACAGGCCAGCCCCAAGGAAGTCTGCCCAGCACTGGCCTCAGAGGAGCTGCGGGCTTCCAGAATGGAGTTGGAGCCTCTCCACATACAAAGTTGGCTTCTAAGGGATGAGGCAGCTCCCCATACCTGCTTACCCTGTTACATCTCAGAAGGCTGGGGGACACGTGGGGACTGCAGCTCCCCATACCTGCTCACCCTGTCACATCTCAGAAGGCTGGGGGACACGTGGGGACTGCAGCTCCCCATAGCTGCTCACCCTGTCACATCTCAGAAGGCTGGGGGACACGTGGGGACTGCAGCTCCCCATACCTGCTCACCCTGTCACATCTCAGAAGGCTGGAGGACACGTGGGGACTGCAGCTCCCCATAGCTGCTCACCCTGTCACATCTCAGAAGGCTGGGGGACACGTGGGGACTGCAGCTCAAGCAAAGAAAGGGACGATAGAAAGCAGTTCATATCTCCCTGGTCCTTCCCCAGGGAGACCAGAAGCTTCACAAACCAGGTTTCTCTCCGTGGAGGAGGGGACAGTGGGGGACTCCCAGGAAAGCATGACAGGAAGGGCGGAATGATCCAGAAGAGCAACTGAAACCACTGCTTTTGTGTGTAAACCAGCTTGTGGGTTTCTATGACTCGTCCCCACCCTCATTAGTGAGAAACACAACGTAGTTTCTACTCAGTATTTTCTCAGGGACCACAGCAGCTTCCCAGCCTGCATGGCCCCGAGATGACCTGGTCCACAGCTCTCTCCTTGTTCCCTTTGAATGGCACCATGCCCAGCCATGACCGTCCACAGAATTCACGCAGACAACTCACAGAAAGACTGTTAAGCAGGACTCTGGGGAGGAGGCTTTACAACAATCACACCACTTGACACACATAGGGACCATAGAAAGGCATCTAACCTGGTACATGCCCCGCTCCCTCCCCCCATTCACACCCACTGGGCTGGACAATAAGTTCATCCTATATGACTCCTGGTCACACTCATGACTCACCGGACTGGGAGTATACACCCAGTCTGGGCAGAACCAGCTGAATGAGGACATGATCGGAAAGTATGGGGTCATGACTTCAAGAGAGGGTATGAACCACAGAAGCTAGGAGCAGCCATGTTGGGTCTTGTAAGGCAAGAGCAGGAGGGAAGGGGTGAGGATTGATTAATATTAGATCTACCCTCACATCCTTCCCTGGTGCCCAATTCTCCCTCCACCTTGATGGCTTCCCTGACTCTCCCCCAGGGTTTTTTCTAACATGCTTCCAAAAAAAGCTCCTACTAAGGCAGTGAGTCACCCTTTCCTGAGCACACCCCTCCTTATCTTGTTTGCATTTTCTTCTCACTCTGTTCCTGGGAGAGAGCCTCATCTGCATGCTATGGCCAAAGCAGCCCAGGTTATAAGTCTCTGCAGGTTTTCAGAAAGGGGAAGAGGGAACAGGTCATTGACCGACCGGGACCCAGCATGGCCCCTCCCCCACCACACCCCTAACCTCAAAACATTTCTGATGCAACTAGGGCTTTTTATTTTGTTGTTATCGTTTTAATTGCAGTGGGACCTGTCGTAGCCCAGTCATGACCCAAGATCCTGGACATTTAACTCTTGTTAAAGATCAACCTGGTAGTTGGAATCCATTGTCTCCTGCTAAGGAAAGTATGTAGAGACATGGACTCTCATAGGTGTATGCAAACTGAAGGCAGACTTTATTAAGAATGAGTGGGGGGCCGGAAGTAGTGGTACTCACCTTTAATTCCAGCACTTGAGAGGTAGAGGCAGGCAGCTCTCTGTAAATCCAAGGCCAGCCTGGTCTACAAAGAGGATAGGGCTACACAGAGAGACCTTGCCTCAAACAAAATGGAACAGAACAAAACCAATAACAAAAGAATTAGAGGCAAGTGAGAAATTGTGCGAGGGATTAAGGAGTAATGAAAGAAACTACTGAAGGCTAGAGGGGTTCCCAGGGGAGGAAAGGTCTTGATTTTCCTTGATCTGTGAGTTTTGTAGGGAAACTGGACAAAAGCTGAGGTGACCTCTTTTGAGACTGATTCGTTTTTTGGCTCTTGTGCACCAAGCCAAAGAGGGGTCCACAGGATCTATGCAGCCCAACCAGGGAGATGGTGTGTTTTCCTAGGCTGTCCACGCAGTTCAGGATAGTTAAGGCTGCTCTGGACATTTCTGAACTCAGCTTTGACCTTGAATAGCTAACTGGCCAGCTTTACTACCCTCAGACCCTGTGACTGAGGCATAGTTAGTTACCTCAGCCCTCTCCGGTCCTTGAATTTACAAGATCAGCTGGTCCACCGCAGTAACTCCTTCATGGCCACCAAGCTGTAGTTCTTGGTGAGCTGGTACTCACTCCTTGTCTGTGAGGGTCTCTGTGGTCTTGGAGCCTTCCTCATGGTTACGTATGTCACAGTGAACATCACTGGAAGCCAGGCTGTGTGAAAGGACACGGTGTATTACATAAAGGGTGCAGAGCCCCGGATTTCCTCATCCCTGCCTAGCTCGGTTATCTCAGCTCTAACTCACATCTTCACGTTTACCTTCCTCTTCCTTACTTCCTCACTACCTCACACTCTGCTGTTTTAATCCTTAATCTTCCTTTAAACCTCTCTTTCCTCACTGTAACCTGTGTGAGCAACAGGCAGTCTTCACAATGGGTCCTTTCCACTGCTCTCCACAGAGAACTGTCTCCTGCCCCACGAACAGGGAAAAAAGCCCCAGCACCAAAGAGGAATCCCAAATATTCACATTTCCAGGTACACTCGTGGGCTTCAAGGGGGCATCAGGAGCTCCTAACCATCTGTGTCACAGACCCCAGTCCCCTGTCTTTGTGAACAGATTCATTGTGACGCCCTCCTGGAGAACCATTCCCTTATGGAGATGTTCAGAGCTGTACCACTGAGGTAGTATTTAGTATTTATCACATTGTACTGGTTTCTCTCCCCTGGGTACCAGTGATGATGGCAGAGAGGTATACTTCCCTCCCATCTGGCCTAGTCAGCCCTCTCAGGATTTCTACACAAGTCGATTAATTAGGAAACTGCAACTGTTTTGGTTTTGGTTTGGTTTTGGGGTTTTGGGTTTTGGAGGTTGGTTTCGGGTTTGAGGTTTTGGGTTTGGGTTTTGGGTTTTCTTCCCCCACCCCTGCCATTTTTAACTCACAGCTCTCCTGAAGCATCTATTCAAATACCATGCTAGAAGGAGAATATTTCCCCCAATATGCATGAGGCTCTGGGTTCAAATTCCAGCAACATAAATACATTTGATTCAGATAACACAATATTCATTCATCTAAAATGCTCAGTTTATTATTTTAGACCTATTTATGCAATTTTACATTGTTATATCAAAGGTCTTATATAAAAAAAGCCTATATAAATATGGCTATATGAAATTAACCCCGGTGGCTTTAATTGCAGTCTCAGGAAGCCACGGTCCTTCTCTCCCCCACCCCCAAGAGAAAGAAAGCCTCCCTCTCCTGCAGCTCAAGCTTTCTCCCTTCCACGTGCAGATCCTTAAGGCCTTCTCTCCTCTGTGCGACCACCAAAGGTCCAGCCTTGAAGGTGAGAGGTTGGCTTGATCCAGCTGGATTCTGCTGCTCCCAAGTTCCTATGGCAGAGCTTCCAGCTTTGAGGGTGTTCCCAGAGTGCTAAGCCTTTGAGGGTCAGGCTTTGGCTCTTTGGTCTGAGGTCCTGTTTTAGCCAGTCATCAGTGGGGAGTCAGCAGAATGACTTTGAAGGGTAAGAGCTTCCCCACTCTGCTGGCCCCGTGCACATGTGTGCTGGGTTCCATCCAGATGTTGGACTTTGAATCTCCCCATTCAGTTGTTGGCCTTTGAGTGTTTGCTTCCTTCTTCTCGTCTCCTTTGCCTGTAGTCTCTCCTACTCGTCCCGACTCCTGTGGAAAGAACCTTCTGGAAATGAAATGTGCTTGGGTGCTAATGTGAATGTTGTGCTTTCATGACTATGGGGAGGGTGGCTCCTGAGTAGTGTTAGATTCTTACCTTTATGGTCTAGGGGCACAGGAGGACCCTCATCTTGGAGTCTTCTCAGAAAGAGAAGAAAAGTAAAAATTCCTTCTAGAAGTGAGAGCGTAGTTTGCAAGCGGCCCGACACTAGCAGGAACATTTCTGGAAGGCTTCTAGGATGTTCCATCATCTCTTCCTCCAAAGGCACCCTTTGGGGCTGTCATTACTGCCAGTGGCCATGAATACGAACAACCAACAGGCGAGATCCCTGGTAACGATCTTCTGCATAATTAGATGTACGAGCGTGTCCTCCCACAAAAGAGAGGGAAAAAAGCTCCTGTCTGTAAATAACTTTTCCCTAATCCTGAGTGACAGCATGCTGTTGCTAGGTGCCTAATTTTTTTCCACCTTTCAAAAAGAAGGTGACTAATGGGGTCAATTTAAAGCACGTGTGCACGTAGGCAGCTATTCTTATACTTTTATTCCCTTTAAAATATTATCTGCCAACACTTGGACTATGTGCTGGTATGCGAATCAAGACTTAATAGGGGAGAAGTAAGATGTCTTTGCTCCTGAAAATTATATTTATAAGGTTAACAAGATTTATATATTACATTAGGGAGCTTAGAAGACAAGACTTTTAAATGTACTATCTGGCAAGAGATTCTTTGTTCTTTCTGCACAAAATCATTGTTTTGTTTGTTTGATTTTCTTTTACTTATAAGGACAACATTTAATTGGGGCTGGCTTACAGGTCCAGAGGTGCAGTCCATTATCATCAAGGTGGGAGCACGGCAGCATCCAGGCAGCAAAGTACAGGAGAAGCTGAGAGTTCTGTGTCTTCATCTGAAGGCTGCTAGCAGATTACTGGCTTCCAGGCAGCTAGGAAGGTCTTAAAGCCCAGGCCCACAGTGACACGCCTACTCCAACAGGGCCACACTTTCTAATAGTGCCACTGCCTGGGCCAAGCATATACAAACCATCACAATGACCATAGAAGAAATGTGAGCCAGGTTTGGATTGGGGGGAGGGGCATTTCTTTCTTTTTTTTTTTTTTTAGTACCTGGCTACAGTGCATAGTTATGTTACTTGCTCTTGCTATGGGGCTGTTTGAATTGGTTGTTTGTTTGATTTTTGAAGGAGAATCTCATTTTATAACCAAGGTTGAGCGAGAATTTAACTGTGTAGCCCACGCAGGTGTTAAACTCAAGACGATCCTCTTGGCCAGCCTCTCAAATTCAGGGCTCACAGATGCACCTGGCTGAGGCAGAAACCTTTCATCTACACTAAGGTTTGGCTAAGTCAAAAAGAAAATTTTTCTATAAAGCCAAACCATCCAGACTCCCACTTCAAACAGGCAGACATTAGAAGCTGGATGTTTGTGGTCGGCATGCTGAAACTGGGTGTGAGATTTTAAAATATAAGTTTCATTTCAAAACTGGAGCTGAACTACATATGTCAATGAATTACCCATTAAAGCCAAGACAGAGGGCACTTTTAGGCAAAAAATAAGAAGAAAAATGTTGCCCAGCACGACAGCATATGCTTGTAATTGCAGTATTTGAGACACTGAGACAGGAGGATGGCTATGAATTTGAGGTATGCTTCATAGTGAGAAGTGTTCTAAAACAAACAAACAAAACACTAACGAATAAACAAAACAGGAAGGTCTGGAGAGAATTCAACCTAATAAAAGAAAATTTACGAAAGGAAGAAAGCACAGTTATGCATACACCCATAATAAAGTGATAAACTACCCTATAAAGCACAGAGAGATTCTGACTCCAACCATGTCAGATGATAGGATACAATCTAGGAAAGGCTCTGACTACAGAAGAGACCTCTGTTCAAGAGTGTCTGCTTAGCATTAAAATAGAAACATAATTGAGTCTGTACTTGCTAAAGAGTCAGATATATCAGCCAAATATACTCGACACTAAATTCAGATGATTAGCTTGCCAGTGATGACTCAAAGGCTCTTTGGTAGTTTGAACACTTGGGACCTTCACAGATGTGAAGTCACAACTGTCTGTCTTCATAGATATGCACCAGGGTGGAATAGCAAAGCTCCAGTCAGGACAATGATAGAGGTTCATTTCTGTTTTGTTTTCATAGACAGGATTTCAATATAGACCCTAGGCTAGACTTGAACTTACTTCCTTAGCCTTCAAAGTGCTAGGCCAAACCCACTACAGCATGTATTACCATGCAGGACCCAAACAGAAAGCTCTTGACAGGGTTCAAGTGATAGCTATTAGCACACACAGAGAAGAAGTCAGAGTGGAGTTTAACTCTATGCCAGGGTTTCTTCCTAAAGGTGCAACTTGGAATTATTCGGGCACAGGATCAATGGTGAGCAATATTGTGAATAAATGAATGAGAAAATGACAGTTGGGATTTTGGTATTGCCTGAGAATTTCTACTGATGCTCAAAGTAGAGATGGATAAATCGTGGCTGTCCCCCCCCCCATCTTTCAGAGAGATGTGACTCACCGTGCAGGTGGGGTCTGGCAAGAATTGGCCATAGCAGCAGATGGACATACAGATCTAGGTGGAGCTGGATCGTGGGGATAATTGTAAGGGACTTACGCACTATTGTGCATTTCTTTCCCCTTATGTTTCACCAAGACAGAGAATAAACTGCATCCACATTGTGTAGCTATTTCCTCCAATCTGAAACATACCACCAAAGGGAGGGAGGAGGCTCATTGGGCTTAGAAGCTCAGGAAGCTTAGGAAATTTGTGCTACCAAGGAAGCTCAGGAAGTTTAGGAAACTTGCACTACCAAGGAAGCTCAGAAAGTTAGACTATGGACCAGGCCCCTCCCAGGGTTGTATAAGTGGTTAACAATTCATGGGAGGTGGGTATTATCCTTAGTAGTGCTGTCTCCTTATCATGCAGAAATGTTCACGGATGCAGCTTTCTAGAATCTTGCTCATGCCTGGGAAGAGTTTTTGGTTATGCCTTTGAGTCACTCAGACTTCAGGAAGATCCCTCTTCCCCGAAATTAGCTCCAATAAACTTGTTTCGTGGAGCTAGACTCTGGGATGACATCTGTGCCAATCTTGGCTAGTAGATATTAGTTCACAACTCCCCAGGAAAAGTCATACAATGTCCCCCCACTACTGCACCATGAAGAATGGTTTCTCCAACTCAGAGAGTGGGAAAGTCACCAGGAACAATTCTGGAATCTTTCCCCTCCCTGGTGGGTGTTCGCTGAGATGTAGGGTCTTGGAGATTTTTACTCCTGGAAGCAAATGATTTTTGACAAAACTTGAATTTCCGAGTTTGCTAGAACAGACCTGATATGGTAACCAAGGGTCTCAATGGCCCTGTATTCAGGCATGGGTTTTCTTGATGGGCCCTGGCTACCACAGTGAAGTGAGCTTGGCATTCGATGGCCACACAAGGACTCTCGCTGACACTGGAGTTGAAGGGGAAGTCGGAGTTGGCCGGAGAAAGCATTCTGCCAGGTTTTAGCACTGCAGGGCACAGGATCACAGCCCACTAAATGCCTTACAAGAGAAAGACCCAGTACCCTGGCATCTGAAACGAGAGGACACTAGAGGCCTGGTTGCAGCAGCCATGGTTAAGGAAGAAGGCACCTTGTCTTCTTCCCCCGCCCTCCCCACCACTCTGAGCTGACCTGGGATCCAGAAACAGCCAGTGAGAATCAGGAACCAATGCATGATTATATTAGACAGACCATGCAACCTTTCTGAGGTTGGGTCAGGTCTGAGCTTGGGAGAAAAAGAAATACTGGAGCATTTTATGGGCGACATTTAAACTCTGGACGTGTTTACTACTGTACCATGAAAGCAGTTTATGTATGCTTAAGTGGACCCAGCAGTCATGGGATTGCCTGAGCAGTTGACCAGAAATAGAAGATCCCATAAAACAGGGCAGAGGGCAGCAGTGGAGGGGAAGAGAAAAATAGTGGTAACTGTAACTTCCTGCCCAGTTGGGACATTTTATCCAACTCAGTGACTGAATAGAATGAATGGGTTTTTATACATAATTTTGACTCAGTCCTCCCTGCACACGGGGCATGACACAAGTCCAGATGTTGTCTTCCGGGCAGCTCCGGACAAAGGACAGCTTTAAAGGTGTGGCTGGAAAGCCACTAAGTTCATGACTCAGGCAAGGCTGACCTCAGGACACTTGTGACTAGGGTCCAGTACGGAGCAGGTTGACCTTTCACCAGCTCCTTACCATAAACCCCGGCTGTGACTTTAACAAGTTTAAGAACTCAAGAAATTAGACGTCAACAAACCAAACAGCCTAATTAGAAAGTGGAGTACAGAGCCAAACAGAATTCTCAACAGAGAAATCTCCAATGGCCAAGAAGCACTTGAAGTGTTCAACATCCTTAGTCATCAGGAAAATGCAAATCAAACTGATTCTGAGATTTCATCTTATACCCATCAGAATGACTAAGCTAAAAACCTCAGGTATAGCTCAGGCTGGAGAGGATGTGGAGCAAGGGGAACACTCTTCCATTGCTGGTGGGAGTGCAAACTCATCTGACCACTCTGGAAATCAATTTGGTGGTTTCCCAGAAAGCTGTGAATCGTTCTACCTCAAGACTCAGCTGTACCACTCCTGGGCATATACTCAAAAGATGTCCAACCACAGCACAAGGACACTTGCTCAACTATGTTCATAGCAGCTTTATTTGTAATAGCCAGAAACTGGGAACAACCCAGATGTCCCTCAACTGAAGAATCGATGAAATGTGGTACATTTACACAATGGAGTACTACTCAGCTATCAAAAACAAGGACATCATAAATTGATGGAACTAGGATGATATTATCCTGAGTATCTAGGGGTACTGAGACTGGAGTGCTCACCTCCCATAGCCAGGTGGGATTTCCTGTGGAGGGAGGAGGACACCAACCCACCCACAGGACCTTTGACCCAGGTTTTGATGCACAGGGGTGGGATGGAGTAAAGATGGAGGGATGGGCCAACCAATAACTGTCCCAACTTGAAGTCCAGCCCATGGGGAGAGTCAACCCCTGACATTATTAATGATACAGTGCTATGCTCGCCGGGAGGAGCCTAGCAGAGCTGTTTCCTGAGGGCTTTCATTCAGCAGCTGGTGCAAACTGAGGCAGAGACCCACTGCCAGACATTGGGCAGAGCTTGGGGAGTCTTGTGGAAGAGTGGGGGATAGGGTTGAGGGAACCAGAGGGGTCAAGGACATCACAAGAGGATGATGCACAGAGCCTGGGCCCATGGGGGCTCACCGAGACAGCCAACAACCAGGGAGCATGCAGGCAGGGGTTGGACCTGGGTCCCCTACACATTTGTGCTAGATGTGTAGCTTGACCTTCGTGTGGGTCCCCTGGTGGTTGGAGGGGGACGGCTGTTTCTTATTCTGTTGCTGCCTTTAGATCCCCCTGCCTTGTTTGGCCTCAGTGGATTGGGGATGTGTTTGGTTCTGCTATAACTTGGTGTGCCAGGGTGGGTTTCTCCTCAGAGGGGGCTGTGGAGGGAGGGGCTTGTGAAGGTGGGACCGGGAGGAGAGGAGGGAGAGGGCTGTGATCAGAATGTGAAGTGAATTAATAAATAGATTAATGGAGGGTGGGGGAGAGAAACAACTTTGAGAGTCACGTTAGCCAAGTGCACAGGTGAGCTGTGTGTTCAGTGCAGGGATTCAACAGCTCCACCCTAGGCTGCTCAGGACACAACCTAAGAACAAGCTGGAGAACACTGAAGATGTAGACGATACTATACCCTTCCTGGCCCTGTGCATCATGGGAGTTCATGCTGGCGCTGTGCATTATGGGAGTTCAAGCTGGCCTTTCATCCTGAGAGTGAGTTAATAAATGTTCCTGTTAGAACCACTTCCCATGGCTCCCCAAGGTCCCTTCTTTCTACTCATTTTTCTTTTTAAACTGGTTATGTAGCCCAAAGTGGCTTTCAACTTGCACTGATCCACCTGATTGCCTCTACCTTCTGAGCCACGAGTATGACGGGCCTGTGCCATCAGACTAGCTTCTTCTCTCCTTAGAAGTAAATTGCCCAGGTATTTTGTGAAACTAACAGGCTTTGAACTAACCCAGTGGGAACCATTTTCCAGAGGGAATAACTGAGGCGGATGGAGGCAGGCTGCCTCGGGCCCCATTCCACGGTGAAATGATGCGTGGAGCCCGTGTGTCACAAGCCTCATCTAACAATCAGCAGAAGACAGTTTTCTGGAGCCTGGGGCACCTTCGGAGAGTGAGCACCGATCTCAGCACAGAGACCCCGACAGGCCTGATGCCACCTCCTCTGACTCATGCCATTTGCAGGTTACCAAAGGGTTTCAGAGCGATGCATGTGCTTGTTTTTACAGCAACCACAGGGAAGTACCGCGGACGTTATTATCCGCTCTCTACAGGCACAAAGAGTGGAAGGACAAGTCTAAGGGTGCACAGATTTTTAAGAAGGAAAGCACTGTGACCTCGGACCATGCAGCGAAGCCTGTGAACTTCCCTCAAAATGAGGTCATGCCTAGCCGAACAAGAGCACATGGGAACATCTTGGGGATCCAGGCAGATGTCCCTCTGGGCAATGGAGCCGGGTCAGGAAGGCAGATGGCTTTCCATTTTTATAATCTTTTACAGGTTTCTCCAACACTGCTCCATATGGGCTCGCCCAGCAGAGCAGTACTTTGAGTCTCAGGAGAAGCCACAACAAAATGCCCACCTTCTTGGGTCCCCATTGTGCCCTAGGAACCTGTATGCCAAGTTGGGCTTCCAGAGCCCAAGCTGTGCCTAGACAGGACAGCTTACTGGATATGGAAGTGGTTGTGGGTAAAGACACTTGCCACCTGGGAGCATCTTCTCTGCCAACGCAGTTTTCCTCTCCAAACTGTCAGGACAGAAAGAACAGCAGGACACGCCACTCAACCCCCACCCGGTGCCTCCAACCTCCAAGCTTTTCTTCCTCATCCCTCTGGAGGGGCTCAGCACAAAGACAAAGTAACACCTAAGATCTGGCACATTGTGGGGTCTAATTGACAAAATTAGAACCATAAGACCAAGTGATTAGACTGAGATGCCCAAGATGGTGGGGTTTGTTGTTATTGCTGTTTTGTTCTGTTTTTATGTCCAGATGCCCTACCTTTGAACGTCAAGCCCAGCCATTGCTGAAGGTAACAAACGGTGGTTGTAATGTCTTGCCTGGTTAATTTCCACACTGAGATTCAGGAAGATGGCTCCAAACGACTGTTTCTTTGGGGCTCTTTAATGACAAAGCATATTTAGACAGGCTAAATTTGGCCAGATAAATAAATGTAAGTTCAGAGCCTTCAATTTACCACAGCACATTTCAAAAGCAAGAGGAGACATGAAAGGCAACAGCCCTGGCCAGACCCTAATAGTTTCCAAGGAAAATTCCTGTAATCTTAAAGAATACTAAAAGCTCACGGATATATTTGGAATTTTTGAATGGTGCGACTGTTCCTGAGAGCATTTTTTTTTCAACATCCCAAGTGAAAAATGAGAACAAGGCCTAAATTGTTTGGTAAAGAGCAGAGAACCCTTTGGTTTGAGAAAAGGAGAGAGAGACTGGATGAATCCTGCACAGAGCTGGCTAGCACTTCCCAGAAAATATGTATAAAGGCAATTTGTGCCAGAAAAAAAAACAAAAACAAAACACTCATGCCTCAAACAGAGCATATATTATAATCGTCATCATTGTTGTGTTTTAGTTTGAGACAGATAGCCCAGGCTAACCCCCAACTCAGCCATGTAGCCAAAAACAACCTTGAACCCCTTCCCCTTAATGCCGGGATTATAAGTATTCACCACCAAGACTATCTTGCTATCCTGTTTTTAAATCAACTTCATGCCATATTGAATCGTCTGAATTTTCTTTTTGATTTTTAGGTTCTAGTGTCTTGGGCTTGGCTGAGTAGGGCCTGCCAGGCACAGGAGACTAATCAAACCTTCCCCCCTCCCCACTCCATGAGGTCCAAGCCACTAAAACGTGCAATGGGAGAAAAGCTGGGGGGTCTGAGCCTAGGGTGACGGGATGTGTGAGTCAGGATGTAGAGCTGATTTTGGATGGAAGGTGGAATGAACTTTCTGGAGAAGTTTCTGGATAGAGGAGGGAGAAACCTCTGGAGCAGGAAAACCCTAATGAGTGGGACAGGAGTGTGTGTGTGAGCAGACGGGAGATCCCAGCACCCCTGGGATGATCCCTGTTCCTGTGTTCATGCATGACAGCTCTCTTGAGTTTCTCAAAAGCGCTTCCTGCTCAGGGCTGAGTTCTGTGCCTCAAGCTGGAGAAAGCACATATGACTACCCCGACCCCAGCTTCCACCTACATCCCAGACCCAGGGCTCCTAGACAGCTCCCTCACCTGGACTGAAGTCAGCCGAACCTCAGAATCCTCTGCTTCTCTGGGACCAGACGGTGCTCTTGGGTTTCCCAAAGACCTGAGTGGGGGCTGACTCTCACCACCTCGTCTCTTGCCGTGGGCTCTTTCCAGTCCTTAGTTCGGTCACACCTGATAGAGACTTCTTCAGTCCGCGCTCTTTCCCGTTCTTGTACTGTGCCAGCCTCCCCTGAGCCCTTTATTCTAGAGCCTTACCGCAGTAACGGGGCTGCCCAGGCAAAGCATGGGCTCTGCAGAGATTCGTGGCAACCCCTTCCCCTGCCACCTCTAACCAATGACCTCAGGGGCCCCGGGGACTGCAAAAGATGTGCCACAAAAACCTGTGTTGGATCCTGTCCCACTTTCTTTCAAAAACTAGGAAGAGAAAGACCTCCCCAAGTAAGGATTCTGTCACCATGTGGCTAGTTTCAAAAGAAAGAACCTGCCCCATCCCCAGAAATGAGTATCTCTTCTGTTTGTGCCAATGTAACCAGCTACATGTGTTCTGTGAGGGGCTCTGAACTGAACAGCTCGAAAGTGGTATAGCGTGCTTCAGCCATAGTGTTCTGCATTCTCTGGGTGTCAGTGACACCTGACACTATAGTAGACACTTGTCTCACTCCTTAATGATAGAGCAGGCAAGCTGCAGGGCCCTGAGTCTCCCACCCACCGCACACACACGCTCGCGCGCGCGCGCGCACACACACACACACACACACACACACACACACACGCTTCGCTGCAGGGAGGAGGTCTCGAGAAGAGCAGGTGTCTGATAGAGAATGTGTGCACCCAAATGTTTGCCGAGCTCTGAGTAATTAATTACCCAAGTCTGCCTCGAACCGTCAAGAGGGATTTGGATAAATAAGCCCAGCCCTTGCATCCTGGAAAGGTTATAGACTCAAAGTGGACACAATCTGCCCTAAGACCTAAACAAAGGAGGGAGAAGCAGACAGATGGGACCTGGGATAAGCCGGGCAGCAGATCTGCTCTTGCTGGCAGCGTGAATCGGCTCACGTTACCTGGGACTGGGGACCGGGACTTACTGACTCCATTAACTGCCTCCAAAGGGCAGAGAGCTGGCACCTGAGTCCCCGTGGAAACACCTTGAACCCACACCAGCCCTTCCTTCTCCTACGCTGCCTCTGTGCCAGTGGCAACTAACTCTCATCCCAACAGCTTTTCTCAGAAACAGAGAGAGGTCTGGACACTCCACTGTCCTAGGGACAGGTATTCTGGAAAGAAAGGGGTAGAAAGAGGTCCACTTTTGTTTTGCTTTGTTTTGTTTTAAAAAGGTAGAGTTTAATTTTTCAGAACTTGCCCAAAGTAAAATACACAACACAACACCACACACACACACACACACACACACACACACACATTCATCTACTCATCCTTGCACACACCAGCCTAGCAGATCATGCATCCATCCACACATCTCTCACCAGTGGAAATGAAAACAAGAAAGCAGAGGCTCGGTCTATCACGGCATGGCGTGGAAGGTCTCCTGAACACCAACTGCCAACCGAGAAGGAACACATGCCTCCCACCCCAGCGCATCCCTCCCTGCCTTTCTTACAAAAGTCCCCGGTTTCATGAGAAAACATCACAAACCACATTACATAGGAAGGCCGCATCTAATTGGGTTTTGAGGAAGTACAGTCAGTCGTGTGCTGGTCTGCCTGACCCCAACACCCACTCAATACATTCTAATTATAGAGCAAAGACATGGGGCCCGACCCAGGATCTGTTTCCATTTGCCATGAAAGGCATATTTCTCCATAAACAACCGAGGGCAGGCTTGGAAAACAGGTTTACAGACCAGACGGTAGAACTTAGGCATGACAGTTCTCTGGAAATGCCCGTCCACCATCCACCAAGAGTCCGGAAATATGGGAATAAATGTGTATTCTGGCTTCTTTCAAACAAAATGATTTAATTTTAGGAGTTTCGATTCATAAAACAGTCTAGCTAATTTTCCAAGTGTGTGTGGGGGGGAATGGGCATATTTTGTTTTCTCTTCATTCTTCAAAGATTATTCAGGCTATGGAAAGAATTTACACTCAATTTCCTTAAAGGTCTTAAAGGGACAGTTACCTTATTAGGAACTAGAGAATGAGGGAGGGGCAGGCTTAACATGAATTAAATAAAGGCTTTTATTTTTTTATGATTCTTTTTGATATTTTCTTTATTTATATTTCAAATGTTATCCCCTTTCCCGATTTCCCTTCCGGAATCCCCCTATCCCATCCCCCATCCCCCTGCCTCCGTGAGGGTGCTCCTTCTCCCAACCTCCCACTCCTCCCACCTCTCCCACCCTGGCATTCCCTACACTGAGGCATCAAAGGCTTTTATTTTTAATATAAACCTTCTATGGCTTAGATTAGATGTTAGAGGCAGGCATGGCAAAATAAGCCTGTAACTCAGCACTCTGGGTGCAGAAGTGGATCACTGGAAGCTCAGCTTGCTCACTATAGCAAGTCTCAGGCCAGCCAGCATTACACAGTGAAAAACAAGGGCAGGGCTCCTGGAGAGATGGCCTAGTGGTTAAGAGCACTGGCTGCTTTTCCAGAGGACCTGGGTTCAATTCCCAGCACCTACTTGTTGGCTCACAGCCATCTGTAACTCCAGTTCTAAGGGATCCAACGCCCTCTTCCAGCCTATGAGGACACTGTATGTACAAACTGCACATACATGTATGCAGGCAAAGAACATGGACACTTAAAGTGAAATAAGTAAATCTTTACTAAAACTTAGATGTTACAGATGCTTAAGCTTCTGTATTCACAACTTTAAAAAAAAGAAAAAAAAAAAAAAACAAGAAAAAGAAGCCAGGTGTGGTGCTCACACCTTTAATCTCAGTGCTTGAGGCAGAAGTAGAGGCAGAGGCAGGAGGATCTCTGTGAGTTTGAGGCTTGCCTGATCTACAAAGCAATTTTCAGGATAGCCAGGGCTCTATTACACAGAGAAACCCAGTCTTGAAAAACAAACCAAAAGAAAGAAAGAAAAATGAAAACCTTTCTCTATATACCAATTTCTTTCAGTTTGGGAAGGAAGGTCTCCAAGGGGGTACAATTCGGTTCCATAGTTACATAGATTATAGAGCTAGGAACTATAGGTTTCTAAGTTTATTAACATGTATTTTATTAGGTGCTCTGCCTGGCTATCCTTTGTGTGGGCACTAGGGACTTAAACTCATGTCCTCTTGCTTCGGAAGCAAGTGTTCCTACCTGTTGAGCCGTCTCTTCCAAATAGTAGCTGTAGATTTTGTACAAAAGGATGGCCATATCTTCATTTGTGAAGTTGGCATTTTCAGACATGGTGGTCCTCTTTGTCCAGATTATATGCTGAGTCCTTGCACTGCACACATTTAATCAGGTTGCCAGTATTACCCTGCAGGTAATATTATCACTGTGTCAATTTAAAAGGCAGGAAACAGTCTTGGTGATTCTTTTACAGACTCTTCCTTTTCAGTCTCCCTGTCCCCTCCTTCTCCCATGCCAACCTCTGTCTCCATCTGTCACATGCCCTCCCATGACCACAGGCCCCGGCCTGCTATACTACACCACACTGACAGACCATTCTAGCTACACTACTCCAACCAAGAGCATTTTTCTTTTTTCATGAGCATTCCTGGGCAAGGCATGATCTCCCCAAGAAGGAGCTCCCTCCTATACCCCCACAATAGATAAACAACCTGTTCCCTTTTAATTTAAAACACTTCCTGCCAGTCCCTCTGGGAGTTCTGACAGTGGTTGGCCAAAGGCACAAGAACGAGGGAGGTATAAAAGTTCACGGACACTCCCCTAGCTCCCAGGGTATGCATCTTCTCAGAGCCTGGCTTCTTCCTGCTTCTGTACCTCACGTGGCTTCTTTCAGCCACCACTGGATGTGGGACCAGTGACCACACATCTGACTTGTCTGCGGCGGTGGAGGAATTGATCTCAGAATTCTCAGCTTCCATCTTGGCCATCTCTGAGACACATAGGTGTCACCTCCTGAGCCCATCCAGGGCATGCAGAAGACTCAACTAGCAGATCACAGAAGCTACATGCCACTGAGCCTCCTCAACGTTTTCCTTAGCTTCAGGAATGTGAGGATAATTACAAATAATAACAAAAATCATGAGGTGGAGTTATTTGCTGTATTACTAGGTCATTTATCTCAGTGGCTTGCAGGAGACGCACACAGCAACTAATTAGGAGTCTCCTGTGGAGGGCTCACCCAACAGACAGACATTTGGGTCACTTTTCCCAGCTGCCTGCTAGTGTCAGGACTAAGCTCAACTTAGTGTATTAATGAGGGAGGGGCTGATTTGAGGAGCTAAACCTGAAAGGGCCAGTCAACCTGTTGTAGATAGAAGGATTTGATTACCTGTATAGAGACGGGGCTGGGGTGAACTTTCAATGGAATTCTCTTCAGAGGAATAAGGACTGGAGACCGCGTAATGCAGGCTCCTTGCAAATGAGAAATGGTTGCAAAGGTCTCAGGTGGCCGGTTTCTTCCGGTGTACCCCTCTGCTGGGCCAGTTTGTGGGGTGCGTGTAGAGCAGCGTAGTGTAGACAGGCAGTTGTTTTGTTGGTTTGTCTGTTTGGTTTGGTTTCGTTTTAGCTTTTATAAATATTTTAACTATTGATTTTTATTGTACATAAGTGTTTTGCCTGCATGAGTGTTCATGGTCTAGAAGAAGGTGCCAGAGTCCCCTGGAACTAGGGTTACAGATGACTGTGAGCCACCATGTGGGTGCTGGGAGCCGAACCTGGATCCTCTCTCTGCAAGAACAGTAGTGCTTTTAACTGCTAAGCCCTCTCCCCTGCAGCTTATCTTAATGTAGGCAAAAGGCCAAGCTGTAGAATCTTGGGGAAGTTCAGTAAGAGGCATCCTCAGGCCTAGGTTTTGCTAGAATAAATGTGCTCTGACGTAGCTCACTTAGACCTTCTTTCTGTGGCCGGATGGGAACCAATCTTCGGGAGTGTGGAAAGGTAGTCGTCCAGCTGCACATGAGCTACGGTTTCAAGAGGAAAGAGAGTAGCTTTCTTTCCCAACCCTGGACTCTCCCTGGATGCCACAAAGTCACAGACCTGAAACACTGCTGAGCTGTTTGGTGGAAATGAACTCACAACTTAAGATGAGAGTCAGAGATGAAGGCATGTGAATCATGCGTCGGTTTCTCCAGTTGTCTCTGAAGTCTGTGCCTGAGGCTGTGGCCGACATTTCCAGCATCTGTCCTGTGAGTGTGACTCAGTCTCCCAGAGCTGATCACCTAGATGATGCGGCACCTCCTTAAAGATGTATTTTAGTATTGGTAACTGCTGTGGTTTGGATCTGATAAATTGCACATGGTTTTTAAAGGTTTGGTCCCTGGGCAGCACCGACAAGAGATTGGTACAACCATTAGGCAGAAAGGCAGGTCTTAAAGGGAAACAGTGGAATTCTCTTTCCATCCCCTTGGCCATGAGCTGCCTCAACACAGGTCCATAGAATCAGGGCTAATCAACTGTGTCCAAAGCTGGGAGCCAAAATGAACAAGCCTTTTTTGCTTTGCAAGACAGTTCATCTCAGCTGTTTGCTATGATAGCACAAAGCTAACGCCGTCTCAACCTGTCTCTGACAATCCAGAAGCTGCCTCGTTGATATCACAAATTTGCTGGAACTAAAAGCCAATGCTTTTAGCCAATGGAAACCCACACCCAAAATTGAAACGTTCTTGATTTTAATGTAGCCCACAGTTACTGAAGACAGTTCCAAGTTCTGAATACCCAGTCTTCTAAGTGAACCGTATCGAGGAAAGGCTAATCCCAGGTATCTTGGTATCTTGTGCACAAAATCATCTGAGAATGGCTCTTTCAACTGCCATTCTCTGCATCATCACTGATACAAATCCATGCGTAGCTGAAGCCGTGGTCCACTAGGACTGTTGTAAGGCAGCTTGCATGATTCTGTTGGGGTAGCTCACACCGGAGGATAGATGGAATCTCTTCTCTGAAGGCTAAGCTTGTGTTTGAGCTGTAATTGCTGTGCTTGGGAGGTCTGTAGTGCCTCTAACCTGTTAACCCTCACATGCCCGGGGACGGATAACTTCCTGGCATGCTGGGGCCCATTATTCATGGGAGATAACGAGCCACATGTTTTTACTTTTATAAACACGGTTGGTTGCCTGTGTGCTTGGTCACATGCAGATGGGAGGGATGCGGGCAGAAGTTCATCAGGATGCATGCTCGCCCCTAATTGGAAAGTATGCAGCCTTATGAGCTTTACCTTTCTACGCACCTGACTCACATAATTCTCGGCTATTCCCTGGGAATCCTAGGTATGGGTCTAGCCAGTTTCCATCATCCTGGCCAGTACCTAGTAAGGCTCGCTTCAAATTTGTCTCAAACGCTGTGGCCTTACTCTCACCCAGTGGGGTCAATTTAACAACCAAGCCTGGCTCCTCTTGAGGTGGTGGCAATGTTTCTCCTGGGTTTTGTTGTTGTTGTTTGCCTGTTTGTTTTGTTTTCTGAGACAGGATTGCTCTGTATAATAGCCCTGGCTGTCCTAGAACTTGCTTTGTAGACCAGGCTAGCCTCCTCTGCCTCCAAGTGCTAGGATGAAAGGCGTGTGCCACTATGTCCGGCCATGTTCCTCCTTTGTACACGGTGCTTTTAATCTCAGGCCAAATAAATGTTCTTAGAATTCATTGTGTCCTAAGGCCTAGGTTCCTGCTCTCAGGAAGTGGGCACTTGTAGGTTCAAGCTACCTGATGAAGTAATGTGATTGACACATCCTATGACTAATGGAGACCTTTCTCATCTAGCTGTTCCCACCCCTTTAGGGTTTCTGCAGTGACTCAGCTGCTCCATTTCTCCTTGTCTGGGCATACACCCTTCCCTACCCACCAGTGATCTTTTGGAATTACCATTTTGATGGGTTCAAAATAGATGGGGGGTCCTCTATAGAAAGGATCTCAGAATGTCCTTAAACAAGAATACTCTGAAAGTGTGGTGGCAAAAAAAACCCCTGTAATCTTGCCATCAGGAACCTGCGTTCACAGCCAGCATAAGCTACACGGTGAAACTCTCCCTCGTCCCCCAAATTAAAAAGAGGAAAAAGGAAACAACCTCCAGCCTTCATCTGGAAGCCTCCATAGGGACCTTGGGCTAGTCCAAGGCGCTCACACCTTTTCCTCCATCGAGGACAGTGAGACTCCTGAGCCGCACTTTTCAGCTTCCCAAGCTGAGTTCCAGGCTTTTCCACGCTCTTTAGCAAGGGGACCTGAAGCCCCCACACAGTGGGACATATTTCCCCTGTCTATATGAGAGGAAGAGTGGGGACAGAGACTCCAGAACCAGGTGTGGTGATAAACACCTGTAATCCCAACTCCAGAGACAGAGGCAGGTGGGTCTCTGTGAGTTGGAGGCCAGCCTGATCCAAGAGCACGTTCCAGACCAGCTGGGGACACATAGTGAGACCCTATCTCTAAAACAAGACAGACAGACAGACAGACAGACAGACAGACAAAGGGAGAAGATCCCAGGAAGTAACTCTTGGACCTGCCACTGACTTTGTGTGGCACGAAGAAAGACCTGACCACTGTCCCTGGTTTCAGTTCTTTATCGCTCACAGAAGGGCTGAAACAGAAGCCCTCCTAGATCCTGTCCAGCTCCAGGAAGATGGAATCACTCCTCCCCGGGGAGCCCTGGAATGGGGCCACTAGAACTGACCTCCTGGGCCTTGGGAATCCAGCAGCTTGCTGCTGGCCTGTGGACTGGATCAGAGGGGCAGCCGAGGCGGGTGATGAGCCTAGAAGGGAGAGCCAGCCAGCGGGAATGGTAAGGAATGTCCATTTTCACTGTACAGATGGACTTGCTTATGGTACCTCATTTGCATTTCTAAGCCATGAAGCCAATGCTTGGGAGCTTAGTTTGCCCTCTGTGGCTGTGATAAACACCATGATCAGGACAAGCTGGGGAGGAAAGGGTTTATTTCACTTTACCATTCCTAGCCTATCAGGGAGGAGAGAAAGAGCAGGAGCCCAAGGCAGGAACCTAGAGGCAGGAACCAAAGCAAAAAACCATGGAGGAACATTGCGTACTGTTTTGCTTCTCATGGTTTGCTCGTCCCAGTTTCTTTTCTTTTTTGTTTTTTAAAATAATTTTTCCTCTTTTTTTTTTTAAGTTTTATTATGTATACAGCATTCTGCCTGCATGCATGCCTACAAACCAGTAGAGGGCACCAGATCTCACTATAGATGGTTTTGAGCCACCCCATGATTGCTGGGAATTGAACTTGGGACGTGTAGAAGAGCAGCAGCCAGTGCTTTTAACTGCTGAGCCATCTCTCCGGTCCTTGTCCCCGTTTCTTGTACTACCCAGGACCACCTGCCCAAGGCAGGACATGGCATAGGATGGATTTGATCCTCCCACAGAAATCATCAATCAAGAAGATGCCCCAGAGAGTCGCCTGCAGTATGATCCTGGTGGATGCTTTCTCTCCCCCTGATTCTAACTCCTGTCGTCTTGACAGAAAGCTAACCAGGACAGAAGCTAACTGGGCTACGCAGACCCATGCAAGGCTAGAAGGGCAGGGCAGAGCCTTCACACAGGCCATTACGGCCCTCCCTTCTATTCCAGGACGATGCAGGCCCTCTGTGACCATGGATATAAATCCCTGGACAGGGGCCATCACAGAGAACACCGGTGTGCCCTCACCTGGTCACACCACCTTTCAGTGCCAGATGGGAACCAACAACCACCCTTCCTTTCTTCAGTCTTTCCTTCCTCCCTTGCTCTCTCTTTTCTCTTTCCTTTTTCCTTCTTACCCCCCAGTTTTAGTTTTGAAAGGAAAGTCATGGTACTTAGGGGCTGGGGGAAGAGGCTTTACCTATTCCAGAATGGGTGCTATACTTCCCGTCTTTGGGATTTGATCTGGAATGATATTTATCAGGACCTTAGGGGGGACATTAGAGCAATCATTTTTTTCTCTCCACTCCCTTTTCTTAAATTCAGGATTTCACTATGGAGCCCAGGTTAGTCTCAAATTAGTGTCAATCCACAAGTCACTTCTATTTTTTAGAGTAGATCACTTCGCTTATTTTGGAGGTATGGTGTTGGGAATTAGTTCTAATGCTTTGTCTTATTTCTGCTCCCAAAAGCTGCACTTCAAGACTTGAGGATCCCAGGCCCCCAGCTGGCTTCGACTGATAATAAAGAATTGCCACACAGCCATTGGCTGGACAGGGAGACTGGGTGACACTTTTAGATTGTGTGAGCAAGGGACCGAGGGGGGGGGGAGGGAGGAAGAGGAAGAAGAGAAATGCCAAGAGAAAGCACCCCACAATGCAGGAAAGGGAATACCGCCCTATGAGAGTGGGGGTGATGCCCATAAGGTAGGCAGGGCAGCAATGATAAAATATAGATTTTGAAGGTGTTAAGTCAGGAATACCAGACAGAAGTGTGTGCTCACTGCAGAGAGATTGAAGTGTGCAGCCATTGAGCTAGCCAAGGCATATCAAAATTAGCCAGGGCGTGTGCCAGTGCGGTGCATGTGAGTGTGAGCATGGGTCTTTCATTCTCCAATCCAGAGAGCTCTTAAGCCGATGTAGTGTGTGCAACCAACAGGAGCCAAAGCAGTTTAACTAATTCACCGTTATAGTATGGTGAGAGAGAGAGAGAGAGAGAGAGAGAGAGAGAGAGAGAGAGAGTTGAGGGGTTGGTTCTTGTTTGTGCAGCAGTGTGCGTGGAGAGGTCAGAGTACTTAAGTCTCTGGGAGGTGATGGTGTGGTGTGGCTCCTTGCCCTTGCTGGCCACAGGCGCAGTCCAGAGGATGCTCATTTAACTTTCTCCTTGGGTTATTGCTGCTGAACCCTCAAGCCTGCACGGACCAGAAGGGATGGCACAGGGCACAAGATGCAGGCTGATAACCTAATCACGAGGCTCCTGACATCATGGCTCCTCGGTTCCAGTCTTAGGGAACGGAAACAATAACTGGGAGCGATGGGGCGTGCCTTTGAGCCTAGCACCTAGGAGGTAGACGCTGGAGGACCTCTGCAAAGTTGGACCAGCCTGGGCTACATAGGGAGTTCCAGGCCAGTCTGGGCTACATAGGGAGTTCCAGGCCAGTCTGGACTACATAGGGAGACCCTGTCAACAAAAAAAAAAAAAAAAAAAAGGAAGGAAGGAAGGACAAGAAAGACCTGAGATTAAGTATCAAGGAAAGGGGAACATCCCCCAAATCAGACAGATGTCTCTCACCAAGCAGGCTCTAGTCCCTGAAGGTGGTTCCCGCTTGTTCCGCCCACACTTCGGGGCGGTATGTTCCGTATTTGGATGCCTGAAAGATGCCAGCCAACCAGAGGAACAGGTTCCTCTCCTGAGTCCATCCTTGACCTCATCCCTCCCCCTGCACCTCCCCCTCTCCCACCCCCACCCCCCAAGAGTGGGCCCAAATGGAATAGCATCTGGAGGGCAGAGGGAGGTTCTTCCCTCGGGCGGGCGAGGTGACTAGGGCAGGACTGAACGCCAGAGCCTCCCCTGCCCAGATGCTGTAAGTCTGTCCGGGAGTGTCCCTCAGGGCAGGGCCCCCGCATATCCTCCCTAAGCCTGGAGTGTGGGTGGGACACACGAGAGCTCAACGAAAGCCATTGTTAAGACTCGTGGATCTAGCCTGTCCAGATTTCGTCTCCAAGGTGGCTCCGGGCACCTGTCTACCCAGTTCAAGCCTGAAATGGGTCATGCAGGCTTGGCTTTTTTCCCTGCCCGACTCAGGGCCTGCTGACTGACAGTGGGCCTCAACTCCCCTCCCACTAAGGAGATGATTCCTTTGGTACAGTAAGGAGGCTCCTAAAGGCTGCCTTTTGTCAACCCTCCAGTGGAAATTCCTTAATGAGCAGAGAGCCACGCCTTCCCTTCAGAATCAGGTAGGCACCTGGGGTGGCCAGGCCCTGGGCAGTCTTGGGAGGCCTATTTACCTCCTGGACTGGTCTGGTTCGGTTGGTCCTCCTCGGCTCTCCCCAAAGCCTATAACACCTACACACAACAGCTGCCTAAACATCTGGAAGAAGATGCCACTATAGGCAAGAGGCGCAAGGAATGGAAGATCACCTTGGTATTGGGAAAACAGGAAACCAAAACGAATGGGAAGCTCCTAACTCTATGCTCCACTGCAGTGACCTCACGCAGCCTGGGCTCTCGCTTCCCATCAACTCAAGGGGCTACGGCTGTAATTCAGTGACAAAGACCCTGCCTCGAACGGACAAGACCCCGGATTTTATGCTCAGCACCACGCATGAGTGTGCATGCTCACACAAAGTCAGGGATGTGCTTCCCTTCTGCGTGAGTGTGGGGGGGTGGAATAGGCGGTCTGGGGAGCTGGCTATGCTGTTTCCGGAGCTGGGTTGGTTACGCAGCAGTATTCAGCTCTGGAACGTTCATTACAAGGCTGAGGATTTGGCAGAATGCTGGACTGCCATGTACGAGGTCCCCAGCACCACATAAGACTGAATGTGACCCTGGGAGGGGTGGGACATGCCCTTAGTCCAAGCAGTTGGGAGAGAGAACAGTGAGTCAATGTGAGTTTGAGCCATCCTGGTCTACATAATGAGTTCCAGGACAGCCAGAGCCACACAGTGACAACCATGGCGGTGCGTTCCTGTATTCCCAGCTGAGAAGACACAAGTACGAACGTCGGACGTACAAGGCTGTTTTCAATCATATGGTGAGTTTGAGGCCAGCCTGGAGCTTGTACTAGGAAACCCTTGTGGGACCGTGAAAGGCAGTTTGGGGGCTGGAGGGATGGCTCAGTGGTTAGAGCACTGACTGCTCCTCCAGAGGTCCTGAGTTCAATTCCCAGCAACCACATGGTGGCTCACAACCATCTGTAATGGGATCTGATGCCCTCTTCTAGTGTGTCTAAAGACACTGACAGTGTGCTCACATACATAAAATAGATAAATAATAAATCTTAAAAAAAAAAAAAAAGGTTCCCAGTTGAGCTTAGGCTCAAAACCCCAGAGACCTTGAAGAGATAGTAGCCATTTTGCCTGTTCCCCGGCACCAGACCCCCTTGGCTCCCCATAGATTTGTGGCCATCAGTCACGTAAGGGCAACACCCCAAGCCCCTCCACATATAGAGAATGTGACTTGGTCACATGGGCTCAAGACAGATCTGCATTATAATGAGGTACCTAAAGGTTTGAGGAGCTTAGCTAATTAGCTCTTCTTCCTAGACCCTCCTCCCTGCAAAAGGCATTTAACTTCAGGCCCACCCTGAGAAGTGGAGTACAGTTTTACTCACCCACCTTCCCCCATGACAATAAATGCCTTAAAACCATGGACTGCCTGTTTTTCATCGGAACCCGCTGTCGGAACCCGCTGTCGGGAGCCATGGAGAAGCCCTTCGCCTGCAGAGCCGCCGCCGCCTTCTAATCTCCGTAGAAGGTTTCTCTGCTCTCCCAGCATGCCTTCCACCAAGCCCAAGTGTAAGCCGACCAGCACCAAGCTGTAGACCCATCCCTGCAGGACCAGCTGGCGCTCCCCTCTTTCCCCCAGCCCCGGTTAGATTCAGCTGGTGGACCCACTCCATTCTTCGCTCTCCTGCAACTCCCAGCAGCACCCTGATAACTGGGAGGAGCCTGAGAACCAGACATTGTCACAGGCTTGGGGACGCCCCTCCAACCAACTCTGGCTGTGGTTGGGACCTCAGACTGGCACCCCCACCCCAGAGCATTGTCCCGGGGCTTACCCACACCCATACCCGCCCAACTGCCCGACAACAGCATGGGGTAAGTGTGGTCAACTCAACTTCCTGCATCCTGCCCCCTTCCCCTCTAGTGGCTAAGCCTTGAGGCAGGGCAGACATGGGACCCCATAACCCTACAAACCCTGTCTCAAACGAATACACCATCTCGTTGAAAGCTGAGGATGTGGCGCCACAGTAATGTGCTTGCCTAGCTCTAGACCCTGGATTCTGTCCCTAATGTACAATAAACAACAAAACCTTAATGTTGGGCTATATACCAATGGTCAGTGTACTTTCCTGAATGAATGTGAAGCAAAGATTTACATTGAGGTGAAGCCATTGCACTTGGTTACTTATGAGACGTCTAAGAGAGCTTTGTCTATTCTGAGGACATAAAGCACTCTCCCGTGTGTTCAAGTCTTGTTTATTCAAAGGTTTTGGGTTGGGGTGGGGCAGGGTGGGGCTTTCCCTATGCTAGGCAAGTGCTTCATTACTGAGCTCTATCCCTAGTCCCTTAAGTTGGTAAGAAATAGGGGTTAATTTTCATGTTCTCCTTGACTGTTTCAACTGTTTTTTTTTTTTGTTTTGTTTTGTTTTGTTTTTTGGGGGTTTTTTTTGTTTTGTTTTGTTTTTTGTTGTTGTTGATGATGATGATGGTTTTGGGTTGGGTTGGTTTGGTTTGGTTTGGTTTGGTTTGGTTTGGTTTGGTTTGGTTGGTTGGTTGATTTTTTGAGACAGGATTTCTCTGTGAAATAGCCCCTGGCTGTCCTGGACCAGGCTGGCCCCAAACTCAAAACAATCTCTGACTCTTGAGAGCTGGGACTAAAGCAGGGCACCATACCACCTTTATTTATTTATTGATGCCTTTATTTAGTGTGTGTGTGTGTGTGTGTGTGTGTGTGTGTGTGTGTGTGTGTGTGTGTTTGTGTGTGTGTGTGTGTGTGTGTGTGTGTGTGTGTTTGTGTGTGTGTGTGTGTGTGTGTGTGTGTGTGTGTGTGCTGATGCTGGAGGTGTGATGCATTGGTTGTGTTACCTGCTGCTGTAACAAAATATCCAACCAAAGCAACTTAAAGCAGGCAAGCTCTATTTGATTTAGCTTATGTCGGGGTCCAGCTATCACAGTCAGGGAGCATGGTGACCAATGGGTTCAATGTATTCAGTCTGGGAGCCCCAGCCCACAAGCTAGTGCTGTTCACATTTAGGTTCCCTAAATCTTTCTAGAAACATCCTCACAGATATACCAGAGGTATGTCTCCTAGATGATTCTAAATCCAGTCAGGTTGGTGACAGGGATTAACCGTCCAAGTGCATCCAAAGTCTATCTCGTTCCACTGATGTATATGCCAACCTGTTGCCAACCCAAACTCTCTTGGTGCCTGTAGCTTATAAGAAAGAGAGTCTTGAGGTCAGATAGAAAAGGTACAAGCTTGGTCTTTTGAAATTTACCTCATATTATACATTTCAGGTTTTACAAAATAATGTCTTGGGATTGACATGACAATGACTCTAAGAATAAATTCTGGGAAAATTATCATTTTAGCAAGTCTTCTAACAATGAGCACAGCATGGCTTTCTATTTGTGCAATGTTTAATTTTCTTAGCAATAACCTATAGTCTCAGTAGAGAAGATTTGCCCATCTTTCATTAGATTTCTAACATTTATTTAAAACTAGGCAGAGTCTCTATTCTATGATGCTGGCTGTCCTGGGACTACTCTGTGGACCAAGCTAGCCTCAGTCTCCAGAGATGCACCTGCCTCAGCCTTCTGAGTGCAGGGTTTAAAGACGTTCACTACCATGTCTGATTGATTTCTCCCTATTTGATGGTTTTGATACTATTACAAATGAAATTACCTTTTGAAATTTTATTTTTTAATGGTTCGGCATGGTAATTTGCATAAGAATACAATGGTTTTCTTATAGTATCCATATATTCTAGACCTTACTAAATCACCCTGGTTGTGTTGCTGATTTTACAGAGCCTTTGAGGTTGCATGTGTTTGTGGCTCCTGAGATGGGCACCCTTCTCCGCAAAGACCCTTAGCCTGAGACTTTACATCTAAAGAAACGTAGCATCTGTAAATACAGTTTTCTTTGTTGCTATTTAATCAAGGTGCTTTTGGTTTCCATTTCTTGCCTGGTGTCAATGGCCAGGGTCTCCAGAACACAGCGGAGAAGAAAGGCAGGCATCCTGGCTTTATTCTTGATTTTAGGGAGCATGCTGCCAATAATTCACCATTAAGTATGGTGTTTGATGTTAGTCTCTAAAGGTGTTGCTTATAAGTCTGAGGACATTGCCAGCGATGATCGTTTAACTGTGGTCAAGTGCCGATCCTGTCCGACGCTTTTGTTGCTGCTCCGACTGAGATGGGGACATAAGGTTCTTATCACCTCCTAAGGCGGACATAATCCTCTGGAGGTGAGAGGCATTCGTGAGCCAGAGATTCTGTGTAAAGACAAGGTAAGATTTAGAATCAACACAAGCTTCACAGTCCACGGACCAGTCCCGCACTTTAGCACGCATGAGTTAACCACTTTGAGCTTTGATCTATTGGATGGAGAAATTAATACCCGACTTAAAAGGTTGTAGTAAAGGTTACATTAGAACACACATGTACTGTTTGGTGTATAAGCAATAGGCATCACCACATCGGATGGCAGAAGGGGAGTTTTTCGGGCTTTGGTCCTTGAGAAGGAAACATTTCATACCCGACTGTGATGACAGAGACAGCCATGTTCAGCCCGGGGACAAAAGCATAAGGACGGAGTTCATTCTCTCTGCGTTGTATCTGTGTGCGGAGGGTCCCAAGTACCAGACAGGCTGGGTACACACAATGTACAGCCAGCATGACTTTCTGTTTGCTAGTTTAGAAAATTCTCAGAATAAAACGCATATGAATCCAGAAGACACCAAAACCATCTGTTGCAAGAAGGCCGTCAACCTAAAGGCTAGTCTACTGAGGGTTAAGAAAGAATTTGTAATGACTAAATGCACAGCCACAGAACGTTCTCGATTTCCAATTCAGTTTTGAAACCAGCATTTACGTTATCACAGCGATTTGGGTCGCCTGATCCTTGACTAGGCCACACTGGACACAGAGTATCTCTTCAAGTGTGAATAGTTTGACAATGACAAGTGGCCAGGGATTGGATAACCATGTCCACATTTGGTTAATTGTGGGTAAACATTCTTTTGAAGTTGCCAGACTTCAAGATATTAAATGTGAAGATTTTATCTGTGTATCCTCAAACCAGACAAGGGTGTGTGTGTGTGTGTGTGTGTGTTTCTTCAGGCAGGCTTTTACTGTGATTCCCCGGCTGGCCTGGAACTCACTGTGTAGACCAGATTGATCTCAGACTTCTAGAGATCCACCCTCCTTTGCCTCCCAAGTGTTGACTTTAAGGCGGAGGCCACCACACCTGGCCACATCAGACTTTTCTTATTTAATTAGTTTTAATTGTTTTGTTTTGAGACCAAGTTTCATTGTATCCCAAGCTGGCCTTGAATTCACTATATAGCCCTTGCTGGTCTCAGAGTTCCAATGATCTCCCCAGATTCTGCCTCTCACGTACTGAAATGACAGGCATGTGACAGCCTATTCAAAAGAGACGTTGCTAGCGTCATACAGGTTTCTTTCATACAGCTTTCCACAGACCCAGAGTACACCCAGCTAGTAATGGGTGAGATTATATTATTGCTGGGAACTGTTCCTACTTTACAGGAAAGGGAGGAGACCCACACAGAATGTTAAGACCTTAATGTATTCCACCTAAAGTCAACATCTTGTAACTAACGCTGTCATTGCCTTTTGACAGCACGGGCAGAGGGTAACTTATCCAGAATCCCACAGATGGTGGAGGAACAGGAAAGGCTGTCCAGGCCTGGGCACTAGGTCAGAAGTCCACCTCAGTTGCCTCCGTCAACCTGAGGTGAGCCGGTCACTGGGACATAAATGGACAGAGACACAGGTGTGCTATACAGGTGGCTCATCCTTCCTACCGTGTTCAGGGGTGGGGTTCAGAATGAGCACGTGGGGATTAAGGAACTCTGAGCTTCCTGAACAATGGGGTTTTGTGTTCTGAGTCACCAGATCCTTCCAGGAGCTGACTGTTGCCTCAGAACTATGATCCTACAAGGCCCTGTACAGGCTTTTCTTGACCTGGTGGTTTCTACTTGACTGTCAGTAGTCCTGCCTCAGATGGCCACACACATATACCACAGAGTGACGGGGGGGGGGGGGGGAGGGGGGGGCGCGTAGGGGAGGGGCATGAAATTGTGGGTGGAGGTACACTAGGGGGAAAAATTACCTTGACATTTAAAATTCAAAGTCTACAAGGCAGTTGCTGGGCTGTACTAATTGGCAGGTAATTGGCAGGATGTGGAGAGGAAAAGATCTCACTGGAGGAAGGGAATTTAATTCAATGACCTTCCCAAGACATGAAATAGGCACTGTCTTCAAATATTTGGAAACTTGGCTTTGAAAGTACTTTGTGAATGGAGAAGAGAGCACACAGTTTGCCCTTCATTCCAAGTGGCCAAACTTTACAGCCTGGTTTCCAGGCTCAGGTTGGATCATGGTGAGTCTGCGCAGCGGTGGGTGGGAAAGGATGGAGGAGATGCCGCCTCCACACACAAATGGACTCCTCTCTTGCTTTGATGCCATCTGCCAAACCACCCAGCAGCTTCCTTGGGGACAGTGAGCTACAATAAAGATTAACTTGTCATGGGGATACAAGCATGCAATCCTAGCACTGCAGAGATAGCAGGAGGGTCGTGAGTTCAAGATCAGCCTGGGCTACACAGGAAGACCCTTTCTCAAAAACAAAGCAATTAATTAAAATCAAAACAAAGCAAATGCCACCTAAAATAACGATGAAACAAAAATAAGAGATTTCCAAGTGGATGGTGGGGGTGCACACCTCTAATCCAGCACTCTAGGAGAGGCAAAGTCGGGAAGATCTCTGAGTTCAAGGCCAGCCTGGTCTACAGAGGGAGTTCTAGGACAGCCATGGCTACAGAGAAACCCTGTCTTGACAAACAAAACAAAACAAATAAAAAACAATAGAAAAGAAATTACCTACATTGTAGAGACAGTTTTATCACTTGAGAATCTCAGGGAAACTGACACAAAAGAGCTAAGCTTGGTGTAAGACTTTAGAGCATCAGGTACCCTCTGGGACTTGACCACGGGCTTTCTGGATGGGGAAACCTAAAGTTAGATGCACTGACCTTGGCAGAAACCAGTTTTTAACTAGCACACCAGAAGAGGGCATCAGACCCCATCACAGATGGTTGTGAGCCACCATTGCTGGGAATTAAACTCAGGACCTCTGGAAGAGCAGCCCGTGCTCTTAACCACTGAGCCGTCTCTCCAGCCCCATTCATGGGCTTTCTAACTCCACTTGGAGGTGTTCACTGCCATTGGCTTAGCTCAGGGAACAGTGGAGAGGCAGAAGGCAAGTGACCAGAGGCCAGGTAGGCATGGCTCTGCTCAAGTCACTGTAGATGCCCTGTGAGGAACCATGTATGTGACACATATGTAATGTGTTTTAAGCATTCTATACCACTCCTCATTTCCTTTTTGGCTCCCTGAAAGCCAGTCTCTTCCTTTTCCCAGATGGTTCCCCTGTTTGGTTTGGGACCAAACAAGTGACTGAGGTGCATATCTTACATACCAAAGCAGACCTCGCCTCCAGGTTCTCCCAGCATCCCCCAGACTGGAATTTTCTAGATTTGGGGCTGAGAGGCTCTCTCTCTCCCTCTTTCTTTCCCTCTCCCTCTCGCCTCCCCTTCCCTCTCTCTTCCTCTCTTCTTCTCCCTTCTCTCTCCCTCTCTGCCCCCTTCACTCCCCTACCCCCCTTTCCTCATGGCAACTTCTTTGGCCTTGGTCTTTGAGGCCAATAAACTCACCCACCCGAGAGTAGCTTCCCAATAAACCTTCCTTTAATATAATCTGGTTCAAATTGGCTCATTTCACCAATTGTGGAAAAAATAACCTATCACCCCCTTCTACATTCCTACTCTCTTTTATAAAATCCCAGATGAGAAAAAAGAAGAAAAAAACCACAATATTTATCTTCCTAATCTTGAGAGATCTCCACATGATGATCTCCGTTTCCAACCGTTTTCTTGCCCGTGATGTAACGACTTCATTCCTCCTTTGGGCTGGATAAATCCAATCTTATGGGTGAGCTCTTGGCTGCTTCCTTACCTTAACCACGTGAGTGGCTCTGCAGGCAAACGGATGTGCAAGGCTCTGTGTGCAGAGTTAGAGACCTCAGGGGCCAGGCCGTAGCGCACTTGTGTGACTGCATTAATTATCTTCCCACTAACTGTGTCTGAGCTGGGGTGGTAGTGTGCTCTGAAGGCCGGGGCCTCGTGATGGGGGGTGATGGGGGTGTGTGTGTGCAGAGGCTCAGGCAAAGGTCCAGCTGGGCAAATCTGAAAGCCAAGGAAAGGAACCATATGGCACACTGGCAGGCCTCACGGTCTGCTTTTGATGGGGATGTTACCTAAGCTTGTTTTTAGGACAGTGTGGCCACTTTGTGGCATGCCTCCATGTGTTCCTAAGTAAATGTATGCTAAACCAGACTGTACCAGGAAGTCTAGGTCTCAGTGTGTGTGTGAGGACTGTGCATATGTGGGGGAGTGTGCATGTGTGTGGAGTGTGCATATGTGTGGAGTGTGCATGTGTGTGGAGTGTGCATGTGTGTGGAGTGTGCATGTGTGTGGAGTGTGCATATGTGTGGAGTGTGCATGTGTGTGGAGTGTGCATGTGTGTGGAGTGTGCTTGTGTGTGGAGTGTGCATGTGTGTGGAGTATGCATATGTGTGGAGTGTGCATGTGTGTGGACTGTGCATATGTGTGAAGTGTGCATGTGTGTGGAGTGTGCATATGTGTGGAGTGTGCATGTGTGTGGAGTGTGCATGTGTGTGGAGTATGCATGTGTGTGGAGTGTGCATGTGTGTGGAGTGTGCATGTGTGTGGAGTGATTCTCTGATTTTTCTAAAGAAAAATGCATTTTTTAAATTTCGAGAATAATACCAAGAGCACAATTCCTCTGCTCCTGTCCTCTGTGTGTGTGTGTGCCCGCCTCCCAGTGTTCCTCCCAGGGTAGGGATAAGATCACTTTCTTAGCCCCTCGAATAAATCAGTCCAATGTAGCTTAGCTTTAGATGGTAAACCGCTCCTGCGGAACCACAGTCAAAGGTTAAAAAAAAAAAAAAAGATGAAGGGGGATGGGCAGAGAGGTGGAGAGCAAGAGGAAACTATATTAAATCTTAATACAATCCACTGATAGCAGCAGGCATTTTTGTTCAGCCTGGTTTATTGTATCTCCCAAGCCCAATGTCTCGCCCTGCTTTCCAGTAATCCTAACCATTTAAATTTATCTCCAGCACGCTGAATGACAGTCTAGGGTAGACTCTGAGAAATCTTACTATACAGAGTTTCTGGAAGTGTTCGAAATGAGAATTTTGAAATTTACACTTTTCCTGGATCCCTAAGAGGAGGTAGCTGTCGGAGGGATTGGGGGAGGCAGGAACCACCCACATTCCTTGACTGTCTCCGACACTCCTATAAATTGTGACCAAGAAGTTTTTCCAGAAAGCCGTAAGCCATGGAGGGGGCGGGGCAGAGTGTGTTCCATCCCTGTTCTTGGTAATAGTAGAAATTAATTCTGTGTCTCTGAAACTAGGTAGTGTCTCCACATAAATGACTGTGAAGTGTGTTGGTATTTGTTTGTTTTGAGACAAAGTTTCATTACACGGCCTTGACTATCCAGGAACTTGCTGAGCAGGCCTCCACCGAAGAGACTCATGCCCCACCTTACTGGTCTTAAAGACCTTCTCCACACCCGTCATATGTGACATTTGATTTGAATATAAAATCAATGGCACGTGAACTCCTGGAAGCAAGATGGGAGCAAATGATTACACGGATGACTGGGGGTGAGAGGGAGGGGAAGAGAGAGTGGGGGAGGGGAGAGAGTGGGGGAGGGGAGGAAGGGGGAAGGAGAGCAGCAGAGCGGGCAGCCAGCACCCGCACCTGAGGCTGGAGGGACGAAGCCAGATAGCTTGCCAATCCAGAAGCACACTGCAGCTACAGAGAGGACCTGGGTTTGGGGAGAGATGCAGAAGCCGCCAATGGGCGTGTGTGCAGACGCAGGGCATGCTTCCTCCTGTCCTTCCCACAAGCCATTGTCAAAATGTCCCCTTAGCTGTACCAGTAACCCTAGCCAGCATCCTGGGAAGAACAGCTTTCAGTGCCAAATCTCAGCCATTCGGAGCTGGAGAGGCCTTTAAGAACAGGCCTGGGGTCAGTCAAGACAATCTGTCAGCTCTGTGGGTCCTCCAACACCCTCCCAGGCTCAGGGCAGCCTTCTTCCCCCTCGACCTTTGCTCTCTCTCTCCTCTCTCTCTCTCTCTCTCTCTCTCTTTCTCTCTCTCTCTCTCTCTCTCTCTCTCCTCTCTCTCTCTCTCTTCTCTCTCTCTTCTCTCTCCTCTCTCTCTCTCTCTCTCTTTCTCCTCTCTTTCTCCTCTCTCTCTCCTCTCTCTCTCCTCTCTCTCTCTCTTCTCTCTCTCTTCTCTCTCCTTTCTCTCTCTCTCTCTCTCTCTCTCCTCTCTCTCTCCTCTCTCTCTCTCTCTCTCTCTCTCTCTCTCTCTCTCTTTCTCCTCTCTTTCTCCTCTCTCTCTCCTCTCTCTCTCTCTCCTCTCTCTTTCTCCTCTCTTTCTCCTCTCTCTCTCCTCTCTCTCTCTCTCTCCCCTCCCCCCTCTCTCCCATCCCCCCCATCTTACTTTAATACAAATCCTCACCATGTAGCCTTGGCTAGCCTAGAATTCACTATGTAGTGGCCCCAGCCTTGTCTCTCTGTAAACTAGAGAAGATGGACCTATATTCTAAATAAGCTACAGACTACAGATACAGAGCTCTACTTGGAGCCCTCTGTGAGCGGGTGGGTTAGACAGCATCTACATTGAGACATGACTCCACAGGTACTCAGCATTAAGTCCAGGCTCAAGTACCCCTTCCCTAAACCCCATCTAAAACAACCAGGATCCCAAGACCCAAGGGGAACTGAGCCTTCCCTTACACACATGCACGCTTTGCTCTGTGTGTCCAGGACCCTGTGCAGAGAGACCTCAGGCTCTGGGTGGCGCCCTCCCTGTTCTGCTCTTAGTGGGGGTGGGCTACTCTTATAGCATGCCTGTCCTTAGGCCTAAGGCAACCGTGTGCAAGGGAGGACACAGCAGTCTGGGAAGACCCTCAGGATGACGCTGTGGGCTCGGTGTCCTGTGCCTTACACAGCCCAGTCCCAACACCCGCGTCACGGAGGCTGGTTCTCTATGTGAACAGCCTTCCAGTGCTGCAGAGGTGTCAAGCTGCTGAGGGGACAGATTTAGCCAGTTTTAATTATCACATGTGGAAAACTAAGGTACCCCTGCCCCTGGGCCTACAAATGTCCCCCAATAGGCTTGTTCTTGGAAGAGCAGGTCGGGCTGGCTGTGGGTAAAAGGGAGCCTCAGGCAAAAGGATCAGATTTCAAGGCCTGCCTATGTTACAAGATGAATTCAGGGCCAGCCTGAGCTACACAGTGAGACCATGTCTCAAAAAAACGAACAACAGACAATAAAACAATCAAGGAAGGGATAATGTATCTCTCAAATTTTTAAGATAAATCACAAATATTCCCACCATGCACAATCTTGACAAGCTGGTGGAGTGAAGGCTATGTTGACTAGCCTGATCTAATAACACACGCCTACTGTATAGACTACGGATGTCAAAACGGCATATTGTGCCTGGAAGAATAGATTATTTCTCAAATGTAAACACATAACTTTGGGCAGGGGTGTGCGGAAGCGACCGGAAGCTGTGACAGGGCTCACATGAGGAGCACCAGAGGGAACTCTAGGACCTGGAGAGCACCCCTCAAAGCTTTGGGGACAGCAAACTCTCGGGTGTTCTAAACAAACGTTTGCTGAGTGTGACAGGCTTGGCTCTAAGCATGTTTCTCACATTGGCACACTTGATCTCTCAGTGAGGCAGTAATATCGGTTCTACATGTCACAGGTTAGGAGGCAAGACAAAGAGGTGCCCTAGAAGGTGACAGAGCCCAGGGTACAGATGAAGAAGTCTGAGTCCAGCCACGACATTTATGTGTACATGGTGCTACTTTCTAGGCCATGAGGGTCAGTATGAAAAGTTGTGTGTCAGTGGCTTCATCTCCCTCCTGAAGTATCTGGTCCCTTGCTACTGACCTTTCTTTCCCATTTAGCTTTCTTCTTTCCTCTCTTCCTCCTTCCCTTCCTTCCTCCCTTCCTTCCTCCTTCCCTTCCTCCCTCCCTTCCTCCCTCCCTTCCTTCCTCCCTTCCTTCCTCCCTCCCTCCCTTCCTCCCTTTCTTCCTTTTTATAGCACAGGCCACCCTAGGACTCACTGTAATGCAAGCTGGCCTCAAACTCAAGTTATCCTCCTGCCTCAGCCTCCAGAGTGCTGGGGCTATAGGTGTGAGTTCCTGAGCCGTCCTATCTTCCTCACATAGAATGACACTGGTAAATGTTCCCTTCCTCGTCCTCCCGCAGAGTCACACTGCCCTACCACCTTGTCTTGCAGCAGCAGACTGAAACTGCAGCCTGTGTTGGAGTTGCCTGCCCTATTCTTCCCTGTGAGATCCGGACTAGGAAATGAATTTGCCCACCACTTGTACCCAGAACAGTCTCAGTAAAAATTCATCCATGTGGCAGCCAGACCCTTTCTGAGGTGATGGATACAGGCTCAATGCAGGAGGCAGTGATGGATTTAGGCTCAGTGCAGGAGATGTGGTGGATGCAGGCTCAGTGCAGGAGACAGTGATGAATTTAAGCTCAGGGCAGGAGGCAGTGATGGATTTAGGCTCAGTGTAGGAGACAGTGATGGATGCAGGCTCAGTACAGGAGGCAGTGATAGATGCAGGCTCAGTACAGGAGGCAGTGATAGATGCAGGCTCAGTGCAGGAGGCAGTGATGGATTTAGGCTCAGTACAGGAGATGTGGTGGATGCAGGCTCAGTGCAGGAGGCAGTGATGGATGCAGGCTCAGTGCAGGAGGCAGTGATGGATTTAGGCTTAGTGCAGGAGGCAGTGATGGATTCAAGCTCAGTGCAGGAGGCAGTGATGGATGCAGGCTTAGTGCAGGAGGCAGTGATGGATTCAGGCTCAGTACAGGAGTCAGTGATGGATACAGGCTCAGTGCAGGAGATATTTTAGTTTTATTCCAGGTACTGAAATACAATGTGTCCAGCAAAACAGAAGACCAAGAGGGTGTCACCCACAGAATGAGTGGCTCCACCCAGGTGGGGCTGCTAAACTGGATCATCCAGAGGGACTGGAGTTCAGCAGACAAGCTGAAGGAAAAGGACTGAGAACAAAGTTCAGGTGGGTGGAGGGTGCAAGGGCATGGGGTGTCCCAGAACCTATGAGGTGGCTGTTGGCCAGATTGCATTGTGGAGGGAGGTGCTGAGGAAAGATCGACATCCCAAAGGAGAGAGGCTCCATGAGCCCCGTGCTACAGTGTGGCCCCGGTGAGTTCATACCGTGTTTCAGCGACAGTCCTTAAATTCTCACTCTGCCAAGGATCTGTCTAGACCCTGTTTGTCAGAAACTGCTGATTATTCCCCCTAATGCTATTGATCACCAATGTCCAGAACAACAAGGCTTTGGCAGAGCGCTGAACACCACCAAAGACTTCTATTGGGTTCTGATCAGACCGATTGTCCTCAGGGTGATGGAGTCCATTGAAGTCAAGTTGTAAGAAGAAATACATCTAGCTCACACCTTTCCAGTTTGGTCTCCAAAGAAGGCCCTGCCCACCATCTTGTGAAATGTAAGTGTGCCGAATCACCATTATCTGTCATCTCTGTGGCCCCATTTGAAGAAGAGAAGACTGACTCGCCCCTCATAGCTCTTTTGGGGAGCACACAGGGTTTGCTGGAGAGCAAGCCCAGCACCTGTGTTTGTATTATCAGATACCACCACACCCAGAATCCTCCCGCTCTCCCAATCTGGGACTTCTGCCCATTCTGTTCTATCGGGCTGCCTCAGACTGGCTGTGGTGTGTGAGAAATGAGCAAAGGTGGCTGAGCAAGCTGCCCTGATGCCCTGCTTCTCGGAGTGCTTAGCTGCTGTAGCTCTTCATGCCCATCTTTGCCTCAATGGCATTCTGACCTTTCCCATTCTGGAACATTCCAAAAAGAACAAAGAGGAGCCACAGCTTGGCACTCACACCCCCCCCCCCTCTCCCTTCCTCCCTCCCCTCTCTGGTGTTTGTATTGCACACACTAGGAGCTTGGTCTTGGAACAAAGGAGTGCCACACCCCTGTGTTTAGTGGACAATTGTAAAGTTTTGACCATCTCGGGACATGACTGCATAGACCCCATACATATGTAACACTTGCAGGGTCCGACAGGGATGAGGGCCAGCACACTGTGCACTAAGGTTGGCCATTTTGTCCTGATTGGGAGAAAGGAGTTCCAGGAAGACATCACAAGTAGGTGTATGGCTGGAAGCCTGCGGACCTGAATAATCACCTTCCTACCTCCGAGCATGTCTCCACATCTATGGAAGTCATAATTGTGCCCACCTGCTATGGTTTGGCTCTAAAACACTCCCATAGGCTCATGTGTGTGAACAACTGGCCCCCAGCTGGTGGCACCGTGTGGGGAGTGTGGACCCTTTGTCATGGGACCCCATTAATGAACTAGGTCGACTAGGGCTGGCCTCTGAGGTCAGGCCTGTTTCCAGTTTGCCTCCTGACCGCCATAATGTGAAGAGACTTCATCATAAGCTCCAGGCTGCTGCAGCCATGCTCTCCCTACGACGATGGGGAGACACTCCGAAATGCTCGGGAATTGTAAGCCCAAATATACCTCTTCCCCCAGAGAAAAGCATCACATCCCCTCCCCCAGTAGCAAAGGGTAGAGATGGTGAATGGAGAAGGCTTGGAGCCATAGTGGATGGTGCTCAGTTGGTGTCCAGCTTTTGGAGTGTAGGATTACAGCAGCCACCTTGCAGGATTCCCAAGCCCAAAAACTAAGGGCACAGCATGAACAGACTGGTGGGGGGGTTGGGGGGGATGTAGCTGTGGGCTCTGAGCTGTGGTCGTCATAGGTTTACCCGATGCCAACCCTTGAGTGACCTACAAGGAGGCAGGCACTGGACTCCCAGAGTCCCAGTTATTGTCCCACCCTAATTATAACCACCTAGGTGTGGTGAGTCAGAAACTATAGGGTTAAATGGCTGGAAGAACCAGGTTTAAAAGGCACCTTCAGGAATTGGGCTGGGTGACTTTAGAGGTGCTTAAAACATGGATGGGGAGGTGCCAGGCCCCAGAAATGGCATGTGTCCCAAGTAGCTACAGCTTCCTGCACGTGTGGTCGGTCACCTCCCACACCCCTGTGCCACATCCTCCCACTCAGCTCCAGGTAAACAGAAGGAAGACACAGAGTGCCTAAAGGAGACGAGAAGAGAGAGGTGTTGGTGGCCATGTCTCTGTCCTACGCTGCTGCAGGCCCGCACTGGAGAATGCATTTGGTCCTCACTGTATGCTTGGAACAGAGGTTCTGTGATTGCCCCTCCCCGCCCCCCAGCCATAACTGAGCGAGTGGCAGAGATTAGATCTGGCATTTTGGAAGCTCGTTCTACATTTCTGTCCCCTCCCCCCGCCTGAGTATAATAGAAAGTTAGAGATGTAGAGGCGTAACCAGGATAAATCACCAGACTCTAGGCCCCAGATTGCTTCCTCTGGTGTTTCCAAGTAAAAATAACCCTAGGTTCTCCAGTGACTAGATAGACTGGTGTGGGGCTTCTAGAACTTCTGGAGCACAGTAGAGGCAGAACAGAACCCTAGGAACCTTCTCATACACATGTGCATATCTGGGCATGTATGTACACACATGTACCTCCCACTTCTCCTGTGTCTGGGCTATAGGCACAGACCTTGACCCCTGGAACCTTAAATCTACCATTTTATCATGGTTAATATATATATATATATATATATATATATATATACACACACACACACACAAGTCCTCTTAGCCACTTTTTAAAGAGTACAGTTTATTGGTGTAAAGTTTATTTGTTCAATTTTTATTTCCTTATGTATATGTCTGAATGCTTTGCCCACATGTATGTCTATATACCATGGGCATTCCTGGTGCCCATGGAGGCCAGAAGAGGGTGTCGGATCTCCTGGAACTGAATTTACAAATGATTGTGAGTTGCTATGTGGGTGCTAGAAACTAAACCCCAGCCCTCGGAAGAGCAGTGCGCTGCCCCATTGAACCTTCCCTCCAGCCCCGGTACTGTAACGTTTAACTGTAGTGTTAGGTATCCAACCTCAGAACACTTTCTTCTTGCCAAAGGAATCGAGTAATATTCGTCTTCTTTATACTTCTTATCTCTTGAGAATAGCTCTGAGTTTGCCTTTGCGGCTAGGTCGATAGGGAGAGAGTTCTTAAGGTTTGAGAAGTGACATTCTAGAGGGAAGTTTGAGGGTGTAGGGAGAGATTCTTGGCTTCTTCAGTGTATCCGTTTTGATTCCTTACAAGGGAAGATTTTAAGAATCCTCAGTGCTTCTCTGTGCAAACAGCGGAATGCTGAAGTTTGCCAAACACGCCTCTAGACACAAAGAGACTTGAGCAAGGAAGGAGGATGTAAGTAATAGAGTCACAACACTACTGGCTTCCTCCGGTGAGAAGAAGGAAGTAGGATGTGGCCAGCCCAAATGGCCCAGTTTGTCAGTGACAACCCAGTGGGAAGACACGGGGTTGCTGGCCGTGCTCCAGGCTCTCCAAAGATGTCTTCACCACCAACATTATCTTCTCCATCGCTCAGACTTTAAAATGTGGTGACGCTGAGCCCTGGGGGTTTGTGGGGATGTGAAACAGAAGCCGACCTTCAAGTTCAAGGTTGACCTGAGGTCTGAATCTTCTTTCTTCCAGCCTGACCTCAGTCATTTCACATGCTCAGAAACGGGGTGCCTTGTCTACCCCACTCACCCTTTTGGTTCTCTTGTGGACTGGTTCTCCAGAAAATAGACATTGGGGTGAGTGACTGACGGAGGCCAAGCTCCCAAAGCCAAAGCAGAGCAGAGAGGAAACCAGAGAGGGCCTCAGAAAGCCTCGGAGGGCTTACCTGAACCACTGGGACACACTTGAGCCATCCCTGCTGTGGGCCCGTCGCCCTTAGCAACCTGCTCAGGAAACATCTCACTTCTGTGGTCCATGACGGTAGGTTCTGTGGGTCTGGAAGTACTGATGCCCAGGAGGGGACATGTTCATTAGGTACAGAGCTCCTCAGACCCTTAACCTGTGGTAACCAGGGGTTTCTGGGGGCTTTTCCATCAACAATCCATCAGGCCAAGATAGACTTCTCCTGGGAACTAGGTATAACTAGTCCTGAAGGGCAGAGGGAAGGTAGAGCCCTGATCAGACCTGGATCACTTCCGGAGGGAGCAGCCAGTGGACATTGAATCAGCCAGGTGGCTAAGAGGGCAGAGAAGGGAGAAGTATTTTTGCCCCAGGGGAGCCACAGCTGGTGAAGACTGACCTCCTTGCTGTTGCCAGTGCCTAAGACAAAGACCTCATAGAAGGAGAGTGGGCTCATGTACAAAGTGTGAGGGAACAACCCCTGGGCCCCACCTAGGCCCCCTTGGGCCACTTTGCTGCCTGTGTTTGTACCTGGTGGCAGTGTTCTCTGCTGCCCGGCTCACCCTTCATGCCAACTGTCCTAACTCCAGGCTTGCCGTGTGGCTGGGCTGAGAGGAGAACAGAGCAGGTCAGGTCAGGGTCACAGGTCCCCATTCCCAGAATGCAACTCCAACCTAATCCCATAACCCTCCTGGTAGGAATGAAGATAATCTATTGAGAACTGTGCCCTTCCCTCCGGCTATCAGATATTGAAACAAATGACCCCAAGATCGGAACTTCCTCAAGAATCTGATGCTGGGAGAAGAGGCTGAGGCCTCAGATGCCAACCAGAGCAGGATCTCATCCCCCAGAAAAATATTTCACACAGTAGCAAACCATCTAACTACCTTACAGAAGAGACGGAAGTCAAGACTACGATGGTCAATGAGAAACTGGCTCACACCTTGGCCAGTTGTATGCAGCTCTTGCCCTGTCTTTAAACCCAAGTCTCATGTGGGGACCCTGAAGGCAGACTTGGAGAGGACCACTGGGCCCCTCTGTCTCCACTTCTTCCTAATGTGGGCACCCTGAATAAACCTCCTTTCTCTGCTTTCTCCTTTATCTGTCTGCTAGCTAATTGGCCTATTGAATGAAGCCAGGCAGGGGTTGAGGTGGATGGGGTGACACACATCTTTAATCCTAGCAATCAGGAGACAGAGGCAGGTAGATCTCTGAGTTTGAGGCCATCCTGATCTACAGAGTGTGTTTCAGATCAGCCAGGGCTACACAGAGAAACCCTGTCTCAAAACAAACAAAACTCAGCAGTAGTAACAGTCATAATCATAATTAATAAAACAACAACAACAACAATAATAATAATAATAATAATAATAGGTCTCTTAAGGACTAGTGACCAAGCAGGGCTGATGAGGGACACCAGGGTCCAAGCTCTGACCCTAGGAACTCAGGTAACAATGACACAGGTGGAGGAACGCTAAGGTATATATAGGTCAGGCTTCTGACCCACAAGTAGCTCCAGAGACCCCACCCCCACTCCAAATGCTGGTGTGTGTCAAAAATGGACAAAAGGTGGAAGAGGGCCAGACAGGGTGCTGACATTTGTAACAAGCTTAATTGCAAGGCTGGCTTTCTTAAGAACAAGGGTCAGCAGGAATAATGGGCAGACTTTGACCTGAACTGGACAGGAAGGAGCCGTTCATTCAGAAGGGAAGGGATCTGAGACAGTCCTCCTTCTAAAACCCTCCCTCTGGCATGGGAGAGAAGAAACCACTGGAGGCCTTTTCCAAAGCACAGCTCAAACACCCCCCAGACAGTAAGGTCCCTAAACCCAATAGGACATACACACCCCATACCAGAAAGAGAATTGAGATTCAAGACACAAAGAGTTATTTTTCTTCAAATTACACTTCCTTGGGTTTTGCCTGGGCTTGGGGTTGTTTTGAAGCTGGCTTTAGAGAGCTACCTTGTTCATTAGTGAGTTCATTCACAGCTTCCTCAGGCCACTTAGCCGGTCTGGAACCCTGCTGTGCAAACAGGCCTAGCACGTGCAAGGCCCGTGCTCCTCCCCAGCACAGAGAGGAAGCAGGCCTCCTTGATCATCAAATCAAGGCAAACATAAATGAACAGGAGAATGTGGTTTGTGGTGGGTCCTGGAGTCCTGTGATCCTGACCAGTAGGGAAACTGAAGGAGCTGATTTCCATCTAAAGAGGTGTTAAAAGGGGGAGTTCAGGCCTGAAAGCTAAGTCTGACTGGAGAGGGGATGGCGGGAGTGGCCTTCCTGGGCAGAGAGAGCAGCCTGTGTGCAATGCTGGGATTGGGGACAATGGGGGCTGATCAGAGAATCAAACTTAAGCAAACAAACAGAGCTGACTCCAGTTTCCCGTGGGGCAGGTTCTGTGTGAACACAATGAGGATGTGTCCCTAAAGCAGCAGGACTGGCCAGCCTGGGCACTGTCCTGTGTCTGACACTTGAAACAGGCAGAAATAATCCATAGTTCTGATAAATGATGAGGCAGCAGAATCCTAGGGGCCACAAACAGGCCACCACGTGGATAGGATCCCCATGAAAGGCTTCAACAGAAAACTAGGGAAAGAAGAGACGTTTGTTTGGTTGTTTGGTTGTCTGGTTGGTTGGTTGTTGTGAGTGGGTGCTTTGCCTACATATATGTGTGTGTACCACATGAATGCCTACTGCCTACTGTCCTCAGAGACCAGAAAACGAATTCTGATCCCTTGGACTAGAGTTACATCTGTGAACCACCATGTGGATGCTAGGACTGAGCCCCCAACTTTCTGAAAGAGCAGCCAGTGCTCATAACCATTGAGAAAGTGTGAAGGACTAACTGTGGTGGGGTCCGTACAGGTCTCACAGTAGAGGAGGTTGCGTCCCCAAGGAAGTAGGATAAGTTAATTCGGCAAAAGGTGGGTCGGAGTCTGGAAGAGGATATTCTAGGCATTGGACATAAGCAACACTCCTGTGGTAGGAACATCAGAAAAGTTAAAAATTTGGAGTCTGGGGTACGGAGAACATAGAGAGCAAGGGGATACCATTAGATTTAAACATGTCTTACTCCTTTATGGGAGATTGTCTTAGTTAAGGTTTTACTGCTGTGAGCAGACACCATGACCAACTATTATAAAAACATTTCATTGGGGCTGGCTCACAGGTTCAAATGTATAGTCTGTTATCATCAAGGTGGGATCATGGCAGCAGCATCCAGGCAGGCATGGTGCAGGAGGAGCTGAGTGTTTTGCATTTTGTTCTGAAAGCAGGTAGAAGACTAGCTCCAAGGAAGTTAGGATGGGGAGAGGGTCTTAAAACCCACACCCACAGTGACACGCTTCCTCCAACAAGGACATACTCTCTAATAGTGCCACTCCCTGGGCCAAGCATATTCAAACCACCACAGAGACAAACTGAGCAAACATAGAGGCTAGTGAAAAAAAAATGCTCATGAGAGCTTGTGGTAACCTGGACCAGGGCTGGGCAGTGGGACCGGGGAGATGTGCTGGGCTTGAGATGTGTTTAGCATATAGGTTGGCAAGGAGCCAAGAGACCAAGTGGGGCATGGATGTTAACAGGAAAAGAGAAACTAAAGGCTGAGACTAAGAGAATCCATGGGTATTTGGAGCTATTCATCAGTTTAGGGTACCTCAGAGAAGAGAGGGTGACAGCCAAAAAGTGGCGACTCAGATTTCAGACAATTTGCAGAATGGGTTCAGGAATTAAACCTTCTTGTTAGGCAGTATAAAACACACAATCCACGTATTTTACTTACAAGCTGTAAGCCTGGGTTGAGCAGGTTTTGGAGCTGTTCTAACTTACATCCCAGCCACATGTCCCTTGTTACCTGCTGTTTCTCCTGACTACATGCCCACGGTCCATCTCCTCTCATGGCGACCTCCTCCACCTCCATGTTCCCTTTTCTCCCCTTAGTCTCCTCTGAGACTCCTCAGTCGATCCTCAAGTCTGACCTTTCTCCCTCCACTGCCCAGTCACAGGCTCTAGCCTTTCATTGACAGGTTAGAATGGGGAGGGAGGTTTACATAGTGTCACCTGGTATACTTGAGGATCTGCTTGTGGGAGATTTGGGAGCCAGTACTTAGCATTAAATATATAGCAGCATCAGACCAGCCCACTACATTTCTTTTTGTCTAAATAAAAAGGCTCTCTCTTATAGTAATAAACAACATAGAACAGAAACAATTATGAAAACTCTTAGGTAAGAATTACATTTTAAAAAATCTAGTCTGTTTGTATTTGGCAACTCAGGAGAAAGTATTTTATTATCTATCCTATCCTGGTGAGTTTAGAGTTCTGTATCTAAATTGTTTTCTACCCTAACTTGTATTACCATTCTAAAAACAGCTTTAGACCTAAAACATGTCTTCTCATTTCTTAAACATCTTAAGCTTAACTGTGAGACTATAACTATCTAGTCTTCAACCCTATCAAAGACTTGAAAAGCAATAGATATTATCTGCAAATGTAGAAAGGGCAGGCAAGCACTTCCAAAATTATAAAAATGACAGATAGTTGGCTGCCTGAGAAGCTGCCTAGTATTCTAAAACTTTGGAACATCATCTTCAGCCTTTTGGCCCAGAATACTTGACAGACCTTTTGTGAAGCAGGAATTATGAAGGACCTGTTTTGACAGAGCTTGGCAGTCAATTTCCCTGTGTCCAGTTGTCGTTTCTGGACAGCGTTCTGCCTGCAGAGAAGAGGAGGGCATTTTCTTTGCCTAGTGACCAGGTCGTCACAATCGAAGCCATCTCCAAGTGGAAATCCTTCAGTGTTCATCATCTCCTCCCAAGTCAAATGGGTTGCTGTCAGAAGCTGACATGCCTCGATGTCAAGGAAGCTTTAAATTAACTTTTTAAAAAATCTCTAAGTGCCATATTTTGTGAGTCTCTGAGGTTTTTGAAGACCATAACTATTTGTAACCATCCCCTTAAATGACAATATATCTATAGCTCAACTTAGAGAAAGAGGACAACAGTCTTTTTGTATTTGTTTCTTGTTGAATTGGAGTGAAAAATTCTTTTTTTGGGGGGTGGGGGCTGAAAGAGATTGGGAAAGTGTTTAAGTCAAAAGAAAGCTAGCTAGCATTTGTCCATCTGTGGATGCTGTGAAAGTTCATTAATTCTTTATTGGATCAGTCTGGAAGGCTGAGCAAACTGAGGTCACCTGGGTCAGTATCCCTCCCTGAAGCCATTCTGAAAGAAGTCTCTTAAAAAATCAGCTTCAGGACTGGAGGGATGGCTCAATGGTTAAGAGCACTGACTGCTCTTCCAGAGGTCCTGAGTTCAAATCCCAGCAACCACATGGTGGCTCACAACCATCTGTAATGGGATCTGATGCCCTCTTCTGGTGTGTCTGAAAACAGCTGCAGTGTACTATAATGCGTAAAATAAGTAAATAAATCTTTAAAAAAAAAAAAAAAAGAAAGAAAGAAAGAGAACTTGTTTCTTAAATAAATAAATAAAGGAAACATTATGAGAGCTGTGTGAGGCGGGCCAGGCATCCTCAAGGGTCACCTTGTCAGGGCTGTGCATTTAGCCAAAGATGATTTTTCTGTTTTGTGTTTGAGTAGATGAAAGACATTTGTCTTTTTTTAACAGTTAGTTTAGACTGTATACCAGATTGTAATATAAATTTTCACCTATATCATTTAAAAGAATGGTATGAAAAGTTGTAGGCTTTACTTTTTCAAAATCTACTTTTAATAAGGGTTCTTAAATGCTTAAACCAGCCTTTCAGACCACCGCTCATCAGAGGTAGTGAAAAAGAAAGGTTATTAGGATCTGGGGGAAGTAAACCTATTTAGAAATACTTATTTGGAGTAATCTGCATTGCCGGGATATCAGCCGTTGGGTTCACACAAATCGGCAATGGCAGCTCGATCCAGAAGAAGTATCAAGGCTCTGTTTAGAAGCAGTTCCTTGGGGCAATTTCAATCTCCAACTGTCAGGACACCAGCAGTGCAGCTCAGTAGTGTGAGGATTGCAAACATGAATCAGCAGCAGTGGCACGGCCCAGCAGAAACTGCCAGGCCTCCACCAAATCCAGATGAGTCAGCAGGAACGGGACTAGGAGGGACTCCAGAAGTTCTCTGCCGTGCCTCTCAACAAAGTGAAGATCTTTAAAGACTAAGACTTGAAATCAATAAGCAAGTCCGCCATCACTGTCACTGGGTCCTATTTATACTCCCTCCAAACACCATGTGTCCTCCCACAGGTCTTGCCTCAGCAAAACACCATGTGAGTCTGTCTTAGCAAAACTTCACTTGAGTCTGTATCAGCTGACATATTCAGAAACTTCCACTTCGCTCTGCCAATTAGCCTGAGTCAGAACACCACCAGAGGATTTTTTTTTTTTTTTTTTTTTTTTTTTTTTTTGGTACATTTTTTCTATGAAGTCAGGACAAACGATGACAATTAAGAAATAATAAGGCAAACCGATACCATCCAGAGTCATCCATTGTCTGTTGGGTAATTTTATATTTATATCCCTTTTTAACATCATGCATCCTTTCGTGTGTTTAGCAAAACATCCTTTCACCTGTGTGCCCCAGCAAAGTATCATTTGCCATAACTGACTTCCCAAAGAAAACAGAAGTTTCCACTTCAAAAATTCCTGAGAATTTTGTAGTCAACAAGATCTATTGGTTTTGCAAAGACATTTTTCATATCGTATCTCAGCCAATCTCAGTGCTGTTCTCAAATTGCAGGATCAGTGCATACATTATCTGACTTATTGATCTTGCCAATCTCCCTCTTTAGTCTGTAGCCAAGACCTTCACAGGGGTCTTCCCCAGTCAAATATTATTTTCAATAATTTGGATGGAAGGCATAGCTTTTCTCTTTTGAAACAAATGTAAAATCTTCCCAACGAAACAAATTTCATTTCTTCCATCCTGTAATTAGGACTTCAGTGGGCTGATCTAATTCACCAGTCCTTTCTGAAAACCATTGGTTTTTAACAATTGTATTTACCTGTCTTATTGATTTTTAAAACAGTCGAAACCATCAAGGCATCCTTTAATCTACCCCTAGGATATTTCTTATTCCTCTTTTATTCTGTAAGCATCTCCTTTAAATTTTTGTTAGATTTTTTTTTACATAATGGCTTGACCTGTGGTTAATCTATGGATTGTATGCTATATCCGGAATGGGTTTTATGCCATAATGTCTATAAAATTGTTGTATTCTAATGGACATATAGGCCTGAGCATCATCAGCTTTGATCATCAAAGGCATTTCTAAAACAGTCAATAAGTGTGCAACCTCAGAATCACCCTTTGGAATTTAAGTCAGAAGCCCATTGGAATTTCAAATAAGCACCAATAGCATAATGAATCAACATATGTTCATATTTCAATTCTTCAAACTCTACAAAATGAAACATATTTTATTCATGACATTGTTTTAAGGCAGTGTTCATACAGAGATTCTGGATTTTTAATTTAATACACTGCATCTTTATGAGTTGTCATTCTAAATTATCAAGCCTTTGCACATTTTTTTTTCCAGTCTGGAACTACCTTTTTTTTGTTGTTGTAGGTCCAAGATCCTCTAGTCTCTGTTCTATGGCCTGTAATCTAGTATCTAATTTCTCAGTTTCTTTCTTTTTTAAGTTTGTCTTATTTTGATCTCTTTGTAATAGAATACATAAAATTATAATAATTGTTCTTATGGAGAAATAGTAAGATTATACATGATCCAGATGACCTGTGGCATTGTATCTCCTTTTTATTTTTAACATAGAAGATATTTTTAATGAAATTCTGTATTTAGTTTAGAAGTTTGAGACTTTTAAGTCCCCTTGTAGCTTTGAGAAAAGGTTCTATTGGCCTGTAGGCTCTTTAGATCAAATATGTGCCCATGTTATCTAACTCCGCCCCCTTAGTTGGAGCTGTAGACGTTTATCCTCTGACTTTTGCAGTTCTCAGCTTCTCAAATTGGGCTGGGGGCCATCATTTTGCCTGACTTGCCCCTAAACCTCAGCGCCAGTGCCAGGGGAAGGCTTGAGGAAGTGCAGCTTTGGAATTAGCTCTGAGCTACCCTGCTTGTGGTTAGATGACAGTCCCAGAGAATTGCAGGTCCTCTGCAAGGTACAGTGTGATTGCATTCCTAGGAATGAATTGGGAATCTGTGGTTGGAGGGAAACCCCCTGCCAGCTCTGTTAAAAGGCAGTGGATTCCCTTTATGGAGCTCACCTCCAACAGCTAGAACCCATTGGTTCGTTTGTTTGCTTTGGTTTGGTTCTTAAATCCTGGCTTATGTCTCATAAATGAATATGGAATTTAAAAGTTTGGGTTTATATCCTACATTGGGTGCCAACAGCAACAGGAATTAAACAGTTTTCATAGCCTGTATAAAAGACACACAATCCAGGTATTTTATTTACAAGCTGTAAGCCTAGATTGGGCAGGTTTGGAGCTATTCTAACTTATTTCCTGCTCAAAATGTCCCGTGTTGGTTGCTGTTTTTTTTCGGGCCACATGCTTATAGTTCATCTCTTTTCATGGCTGCCTCCTCCACCTCTGTGTCCTCTCTTCTCCCTCTGGTCTCTCCCGAGACCTCTCACTTGATTCTCCAGTCCCACCTTTCTCCCCTCACTGCCCAATCACAGGCTCCAGCCTCTTGTTGACCAGTCAAACTGGAGAGCAGGATTTACATAGCATTTCCAGGTATACATGAGGATCAGTCACTGCCGGATCTTGGGAGCCAATATTTAGCATTAGAATACATAGCAGCATCTGACCAACCTATTGCACACCCCACAGAGCAAATAGAGAAAAGGCCAGAAACCCAGAAGGGAGATTAGAACTAGAAATGCTGACCTGGGGGCTGGGGAGTAAGCATTTGTCCAGCATATGTTCACAAGCATAAGGACTTGAGTTCAGATCCCTAGAATCCACATAAAAAGCTGAGCACAATGATGTACCTCTATAACCCCAGTCATGACAAGATAGGAAACAGAGACAGGGGATGTCTGGAAGCTCACTGATCAGTTTGTTTAACTACTTGGTGGCTTTCTTAGCCAATGAGAGACCCTGCCTCAAAAAAAAATAAAAAAAATAAAAAAATTACAGGTACCTAAGAACCAATACTGGAGGCTGTATTCTGATCTTCAAATGCATGTCATGCATGTGAGTCTGGCTCTCACACATGTACACTGTCACGCACACACACAGAAAGAGAGAGAGAGAGAGTTTGGCAGTCCCTGTTGGTGTGGGGAAAGTGTGACATATAACTGTGGATAGAGATGTATCTAGGGGTGGGAAATAAGGGTTGGGGGATGGGTGTCATACAGAGGCTTGAGCAGTTATGTTGGTTTGGAAACACTGTACAGATACCCTTAAACTGACTTCTTCCATGCAAGACTCCTCAGAGCTGGTGTGGACGGAGCAGAAGGCCAGTAAGGCTGAGGGCTTTCCAACGGTGGTTGCACATTCAGAGATTCTAAATATTTCTCTTGTTACAGAACATGCCAGGACATGTCATGTACTAGATAAATCCTCCTGACCATCTGAGGTGTTAAGCAGAGCAGTCCCATCACCTGAACAATACATCATACTTAACTAACTTAACGAGACGCTTTTGTACCGTCGGAGTCAACCCGAAACGATCCGACAGAGGTAGACTTTACATCTCCATCCATTCTCAAGGCTCAGACATGTCTCACCAAAAATGACTTCATTTTATCATTATTATTGGTTTGGGAATGACTCTGTTTGCAAGTATTGAATTTTCTCCTCCTCCTCTTCCTCCCCTTCCTCTTCCTCCTCCTCTTCTTCTTCCTCTTCTCGCTGCCCTTTAAAGCTGTCACTTCACTCTTCTTTGGCCCCCATTGTTCTGCTGAAAAGTGTTGTATCTCTGCACATGCTCTGTTGTTGGGTTTCACTGAAGCTGCATTCACAGTTTTTGGTTTATGTGGTACGTGTGAATGTCTGTTTGCATGTTCACATATGTGGGAGTGCAGGCGTGTAAGCATGTGTGTCTGTTGCAGAGACCTAAAGTTAAGATTGAAGTCTTCCTTGGTAGCTATCGCATTTGAACCTACCTTTTAGTGAGTCTGGCTAGACAACTTGCTCTGAAGACCCCTTGTTTCTCTCTGCCTTCAAGTGCTGGAAGGCAGGCCCTCACACCTGCTTGGCACTGGAGGTCTGAGCCTCTGATGTGCAGGTCCTCTCCCATTTGCAAGGCAAACATGTTAGTTCTTAGGTCCTAAGTTTTCATTTGACTCTTCTCTTAAAAGTCTTTGTGCAGGCCAGAAAGTTGGCTCAGCAGTTAAGAGAATTGCTTTCTCGCAGAGGGCCTGGGTTCAGTTCCCAGGACCTACATGACAGTTCATAGCTGTCTGTAACTCCACTTCCAGGGATAAGACATTCTCTCCTGTCCTCCCCATACCACATATGCATGTAGTATACTTACAAACACGCAGGCAAACATACATACATATAAAATAAAAACAAATAAGTATTTTTAAAAGACTATATACAGGGGGTGGGGCATAGCTTAGTGGTGGAGTGGTTGCTGAGCATGTGTGAGAACTTGAGTTCAAGTCTCAGTATTAAAAAACAATAAACTCCTTTTAAAAAGACATATACATTCATGTGGTATAAAACAACATATATATAATGTGACCTCAAATTATAATGAAACTAAAAAGTTCTCTTCACTTGGTGTTTTTACTACATATCTTCTGTTTAGATATGCTTGGATGAATACATATGTAACAATCATGTTATAGTTGTCTACAGTATTCAATATAGTAGCACATTTCTTGGATTTGTGGATTAAGAACAAAAGGTTGTACCATTAGCCTGGGGGAATAGCATACTGTGGGTGAATTCACCTAATAATCCAATGGTTATTTCACTAAAGTGTCCCCATTATCACATAACACATGACTCTAAATTCTAATACTTTTCTCTTGGTTTTCAGTCATTTGATCTGAACTCTTAGTGTGCCTTGTAATGAAAGGCAAAGTAATTCCAGAGACTGTATGAAGAAACACAGTGATAGCTCAGGGCTGTCGATACGATCTCCCTCTAGACAAGATTTACTTTTGTTTATGACAGGCGGTTCCTAACAGACCATCTCCTTTAATTTAACCTGGAATAGAATTCTCAGCTAATAGACTGGGGCATTCACTAGGTTCTTGGCTCTTCACAAGAACTGAATGCTATTTTTTGTTCTTCTTAGCCCTGTAACACAGCCAAGAACTGCTACCTTGGTAATCAGTGTCTCTGTACTAACATGGGATCAGCAAATTCTTCATGGGGAAGCTGCACTTGCCCACCTGTCCACCTGCTTACCTGTCCACTTGCTCACATGTATACCTGCTCACTTGTCCACTTGTTCAACTGCTCATCTGTCCACATGCCCCCCCAACCACATGCTCACTTATCCACCTGCCCCCATCCACCTGCTCACCTGCTCACCTGTTCCCTTGCCCACCTCTCTACTTGCTCACCTGCTCCCAATCCACCTGCTCACCTACCCCATCCACCTGCTCACCTGCCCCATCCACCTGTTCATCTGTTCCCTTGCCCACCTGTTCCCTTGCCCACCTCTCTACTCACTCACCTGCTCCCCCATCCACCTGCTCACTTGTCTACATGTCCCCCTGTTCACCTGCTGCATCTGTTCATCTGCTCTCCCATCCACCTGCTCACTTGTCCACCTGCCCCTCCATGCAATACTCACTTATCCACATGTTCCCTATCTACCTGCTGACCTCTTTGTGTTTCTTCCTTTTAATGCCTCAGACTTGTCTTATTAGTTCGCTGGGGCTTCCCAACTGATGTTCCTCACGTTTTACAATTATGTCTTCTGGCTATTCTTGAAAGGAGATCTGATTAAAATTAATCCATAATGGCCAGAAGCAGAGGTCTCCCTCTAAAAAAATTAACCAGTGTGTTGCTGTTTCAGGTTTCACTTTCTGCCCTTTGGTAACTTTATTTTAAACCTCAGCTTCAGTGACTATAATGAAAATTCTCAAGGTAACAAAAATAACTGAGATTTATTATGGTATTATTTTTCAAGCCTTGAAGTCTTTTAGAGGGTCTCACTCTATAGCACAGGTTCTCCTAGAACTTCCTGTATATCCCAGAATGGCCTCAAACTCACAGCAATTCTCTTGAGTATTATAGGGTTAAAGGCATGGGCTACTATGCCTGGGTCTGAAAGCTTTTTTCAATTAATTTTTAAAATTAGCATGCAAAATAATGGTTTAATTATGACACTTTTATAAATGTGCATAATTATATTTTGTTTATATTCAGCCTGCTTGTTCTCCTTCCCACAGCCCTTTCCTCCTCCCAAATAGTTCCACATAAGTTTTCATCATTCATGCACACGTACACACACACATAAACACACACAAAGGCAGGCACAAACATACATACAAATTCATACTCACACATAAACACACACACACACAAAACCACTCACACACACAAACACGATCACACACACATACAAGTATACATACACACACCATATGAGCATAACACATTAAAGAAAACTAGCCCTGAGGCTATAGCTCAGTTGGTAAAGTATTTGCCTGGCATGTTCAAGGAGACCCTGGGGTCAATCCTCAGTAGCCCCATCCATACAAATAAAGATTCTGTGCATAAGAAAAAATGTAACATTTGTCCCTACTCCTATTGCCTTCTTTTGTTCCCTTGTCCCTCCTCCCAAACAACCCCCTTTTATTTTCATCACACACACACACACACACACACACACACACACACACACACACACGCGAGCACACATATGAACACACAGAGGCAAGCACAAACATACACACACACAGAGTCAGGCACAAACACACACCAACCCGAGATTCCACATATGAGAGAAAGTGTGATAGTTTTTGAAAACTTAATCATTAATAAACTGTGGTGTTCTGAATGAGAACAGCCTCAATAGGCTCACAATAGGCTCATGGATCTGAATATTTGGTCTCCAGGGAATGGAACTCTTTTTATAAGATTTACTGAGGTCATAGTGTCTCTTCACAGCAATAGAATACTAGCTAACACACAAACTAGCACATCTGGCTTATTTTATTAAGCAGTATCTCATAATGCTTAGGGCCAGGTATGGTGGTGCAAACCTTTGATCCCAGTACTCAGCAGGCAGAGAGGCGAGTTTGAGACCAGCCTAACCTATACAATGAGTTTCAGGACAGCTAGGGCTGTTACACAGAGAAATCCTGTCTCAAAACCCAAACCGAACCAAACCAACAACCAAAATAGTACTTGTGAGTGTTTAACTCTGGACCAGGTAGCATCTCATTATGCATGAATTAATTTATTTGACGGAATACAACCAGTGGACTTTGCTCTCCATATTCATCAGTTCCAGAATTTGTTCAAGGATGGGTCATAGATAAAAGATGGCATATGATTCGGCACACAAAGCCAGTGCCAAAGAGAAGAATTTAGGTGACAGTCTTATTAGGTTCTCAGATTTGATGGAACATAGAAGCAAAAAAAGCATATCTCCACGCCCTAAGTATAACTCCAGTGGGGCCACTAGCATGCATCGGCAGACACAAAAGGCTAAGAGTGGGCATGATTTCCTCCAGCTGCGGACTTCCTGGTGGCGGTGCAGAAATGTCTAGAGCAGGGAGAAGCAATAGGAGGCTGAAGAGGAGGAGAACAGGGGACGCTCGGGAGCTGGAGTCAGCTGTCTTTGTGTATCTTGATGCTTTATCTGGATTTTGCAGACACCAAGTAATTGCTGGTCATAGAAACTATTTGAATGGCAGGAATAAAATCAAAAAGAAACAAGATTGATGCCATGGTTAAGGACACTTGCTGTTCTTCTAGAGTACCACCTACTTCACAGCACCCATGTAGGGTGGTTTATAATGACCTGTAACCCCAGTTCCAGGGTATCCAACACTGTCTTCTGGCCTCCACAGGGATACACACTCACACACACATTCATACACACTCACACACACACATACACACACTCACACACTTACACACACACATTCATACACACTCACACACACATACACACACTCACACATACTCACACACATACACACTCACATTCACACACACATACTCACAGACACACAAACATACACACACATTCACACTCACAGACACACACACATACTCACACACTCACACACACAGACACACATGCACACACTCACATACACACATACACACATACTCACAGACACACAAACATATACACACACTCACACACACATACACACACTCACACATACTCACACACACATACACACTCACATTCACACACACACATACTCACAGACTCACAAACATACACACACAGACACACATGCACACACTCACAGACACACACACATACTCACACACTCACACATGCACACACACACGACTGACACACACCCATAAACGATTTTTTTTTAAATTTAAAAAGGGAGAAGGGAATGATGGGTGGCCCAAGACCCTGCAAAGAAGACAAGGACATGTAGACGATTGCACAGAAAGGTACCGAAGCTAGGTATGGAGCCCAGGACAGTCATCCTACTTCCACTGCAGCTTTCAGCCAGACCCTCTGTGACCTGGCACTACTCCCTCTGCACACTCCTCCAGCGCAGGCCGTGAAGAGTGTGCACTCTAGTCTAGCTACCGAATGAAGTTGTTACTCTCCCTTTGTACTCCAGAGAGTTGTGTTTCCTCCAATGGGCAGCATGAAGTGGACTAGGCATAAGTACCTCATGGATGTTGGCAGCAGTTATTTAATTCAGGGTGTAGACACAATGTTATTTATTTCAGGGTGTAGAGACATTCTCTTGTGTATGGTATAGAAGCATCGCCTGTCAATAAAAAGCCGATTGGCCAATGAGCTGAGGCAGAAAATAGGAGGTGGGATTTTTGGTAGAGGGAGAAGAATTCTGGAATAAAGTCAGGCACGGGAAGAGACTCACCCCGAACCCCGAGGAGTTGGGTGCATGAAACTGGTAAGAGGTAACCAGCCATATGACAGAATAAATGGGTTAATTAAATCAGGACCTAGTCAGAAAACAAGCCCCAGCTTATGGCCTAGGCATTTGTTCATATATAATTAAGTCCCCAGAGTTATTATTTTGGGAACTGGGGCACAGATGGGAAAGCCCAGGGTTACATCAGCGTCCTGGGGTGTGTAAGTAGGTCTTACCTAGTCTTCATTGATGAGTGGTTCCTTGGATATATGGATATATGAAGGGATATAAGTTCAATCCAACGGAAGTGGTGCTTTATGGCTGGCATCCAAGCCGTGAAGGAATGTTCCAGAGTACATGGATGTGGAAGGTCATTAGCAGAGTGGCTGTTTGCACCCCACCCTGGGAGGAGCTAGGCTCTCCCAAGGTCACTGGAAGTCAACTAGCCAGAAACACTGGGGCTAGATGGGCTTAGGTTGGTCATAAATGAGGTGCCTGTCCACCCTTAAAGTCAGAAGTGCTCCTCCTCAGAGCACAGTCACCATCGTCGTCATCATCACCATCATTAAAACCTCTGCCCAGTAAAATAATTAAGGCAATGATTTAACTCATAATGTATTATGTCACCCCACATACATACATTGTGGATTTTCTTCACTCTGGAACCAAGTCTTGTGCCTGCACAAAAGCCAAGATGAGACTGGACAAGCAGCCATCTTATGTTCCAAAAGGTTTCAACCCAGTTCCAGTTCTCACTGGCTGTGTGGCTTTGGGTGGTCCTGTTTCTTTACACTGTCCCTAAAACTCTTGATCAAGGACCTTCAGTGTCCTGTCCAGGTCTAAAATGTACTATGCATGGCAGTGGTTTTAGTTAGAAGACCTGAAGTGAGTCTAGAAATTCCCACTCATGCCTGATGCATCCAGCTTTGAAACCACAGTATCTGGCTCAGTTCTCCTGAGCCAGGTTCTGGGGTGCTGGTTCCCCAGCCCCACTCTGGTCCCACAGTGGAGGTTTCTCTAATTCCTTCACTTTCAGACCCTTCCCTGATTCATGCTGCTGCTCAGAGCAACAAAGACAGTCTAGAAACTTCCCTGCCCTCTTCCTCTTCCAACTGACTTATTTTAAACTGGCTCGATCCCAAGCATTTTGTTCTCCACAGCATCCTATATGTAAAAATACCCCAGGCCCCACCTCCCCTGATTGGAACATGGCATCAGCTTCCAAACCACTGGCCAGGTCTTTCCTGGTGGGCAGGAAGAAGGCTGCTCTGTGAAGCCTGGAGTCTAAGTAAGTACTGAGAAAACAAACCATTGGCTTCAATTTTAAGCTCTGAAAATAGCAAGAGCCCAGGATTCCTGCTGGCCTGAACTATGAGATTTGTCTCCCTCTGCCTATGGAGTGGGGGAGGAAAAGACTTACCGGACCTCTGCATTCCGAAGCAGAAAGAGAGAGAGAGAGAGAGAGAGAGAGAGAGAGAGAGAGAGAGAGAGAGAGAGAGAGAGAGAGAGAGAGAGAGAGACTCTCAAGTCCCAGGAGACTAGGTCCCTGCTTGGCACCATCATCCTGATTCTGGAATGAACGGCACAGTTCTGGACCCTGTTGAATGTTCCTCCGGTTATACCTTTGGATGGATGGGTCTGGTCAAAGCTGAAGCAGTCTCTGAGAAGTCAGCAGCATATGTCCCCATTCTGTACACAGCTGATCCTGACAGATACCAACAAATGGAGCCATGCAAACAGAAGTTCCTGCAAGTTCGCTGGATGTCTAGCTGGCCCTGGGCCACTCGGATATTAGCCCTGCTGGTGTCTTCCAGCGACCTCTTCTCTTGAATGGAGGGAAGTTAACTTGTAGGGACATCCTGGCATGGAGATAACTTGCCATACCAGTGGAGGTGTGTTTGAAATTGACTATTGGCTACTCACCTCCTCCCAGCTCTTCCCCTTCCACACGTGATGACCAACCATCGCCCTCGTTGAACAATGGGGCATAAGCCCTACAGGACAGGGCTCTATGGCATGTCCCCTCTGCTGTGTGTTTGCACAGTCCCTGGGATGAAGAAAAGACTAATAGACAGACAGAAAGGCTGGGGGTCTCTGATGGAGAAGCTGCAGCACTCCAGGAGTTCGGCGTACTTAGAGTATAGCTAACAAGAAGGTTGGCAGGAGCAACAGTACCATAGACAACTGAGAAGAGAGCTACAGCGGACATTTCTGCACACTCTGGCTGTCAACGTTAGCAGCTGGACTGTGGCAGGCTTTGCTACCTCTCTGAGCCTTACCTGGGAAGATGCTCCTCCCATGGGGCTGAGGCCTTGGTTCTTGACCTGCATCGACAATTGCTCATTCACCCGGGACCAACTCCCCAATATACGGTGCCTGGCCAATACACTTTACAGCATCACGTTGCCGTGACCTATGTGCAGCATCCTGGGGGAGGCATAAAGCTATGATGCGGAGTAAGCCAACTGAGCTTAGTAGAGAAACTGACCCAGGCTTGCATGTGCATGCGTGAGTCTGCACAGAATTGGTGCTAGACCTGCAGCAAGGTCTCTCAAGTTCCTGTGGTGTTCCATCTACTGCCCCTGGGTAGCCATTACAATGAAGAGAAAGTCAGAGGGCATGGGGGTTCTGCGTTCTTCCTGCTATGGCTTTGCAACAGTCTATCCATGTTGGCCAGGCTATCTCCTTCCTGGAGACACCTCAGGTTTCTGACTTTCCTCAGGAGCATTGAACTGCACTGCAGTTTGGATTTGAGCTCCTACTGCAGCTAGCTACCTGTCAAAACAGCTGCTGAGGGGCTGGTAGCCAGGACTGAGGAAAACGGGGGTCAGGCCAGAAGACCCATAGCTGTTTAGTGATATGGTGCTTCAAAGAGAGATATTCAGCCTTGGGGACCCCCTCTCTTCTCTCCTCTTTCTTGCTTCTCTGATGCTGTGGGGGACAGAGCTGCGGGAATACTGTTGACTCCCCAGGGTGCCTCCGGTCCCTGGCTTCTTTATTTTTCTGCACCCAGGAGCCTGACAGCTGATCGTAACTACCCTCTAATAAGTCTTTCTTTGATGAGCCTTGATCTTGTGACCTTCCTGCTCCAGCCTCCGGAGTGGCTGGGGTTAGGAGTAGTAGGTACTGTTACACCCAGAAAAAAAGTCGGAGGCCAGACTATGAGCCACAGCCACTCTATGGGACAGACAGGAACAGACAGGGACAGACAGGGACAGACACTGGTACAACTTCACACCAGACCAAAGCCCAGCCCAGAGAGAAGGGAGTGTCCACAACATTAACCCCTGATCAAGAAGCAATCGGTTCCTGACAGAAAATCAGGCCTGTCAACCACACTCTTGGGACAGTCATCCAACACAAAACAGACATCATGATGTGTGTGTGTGTGTGTGTGTGTGTGTGGTGGGGGAGGGATGGCTGTTGTTATAGTTTGATGTTTTTTGTTTCCTTGGCGTTCATTTTGTTTTGGTTTTGTTTGTTTTATTTATTTTTTTATTTTCGAGAGCCAAAGAAGAAACACAGCATTGGGTGGTGAGCGAGGTGGGGAGGACCTGGGAGGACTAGACAGTGGGGAGGGTGGAGGGAATGTGATAAAAGTATATCGTATGCAGAAATCTTAAGAATACTTTTAAAATGCAGTTGGAAAAAGTCCTGCCTGTAGACAAAGGGGTTGGGGCTGAGGTACACTCTCCACCCCGGAGCCTCACCCTGTGGGTAACCGTCCCAGCCCTGACTGTACTTGTGGAGATATATCTCAATGTGGCCAAACCAAACCACAGAGTCCCCATTTGGAAGATCTCCTTTCCTAACCACCCTGGCCCAACATCAATAGCAAACATTGCCCCACAAGTGGCAAGCCATTGGCTGTAGGAACCAGCCAGGGCTCACAAACCAAACTCACACAGGAGGAGGAACTTCCCCCTGGAGAGGAAACCCACCATCAGACAAAAAAAAAAAAAAAAAAAAAAAAAAAGGAAAACAAAAGTTCCCAGCTTAAGTTTCTTCCACTGGGGCAGGGCTCCTCCTCACAGCTGGGAGGCTTGCTTCCTCCTTCCTGGGCTGGCCCTCTCATTAGGAGCTAATGAGCCCCAGATGTGCCAGCTTCTGCTTGGCCTTGTTAACCCCTTGATTTCCTTGACCAAAAAAATACAGGGTCAGTCACTCAATTTTGCACAGGACTCATCCACCATCTAGTCAGTGGGGTGCATTAATGGGTTCTCCCGGGGAGACTTGGGGATGAACAACTGGTTCACCATACTCTCTCCTGAACCCTGAGGTGTGACGTTTCTCCCTTTGAGGCCATGCAGCCAGAAATGAAGGTGGGATTTAAACTTGGCTCTAGGCTCCTTTGGGCCTCCTATCACTTGTTTGGGTAAAGTTAGATTTTTTTTTTTTTTTCAGTGCCCAGATCACAAAGATCAACACCCTTGCCTGGTGCACATACTGCAAACTTGAAAAACGGAATTCTGGGTTGAAAATAGGAAGAATGTAGAAAGGAATTGGCTTTGGACCTACACCAATGTCTTTGAACTTCAGCCACCTTATCTTCAATGTAGAGCAAGAAAAAGTATCTGCCTCCACGCAGGGATGGAGCTCAGCAGTGATGCTTGCCCTAGGATTTATGACCCAAGTTCCATCTTCAAAATAGATAGAAGAGAGGAAGGAAGGAAGTCTCTCGAATTTATTTGAAAACTAAATAGATTTATTTGGGGGACAGCATTATAAACTGTGGAGCCTCCTCAAGGACAGGGAGGTTCTGTGACCCCTGATGGATTCAAGCACATTGTTTGAGTGACATTGGACGTTTCCTTTGTAAGAAGCAGGCTCTGAGAACTTCAGAAAACTGAAACTGGAGAGTATTTTTTCCAGAAATGGTTCATCATGACTAAATCCTTTATGCCACCTGAAAGAAACCAGGTCAGGAAAAGTACACGTGGTTATGTCTCCGAGCATGTGGTCCTGCCTGGGTCACGCTTTCTGGGTTTCTAGGAGGAGGTGTGGGCGTGTCCTGGGTGTTTCTACCTGTGTTCGTTGGGGAGGGGCATCCTATGCTGGTGGGAAGGCTCCTTTCACAGTTGTTTCTGTTCCTGGAGTTCTGGGAAGAGCCAAGTAAGCCATTGTCAGAGGTCCCAGAGCCTTAGGCTAAACTCCTAAGAGAGAGATCCTTTGGGTATCAGACTGTATTACATGGACTTCCAAGTGCTCCTGATGTGCAGAAATCTTGCTCAATAGCTGAGTGCTGTACTGTGGACAAGAAGAAATAGAAGACATGGGAAGGCAACCCGCAAGCCACACTAGACCCTAGAGCCAGGTGTGGACACGGGACTCACCCACATCTAGTGACATGGATCCAAATAGAAAAGGGGACATGAGTTTTCTACTGCTTCCTGTGACAAATTGCCACCAACCCATGGTTTCCTACCAAAACCCCACACAAGTCATTGTCTTATGGTTCTGGTCTGAAGACCAGAGTGGCCCTCATCAACAAGGTGGCAGCTTCCTTCTTCTAGAACCGGAAGCCAGCCTCCAGAGGCCACCCTCATTCTACATTTGCTGCTCCACCTCTATCTTTAGTATCAATATGGTGGCAAGCCCTTCTTTCACTTGCCTTTCTTCTAGTTTTGGCTCAGGTTCTGAAACTCCACTTATGATGACAGAAGGTCTTATTTTTAATTGTTAACCCTTAATTTCCCATTGCTGCATGACCAAACATTTACGGGCTCCAGGTTTAAGACATGAACATCTTATCCTACAGAAACCCAAGTAGACGGACACTTTTACCTTTGATCCCTGAGATATCTGAACTTTAGTGTACTTCAGGATCTTGGCAGGAGATGACATTGAGCCTCTGTTAGATTTTGACTTTGCTAACCCCCTCACTCCTTCCTGACCCTCACCATTAGACACCACACATGTCATTGAATTAGGAGTGAATATATTTTAGATACCTCATTACAAGGTCTGTGATCAGGGGCTTATTGAGAAATCCTACTGGGCTCATAAATAGAACAAATCTTGGCAAGCTCCTATCATGTGCCGCTAGGCTCGAAGGCATTCACGCAACCTCTCCTTCAATCCTCATGATAGCACAGATAAAATAAATCTCCACCTCTGCTTTGGCAGTAGAAACTCAGGGTTTAAGTAACCTACTAGCAAATAGTAGGCCCTCAATGAGTACTCATAGGGCAAGTCAAATCATAGGAGTGTGTGTGTGTGTGTGTGTGTGTGTGTGTGTGTGTGTGTGTGTGTGCAGATTAGCTCTAATTCTTGTCAGAATCCTCAAGGGAGATGTTACCTGTGCCCCCAGGAAACAGACAAGAGAGTTAAACAGGGAGCTAAAGCCCCAACGATCACAGCTGTATATGAGGTCCCTGTGCCTCTCACTACAGCCCAGGTTGCAGGCCATCTGTCCTCAGAAAGGGCTGGCTGTCTTTTCATCTCACAGAACAGTTGCTATCATAAAATGACCTTTGGTTTGAATTCTATTGTTATCAGGCGCTTCTATTGTGAAGGACCTAATTGGACTACATCAGGCACGTGTGGTGCGCACCACTCAGGGACAATGTTTGTATTCTTCCAGAGGTGGACCCAGCCTTGGGCATAGCCAAAGGAGGAGGCCTGGATCCTTATGCTAAGGGAGGCATAAACAGGGCAATTAAAGCTTAAGCTACCCCAGTAGCTCTCTTTAATTACATTCTTCCTTAAATACCAACAGGGCCAACAGGGCCACGGGCAGGAAGTGGTCCATCAGGGCCCAGCCTGGAGATAGCAACATCAGAGGGGACACACACACACACACACACACACACACACACACACACACACACATCACCACCACCACCACCACCACCACCACCACCACCACCACCACCGCCACCAAAAGGACCTTTTCCCTTTGTTATATTGGTGTTTCAATCTGTACCCTGCCCCTCCTCCCTCCAGCTTCCTCTCTGCATCAGGCAGCTAATCCATCTGGGCCACTGGGATGATTGATTAATATTATCAACTTGACAAGATCTTGAGTCACCTAGCAGATAAACTCTGCCCATGCCTCTGAAGGATTATCTAAGTCATGTAAACTGAAGTGGCATCCCATCCTAACTTGGGTGCCCTCATCCCAGACTAAGTAAAAGAGGGTGTGAGCTGAGCATGCTCTCCCTTCCCTCTCTGCTTCCTGTCTGCTGATGCGCCGTGACCATCTGCCTCATGGTCCTGACACCATGCCAAAACTGTGAGCCCAAGGAAACCCTCTCGTCGTTGGGTTGTTTCTGTAAGGTATTTTATGACAAGGATGAAAACTAAATGATGTAGGCATTTTCTCAGTTGAGGCTTCTTCCTTTCCAAACTAACAGAAACTTACCCAGCACACTCGGAGAGCATGGTTGTAGTCGACAGAGCCAAGAGAAGAGATACATCACTTGATGTTCTTTCCCAGGGCACTTAAGTCTCTTCAGTCTTGATCCACAGCATGGAGAAAGCCACCTGTGAATGTGGCTCTCACCAACAGAGCCTAGAAAGAAAAGAGGAGGAGAGGGACCTTACAAACTAGCTACCTCTCATTCTTCATTAGTATCCAATCAAAGAGTTCTAATGGACTCATTAATATTTGGTTCATTTTACTATGCGTTTAGAATATAACACTTACTTAATTTTATGAGCATTGATTGGTGTTTTTGCCTGCATGTGTGTCTGTGTGAGGTGTTGGATTGCCTGGGACTGATGTTCTAGGCAGTTGTAAGCTGTCATGGGGGTGCTGGGGACTGAACCCCAGTCTTCTACAAAAGCAGTCAGTGCTTTTAACTGCTGAGCCATCTCTCCAGCCCCCTTTGTAGAGTAAGAATTATCAATTACTCATGGAGAGAGGGTCTGCAGGCATGAGACTTTGATGCAGGGTTTACTCGAAACTTGCTGAAAGGGTAGACAGGCTTCTGGGCACCCTCATGGCATCCCTGTGGCCTTGCTTCCATCTCACCAAGGATAGTCGTCATGCTGGGGTCCTGGTAGAGCCAGGCTCAGTGGATCCTGTTCTAAGGCTGACCTCTCTGTTGACTCTAGCTGTGCGTCCCACAGAGGTGTGTGGCTTGTTCCTACCCCAGCTTCTTGTCTAAGGCAGCTGTGTTGCCAACTTGCAGGGTAAGCAGTGAGAGGGTCTTGTAATTTCTCCTTTGGAGGAGTAATGTCTCTTCCTTTTGGGAGCAGGAACCAGTGAGCGCCCGGGTGCTCCTGGCTTTGGGAATACCTTGCTGAGCTTCTGGAAACAGGCTGGCTCTGAGGGCTGGTGGATAGTCTCCCCTTTCCCCCCAGGAGTGCTCAGCTCTCAAGCACAGCAGAGTAAGCTTCCACCTGCTTGTGCAATCTTGCCGTGACGAGGTCTGCACGTGTGGTTCGGAGCCAGGGAGACCAGACAAGTTTCTTCTGGGGTGATAGCATCCCTCTGGAATTCTGGGAGATGAGGAAGCCCAGCTGTGAGGTTAGGCTGCTGGCCCAGAGGCCATGCAGTCCAAGCTGGTGGTGTGAGGAGGAGGAGACTGTAGTCAGACAGGATGGACAGGTTGCCAGCCAGAGACTTCCTTATGTGGTAGGTGACAACCTAATCACTCAAAATAGCTTCCCCATCCTAGTAGTGTTAGGTGACCCTGAAATGTCTCTTAAGTCTTCCACCCTTATCCGTGACTGTCCCTTGATACCTACTTGACCCTTACCTTACCTTAGGTGCAGACTTAAAGAGGTTTCCAGTATAGAGGGAAGCACAGCTTTATACCTGTCCTTTTAAAATGCCAACATTACGTTGGTGAGAAGAGAGACTCTCCTTGTCAGTGTGTTGTGCACTGGTTGGTCCATTGGAAGACAGCGGGGTCAACTTCTGTCAAAATTACTCATGTGTTCCTTTTGGTTCAGCAATTCAATATTTGGGCACTGGTCTTTCAGAACTTCTGGGACATGTATGAGCCAACACATATATGAAATTTTTTGTTGTAGAGCTGCTGAGAACAACAATGGTTGGAGTAATCCAGTGCCATGTCAGGGGAGGCCGGGTTAAGTCAATTATGATGTAGCAACACAGCAGACGCCTGATGGGTGTAGTGTCTCACAGAGTAACCAGGATGGGAATCCTTCCATTTCTGCATCGTACCTTGTGTTACTTCCCCCTAGCTAGCTTTACATTAGCACATACTATTTGAATTCTGCATTTCTCGCTTTCCTTTTTCCCCCAAGTTCAATAGATCCATTTATTATACAATCTAGGGTGCAGACATAATGGAGAACAAAGGGAACTCACCAGCCGTCTGTGCAAAGCCAGTATGCATGAAACTTATCAAGGGTCTATTTCTACTTGTTGTACTTTACAGTCAAATAACTCATTACCTCAGGAAGTTTTAGAAAGTTGCAACCCTACATGACTAAAACCATGACTAGCTTAATGAAAAACAATCATCACTTTCTGCTCACTAAAAATTTCCAAGTTGCTAAAGGTCAAATATACCGTATCACAGCAACTCACAAGACTGAGAGGAGCCTCAGTAGGAAGCCACAATTTTAGGAAAAGCACTGAACCACGCATTTCATTTTCAGTAGCACTCACATATAGTGGGAAATCTGTACATCCGACTCTAAGTAGCCAGTTAAACGCTACATCTTCCAAAAGCAGGGACAGTATTCTTAAATGTCTTCCTCAGGCTGGGTGGAGATAGGTCCCAGAGTACAGTCTGCTCACCCTAACAGAGGTGTTAATCCTCTGACAGGAAATGAGGTACCACACGGCCCGCCTGGAACGGTGCTTCCAAGGGTGAGCACAGCTTTTGCTTCTGTAAAGACTTATTTATTTTATTTTATATGAGTACACTGTCGCTGTCTTCAGACACACCAGAAGAGGGCATCAGATCCCATTTCAGATGGTTGTAAGCCACCATGTGGATGCTGGGAATTGAACTTAGGACCTCTAGAGGAAGAGCAGCCAGTGCTCTTAACCACTGAGCCATCCCTTCAGCCCAGCTTTTGCTCCTGATGCCTTGGACAACTGCTTTTATATTATCAGTCTTTCCCTTAGGTCGATGACTTTCTGTTGGAGGAATGTGATATCAAAACCTTCAAGTTTCTGGACTAGAAAGTGCAGAACGCTCCCAAGATCTATTTTCTTTGTCAAAGGCATCATCTTGAAATGCAAACGTCTGTTTCAGTGCATTAGATACTAAAGACACCGGATCCCATTGTGAACTCTGTCCTTAACTCTTCCAAGGGCTCTACCACCTGCTGACCTTTCCACAGGCCGCCGTTTGACCTTAGTCATGTCCTTTAGAACATCCAGCATGTTGGGAACATCACCAACCCTCCGGCTTTTTGAATGATGGCCGTCATTGGTCTTCTTAAACCTGTCATCTGCCTTTTCATTTCAGTAGCCAGATTCTCTATCAGAAGATCCAGGTTGCATGAGGAGAGAACTTGGAGGCTGTGGAGAAAACTGAGGAGGAAGAGGTGGGGGAAGAGGAGGAAAGGCATCACACTTAGAATGTGGTCTGGTTCCACAGTCAGACCAGCGGTCGCCAATGACGGTGGCACTTGCTCCGTGCTGGGTCCATCACTCAAGTCAATGAAGCCAGTCTCTTTGCTCTCCCTCAGGTCCTGCATTGCAGCCATCTGAGACCAGAGAAAAGTCAGCTCATCTTCAAGGGTGGCTATCTTTTTAATTGCAGCTTCACTTACGGGAAGACCATCTGTCACCATTTTGTTCTGTCTTAGAGCAGGTGACGACAGATCGCAAATTAGTTTTGAAGGATGAAAAAGAGCAGCTTCCCTTCCTCCTTCTTCCTTTCCCATATACTATGTCGAAATCTGAGACAACTGGCTTCTTCATTTGCTACACACAAAACATCAGCAAAAGATGGAATTGTAAGTTCATGACCACCAGACTCCTTAGAGTTCACGTGCGGGATCAACTCAAAACGAGGTCTTCGGCAAGGCTCTAAGGGAAGCATTCTCCCAATAATACAAACAATACTGACCCATAGTCTTTATTTTTGACAAATCAGCAAATCCTGGTCTATAGGAGCACCAAAATATGCCAGCATGTTTCCTAATATACTCAGAATGAAGGACATTGGCGAAGCAATATAAGTACGTAAGATTATAAAAGTACATTTGCAAGTGCATTTGATATGAGCATTTTCTCTGTATTTTCCCCATGCATTCTTTGTGATTGTTGTTTTAATAGCTGTATAATATTCCTTTGTTCAGATCAGGCTCTTCCTTATTGTGGCATCTAAGATGTTAGCAGGGAGAAGTTAAGGAGACTACAAGGACACAATGTTGCCACTGCAGCTGTCATTTGGAGGTTACATAGTTGCTGTGTGGTGGCTTCATTATTCTCTGTTTCTAGTCCCCAGTACCTTCTCCCAGCGTATTATCTGATCCAGTCTTAGAATCAAAGCCACTCTACCTCCATGTTTTTAAAGCTATTTACAAGAAATAATACGTGCCTTCCATAGTTACAGCAGTATATAGTGAACCAACGGCTCACAGAAACCCCCTTGCCTTCCTTCCCCAGACTCAGCCATGTGTCTCCTAAAGTCTAGGTCACAGCCTCTCACCTTGGCTAGAAAGAGGGACATGAGAGACTGACAGTTTAGTCTTCTGAGACCTGAGGCAACTTCCTCCTCCCCTTTGACAGGCCACAGAAATGGTACTTCTCTGGGTGCCATGTTGTTATGGCTTCTTATTTGAATACTATCCTATGTTCTGCCAGAGTGCAGCCGAGGCCTGGCATCTCTAGAGGCCAGCTTTGTTCACTCTTCACTCTGGTGAAAAGTGAGGCTCATTGGTCTGGATATTTTGACAACCCGCTTTTCCTTCTTGGAGTTTCTTCTGCACACTAAGTCCCAAATATGCCCACTCCTCACTCTCCTGAACCAGAAGCCTCCACTTGTGGCCTGAGTGATGATGTCAGCTAGAATGCCCAGCCATCTGTCCTTCGGGCCATCTGTCCTGCTTGCTTACTGACGTCTGCTGGTCCAGCTCTGGTTCTATTGCGTTCCACTCTTCTGTGGCACTCATGGAACTCATTCACTGAGGGACTCAGCCAGGGCTGGGCCTGAACATTCACCCAACTTACTACGGGAAGCAGGATGTGCCAATCCAGAACAGGCACCGGGCTCTTCTCTTCAGACACAGAGAGGCACGTTTGCTGCACCCAATCTTCAGAGGCAGTAAAAGCAGCTGAGCCATTAGCATGTGCCGGACCCTAGGCAGAACCTCAGCATGCACACAACTCCTTCAGGGTTTCATGCTCACAGCATGAAGCATCTACTTCCTTTTAAAACTGTTATTTTTTAGATTTGTGTGTTTGGGCACCATGTGCACATTTGGTACCTGAAGAGTCTAGGTGTTGGATTCCCCTGGAACGAGAGTTACCATGTTGATGCTGGAAATCAAACCAGGTCCTCTTGAGAGCACCCGGTGCTTTTACTCCTGAGCCATCTCTCCAGAACCAACTTCTACATTCTTCTTAAAAAGATAATTTATTGAATTTTAAGTGCATTGGTATGAGGGTGTCAGGGCCCCTGGAACTGGAGTTACAGTTGTGAGCTGCCGTACTGGTGCTGGGAGCTGAACCTGGGTCCTCTGGAAGCCAGTGTTCTTAAACAGCCGAGACCTCTACGTTCTTGAAAAGGAAAATCTTGAGGAAATTGTGTGTGAGTGGGGCTTTCGGCCCAGGGCCATTGCTCTCTTCACTAGAGTGGACCCCATGACTGTTCCCTCTTTGCTGCTATGCCTATTCCTGGCTGAGCTGAAAGATGCCCAGAGCATCATGGGCTGCTTCCCAACAAACCCAGCTGCCTCCCTTCCTCCATGATTCCTACGAGTGGCCGTGTGTTTGGCAGCTCCATTACTGCCCAGAAACTCCATTTTCCTCTACTACTGTTCATTAAACGGCAGCTCTGGTACCCATCCAGGGAGCCTTTGATGGCTCAGAGCCTCGCTCAGGCTATCGGACTAGGAACTGTAGTAGAGACCCAGATTTTCCTTTTAAATCAGATGTGGAAGCAGGGCCAGTCACCCAGCCCTGGGTCTGCATTGGGGCAGAGCAGGGACATCACACCTAGTATATATCACAGCCAGGGCTGGGGCCAGGTCATGGTTCTCTTGGGGCTGTCTCAAGATCTGGCTACTGCCACAGAGACTCAGCGATCATTAAAGGGATTTAAATTCACTGTTGGCTGCATTCTGGCCTGGCTTTGAGAACTCAAGTCTGGAAGCAACTGGCAGTAAATGTCTCATCTTTTGGGAACAGAATCTGGATGCACAGGTAAAAATGCCTCTTCGAGTTGGATGCCAGGAGATGCTAAGGAATTTCCCTTTGTAAGGGTTCAGTCATGGGAGAAGAAACAGACTGAAAGTGGGGCTTACCCTGCCTTTTAAGACAGCTCACCTCAAGGGCCTGACTTGTAAATCTTCTATCTCTTTAAACTGGAATATGAATCACTCTATGTCTTGGGACCTTTAAACCAGTTCCTGGATTTTTCTTCCGAGTGCAGATAATTTTTATAATCTAAGAACTAAAGAAACTACCCAGACATCTAAGGATAGTTTTACAATGCTCTGTTTCTCCCCTACAGTCCTGTATCAGGCAGGACTTAGCACTGATACAGTTGGTGTTACACATTAGCACCAGAGGCCTGGAGATGGTGTTCGGTGTTCAGCATGTGGAAGGGCCCTGATGTTGGCCAATGGTTATTCACTGGACTCACTGGAGGGGGACTTCTTTAGGGCCAGTCACCCCATGAAAACAGAGTCTGATTCCTGCCTTCATATTTAACAGTTCCTCCGGGGCTCTGGTGACACCACACATCAAGCCCAGCATGAACAACTCTGTAGATGTGTTTTATTATTGTCTGCAGGTCTATGGAGATCAGGAGCGGGCTGGAGAGGAAGTTTACTAAGTTCATTCAGTTTCGAGGACAGGCCTTGGCCCCTCCCACAGGAAGACTGCCACACAGACCCAGCCATTTCTTTCCTGGGGACACAGGACAATGATGACAGACTCGCAGGCGTGAGATATAGAGTGTCATCAAAGCTTTATTTACACGCGTCATCTCCTTTACAAACTAGATTATGGTTTTAAATGGAATACACAGGCAATATCTACAAACGCACCTCCATTCCACTGGGAAGGGGCAGATTCCCAAATCAAACTGGTTTTGATCCTCGAGGAGAAAGGCGGCAGGGCTAATTCATGGCAATGTATGGTTAGACAAGGTCCTCATACTCAGAGTGCAGCCTGGCAGTCTCTGCTTTGGAAGGACGAAGGACTGCTTCACAGGTGTTTAAATATGGCCATGAGCCACACTGAATTCTAGTTTATGTGGCACAGAAGCAAGAAATCAAAACAGGCCATTCTTACAGATACTGTATACAGAGGTTGTTTTCATTCATGCAACTTCTTTTCCTTTAAAAGAAAAAAGTTAAACATGTGAAGCCCAAATGCACAAGACATTTCCCAATGTTCACTGATTCTTTTGGTCTCCTTCACACCTGCTCACATTTCCCACATAGGTGATGTGCTAGGGCAAGCACACAAGAGAAGGCCGATGGCCAGACGATAATTGTAGAGGAAAAAGTGACCAGACACACGCTTTTTAAAAAAAGCAGTTGCACACATGTCCCTAGAGTGTGGAGGAGGTCTTGTAATCATTCATGAAAGAAAAAATATGAATGAGCAAAATTGAACAAGGGAAAAGTACTCCACCCATCTAATCCGTGTGTCACACACTTGAGATTTGGTTCAACACCACTTACGTCTGCCGGTTGCTTGGGCATCTGCTCTCAGGTCCCGTTTGACGGATGTGAACCCACAGACATGTCTCTCACCTCATGCCCCGTTCCCCCTGCTGCTACCACTTCCAGAACTGGCTTCTTTGTACCCCTGTATTAGTGATTGCTTTTCTACAAAAGGTCTGCTTTAATTTAAAAAAAAAAAAAACCAAAAAAATGGAACATTATTCCGCCTAATTGTGATGGTCCCCAACTGCGTGAAGAAAAAGAAAACAAAAATCAGCTCCTATTACCTTTCCTTTGCTTTCAGAGAATAGGTAGCATTTTGTTTCCCCTTAGTCTGGGGGGACAACGGAAGGTTTGCTTTCTCTTTGCCTTATTCCTGAAGCTCTTTCCCAAGAGATGCAAGTGCTGCTTGTTCATTCGGTGGATGGAGTGCTTTAAGAAATGCTAAAGTTGTCTGTCCCTACGAACTTTAACCTGTATATGGGTTTAGAAGTTGGCTGAAGTCACACCCGAGATGGGGTGTGCCTCTCCTCAGGCTCATGCTGATCACCAACCCCCAAAGTCTGCTTTGTGCTACACCTGGCACACGCTCCTCCATTAGCAGGAGACGGAGAACAGTTCTATGTGCTTCAGCCATCATTAAGTTGCAGAGGGTACAACAGAGAACACGCCTCTAATGCAGTCACAGTTTGCCGGTGTGCTGAGCCCAGTCAGTCCGAGTGCTAGGGCAGCGGAGGCTAGCCACACGCTCTTCTCTATCTTTGGTACAAGGTTCTAGAGTCTGAAGGAAACCATGGAGCCCAAGAGAACTTCCGTGTCCGACACGGGCCTCCTGTGTTCTATATTCCTGTCACAGGTCTAAGGGCTCCTCAGGAAGGTTCACCATTTCTTTCTCATCAGTATCCCAGGGCTGGTCCTAAGCCTGGGAAGCCCACAAGGTCATCTGCTCAGATGTCTCAACAGAGCAATGGTTAAGACACCGAGAATGCTACTTGGTGACCCTGAAAGCAGGGTTCCAACAGAGGCTATACCTCTGTCAAGTCTGACTGACACAGAATCGGGCTTAGTAAGCAGCTTGGCCTCTCTGTGTGGGGAATCTGAGGGTGGCTGTGCAAATGCCCCAGCAGGCATCACTATTCAAAGTTTGCCTGAGCCTCTCCAGGGCCCGGCAGACCTTAACTCTCCACACGTTCCATGTGTGGACTCTGTAGGATTTTTTTAAAGTAAAGTAAATCAAAACATTTTGCCTCTGCTTTTCTCATCTGCTGAGGCTACTCTGGCCTCGCCTCCCCTGTTCCCACTTGAGTTTATAATCTATTTCTAGAACATTCTGTGAGACTTGGTGCCCGAAACCCAACAAACACCGGGAAAGAAAATAAACAAGCTGTGATGCCTGAAAGGAAATCCAAGTTTTAAAATGAGGGGGACACACTGGAGGGTGGCCCTTTCCACTCCCAAGGCCTGTGAACTGCACCAAGACGCTACCTTGTGCACTGGGCTGCGTCTCTCTGAGCTCAGGGCCCTCGTGTTGGAAGCCCTTGAGGTTCTCCCTTGTACCTGAGCTCTCCCTGCTCCTTCAGCTGCCACCCCAATACACCTCCCCAGGGAAGCAGCACTCTGAGAAGCCAGAAAGCCAGCCCTCTGCCTAAATGACAGCTGACTACTGAAGAATCAGGGTGTGGCTAGCATCATCAAGGAATGGAATAAGCAGTATGGGCTCACTGGCCAGCACGTCACATGACTACACGTTTTCAAAACTGGACTTTAAAAAAATGAAGATTATAAACATGTAGCAATTTGGAAAAGGCAATGTGCTACGGGCCTACCAGGACCACAACTGCATGACAATGTACAGAATCCATAAAAGGCAGGGTGAGATCAACAGGGCCATTGCTCAAACACGAGAATGCAAGCACGGCAGGAGAGACAGGTGACAATTCCAAATGGAACTCTCATTATGCGAGGGGCCATGATGGCCATCATTACCGCCCCCAGAGCCGTCATGAAGCAAAGGTTGATGAGGGGGCCAGTGTTGAGGGCAGGGGGTTTGGTGGCACCCCTGGGTTGGTGTCCAGGGCCATGGTGCAAGCAACGGCGAGAACTCAAGCAGGAAAGCGTGTGCTGGAACATTAGCCCACATTCCTAACGCCATGCACAAAGTCCCATTTTTGCACTGTACATGATAAAATCTACTGTACACACTTATGTGCCTAATGATTTTGATGCAGAGAAGAGTCTTCATATGTCACTTTGGAGAAGTATATGCTGTGCTGATCAGAGCATCGCCACACCTGCCCTTCACCTACCAAGGTGTTCCCAGCTATGTCACAGAGTCACCGACACACTCACTCTGCAGGTTGAACAGAAAGCACCTATAGAGTAACCGACACGCTCACTCTGCAGGTTGAACAGGAAGCACCTACACAGCACCACAACATGTGGGAAACAACAACAACAATGAAAATGAGATCCACAGAAGCGGAAAAGGTTTTTTTTTTTTTTTTTTTTTTTAAAAAAAAAAAAAAAAAAAGTTTAAATTGACTTATCCTGTATTTCCATGAATCACTTGAACAATTACAAACTAAGCCTATATATAGATGTATATATATATCACCTTTATGCTATTGCCTGTCACTCATACATCTAGAAAGATCAGCGTACACACAGCAAGGTTGAAAAAGAATCAAAAGATATGTATGTTTCCAAACCAGTGGCTTTGGGCCTGCGAGCGCAGCCGTGGTTTGCTGATCTCACACGCGGCTCACTGCACGCTTAACAGCTCACCAGTAACTGCACGTCTTCTAGGAAGCAAAATACACACACATTTCTTGTCTCTTTTCTCCTTAAAACTAAACCCATTAGTGGCATTTGGCAACGAGCAGAGGCTGAGCTGAGGCTTATCCTGAAGAGGCCCTAGGTCCTAGGAGCAGAGCAACACCGTCTACCGCTGAGAATGGCAGGAGGCCATGGCCCCGCGGGCAGGGCGGCCGGAGAGCGGGCACTGTGGTCCCCATCCACCGACCAGAACTGGAAACTACTGGGTCAGACGCCTGGCTCCGTTTGCTTCACCTACGCATAGTTCAGTCCTGGACGGCACGCAGGGCAAACAGTTGTGCCATTGTTCAGGTTTTAGAAAAGGATAATGTCCTACCAAACAAAAGAGGAAAGAAACCCCCCCTTGAGTTTATGTAACGTGTTAAGTTTGTGGGGTTCCACAGGCTCAAAAGCTCGTGATGCTGAAGGCCAGACTGGGAACCAATACAACACCTTCCTTCTGCTTGTAAGTGTGCTAGGGAAAGGACAGCTGACATTCTTAACAGAAAAATACTGCAGGTTACATGTGTAAAAAAAAAAAAAAACAACTCAGAGGGTTAAAGAAAACAAACACAAAATAACACTTAAAACATCCCCTAAACCATCCTGATAGCAAAACACTAGAGAATCGCCGAGGGGCTCCTGTGCTCTGAAGGGGTGGGGTGCTGATGGGTGCTGTCCACGCTGGCAGGCCACTTGCAGATGAGTTAGATTTTGCATACGTTATAGAGTTCTGTTCCACGGGTAAGGGCTTCACCCAGGGCCAGGGCTGCTAACAGTCTCGTCTGGGTTAGGAAAATGCTGTGGGAGTCACGAAGGTGTCAAGCTGTAAACGCGATCACTGTCCACTTGCTGAGATTTGGCAAAGGGTTTTCTCTGTAGGTCTTCGGTCAGTTTGAGGGTCTGAAAGAGAAAAGAAATCCAGAGTTATTGAGGGCATTCAGAGAGCAACAGGGAGGTCGCTAGGGGTTGGTCAGAACCTGCCTGTCTGACCTCGGAGCCCAGTCTGTACACTGATGCTATTTTGCGAAGTATTTCAGGTAGGAAATCTAAGGGTAACAGAGAATTAATTGTTTACCTTAGTTCCTATTATAGCTTCCTAAAGTTAAAAAGCCCAAAGGAAATGTCATCTTGCACTTTGGGATGATGATCAAGAAAGGCACACTAGGGGTGTTGTTGTTGGGTTTTTGTTAAGGGTCAGCCAGGTACAGACTGGAGTTTAGTCTACGCTTTGGAATACAGCATGCTTAAGATACGTAAGCTGGTCCCCCAAAGTAGACAGTGGTACTTCTGTGTTCTCCCCATCAGCCCAGGGGTGAACTGATCTTGCTTGGCAGCCAAAGCTTAGTGAGATTCCATGTGGGATCTTGGCTTTTCCACTGTGGAAGAATCAAGTCTTAGGAATTAGACTGTTATAAAAAGTCTTGGATTAAAAAAAAATCAATAACCATGCAATACATATAGATACTCTGATCAGTATTTTGCTAATGACATGTCTCCACAGCTGTCACAGAAGTCTTGCCACAGCATCTGAATCCAGGGAGCTCAGACAAGTTAAGAGAATTAACACTAAAAAGTATAGCCAGAAGGTCTGGACAGACAGCTTAGCAATTAAGGGCGCTGGTTGCTCTTCAGGAGGACCAGGGCTCACTTCCCAGCACCCATGTGGCAGCTCACTCCCATTCCAGGGGCTCTGATTCTCTTTTCTGACCCCTACAGGTACCACCCACATGGTCCACTTACATACATGTATGCAAACTCCTAACACATAAAATAAAAATAAATTTTTGCAAAAAGAAAAAAGTACACTCAGAGATGAAGCTACAAGAATCAAGCTGAGGGTGTAAAATCTGTTGTCTGTGGTGATCCTGCTGGTTGTCCTGGTGAGCACAGCAGGGGTAGGCATTGGAAGCAACACCATAAGGTCACCCTCCCAAGGGACACGTGACTGTGACTGAGTAACAGAAGACTGTAAGCTCTGGCTGCTCAGTGTGGTGCGTCCACCACCTCCTCCTGAACTCTAAGACTCTTCCTGTGACCTTGCAGGACTGAGTATCCTGTCTTATCTACTTTGGTGACAGCACTAGAAAGCAGAAGGAAGGTTGTTTTTCATTGGCGGTAAGAACTATAAACCGGGGAAAGAAGGCCCTTCTCTTTCTCTAGACCCCTGGTTTGGCTGAGAATTTTTCCTGGGGGAGTATTCTGTTTTGTAAAGCCACTAGACAATCTTATTTTCTGGCCTGTAACTTTGAGGGAGAAAAAGCTAAAAACGAACAACAAAACCAGGAGCTTGGCCTGGTAGAGATGACACCACTCTAAGTTTTCCATGTGGGTCCCTGAACGCATGACCCAACATGGCCTCCTTTCAAAAGGTTTCGGTCCCCGGCCCCACAATAAGGCTAATAAACCACAGTCTAACATCACTATGCCATTAATCATCAGGGGACTAAGTTCCCCAAGTCCCAATCCTGACTTTTTCTGAGTGCCTAGGGAGAACTGGTAAGGTATTACCTAATTCAGACCCCTCCCCCATTCCCTCTGGTGCCAATTACTCTGCTGTGAAAACCAGTGCATGATGGGAAGATGACACACTTCATTCCTAAAGAACAAAGGCTGAATGTGGTTCACTTTGATCCTGGGGCTGGTACAGACTGGGAAGGAAGCATCCAGGGTGTAGTGAGGTTCCCAACATGTCATCATCTGGTTAGGACTGGCCTTGGCCTTGAGATTGGAACAGAAGCCTCGCCATAGCAGTCCAAAGCCACACCAGCTACAATCCCCCGGCTGCCACACCCCCATTCCCTCAGTAAAGCCTGAGCATCTTCTGGGGAGTCATCATTAAAAAGAAGAGGCAGTAATCATCGCTCTTCCCTTCTGGAGAATGGGGTGGGGCCTCCTGTGACACTATGTGCTGGGGTTCCCTCAGGGTCTCTGGCGAGGCCCTTGGGAGGTCTGTGCAGGAAGCTGCCTCTGTGCCTATGGGCTGAGCCAGCAGGGCCAGATCGAGCTCCTACAGAGGGCACACTCAACAAGAAACCCTCACATCACCCCTTACCCTCCCCTTACCCTTGGGACAGAAGGAGAGGCGCCATTAGGGACCCAGAGGAAGATAGAAACAGTCACCCTGGAAAGGCAGGCATGGAGGACTCAGGGGAACAAAAGAGTCAGTCCCTTTGATCCTCAGCAGCTTCTGCTGACACCTACCTGTCCATCGCACAAGAGAAAAAGTCGGGAAGCAAAGGGACAGATCCAGCCTCTGGGGCTTGGATTGGTGTGAGTTTCATGGGTTTTATGCACACTCACATTGATTTGGGTGTCTGTGAGGCTTCTGTAAGGGTTGAAGTTCCCAAACAAAAACATCAGCAACCCCCCTCCCCCCAGCCAGCCTTTAGAAAAGATGCTGTGACCCCCCCCAAGCTTCCCGATGCTGCACCTCTGCAGTCACTAAGCAAAGTACCAGTTTACCAGACACAATGTCCCGCTTTCACTGTTGACCTCCATGAGGAGGAGGAAGACACCTCCTCTCTCCTAGATAAAGTTTAAACATTCCTTGCTGAATCAAGGGAAACGAAGTAGGAGACCACAGAAGTCAGAAGGTACATTCTAAAAATATCGGGGGATGCTGTCATCTGCCAAGAGGTAGTCCCTTTGTAGCTCTGGCATCCATGGGAAAGGCAGCTTTCTGCCTAATTATCACCATGAAGTCACACGATGTTCTAAGAAAGGGAGATACCTCCGAAATGATGCCAAACAGAGCAACCCAATCAACGTGGATTGGACTCCCACTGCTGTCCTCCCACAACCTAACTCCACCACGCGAAGCAAGCCCTGTCAGCAGCATTTCTATCTTCTTGGCAGAGAAGAAATGAAGACCCTGATAGCGAACATGATCCGAGAACTGGGGAGGAGGGCTGGATGAACTCCACAGACCCACGAGGCTTAGTTAACAACTAGTCCGTGGCTGGAATTTTAATTGTCTGTGGAAATGCAAGGTTAAAGTGAGACACTGTGGTCTTCATGCTTAGAAACAGATCATTTCAGGACAGCCTGTAACTCCAAGGTCAAGCGGGGGACCAAGCATGGAACATTCGGGACAGACAGGGTAGAGAGCCTCTGACGGGCAGCCTCTCACAGATTCAGAGAACAGTTGTGGGTTGCGGACTTAATGTTTTTTGCTGGAGCGCAGTGGCAGCCACATCTATTTTTTTTTTTTTTTTTTCTTTTCTTTTGAGATAGGTTCTCAAGTAGCCCAGGCTGGCCCTGAACTTTTTATCCTCCAGGGCCCACCTCACAACCTGTCACTGTGCCCAAATGCTACACCATACTTTGAAACATTCTTGTGGAGTTCAAGTCCAAAGGTGAACACAACGCACCACAGGAAAAACCATGGGAAAGCTGGGAGGTATCAGCTTAGCTTATCACATTCCATCCCAGACCTAGGACTGCATACAAGGCTGGCAGAGAGGGGACTTAGGAGGTGCCATCTGTAGAAAACTCCACCTTGGCAAATGCTGCTTTGCCAAGGCGCTGTGACAGGCAGCAAGGACTCTGAGGGACAGGCAGGCAAGGAGGTTCTAATTGCAGGGGAGGGAAGGTTTCTATTTGGTGACAAAGCTCTCCAGAAGGAAACCTGGACATTGTGAAACCAATCTGTCTGGAGGAATGGGTGTGTTCTAAGAGAGGTTTGTGCTGTCTCTTTGGCTGACTATTGAGAGACTGGACCCCAAGAAATTAAAATCTCCCCAGGAATCCCTAGGAGAGAAAATGCCCGAAGACCCTGGGGTCAGTCAGGGAGGAACCTATCTCCAAGAGGAACATTTCCAGGCTGGTCAGAGACATTGCAGGGGAGACTTGGCAATGAGACAATCCTGGGTAGGGTCCAACCCTGACTGGGCTGCCGAGCAGTACTTCCTGTTTGAACCCTAGCTCCACTGTCAGCATCCCCGGGGAAGTCTCTGGATCCTTGGTCCCTCTTCCTAACATGGCTTCAATGAATAATCTGCCCCTTTCTGCTCTTTACTATTATTTGTCTCCACTAGTTGGCTTGTTGAGGACAGATGGCTGAACCAAGAGAGTAAACAGGAGGAGGATTGTAAACCCGGGGAAAGGCACTGATCCACACACACCAAAGACACACACTTAAAGACAAAAAGCACAGCTTACAGAAAAGCAAGCGAGACTTGTGACATGCTGGGCTGGACTGTGATGTGCTTTAGGGTGTCAGGGAAGACTTCAAGGCTGGGAAGGCCAGAGACAGGGCCTTCCAGAGCCTTTGGCTTCCAGGACACTTGATGCCCAGACCTATCCGGTTAGCCAGCCTTTGTACTGAGCTGACAGAATGCAGCTGAGGAAAAACTGAGAGGAGCAGCCATCTTTGGACTTCACAGCCGAGGACAGAGAGCTGGAGGAACCAGTGATGGCTGAAGAGGGCAGAGGACACCCTGCCTTGAGGAATGGCAGGAACCTCTCCGTGCAGACAGGACAGCAAAGCCGCAGACTGCACATGCTTTTGATTCTTAGATGTCTCTGACTCATAGAATAATATGCAAAGTTTGGGATTATAGTCTTTTAAAGAACCACTTTTGCCAAGTGTGGTGATCCACGTACTTAAATCCCAGTACTGGGGAACAGTGGAAGGCAGATCACGGAGTTCAAGGATAGCCTGGTCTACGTTGCAAGTTTCAGGCCACCTACATACTGAGATCCTGTCTCAAAAGCAAACACCACCAACAAAACCCAAGCAGACCAAACAAAAAGAACCACTTTTTGAGGGGATGTGGGAGTGGTAGGAGTTAATTATCCTCAACCATCATATCCAAAGTTTAACTGACAAAGACCTGTGGGAATTGTCCACTCTCCACGTGTGCTGAGCATAAACCTCAGTCACCGGTGGGTGACCTCAGGGACACTTTGCCCAGCCTGCTCTTTTCCTATCCAGGTGACCCTCCACAGCCTTTGCTCTGTCTCCCCGGATGTTCACCTCACAGCTGTGCCTTGCATCTGGCACATAAGCCATTTAGCGCCCAGAGTGCCTACCCACACTTGGAGCACACCTTTTCACTCTTTATGACTGTTGGTCTGCGTCGCTTTCTGATCATTTCCAAACATACAAAGGATCAATGGATACTCCAGTGAACCACCGGGCCATGTTTATGATCGGAGGCCCCACAGAGACAGTTAGGACTTTGACTCTGAACCTAGGTTTAGGAGAGCCTATGGCTGGGGTCTCCTTGGCCATTCACTTCCCTAAGGAACCAAGTCAAACACTCCGCAGAGATAAATATTTAGCTGGAAAAAAAAGAAAGAAAATGTACGACCTGGACTGTTTTCACCAGTGAAAGAATGGGAAAGGGGAGGAGGAAAGAGGGAGGAGAAAGGAGGGAGGAGGGGAAAGGGGGGACACGCAGCACAGAGAACGTCAATCAGCCAGAGACCTACAATTAGAGCGTGTTCTCTCCAAACACTGGAATTACTTGGAGACATCATGACCAAAGACTCTTGCCCTTCAACAAATGAACACCATGGGCTTAAGAGGTCACTAAACAAATAGAAGACCTGGGGTTAGAGTAAGTGCCACGTTTCTCCCTGGGAGGGGAGAAAACAAAAACAGACCAGACCCTTGCAGCCCAGTTCCTCAGTCCTCAGAGTGGTGCTCCAGGCCTTGTGGAATGGTGCTCCAGGTCTTGGCCCACACTTAGCACTAGGCAACACCTGGAAGACAGCCTCACCTCTCACACGTTCACTCAACAAAGACCTGCCAGAGCCACAGCATGATAACTGGATTTCCTGTCATTCTATGGTGAACAAGTAACCGCCAGCTTTTAGAGCCAGACCCCCTATGAGTATCTGCCCACCTGAGCCTTTCTTTCTGCTTCCATAAAGGCCCCAGGGGGCTGGGGTGCCTGTCAGGATGGGGAGGACGGCAGATCCAGGTTTCTTTCCTACAAGCTGTGGACTAGCTCAGGAAGGCAAGGTTTCTTCCATAGTGAAGACCAACAGAGGCCTAAGGAAAGGTGTGGCCTTGGGCACTCCTTTAGAGATGCCAAAGAAACACTTTGGTGAGGCCCAAAACCTCACTGGTCCATCTGTGGCAGATTTTCTCTTTGAAAGTGGAAAATACCAGCCTCTTTGATGTGTACCCCACAAATGGCAAGCAGGGCTCTAAGGGCAAAGCCCCAGAAGGCAAAAGGTTTACCAAAAACAGGCACAGAAAGAAACCCAAACTAGTTTTGGTTGTGAAGGGAAGCAGCTGCCTTCTGCAAACAGTGGAAGGCTGACTCAGTACTTCCTGTGGGCTGCCTCAATTTATGGGACCAAGTGATGGCCCTTAGAAAAGCCGGCTCGGCAGGGGTGGGGGGGGTGGTACAAATGTTTGCCACACCAAGCCTGGTGAGCCAGGAAACCTGCAGCCTTCTGGGAAGGTCAGTCTTGTCTGCCATATCAAGGAGCCCAGGGACGATGTGCTGATGTGGGTGCTCAGCTGGGAAACTGGCCCTTGAGAGGCCTTGCTGGACTTTATCACAAGGAGCCGGCCTCTGGCTTCAGCCTGACCTTTGACCTTTGGAGCTCCCGAAGTAGTAGAGCCTTTATTTTTATGCTCAAAGTAAAAATAAGTGGAAAAGATGTAACGATGAGATTATCAGCAGGGATGGCCAAGAAACTCCAGCATGCTACGGCAATCAGTCATCTAGCATGGGTGTTTAAATTCATACCAAAGGCACTCTGCCAGGGGATAAAAGGTTATTGCTACCACTGCCTCCTTCTCATCCGGGCCTGCAGCCCTGCAGGGAGAGACCCAGGCTGATTCACCTCCTTCTCCCAGGAAATACTCAGAAAACTTCATCCAGTGTGTTCCGGCTGTTCTTGACCCTATATAAGACTGACCACACTGCAGGGCTGAGAAAGCACACAGTGTGCCAACACCTAGCAAGTACCAGGAGAGTCCACTGTCTTCCAGACAGCTGCTGACCCCATCAGAAACACCCGCGGGTAGAGTTTTCTAGAACTCTGGTGCGGTGGTTTCCTCAAAACAAAACAATAACAAAAGATTCGATGCAAGATACTGAGGACACTTAGGAAACCTTGAATAGTTCTTAATTTACCTTTACTGTCAACACTAAAGATCCAGTAGCTAAAGATCCAGTAGAAGCCGGGGGGGGGGGGGGGGGGTGGCAGTGGGGATGGCATGTGGCTTTAGGGGGCAGAGGCAAGTGGACCTCTGAGTTCAAGGCCACACCACACAGACCAGCAAGGCGAACTCCTGGTATACTACATACAACCAAGGCACACACCAGGGTTCTTTCTCCACACAGCACACAATAGATCTGTGTTTGCCCTATGCTAAACAAAGGGATCAGTGTCAAAAAGAAAAAAACACGCCACAGCCAATACTGACTATGTACATTTTGTTAGAATTATTTTCTCCCAACATACATGTTAAAGGCATGACAGAATCACAATAATCATTAGTGTAACTCCTATTTCTACACACGCATAGCTCTTTCTAGTGCCACCCTCGCTGTTCACCTGAGCAGGATCATTTTACAGACTAGTTAGGTTTCAGGTTGAAACTATGCGTTTTCCACACATTTCAAAATGCTCCGATTCTGCTTTCTGTGGGCAGATAACAATGTAATATCCTAATAGATAGGGCGGTCTCTCCTATCTCCACCTAGCTGCCCCTAGTGGATGTTTTCCAGTTTTACCATATAGTAATTGAAATAAAAAGCTACATTCTGAGTTCTCCCCAAATGCTAACGGATGAAGAACCTTGTGACAACCATGGTGAGAATAAAGTAGCTTTCGTCTGCGACAGGATGCTTGTCAAACTCAAGAAGGCTCACTGGAAGCCAGACTACAGCCAGACTACTCCCACTCCTGTACATGGCCAAGTCCCCAAGCTCTCCCCACCCAGGACCTGACTCTCCAAGCACATGCTGTGCTTCTCTGCAGGGAACTCTGCAGCTAGAAGGTTTTTACCCAGGCCCTAAAATGCTACACCTGAGACTCCCAGCTCTTCAGAGGAGCCTGTCATGGAGTTTCTCCAGCAAGATGTCACCTGGTCAGCACTGCAAGTGGGGCCACATGACTGTGGGTTGGCACACTGCAAACCAGTCTGGAGAGATAACAAGGCAGAAGCAAACGAGGACAGGGCTTGGGAGCTGGGGTGACTAGTCAAGGAAGGTGAGGCTGAGAGTCTGCCTTTAGGCTTCTTTTCCAAATTTAAGAGAAGCCTGTAATAAAGTGGAAACAAGCCAAGCTTCAAAGTTAAAAAACAAAAAACAAAACAAAAACAAAAACTAAAGCTAAGACCAACCCCTAGTACTTTTGGGGTCACACTGTGCTCATGATGGTCAACAGATCCATCTAAAGGAAAATGAAAATTATCTACCAGGAGACAGGGTTCCCAAAAGAATCCTCTTCCCAACCCCACCCCAATGTTCCTTCTCCTGCCCTATGACCATCCCAAGATGCACTGTTCTCAAGAAGATTTGGGAAATTTATCTATGGTCTATTTTGTTTTGTAGAAAGGGTCCACTATGGACCTCCATGTTGACTTTGAACTCTTGATTTTCCTGCTTTAGCATCTCAAGTGGTGGGATTACCAGTATGCCGTAATTTTTACTTATTTTGTAGCCCTATTATGTTTTATTTTATTGTGTAAGTTATTTATTTTAATTTTAAGTGTATAATTATGCAAGTGTGGGCATGAGTGTGTTACTGTGAGTGTGGAAGTCAGGACAACTTTTGGGGGTTGGTTCTCCTCTTCCGTTATAGGTTCTGGGGCTCCAGCTCAGACCCCCCGACTGTCTGGCAGGCACTGGTAAGCCATCCTGCCAACCCTGACTTTATGCTAACAGGAAAAATAAAAGTCCTCTCGAATCCACCTCCTGTAAAATGTCCTAAAAAGCTGTACAATAACCTGAAGTCCCACTGGGTATAATGATGAAATGCACTATCCCAAAACAGAAACTCATCACTAATAAAATTAAAGGCCATCATAGATTTAAATCTCCCTCAGTAGATTTTCATAATTAAGTGCTTGTGCATACACACACATGCTAGCAGAAACATACATGTGTACGCACTCACAGCATGCTATTCAAATAGAAGGAACACCCAACTGAAACAGACAAAAGCTGACAGTAAGTTTAGTCGGGAAGTGGTCTCTATTTACGTCAGGAACCACAGCCACAGTTTTCCTCACTGAAGACAAACCTGAGTACCTGCCTATGTTTCTAACGTCAATCCCCCAAGCCCATCCGGTCTGGGAGTAATCGGCCAATGTGACACTACTCAGCTTCCTTTACGGTCTTCTCCCGGCTCCAGGCTATTAAAGGTCTACAGTGAGGTCTTGGCTTCCACTGGGAGCCTCCATGTGCTTGGGAAAACTGAGATGCTTTAGACAGGGATCCTCTGACATCCCCTGGACAGCTACCCAGGAGGGCTTCAGTGAGCTCCCCATAGAAGACCCTTGTGATGCCTGCACCAGGGAGGGTAAGGAGAATGGGTGGGGTTTCGGGCTTGGGGTTCCTTTTCTCTTTTGTGCCACCTGAGGGACGAGGGAAGTACCTTGCCAAGACTGAAATGAAAAACAGAAGGAAACAGGAGCTAAGGGTGCAGAGCCTTTAACACCGGGCATGTGAGGCACACACTGAAACAAAGCAGTTGGCAGAACAGCCAGATTGCTCTCCCCAACCCAGGACAAGAGCTCCCAGGAACCGTCCACCACTCGCACTCGCGCTCGGTCCAGAGCGCCTTTTTAAACCATCTACAGAAAATACGCATCAAGCCACGTAAGACGTGTCGTGTGTGGGACAAACTGTGTGACCTGGGCAAAGTGCTTAGCTCTGTGGTTCCCGGCTTCTCATTTGTCAGCCAGTGTGCTCACTCAGTGCCTTTGGTGCGCTTCAACTGGGGTGGTTTACAAAACCCTTTCACACTCTTCTGTGCACCCGATTCTTGCAGCAGCTGTACAGACAGCAGGACCATTACCCCCACTGTATACACTGAGAGACTCAGGAGCTAAACAGCAAGCCCATCACTGCAGCCTGGACTGGACCTTCAGGGCCTATGTAGCCCAGGCTAGCTTCAAGTGCTCTGCCTCCAGGTGCTGGGATTATGGGTATGTCCCACCTGTCCAAGTCCACGGCTTTTTCTCACAATATCTCCTTCTATTACGGCAGCATTAAAACACTGCCATTTAAGAAAAACTGCCATGCCCTTCCCATAATTCCTCATGTCCTTTCTGCAAAGGGTGGCAAGAAGAATCCTCTGCTAGCAATGAGGTGGTGAGCTAAGAACATACTATTACCACTTTTCTAGGGCAAAACATTACTTTCTTAGGGGGTGAAGAACCATCACACAAAAGATTAAACCAGTGTGCTTTATGTGATAGATGTGAGTCTGTAAGAAACTCCTTGGGCTGGTATGCTTCCCCGTGACCTTTGACCTATGACCCAAGCGTCTCCCTTCCTTATCACCCACCCCCACACAAAGGTAGGCGTCACGGCTCTGTGAGGCAGAGGATATAAAGAGTGAACTCTGAGTATTTGAGTGTTCTTTTTATTACTGATAGCTGTGAGCCCTGCCTCGCTTACAGGTCAAGCTGAAGAACAGGCTGGGAGTCAGGACTGCTGTCCGGATGGCAGATGGCCCCGCCCCCTCTCCACCCCGCCCCGCCCCGGCCCCGCCCCGGCCCCGCCCCGGCCCCGCCCCCGCCCCGCCCCGGCCCCGCCCCCGCCCCGCCCCCGCTCCACCCCACTCCACCCGCAATGCTCGCACATGGCACTGGGCACTGACCTGCTTTGCCCATTTCCCCTTTCCTCAGTGATCCTTCAGCCTGGCACCCAGCTTTGAGATGAGGCCTGCTTAGCACCAGTGAAGTTCCCCACGTTCAAACCAACAACGTTCTGTGTGGAGATGAGGGAGTCAAAGTTAAAATCCAACCCGTCAGCATCCATGAGTTCACTACGAATGATGGATTCCATGTCACATTCCAAGCTCCCGTTGAACATGTCCAGGTCCAAGTCACTGGGGAACTTATCGTGGCCCATGACAGGAAGGTTTGCACTAGCTGAATACAGTGAGGAGCCTGAGAGAGAGTCCGAGAGGGTTTGCATAGACTGGCTGACGGGAGATTGCTGCTGGTGTTTGGCTGAGCCAAGGCTGCTGGAGTCACTCAAGCCCATGCTGCTGACAGAATTTGACAAGGCACGGCTGCCACCAAGAGCGCCCTGGGTTTGGTGCTGGTGGTGGAGCAAGTTCTGATTGACCAAACTCCCCTGGGTAGGCTGGGCGGCGAAGGACATCATTGGGTCGTTGCGAAGCATCACGTTCCGGCGGGCATTCTGGGCGGACACAGCGGTGCTAGCCTGAGACATCAAGGGGTCTGACTGTGTCATCATGACATCGCTGTGGCTGAGGGAATCCGAAGTGAGCAGGTCTTGGAGTGTCTGGTTGCCGTAGTGTGACACGGAAGAAAAGGTGGCTGGTCTGTTCTCTTGGATGGTCTGCATGGGCGACTGGCGCAAGGAGTTGAGAGAAGAAGGTCCAAACACGGTACTGTTGAAGGAGCTGGTTGGGGAGCCCAGGCCTGAGCTCTTGGCGGTATACGGGAAGCTAGAGCTCCGCTGCATAAGTCCCCCAGGAGGGGACGGCTGGGACGCCGGGAGCGTGATGTTATCCAGCAGGTCATCCATGAGGTTCTCGGCCAGCCCATCGTTGAGATTCATGGTGCCTGCCATGTCGGTCAGCCGTGGCAGCTCCACGGTACACGGCTTGCTTACAGAAGGCGACAGGCTGGCAGAGCCGCTGTAGAGCATGGGGGAGAGGGGCCCGTCACTGTCCTGGACGTCATCCAGCTCCGTGCTCGCCAGGATGGGTGACAGGCGGCCGCTCACTGTGCTGGCGTTGGAATTGGTGCGCGAGCGGAAGTCGGTCCACGCATCCAGCTCGTCGCTGCTGCGGGATGTGGGGCTGCCAGGCCACTTGGAGAGCTGCGAAGGGCTGTCGTCTGCCGACTCTGGGGCAGACTGCAGGGCTGCCTTCTTCTTGGCCGCCCGGCCTCGGCTCTTGGTGTACTTGTTGCTGTTGTCCATGGAGACCGCCCGCCGCCTGGGGGCCTTCCCACTCTTTCCCCCGTCGGGGTTGATGATCCACCAGGAGCTCTTGCCAGTCCCTTCATTCTGAACGCGCATGAACCGGCTGTGCAGTGACAGGTTGTGTCGGATGGAGTTCTGCAGAGAAAGGGAAAGGGACATCGTGAACAGGAAGGTCCAGTCCAAGACAGACACTCGGATTCTTCAGTTCTTAAAGACCTCTCAAGTTACCTCTAAAATACAACCAACTGACCTAAGAAACAAACAATATTTCTTGTGATTTTGGGGAGGGAAAGGAAGGTACCACATACACACACCGTGACAGAGGACAGCTTGTGGGAGTTGGTTCTTTCCTTCCACCATCAGGTTTGGCAGCAAAGGCTTTATCCACTGAGCCATCATGCCAGCCCCGCTTCAATTTTATAGGCTAACACTTTTATTTCTTTTAAAGGACAAACATCTTTCTGAGTTACGGAAAGCTTCATGGGGCAGCAGAGACAGTCCTATGAAGGAATTTTGGGGAATGTGGGTGCTCACGGACACTGCCCAAGTTCCCAGGTTATAGCGTGCTTTCTGTAATTCTATTTCTTATTCTGCAGTTCACACTGATAATTTATGAGCACACCACCCCCTCTCCATACTTTGCAACAAACTTCCCAGCTCTCCGAGAAACTAGTCACCTGGGTGTAAATACAGAGCCAGCAGCTAGCTCGTAAAGGCTTCTGTCAGAAAGTGTGACGTTTTACCTGTTCCCTCCAGGGAACCCTGCCACAGTTTCACACTCACCATGTAATTTTGGCAGACAGGAGTTGGGCAGGGCGGACTGTCAGGGACAGTGAAGGCACAAGAGTACCCTTTAGAAGAACTTGCATCATTTACACACTGATCTCTTCAGGAAGTGTGGGTTGAATAACTTCCTCCCAAAGAGTACAGAAGGAAGATGGGAGAAAGAGTACCGTGCAGTGGAGAAATCTGAGAGATGCTGTGTTGCCTGGGTGACCAGGACCAATGTTAACAGTGACCAGCACGTTGCTAGCGTGTATCCTAGATAAAAATGCATGGAAAGTGGCAACTTTTCCACCAGTGTTTTCTTCCAAAACCCAAATCCCAGATAAATCATAAGAAAAACATGAACTCTAAGTAAAGGGCATTTACAAAAGCTGTTAGGTACTCCCCAGAACTGCTGCAGCCAAGGAGTGGCCAGGAAGGATAATGGCTGAAGCTAATGCATCCTGGACGAGATCCCATCACAGAAAACCAACAAACAAACCAAATAAATAAATAAGTTGAAAAAAAAAATCTGGAAGCCTGATTAGCATTATAGATCTTCGCTTATAATAATGATAATTAATTACTGGCTCATCCGCGCTGACACTCACACTAGGGCTGTAGGATGTTACCAGGGGACACTCGATGGTGGATCCATGTGGATTGCTGCTAATTCCACACATTTCCTATATATCTAAAACAATCCTTCTCCCGTTAAAGTAGGACAAATCCCCTTAAGAGTCCTAATAATCTGCACCCACTGCAAAAATCTTCCTCCTGGCTTAGCAGATATATCCAGTTGTCAAGGATAACCAGACTCGGACTTCTCTCTGCCACTGGCCAATCCCATGAACCCATACAAATCATTTCGTCTGTCTGCAACAACAGCTGGTTCCCATCTTCATTATGGTCCTGATAAAATCCAACCACCCCTCCCTGCTAGGATGATGTAACAGTGATGAATGATAATGCTTGAGAAGCTAGTCAGGCTGTCAGCCGGTGTTTCTCTCCTGTGCTGTGCAGGTCCACTGTGAGGAGTGCCCGGAGCCAGGGAAGGCCTGGTCTAGGCTGTGAAATGCCTTCAGTGAAGCAGGAAAAGAGCTGACCATGTTCCCCACATCTGGAATAGCACCTGCAGGCCAGATGAGTTTTTATTGGCAAGTAAAGATGAAAGACGGTGCCTAGTGCCTCATATTAAATAGGAACAATTCTAAAAGTCACATTTAGAAAGAACTGGCAACCATCAACTGTATTCATGTAGAAGGCACAAGTACATGTGTTCTACCAGATTGTTTTTAAAACACAGAGTCAACAGAATTTTGTCAGAAGTAAACTACTTAAAATACAAAGTATTCCTGATATACATCCCTATTCAAGAAGGGGCTGCAGTTCAGGCCGGGCAAAGAACACCTGCAATTCTGGTCACAGCTGTTATTTTCTACAACTGCCTCCAAGCCAGGTAAGATGGAGACGCCAGTACCTGAGGACCCAGTGAAGCAGGTGCTGCCCAGGAGACAAGCACCGTTTCCCTCTTGTGTTTGTTTGTTCAGAATGGTTCAGAAACTGTTTCTCTGAAACAGGATGCTTTCTCCACGCTGTGGTAAGAGGCACATTCCTAACATGCACTTGGCAGAGAAGAGCAAGGCCCACTGTGAGTACATAGATAATTCGATGTATTTAGTAAAATGTAAAGACAAACTTTAGGGTGAAAAGTAAGCTGGTCCCCACCCCCTAATTATTCCCAACCAAGTGTTCATACAAACACCAAACGTTTACAAAATTGAGCAATCTTACATATTCAGTGATCTTGATCTTTTAGGGAACAATATTTTTTAAATGTATTTCACTGTTCCTAATTCTAAGCCTACTAAAAGACAAAGGAAATCTTTTATGAGTTCTCTGATAGCCATGTAAATACCATGACTCTATGTCCCCAACAACACATATGTATAATTTTATGCAATTGCAAGTAGCTAAAATTAGAGACAGATACCAAGCTTCTGCAAGGGCCTGAAGCACCTGGCAGGGAAGGCTAGTCCCCAGGGAATCAGCAGGAATGGTCACGAAGACTGGCCTCCCGCCCAGGTCCCCAACTGCAAAGGGAAGATCTGAAGGTCTGCCAGGTCATAGCACTGCTGGCTCCTGAACCCTGGGCTGTAAGTTCACTGCCTCTAATCCTCGTAAGGCGGCCAGGCAGTGTCTTGATTGCGCATGTCAAGTCTCAGGGCCAGAGAGATCAAACAGCGCAGGCCGCCGGCTAGTGCACAGCCCTGACAGCCCAAAGTCGGTCTCCCAGCTTCCGTGTGACAATTTTTCTATAGCTCTTCTCTGGCCAGTTACTCAGATGTCACCATTTAATGTCTTTGTGAAACAGTTTAAGAAAGATACCCCCAAGAAACACACATAGAAATAATCTTGTGATTTTATTTATTAAATACTTGGAAATTTAGAGGCCTTTCCCCAATTTTTGTAGAAATTTTGTAGAAAAGTATTTTGTCCCTCCCAAGGAGAGATTATCGTCCACACTGATGATGGGACCACCACAGGCTCTTGCACAGAGCCCACCTTAGGAAGAAAAGTCTCCACTGGCCTCTCATTTTAGAGGGTTATTAGTGGTGCAACACAGTTCCGAGGCTCATTATCTACAGCGCTCAGACAGGTCTTGCCAGCTCCTAAGACAACATGAAAACTGGGCCACCATCTTCCCGACTGGCCTCAGGCCCAGCAGCCTCTCTTCACGCAGACTGGCTGCCGTAAAGTTCACAATCTGAAGGAGGGACAGACAGAGACCAGTAAACACAGCTCACCTGTCTGCCACCACCTAAGTGCCCTGCAGAGCACACACCAGCCATAAAGTATTGCTGTGTTCAGAGGCCCAATGTCTGGCTTTTCCACTTCAGTTTTATTGAAAACAAAAAAGTCAAAGAAGAGGAAGGAAAGAAGGAAGGAAGGAAGGAGGGAGGGAGGGAGGGAGGGAGGAAGGAAGGAAGGAAGGAAGGAAGGAAGGAAGGAAGGAAGGAAAAGAGAAGAGCTAGGTAAAACACCAGCCCTGAGATAATTTTCTCTACACCTTTTCTGGTAGCAAGTGAAAAGGGAGGCAGGTTCTGTAAGACTCTGCAGGGTCCTCCCCAATTTCAGTCTCTGGAAAACCACCATTAAAAATATCCTGCTGTGCTGGGGGAGGGGGAAGGGTGGTACAAGCCTTTAATCCCAGCACTTGGGAGGCAGAGGGGAGCGGATCTCTGAGTTTAAGGCTAGCCTGGTCTATAGAGTTCCAGGACAGCCAGAGCTACAGAGAAACCCCATACTGGAAAACAAACAAAACAAACAAACAACCCCCTTCCAAAACTGTGTCTTTCCACTAATTTTATGTCATCACCCTAAGAAATAATCTAAATTTCTAAGGTGTAAGTGGAGAATGATAGTTTGGTAAACCTCTAGTTCTACCAAGTACAGGGTTACTAACCCTACTCACGTATACACTTGAAGTCCACCATGAAGTTCACTTGGCTAGAAACCCATGCATTTTCCTCGGCTGCTCTGTCACCGAGGTTGCCCATGAGCCACCCCATACAGACCTTGTGAGCAGCTCCAGTTACTTAAGAGTCAGGTCTAGAAGAAACTGCTGCTTCACGTGCAAGCACACCGACTTCCCTCAGCTCAAACTCGTATTTATAAAACCTTGGGAAACTCCTACAGCTTGTCCAAAGTGGGCAAAGCTAGAAACAATCTCCCTCTTTTCCCGTTACTCGTCTATGAAATAGCCCACAGTGAACAGGTCTGCACAGGGGCCGAGCCCCCACGAGCTGTGGTTAATTAGTAACCAAGCTGGCAAACTTGATTGCGGACCAAATTAGTGGCAAACCATCCGGGAGCTGTGCAAGAGGTGTGTGGAGGAGGCAGCCTGTTGGGATTGACATTTCAGTCTTGCTGACTTCACTGTGTGGGCCACCACCTAAAGATCCCTTTGCCCCCGGCCCACTTAGAAGACATTAACATAAAATGACTGATTAGAATTTGAAAATTATTTTCTTCACGTAACGAACAGGTTTCTGTTACAAAATGCATTCACCGCAGAGGCTATGTATCCATGACCCTTAACTATGCCATACCATTATGAGGACAGGTGGAAACAACAGAATGGGAGTCGGTGAGAAGCTGCCCAGAGCTGGAGAGAACTCTGAGACTCATTTGCAGAGTGGGTGAGTAATAGAGCAAGCAAGGGAGGGTAGCCATGGAGGAGCCGGCCACGCTGAGTCAGGCCTAGCACTGTGTGATCTGGACCTCAGCCGCCCTTTGGGGGAGGCAGGATCACACGCACTCTCTACACCTAGGACTGGAGGATGCTCAGAATGCAACCCTACTTAGCTGAGGGCCAAGTACAGCTCTCGGCTACAGATCCCACACACAAGCAAACATCTCGGACCTTAAATTACCGTTTTCCAAGCACCGTTGTGCTTTAAGTCAAAAGGTGAGAGGGTGGTGCCTTCCAAGAAAGGATTACGAACTTGTAAACGTTTTTTAGGGTGCAGTGCCAGTAACGGAGACTTCTTGACGGCTGTTTCACTGCATCTGCTTCAGCTCCTTCCGAGCCATGTTTACCCTGTGGAAACTCTACTAACCCAGACACCAGCTGCATGTGCTCTCTCTGGGACACAGAGAGGGTTTGTCTGGAAGTAACATGTGGTATCAATTTATCCTTCTCAGCAACAGAAAGAGAGTCTACTCACTTTAAAAATAAAAAGGTTGTGCAATTTAACTCTTAAAAGCCCCGCCTTTTTTGGGGGGAGGGCACAAAGACAAGTCCGGTTCTTCCTCCTCCTGTTTTTTAATTTATGTGTATTTCCCGGGCTGTATAGAGAATAAGAGAATATGTAATGGTTGTCACTCTATGAGCCCATCATTGCCCACTAGACTCAGGAGACACTGCAAATGGCTGGTTCCCAGCTCAGCGCTCACCTGCCTCGCATGCAGAGCCAGTGTTTTCCGTTTGTCTCAGCGTTAGACTCGTTTAGACTCGTTGACGACCTAGAATGAAGCTGTTCGATACCTGGATTCCATTATTTGCTCCTGGTGAATTACAGGTGGCAATGGTTGCTTGGACCATTGCAGATGTGTAAATGGTCAGTCTCTGGGGCCGCAGAGGTTGGCGTGCCACATGCAGAGGCAGTTACAGGAAGAGCTGGTTGGGCTGACAGGGCCTCTCAAAGGTTTCAGACAGGGCTTTCTGTTTTTACTCAGAAGCAATTCTATAGTGGAGCTGCCCATCTGATTCTCCCAGGGGACATTTTCCTCACCCACGTCCCTTCCCAGAGTTCTGGTTGAATACTTATGGCGAGGCCTAGGTATTTTACTCTTTTTTTTTTTTTAACTTTTGCTTTCTCAAGACAGGGTTTCTCTGTGTACTCCCGGCTGTCCTGAAACTCTCTCTGTAGATCAGGCTAGCCTTGAACTCAGAGACAGCTGCCTCTGCCTCCAAGGTGCTGGGATCAAAGGCCTGTGCCACCATTTTAAGTTGAGGCCTGGGTATTTTAAAGCCCCCCCCCCCAAGTTATACTAATTAGTATTCAAGACAAACCCCACCGAGGTCCCCCTCCCCCTATAGCACTCCACTGACTTGAGTCTCAGTGCCTCAGGTCTGGTAACAGTGCATTGACTTCCTCTGAGTCCAACACTGAGAAGTTAAGGGCAGGAACGGGGGTCAGAGGGTTCAGTGGGGAGTTAAGGTAATTGAGAACTGAAGCCCAGATTGTCTTTATTTAAAGTGTCTGGGTATGGCGAAGGATCGTCCACCTTGTTCTGGTGGCTAGCAGCAAGAGAAAAGCCAGAGTCTCACCCGACACTGCCCCCACGCTGCAGGAGACCAGTCTTTGGCTGGCTCTGCCCTTGCCTGCATTCATCTCCAGACTCTATCTCCTCAGGACTAACACCATGAGTAAAAGCAAACACTCGTGTCAGAGCATAACCCTGACGTGTGACAGCAGGCCTGAAAGTTGAAAAACATTTTTCATATGTGCTATGTATAGGGGCCAAAACCCAAGCCTTTCAGCTTGATAAAATGTAAATAAACCTTCATTAAAAGTATTACACAATCAGCTCCAATGTGCAAGAAAAGCTTGTCTGTTTCTAGTCTTACTCTTGTCTAAAGTCTTAAAAGTTTAAACCATTAAAGGGCCTTGAAAAACAACGATGTTCTAAAATAAATGTTGTTGGGAACTTGGCTGAGGGGTTGTATTTCCAGCTAGAAACAAGACTTCCCGCTAAATTTGCTGACAGTAATTCCCTACCCACAGATGTCCTCTGGAAACATTTAAGTTTTCATGCAGACAGCCAGTGACAGCAGGATTAAGACAGTCATCAGATGAGCAGAACAACTGTCCGTTTTCATCCTCGACACCCCCCTCGCCTTTCTCAGGTAGCAGCTGGCTGGAGAAGCAGCCGAGAGAAAACCCCAGCTGTGGAGCAAATTCTCCTCACTGTGGAACGAGCCCACATGCCGCTGCATGGTGGTGTTGGGCTTTCTAGTGTGGACCTCACTTTAATACAGTAATGATAACATACATTAGTTGCTCACCAAGCAATCGTTTTTGCAAGCTATCCCACAGCTGTTTCTGCTCTCGTAGGGCAAGAGGGAACATTCCATTCCTCCCAGCCAAACTTGCACTTCCGGCACACACAGAACCCTGGCAGCCTCACAACCTCTGCCCACACCCACTGCTTGCAGCCCAGCCCTCCTCCTCCCCCCAGGCCTTGTACTTCCCACTCCACGGTCCAAGCCCCAGACTGAGGAAACAGCCACAGGTACACAGGCCACATGACTCCACAGAGCAGGTTAGACAGCAGCTTTTGGCCTGCCCTTCTCTTCAGTGTATTCTCCCCTGAGGTTTTCAAACTATTTCCCTCTTCCGAGAGAGACTTGATAAACACACACTACTGAAATTCCCGTTAAAACCAAGCTTATCCAGCCCATATAAAAATCAATGTATCAGAGAATTCAAAGCCAAAGGCTCACAGAACATTCTTGAAATTTATTTTGCAGTGTTTAACACGATAATTTTATTAACCTAATCTTTACCCAAGATTTTTAAAAAGCTACATCTTCTTCCAGTTTGGAAACGTACTGTGTATAGAAATGGATGAAAAACAGACATTAGAAATTCACATCCAGAATTCAGGGGACATACCAGAAAGTTTAGAATCACTTTAGTGACCTTACACAAGTGATCAGGGCAAGAAGCTTGGTATAGCATAGGGGAAATATGATGCCAGGAAACGTAGACATAACTCTATAGTGCAAGAAAATGAGGACGAGGCCATAAGGCCACACTTGAATTCAGTCAGCCAGTAAGTGGTAACAGGGCTGAGGCAAACTCGTATCTCCTAGTCTTGAGGCATAAAGGTAATGTCACCCACCCACCCACCCCATCCATCCACCCACCCACCCTACCATCCCTCCCTCCCTCCCTCCCTCCCTCCGTGGGACCTGGTCTACAGTGAGTACTCAAACTGCTTTCATTTAGTCACGGAATCCACGGGAAGGGGGCAGGAAGCACAGACAGGTCTGAGCTGCACTTCAGGATGAGCTGTGAGCGGGCTGTAGAGTAAGCATCCTTCTACTGGGTAAGGTAAGCAACACTAAGGTTGCTATGGAGTCCATGGTCTCACCCAGGGTATTAGGAGATGAGACACATGCTGACCCAGCAGAAAGTTCTGGCAGAGCGATGGGAAGACCAACAAATGGACAGGGTGTAGACTGATCAGTGGTGCAAGACCTTGGCAGGAGGCAGCTAAGATCTAGCTGGGATGGAGTTTACTCTAGTTCATCTTGCAAGGCTTTGGGGCCTTCACTACTCACTCACTCACTGGAAATCACAAGTAACAACCTTGGCTCCAAGCAAGAGCACATGAAGGGAAACCCACAACTGCGTGTATTTTACCAACAATCTGAAGGAAATGCATGGATTTGCGGCCTGCCAGGACCTGTGCCCGGCAAATCTCATTTTCCTCCCACAAGCAGGAAGCTAAGAGGTAAGGAAGCTTAAGAATGTATGTGGTGAGCATTGGTGCTGTGAGTCTGGCCTGTTGGCTCACTCCCCAAAGCTCTTCAGCCATGTGTTTTTCCCAGTTAGCACACCCACTGAGGAGGGAGGCCAAGCTGACAGGGTGTCTGGCGGCTTCTGTGCTGAGGGAAACTACCCACTGAGTCCAGGCAGTATTACCTGGCTGTCCTTGGGAGGTCGAAAATCAGGTCCTCAAAGAGCTGGTGTGATGCCACATTTCTCATGCCAGACACGTCAGGCAAATGTCTGCAAGTGCCCTGGACCGCTAGGATGAGTCTTAATCTGAAACAGGGACCCTACTTTATACTATTTAAAACATCTAATTAGCCTATTATTAAGCCAGAGAGAGATTAGCCTGTTTCAAAATTACGTGAATCTTAAAATATGATGTCTTCTGCTTGCAAGTGAGAACAGACAGGGTGCTTCTGTTTAACCTCACTCAAAAACTCCAGAAGAAAACTGTTAGTGTTGCAAATGTGACGACTCCTCTTTCTGCAGCAGCAGAAACCACTGAAGTACAAGCACACCAAAGGGATGGGTGTGGGGTGTAGGGTAATGGCTTAAACCTGACAGCCCCATAGCTCAAATCCAGGAAAACCGATTCCTGCTCTGTTTGCCATCACTCCCTTCCCGGGAAATCTGCTGGCTTTAGCACCCCACAAACACGACTGTTTCCAGCTTTTTGGATGTCACAACTCAAAAAACCTGTTCCCTGATATCTTGTTATTTCAGAAGTAATATGCTTTTTGGAAGCTCTGAAATACATGCCAACGTGTGGGTTCAAACAGTTCCACATGCTGGAGAGGCAGAGGGAGAAGGCAGTTTTCTGAGTTAATTATTCTAATACCATGAGTTCAGGTGAAAGAAGCTGTGGACAGAAACCAATACCGCATCCCACATACCAATGTGACAATTACAAACAAGCAACTGAAGAAGTTCCTTCATAGAACAAGGAGTCCAACCCGCCAGTTCTGCAGTGACTCAGGCCAACAGCGTCCCAGTCTCCCCACTGAAACTCAGCTAACGTGGAGCCTCTGGGGAGCCGCCTTCCACACTACAAGCTCACCTGTATGTGCAGCTTGCTACTCCCCACACTACAACCTCACCAGCGTGTGCAGCCCCCACATACACACCATAACCTCACCGTGTGTGCAGTGCCTCACTATACTGGTTTAACAGGATTTTCTCTCACGCAAAACCACAGGATGCAAAAGCGGCTGATGACCAACATAATGATATTGCTAAACATTCAAATGAATCAGCCAATGAGCCCAGGGCACTGCTGGGTACCAATTACAGACAGAAGAGCACCAGACAGCTCCAAAATCTACATTAAAAAATCTCCAATGAATAGATTAACTACACATTGGCATTTCATCTTCTGTAAGAGTTTCCACTTCAAGTCTAGGATGTCTAATATGAGACTGCTCCCTGGGCTACGATGAGTTAGGAGGTTGAATGTGCACGGGATTAAATCAGTTTCTCTAGACTACATTCAACAGAGGGAGCTATTTTAGTATTAATATATACTAGGTCTTAATCCATTTCATGTACTGTAGAGTAAACATACGTTCCTAAAACGAGAACACCAGCAGTAGTGTACTATCTGTTGCTTGAAGGGGGACCAGGAGAGTTGTAAGAGAATCCACCAAATAGAAACATGATCCTGCACATCCTTCTCTAGAATCTACCTCGGCGAGTACAGTTCTCATCTCTCATCAAGTAAATAAACGTCTCTTTGGGACAGATGAAGCCCTTCAAAGAAAACCACAACCGGTCAAAATGCAGAGTTGTGAAGCCTAGGCCCAACTGATACATCTATAACACAACTCCTTCATTCAGGTTCAGGGCCCATTACAGAAGAGAGGGCATAAAAATGTGAGTCAGAAGAACAGGGAGTTCACTGTGAAACCGTGTCTCCTAGAAATGTCAGAAGCTACACCCATGACGTCTCTTCAAGATGGTGGCCTAAGCATGAGCTGAACAAGGACAACAGACAAGCTAGTGTGGGAGGGGGAAAGCCTGCCAGGCCTCACCCTTACACGAACAACTACAGGTAACCAAGGAACATGAGAGGAGAAATAGTCTTCCCCAGGAAAGAGCAGACCAACTGGTTATCTAATATGAATGGTCAGCCCTGAAAACACAGTGTAAGTGACATACAGAGCAGGATGTATCTATGTATTTAGGAATATAACACATACACACATACAGATGTGAGCACACACATGTAGTAACAAAGAAAAGGAGGCTATGAATTGGGGAACAGGGGAGGATTTGAAGGGAAAAGAAATATGATGCAATTATGATCTCAAAAGAAAATTATAGATGTATTTACTACATCTATTTTTAAAGAAAGGTAAGCATGTAGCGTGAGTGGGAATCACAAACGGGCACTTCACAGGCTGAAGAGATTTAGGAATCTGTTCGTGCAGGTGAAAGAAAAGAGGCCACAAGAGCTGGGGAAGGATCCACAACTCTGCTGCAGGTTTGACAGTTCAGCAGAGTTTACGGCTCGCAGGTGTGGGCTGTCAGTGGGTCTAGGCCGTTTACAGGCCCTGGCATATGACGGCTGCGTGGGTAGAGTCTGACATGGCAGGTTAGCCCAGGCTCTGTCCTGCAGTGAAGTCTATCACTTGGATCACCTGACATTCCCAGCTTGTTCTGTTTGGGGTGCTCACCTGCTAACAGGAAATGTGTTGACCCCACAACTCGACCATGTGTGAAAAGGTAAGGTCTTAACTCTTTAACACCCTTTTATCCAGACAAAACAAGAAAAATGCCTAGGAATAGATACCAAGGAGGCAGTCTCAGGTTCAATGGTATCGTCGAGTGACGTAGTTTCAACATTACCCCATTCCATATTGCTAGCTAATCCTGCAGAAACAAGTCCTCAGAGTATGTATATGTCTTCTCAAGTAAGAAAGACTGTCAAACCCCAATAGTGATTGTGGACAAAGCAGTGAGGGTGTCATCTTGTTAAAAAATGTAACAACCTAGTCCAGAAGATCATCCATCCCACCACCTGGAAGCCTTGTTTTTACATGTCTTGCAAACAATTATATATAGCAACTCTGTTCTGGACCACCATTCAAGGAAAAGTTTATCTGTCTAGTTAACAGCTTGAGACTGTCTCCTTCAAAAGCAGGGAGTTCAGTGCCTATTACAAAAGGCTTAGGAGCCCTAGCTCAGGTTTCTGCAAGCTTAACAAATGTGTGGTCGTCAACTTCAGCCTGTGCTTAGAGGGAGCTGGAATAGAATAGAATAGAAACAGGAAGTTCCTGTACCTCTCTCCCTTAGGCTCTCAACAGTTTCAGCTGAGTCCTTAACTGCCAAAGGTGATGCTGAGCAGCCTTTCCCAGCCAAATCTCTTCACCTTTTCATGAGACAGAATCACGGTAGTGAGATGCAGATGCAGCACTAATCTGGCTCTCCTGAGGATACTTTAGGCTCGGTGACAGAGAGCTATGAATAAAGGACAGCAGAAGAGTCCTGAGTTACCGTCCTGTAGCTGCAGCGATCTGCACTCATCTCATTCCTGCTGCTGCCGTCTGTTTAGGAAGAGGACACACGTTTGCAGCTTACCTTCCTCTATTAGAAGATAAAGAGCAACCCACCCATGACCTCAACACTGGGCACTCCGTCTTAGGGCAAATCTCACCTGTCGTAGTCACTGTTCTACAGTTGACAGAGATACCATGACCAAGGCAACTCTTAGAAAGGGAAGCATTTAACTGGCGCACAGCTTCAGAGGCTTATTAGTCCCTCATCTTGGCAGGGCGCGTGGCAGCACACATGGAGCTGGGCAGCAGCTGAGAGCTACATCCTGATGGGCAGGCAAGAGAGGTAGAATCTGGGGGTGGCATGGGCTTTTAACCTTAAGACTACCCACAATGCACACTTCCTAATCCTTTTAATCCTTTCAAACAGTGCCATTCCCTGGTGACTAAGCCCTCAAATCTATGGAACCATACTCACTCAAACCACCACACCACCCTAGCATATATCAAGTGTTCTACAGGGTCTACATATCCATTCTAGAACACTAGGCCACTCTAAAGGGAGTCTTTTATTCTTGATTTATCCATGGCCTGGTTAGAGTTAACATTCATCTTATGACAACATCCCTATGACATGTCATGAATGTGGAAACCCAGGATTCCCTTCTTTCACATAAGCATACTTCCAGTAAAATTACTTTTCATTCTTCTAATAGAATTTAGTAATCTGGGATCTAAAGAAAAATGCACAGGAAGTTTCCATAAACATATAGTATACATAATAACATGTAACACATAATATATATTACATGCTTACTGAAGGTTTCTAAGAGATTAATTTTCTAGCATAAACCAGGATCTTCTGCTACTAAAGAAATAGAAAAACCTCATGATTTTATGCACCAGTTTTAAACTACTGACTTAAGTGTTCTGGTTCAGAGAAAATTGGTATTTTTCTATTCTTCCCTTTCCTCTCAATAGCCAACTTCCACTTGGCAAAAGGAAGGGTACATTTACTACAGTGATCACATGCACCTGCTTGTCCAGTGCCTCTGGAATGATACTGGATTGCTGCCATATAGCCAAATAATGTGCTCTTGGAGAAATAATTATCAGTTAAAATGCCACAAAATGGGCCAGCATTTGCACTCTGCTTGTGCTGTGAGATACTCTGGCACCAAACTCTAACTTTCTTTGGTTACTCAGAAAATTACCTTAATTTGCTATGATACTATTTGTGGACACTCATGGAAAAGAAAAGCAGGTACCTAGAAGAAACCTAGGTAAGGTCGTCAGCAGCCGGTCAGAAGTCAGACCCCAGCCTATGCTGTGTGACAGAGGCTGCAGAGTCAGAGAAGAGCCACAAACTGCAGGCAAGTTGTCAATATCTATTGCTTCCAGCCGAAGTTAACTGCCAAAAGAGTTTGGCAAAGCACCGGCTTAAACCATGGAGAGGTAGATTTCAGTTTATCTCTACCTATATATGAGGTCTAAAAATGGGGGAGGGGTTGTTAAGATTTAGATACCATTTGGACTTTTACAGAAAGAATCCTATGGCTTTCCTATATCCCACATGCCAACTTACGTAGTTACTAGAGCATTTCTGGGAGCTGGGGAGAAAGGCTCAGCCAGTAAGGTGCCTATCACCCAAGCATGAGTGAAGCCCTCAGCTTGATCCAACACCCAATGGGCCCTGGTGCTCAGTGGCAAGCTCCAAGTCCATGAGAGACCCTGTCTCAAACAGTAGCAGGCGAACAAAGAAGGGAAACACCTGATATAGACCTTTGGCCTCCAGACCCTTGCATGTGCATGCACATATGTGCGCGTGCACACACACACACACTCACTATAAAACATGGAAAAGCCATATGAGCCCATGCAACAACAGGAAGAATTAAATAACCACCACAACTATCCACCCCCAGTCTTCCTGGTGCATTCAGGGCATGTCACACACCTTCTTTCGGAGTCAATGACCTCCTCCTTCCCCTCTGGACTAAGCAATGCCAACGAAATGACGTGTAGAAGGGCTGGCATCAATGAGGGAAGCCTGTTCCCAGAGTCCCATTGCCAATGAACCCACCTTCTGCAGTGGAATCAGTAGCAGATCCTCAGATTACACGGTTCATCTTACCCTTCAGAAAAGCACATTTCAAGCATGCAGACATAACCCCAGTGCTGGAAGCAGACACGGGATGCCTAGACCTTAACGACCAGCTTGCCTGACCTAACTGGTGAGCCCCAGATCTCAGCTGAGAGACCCTGTCTCAAAAACAAAATGGAGAATTCCTGAAGAACGGCACCTAAGGTTGACCTGTAGATACCACACACACACACAATGAAGTGAAAGAGACAGGTGCACACTGAAACCCAGCAGCGCCATGGTTAGAAGCTTAGCACACTGACATGCTTCTGCGTGTGACATAAAGGCATCAATTTCTCTGTGCATATTCTCTTGCAAATACATTAAATTTGGAACAAGCTAATTATAAAAGCTAAAGTGTCTGTAACAGTGATTAGAGGTTTTGTTCACATTCAGACGACACAGAAGGGACAGCAAGCAGAGACGGCTTTTATGTGCTGAACTCCCCCACACACATCACGAGGGTCCTTAAATTCCAGTTCTTGGGGATCCAGGGCCTGCTGACAGGCACCAGGCACACATGTTGGTGCACATACACACACAAAGGGAAAACATACTCGTAAGATCAAATTTTAAAATAAACAAAAGGTGGTTTTTAAGGAATAATTGTGTAAGTGCTAACACTGTCATCTGGTGGTACAAGTGGCAGGATGTGCTGTAATCCTAAAGGTGCCTCAAAGCTTCCCATGTTCGGACATAGAGGCCGCTGAAGACAGACTTGGGAGTACTTGCAAATAGCAGGCAGGTATGCAAACAAGAACAAAGCACAAGGCCAACTGCTCTCTCATGGGTTGTCATCATAACTTCAATGCCCAACAAGCTCCTTGCTCCGTGCCAGCCAACATCAGTAGGCATGTGGACAGTGGGCACGAGCTTTCAGGATCCCAAGAGTCTGAAGCAAGTGACTGCTGTAAATTAGGGGACTGGTCCAGTCCCTTCTGCCTCCAGCCAGCTGAATTAAATCCGGAAAGGCCAAACTAGTTAGGGATGAAGAAATTACTGTATACACAATAGCACTGTAGGAAAGAGCTAAAATTCAAGTTATACTCTGTGACTTGGAAAAACTGAAGTAGGGTAAGGTTTCCATTAATAGACTGCCAAAAAACTGGGGGACATGAGAATTTGTTCTGTTTTGAGACAGGGTCTTACTGTGTAGCCTTGGAACCCAACATGTAAACCAGGCTGGTCTTGAACGGGTGAAGTTTAAAGGCATGCACCACCATGCTCGCCGTGAGAAGAGACTCTGAAGTTGGACATTAGTATGACTTGGTGTCTTTGGATTCAGAAGTAAAGGACGCATACGGCCTTCGTTAAGATCCATTTTATTATTAATGTATTTATTCTCTGTGTCTGGGTGTTCTGCTTGCAGTATGTCTGTGCACTATCTGCACAGGCCAGGACAGGGTGTCAGAGCCCCTAGAACTGCAGTTACAAACCGTTGTGGGGCACCGGTTACAAGTTAAGAACTAAGCCTAGGTGTGCTGTTGGTGATTCCAACCCTCGGTTACTTGAGCCCCTACATCTACGTTCTTAAAGCTAGGAAACAGGTTCACTTGTCAGACACTGTAAAATTCTTGCAGATGAACTCAAACTGAAGCAAGCGGTAACATTTAACAATTACTGACACTGCACTGGAGAGGCGCACGGACGGACTTCAGCTGACAGGACACATACCCTATGGCTGGTCTCACCGCCATCCAAAGTCAAATTTGTAGTTTTATTCATTGCCACACACACACTTTTCTTATTTCTCAAGACTGCCACTTGCAAGCGTTGTACTGGGGAGAAACACGGAAGGTTTGTGAGGAGCAGAAGAAATAGTGTCTGGTTCACCCCTGCGCACAGTGGGCCTGCTGATTTTCTGTAATCATTTATAATCAACAAGGATACCCTGTGTGCTGACCTGAATCAATGTCCCCCGAGTTATAATTACTATAAGAAGTTCTGCGTAATTTCTAAAATGTCAGTGAACCACACTATTGTTAACTATGCCGCTCTCAAACCCTAACTTAACGAAGGAATCAGACTTCAAGTTCTGTGTATCCTTAAAGTCTTCAGAATGTTCTCCCTGTCAGCCCACTTGTGTGGGTCTTGGGTCTTTCTGGATTTTTGTCGGTACAGAGGATTGAACCTAGGGCTTTGTGTATGCTAAGTAAACATCCGCATCTCTAGTCCTCTATTCACCTTTAGACAGGTCTCATTAAGTTGTCCAGACTGGCCTTGAACTTGTGACGTTTTCTGCTTTTGCTTCTGGAGTGGCTGAAATTACAGACTTTGCCACAAAGCCTTAATATGATGAATAACACATGAATCTATGGTGTTTGTACCATAGATTCATATTATTTCTCAAGAAAACACGACAGATTTTGATTGCCAAATGTTCCTTATCCTGTTTGTTGGGTGGCAATGGCTGTAGCCTATTTTTACACACATCATACACACATGTCTCATACACTTGAGGACATTACTCAGATACTCTTATTTTAGCGGCTGCTTAAGGACTCACCAGTGTGCACATACAAAACTGTTTGTGATGGGAACAGCCAGGTCATAGAGAAGAAAGTGCCGAAACTCAGTAAAGCAAGCTATACTTATGTGAGAAATAGTTGCCATCTCTCTCTGCCTGACTGAAAAATGCAATGCTAGTATCTTGACTGATTCAGAAATAAGATGGTAAAGGACGTCGGCAGTGTCTTTGGACAGGAGGTCTCAAAGCTCACCAACCACTGGTATTCTAGAGACTCGGGCTCTCAAGAGAAGCAGACGAACTTACCAAAATCTGAAGCGTAAGATTTGCTAAACTGGTTTCTTTCAAAAGCATCTGAATAGTGTTAATCAGGATGTCCAGGCTGTTACTAATAGAATGCTTCAAATTAACTATGAAGAAATCAAACTTAACCAACACAAGCTCTACTCACCAAAACGTCCAGTTTCCAGGTCAGTGACTTCAGTATCAGTGCCTACAATGGTGCTACTGTGGAACTGTGCGAACACTTGTAGGAGGAACTTACAGCTACATGAGATCCATAGAAGGGCAAAAAGCGGTAAGAAGGAAAATGCCCACAAGTTACTACTAAGTGATTAGTCAGACAAATCTGATATATACTGTGTATGAAACTGTGAATGATCAAAGCCCCAAATTGATTAAATGTCCTAAATATGCTACCTAGTGGGTAATAAAAAGGTCATAGAACCAAAAATGATGGATTTTTTTCTAATATCTGGATAAATAAAAAATACATTCATATGGAAAGCTGATATGTATTGCTGGTGAAGTTTTTATTCTGTATGCACTTAGTATTCATAGATGAATATGGTTCAGCATGTGTGACCCAAACTGAATGCTGCTATTACAGCACTACATGCCCTAACATAGGGACCTACATGAGAAGTGCATGGCTAAGCAGAGTAGGTTTCCCTTTCAATTCAGCCCACAGATACTTCTATCCTAGATCTGGCACCTGGAAAGTCTGCCTGACAGTGCTGCAGTTCTCTTGTCTCAGCGAATGACCCCGCCTTTCTCCTCCATGACAGATGGTCTACACTGACTCTTACCCTAGCGCTGCCCTAGCCTTAAGACCCCTACAGTGCCAGCATCTGGAAGCAGGCAGCCATGTTAGGGGCTTCTGCTCTGAAGTAGGTCACAGGTGCATGCACGGTGCATGGTTTTCTGTTTGCTGTTGCTCTCTGAGTAATCTGTTGACTCAGAGACGGTGGAGTAAAGTTGCTACTGATTCTGTACTTCGGAATGACTTGGTAAGAGTTTGATGCATATACCTTAAAGTAGTATTTAGAGAAACTGAAATCCATGGCTTTATACTATGGGGCCAACTAAAACCATGGTGGACTCATTACTCAAATCTGTCCTCTAACAATTGACATTTACTTTTCTGGGTTAATATAAAGTTAATATAAAGGAAAGCATTCCTTAGGTTCTAGTGGCAGTAACTGGATGGGATGTTGAGAGTCAGGGGGGATAGAGGACAGGAATGTTCAGATTAAACTGAGAACAAATCCACACATGCCTGAGGTAAAGGGTCTGGCTGACCCGTTCTTGTTACCCGAAGCCATCCGGCGCACCTACCTTAAGCTGAGTCAGTTTGGGCTCTGACTACAACAAGAAACAGTGTTATCTAACTAGTGTTCACCCATTTCATCCCAACACACTTATGACCAATAAAATGTTGGCTTTCTTTCTATTACTATGGCAGACAATAAATATCTAGAGATGAAAGCGTGTTCCAAAAGTCAAAAAGCTAATGTCGCATGACAGCCAATGGGAGTTCCTACTTCCCTCCCCAGACGGGATGAAAAAAGATGTACTATGTGAGAAAGAGGCAGGATTTGGACTTCACCCACCAAGGTTGTGGAGAAACAGGTCAGGCTTCTGTACAGATTAAATTCAGGTGACCCGGCTGAGGTCATCCAGACAGCACTGATGTGTGGGCCAGGGTTTCTGACTGTCTATGGAACTGAACACACCTGATGCCATTTAGCCAGGCCATGGTGCCCTTTTCTGCTGTTTTTCTGTGTTGGTCTGATTAGCAGAAACTCAAGGGTAACTGTAGGATGAGAGGTCTTCCATCTGCTTTCTATGAGGAGCCTGAACCCCAATCTAAAAACCATACTTTTAAAAAGCCACACGCTGTTGAGTCCTCTTGTTTCTTGTCTACACAATAAAGAATAGAGTTAAAGGGACAGCAGGATGCTTCTGGGGCCTTCTGCTGCCCCCCAGGAAGTGCTGGAGTCCCCCCCCAGGTCTCTTTGTGTATCCACTTCTTTTCAACACAACCCAAATAAAAACCTAAAACATAGGAGCCTTAAGTATCTTTTGACTGTCCCTAGCTCAAATATGTCATTTCAGATGCAGGGCACTGGGCAGTCTCACTATCAAAGTGGCCTGGAAAGCTGTGTACTGGACCCACGGTCTTGCCCGTGCCCCAAGGGGTATTCTTTTTCCTATACTACTAATTTTCAAACTTTATCTTCACTTTTCTCAGTCTTCGGCAATACTTAAAACACAGAGCAAAGAAAGTGGAAATGTTTTGGCTCAATCGAGTAGGAACAGAAGGTCCAGGGTGCCCCAAATACCAGTCTTCTGTTACGGGGTCCCAAAGCCTCTCCAAGGGCCTGTGGAATTTTTCAGGACTGCATATGAATTACCTGTCCACCCCACATTCCTCTCCACTCCCGCCCCACATACCTACAGATGCCATGTGAATGTGGGAAAAGCACGACCAGAAGCATGTGTAGACTGACGTAACCAAGAACATGAAAAAACAGGTGACACTGATTCATATCCCACTCTTGAATGGCATCTGTACGTGCAGATGTGTGCGAATGTGCATATGGAGGTCAGAGAACGGTCCTGGCTGTCATCCCCGGGCATGAGTTCTATTTCTGTTTGAAGTTGGAGTCTATTTTTTTGGCCTGGAGTGCACATACCAATTAGGCTAGACTGGCTGGCCAGAGAGCTCCAGGGACCTGCCCGTCTCCACTGCCCCAACGCCGGGTTCCAGCCCCATATCACCATCCCCGGCGTTTATGTGGGCAGGGTCCCAGGGACAGGAGTTGGTTCCTGAGACCTGTCTCCCCAGCTCCCCAACTGAATCATTTTACCACTTTTGCCTTTTTAGTATGTTAACCTCATATATTTAAAACAATCTCCTGTCCTGTTTCACTGCTTTAAGTTGAACATATATTTACTTAGAAAATAACATTGTATTATATTCATAAAATGTCAGAATGTTCTTTCTGAGAACTGCTGAAATACGCAACAAATTTTTAACATTATAATCAACTGAAGTGAGAAAAAAAATGAAGACAGTATTAGCCCTAGATAAAGAAGATGGAAGATTAAGGGAGCTGGGGGCAGGGGCCATATAAGCAAGACAGCAGGAACATACCCTTAAGGAGAGGCGAAATCTCACTTCTATACATTACATCAGAGTCTTGATTATGTGTGATAAACCTACAGGGGCTCACCCATCGAGCTGTGATTGTTATGTGTACATGCATAATTACATTCAGAGTCCAGTCACACATCTGATTATTAACTAGCTTTGCTCTTCTCCTATTCTGGGGAAGAGAAGATGGGGGGGGGGGTGCTGTTCGTTTGTGTAGCTTCTCATGATACAGCACCGGCAGGCCTAGAACTCAGTCTGCTATCCGGGTCAGCCTCGGACTTGCGGGCTCCTGCCTGTGCCTCCTAAGAGCTGGAATCAAAGGCATGACCATGAACTATAACCAGCCCTGTGCTCACCCCAGTTCTCCCTCCCGCTCACCACTGCCCAGAGGAACCACGAGAAGCTACGCCCCAAGGGCATGTATTAAACATAAGTGTAAAATAACAACAAAAGATATAAAACAGGTAATGAGGTGGGGGCTGGAGAAATGGCTCAGTGAAACAGTTAAGAGAAAGCACTAGAACTGTGTTCAGTTCCCAGAAGCCGCATGGTGGCTCACAACTATCTGTAACTCCAGTTCCAGCGGATCTAAGGCTTTCTTCTGGCCCGTGGTGAAACCGGGCACACTCAGGGTATAGAGACACACGTGCAGACAAACACACACATCGAATAAATTTAAAAATCGGTAACAGGACAGTAAGCTCGGTTATACATGTAATAAGATAGACTAATACTTCGGCTGGCAGCCTTACTAAGGGAAGACAGAAACCTATAAACTGAAATGCATCTGACAGAGCCTATGCAACACTCTGAACCCTGGCTCTGCTCATTCTCAGCATGTGATTCACACCGGGTGGTTCCCTCCAAGTGTCCAGGACACTGAAGAGCTACCAGGTTGCCTAGGCTTTGTAAATTCCCGAACTCTTCCAGGAAGTACAAGGCTGGGGAAAAACAGTTTGAAGTATGGCTCAATGGGGGCCAGGAGAGGGGCTTCCCAGGGTTTCAGCAATGAGGTGTACCATCGGGTAGTACCTTACTCTAGCCCTCCTCTCAAACACTCCAGAGATGTCCATGCATATTTACCCAGCATGCAGTGATAAAAGGCGGGACTGGATTAGTCCACTCCTTTCTCAGAGTCTAAGATATCAAAGACCCTGTGCTCAGTTTGAAGCACCCACACCGAGCAGCTCACCACTGCCCGAGTAACCTAACTACAAGGGGATATGAGGCTTCCACAGGCACCTGCACTCACTCACATGTACTATCTACATTCGATATCTACATGACTACATGTATGTGTACATGTGCACATACATGTATAATACACACATACACATAAAAAATAAGTAAAATTTTTCTAATAAAGTAAAATAAAGACACACGGTCTTAGGAGGCTTAATGTACCCTCTACTCCCTGACCCCAGGCTGGCTCAACATGGGGAGGGGCTATGATCAGAGCAATGTTGAGACTATGGGACAAGCATGCTGTGTCCCCACCCCCAGTCTTCTTTAAAGCTTCTCTGGAAAGGTCTGGTGGAAAGACAGCTGAGCCTCACTCTGCATTCCCTGTGTGACAGAATGAAGCTCGACACGTGTGGTGCTTGAGGCCCCGATACCTGTAAGGGCATCGAGTCACACAGACACCAGGCGGGAAGAAGGTGCCCATCAAGTTTTAGAGTCAGCCTATCTGAGCACCAAGCTGAGGCCTGCAGGAAAGTCAACACGGCTAGCACACAACGCACCCAGCCAAGCAAGAGTGGGAACCAATTTCTTCTTCGTGGAAATTCTCATGGAGGGAACTGGGTGCCATACATAGAAGCTCTGCTTTTAACACCCCTCCCCTCTTACCTAGCTAAAGACTTGAGTGGTTAGGACCAACCCACTCCGACCTAGCTCAATCTCTGCAAAGGTGCTAGGTCAGCATGTTCTAGAAAAAGAATGCTGTATCTAATCTTGTGATACATTTTAAACAAAAATAATTACACATTATGCATACCCAAGTACCCACCTCTCAACTTTTAACAAGCCTTAGTATTTCGCCACATTTGTTTCAAATATTTAAAGAAACAAAGCATTACAGAGTCGCCCCATCTAGCCTCTATTCACTCAACTTTTAACTTCCTTACAGTTGGTGACCATCCTGAAGTTGTTAAGTGTTCAATATTTACTGAGTATATACATTCATAAAAGTTAATGCTACTTGCATATTTTAAAACTTCTATGTAAACATATCACACTATTGTTAGTGTCTTGCAATGTACATGTTTATTCAGTTTTAAAAATTGTCTTCTCATGGAAACTCCTGACATTGATCAAGCTGGAATCAGCATCAGAATAGCCTGTGGTCTCCCCGTGGAGCCTCCCTCCAGTCCTGGAACCTACGACAGCCTCCACGGCCATCCCCGACCCACTCGTAGGCCTCCCGATACTCTGGAACAAATCCTACACACACACAACTTTTCCGAGTCTAGTTTCTACTGGATCTGGCAGTTTCTCTGAAGAGAAGGCAAAACAGAAAGGAAGCAAAACTAGGTCCTTAACCTCAACCACTCCTGAACAGGAGGTGAGCAGACAGGTCTCTGCCTGAGGTCACCACTTCCTTACCCCTCAGCTCAGTCTTATCTCTGGAATCCTGAGTCTCCTGGGGCAATATCCTCTTATCAGCTAGAAAGAACCATCTTCTCTTCCATCCTTCCACCCTCAGAACCTGAACTATGCCTCTAAATGAACTTACAAATTGGTACTATTTCATTTTCCCCATGTCTCATTCTGAACTATTAACTAATTTTATTGAGGAAGAAACCAACACAGGAGTGACATTACTTCCCAAGGTCAAAGGGTTAATAAACAGAGAGCATCGTGCTCAGTAGAACCTACTCCAGCGGTATGTAAAAAAGTCACAGGCTTTCATCCTAGTGGACAAAATTCCTGTGTGATAAAAATGTGAGTGGCCTAGTCAGATGGCGGGCTGTCTGCAGTCTGCCCAAGGCAGCTGGTTCCCAGATCTATGACATTCAATTTTTCTTTTAAGAGGTTGCAACCAAATTGACTCCAGTGTAGTAAGAAAAGCAGGGGGGGGGGGGGGAAGCACAAAAGTATAAACAAAAGCCGTTCATTAGCCTAATCTCTCCCTCAACAGCCATTTAAAACTGGAAACAGAGAAAGGATCATGTTCTTAATGTCTGAAAAAAGAAAATGCAACACGTGACTGTCCTCCACATGAGAGTGTGGTACCCGGTATCAAAGAGCTCATTGTACTGCACGCACCACGGGGCAGAGTTGCAATGACGCAAGTATGTGACCTCCAGGCAGCAAACACATTGTCTGTTGCTCTAATAAGTTTCAGCATTTATAGTAGAAATTGTTTCTTGAAGAAAAAAAATGAATTTTTTTCCTTAAAATAAAATAAAAACCCCTATGCAGTGTGCTCAGCACCTCTGAGGCTCTATGTACCTTAAATACTATCTTGTTAAACAGAGACTGTTTTAAAGTCAGCTAATCAGACAAATTCCTCTTTTCTCATCTCTTGTACTTGAATCAGTTTCTTACAAAGCTGGGCTCAGGATCATTTGCTGGGATCACTTTGTTTCCTCAACAATGACAAAGCGCACTCACTGTGTATCTGCAGGTACAGAGCACAGGGCATGTAGTAAAGAACGGGGCACTGAGCACAGGGCTCAGCAGGCGCCATTCACAACAGGAATTTCCTCCTATGTTTAAATTCCCCGCCAATGACTTGAGAGAGGGTAACATGTTAACAAACCATCTTGGGTGTTTCCAGCTCCTTTAATAAAACACGCACAGCTCCATTTCTGGTGAAACGTGGAACCCCTCGACAACCCATCATTCCAAAAGAAAAGTGCTGGGTGTCCTGTCCCCCAGGATTCCCTGCCTCCCTATAAGTGCTATCGAAGGCTCTTCTGCCTGCAGCCCCACTCAGCGGCAGAGCTCTGAGGGCCCATCCTGACTGAGAGCACTAACAGGCACCACCCTGTCAGAAGACGCCCAGTGGGTAAAGAGGATTTCCAACAGACTGTGACAAAGCGCTGTGCAGGAACGCAGCAGCATGTGGCAGTCTGGGAAGGTACATTTCTGCACCGGCTTTTTTCCGGACTGCTAACCCTCGAGGCTTCGTGGGCAACGGCTCCTGATGTGAGCCACGGCCACTGTATTTACCCACCCTCCATCTGACTGCCCATCGGGATATACTTCCAAAAGGCAACTCGAGGTAGCTGAGACTAGAGTTTAGTCATCTGTTGGCCCAGTGCCCAGGAGTATTTGTGAAGTATATTTAATAAGGTTTATCCTGTGGTTCAATGGGACACACACATTGTACTCAAGGCTAAACTTGACTGTAATCAAGCTTCTAGAGTTCATGCCTAGTGTCAGGAAACTCAGGTGAGAGAGAAACATAATCACCACACAAGAAAACAGATCCATCCAGAATGTGGGGCATTCTGCAGGACAACTAACCTGCTTTCTGAAACCCGTCAATGGCGTGGCAAAGAGGGAAGGCGGGCATGTAGCTGGGAATTGTTCTTGATGAGGAGAGAGATAAGTTTCCTGCACCAAAAGTGGCCTTTAATCCTTTTCCTTTAAACTGGTGTGATTAACAAACAAACTTTACGGTATTTTTTTGTCCAGGTGTAGTGGTGTACACCTTTAATCTCAGCATTTCGGAGGCAGATGAAGGTTGGCCTCTGTGAGTTTGAGGCCAGCCTGTTTGGGGGACTTCCAGGACAGCCAGAACAATACAGAAAGGCTCTGTCTCAAAAACACACACACAAAAAAAATGTATATATTTTTCTTGAGGCAGAGTCTCACTATCTAGTTCTGGATGGCCTAGAACCTACTATGTACACCAAAGACCAAGCTAGTCTCAAACTCAGAGACATCCTCTTGACTCTGCCTCCTGAGTGCTGGTTTAAAGGCACACATCACCATTTCTGGCCCAAATTTGACTTTAAAATTATTAGATATTACATTATACACATTAAAAAAGTAACTATGGGTAGTTGTTAAATGGCAATGTGACCACTAAAAAATATAGCCATTTTTTTCAATGTGCACATAATTCAGATAAAGTAACTCAGGCCTAACATTTACTTTAATTTAAAATCCATGATAAAGGAAAAACAACAAGAGGTGGGGGTTTAAGCATATGGGGCAAATCTTGATAGCCTTTTTATACCCAAAAGCTTTGTGTTATCCTTGAATGTTTTAAGGAAGCTCAAAATATACTTATACATTGAAACTGTCAAACAGCTAATACAGTAACACCTTGCTTCTGAGACCTGGGAGAGGGAAATTGCTGGGACAACCAAGTCCTGTCAAAAGCAGAGTTGGTGCTGTGAGACGGGAGTGCTTCAAATAAAAAGTCATTTTCAATGGCACAACATTTGCTTCTGAGCCAGCTCACTGAACAAATGCTAGATCTAACTTTCTTTTCTGTCTCTACTTCATATTTTTCAGACTATTTTGCATAATGTCAGATGGGCAGTAAAGCAGTGACTCCACCAGATCCACTTTTTAAGAACCCTGAGCTGTTTCCTCTGCAGAAATCTGGCAGGAAGGACAGCAACTGGACCCAGGGCCCACAGGCAAGGCAGAAGAACACTGCTGCAGGAACAGCAAAGAAGGAAATGCAGGACACGGGTCTGGAAGGCTCTTCAGGCAGATCCCAAACTTCACAGGGTGATTATCAACTCCTCTGACAGGTGTCTAAAGACAAGTGCTACTTTATTCCTTAACAGCCCGAGGAAACCACATAAGGGGTTTCTCATGTTTTATGCCTTTGGGTTTGGGGGAGGGGGGATGGAAGGTGGGGGGACTGAGGGTGGGGGTGGGGAAATGTTTCCTTTAAAGGATTATAGGATAAGCTTTACAAATGTAGGAAAATCCAGACGCACACAGTTTATCTTCAATGTGTGCCCATCTCCTGCCTCTTCCTTCCCTGAAAACTACTGAGAAGGACAAACCCTGAAACTGCTCATAGTTTTGTGGGGCTGGAAGTGGAAAACCCTTTAAGGTCCTGAGGAAAACAAAACTCTACCCTAGGCAGCCAGAACAGGACAGGGGTACTTTCTACGAAGTCAGAATGGATGGAGGTGAGCACTGTACCCCCCACAGCCTTCTGAAGAGCAGATATTTAGAAAATAGTGAAGGCTCATGACAACAAAGTAGAATCCAGAATTACTTTAAGTTGCACTATTTTGTGATTTTAGTAAGAATGTCATTAAAAGGTCTAAGCCAGACATGGCGGTTCTACCTGTGATCCTAAGCACTCAGGAGACAGAGGCAGGAAGATTGAAAAATTGAGGGTCTACTTGGATGAGATCCTGTAATCTACCAACCAGTCATAGAAGCATGTGCACGTAGGTTTAAAAGTAACCAAAAAACCCCTCTCCAATGGAAACATAAAAGATCACACTAGTCAAGATTGCTTTCTGCGTTCTAGTAAGTTAGCAGCAGTTTGGGGTAATGATTCCTTAAGAAAGAATACAATGATTTTGGTGGCAAGGGGAGAAAAAAAAAAAAAAAGAAGCAAGGGTTTAGAACAATATAATATAAAAGAGTTTACCATGCTGGTAAAATTTAATACCTTCTAGGAAGGACTACAAGGCCTCTGATGTATCAATGGCCGTGAGGAAGAATTTATATAGCCACACAAATACATCTGAATCCAAAATCCCACAGAGCTTTCTGGGTAAGAAAGTCTTTTCACTGGTTTATCAACTGAGTTCCTATCAGAAGTACTGAAAGACTAACACTACTTTAATCATGAAGGAAAAGCAGCTCGGCAAACCCTATTGGAAAGTGAGCACCTCCCAGAAGAAGGGCATTTAAAGACTATGAAGCAATAACCTGAAGAAGAAGTTCTGCTCTGTGTTACCCAACTACAGCTTCTGCTTCCTCCCAACCCTTCTGAAAAGACAGCATTTGCTTCGTTCAGCACCTTTGACTTGTGAATCCAATGGCTGCTTACCTGTGACAGCCGCAAAAGAAACCAAGAAATCTCCTGAAACTGACACCCAAACTATCACCCACCAGGCCTCTCTGTGGCTGGCCTTAGACCCACGGGAAGAGGGCACCCACCAGACAACTGTACAGCCTTTCTTTTAACTGCACACAACCCCCACTCAATCCTTAATTCGGATTTTACCAGTGAGAGATGGAGGCAGAGAGTAAGTTACAGGACATGTTCAAGGTCCTGTAAAGGACACAAGCTCTCCCTGCACTCTGGGTCAGAGTCCAGAGCCCCAACTATTCCCCACCACCTGACCTGAGGCAAAAGGACCTCTCTGGTCCAAAGGCCAGCAGCTGCCAGACAACACTGGAACTGTCAACACCTAGGGAGGGAGGAAAAAGGTGTCCTTCCCACCCACCCCTAGGCAGTGCTGCCCCTTCCTCCCTGGCTGCAGGGGGGGGGGGGGGTTGTCTGCTTGGAGTGTCTCACTTCGTGCCCTGAATGCAGCAAGCTGACTTGAAGAAGAGGTGTGACCAAACTCAATGGTGAGACACTATTTAATCTGTTCCCAGTCCCTCCCCCAAACCTCTAGCAACCGGACATCCATGAACTACCCAGTGTCTGCCCTTGCTTTTCTGCCCAGGCCACCAGCCCATACCACAGCAGACACACAGGAGAACCCTGACCAGTGTGGCCATGTCAGTGTGAGGGTGTGAAGACAGGTTTAGGCTGAAAACAGTCTACCAGAAGTTTCTGATCCTTTGCTCTTCATTTCTAAATTACCAGACAGCACTCAAAGCAACCAGCCTAGGACACACACACCTTACTCCCTCCCCTGCCCAACTGGCCCCAGGCTAGAAGGCCTCCCTGCTCTGGGCTCGGAGAAACCCTATCAATTGGCATCCAAGAATGCATGAGCATCAAGACTGCTGCTCTGCAAAGGAACAAACTCCTGGTGACTCTCCTGGACTGTACCTTCTCAGTCTGGTTCTGCCTTTCAGCGCTTACTCTCATCAAGTAAGGGTGCTGCTTACTGGCTTGCTCTCCAGGACTTGGGGGATACAAACTTGGATGTCAGTCCCCAAGTCAGTGAAATAATTTCTCCCCTAAAGCATCCTCAAAACGTTAGCAGATCCATGGAGAACACGGAACTCCCATTTCCACTGCTGGGTTGGTTAGTGGGGACATGGAACACCGATGCTCACACTATGTTATGAAGTCTACATCAGTCTGACTATAATCCAGACGCCAGAATCTCGGAGGCAGCAATCACTGCAAGCTGCCCAACAACTTTAGCTATTTCACCCAAGGATACTGTCTTTCTTTATCACTTCTAAATCTCGTTAACAGAGAATAAAACCTTCCTGGTTCTTTATTCTTCAGACTGGGGAAAGAACCCATTGTGTCAACCAGAGGAAACAACCGCAGAGAACCGGCATCAAGCAGAGGCAGACGCTTGCTGTAATGCCCAGCTGAGCGCCACGATCGGCTGCCCCCCCCCCCCAGCCATCTAATAGTTGTGATTATTTACCCCTCAGGGGAACAGACCGACATGGCATGTCCTTTGATACAACTTCAGTGGCATTTTCCACCGAAATCATGGGCATGTTTTGTTTTGTTTTCCGTCTCCCTGAAAAGAAGAATGTAATTTCAGTCCAGTAGAAGAGCCATAAAAACAAATGCCTAAGAACAGAAAGTGTGACAGAGCTCACTGCAGGGAAAAGGCAGGCTTTTCCAGTGCTAAAGGAGCCAAGTCGATGGCCCCAGAGGAGCCATGCCAGAGCCTGTCAGTCTTAAGCCTGAGACAATGTGGGGGCACAGATGGAGAAGGTGGAAAACCAAGAAGGAAAGGGTTGCTTGTACAGATGGCTCCCCTAAAACCAACCTGCCCAAGTATTTCTACTTACTCACAGAACATCCTGTAGCTCTTACCAAGTCGCCACTGACCCAGAAATCAAGAGGCTAGCTCATACTTGACCAGAGAAGGCTCCAAAACATGTGAGGCTCTTCATGTCTGCCACTTCCCAGGAGCTGGCCTGGGACTTCCGTCAGAGCCCTTCCCAACCTCAAATGCTAAAACCAGATCCTGGTGCTGGCTAGAAAGCTCAATGGGTACAGGCACTGGCTGCAAGCCCGAAAAACAGATCCCTGGAACCCAAAGAAACTGCCAAGTTGTCTTCTAATCTCTGTCAGCATGCATACACACTCACGCACGTGTGTACTCACACAAAATACTGAAACATTCTGGTAGGTTTCTGAGCATATTCCAGCCCTCCAGGATACCGAAGACGGCCACAGAACTGGGGTAGACACACCACCCCGCAACCCAGCCTGCTTTCTGCGCCTTCTCCCTCCTGCTGGTTCTATTACCACTCAAGAAGGGGAATACTTCCAATCTTGTTAAAAGGATCTTATGTTCAATCTTCTAAAGAATATCCAAATGACAGCGACAGCTCCCAGGTGCCCCAGTGCTCACCGACATCAGACAGTGTGAAAAGTTTAATCTGCGCCTGCTGTTGTTGCCACGCTTACTCAGAGGAAGCAAGAAAGACACACAGACCCACATGGGATCTGTGGCAAGTGTAAGATTCTCACAGCAACAGGGTGGGGAGCCAGGAAGCACCCCCTGCCTCCTAGGCGTCCCTCGGTGTGGGAGAGCAGTGAGAATGGCAAGGAGAACAAGAAAATAATATGAAATCAAAAGAAGCAGAGATGTTAAAAGGGAGGGGGCAGCAAAGTAGTGGGGGTTAGAACTGAACTCAAGCAAACCCACATGGTTCTCCAGGGAAACTGCAGAGGTGAGTGTCACCTACTCCTGATTTAAGACATCCAGCAGTCCTCACAAGGATGGACAACTTCCTCTCCAACAGAACATGTACTTTCAACAACTCCTTCTGCCCCAAACATGGAGTAGGTGTCTGATTCCTGAATTATAGCCGGCTCCCAGTATGTAGCAGAGACAGACCTGCATGGAGCCCGAGGCTAAACTCTGGAGGCCTCTTCTCATTACACCCGGGCACTGCAGCCTGTAAGCACTGCAGGGCCAGTTAGGAATTATAAACATCACCCGTTGTGCTTCTGGCCATACCTGCAGCACCTGCAGTAGTTCCTCAGTCTCTAGGTTGCTGACGTGTACTTATTTGGGAGACGGACTCTCACTACGAAACCTTGGCTGGTCTGGAACTTGCTGCGTGGGTAACTGCTGCTGGGCTGACCGTGGATACCGTGCACTGTACTTCAGAGCTGTCTGTCACCTCTTCCTACTCATCAGTGTGGCTGCCAGCTTCCAATGACCCCGGGGACAAAACTGCAGCCCCCCCACCCATCCACCCAGAGTCACTGGCTTATGATTCCACTGAATTCCCTCTCTGGAGGTTCTGCATACTGCCCTTTTCCTCCTACAGGGCTGCCTCGTCTAGCCTTGATATGAGAATATATACCTGGTCTTACTGGAGCTTGGTGTGCTGTACTTGGTTGATGACCCTGAGAGGCCTGCTCTTTTCTGATGGGAGGAGGGGGTATATATAGTTAGGGGAAAGGGGCAGGGGAGGGGGACAGAACTAGGGAAAAAGGAAGGTGCATGACCACAGTTTGAATGTAACATATAAGAAAATAATAAATAAAAAGGGGGGGGGAAAGATTCCATATTCTGAAAACGAAGACCTGTAGTTTCTAACTAGTAAATCTTTGGTGTGAATTTAGCTATGCTCCAAAAAAGAACACTCTTCAAGAACATGAGTAACCAAGAGGCTTGCCGTCCAGGGTAGGGTTGTGGAAGAGAAGAGAGAGACTCTCTTGCAGAAAACCAGGGCAGGAGAAAATCCAGCAGCTCCTATGTAGAGCTGATGCTGCCTCTGTCCCAATTTACGGGGAAGGAGAATGGAATCCAAGGCCTGTCTGAATCAGACCAGAGATGTGAGACTCCAGAACTCAGGATCTCAGAAATGCCAACCCACTGCGTCAAACTGCACCTCAGAAATGAGATGAAGTTGAGAATCCCAGCACTTCTGCTGCGGAAGGTCCTTAGAGCATCCGGCCAAGCAGCCTGGGGCCCCATGCAGAAAGACTAAAGTGGGTCAGAGCAAGTTTGCAGTACCTCCTGACAGGGAGTGACTCTGTAGGCAGCCTCACATGGGGGAGGGGGAGATCTAATTGGTACACAAAGGTCCTGCCCTCTAGTTGTTGACAATCAAGTGGGAAGAGAAAAGGCTAATTACCCACCTAGCACACCCTTGTCATCACCTAATAGCAGCAGCTGACGTTTATGGGAGGTTATAATTCGCCAGGCTTCATGCCACCAACTTTATAACCACAATCACCTTTTTACTCCAACCATGAACCTTCTAATATAGGAAGATAGCTCTGTCTCCATGCTATTTAAGAGGGGGGTTAGGAGGTGCCAAAGAGACTGACTTGTCCAAGGTCACAAGCTGATAAGTGACACTTTAATTCCATGCCGATGGCTACTGGGCAGCATTACATAAGAGACATCAAAGCTGGCACAGTACAAAGGACGGAGACCCGAGGCTGGACCTCAAACCAAAACTACAGATCGGGATTGGCAAAGGAACAAGTGTCTCTCCGAAGTTGGGAGCTGGTGCATGCCTTTAATCTCAGGCGCAGGCAGAGCTCTGTGAGTTTGAAGCCAGCCTGGTCTACAGAGTGAGTTCTTGGACAACCAGAGGTACAGAGTGAGACCCTGTGTGTTGGGGGGGGGATGAGGTCAGGCCCGCATGAACCCAGACTTTGGCCCTCTGTTTGGGTTTCCTGTCTCAGCCTGTTGCCCTACCATTAACTTCTAAGAGGTATGTGCTGGGCTGAAGAAAACTTATCAATGGGGTCAAAGGTTCCCTCCTAGATTTTTTTAACTGCAGTAGCTGATGTACAGCCTGTACTGTAAGCACAATAAACTTCTCCTGGATGCTGCCTTGTGCATTACATTTTGAACTGTGCCTACAGCCATGGCCTTAGCAATGACCAAGGAAGCCCTTGGCTTGACCTAATGACACATGAGGTCTTGTGACTCAAAACTGCAAGCAGCCAGCAAGGCAACCCAGGAGCAAAAAGCACCCAGAGTCACCAGGGTGACCGGTACCTGGAGGAACTACTCTCCCTCACTGGAACTCCTGGTTTTTCAGGCAGGGCAAGGGTATACCAGCCTGGCTCCCAAGTGCTAATGGCCATTACACCAGTTTGGTGATTAAGTAGTACAGGATGTACCCAATTATATACTCTATTTTTTCCAATCCAATTTCATAAACCTAATTTCACAAGAACATAGGTTCTCTATCCAAACAAAATAATCCAACCTTAACAATTGAAACATTGGTTTATCCTCAAAATTCCTTTTGGAAGTATGAATAAAACATCTGAATAGGCATATTAATCTTTTTACTTGTCATTCGTTTGAAAAGCCAAGAAATACATTTCAAGGCTGTAGGCAGAGTCCTGAGGGTGAGAACTAAACACCACACAGTGAGAGTATCCATTAGGCCTGTATCAAATAACTTCTGGGTCAAGTAAAAAACTTTTACACCACCATGGTTCTCCTGACTCCCACCCCAGACTAAAAATTACAACGTGAAGTCTTTAAGCAATACGCTGCCGGTGGCAGCTGCTCTGGCTGAGGAACAAATCACTATTTCTTTCCACAATAAATAACACCTTGAGGTTCTTCTGGTCCTCAGCATTGAAAACTCCTGTGGTCTCCTACCACACAAACGACCCAGCTCCATCAGAAAAGCGCCATGCTCTCACCTAAGTCTTCATGTCCGGGCCCTACCACCAATCAGGAACCACAGGAGAAAGCACACAGAACTGCCTTGCACAAAGCAGGACACTTCTGCTTTTAGGGAAAAATCTCTGTATCCCACACAGAATAAAATGACACCATCATCAATTCATTTTTCTCCTGAAGAAATCCTCCTGTTTAAGGAAAAGCACAGAGCAACACCAACTGCCACGTGCTATTCAAAAGTTAAGGGCAAATACGCCACACACACAAAAATCAACAGGTGCACGACAGCATCTCAAGGCCTCTAAGGCAGGGGTAAGTTAATGGCCCAGTGTGCTTCTGAGTTTCTCAATACAAGAACAGCCTGTTTTTCTGACCCAGAAATTATAATCAAAGGCTATATTAACCTAAAGGTCTAACAGAGGTCTCTGTTAAAAACATGGTTTGCAGAATGAGGCACACTCCTAGATGGCACATTATTTAACTAGGCACAAAGAAAGACTCGTGGAGACACCCTTTGACTCCAGGCAAGCCAGCCCTACCCTGCAAATCTAGTCTGTAGGAGACGAAGCCTAGAGAGGGTGGTACCAGGCTCTGAGCTTGGCACACAGAAGACTTATTTGTCAGACTTTACAACCGAGCTTAAGGGAAACTTAAGAGTAAGACGTGCCAAATTAAAGCTCTCATGGGCTATTAATCACCCTCATGACTTCAGATGCGGCGATGTACTGTGGGTCTTAGGTAGGCCTAGCTCTTTGTTCTTAGTCAGGGGAATTAGCTTCCTACTGCAACACAGTACAGGAAGATTTGTCTCAAAAGTGGGGCAAGTATGCTTCTGCCCACTTATTATTTTTAGTAATTAAAAAAAAAAAAACAGGACTGGTAAGACGGCTCATCGGGTGCAGGTGCTGGTTGTGGGGCACACTGAGCCAAGCTGCACCTAAGTGTGCCACAGCACACTTGCATACAAAAACTAATCTCGGGTCTTCATTTTTACATACAAATGACTGATTATCCTCTAACAGAATAAGTCAGATGGCTAGGGACAGAGAGAAGAGTCTAAAAAATCCCAGCTTTGTAACCAGAAAAGCAAAACCATTTTTCTTGTGTTTGTCATAGTCCAACTGCTAAAAAGCCGTGACAGAGAGGAGGACCGTCTGAGGACACGAAGCACTCGGGTGCTTAATAAACATTTCTCGGATGACTAAACAAATGGGGAGCAATAAATCAATACTGGATACTCAGGTGTTGCCTCTTCGTATCTCAAACACCCTTCGTCAGAAGCAAAGCAGTGTGAAGACTCGGCCGCTCAGCCTCTCCGCCACACAGCTGCCTTCCTCCTCCCACGGTGGGCCCTGCTGTACAGAATCAATATCGCAGCAGAATTCAACACTGACTTCACACTTTGAAGGGATTCTCCCTATCAAGGGTGGATTAAAAATACCGAGTGAGGGAAAATGTAGGAAGGAACCTTGTACAACAGGCAACGCAGGGCCTGATTCCTAAAAACAAAAACAATGCAGCAAGGATCCAGAGTATTCTCGTATCAACCGGCAACCCCACTCTCGTCATATACCCCAAACCACTTCCATAACGCTGCAGCAAACATAGGATTAGTAACAGTCAAAACACAGAAACAATGCGAATGTCCTCCAACCGATAAGATGCATTTTACAATATACTTTCAGAAATGAATGTATGGGTGTGAGCAGTCACCCTTGTGTGTGCCTGTGCACTAAGCAGAGGCCTGGTACCTGCAGATGTCAGGATATGGCATGGATCTCCCTAAGATTAACCGTCACGTGGTGCTGGGAACTGGACCCAGGTCTCTGCAAGGGAACATACACTGCTGAGCAATTATTATGGGGCCCAAAAGTGGAACACAAAAGATGACTACATTTTAAAGTTTCTCTAAAACTATTCACCTTCAGATCCAGGAATTCAGTTAACTCCCAACTAAGACAAATATAAGGAAAATTACAGACACCATAAAAACAACAGCAAAAACCAACAAAAACCTAGCAGAGACTGTGTAAATTGAAAGCGATCAGAGGAACATCCATCCCTAAAGCCATCAAGCCAGACATCAATTCAAAGCACAATGTCTTTCAGAGATGAAAATAACTACACTCGTAAGCCCCATGCTCAGGGACAGAGTGGGGAGGACCACAGCTGGCCTGAGGCCAGCCCGGGCTGTAAAGCAAAGCCCCGTCTCAACAAAGGACTCTTTTCAGACAAATGAATCTGAGAATTCAGTGCTGGGGTAGTGGGCCATGGCTTTAATCCCAACAGTCTGCAGGTGGAGGCAGGAGGATTAGTAGCATGAATGTCAGACTTGACCACATGGCACATGAGGCCAGCCTGGGCTAAGGAGGATGTGGAGATCAGGCTGGCCTGGAACTCAAAGATCCACCAACGTTGTGTGCCACTACCACCTGACACAAGTAAGTCCTTTAACCATAAAATACGTTAGCTAGAAAACAAGACTAAAAGGTATCTGGAAAACTCTCCAAACAGAAATTAAATAATTCACTTCTGAGAAAGTTCATGGGTTAAAGACGTTTTGAACTGGATGCAAAAGAACAAACAAGCTTGCTGAAGGTGTACGTGACAAGAGTTTACTCAGCACTTACAAGGACTGACTTGGATCCCCCAGCATGGCAAACCCACAGCCAAGAGCAGGGACGGTGGTGCAGGCCAGTAACACTACACCTAGGCGGCTGAGGACGTTCCGGTCTGACAACAGTGATATAGTGATGATGGTTCTAGTAGTTTGACTAGAAATGGCCCCCAGAGGCTCACATATTTGAATGCTTAGGAGTGTGGCATTCAGAAGTGTGTCCTTGTTGGGGTAGGTGTGGCCCTATTAAAGGAAGTATGTCACTGGAGGTGGGCTTTAAAGTTCTAAAAGCCCAAGATAATACCAGTGTCCTTTCTCTCCACTCACTCAGTAGACCAGGTTGGCATTGAATTCAGAGATCCACCTGCCTCTGTCTCCCTTGAGCTGAGAGCAAAGGTGTGTGCTGCCACACCGGGCTCTCTATGCCTATAAACTTGGTAACACGCAATACAGAATAATTCCTTTAAAAATGAGAGCTATCAGAATTCACTACCAAAGAAACTAAGTAAACAGCAGTGCTGTATCTGTTATATACATGGCACGGATGGTCCAATAACTGGAAATGACAATTTTCAAATAATATGTACAAAGGCATGAAAATATAAAGTTCTAGGCCAGTGAGATGCTTCATCGGGGAACAGTACTGCTGCCAAGCCTGGCAACCTGAGTTCCAGTCCCCAGATGAACCCACTTCCGAAAGTTACTCTCTGACCTACACACACACACACTGCCCCTCCCCCCACCCACACACACACCGCCCCCTCCCCCCACCCATACACACACACATACTTGCTGTGGAGCACAAGTGTTGTACCCAGACCTACATCCACACAAGTGCACACAAAACAATAATTATCTATACTATATATATATATATATATAAAGTTTACCTGATAGGTAAATCCAGACTCTTATTTAAATATTAAAATCAGCTCCAAATGGAGCAAACACATTTAAGAGCTAAAAGTATTTGGAAAAATTAAAACTGTGACTATTTCTAAAACAGAACAACAAAGCATTACCGAGACAGAACCTAAAGTTTGTTCTTCAAAAAGTTAAAAATGAACAAGCAAGCCAGGGTTGATGGTATGAGCCTTAAAGCCCAGCACTTGTATGTGGGGTGGGGGGGCAGAAGCAGGAGAATCAAGAGTTCAAGACCACACTCTGGATAGCTGGGCTACATGAGAGCCTACTTCAAAATTCAAAACAATAACAGAACAGATCTTCAGACCAACAGGACAAAAACTTACTTTTGACAAAAATAATTGGTGTTCAAAATAAGGAATAATGAATTCCTAATAACTAAAATCATGTGAACCAAAACCATTTTTTAAAGGCTTTAAGATTTACATAAGCCAAGCAACTGGAAGGCTGAGACCAAAGGAATGAAGTTCAATGCCAGTCTGAGTCACATAGAGACTCTTCCTCAGGACAACAACAAGAAGAAAGGTAAAAGAAAGGTTGTAAGGAGGGAACATAAACTACAAATAAAAATATAAAAAGCAGGTCATCAACACGGCTCAGTGCCTGTAGCCAAGGCTAATGTCCCAGAGGTCACCTCTGGAACCACAGAGGAGAGAACTAACTCCCACAAACTGTCCTCAGACATACAATGAACAGTTTAAAGACATTTAACAGATATTAAGCAGATGTTCCAAACACTCCACTGGACAGAGGACTGCTCTGAGCACAGTGAGTGTGGAAAGACTGCAGGGCACAGTTGGCACTGCTGGTGGAAGGTAAAATCCACTCTGGAAGAGGCTGGAGGTATCTCAAGAACACATGCTGTGTCTATAGCACAGCAATCTTACAGCCAGAGGTTATTTCCCCCAAGTGAATACACATCCAGAAGTGTTCATGGGAACTTACTCATAGCGATCGATAAAAAGCTCCAACCTAGTCCGATGCCCATCTACTGAGGGATGGACAGAGCATACTGGTGAGTTATGTAATGGAATGTCTAAGATGGCAGACTTCTTAGCCATTAAGAATGATCTACCAATAAAGGGCATGCAAGAATCTCAAACGCTCCAGACTGAGTGAAAATTGTTACCACAAACAGCTACACAGAGCATGACTCCATTTGTGTGAAATTCTAGAAAGGTACACCTCAGCTGCCAGTCTCAGGGCAGCAGGAGGGCAGTGACGCCAGCCAAACAGACAGACAGACATGTTTGCGATGTTTACATCATAACGGTAACCTTAGTTACACCACTTTGTACTTTTCAGAACTCAAGCTGTATCCTGAGTGGCGGCACAGGCCTTTATCCCATCAGATGGGAGGCGGAGGCAGGCGGATCTCTTGAGTAGGAGGCCAGCCTGGTCTAAAGAGGGAGTTCAAGGACAGTCAGGGCTACTTGGAGAAACCTTATCTCAGAAAACAACAAAAACAAAACAAAACAAAACAAAAAAACTCAAGTTGTATCCTTGAATTGGTTGTTTTCAAATTATAACTTAATAAATCTGATTAAGATTTATTGGCACTGGTAGACTTCCAAACATATTGTTCTCATTTAAGAAGAAAAGCAGTTTTATTTCACTACAGTATTTTCCAAACGCCCCCAAACCAGCCAACTTGTTAAGGACACACCTTTAACCTTTACATGAGATGGGGGAGGGGCGGTGACTGACACAAGCACTAGTCACAGGAGGGGACTGCCCCTCCCCCAGCCCTAAAGGCTTCAGAGGAAGCCACTCTCCTACACAGACTTGCCAAGCCACAGAATGAATTCTTTAAGAACAAAACACCACACACACAGACCCCATTCTTGCTCTGACTCTCAGGACAAAGATGAGGAGGCTCAACCCATTAGGACCACTCTCAAGACTCATTAATACTCGAGAACACTTGTGAGTCTATTAAGCCTCTTGTGTGGCAGGTTCCCTGGCTATTCACTAAGAATTCCTGGACTGGAAAGCAGTTAGAACGAGAGCCACTTATTAGATCTCTTAGATTCACCCCTTTGTAAGATTGTTTGTGTGCATGTTTGTGTTGTGTATAAATAAGCTGATAGCAAAGATTACTAATTCTCCAATAGAAGAACCAACACAGCACAGATCCATCTAGTCCTTGCCCTATTAAAGCAACTCATTTAAAATACTCAGTATTGTATTTCTGAGGGAGGGACACACACAAAGAGCAGAAACTCTCACTGCTGCTAAGTAAGTATGTACAAACAAGCCTGCAATAAACTCATCAATCAAGGGAGTTAGGAAGTTTCTTAAGGAGAGGGAGGGAGAGAGGGAGGGAGGGAGGGAGGGAGAGAGGGAGGGAGGGAGGGAGGGAGAGAGGGAGGGAGGGAGGGAGGAAGGGAGGGAGGGAGGGGGAGAGAGAGAGAGAGAGAGAGAGAGAGAGAGAGAGAGAGAGAGAGAGAGAGAGCGAGCGCGCGCAAAGAGGGGGGAATGGGCTAGTTTTCAATCTCCTAGATTCAATGAAAGAACTCTCTTTGATTTATAGTCTAGAGCAATTAGTACTTTGGATTCAAAGATGCTCAGCCTCACAACAGCTAAAACTGGACTAGAACTCATCAGTTCTTGCTTCCTGTCCATCCATGGCGGACAGTACTCCAGGAGCCACCAGAACCTTCTGTACCTCCTGCCATCTCCTACAAACCATCAACCCCTGAGAGCTTGTTAGTCAGCAATGAAACAAAAACCTTTTAGAGGTGTTTTGGGGATTCACCATTCACGTTTGGGGAGACAGGCTAAACATAGCAAGGCTTAGCAGTAATGCATTTGCTCAGCTCACCAGCTATGGAGCAGAGCTCTACAGAACGTGGATGACAACTGCTGATCTTAAAGACAGTTAAGAACTAATCTCCAGCAACCTCTTCTGCATCACGTAGCTGTCCATTTGGATTAAGGTGACGCCAACCTAAGATATTCTCAACAGCCTGAAGTCTGGCTAGCACACCCTGGGGGGTGGCAGCAGACACCACCCATTCCTCAGCCTTTGTTGCTTTAGATATTTTTTTATTTGTGTGAGTGTTTTGTCTGTATGTATGTATGTGCACCACGGGCATCCCTGGTGCCCATAAAAAGCAGAGGAAGCACTGGACTACAGGTGGTTGTGGGTCACCATGTGGGTGCTGGGAACTGAACCAGGGTCCTCTGCAAGTACAATGTTCCCAACTGCTGAGCCACCTCTCCAACCTGTGGCTACCTCAGTTTCACCAAACAGCCACACTCTAAAACAGCTGTACATAAACTACTCAAGCAGCAGACGTGGGAGGGTGATTGGTCCTATTTCTCCTCACAAAGAGTTGACTGTTAGAAATGCTGTCTACTGAAGAATCCAGAGCGCCTGCACATCGTTCTCCCCTCACACAGTGTGCTGGCTAGCTTGTAGGATAATGTCTGTTTCTACTAAGGGTATGTTTGCGTCTGGGTTTTGTTTTGATGGAGAAACTATAGTCTGGCTGCAGCATCCCTTTGACATCCTACTTTTACAACTGTACTCTGGTCCATGTTCTATTTCCCTTTGGAAATGTGGAAAAAGAGACTCCCAAGACAAAAATTAGCCCTTTAGTCAGAACTACTTATAGGTCAGAAACCAGTTCTGAGAGCTAATTCTCAATGCTTTTTAAACTGTAGTATGCCACTCTGTTTACCCAAACACCAGCTTTCTATGGGACAGAAACTAGAAATGTTGCTCCATCCACTTGATTTTGAGGTAGGACCTCTGTGGCCCTTGCTGAAACTGGAACTCACTATGTAATTCAAAGATGGCCTTGAATCTTTGACATCCCCCCCCCCCCCCCCCCGCCTCAGTCACTGGAGTACAGAGATTACAGTCGAGCATGAAAAAGAAATCTGAATGGGCCTTACACAGACTGAGAGTCTAGAGCTGATGCATACAAGGAAACTCTTAGAACTTCCATCTGCTGCTACAGAACATGTGAGTCTGACCTTAGGTGAGGGTATGGGGAGGTGCTACCTTTTCTTCTCTAATAGAACCCTTGTGCTTAGAACCTGACAGATGGCAAGCATCATTAGATATTAAATTAATACATTTTCTAATTAGCTTCTAAGGTGAAGCATCATATATTAATCCATGAGCCCCTAAAGGGAGAGTATGGCTTATAAATCAGTATTGTCAGATAATAGACATAGACCAACACCCATGTACTTTACAAACTGAGTAGAATTTACCTACAATCATCCAAGCACCTGAAAAGAGACATATTTTTCAAGCTAGAAACATGCACATTTCTCAATCCCAATTTCAAGATGTGTAATCTTTCCACAAGGGAACCAAGGGGGTAAGCTTCTCAAGACAGAAAGCAGATAGCACCCCGTGGGGATTTGATTAAAAACAGACATCCCTTCATCTCCGTACACCCTGTCAGATACAAAAGATAAAACATAGAAGTTCAGGAATTCTAAGTTCTGTGACTCTGAGAACCAAAGACATCAGGCTTCTGAAAACTCCGATAGTCCCAGAGTTCAGCTGACTTTTAAGTTGAACAAACTCTGATAGTCCCAGAGTTCAGCTGACTTTTAAGTTGAACATAACAAACGGTAAAGCCAACATAGAGGCCAGCACTGTCCTCTACACGGATTCCCGACTTATTTACCTCCTGCAGCTCTCTGGGTCCCCCACATCCCAGGCTGGTCTCTATGTTGCCAAGGGTGACCTTAATTTCCAGTCCTGCCTTTACCTCCCTGCATGTGCCGCCATGCCCAATTTAGTGTGGTGCCTCAAACCCAGCGTTTAATGGCCGCTGTGAAGCCCACTAACTGACTGAGCGACATCCTCAGTCCACAGCTCTATACAACCCCAACGTGAAGGAAAACTGTATGCAACAGTAACTAAACAACCAACGTAGATGGAGGTTTTAGACTGTCCTGTGCGGACGGTGATTACAATACACTTTCCCACAATCTCCTATTTGTGACCAGTCACTACGCCTTAAAGTAGGGCAGGCTGGTAAAAATTCAAGAAAGCTTTCTGCTTCTTCTGAATTCTGTTCTACCAGTGCCAGGGCCTGTGTGTGTCAGATTCCAAAGAGTCTGGGATAAGAGGCAGGGATCTCACCACTGCAGGGCCCTGGTTACTATGCAGAGGACACTACGCTTGCCCGAGACAGCCTTGCCAATGAACCACTCTTTCGAAGAGGAGCCAGGGCAGGCGTTGTGCAGTCAGGAAGGAGGACATGCGGTAGTCCGCAGAGAGCATCAGAAGAAATTCCTCCACTCCAGCCTGTGGATTGGTAGGCAGGAGCATCGACTAGTCATCACCAAGCACACTGCTGACAACTGAGGATGGGGCTCTGGGGGGTCTCGAGCACAGGACTCCAGTCTTTAAACCTACCAGCAACCCGGCACCGCCTCTTTAAATGAACAACTGTTCTCATTCATGCAAAACTTCCTTTGTGGCACCATCTTAATTTTCTTTATTCTCTTCACGAGCCCATCCCTCCCCCAAACCAATAACAATTTGTGATACAGTAAATAACCAAGTGTCATACTCTCATAGTATAGGCTTAAACGGTTTTTGTGGTCTTTGAAGAGATTTGAAAGTACCACACCTCCTTCTACCAGCTAATTGGTCTCATGGCCTTTTCCTTTAGTCCCATTGTAGTTTACTGGCCCATGAGTTAATCTGCTTCCTGCTGGATGGACACACACACACACACACACACACACACACACACACACACACACACACACAGCTCTTGATTCCAGGCTTTGTAACTTTAAACAGGTAGTCAGAAGGATATACCCCAGTATGTCCTGTGATTAAAACAAAACCTAACATTATCTCTGAACCATGAAGTAAAAATCTAACCCATGATTCAATGGCCATGTTTCTTCCTCCGAGAAAGAAGCCTCTCTCCGGTGCAGATTATAAACAGTGCCTGTAAACAGTACAGGAGTACCTGCCCTGTTTGGGTATAAACGAAAGGATCCAGTGATAAAGCATATGATCACAAACTTCACAGATTTCAACGGAAAAGTCAGTTTGGCCAAAGCCAAAATCAGGAACTCACACGGGGCAGGAATCTGGGGGCAGGGATGATGCAGAGGCATGGAGGAATGCTGCTTACTGGGTTGCTCTTTTCGTCTTGCTCAACCTGCTTTCTTATAGAACCCAGGACCACTGTCCTGGGGTGAAGCCACCCACAACAAGCCAGACCCTCCACACCTATCACTAATTAAGAAAATGTCCCACAGTACAATCTCACAGGGTGTTTTGTCAATTGTGATTCCCTTTTTCGATATGCCTAGTTTTGTGTTAGGTCAACAAAGCCAACCAGTATGGTTCTCGGCATCACCTTCGTTCAGGGTGGCTTAAGAATCAGCCCCTCAACCAAGTTCTTATTCCACTAGCTCTTAGACCCACAGGCATTTTTAAAATCATTGAGTGTGTGTGTGATGTACACTGCAGATAAATTTTTATTTCAAAATCAAGACTGAACATGACCCTTAAAAGTAAACGTTCAAGGCTCATCTATGGCCCTGAAGGAAGTGACTAGCCAGTCTGAGAAAGACAGCACAGGCGCTATTATCTCGCGGCCAAAACGGAACCCCGCTCCCTGATTAGCAGTTTCTTTTCTGAGTCTTCTTTATGTCAAAAGTTACGTTTTGGAAATCAGACTTAAGAACAGTCATCTTGATATGCAATATGCATTTTATTTTCTGTGCCCAAACTCTTGAGAGAGTGTTCTAGACATTGGAATGTTTTCATCAACCGGTGCTGTTAAGAGTCATGGCAGGCAGAAGCAGAGGTCCTCCCGAGCCAGTGCTTGAGTCATAGTGATCACGGATGGAGGTCTCAGTGGCAGCATTCAGAAGGTACTGAGGAGGCTGATGAACAAGAGTTTCTTATCCACCGTAAAGCACTTGAGAAGACGGAAAACAGAAAGACAGGAAGAGGTGCATGGATGGGAGTGAGTTTCCTCTTGTTGGGTATAACGAGTCAAGCACTGAGTCAGCAGGTAGACAGAGGGGCCACTGCTTGCTGTAGGCCATGTCTTCAAACACCACCCAAAATGTGGTACCAGGCAGAGGCAGTCAGCTATCCACATCTGCATTCCTGAAAGCTGTATGCCTACTGAACCAATTCCATAAATGGGGGCCTTCCCAGAGCACACTTTAGAGTTCTTTCCCTAAATCTATTTCCAGAGTGTGTTTCCAGCAAGTCAGTCACCACAGACTAAGTATCATACTCCGCTCCCAATCTGCACTGCCTCAAGCCTTCTGGACTCATACTTCTAATTCATTCTGCACTTGATTTTGTTCAGGGAAAAACTTCAGCTTGATTTCATTCCTTCTTACCAGCAACCCTCTGCACAGTTGGTGCAATCACCAGTGTGTGCCCAGTGTGTGCCTCATCTGAGCTGTCACTTAGCAACTGCTTGTTAATCCCCCGTCATCCCCTGCTGCACAGGTCCTTATCAGCGGAGCTGAGCAGCAACAGTCAGCAGAACCTGGCCAATCTAGACCCTAGGCTGAGTCACTCAAACTCCCAAGTTGGTCTAGGACAGGAAGACTGGGAACAGCAAGAGGTTTCGCATTGTACACTGGGAGGAAGACTCTCCACCAACTCCTGAAGGGGAGTTTGCCCCAAACTGAGCATCAGAGAACCTCAAACTACAACAGGAAACGGAGGTCTTTTTTTTTTTTTTTTTTTTTTAAGTCTTGCTTGTTTCAGGCTGAATATGCATAAATTTGCTTTGGCAATGATGAGTTTAGGAAAGACTAATAAATAACTTCTTATCAGTATCAGCAAAGGATTTTTTTAATCTGAAGTATGAATTCTAATTTTGGTCACTCCTCAGTGCTCTGGTAGATGGCATGTAATGGAGTCTGATACATCAAGAGTCAGGCAGCCCTAAGAGCTTATTAAAAATTACAGAAACATGAGGTTCCTAAAATAGCTCACTGGCTACCTCACATGCCGTAGCTGGACGCGACCACACAGAGATCTGCAGAGTCAGTCACAAAAGCCTGCAGGATGGCTGCATTGAAGAAATCTTCAAACAGGAAAAATCGTCTTGCAGCTTAGCCTGAGAACTCCTCAGTGCCACAGTCATTATCCAGAGGGGCCTCGGGCCCTGGATTTAGTGAGGACAGAGAAGCTGCCATTGTTTCTTACTGAACACACTAAGGTTTGGCTCTCTCTCACCTCCACGTACAGTAAGAACTTACACAACCCACGTCGGATGTGTGTCTTACATAACCCAGGGGCAGCAGGCACACACATGTTCCTTCAGTTCCTCCCTACAGGGCTCCGTGTGTTCTCCATCTCTGACCCTGGGCTTCTCTCTTGAGGAGTCAGGAGGTGTCTCACACTTCAGAAAGGGTCTTCCAGTGGGAAAGGACTCCCAGAGATGGCAGCCGAGCATTTCCTGAAGTGTGCGCTGCTGGTTTCCTGCCCCACCCCACCCCCAACTCCTTTCAACCTGTTGGGAATATGCTAAATTTTACACTTTGCAAAATGATCCCGGCTTCAGTCCCAGCCGCCGTTCACCAAAGCTCCTGTAGCGTGATTTAAAGTTATTTTCCAAATTCACACAAACACAGATCACTGTTTAAATAAAATGGGTAATTAGGCTAATAATCTCAGAGATTCCCTCAAAATCCCCATTACTGCGTCTGCAGAAAGACACATGTTGGTCTTCCTGTCCTCTGGCTGCCCCTTAGCACACATCTCTAATTTCCTCTCCTCACTCCAACCCTCAATTCCTCTCTGCAAATACGTTTCTTCCCTGCTAAAAATGCACTTGATGGGAGTTCATTTATCAACTCCCAACTTGTCAAGTAACCTGGACATTTTCTATTACGGCTCAGGAGACCACATTCCTAACAAGGAGCCCATGGATAATAAACAGAGTCTGCAGGCCCCTGGAATCACAGGCAAATCATATACAAAATGGGCTGTGGACCCATTGTTCTTAAAATTGCTTTCAGAAACTGTTTTAAGATGTAGCCAGTCCAACTTTCTTAATTGGGTCCATTATTCTTCAAAACTCATTGGCAAACAATATCGAAAATGGTGTTACAAAATATTTTCCTGCTGAGGAGGAACAGGATAGAGAGGAGAGATGCAGAGTAAAGTGCTGGCCTTCAGAGCTAAAATAATATACACTCAGATCCTAAGCTTGGGGGGCATTCGGGGGGCATTCTTCCAAGTTAAGGAACACCTCGGGAAAGACAAACAAGGACTGACCTGGGAGAGGAACCTGAACTGCCGCCACAGATACTTCCCTTTACTTTACGTGAATCTTCAAGCATTTGTCCCCCTAATGCAAAGTCAACTCCTGGCCAGAGTACGATGCTTATGCCTACACTATAAAAGGGCAGGGGGCAGACATCATGTCTGTCCCCAACACAGCCAACAGAAGCCAAGCGCAGTAGGGCATGGCTGTAACCTGGCACTCTGGAGGCAGTGGCAGGAGATTCTGAGTGTGAGGAAAGTCTGGCCTCACACAAAGAGGCAGCATGCAAAGGGTGTGGGGGGATGGGGTGGAGAGGGTGAGCCAGTGGGGAGCCAGATGTTTAGCCCCTGGACCACTCACACCCACGTGCAGAGGTGTGTGGGGATGAGAGGGGAGAGGCTGCCCTCAGGGTGGTTTCTGCTGTCTTGCCTAGGGCCAAGTCTCCAACATCAGGACTTGTTAATGAACTGCCTTCCCTCCTGAAAAATATACTTCTGTGAGAAAGAGAGAAAGTAAAAGTTACAGGAACTATAAACACTTCCTTAAATAGCTTCAATGAAAGCGGGGAGGGGGGACGGGGCCCTCTGGCATCTACTGGTCTCCATTGGGTCCTTATAAAACAAAACCTGAGGTTTTATATATACTTCATGCAAAACAATGGACGTACTTAGAAAATTAATGCAATCAACTTTTTTAATATGAGGTGACTGTTATAGTGAGAAATATCTTTTTATTCTCCCTCCTTTACAAATATTCCTGAAAATGAATTTACATTTCACAACTTTACCTAAGAACACTGTGACCATACTCCTCATGAACTCAGCATAAATAGGCCAATAGTTTTGGACTCATCAGCTTGCGACTAGGCAAGGTTTTGCAAATCCCAGCTGCTTAGGGAAAAGGAGAGGGGGATGGGCAGAGGTGTGGCCCAGAAAAAGATGTCTGCCCTTGCATAGAAATAAGCTGTTCTCTTTGCTCTTGTTAGTGATGTCTAGAGACTCTCCATGAAAATGCCTTAGATTATAAGTGATCGTGACAAATCACACATTCCCTGATACAGAGTCCAATGTACATACTTTGAAGGTTTTATAAGGACATTAAAAAAAAAAACAACAACCCGGAGCACCACTGGCTCTACAAAACTTGGCTACAGCCAATCCTTGCCACACAGCACTGGGCTGGCAGCAGTCGTGTTTGGAAAGAACTAGGGCCCTGCCAGATTCAACAGGGCTGAAGTAAGGACAAACAGGCATGCCAGTGCCTGGCTGTCCCGCTCTAGCCCTTCCCCAGGTCAGTCAGCTGAGACATACCAGACCCACAGGCTCAGGAGATGCATGGGTCTGGCAGAAGACCAGGGCCAGCACTGCCACCGAGGGAGGATTCCAGATCTATAGAGTTCAGAAAGCAGGAAGACAGAAACAATATGCCTCAAACCCAAGGGTACAATCAGGGAGAGGCCAGGGCAAACCTGGAGAGCAGACTGGGGTGGAAAGGTCTACCCTGAGACCCCTATCCTGACTGGGAGAAGGCCATCCAGAGGCGTGACAAGTTACTTGTATTCTTTATCTGACTTCTAACCCTGGGCTCCCTAGTTCCACAGCTCCCGGAGACAGACAGAGGCAGGGATCTCTGCCTTTTCCTTCTTTCTGAAGTTTTAAATCTATCTGCTTTCACCTTTTTATAAAACAAATATTCTGCTTAAACTGGGAACCATAAGCTGCCCTTTGATCCCACTTAAAACTAACTTTTCAACAACTTTGGGAAAGGCAGAAACATGGAAATGGAGGTCTGCCATCTTTCCTTGGAACTCTAGGAGTCTGAAGAGAAGTCAAAGGACATCCACAGGCCTGAGACAGCCAGGGGGAACTGTTAACTTTCCCATCGTGTGCCAACCTTGAACTTTCCTTAAAGACAATTAACCTTCCAGCGACCTCCTCTCGCTCTTCTCTATTGAAAAACCAGTTAGAGCTAGGCTGTCCACATGCCTGATTTCACAACCAGCATCTTTTGATAAACTAGGAAATAAAAAGAACGTCTTGTTACTGGTGTGTGAGCCTCTCTTCTAAGAAAAAAAACAGTGCCCCGAATCCAGCCAGCGTGTCCCACTATGAGCAAGCTGGTTCTTTATAGACGCTAATGGTGACTGGACACACAGGACCTGAACTTTCAAATAAACACTCAATGATAGTATTCCCAATAACTAGATGTCCAAATTGCCCACTAAATTATACATTCCTAAGCACACATCCATCTCTCTGTGAATGTGCTGGAGGAATGCTCTGAGTTCCAACGGTGCGGGAGTGAGCCATGTACACAGCACCCTTCTTCCTCCCGCTCTCTCAGTTAATACCATGCTGACCACATCACAGTTCCAACAAATAGCTTCTAAGAGACTCAGGCTGCACACGGCCTGTGTGAACCCACCCCAGCTGTGTCACACAAGTGCCAGCAGCTAAATTCATGACATTTTCCTTCAATACTCGCAGTTGCTTAGACAGCTGAGACCAGAGCACCACGGTCTAAAGACTCCGGAGAAGAAAAGGTCCTCTTTCCACCCCTATGCCTACAGAAGCCCGTCCTTAAGACAGAAACCGGAGGTCAATTTAAGATAAGCTACATTCTTACTTACTACCAAGGACTGTACGTGTGTGCAGGAGAGATTCTATTTAAATCATGGTAACAAATGAAGTTAAAATAGAACCGTGAGCACCAGCCAGCCGACCCTGCAGAAAGAGGGATGAGCCCCCTGCTATAAACAGTCTTAAAACATTCTACTTCTTCAGTTACGCACACACAAAAACTCAATTTCTAAACTTTTTCTCCCCCATTTTAGACCAGTTTTCTGGCGTGTACTTTATACAAACAGAAAGCAAGCACTGTAGGCCTGTAGTCAGACAATGGTAGCAAGTTACACACGCCAGAGCAGCTGCCACCACACTATCACACTAGATTTTATTTCCCCCACAAAATGCCCATGGGGAGCCAGCCATCTCCCACCCCACCCCTGCCGACCACAGACCACGGTTAGCTCCAGCCTCCTAGGGTCTCACAGAGACAGCTGCAGGAGCACACATCCCACTGCGTCAGACATCTGTCAGTGCGCTTCCAAGATCTGTCCATGCTCCAGTCAGTGATGGGTTCCATGTTACCCTGCCGAGGGTTGTTCTCTTTATAATAATAGTCCACGCTTTCCCCCCAACCCTTTCCTAATGAGAAGACAGTGCTTTAGTATGTGTACAAGTTAGTACGAATACCATTTTGTCTTTATTGCAAGGCAGCTGACGCCAGAAGTACGTCTGCGTAACTTCAAGTTGCTTGATTGTGCTTGGCTTCCCTTAAAGAGTAATCTGCTCAACCGTAGGGAAAACCTTGGTGACCTGAAGGCGCAGTTAACTGCCAGCTCGAGGCGCTATTTCAGCTGCCGAAGAACTATGAGGAAAACTGTGGCCCAGTCATTTTCATGTGCTGCCTGCATGCTTGAACAGAGTAGACTTGGGAATTTCAGTTCCATGTGGGTTCTGGCCCTCCCACTCTCTGCTGAGTCCTGTGGATTTGGGAGTTCCCACTGGCTTCTGTGTTGCCATCAGGACGCAATGGAATTTCTCTTGAGTGAGAACTGCCCTGAGAAGTTCCGTTTAGCAAAGAAAATAAACAGCCACGTAAAGATTGTTTAACCTAACTGCCATATCATGCCAAGACCTCTAAGATTTCCAAGGAAAAAAGATACACCACATGCCTCACATGAGGCTGACATTTTAGGATGGCTGCCTGCGTACGCTGGCACCATTACCCCCAAAGGGAAACAGACCACCTTTAACTTAATGTGACTCTTCCTTCTTCTCCTCCAAACATGTTTTGTAATGAGTGCTATTTTATTTGTAATTGTTACAACATTAATAAAATAATAAATTTCATTCGAAAGAGCCCTAATGGCTGTAAACATGAGTCCCAGCTTCACCGAGGTTTTTAAATAACACACTCTAATACTTCAGGCTCCATCCTCATTCCCAACACCACATCTCTAAGCATCCCGGGCAGGCCTCCCTTCTAACGGTGCAGGAGGAGCTGTAATCCTTCTGACTCCTGACCATTCTGCTCCCAAGGCATCTTGCCATTCCTGACCCCACTACCAGCTTCCCTGTGAAAACAGAAGGCTAAGCTAGAATAATCCAAGATCCCCAGAAGTCTAAACACTGCAACACAATATTCATAAATGAGCCACAAGTTTCAGTACCAAGGTGAGAAAAGCTGTAGGTTTCCTGAACTATCATCGAATCTGTAACACATCTGACAAATATGTCTCGATTCTTCATAATTGTTTGTTGCTGCATTCTCCAAATAAATGTACTTCTTTCTTTTCCCACATGCGATTGTTATTTCTCTAAACAGAACTTAAATTAAATCCGGATAACGAGTCCCGGCCCTCATACTAACCTTATGCGCCCATTCTGCACGAACACTGATAGTTAAGGCTTACAGCACTAAACAGAGCATGACTGAGTATAAAACTCATAATGCTGGTAACACCACAGCAAAGCAAAACTTCCTGCTTGCTGCTGCAATATTATCCTGATAATAGCCAATGTTTTAGTCATGAAACTACAAAGCAGCATTCTGAAACTGCACCAGCAACCCAGGAGGCTCTGCCTCACAGCCTGGGAAGGCAACACTGCATATAAGGAAAGCCCTGCCTTCCAGATGCTAGTCACAGAAGCCCACACTACGGAGCCACAACCCCTGCCTGGCTCCTTAAGTTAATGGCAGCTATAGCTGAGGTTCCAGCCTGGACCAGAGGCAGGGAACTGCTTCCAAGCCCGGACTGGAACCCTGCACTGTGCACTCTAAGAGTGAAGGCCTGCCTGAGGGATGCTGTGCTTTCCAAGACAGGCGGGAAGCAGGGCCTGAGAGGCTGGCAGGAGTGTTTGTGCAAGCTCACGGCGCTTCTTAGAACTGAATGTCCCAGCACTTGGAGAGGAAGTAAACAAAGATCCAGGTCATGCCTGTGTCTGTGGAGCCCGGGGCAGCCAAAGCCCAGCCTGGACAAGAATCCAGAACCCATGCAATACGAGCCTGCTTACATCACCAAGCTCTTAACTGTGGGCTGCCTGTGACCAAGAAAAATTACAAAAAAGTACAGCCCATATTTCTTTCGGCCATTTAGCTGGCTTTAAAAAAACAAAACAAAACAAAAAAAAAAAAAAAACTGGATCAGAGGAAAGAGCTACTTGTGGGCTGGGCCACAGTGGACTCACAGGGCTATCCTTTTCCCCTCAGGTCAGCTCTAAGGAGAACCCCTCCCATCCTCCCAAACTCAAAGCAGGCCCGAGGAAGGGCTGGGAGGAAGGGCCTTAGGGAACATGCATGACATGTGTGCTTCACAGTAGTAACACCCACAGCAATCTGTTCTCATGATAAACATTAAGGGACAAGGTACTGTCGTCACAGTCCGGCAAAAGTATTAATTGTTCCTTTACTCTCTTCTACATCTAAAGCAGTGAACTCCAGTGAGCAGGGTGAGCAGTCAGTCTGTTCACCTTCCTCCTCCAGCCCTGAGCTTTAGAAAATAATCCCAGCTCACCAGAAGGCCCCGGCTAAGCCCCACTACCCTGAGGCCTGGCGCTGGGGCAAGGGCGAGCCAAGCTGAGGCCCAATTCTCTTCCAGCCTACTTCTAAGCTTTCGACAGTCCCAGGGCGCTGCAACATGGTGTTAAAGCTCCATCTAAAGAGGGGAAACTAGGGACTATAAAAGAAGCAGAACTGACCAGAGAGAAGGAAGGAAGAAGGCATGTCTGCATATAGGCCTGTGCTTCATTTTCTATAACAACTGCATACTTGTAAAGTTATCCACAACTGAATGTCTGAAATAGTAAAACAACCATTCATTAAAAATTATAAGATGTAGCAGCTCATTAAAGACAGTTTAATTGTTCAACAACCTCAATTTATCTTTTTGTAAATCTTAATTTTTTAAATATAATTTAATGGGGGAAAACACCTATATCCAGTCAGTGCAAACTAATCAACAAACTAGCAAAAGGAACAAGCCAGGTGCTGAGAAGTTTACAAAATGCATTTTTTTCTTTCTCCAGGATCAAGTCTCAGGCTACAGCCCAGACTGACTAAAGACTGACTTGTGTAGCCCAAGCTGCCTTTGAACTCAAAATGCTTCTGCCTCAGTCTCCCCAGTGCTAGGTAAGAGACGTGAGCCACTAGATAGGCTAAAAGATGAATATTAATAATTTAAGATAACTTGCTTTAAAGGACATTTTATATTTGCCTTTACTGAACTTATCACTTTAAAAACAACACAATACATTATTAAATGGGGTCACAGCAATGCAAAGGGTGAGCAGACAAAGGTGGTGGAATTTAGGACCTTGCTCTCTGTTAAAGTGACTTTAAAATCTTAGAGCCTCCTGCATTTAATGCTGGAGTTTGGAAGCACTGGTCTGGGTCTCCTCAAAGTGCAGGAATCCTTAAATTTCCATAAAAACATTGAAGGTCCCATATGTCTGACAATCCATCACAGGTGGGCAAAAGGAAAGTCCCAGGTTCTAGAACCAAATGTCCCATCAACCAGTCAATTACGTACAGATAACCTCAGAGAGATTCAACTCATCAAGGGCTTCTGATGACAACGCAAAAGCAGGCCAGCACTCTGCTTTAAACAATGCCTGCCTGCCTGCAGAGACACATTCTGGTCTAAACCTGAGAGGAGAAAACCACAGCCTTAGTGAGCTCAGCCCTCACCAAGAACAAATGTAGAAATCTTCCTCTCTCCCCTGCCTGCTCCCACCCCTGTGTGTGTGTGTGTGTGTGTGTGTGTGTGTGTGTGTGTGTGTGTGTTTGCGTGTCCCAGCATGCATTCACATACAAACTCATACTTTGCCAGCATCTGCATCATATGTGATGGACCCACAGAGCTGTCACTAGCTACCTGACACCTACATGTGTAGCAAGGACTGCCTTGTCTGGCCTTAGTGGGAGGACATGCCTAATCCTGTAGAGACGATGCCCTAGAGAGGGGGATGCCAGGTAGGGAGGAAAGGAGGGATGGGAGGAAAACTCAGAGGGGAGTAAGAGATGGGAGGAAGATTTGGTATGTAAATAAATAGACTAATTAATAATAATAAAATTGTCAGAGAAAAAGAAACTACTGAGCTCAAGGTAAAGTTCAAACCCACACTGCCTCCTGGGCCATTTTCTAGATGCCTCCTATATCACGGTCAGGGTCTGGTCACCTACTGTGGCCCAATCGAATGCTGGTGCTGGTGCCACCACACCCTAGTCCCCTCTGGCATCCTCCTGAGCAAGCATTAGTCTTCTCCCAAACCCTCCTCAGCTCCTCCATCTGCACACCCATTAGCAGGCTCCTCCCTGATCCACACTGCTTCCCCAGTTAAGACTCAGGCACTAAAGTCTGGATCCATACACACTCAATCAAGAGTGTAAACCACAGAGGGATGTTCAAATGGACTGGACCACTACCTCAAGACAATCAAAGTCCCAAAATGAGAACTGCACCTCTTACATCAATGTTTGCCTTAAGATGTATTAAGGGGACACCTCAGCAAGAGACGGGGCCACGCTGCTGCTCTGCTGCTCGGAAGCGCTGTCACTCAGAGGCAGTTAAAAAGTTCAAAGCAGATCCCGCTTGTTCCTGACAAAGTTAACCTAACTCCAGCATGTCTTCAAGACTACAGTCCTCAGCTCTTTGGCTTCTGCAGCCAACACTTCCCCAAGTTACCATGTGGTATAATGCAGCAGCAGCGGCAGCAGCAAATAAGTTTGAAATTAACAGCACCTTGGAAAAGTGCTCTCTGCTTTTCCATAGGATGAGCCCACACGGGAATGGTAGATCTCTTCAGCATTTGTGACAAGCTGCTAAGAAAACGGGGAGGGGACGAGATGAAAACCAGACATCTGACCCCCACCTTTCTGCCACACACCATGGAAGGACACCTGAGGGCAGGAGCCACAGGAAAGACACTGAAGTCAGGGATAATACATCCCCCTCCACAGAAGCCTCTGGAGTTTAGATGATACTGAGATGGACGTGTATTTAAAGTGGTTCGGATTTTCATCTGACTAAAACCAGGGAGGCTGCAGGCTAACAGAACAGCCATGATAGCTTCTCTTAATGTGCCCTGAATAGCCTCTAAGGCTCTAATGGGAGGCAGAAAGACATCTGTGAAGGGAGAAATGCACGGGGCACACCTTGAGAGGCTCCTGACTGTCTCGGGAAAGCAGCTATTCTCTTTCTGCTGACGTGCTAAGAAGGGATTCATACAGTCTCTTCCAGACTGAAGGAGCCATGACCCCACACCACCTGGTCTAGAGAGCACTGTGTTCTTGTGCACAGGTCACGTGGCCTGAAACCCCTGCACTGGGTTATCCTGAGAACTTTGAGGCTTTGGGTTGTAAGGGTTCTAGGCAGAATGTAAACCGTGACGGGGAAACCTGTTATCCAAAAGCTGACACAGTAAGCTAGCCAAGATTCTTCAGGGTTTGAATATTCTGGCAAAGACAACTGCCAAACAAGAACCACAGCATAGATTAGGGACCCAACTTCTCGTTTCAAATGGGTCTGTCTTAGCAACTCTGTACAGGGAATATGCTTCAAGATCAGTGCCTTTTGCCTCTGCCATTGGCCAGGATTCTTTGGGAAAGTTGTTTCTTCTTCTACTCTCCTACAACCTCTTAGGTTCTAGCAAGATGGAAATCTAAACTATTCTCCATACACACTGGACTTGGGATCATCCAAAATTGGCTCTGTATCCTGATAAATACAAGTTTCCAGACAGTAAGACTACAGGTACAATTCCCCACACGCTACAAAGTGCCTGGTGTTGTGATCCATCTTCCACTCCTTGATTCACCTAATAAGGCATCTGTTAGGATGAGCCAGGTCAGCTCATTTCAGAAAGCAGACTCAGTATTCATCCATGGTTATACAAACAAGCAACAGAGATGAAATAATGAGAGCGAAACATCCAGGTCCCAGGACCCCAGCCACGGAGCAGGTTCTGTGCTCTATTGCTTTTCCTCAGGAGTCGTGTAGGCTCTGTTCTTCACTGTAACACTCTCATCAACAACAGAAAAACACTACACTGTGTAGTCAGAAATCTAAATATCAAAAGAGAGAATAACAAAAACTCGACCTGACTGCCCTTCTTCCTAGCCAGTGAGAGCAGTCTCCCAATGAACACTGTGTGCTCAGACTGTACTAGTCAGAATGCACTCAGGAGGCTAAGGTAGGCAGATCTCTGGGAGTTTAAGGCTAGCTGGTCTACATATAGTGAGTTCCAGGCTAGCCAGGGGTACATAGTGAGATTCTTCATTTAATAAACATAGAATAAAACAGGCAGAGCTCAACGAAGTGGCTCCAGCCACGCAGGAGGCTAAGGTGGACATCACTCGGATGCAGAACATTAAGAAAGCTTGGACATCACAGTGAGGCCCCATATCGTGCCTATTTCTGAACCTGTACATCTTTCTGAGGTGCACATTCCACATCTTGCTGCCTGTTAGTAGAAATAAGCAGACAGGCACCAAATCTCTCGTCCTGTCCCCAATGACCAATTCATGAGAAGCCTGGACATGGGCACTTTCCCTTGGCTTTAGGTTTTGACCTAAGTCACACTGCAGAACATAGTGTCAGTGCCACCAGCCACTACTGAGGGACCAGACCATCTACCCATCTGTGACTGACAAAACTATTCACAGGAGCTGAATCCAGATAATCTGATGTACTGTCATTGTCCTTTCAAGCATCCATAGATTTAATTCATTAGACATCTTGTTGGCCACAAGCCTCTTAATAATCAGCGTTAAGGCTGAAATCCCTCCTGACATTAAGTGGCGCCGTGGCTCTCGGGGCCAAAGAGTTCCCACAGTTCAGAAAAAGCCAAACGGCTCCAGTGTCTAACAACAGTTCAGCAGTATCAATCAGGCTTTACGAGTTATAGAAAATCATTTCTGGGGGCCAAGTTCCCAAAGAAAACCCATAGGCTGCCCAGAAGTAAGACTGAAGCAACTGCGGTCAGTCTCAGAGCACTGCTGGCTACAGACATTAATCCCAGTCACTACGCCCATGCCTCAGGAACAGGCTTGTCGATTTTACATTCGGGAATTCAGCCTCCACAGTGGGCACAGCAGAAAAGTCTTGTTCTTCGCTAGAGTACAGGGTGGTGGGGTCTGCAGGAAGACTGCTGTTCTGGCGAAGAACTGTCCCAAGTAAGTAAGAATAGAGCCCACCTAACCCATGAAAGTTAGGAGCAGCCTCGCTGTGTGGTTACAAGCACATCTTCACACCTCTGGGCTTTGATTTCCTAACGGGGTTGGGAGGGTAAGCAGATGTGCGGCACCCATGCCTCGGCTCAGGGTTTTCATCATTAATTTAGCATCATTTGCTTCTCAGGTCAGGCCTCCTGAAAACTGGGGTCACTTGAGATGAATGGGGACATAAGGAACACATGTGAGAGTCAGGGGAATACTCTGGGCTGACACATCTGACCCTGGCCTGGGTAACCAGCTAAAGGACAAGGCATCAGACATGCTTCCTCATGGGTCAGGCTGGGTTTTCCTTCCTTGTACTTGGCTATACAGGCATTGGAAGAAAGCAAAATACCAAGTTTGCCCAAAACTATCTCCTCAAAAACTAAGGACCCAGTGCTAACTCACCTCCACAATGGCACAATGGGATGATGCTAACCCACAGGATGGAGGCATCATCCCCCAAATGGCTGCTTACTCTGTCTTAGGTCTTTAGGGCGTCCCTATTTGATATACAAAAAGCACATAATTTTTATTTTAAAAAGTCCAATCATTTCTAAAAATGTTACTCTGTGGCTGACAAAAGATGTTTCTGAGTTCCTGTAACTAGATCCAAAGCTCTGCAGGCCGGAGGGCCAAACCCTGACTGTTCACCTACCCTGCACTCAGGCTGTGGGGCCAGCTTCCCTCAGAAAAGATGCCCAGGACCCCAACATCTGAGTGGATGGTGCTTGCTCCCTTGTTGCTTTCCTAACAGGGAAAAGGTTGATTTCTTTCTCCTGACCGGATTGGGGGGTACTGCAAAATTTACCTGCCCCCACATAATTGTTGAAAAGCCAACAGAGTGTCGGCAGCGAGCTGCAGATCCTTTCTCAGGGAGGACGGGGATGAGGAAAGGTGGCGCAAACAGTTCCCAGTCCCTTCCTCTTACTCAAACATCTGCTAAGCACCAAGGACTTGGTGAGATTTAGTTTGTAGAAAGAACTCTTTTTCCACCTTGACAAAAAAAAAAAAAAAAAAAAAAAAAGACTCATAGTTCTGAACTCCTTGGAAGGTAATTCCGGAAATAGAAGACCTTACAGTTATTTATTCCAAGCCACCACCACACAGCTTAGCTTCCTCTTCTTGCCGGTCTGGGAGAGCTGCAATGGGTCATGGTGCCTCCAGAGGCTGGAAGTCCAACCTGCACTTTAATTACAAAGTGGGGGCATTGGTGTCAGCACCTGAGTACACACTGCCTGATTATGTTCTTGGGAAAAATTATGTAAGCATTTAACCCTTACACCACTAATACTGGCCATCACTAACAGTCTGTCAGTCACACAGCATGCCTTCGGCCTCTGCCATGGAGTTTACCCTGGCCCGTCCGCCATGTTGTACACTGGGACTGATCTTGTCCTCCGCTCCCTCCTTCAACATGGTTCACTGCAGCCACTACCACAGTGTCCTGACCTACAAGGAGGAGAGCCAGAGCCAGAGGCTCTAAATGTCTCAATGCCTTTTGTGCTGTGTGTCCAGTCACTAAAATATGGTACTCAGGCCTCTTCTACGGGGGAGAGCAGGGGAAAGGCAGAGGGGGAGCCTGAGAGAAATGAATGGGGAGGAAGGAAAGTGAAAGAGGTCGTCCAACTCGAGCTTTGATGCAATCTCGAGTAAACATACCCGTGTCCCATTTCCAACCCTGCAAAGGTGACCAGGCTTCTCTTCTCACACGCTACATTTGCACTGCAGTCTCAAGAAAAACGGCCACCTTGGAGAGTGCCATCCCCAAGAGTCAGCAACCCTGCGTCACCAAACTGCAAGTCTGAGTGACATTTGTCTCCATCCCAGCAGATCCCGCAAACTCCCCTCTCTTCTTGAGAAGCAGGTTAAGAATTTATATTGGAAAGGCTCACCCGCTGATCTCAGGCAGTTACTGTAAAGTCAAAATCTCTGAGGCGTGGATAAATGACTGAAGAAAAGACTGCAGGTAACCCATGTGCAACGTCTACTGGCTCGCTTCCCTACTCTTCCTCACGCCTCGATGGAAGAACAGCTAAACTCTTACTGCCGGCTGTCGTGAAGATGACTGATAACCCAAAAGGCTTTGACTGCACACTCACACCCTCTCACTGCACACTCACACCCTCTTACTGCACACTCACACCCTCTCACTGGCTGCACACTCACACCCTCTTACTGCACACTCATACCCTCTCACTGGCTGCACACTCACACCCTCTCACTGGCTGTACACTCACACCCTCTCACTGGCTGCACACTCACACCCTCTCTCTGGCTGCACACTCACACCCTCTCACTGGCTGCACATTCACACCCTCTCACTAACTGTACACTCACACCCTCTTACTGACTGTACACTCACACCCTCTCACTGGCTGTACACTCACACCCTCTCACTGACTGTACACTCACACCCTCTCACTGGCTGTACACTCACACCCTCTCACTGACTGTACACTCACACCCTCTCACTAACTGTACACTCACACCCTCTCACTGACTGTACACTCACACCCTCTTACTGCACACTCACACCCTCTCACTGGCTGCACACTCACACCCACTCAGAGTGAAGGTCTGTAATGGTTGTACCTCCTCCCCTTTTAGTGGGGACGGATAAAAACTCTCACCTACAACTCTCTAAAACTTTTAGACATAGGGACTCAGGGACCTTCCCCTGAGGCCTCTGACAGAGAGGGATGTGCACATTACTTCACTCACTGGATCTACAGTAAGTTCATGGTCTCAGGGTCCAACGGGGATAGAGGCTGCCAGGCAGGCAGGCATTCTATGAGCCTGGGTATTTTTGAAGGAACCTAATTCCACAGTAAATGAATCCTTGGTGCCAGAAGCTTTTAAAACATATTGCTTTCTTGTTCTCAAAACATGCCAGCAGAGGCCTGTGTTTTTGGGAACCAAATGGAAGCCATGTTCACACATTTCATCTGTGAGCCGGGTAGCTTAGGAGGGAAACATCTCATTGTTCCAAGTACTTCAGGTTTCTATGCGCTACATCCACCTTACTTCTGTTCAAGGTCCCTATGACTCTCCTAGAGTTCCACTATAAATGTTGCCAGCAATATTCATAACACACTACTGAAGACTCCTAAATTCTGCTCTCAGATTTAAAAAAAAAAAAGTGTTGCCTGTCCCTTCTGACGGTGTTCAACATTTCAAGCTATCTTCCTGACCCTCTCAAGAACCGTGCATGATAAAGAGGACAGTGAGTTTCCAGCCCTTCCCACTCCCTTAAAAAACCCAGGGCAAAGTCCTCCGGGAGCACGGGATTCAAGCCACATCCTCAGGGCTATGACCTCGCCTGCTACTAAAACAATTAGTCTAAACTAATATGGGTAGTTCCCCCCAGTGTACCAAATATGAGTGTTTATGAATGCCATGTAATATTCTCAAGCAGCAGCTAAGAGGTCCTGAAATGAATTTCTAGGCCTGGCCAGCCAACAGTTCTCCCCATACTCCTGAAGCCATCAGCCGTGTCTGATATGGCTGCTGCTGAGGCCCTGCTTAATGGACTACAAATCCAATGAAACTGGCAAGCAGCAATAATTCCATCTACCCCTGGCTTCACCTTGGGGTGAAGTCGGCCAGGCACCATTTAGAGTGAGCCAAGACAGACGCCACCTGCCGGCTCCGTCTTCTTTGCCAGAGCTGCCCCTCTCTCCCCTTCTCTCCCTGATTACACCCAGCACATTTTAATCTTATCTTTCTCCCACACATCTCGAGTCAGTCTGGGGATGAGTCAGAGGCTACTCCTCAGCTTCACGCTGGTCTTGAGACTGGGTACATTCCCCAAAGGCAAAAAAAAAGCCAAACAAACAGGGAAGATCGTTAAAACAACCAGAATCTCATCGAAACACAGGCCCTTTGAAAACATTATATATCTCAGGATGAACATTGGTTTTTTTTTTTTTTTCTTTATACAGCTGAGTAGGAGCTTTTATTCCTATCTGTTATCGTGGAGGGAGACTGGCCCCTGCCTTTGCAGAAAGCTAGAGGGAGAGAGGGGCTGTTCATTTTTCCCTAGGTCAGGATTCATATCATATGAAACCAAGGTGGCATATGAATTATGATTCTGACTTCTTAAATCATTACAAGAATTCTACACACTTAGAAAAAGAGTTGGCTCTGCAGTTAACAAAGTTGGCTGCTCCTCCAGAGGACAGAGGTTCGATTTCCAGAACCCACATGGCAGCTCAGAAACCATCTGCTGCTCCAGTTGTGAGTTACCTGGTGCTCACTCTCCTGGTATGTGGCACATACACACGCACACAGGCAAGCAAGGAAAGCTCATAAACAAATCTTTTTAAGTGTATGATAATGTCTTGTAAAGCCCAGTTCTGAAACCTCAGCTCGCAGCAATATGGCCAGAGAGCTTGTTAAAACTGACAGCTGTTGAGAATTTCTGACTTAGTATGTCTGGGATGGGGTCTGAGGATCTGTATTCCCAACATGTGCCTACGTGATGTCAACACAGTTGGTCATAGAGGCACACCATGACAGTCAATAGCTCAGGGAATCAGAGTGATGGATAGAGTATACACAACAGTAGGTAGGCTCTAAGAAACAAGTTAATGTGCCTCAATTTTCAAGTCTTATACAATGTTTCCTAACAGCACTATCTCTTCTTACAAGTTCCTACAGACTTCAAACTAAGTTAAGTCAGGTCCAAAAGAGACAAGGAAAAACAAGTGGGAGGTGGGAACTTTAAATAAACCACTTACAATTAGACAAAGGGGAAAAGAGACTGTACTAAATATAGCTCATTAAGGAATGATGCTCTTCTTCCAAGGGCCTTAGCTCCAACTCTTTCCAACCACATTTATTTTCATTCAGAGTTAGGGTGGGGGATGGGGGTAGGGGGGAGATCAGAGACACAACAGGGGAGACAACTCTGTCTTGTAATCTTCCCACAGAGTAAAGGAACCCAAAAGCCATTACCAAAACAGTCCATTAGTTCCACAGACATCTCTCTCACTTCCCAAAGACTGTGGTTCTCAACCATGGATATACACTATAGCCATCTGAGAAGCTTTAAAATGATGGCTACTGAGCCCCTCATTTGGGGACCCTACCCTAACGTACGTAGAATGTGGGCATTGGCATTTTTAAGGCTGTCCAGATGATTCTAAAACACAGGAGAGTATGCCCTCATTTGCCAAAAGCTTGGTAGCAGTCCAAGGGCCTATCAGGATACCCTTTTATAACAAGGTGTACTTTTCCCCAGGAGAGCTAACAGTCACAAACCAGAGCCAAAGGAGCTCAAACTTTTTTTGCAAATTATCTAAAGGTTCAACCTTGAAACCATGTGCCAGAACAATAAAGTTTCTTCCTCAGCAAAATAAAATGGTTTTGTTGTTGTTGTTTTGTTTTTTTAAGGGGGATGCAGAGAATAAAATAGATTTTAAAACTGTGCAAACACTTGGTAGTTTAGATGGTCATCCAGCAATACTCTGATAAATTGGAAGTTGTCAAACCACATGATGCAAACAGTAAAATAAACATGTTTTCCCTCTTGAGCAGTAAAGATACACTTGAGATAACAAGCAGGCGAACATCTTTTGTCAACTTCATGATCATGGAGGCAGAACCATGAGCTGAAAATAACCTGACCCCAAGAACAAGACACCAGGTCAGTGGGCAGAGCAAAGACCTGGGGCCACAGAGTAAATCCTGGAAGCCCACTGAGAACGCTCCAGGTGTAGTCATGCCTCAAAGCCAGCACTTGGAAAGCTGAGGCAGGAGGACTGCCAGCAATTTCAAGACCAGCCCAATACAGAGTTAGAACCTGTAGCCAAAAACCAAGACCAATAGCAAACAAAATTCCAGGCATACTTTTACTGCACGAAAGGTTAAAACAGGTTGATCAATTAAAATTTGGTTAAAGAATATAGATATCTTTAAATGAGATCTTTAAATCTTTAAATGAGAATTATAGTATTTTATTTTAAAAATTACTTGGTAATTATTTTTAACCTACTTAAGTAGCCAGTGTTTCTGCTAACACAAGCTATCCAGCACACAGAGTCTCACTGTCTCAGGGTGGGTACCAACAAGCCAGCACAAGACTACATCCACCACAGGCTGTCTCCACAATCAGCCCCAGGACACTTGCATGGGTCAGTCACTGAGGCTTGATTCTCCAGGTCACACAAATGATACGCCTGCTATTTTTTTTCCTCTAAAGAAACCTAGACAAAGCATAACTGTGTCCCTCAACTGGAAGCATGCTCTGATTTTATGAGATTATTGGAATAAACCTCTCCCCGCCTATCAAAGAACACCAAGTATCCCTTGTTCAGAGCCAAATATTACCTCAATAACTATATGTCATAAAGCCTAAAATCCAGCCAAAATCTCAAAGCCTTTCCATCCGAAATAAGGATCATTCTTGGAAAGGGAAGAGTCACCAGGACTGATTGAGATAATTCAGTTCAGCAGAGGACACTATTAGAACAGGAGGCTGTAAATGTATCTTTATTGGATGGGGTTGGAGATAGAAAGCCTGATCTAGGACACTAATTTCAAGAAACAGTACACCAGCTCACCTAGGAGGTTATCTACCTGAGCTTAAGAGCCCAAGTGCACTGAAGCCACACCAACAGTACCTGCTCCCACTGTTCCCGTTCTCAATCGATCTGGACCAGAACGTTTTCAGTGGCCAGTTCCGGGCCTGCTTCTCAGATTACATAAACGCTGCAGCTGATTTAATTTTTCCCCCTTATTTTCCCTAAAGAAATCTAGTCAAATGCTTGGACCCGTGGCTTCAATTTTACTTAAAAATGACTTGCTTCAAACTGTGTTAACCTGTGAGCTGCTATTTATTTTATAAATAGATAGATAGATAGATAGATAGATAGATAGATAGACAGACAGACAGACAGACAGACAGACAGATAGAGACAGATACAGAGCGAACTAATGCTGTTCATGAGGCTATACAGAAAAAGAACCAATAAAGAAAGGATGGCTCTTCTCAAGTTACCAAAGGAACAAACTTCTAGGGAAAAGGAGAAAAAGCACAAAGCAACAAACAGAACAAGAAAAAACCAGAACCCGATGGAGCAGTGTGAAAAGTGAGAGGGAGCTAACGCACTCTCAACTTGGGAACGGAAAGTGGCCTGGACCAGGGTAACTGGATTCAGAGAACTGGGGAGTTTTCATGGTGTGAGCGCATGTGCTCAAAGAGTTTATCGGAGTGAAGAGTTCAAAGAGCAGCTGGGAGTGGTGGTGCAAGCCTATAATCTCAGCACAAAGGGGGCCGAGGGAGCAGGGCCTCCACGCGGGGCCGGGATGAACTTAGTAAGATTCCAACTCACAGCTACACGCACACACGGACACAAACCAAAGAGCTCCGATGGAGACACCTAGGACACAGTGTTTTACTTTAGAAAACTCTTACAAGGAAGAAAGCTAACATGGCTGAATATTAAATAAACTAATATTAAGCGGAATTAAAATGAAAAATCAAGGTGGTGGCATGCAGGCTTTTCAAACATCATTCCGCACAAGTACAGAGTAAAGGCAACCATCTGGATAATTCATAGTGGAAGATATCAGTTTTAAATGTAATAGAAGGACCTTAGGGATAAAGGCAGTTCTGAGATTTGTGTGGCCTGCATTAATACCGTCACTCTGGGTTGGTTGGTTTGTCTGTCTTTGGTCCACTAGGAACGTACTCCAGCACTGACAGACCCCAGCCCCCCATCTGATCCCAACCCGTTTCCAAGGAGACACTCAACAAGTTCAAATGCATGGAATTTTGTGTAAACGCCAAGTTTACACCCAAAATTGTACTCTCTCTTAAAGGCTACCTCAGTACTGCCACTTGGCGTCTCAACTGCCCTCCGCCCTTCACCCCACCCTCTCTGCATGCTGGCTACTGAAGTTATCAGGCAGAGGCAGCCTGTACACTCACACTTATCAGGGGGTTCAGTCTAGCATCCGGAAACTCTCAGACCTCTCTCGCCTACCTTCCCCACGAGAGCCACAGTGTAAGTTTTCTCCACCGAGTTTGGAATGACATGTGAGACTTGGCTTCCTATTTACCATTCAACTCTAAAAAGCACATGGCTAATACAGTCCTGTGGCCAACTGAAACTAAAATCTGGGACCTACCTTGAAGAAAAAAGCAGCGGGCTCTTCAGTAGAGAGAAACACTAACCTGGCTGGCAATGTGCATTATGCAACATCCCTGTGTCTGTCCTGGCAACCTGCCTCTAAACCCACTAATAACTGCGCTGCACAGAGTCAACCACCTCAGAAAAATATTTTTTTAATGCCTTTAATTATGAAATCTCATTTGGCAGCCAAACTTCTGCCAGGAACTTGTAAATGTTTTTTTTTTTTCCTGAAACCTACTTTTTCTTAGGGCTGTGTCGTCATCTGTCTACCTGCTACAAAAGCACAGAGGTAGTCCTATAGTCTGGAGGCAGAAGCACATCAGAGCCCAGCCCAGACAGCCTCCGGCACGCACAGGCTTCTTCAAGTTTTCAGGCCATGGAAATATCCAGGCTAAATCATGGGCCCTCTCCGCTCCTCACCAGCTGTGGTGGTTTGGGTGAGAGCAGCCCTCGCCAGTTTGTAGCTATTTAAACACTTGCTTCCCAGTTGGTGGAACTGTTTGGGAAGGAGTAGGAAGTGTGGCCTTGCTAACGCATGTCATTGGGGTGGCTTTGAGGCTTCAGAAGCCCACACCATTCCCAGTTAATTCTCTCTTTGCCTATGGCTGTCTCTAGATACCAGCTCTCCAGCAAGATTCTGCCTGCATGCTGCTGGGCTCCCTGCCAGGCTGGCCACACTCACCCTCTGTGGGCCCCCATTAAAGGCCACTTTAAACCACTTTCACTAGTCTTACCCACTTCCTTGTCCTGGGATTTACTTACCCTGCAGGACCAGTGTGACAAAAAAACGCAAAATAAACAAAAACCCCACATAGCTGAGCAGTTGACACACGGCAAGTACTCAGCAAGTCACAATTACTCGCTCCCAATAAGGTCAGACTCTGAGCTTCCACGCAGACATGAAATGTAGGTGTCAACCCACCACAATCGCCAAGTCTAAATAAAACTACCATCACAAGGAGGGGACAGGAGCAAAAGGAAGCCTGAAGGCCTGTCAGAGCACTGCAGAGCTGTAAGAAGTTAACTCTCCCCAAAGGCGTGACTGACAGGACTCAGCTAGAAATGGGCTCCCGGCTCACAGGACTCTGGGAAAGCTTGGAAAATATCAGAAGTACCGCAATCGAAGCAGCACTAAAAATATTCTGTGGACTTTTAACATGATCTCTCCAAGGCTCCCATTAGGTAGATTTCTTGACCATCCTTTTGTGTGCGTATGCACGTGTGGTGACAGAGGTCAAGCTAGCCTGTCACGTTTCAGGGGCACTGGACCAGCTTTTTGGTCTCTTGTTTACGGAGTTAGGATCTCTCAGTGGCCTGGGGCTGATCTAGGGCTAGGCTGCCTAGCCAGAGCGCTCTAGATCTACCTGAGTCTACCTCCAGTGCTAGGACTCCAAGTGCCCACCACACACCAGTGTGCACGGTGTACACACCAGAGGGCAGGTATGTATGCTCATAAATGCACACACAAGGCCAGTGGAACATACCAGCAGCTGTCCTCTGTGGCTCTGGCTGCCTCAGGGCAGGGTCCGTCACTGAACTAGAATCGTACTGTTTGTCGCTAAGCTGGCCAGGGAGCTCTTGGAATCCTGTTTCTTCCGAACAAGTCTATGGACACAGGCAACCATGTCTTGGCCTTTTCCTGGGATTTGACCTCAGATCCTCGTGCTTGAGAGCAATTACCATGCTATTCCCCTAGACTACCAAGATGGCTTTACATGAATTCTGGGCATCAAATTCAAGTCTTCCTGCCTGTGTGGTAAGCATTTTACCAAGTATTTCCCCAGCCCATGTGTATTAGGTATAAGTAACTATTCCCACAAATATCAGGACCATATGTAAAAGAACAAAAGGGACTAGGAGTTGCTTTTTGTTAAGATCAGACTCTTGGAGAGAAGCAGCCAAGCATGTAGCTGAGTTATGAGGATTGCAAGTTCAAGGACAGCCTGGGACACAAAGTGAGACACTCAGGAAACTAAGTAAACTCTCACTTAACTATTTTAGATAGGAAGTGATCATGGGTCTTAGGGAAGCTAAGGTTTTCTTTAACAAAGTTACTTTTAAGTATTTAAACTCCATCTTGGTACTTTTTCTAATAATGACATTTAGTTGTGGAAGCACTATCTAGCAGAATTCTTTAAATCAAGACACTTAGCTTTATGAAGAAAGATTTATTCAAGATCAGCTTAAAGACCTGTGGACTCCCTCTGCTGGTTCTGAATTTGAAGTAGATTTTTCAGTGGCTTCGGGAGCTAAATTACCATTAGTTAAGAGATATATATAGACTGAAAACAGAAATATTATATGGACTCTCCCTATGCACAGGCCTTCAAAAAAGTGAATAAACTTCAAAACAAGCATCGGGAACTGCCGAGCAGATCCCCATGGGCTGTCAGAGGCTGTTGGTTTGAGAAGGGCTTGCCTTGGCCTTGTCTCAACTGTGCCTTGTCCCTTCCTTGCCCTGTGCTCCTTTCACTACTAGAACAGAGTGCATCTGGCATCGAGGGTTAGCCCCCCCCCCCCATGACCTGGTCTCCTCACCACGGGCCAAGCATCGCACAAAAGCTACAAGGACCATGGCCAAGCATGGAAGTTTATCTGTCTCACTGTACAGTGTTAATCTCACAACAGTCACTGGGCACTGAGGAGGAAAAAAGAAAAGAGATCTCAAGATCAGAAGGTCAAACCAGCCCAGGTTCTTAGACCATCCTGGGCTGTGCACTCCTCCAGGCACATTCCTGTGCCCACCAAGACAGGCCCAGTGCAGTCTTTCACAGGCTGACAACTCTGCTTGGCTGTCCTAGGGAGGGGGGGGGTGTGTGAAAGTGGTCTGAGTCATGACTCTGGCGGAGAAGGAATCAGAATCTGGGTCTTAGATCTAAGTCTCTTGCCTGATCAGACTCCCAACTTGGACAGGCTACAGGCTAGCCCTGCAATGGCCGCCTGTAAGGATGGACTGCTAGCCACCCTTCCTTCACAGGTGACTTACTTCCTGGCAGGTAGAACTGTAGCTGAAGTTCTACAATAGAGAAGACTACAGACAACCTCACTCCACCGATCAGCTTTCTCCTAATGGGAGAGGGAAGAAACTTTCAGCTAACACACCGGTTAGAGAGCGCACGCTAATGCTGAAGACAACGTGTGCACAAATGGACAAACCCGATTTCCTCTTTTCCAACCTCCTCCTCCCATTTCTGGTGTGAGTTGTAGTTTTCAGGGACATTAATAGTAAGAAGCCAACACCCCCAAGAAACTCTGTCTTTGCACCCTATCAGGTTACACAAAGCCAGGAGGGGTGAGGCTGTGGGCACCCTCACACCTGCAAGTATCCAGGCCTCCCCACCAGCTCAAAATCCGGAGTCATGGTCTCAACTTTCCCCAGCAAGAATGTCAGCAGGCCACCCTCATGGGTTGAGGTCACAGTGAGCCAAAAGCCACCTCCAAGTATCAGAGTAGACCCCTGCTGTAGTCTAACACTGAGTGTCTGAGAGTCAAGGGAAGATGTATAGAACCTGGGGTGGGGTGGGGAATAAAGTCTGAGGGGACTTCTTCAGCAAGGTGAACTGAGAGTTTCCGGTGGAGACTAGTGGGGTATGGGGGGGACACAGCCACTCCTATGAGAGTCAGCTTAGAGGAAGGGGGAGGAGCCAAGGAGAGCCAATGAGGTAGGAGCCTGCAGAACTGGAAGCCTAGGCAGAAGCAGCTGTGAAACCACAGAGGCCAGCAGCACTCTCCACAGCAGTGGTGCCCTGTACTCCTGTGAACACACTTTAACCACACCCCAGCACGCTGTGAAACCCTGACCCGGTCACTTGTGCTCCCGGCCTGGTACTTCACCAGAAAGAAACGAAACAGACCTCTCGTGACCCCTTTTAGTTATGAGTAGAAAGCAGAGCCGATGAGTCAGCTCTATCCAGCCCCACAGGCCCCAGAGGCCTGGCCTCCCTGAGCGAGGCCTCATCCACAGAACTGAAGAGCGCACATCTGTGCAGGGATGCAGGTGGGCTCTAGGACAGGTGGACTTTGGGAAACTCTAGGCCTCTCACCTATGCAGCCATCTCAAGGTGATCTGCAGATAGCCAAAGGGCAGCTCTGACCCAAGAGCAATGCCGAGTCTGCCATCTGCAATAGCCTCTCAGCAGAGGTAAGGCACTGAGGAAAACAGAAATACGGATGCCAAGGGTGAGCAGAATAACACGTTCACAGAACAGCTTTCCTGTTAGCCTGTCTCTGTCCTCTGGAACTTAAACTCCCGTGAACTAGAATTTTATTTGCCACATCCGACCATCAGCACAGGGACTGATGGAAGTAGATGCAAAGGGTTTTCCCTGTTCTGCCTCCAACTCACTTGCGACCAAGCGGGGATGGCAGAGGGTATTAAGACACTGTTATATGTCTGTTCCCCAGTTCTTTCTATAGCAGCCATAAGAAACTCCCTCCATATGTGACACCTATAAAACAAATCAATAGGTCAAGAAGAGGATCAAGTGCGTCTCCCAAAAGAAAGATATTACAACAAAATAAACTCCATTTCCTCTCCAGCCCTAGAAATCCAAACTCTGAGACACCAGCAACGGCTAAGAGGTGAACTCACTAAGGGCTTAGCAGGCTTATCTCTGCCTCATCATCGAGTTTGGGTGGATGTCTACTAAGTTTTTTTTCTAGTCCAAGTAAATGAATTTTTCAGTAGACAAAGTCTTTTTCATTATCTTACAGATAAACTATCTGGTATGTTTATATATAAATCAGAAGCAGAACACTAAAAAGTTTATCTTCAACATGTTCTATGGTACCATTTCCTTAAAATAAAACCCTCCTGAAGTCTCCTAAGAATAGGTGTGCTATAGTTTCATTTTCTGGGGAGATAAACACATGAAAAAGTACACTCAAGCCTCGTTCTGAAGAGTCTTTCTGTTACATGGGGTTCAAAGATCAAAGTCTACAAGGCCCAGTTTCTTCACTTCATAGGTCAATGACACAGCTTTGCAAAAGAGGAAGACAGTCACCATGCAGGCGGTGGGACAGAAGAAAGAGGAAGAGTGTTGCTGAGAATCAGGGACAAAGACAGTCTACCCAAGGAAATTACGAAACAACCAAGGCCAAGCAGAAGACAGATTCTTCACACACAACTCTAACTGGCCTTCTGGTATTGGAAGGGGGACAATGACCAAACTGCAAGCCACATGGAATTACAGCTCTGTCATTTTGAAATTTAAAATGAAATTTGAAAAAATAACTAAATAAATAATAACATTTTCTTAATACAGTATGTTGAAGTCTCTCCAGGGCTCCTTCCAGGAAGTATCATGGGCTGGTCAACTCTCATCTGTTTCTTTTTACCTTGCAACAATCACGAAGGCAGACTTCCCCATGGAAGCTTCACACTTGGAAGACTGGCCCTATGCGCTACAGTAGTCGCATGGTAGGTACCCCACACAGTAGGAACCCCCCAGAAACGCATGGCTGTTTAGTATCCTGCCCTAACCCTTGAAAAATGAGTGAAGGTGGGAGATCTGTTCAACAGAGTAAATGATGAACGAGGGGCTCCTGGGAGGTCCTAGAGTGCACGGGGCCTCCCAACAGATGGGACTCACGCTACATTAACTGCACTACACTCCAAGTAAACATAAGCTGAATAAAGGGACCTCCCCTCACCCCCCCACACACACATCCACACCTGGTTGTTCCCTTCACTCTAATGCCCAAGGTAAGGGACCTTTGAGATAGCCATCACCCACCCACCCAGCCAGCACAGCAAACGCTGAGCAAGGGCTTCCTCTTTTGTTAAAATACTGTCTTTTGCCATTTGTGCTACTTCAGGCTTCCTAAGCAACCACACCGAGGACGACATATCCTGCAGCTACCCAAGCATGACGGGCCTGCCCCTCCTGTGTGTCCAAATGACTGCCAGTGCTCACAGGCTGGGGCTGGGGGTGGGGTGGGAGGTAAATGTGCGTCTCAGGAAAGCAATCTAAAGAAAGCAGTGTGATAAGGCCGGGACAGAGACCTGAACACCTGTAGCTGCTAATTAGCCTTGTACTGCCTGTGATCTGAGAACAATCTTTAATCTCTTCGGCAACGAAAGAATGGAACTATGTCAGCAAGCTGCCGCTTGGCTATACATTAGGATCGCCTGAGGAACCAACGCAAAAAGGGTGGATGCTAAGGTGAGTCAAATTCTACCAGATTCTCGGAGCGCCAGTATTCCTCACCTGTCCTCAGGTTATTCTAAAAAGCCAACCAATGCTGAAAATGACTGGTCTAAGTTCCAACTTCACGGTGTCGTTTCTATTTTTTTAATTCTGTAATTTTGGCTTTCTGAGACAGGCTTTCTATTATGTAGTTCTGGGACTCACCGTGTAGACCAGGCTGGCCTCAAAGTCAGAGACTGCCTGCCTCTGCTTCCCAAGTGCTCTGATTAAAGGAGCCTATTATTAAACCCTGGCTTCATTCTGTAATCTTCAAGTGATATTTCTGGTTATAGACTCACATCATGTTCTGGACCAAAAAGCCGCAAAAGTATGTCTTAAGACTCGGCATTTCTGCCCTGTGTGCAAACGTCTGCAGGTTAACCTGAATTCTAGACATTTTCAGAAGCTAAAAATCCCAAAGTATAACTCACAAAGTACTGTGGCTAAAGCACAGGTTTCTAAAATGGCCACACATCACAGGAGGCAGTTCCTAAACTCAGATGCACAGGTGTTGGTCACATTAGTTCCCAACCACTCTTACCCCATCTTCCAGCCCCACTAAACCAGCAAACAAAACAGGCTGGCATTAGTCAAAGCCAGTGTTTAAACCAGTCAGCCTCATGTTCAAAGGGCCTACCCCCATCAAAAAGATATGGAAGTGCCTACATGGTTGCTTCCCTTGATGAAGGTCACCGTACAAAAGCTTCAACAAAATTATATTCCTTCAAGGGTCAATGGCACAAAGCCTTAAAAATCTCAGCAGAAATAATCAAACATATGCCCTAAATTAAATATAATAAGCTCTGAGATATTCTATCTGCAGTATCTCATATGGCTTTAGTTGAAGCAAGACAGTAAAAGAAAAAAACCTGTGAGACAACTCAACAATTATAAAAGGCCACACAGGACTGTGTCCCCTCTTCCTTAGCCCTGCTGAAACCCAAAAAAATGTTACAAAAATATGGACCAAACTCAACTTGTGGCTTCTTTTAGTAACCACTTTCAGAAATAAATCTAGAAACAAGTATAACCACAAACATACAAAACTGGTGTTATTTTTCATAAACACAATAACAAGAGACACTACTTACAGAATAATTAAGTTACTTTTGTAATCCTAAAACATCAGAAGGCTCAGTGGGAAAAGGTACTTGACACCAAACTTGGTGATCTGAGTTCAACTCCTAGGATCCACTTGTTGGAAAGAAGAGAACCACTCCCAAAAGTTGTCCTCTGGCTTGCTTACACACACACACTCCTTTATTCCCTCCCTCTCACCTCCACTCTAATATGTATATATATTTAATTATATCATTTACACACACACACACATATTAGGAAAAGTCAAAGCCTTTCCTCTGTTAACTTGGAAAGTTGAGTAACCTCCTTCTATAGCAAATTCAAATATGTAGAATTTAATTTCAAGTGTGAAATTGGTGAAAAATATTTCAAACTCCCAAATGCATTTTGCCTGACTCTACACACCCTGTCCAGACAGTGTACACTGACATAAACCTTCCCCATCTGCTCCAAATCAGTTTCCTAAGCTATCGCTTTAGTCAGACTTCCAAACAGAAGCCTCCTCCTTCTGTAAACGACCCTAACCTCACACACATGACATTCATTCCTTTGGAAATCAACGAAATTAGATCAAATATAAGCTTGTAACCTCAGCGTTTGCATCATCTGAAATGAGACACATGTGTGGAATAGTGTCAAAGCACACATTTTGCTTTTAAACCACTTACACAAGACTCCAGTATTAGACACTTTTCTTTTTCAAGTCACTTTATCTGCAAAGCTCTTGCAGAGGCTTCATTTCAGCTCTCCACAGAGATGAGCTGTTCTTATTTATACCTAAAAACCTGGAAGCCAGAGCGCCACAATGGCAGCAAAGTATGACAAAAGAGGAGCACCTGCCAAGTGACATAGCTCCAGTGATGTGGGACTCTGCTGCCTTCAGGGGACTGGGCCTAAAGGTGCCCTGAAGAGCAGGGTAGCCCAGCGGGGGCCCAGGAGTTCATCTGTTTGGATGCCCAACAGCAGGAAGTCATTACATCACAGGCCTTTCCTTGCCTCTCTCCTACCACGTGTGAGGTGCCCCAGGAGGCTGAAAGGGAACAGAAGAGCCTCTCCTGTCTCCTTTACAGACAGAAGCCATTATGGCCCAACCCTGCTATCAGCCTTTCCTTCCTTCCCTCCCTCCCACGTAGGTAAAGCTCACACCGGAGTCCCCAGACACGTGACACCCGCCTCAAACTCGGCCTACAGCAGCATAGGCCTCCACCGGGACAGCAGGTATAGCCAGTACACTTTCCGATGACAAACCCGACCTGTTCCAAGCCCCAGAGCATTTCTGAGGCTACCTGCTGGCAGGCTTGCTGGAGCGATGTCTCCAAAGAGTAAAAGGTGTGTGAGGAAAAGCATGAGAGCCGGCCAGGGAACAATCTGCAATCATTGCTTTTTCTAATAGGATCGATTTGCCTGTTGGTGTCAACACTCACAAGCACAAGTTGAACCCAAAGAGCCTCACTCAGTTTGCTAGTATGCTCCTGCCACTGACTGGAACGCTGTCCCAAACACCGCCCCCCCCCACGCCTTCCCTCCACCCACACTGTCCTCCAAGCATCCTACTTCCACCCCCTGTATTCCAAAGTTGGCCGCATATCTACCTCCTCGCCTCAGTCGAGATAATCCAGCAAATACAAACGTTTTGATCCTTCCTTGTTAAAGTCCCTAGCCCAAGCCTGCTCACCTGGGCATGCCCAAAGCTTGCCTAGGACCCTCCCTTCCCACTCTGAGGTCATCATCTCCAGGCTTCCCTCCTCTAAGAGTGAAAAGAATCCCCCTCCCCAAAGCCTCCAGACAGAAGCTCCTCTGCCAACCCTCTCCGGGCTTGGGCAAACCGACCGCTTCAATACGCGCTTGGCGCTACGCAGGCCTAGCAGGTCCGGCCGCCAGCCCCAGATAGGCACGCACCTTCCAGCCCGCAGAGCTGTTGCTGTCGCCCTTATCCTTGAAGTAGGGCACACAGCGCACCATCCACTCGTAGATCTGGGACAAAGTGAGCCGTTTGTCCGGGGAGCTCTCGATGGCACGGGTGATCAGGTCGGCGTAGGACAGGTTCCCCCAGGCATTCCGCCGCGAGGAGCATTTCCTCGGTTGCCCGGAGCCCCCAGCCGCCCCCGGCTGCGGCGGTGGCAGTGGCTGCTGAGGCTGCAGCTGCGTCTGCGTGCCCCCACTCAGCGCGCCTGCGGCGGACGCTGGCCCGGACCCGAGGTCCTGCCCTCCGGGAGCCAGGAGCCTGGCCGAATCCTCGAGGAGCAATCCGGAGCCCAGCGTGCTGCTCACGCCGCCACCGATCACCATGGCCGAGCTGGCTCGGCCGCCGCTGTCCTCGTCGTCTTCATCGTCGTCCTCCTCCGGGATCATGGAGTCTGCCGCCGTCTCCCCCGAGGGCTTAGCCGGGCTCGCCTGCAGCTCCGGCCTCTGCAGGGGCCACGTACAGGAGCGTGGCCGACTCTGTGGCTCGAACTCTGGGTCCAGCTCCACTTCGAGCGGAGAGAGCGGGACCGGGGAGGCTGGTGCCTCTGCCATCTTCGCCTCCTGCCCGCCGCCCGCGGCTTGGGCTCTGGCTCTCTCCTCTCGCGCCCAGGCTGGGTGGGGCGGGGGAGGGACGGGGCGCCGCGAAGGCTCGAGCTCCAGCTGCCTAGGGAAGCGCAAAGAGAGTTGGTTATCCCGTGCAGGAGCCCAGTCCACGGAGACTCCTCGCCCGCCGCCGCCTCCTAGAACGGATAGACCAGGGGACTTGCGTCCCGCGAACCAGGCGCAGCAGACGCCGCCCCCTGGCCCGGCCGCCCCGGAGACGCGAGCGAATCGACGGCCGCGCGCGGGGCAGCCCCCTCCCCCGCTGCCGTCGCCAGAACGGCAGGTCTCTCCCCGGGCTAGGTGGCCGGGCGGAGGGGGAAGGGCGCCCCGGGGGAAGGGTGGCCGCGCCTGTGGGAGTGGGCGGCCTCCCGACCCCAACAGCACCGCAGTGGTCGGAGGGCGTGTGTGCGTGCGTTTGTTTATGTTTGGCTCCGGCCCGCTCAAGTGCTTCCAGCGGAGGCGCAGTTGAAGTCAGCAGAGTCCTGGGCTCCGCTCCCGTTCCCCGGCCCTGCGATCCCCCCCCATCCCCCCGCTGCACACCCCTCCCAGACGAGTCCCCCCCCCCCCCAGGGCTGGAACAGGCAACTCCTGCCTTTTCCCTCCACCCGCGGGCCAGCGGGTCTGGGTGCAGATCAGCCAGGGTCACTTCCAACGAGAGAGAGAGGGCCGACCCCGCAGGAGCCGCTACTAAGATCTAAGGTGTATTTTCTCGGGGACGTGGGGCCCTCCGCCCCCTTCCAGGTCAGAAACGGGAAGGAGGAAGCAAGTGGGAACATAAATCTTCCAACAGGTCGGGAAGCGCCAAATCTCTCGTACTGCAAGAAAACCCGGACCAGCACGTTCATCACCTCCTTGCTCCCGCTGCTGCCATCTTGACAGTTCCCCCCTTCCCTCGAGTCCTTTAAAGACACTAGCGGGAGAGAAAGGGGGGGGGAGCACACCGAGTCACGGGGAGGGAAAGGGAAGCGCCTGGCCCAGCTCGGAAACAGATCCGGAGTCACTGGAAAGGCGGCCGCCCCGCTGCACGGCTCCGGCGCCTACCTCGGCTCCTTCCCTTCAGGGACGAGGCGGGAGGGCGGACGATTCCGCGCGAGCCCGGGGCACCGCGACGAGGGGACGCTCGGGCCGCAGCCCGCCAGAGGAACCGCCTGTCAGCCTGTGCCGCGCCGCCGCCTTCCACATTCCTCCTCCTCCCTTCCACGAGCAGGGCGGCCGCGGCAGCAGCACAAAGTTATAGCCACTCGCAGGGAGCCTCAACCTAGGCTGACGGCGGGGCGGGTCCCCGCCCAGGGGGAGGGCTGGGGCGGGGGCCGGGAGTGCTGCTGTGCGTGCGTGTGGGAGTGCGCGCGTGTGCGCACTCGCGCCTGCGCGGGGCTGCGGGAGTGGGGGTCGGGAGCGCGCGCGCGGGCCAGGACTCGGCCGGCTCCCGCAGCCCTCCGGCTGGGACCCTCCACTCTCGGGAATCTCTGCAGCCACGCTGGCCCCGGACCGGAGATCGAGTCCGAGCACGCCACAGTGCGCCGCCGCCCGCCCTCTCTGCCTCCCGGCCCCTGTTTTTGGCTCGCGGGTCCCTGGCCTGCCCGTGGGTGCGTGGGCTCGGAGCCCGCCCCAGTGTCGGGTTCCTCCTTAGAACCTGACACCAGGTAACACCCGAGATTAAGACGCCGGCTGCAGAGGACAAGGGTTACCTTGCCGTGGAAACGCTGGCCGGCGAAGATGGTGGTGCCTTACCTTAGGTACCGAAAGGTGTGGACTGGACCCTCACCTGGGACGCCCAGCGACAGCCGTGCTTCGCTTTTTTACGGATTTAAAGGCAAACCGGGAAAAGTGTAGCGCAGGAAGAAAAGTGCAGTGCGCCCCAGCCCTACACGCAGAAGCAGCAGATACCTAACTGGAAGCCGGTAACAGTTTTCGTAGGATAAAGCAGCTACGTGCTTGACTTTTCCAAGTCTTTAGACTTCAACTAGCACCTTCACAATCCCTAATCCCAGGATCCGTGCCTCTAGGCCGAACGTGTGTGCTTTCCTGTGCCACAGGCGACATGCACACTAAAAATCTCCCCATTCTGATTCATACCCATTTCTCAAAACAAAACCCTCTCAGTCACTGAAGCTAAAGTCTGGGCTCCGCAACAACCAAATACCTCCAAACAGCCAGTCTGGAAGGGCCCGCAGGGGCCGCCCACCCCGGAACTCCAGCCTCCAGGCTTTACACGCGACCCGTCACTCAAGTGACGTGAGGCCCCGCCCCTGCACCAAGCTAGTTCGACGCGTACAAACAGATGATGTCATTGTCTCTACACGCGCGTGACCCCGGAGCCCTGCGCCGCGTCGCCATTCGCTGCGCGGCTTCCTCGTCAAGCCACGCCGCGCGCTGACTGGCCGCCGCCGCAAGTCTCTGGGCTCCAGACGCCCCTCTCTCTCCCCTTCGCCCCCGCCCCCAGCAAATAATAAACAATCGAGTAAAATTGCAGGGACAGAGGGGGAGGGAGAGCGACGGCGCTCCGCGAGGCAGCCTTCGGCGCGCAGACGGCGGGAGGACTAGAGGAGGACCGTGCGGGGAGGAGGGAAAGGAGGCATGGAGCGGACCTGGGCGGCGCGCTCCATCAGGGCAAGAAACTTGCAGAACCGCGGCGAGGCCAGCCTGCCAGCGCGGCGGGCGCTAGGACCCCAGGGCCCTGGAGAGGCGGAGTGGGCGGAGCCTGGCGGGCAGGGGCGGGGCCTGTCTGCGCAAAGCCCGTGGGCGGGGCCTGGTGGCACGTGCGGGAGGAGGGGGCGCGTTGCAGCGGCTCGCCCGGGACGCGCGGCCCCGGCGGCTGGCGCGCTTGTTTACCAGCACACGTGTGTGTTATTTTTGAAATGGAATGTGGGGCTGGCGGAGCGGCTGGCGCGTGGGGCCGCCCGCGTCGGCGGAGGGACGCGGTGAAGCCCGCGCTGCCGCGGCCTCCCCGGGCACTGTTTGCGAGGCAGCGGGGCTGGCCCGTAACGCGCTTCCCGCGTAGCCCGGGGGTTCGGGCCACGCATCTGGACGGCGAGTTCTCGCACTAGCCAAGCAGCTGCCGAGACCAAGGGCGCCGACCTAAAAGCGCTGCCTCCTTCGCGTGCTCTTCGGGCTCCTGCCTTCACCAGAACAAAGCCAACAGCCTTGGGTACACACCACTGCACACAGCTAGACCACAAGAGGGACTCTTAACACCCAGCGTGGTCTGTGCCCTTGCTCCGTATATTCCCAGTCCTCAGGTGCAGGTTTTCGGATTGCATGGTTCGGCCCATTTATGAATAAATACGTTTCTGTCACCTCGGTTTGTCTTCAGAAAGGAGAGCTGAAGAAAGGAATTCTGCCTTCTAGGGTTGCTATGCTACCTTAAGACCCACCCCTGTCCTTTCTTGTCTGCTCCATTAAGAAGCCCGGAACTTGATTTTGATTTACAGCCTGGCAATGTGGGATCACAAATTCAGCTTCGAGTGCTTGTACCCCAAATATGTGGGGATTTATGCAGAGAGGTTAGGGTTTATTACCAGGAATCTGGTGTTGGGCTGTATGCCCAGATCTGACGCTTTGCACTGTGCAACACAAATGCGAAAGACTTAACTGTTTTTAAAACGCAAAAAAAAAAAAAAAAAAAAAAAAAAGCTATGAAAGAAACCCATGCATCTCTAAGTCTAAGCCGTTCGTCCCATTAGAGAGCACAGTCCTACAAGAGTAAAAAGAATGTCTTAACACTGGCTCTGAACTATTAGAATGTCACTGTAAACACGTTGAGTGTTCATTTACAGAGTGCATATCCTAAGAGCATGCAAAAACGTGGGACTTTATAAGAGTTTATGGATTCATTGAGAGCATTCTGACCCTGACAGTAGGGAATGGGGACAGGCCACTCGATACCATTTGTCAAAAAGACGAAGTCTTATTTGGTGCCACAAGAAATATATAAAAGTTCTTTATTTCAAGAATTTGAAATCAGTGCAAGACAAACCAAGGACATGTGCATAATGTTAGTTAACTGTCAGATGTATGTGTTTCGCCCAGGGGATTTATTCCGGACATTAGTTCCCGTGGGAAAAGCTTTGACACACACCCAGAGCTTTATGCACTGTTCCTCTGCTTTTCCCTTTGCCTGCTCTTTGTAGACCTCCTGATCTATCTGTTTCTTCCCACGACCTCTGTTTTCACCTAAACTTTATTATTAGAGGAAAACTGAGGACATTTAGTGAGTGTTGGCCCAGTCGGATGCCCACGTTATCTTTAAGGTAGATTTCTGGTTTTGCTGTTAAGAAGGGGTGGGTCTCATGTGATCCAGGCTGGCCTCGAATTCACTGTGTAGCTAAGGTCAGCCTTGAATTTCTGATCCTGAGTGGAGATGAAAGATATGTGGCACCAGGCCTAGCTAAGGTATAAAAAGAGAAATCATCAAAACTTTCCCCACTTCTTACCGACAATGTTTTGTATATTTTTTGTGTGTGATTTAAGATGGTGGTTATCCATTTTTCTATAAATTAGGTACCAGAGGAACAATATTTTAAGACTTTAGCCTGAGTAAGATGGATAAAAGCATTTGAAAACCTAGCTGTGCCGGTGTTGGGAAGAGGTTCAGGCTCAGCCCCCTTAGGAACCACTGTGGTAAACTTAGCCCAGTCTTCCCACTAGGCAGGCCCTGTTGCTCCAGGACAACCCAACCCCACCGCCTAAATCCTTGGTGCTGAACATGCTGCAACCAGAAAGTGCTTCCTTGTCTTCCAAGTTGGCTCCTGTGTTTTCTCAACAAATAGGTGACCCAGCTAAGAAGGAGAGAGCCCCCAGCATGGAGACAGCTCCCCAGTCCCGCCCTCTGTTCTCCCAGCAAACTGGTCATAGTGGGATGTCTGTTCAACACTGGGGAGCAGCACATATAGTGAGTGTCCTGTAGGATGTCATCAGGCAGAATTTTGTCCTCACTTGCTCCCTGAGAGAACCTACACCTCCTGTCTAGCTTCTCTTGCCCTCATGACATGCCCCCCAACGCTGCTAACAGTGACTGCCTGCAGCTCCCTTGGAGGATGAATACAGAGGACCTAAGAAGACAGAGTCCCTCCGCGGGGCCAGCGTGGGAGGATGCTAAGTGGAGAGTTCTGCTTGGACATTAGGAGCCCTCAGTGTTAAGAAGTGAAGAGTCCAAACTCTTGAGCTCAGTCTGGCTCCTTCCTTTACCAGCTCCGAATTCTGGGAAGGTTTTCAGCCCTGGAGTCCCAGCCCCAGACTGGGTCAAGAGATGTTACAGATTGAAAGCACAATGGTTAGAATTACTGTGGTAAAGAGGTGTCATAGATGGAGATGGGGTAGGGAGTGGCTCAGCCTAGAATGGTGATTTCTGCCAGGTCTGACGGCCTTTGGTCCCTCAAACCATGCAATGAGAGGAGAACTGAGCCAGTTCTGAAGGTGCATGCCTGTCATCCCTGCACTCAGGGAGGCAGAGGCAGGTGGATCGCTGTGAGTTCAAGACCAGTTTAGTCTATAGTGTGAGTTTTAGGACAGCCATAGGTAAACAGAGAAACCCTGTCTCAAAAAAGAAAAAACTGATTTCCACACATTGTCCTCTGACCTCCACATGCCCACCATGAAAGGCTTGTTTTATATATACATACATGTGTGTGTATATGTATGTATGTATGTATGTATGTATTTTGTGTGTGCACACACGATCTGTGGACAGAGTGGCTTTGAAGATTTTTTTCAATGTTTGCCAGGCAAACCAAAGGCAGGGATGCTGGAGACTCCTGACAGGGGAACCACTCTGTCACATGCCCCTGTGTTCACTCACTGTAGTGACTGACTCCTTCGAAGCAGGAAGACAGAGCATTTACCAGAGTCCATCCACTAACCACCTGAGTTTCCAGAACAACCTGCCAGGGCAGAGACAGTCCCTCTCATTCTGTGGGACTTCGCCTCAGGTCACACGTTGAGTGAACAAAGGGGGGAAGAAAAGAAATTCCCAGATCTCCCTGAGATCGAGAATCTAAGAACCCAGAAAGCTGCTGCACTCTCCAAGAGCCAGAGATGAATGTGAAATTTACCTGCTTTGCAGAAGACCGAAAGGGGAGAAAAGACCCTGTGCTGATGTTAGTACAGAAAGATCCTCCTGAGGAGCCACGCCTACGGGGTACCCCGCTTGTGGGATGAAGAGTCAGGGTCGTGCATGCCGCTGTGGAGTTATGAGGCATCTTCAGGCCTGGTTTCTGAGACTCTAAGCAACTACCAAAAGCAAGCACAGACCCTGTCTAGGAAAATATCCCGAACCCAGGCCTCAGTGAATTCTCACAGAAAACATGTCAATAACGGGAACTCCCATTCAGAAACCAAAGCCCGGGTAAGAGCCAACAGAGACAGTAGTCATGGTGAGACAAGCACAGTGGGCACGAAGGGGCAGGAAACAAATGTGCTTATCTATTTAAAAATTAAAAAGAAGCTGGGCCATGATCGTGCACGCCTTTGATGCCAGCGCTCAGATAGCAGGAGTTCGAGGCCAGCCTGGTCCACAGAGTGAGTTTCAGAACAGCCAGGATTACACAGAAGAAAAGACAAAAACGAAGATAAGAGCCTGAAAGTATAAGAAAGAAACAAGTATCTTTAAAATACTGAATTGTTTTGTTTTGTGCCAGGGTCTAGCTACCTAGCCCAGGCTAGCCTCAGACTTGCCTTTCTCCCTGTTGGCCTGGTGAGGCAGGGCTCGGGCCACCACACTCAGCTCTAACTTAACCCTTGTGTTTGCCAGCTGGGTTTTAGGGGTTCTTGAGACACGGAGTAAGTACGGATCAACACATTCTGTTTGAGCATCAAAGGGAAGAGACCAAGGGCTCATTCAAAAAGTTCCCTTTAAAAGCCAGAGACTGTATTTACATCTTGGAAATGTAAGTGTCAGAACCTTATCATAAAACGGGAGCTGAGAAGGTGTGACATTTATGTGATGCCAGGACTGACCCAGCGGGTGGTGGGCTCTGTTGGTAAACTGATCTTCTATTACATTCTCGACTTGAGAAATGTGAGAGATGAGCCCGTGTTTCTCGTCCATCTGTCAGGCAATCTTACATGCCCAGCCACTGGAACCTCAAATACAGTTACTCCATGTGCTACGTGAGTCAAGACCATATGGATCTATTTATTGCTCTTCAGGATACGGTGCGTCTCTTTAATGCAGTTCGCTGCAGGCAGTATGTCAAGTTTTCTGGAATCGTCTCATACTAAAGCCCGTGGGGTGCGATTCGGGGCTCAGAGATCATTGAACCCGATTGTTGCCCGTCCTGAACCACAGCTGGAGATGGAGTACGCCTGTAAGACAGGAAGATGAGGGGAAAAGTGAAGTTTGGCCGAGTCTTTATGTCGGATGCTGCTGTCAGTTTAAAATCGTCGAGACTGTTGAGACAAAGCCCATGCCTATGTGACAGCAGGCCCTGGCACCGGCGTGGAAGGAGTCACCAAGCGAGACATATGTGAGGAGGAAGTGTCAAGACCTCCTAACCGGGGGTGTTTGTGACAGTACAGTTTCCCATCTGCGCACACACAGCACCCGCAGTCCCTGTAGAATCTCACCACTCAGCTCCAGCATTGGAAGGCTTAGTTTTCTGTTGGAGGTGACGTTTTAAGTCTATATTTGAAATGGACAATGAAGCCAAGTGAATAGTTATATAAACGGATGCTCTCCTGGGGCCCTCAGCCTGTTTAAGGACTGACCATTTATATCACAAACTCCCAGATTCAAGCTTGCTGTACTCTTTCTGTTTCTCTCTTGCTCTCTCTCTCTCTCTCTCTCTCTCTCTCTCTCTCTCTCTCTCTCTCTCTCTCTCTCTCTCTGTGTGTGTGTGTTTCTCTCTAAGCTCTTGGAATGTAGGAATTTTGTCAACCATAGAACAAGTTGGGTCTTTTAATTTCTTCACTTGTTGACCATAAAAATACATCACTAAAGAGGGAGTGGGTTGTCATGACAACTTTAACCAGCAGTTCCCACATGACACACATGGATTTTGGAAGGGAGAGACCTGCGGTCCCCACAAGCAGACCTTTCAGCCAAGGTGACAGGCTAGTGAATTTGGAAACCAGTGTCATCCGGCACCTGAGAACTCTGTTACTGACAAGACCCAGATCCTTTAAATGCTACATTCAGGCTGGATTTGGAAGAAACCTGAGTCCCACTGTGAAGGAGGTCTCCTCCCCACTTTGGCTTTCTACCCCATAAATTTGATATTATCAATAAATTGTTCTTCTAAAATAATCACTCCCCAAATAAACAATTAGACCAGCACTGCTTTCAGTAAAGAAGAAAAACAACTCTTTCTATGTGTGAAGTTAGGCGTGCCTCTGGGTCACAACTGTAGTTACCGTATTCAAGTGATCAAGTCTGTTTAAATCAATATGTTTTTACCAAGTCAAGGCAGACTCATTAAATGGCAATAAGATTTCTTTCTCTGAAATATGAAACAGTTTATTGGCTTTACGTCACAACTTACCCAACATAAAACAAAGATACCACACTATTTTTAATGTTTGTTTTTAACCATCTTTTACATTTGAGGAAGGTCCTCTGTCATCAGTACCCCTCCCCTACTTGTTAAGAAGAAACACAGCATACATATAAAAACTTGCAGAATTGCTTTCAGTTTATGCTAATGAGGTGCTTAAGGACCTCGCAGAAAGCACAGGCGGGGCCTGTGAGACAGCTCTAGACCAAGGCACCGGGTGCTCGGCTTGGCACTTTGATTGGTTCTTGGGACTCATGCAAGGGTGAAAGGAGAGAACCATCTCAGCCAGGTTGTCTGATCCATACATATCACACATCAAACACATATACCACATATCACATACATACATACATCACACATTACTTATACCATGCATCACATACATACCACACCACATACATCGCATATATATATACACATACCACATATCACAGACACACACATCACACACACAGCAAACATACACATATCACACACACTGTAATAGTTTATATATGCGTGGCCCAGGGAGTGGCACTGTTGGAAGGTGTGGCCTTGTTGGAGGAGGTGTGTCACTGTGGGTGCAGGCTACCCTACTCCTAGCTGTCTGGAAGCCAGTATTCTGCTAGCAGCCTTCAGATGAAGATGTGGAACTCTCAGCTCCTCCTGCTCCATGCCTGCCTGGATGTTGCCATGTTCCTGCCTTGATGATAATGGACTGAACCTATGAACCTGTGAGCCAGCCACAATTAAATGTCCTTATAAGAGTTGCCTTGGTCATGGTGTCTGTTCACAGTAGTAAAACCCTAAGATACACACATACCACAAACATCACAAATACATGCATGTATGGGCACATACACACCATAAACACACACTGTACAACATACCACACACCACACATACAAACATGTACACACTGCACAAATTTTTTTTTCTTCACTTTTGTATTTTCTTCTCTCAGTAACAATGGGTCAAAACAATTCATAGCTGTTAGGTATTTGACACCTGCCCAGAAACAGCTTGTAAAGCACATCTGTATGTCTTTAATCTTGACAAAGTGCAGTCTCCCTAGGAAGGAGATAAGGCTTTCCTCATGTCGTAACCAAGAAACTGAAGGTCTGGCCAACCACATGACCTCACAGCGACATCCCACCTTCTGCTTCCTCATCATCCTCTGGCCAGGTTGGAATGTCACCTGTGGCCCAATGAGCCCCTTGCTGGGGACCAGGCCTGGTGCTGGCCTCATACCTAGGCCACTACACTTCTCTTGTCATAAAAGGGTTTCTCCCAAAGATTTCCCATGGCTTAAACCAGTTGGTTCTGTTTCGTTTCCTTCTCAGAAGCCCACTCCTCCTTCCGCATCCCCTCTCTCACTGGGCTTACTTGAAGCCAATGGCAGTGTCTCCATCACTTTTCAAAAAGCATCTGTTGAGGCCAGGACAGGCCTTGATGCAGGGGAGAATTCTAGACTGGAACACCTGCTGGGCCCTCTGCTTCACCCTCAGATCACCTGCTTTGTCCCAGTCCTGAGTCACAATGTCCTCCTCTTCAAAAGACAAGGGCTGCACTAAAGGCTCCAGTCCTGGGATCTGGGACTGTGTGCCTCGCTTTCTTTGGGGCAGGATGTGGGTGGGGTAGACCCCAAGATCCAGCCCTGGGATCTGGGACTGAGAGAGTCGTTTCTTCAGCAATCATTGTCAAGCTCCTAGGAACTCTGACTCTTCACACTTGAGCTATTTCTGGTCAGTAACTAGAGGTCTCCTTGATCAGAACCATCGTTACTGTCCTACAGACTGGAAGCTCTGCGCAGTCAGGGACAGTGCGATTGTCTATGTCCGCTCACTCACAGCAGATGTAGAGTGTGGGAAGAAAGGAGGGGACGCTGACCACTGGACTCTCCCCACACCTGCGATGTCACCAGGTACCGAAACTGTCCACTGTTAAGACACAGGCTCTGACCTGAGATGCCCCCAATAGCAACCTGTGACCTTTTATCAAGCCAGCACCTCATGGATGGGAGGCATAGACAGTTACATACTTGTACTAGCCCTTTGCCGGTACCTAATGCAATCATGACCATGATATAAGGTGCTGAATATGTCTCCCTGCAAAGAGCTGAGAAAATGTTACAACTGAGTTAGGAGAAATCGGTGTGGCTTTTACGCTTTTAAAACTCTTGGCCGCAGGACAGCCTGGTTTCTGCCCAGCCAGCACTCCTGTGAGGTGACCTGTTTGTGTTCCTTTCCCATAGTGTACTGGGGATGCTCTCTGGGAATACCTCTTCTTTATCAGGGTTCAATTCTGGACTCTGCTAAAGGTCCTGATGCCCTGTGGGATCCTTGCACATCTGTGCTGTCTGTGTTTGGCCTGGGAGTTCACCTACATCCCACGCCCCTCCTACAGCTGATGCCCCTGCCTCCAGGGAAGCCTTAGACAGTCAGTCTCTCCTGGGGCCAAGGGACACAGACTGTCCCTCCTCCCTACTATCCAAACTCTGGCTCCTGGCTAGACTGGGTAGTCAGGGAAGGACAGCCTTGTTCCTTCTAAGGTATACAGGGTGGAGGGGCCAAGTATGTTTTCTGTCATGCTGAAGTGATAAAGTACCTCTAACCTAGCAAGTGTGCTCTGTTATGTGGCTGACTCTGAAATGTTCCCCCCAAGCTCATGCTTAGAGTATTTGTCCCCTGTGAGGCCTAGCTGGCAGAGTGAGTCACTGGGAGTGGCCTTTGACAATTAGAGTTCAACCATGGGGTCTGGTCTTGACCTCTGCTGCCTGGTCTGTTCAGATAAATGGCCACCTTTGACACTGTTCCGAGAGACTTCCTGGCTACCCAGCCGTGGTGGGCTTGAAAGTGAGGCCATCAACCAAACACTTTGGCCAGGTATGACAGTCATAGCTCTGCGAGGGTACCCAGTACAGATTACTCTCTTTGGCTGCTTCTGCCTCCAGGCTCTGGTTTCTCAAGTGCATGGGGGCTGGAGGGAGCTGGGGCACTGAGCTGCCCACAGCCTCCTGCGGCTTTCACTGGGCTGGCAAGACCTTGGGTAGGTCTGACTATAGTTGAGCTTCCCTTTGGGTTTAGAGGGTGCAGGGGTGGAGCTGTACAACCAGGGGCTCTGTCACCCTCTTCTGCGTGCATGCGGTATGCAGACAGACACGCAGGCAAAGCACACACACACACACACACACACACACACACAAATAAATAAATGAATAGACAGATAAAGTTAGAAAGGATTTACGTCTGAAGATAGGGGATGGGCTGTCTCTCCGTTTTGCCCCAGTCTGGCGACTCAAAGCTGCTGCTAGTCTGTCCGTCTCCATAGCTGATTATGGTCCTGTCGTCTTCCCCTCTCTCCCACTATCCCCAGCCCCACCCCAGTTTCTGCTTCCAGGGACAACTAGGCGGAGGGAAAGTTTCAAGTTTATATTTCCCTATCGGTGAATATAAAAATGTCAACAATGTTGGGGTACTGAGCATCCCTTAGCAGCAAAATGGACCCTCATATGTAAGAAAGAGTTGGAGAAACTTCCCAAAGGACAGTTTTCTACCTGACCTTCAGGTCTCTCGGTTCTTACATCCATAACTCTCTTTTCAGAGAATAAAGCTAAGGAGAAATCTGCCAACTCCTCCTGCTGGCAGGGAATTCCACCTTAGCCGATACAGGTACTAATCTCCTTTTCCCATTAGCTGAAGCACCCACTGTCCCCAGGAAGGATGAGCTGGAGAAGAAAAGAACCTCACTTACTCTCTATGTATTTTGATTTTTGGAGGCAGGGTCTCACTATGTAGCCCAGGCTGGTTTCCGCTTGATATGTCCTGCTTCAGCTCACCACATGACTAGAGGCATGTACCAGCACGCCGGTAGAATCCCCCTTTTGAAACAGGCGTGCTGTGTGAAGTCCCCAACAGGCCCTCTGGGTTCTACAACCAGTTCCACCACCTCTCCATTCCAATCTTGCATACCTTTTAAAAGCTTGAATAGCTACTCACCCCGGGATGAATGAGTCTCACAGTTGGGGTCTTTTTTCCTGAAAGTATCAAACTTCAGAAGCATCCTGGGAGGTAAAATGCCCCGCCCCCCAGCCAGTGGAGGCCTCAGCAAGCATTTGCTTTGCTGTTTTCCCCGGGTGAAGTTTCCGAGGGTGGGTTGGTCTGGGTGCTTTGCAACTACATCCCCTGTCCTCACTGGTTGGAAGCATCCAGAGACGTCTCTCTCTGGGCGTCCCTGTGGATCATCATTAACCCTTAGATGTTTGTCCCCTACCGTTGCTGCAGCCAAGTGCCACTGACCCTGGGTCTTTGCAAAATGGCCAACAGACACGGCATCTCCCTGAGCACTCAGCCACACAGCAGGGGCCAGCAGGCTGTGCTGCCTGGCTGCAGCTGGTGCCAGCATTTGGTTGCAGCCTTTGGAACCTGCCTTGCTTGTTACAAAGTGTCACACCAGTAATATGTCCCCACTTCGGTTCTTCGGTCCTTTCCTTGTAAACCGCCAGGCTTGCTCAAGATGACCATTCCAGAAACCTCTCTCACAGATAGAGCCCAGAGTGCTATCCGGGTTTTTGTGCTCCACCACAGAGAGCATCACAGCTGTTCCTGGAGCACTTTAACCCCCAGAATAACTGAGCACTTGACCTCCTTCTCTCTAGTGTCCTCCTGGTAAGCCTTGCCCCTTTGGTTTTCTACCTTCTGGCTGTCACCAAGGGAGGGACAGATGGGAACAGAAAGGCTCAAGAACGGCAGCAGATAGTTACATTGCATAGCTCCAGCTTCTAGTCCCATGAGCCACCTCGAAAACAGGACCCTTAACTTGCCCTAATGGGAACACTCAGGCACACTCAGAAGGGCTAAATTCTTGCCGATGGGCCAGGATAAGGAAGCCATTATTTTCACAGGAAGCTGTGAAGGTTTCTGGACAGACAAGCGCTTCTCACATTCACCCACAACCCCGGAGGCCCCCCAGGTCAACACTGCCTTGTTTCCAACTGACAGGGAGAGGCCGAGAGGGCCAGGCTCGGTGGAAAACATTCAGATCTCAGCCACGCCTCCTGGGTCCCACTGTCCCTCGCAGGGAAATAGGTATTTAGGTATTTTAATTGACTGGCACCTGCCAAGGGTTGGCTTAGTCTGAACATTGGTAACCCAGCTGGGGACACTGAATTACCGAAATGGGAATGACAGTGGATCTCAAACATCCCAAAGTCTACTGCTAGTATGACACGGGGACACTTGCATGTGTGCTACAGGGCGGGGACAGGCAGCGTGGCACAAGACACGCTTATATCTGCTAGCCTCAGTCTGACTGGCTCTATCACAGTGAGGCCGACTGACAGGGCCCAGCTTCGCAGGTTCACTGGCTTTACCTGCACCTCCAGCAGCTTTACCAGGAACACTTGAGAAAAGAAAGGAAGGAGGGAGAGAAGGGGGGAGGGAGGGAGGGACTGGGGGGGGGATTTTCCTAAGCAGGTGCCTTGGCGCCATGCTAGGCTTCCTCCAGGGCACAGTGTGTGCTTGAATCTCTGATCTTCTCCTGCCATCTTGTGGCTGGGAGGACGAGATTGCGCAGAACACCAGGAGATAAAGGCAGGGAAGAGAAAAACAGTGCTCCTGTGGATTCACTGCCCACCACTCTACAGAAATATATCACTATTCCTGTGTGCATGTATGTGTGTGTGCATGTATGCATATGTATGTTTATATGTGTTATAGATGATGTATATGTGTGTATGCATGTATATACGTTTGTGTACACATAGTGTATATGTATGTGTGTATACATGCATGTATATGTATGTTTGTATGTGTATAGATGATGTATATATCTGTATGTATATGTATGCTTGTATGTATATGCATGATGTATATACATGTGTGTATGCATGCATATGTATGTTTGTGTATGTATTCATGATGTGTATGTATGTATGTGTGTATGTGTGTATGTATATTATGTATGTGTATGCATGGTGTGTATGCATGTATGTGTATGCATGTATGTATGTGTGTATGTATATTGACAGGGTTTTATCATGTACCCTAAGCTGGCCTTGAACTCTCAGCAATCCTCTGGATTCATTCCCCTGAGTGTTGGGGTTACAGGTACAAGCCAACACACCCGGAAATACACCTTTGGACTTCACACTGATTGTAGCAGCAGCAGCAGCAGTGTTGAACTAACTCTGCAGTGAGAAATGACCTTGACCCTCAGTTCTACGGTGCTGGGAATCGAACCCAGAGCTTCAATAATTTCCCTGCGCTATTACTATAATCTCAAACCCAAGGTGCTAGGTAGACACAGTACTGCGCACCTGTGGTCCTAGCAGCACTGGAGAGGCTAGGGCAGAGAGTGAAGACTTCCAGGCTAGCTTGTCTAACAGGAGACCTTGCTTCCAAGCAAGTTAGCATTTCTGCACTCAGTGTCCCTTTCTGTCTGTGGTGGAACCAAAAATTCCTTCCCCGGAACTGATACCCACACACCTACAGAGCTGTTTTCCTTCCCTGTTCACCAATCCCAACATTCTGAGACAGGATCATACTATAAAGCCCTGGCTGGAGTGGAACTCACCACATAGACCAGGCTGGCCTCACAGACATGCTCTGCTTTCGGAGGGACGGGATTATAGGCGAGCATCACTACGCCTGGTCTAACACATTCTCTAACCATTTTTGTTTCAAATACAACGTTTAGAAAACATTTGTTTTAAATTTAGTTTTTTAAAATCAAACGTTTGAGATGTGTTCATTAGTGTGCAGTAATTGTCTGAGCTTTCCTGGGTTTCCCTTCGTGACACCTTGTGAAATGTCAGTGATGGGATGCTGACACTGACCCAGCTACCATACTGAACAGTGCCATCATCGTGACTTGTCTGTGCTCTGGGGGAACACTGTGACCACGGCACCTTAGAGAAGAATGGGCTATTTGGGTTTGCTGTTCCAGATGGATAAGAGTCCATCACCGGGCCAGAGAGATGGACAGAGGTTAAGAGCACTGACTGCTCTTCCAAGGTCCCGAGTTTAACTCCTAGAAACCGCATGGTGGCTCACAACTATCTGTGATGGGATCTGACGCCCTCTTCTGGTGTGTCTGAAGACAGCTACAGTGTACTCATATACATTAAATAAATAAATAAATATCTGTGGTATTAACAGAGCAAAATGTCATTAAATAAAAAAAGAGTCCCGCACCATTGTGGCAGGGAAGCATGCCAGAAGCAAGCCTGATGTCTGCAGTGGCAAACTGAGATCTCACCTCTCGTGCTCCAAGCAGGAAGCTGAGAGTAAGAACTGAGAACGACAGAAATCTTTTAAACTCTCAAAGCCCACCCCTAGTGATGTACCTCCTCTAGCAAGGCCTCCCCAAACAGTGCCATCCACTGGGGGCTACATGTTCAAACACTTGAGCCCATGAGTGGGGATATGGGAGGGGCATTTTATTCAAAGCACTACAAATTCTATATAGATTCCAGTATAGATGGTTATGAGTCACCGTGGGGTTACTGGGAACTGAACTCAGAACCTCTGGAAAGGCAGTCAGTGCTCTGAGACCTCAGCCCTCCTGTTCCTTTGTAACTGCGCTTCCCTCACACCAGGCCCATCTTGCCCCCAACAACTATAACCTAACTATTTCTGTAATCTTAACATTTCAAGAATGTCACGCAACTGAAATTTCCATATATCATGGGGATGATGCTTTTCTCAGAAGCCCATTTCTCTCAATCACTGGGTAACCCCACAATGTGAGTGTACTATGCATTAATCGTTCCCGCTTTAAAAAAAAACATTTTGGTTGTTTGTTGGGGTTGACATGAACATAGCTTCTGTGAATATCAGTGTGCAGGTTTCTAGGTGAAGACATAAACATGCAGGAGACAATTGCTGGGTGTGTGGCAGTTTTCAATGTTGTTGCCTTTCCTCCGTCTGTTAGATTTGTAGTGATGCTTCCTGGTGGTTTTGATCTGCATTTTCTCGCTGGCTCATGATGCAGAGCATCTTTTTCTGAAATCTACTCATCTTTTCCCAGTTTTCTAGACTTGGGTTTTGTTATTGTTTTATTTATGCGCATCAGTGTTTCGCCTGCATTGGTCTGCGCGAAGATGCATGCAGTGCTCAGAGAGGCTAGAAGATTCCTGAGAACCAGAGTTGCAGTTGGTTGTAAGAGGCCATGGATCCTGGGCCCTGTAGAAGAGCAGCCAGCGAGCACTGTTAATCATTGAGCTGATCTCTCAGCCCCTGTTCTGTTTTATTTTCGAGACAGGGTCTCAAAAAAGGGTCTCGAATGCAGCTCAAGCCGGCCTCCAATTCACAGCAATTTCTGTGCTACTTGCCCCGAGGACTGGTTTTTACTGCTGAGTTTTGAGAAGATTTTTAACAAGAATCCTAGACTAGAATCTAGCCTTTGTGACTGTGTAGGAGGGCTGAGTGTATGGTGTGTAGGGATTCCCCCCAACTCTTCAGCTCAAAGACAAACGTTTCCATCTTGACGAAGCTTAGCTTATTACTACTTTCTTTTTGTGTATTTCACCTTAGGTGTCGAATCAGAGGATTGTTGCCAAGGCCTAGATTCCAGAGACATTCTGTAAGTTTTCCCAAATGTTTTATAGTTTTTTTTTTATTTGTTTTATATGCGTGTCATGATTGGTTTTGAGTTAAATTTTGTAATAATATGGTGTGTTTGGATAGAGATTTGCCTGCTGACACCTTCAAGACACCATTGCTCCAAGCACTTTGGAGGGTCCTCACACTGCCATTACACCGTTCTCAAAAATCGTCTGAGCATGTGTGTGCCCCTCCCCCTCCCCTCCTCCTCCTCCTTCTTCTTCATTCATTCATGAGTCTCTGACCCACTTCCCACCACTACCACGTGGTTCTTGTCTGGTGATGGCAGTTCTGAGTCTTAGAGTTGGCTAGAATGAGTCTTTCTCCTTCATTGATATTTTTCAAAGTTGCTCTGGTTTTTCTTACTTCCATTTGTCTTCCCATAGCTATCTGAGTGTGCCAGTTCCTGCCTGCAGTTTGATAAGGAATTCAGTGAGCTCATGTATCTGTCTGGGAGAGTCATCATGCCAGCTTTGCTAAGTCACCTCTCACATGAGCATGGCGTGTCTTCCTGGTGACTCAGCTCTTTTGCCTTTGGCCATCAGTATTTTGTAGTGGTCGTCATTTAAAGCATGTACAGGTTTCGAGGTTCAGACAAAGGTCTTTCTTTCCTCCTCCTCTTCCTCCTCCTCCTCATCTTCCTCCTCTTCCTCCTTTTTTTTTTAAACTTTAGAATCTATAGGAAATGATAAAAAAAATAATGTATAAGCAGATAAAAACCACAACAGAGGCAGCACCATCCCCACTGCACCCCGGTGCACATATCCAAATAGGAAACAAGAACATTTCCTGAAGGATTTTAAGCAATAAGGGACAAGAGGCCTTTGGGGGTTGGCTGTGAAGAACAGAGGTTTCTGGGTAGCAGCAGATCCTTGAAGAGGGCTAACAGGCAGGAACATGGGCGTTGGCTGGAATAGATCCCAGATGCAGAACTGGAGTCACCACACTGCCATCCATGTGAACAACATGGTCCCCTCCCGTGCATTTCCTGTGCAGCTGCAGGGTGAGGCTGGTCTGTTACACCATGAACTTGTTACTTAATCTTGTTCGTTTACCCGGAGACCTTAATTATTCAGCAGAAGCGAGTAACTTGCAATCTCTAAATGAGCACATAGTGATTACCTTCCACACTGCCTACCTGTACCCATGAACCTTTGACTGGGTAGTGGGTAGAAAGGGACATTTGGGCCTCTGACCTGGGGGCTTTTGAAGGTGCACTTGAGCCGTAGTACTAAAGAGCTTGTTGCTTCTTTTACCTTGGTTAGAAGCCTGGGTGTTTTCCCTTCCCCTTTAGCACTTACTTGGCAAAGCTTTAGTTTGTAGTTTTCCACATTTTATTTAACTTTTATGCCTTAATAAAGAGTAAGTGGAATTGTGTCCTGTTCCCGCCCCCATGTCCCATAGCATGTCTGCCAAGTGACATGATCACAGCTCTCTACCTCATTAGGACAAGTGACACCAGTTGAGGTCCGGGGATATTTTGGGGGGACTAGGAGTGAAAACAAACCCTCATCCCTCACAATTCATTTCTCTTGAACCAAATGACCTGGTTGGCCAAGTTCTGCTTTGCTCTCATTCCTGTGGTGGGTACCCTCCACATCCAACCAGAGGGACACTGGCCTAAGAATGCTCTTCTAGTGTTCTGTGAATGGCTAATATCACTGGTGGGTACCCTCCACATCCATCCAGAGGGACACTGGCCTAAGAATGCTCTTCTAGTGTTCTGTGAATGGCTAATATCACCGTTCACTTGTAAAGGTCAGAACAATGGCCAGGATGAGCTATCCCCGGGAAGATGCTCCTCCTGTCCGAGACTGAAGCTAGATGGTGTCCTTGACCTTGGTCTTTAGTGGGGCTGGAACCTGTTTCATTGATTGGCTGTCCATCAAATGTGAATCAAGACAGCCTCCTTGTCTTTCAGAGTTGCCCTTCTACAGTTCCTCAGCAGGGTGTGCACCGCCTGCCCTTCCTGCCCTGCGATTTCGGATTTCCGGTGGTGATCCTTGGTTGTCTCACTCTCCTCTTGGATCTCTGCTGGGCCATGGCTGTACTGCAGAGGCAGGAAGCACACCAGGAACAGTCTGGAGAGAGCATCAAACTCCCTGCCTCCATCTGGCCTCAACTGTGTAGTCTTTTAGTTTCAGGGTATTCATTACTAATGTAAGGAGATATAATTGGCTTTAATGTTTATTTTGTATGTTCTGACTCTGCCTTTTCTTTGTAGACGTTTCCTTCATAGATACTCTGGAATTTTATCCTTGGGCAGTCAGAGTATTTAAAAGCAAGCTTTAAGCTCTTCCTTTCTGCTCTGTTCTCCTCCATTTCCTTTCATTGCCCACTCTGCCAGCAGAACTCTAAATTAAATAAGAGTCAGGAGCATGCAAGAGCTTTCTCTTCCTGATCATCAGCTACCACCAGCTTCCCACCCTCCAATTCCTCCCACCCCCACCCTTCCCCACCCCAACCCTTCCCCACCCCCACCCTTCTCCCTCCCATCCATCCCTGTGAGGAAGATAGTGACAGGTTTGCTCCTTCTTCCAACTGTTTTCTTAAATTATTCTTAAAAAGGTTCCATTCTTTTTTATTTTGTGTGTATGGTGTGTGTGTGTGTGTGTGTGTGTGTGTGTGTATTGCTGAAGATTGGGCCAAGTATTCCTCTACCACTGAATTATACTCCCAGCCCCACGGAATATTGTATATTGAATTTTGTCAAATACTTGATCATAAATGTTTATTGAATCTTGTCAAATACTCGCTGTAGTGTGTTGGCCTAATGCTGCTTGTATTCAAATGTTAAATTGGGGTCCCCACGACTGGTGCCCCAGAGAAGAGAGAGGACCATAAAGAGGGAGGGAGGAGGAAGAATGAAGGAAGAGCATGCATGGGAGAGGTCGGCAGCCACGAGAGAGAGCGTGGCTCTGAGGGCGGCCCAACTGGAGCTAAGAGCAGCCTAGAGAAAACATAGTAACAACCCGAAGTTATTGATAGGAAAGTAGACTCTAACAGCATGCAGGGTAGGTATCTACCCAGCTACTGTGTTGCCTAAGGCTTATTGTAAATATAAAGGCTGCGTGTGTGGTTTTTATCCGGGAAACCCATGGCCTAAGGTGGGGTAGAAACCCCCACACTGGGATTGTAATAGTTTTTATATCACTTGTTATAATACATTTATTAGATTATGCAAAATTAATTTAACCCTAATCCTGTGGGTTGTAGTCACTGTTTTCTTCAAATCCTGGATTAGCTTTACACCCTGACGATTTTTTCTTGACTATGATATATAACTGGTGTTTTGTTTTGTAACGAAGTCTATGTGGTCCAGACAAGCTTTTAACTTGTGATCCTCCTGCCTCAGATTCCTGTATGCTAGGATTATGACAACACGTCACTGTACACAGTTTACAGCTCTTTTATGTGTTGCTGATTATATTCGCTAGTGCTTTGTTTACAGTTTGTGTTTAGACTCATGAGTGACATTGGTCTTTATGTTTTTATGTATTTTTATTTATTTAGTGTATTGCTGCTGGTTTTGATGTCAGAGTACCGCTGGCTTCATGAGTCTAGGGGAATGTCCTCCCTACTTCTGTTTTCTGAACATGGTAGATTTCCCCAGGGAAATAAATCTCCTGGGCCTGGAGACCTCTTTGCCAGGAAGTTTTAAGTGGTACTTCGTGGTACTAACAGCTCGGCGCCTGGGGGGCAGCCCCGGGGACAGCAGGCCAGGCAGCCACTGCCACCACCACAGCAGCCGCCCTCAGGGAACAACCTCAGGGTGGGATACCAGCAGCCAAAGGTACTCCAATGTCTTCCAGCCGTCCAGCTTCCCCAGGGCCACACCATGGGGTGGCAGCAGAGACCAGGACAAACCACCATTCGGCTCTTTAGATTCTGGAGCTTCTACCGGCAGAGGCTTTGGGTCAGCGTAAAACCCTTTGGCTTCACCTCTCTCTGATGAGCAGAAAGACGAAAAGAAACTTCTGGAAGGAATTGTTAAGGATATAGAGGTTTGGGCGTCGTCGGGGCAGAGGATGTGTTCTGTTTACTCACCAGTGAGGAAGAAACCCAACACTTCAGTTTTCTCAGACATTTCAGCAGAAGAGCTGAGGCCCGGATACCTTAAGTTCTTAACCAGCGCTAACTTACAGAGCTATCTGAACTCTGTTCCACAGCCAGCCGGGACAGGATAAAGGAACTGAAAAATCTAAGCACATCGACCAAAGGAGCTCTGCTCTCTGGTGTAATGGGTGGGGTCAGTCGATCCAAATACAGCTGCATTTGGATTTTGTTTGGGTCACCAGGTTTTCCAGTGCGTAACAGCAGCAGTAAAACTGTTCAGAACTTTAGTTTCCAAACGAGCCCCGGAAGTCACTGGGGCTGAGCCCTCTGTCTCTCCCTCTGCTCCAACCCTTGGACTAGGGAAACCTGAAGCTACATCCGCTGCCTCGTTTTCATTCAAGAGCCCCGAAGCTCCCGGTTCTTGGATCACCTGGGTTTCAGGATTTCCAGCTCCCACGGCAGAGAGTCTCTTTTTGTCCCTGCAAGAGCCCCTGCCTTTGGAAGTGGCAGTTCTGTGGCTGGTTTTGGCAGTCCTAGCCCACATCCTCGGTCTGTATTTGCCAAACCTTCCACTGACGGGTTTGGAGGTTCCGGCCTCCAGTGGCATGGATAACACACTGTTCACACCCAGGATCAGATGACGAAGGAAGACCTGGAACAGTTTCAATCCCGGAAATTTACCCTGGGAAAAAATTCCCACCGAACTCACCCCCTGCCGAGCTTCTGACTGTACAAAGCTCAGGTTTAAATACAGAAAGAATGCCTTCAGCCTGGCTTGCAGAGCATGTCTGCAGTCTGGGAAGCGGCGCAGGCAGAACGCCACAAACCCAGGCCGGTGTGGACAGTGCAGAGTGAATAAGAGAGCAGCAGCTCTGTGTGGGACCCTCCAAGAGAAAGATCTTTTAAAGCAATGCGTTTAGAGTGCTGAGGGGTCACACTGGGGCCTCACCCAGGCTAGGCGAGTGCTAACCTGATCCATATTCCATCCCTAACTGGCTTCTGAGATTGTCTCCAATGAGTTTATAGAGAGAGGCTTTCAGCAATTTGTGGGATTTTAAAGTTTTAAGTTTTCTAAACACCTAGCTAAATAAAGGTGTTTAGGAAAAAAAGTCAAAAGAAAAGAGAAAAACCTTGTGAGACAAATATCACAAGCCAGCATCAAATAAAAACTGAATGTACTTTCCCCTCCCAACCCAGGGACACCCCGGCACCTGCCAATTTGCTCCCCCTACACTCGTCTTAAGTATCCGGCTTCCGGGATACAGGTCCCCAGGCCCACCCACAGCTGCTGTGCTTGAGTTTGGCCTGTAGATCGTCTATATTCCGACCCCAGATGTTTCTGATGAACCACGAAGTTGGAGAATACCATAGCAGCCTGAACTAAGCATCCAGTGAAAAGCACCCGTGACTAGCACTACTGCTGACATACAGTTGTTAGGAAAACACCGTAAAGAGGCCGTACAGCCACCCAGATGTCAATGTGAGACCTGTGCACTTGACTCAGGTCTTCTGGGTCCGAAGAGCAAACTAGCCCTCGCTGCAACAATGGGAAAAGCAAGTCACCATGTCTCTAGGAGCTGAGACCCTTACCGGTGTCCCCAGCTCTGACGCAGACCTTTCTGCCACCCAGAACACTCTCAGAGGGGTAAACAGAGGCAGGAGATGGCCGTTCCATATACTCTTGCCGCTGATGAGACAGGCCTCACTGTGTAACCTTGCTGGCCTGGAACATAACACAGCTCGGGCTTTGCCCCAGATCTGTGGGGCTCCTTCTGCTTCAACACTTCCTTCCACTGCCACCACATCTAGCCAACAGCAGCTCTTTGAATGGGACAGGTATGGGCTTCGGGGACAGAGCAAGTTTCAGGACTCTTCCCCACCCCCACAACCCTGGAGCTTCATTTCCAGCCTTGGAAGGTGACTGAGATGGGGGTGGGAAGTGGCTTCTGAGGACAGGGCAGAGCCCAGGGGAAGGCTCTTAGGCTCTAGTGTCGAGGAGGGTTCAGCCCCTAAGAACCCTGCCTGGGGCTTCTCCAAGCTAGACACACTAGCTTGACACACTAGCTGTGTCAGAAAGGTGAGCCTGCCTGTTCCTGGCTGGCCTCAGATCACCCTGCGGCTTCTAACCAAGGAGGATGGCACCCTTTTCTCTCTCTCACTGTTGAAGTTAGGCCCTGGTTCTTCCTCTCAGCCCCATGCTCCCAGAAGTAAATATAGTTACAAACTATCAGACTCAAAATATAGTCACAAACACCTTGGCCGTATAGCCCGGCTCTTCTCCGACTAGATCATAACTAAAGCCATTTATCAGATCTACATTCTGCCACGTGGTTGGTTATCTGTGTTCAGGAACCATGTGTGTGTCTCATCCCATCTTCCCGCGCCGATCTCCCATGTCTGGCTCGATTCTAGAATCCTTTCTTTCTCCAGGACGTCCCACCTTCTATTCTACCCTTTCCTAGAGACCATAGGTTGTTTTGTTTTTAATTGACAGGTGATGCATCCATACAGGATATTCTCTCTACAGTAACTCAATGGCCTCCCGACCTGTCCCATGAATAGGTCCTTCTATTGCTTCTTCACGCCTGACCGGTGACTACAGAAGTGTGTGGGGGCTACACCGAGCCTTGGCTCAGCCAACATTAGGACCATTTTTGTCCTAAGCTTAATACTGCTTTAGTGTGGTTTGATGCTTCTTTTCGTGTTGTGAAATCTGATTACATCAGTACTATAAAAGTTTAAGCAATTATTTTTTTAATTCTACAGACTATGTTACTCTAATCAGCAGAAATCAGCCGATACTCCCTCAGCAAATACATTTACTATTCTGCATGCTACGGAGTTCTGTTAAGAAATGACAGGTTATTAGTGCAAACTGACAGATGCAGATTGGTGACAGCCGCAGCTTTTACACAGGGAGCTGTTAGTCCCGGGGGACAGGTCACATCTGACTCCCCTTTAAACATTCGGAAAAATAACACTCTAGTCATTTTGCCTCCTCTTCTGAGTTTCCAGAAGCACGTGGTCATTTCTCTGGGCGCTTAGCAAGCACTGCACTGAACTCGGTACTCATCTAATAGGAAAGAGACCAGGGGCGTGGCTTAGCACTCGGTCCCTTCCTCTACCTCTCACTGTGGTTCCTGGCTGACTCGACAGCCCTCCACATCCCCCGATAAAGCCGTTCTTGGTGGTCGCTATATTGTGTCTGTTTGTCCCTAGGAGGTTATGAGTCCGTCTTGGCCAGGGAGTTTCTCCTATTCGTGTAGATGTGTCTCTGCCTGGCTCTTTGACTAGCAGTGAGTGAATGAATGGAGGAGGGTTAGTGGGTGCTTGTGTGCAATTTTGAACAACTTCATTGAGATGCACTCACATAGAAAATCCAACCATTCAAATAATGGCGGTCCTTGTTAATCTGTATGCCGCAGCCTCAATCCTCATCCAGCTGTTTGTGACAGCCCCACCTCTCTGTTCAAATGTATGTGATAAACACACTGAGCTTCCAGGGGCTGTGGAGTCTTCATCAGCGTCTGGGTCAACACATCTCAGCTTCTCTGTGTGTCTTCGTGTGGAAATAAATGGAGGTGGGCGGTGGGGGTGACAGTCACAGGTGGAATCCTGGGACTCAGACTCCGGAGGTGTAGATTCTCCAGGGTGCAGGTCTGAGCTTATTGCATGGTGGCCCAAACTTACATGCAATGCCTGAGCCAATCCCAAGCCCCGAAATCCTCAACCAATCATATCTTGCCACACTATCAGTATGGCCCAATGAAAGACCTGGCTGGTGAGGTAACGGAAGGTAACTCACCTGTGAGGACTTGGTGAAGATGGGGGAAGCAGCCACTGCCCTGGCCTCCAATCCTTTGTGCTACCACACTGGTGTGCTGGGAGCCATCTTAGATCTCGCTAATGCGGTGTGGGGCAGATCAGGACTCTCCGCGGAGTCGCGGGACCCTATGGCGCCTCACTCTCCATCCCAATTTTTCCTTCACAAGGTTGACCTCCTTGTCCCCCACATCTGTGTCTGTCCTTTCTTTATTCTCTCTTGGCTCCCAGTCAGGTCCAGTCCCTGGAGCCACGCTGGATTTGGTAGCAGGCAGTCTAGAACTGGGGGTGGGAATTAGGGAAGAGATGCATTTTGGGAATAATTAGTCTCAGGTGGTCTTTGTAGCTGTAGGAATCAAGAGCGTGACGGGGCTGGAGAGAAGGCAGCAGTGGCGAGCGCACGGTGCTCTTGCAGAGGACTCGTGGGTTCTGTTCTCAGCATCCACGTGGTGGTTCACAACCATCCGTAACTCCAGTTCCAGGAATCTAAACCTTCTGATTTTCTCTGGTACCAGGTATACATATGGTGCATATACATACATCTAGGCAAATACTTATACGTATAAAATATTCTTTTTAAAAAGGAGAGTGTGAAGAGGATGCTGTGTGTAAAAGTTATTTGCCACACACTGAATGTGGTTTTCACAGTTATAAAATCCACCACAGGACGATGCAAAGCAGAGGCTCATCCACCATGGACACCTCTGCCTCGGGAGACACAAATCTTTGTTGTAAACTGCTCAGTCTCTGCTTCTATTACAGCAACACAAAACCAGTAATGTTATCTGGAAAAAAAAAGACTGCATCTTTGGGCCTGGCTCTGGGCAACTTTTCCAGAAGCTCTGTGATCTCTCTCTCTCTCTCTCTCTCTCTCTCTCTCTCTCTCTCTCTCTCTCTCTCTCTCTCTGTGTGTGTGTGTGTGTATGTGATGTTACACCCGACTGCATCCTACTGTGCTTTCTATGGCTGTGTCAGATGTCATGGCCTAAAGCACCCTTGGGGCAGAAAGGGTTTAGTTCACCTTACAGTTATAATAGAGGTGAGGACAAGACAGTAAGCAGGAACTGAAGTGGAGACCATGAAGGAACTCCGCCTGCCTTTATAGCTCAGCCGGCTATCTCATACAACCCAGGACCATCTGCCCATGAACGGCACTGCCCACAGTGTGCAGGACCCTACCCATCAAACATTAGCCAAGAAAATGCGCCCACAGACTTGCCTACAGGCCAATCTAATGAAAACAGTTTCTCAGTCAAGGTTCCTTCCTCCTGGATGACTCCAGTTTATGGTAAATTAACCCGGGACCCCCACCGTCCCACCCACAGCAGCACAGGTTGGCACTGACTCCAAGTCAGATACACAAACAGGGTAACTGTCAGTCGGTCGTTGTTCAGGAACAGCCAAGCTAGGCGAGCAGAGGGCAGAGCCCCTCCCCCAGAGATGGAGTAACTCCATCGCAGTTACAAGAGGGTCTAACATCGCACTCCACTCTTAAAATGACTACTGCTCTCAAAAGACTTTGAGGGCAGGAGCTGGGAGACAGGGGTGGACGCGGATCACCCTGTTAGGAATGAACGCAGACGTTATCCAGATGCAATTGCGCACATCTGTAATCTCGGCCCTCGGAAGGCTGAGGCAAGAGGAGCAGAAGTTTGATGTCAGGTGGGCTGTTTCGAACTAAACAATACATTTTAAATAATATGTACGTAAACCATACTCTTCTTACTGCTTTTTAAGAGGATGAGCACGCCTCCTCCCACTTAGCACACTGCCCGGAACGGAGGGCAGGAAACGAGCACGCGCTGCAGACCCACAGGCTGGTTTGTTGTCATCACGGGTGAGGAGAAGGCAGGAACTCTTGCCCCCGGGAGGGAGAGACACAGGCATGCGAAGGTACCAACGAGGCTTTGAGATGGCCTCGTGTGTTTGTGACCTGGGCATCAAGACCTATGAGTACAGCAGTGGTTGGTCAACCCTTGAAAATGCTCCTCCACCAGGGGCTCAGAGTCGGGGAGCCCAGGCTGCAGTTTGGCCGCGTCATCACCAGACAGCCTCATCCTACCGAACGCCAGGGTCCCGTGGCGAGCATTACAGAACATGGTGCTCCCCCATGCCAGGATGCCTGGCTCTCTGGAGTGGGGCTTGGCCTGGGAATAAGAAGCATTGAGAGTTCCCAACTTTTCCCTGTCGGTTCAGTCACCGACCACAAGATGGTGCCCTCTTCATGGGAAATGGCTGAGGCCCACCGACCGAGCGCGCCGGGAATTTCAGGGCACCCACATACCCCAGCATGGCAGCGCAGCTGCGGCCCTTGCTCCTGTGTGGAAACCTTCCGGTTGGACTGTGTTTTCAGTTTCGCTCTCCTCGACGGTGGATAATTTACAATAGTCATGGACTCTGACTCTGAACACGCTTGTTAACCCTGTACCCGGTTAGTAAAGTCGACCAGCGGCTGGCCGGAAGCTTGCTAGCACTTTTTCAGAACAGTCCTTTGGAAAAACTTGAGGCAGAGTCACACAGTGAAAACCAGCACAAAAGTCCCCTGGTTCTAGAAGAATCCAGACCACCTAAGGTCACTGTAGGTCACAGTCAGTGCTGGAAGACCTCCCAAGGCTGAGGTTGAGTCCTGGGATTCCTCAGGAGATGTTGGCTCAGCATGAGGACAGATTCAAGGCCAGACACACCCAACCACTGACTTTGGAGGTATGGCCTCCCATGCCTGGAGGTGTTTTCCACCGACATGGAGAGGCTGCAGGTGTGAATTTTACAGGCAGGGAAAGGAAGAGGGTAGAAGTTAGTGTCTGGGTCCTTCTACTACTGTGTGTCTTGGCACCATGGCTCTGGCCTTAGCTTCCCTGTCTGTAAAATGGGGGTAACAGTAAGTGTGTCTCAGAGGACAGTCACAAGGATCAAGTGAATTTGTTTATGAAGAACCTGGGATACTTATGTGCCTCGGGACTCTTGAATAAGTAAATGTGAGAATATCCAATTGTTTATGCTACATGTAAAGCTTGCTTTTAAATCCCAACTTGTTTTAAATGTCTATTATTCTCACAATTGTAAGGAAGAACAGGGAAAGTTGAGGAGACAAAAAACAATTAAATATTAAATATTAAAGCATTACCTGAGGATTAAAATGTAAAACCCCACCGAGAATGATGCCAGTGTAATCCAGTAGTACTGTGGTCCCGGAAATGGGTTCAAATTATGTAAATCTCCATGTTGTCTACCTCATGACATGTCACCAGCAAATAACATGGACTGTTTCTTTAAAATATAAGAAAAATGCAATAGGACTTTCTTTTAAAAAAAAAAAATCCTGTTTCTTCCCGTTTATTTTCTGTCAAATCGGGGAACGGGAAGCGAATTAGAAGTGTGCTGCAGGACCTGGTACTTCTGGACTCCAGCCTCCTGGTCTGGGTCCTGGGGAGCAGAGCCTTGCTCTGCAGCAGCATAAACTTGGATTCCATCTTTTAACATACGCACACGCCCTGCACTTCCGGTAAGCCCGTGAGCTGGTCTCCAACCTCAGGGAAAAGACTGGCAAGCTGGGAGCCTCACAGACCACAGGCAGAAGAGAGACTAGGGCGAGGCTTTCTAGTGTGGGATTATTACAAGCCACACTTCGGAATTATGGGCAGACTATCCCTAAGTTGACATTCAAACCCAGAGCTGTGGCACCAGCTGGACCTTTCCGTATCTCGACTGACACTGTCAGGTGGAAAATTCCATGCCTGCCCTCACGTGACAGATCGTGGTCAAAGTGTGAGCACGGGGGCTCGGCAGCACTCGATGGCCCTCGGGGACCCAGATTCAGTTTCCAGCACCACGACAGCTCACAACCATCTATACCTTCAGTTCTAGGGACCTGATCCTCTCCTCTGGCCTTTGAAGGTTCTAGGTGTGCACAACACAGTGCACGTGTACATGCAGGAAAGACACCCATGTGTCTCATAAAATACAATGAATACATTTAAATGAAGGTCCACTAGAATGCCATATAAAATTATATTATACACAGGTTTATGTAAAACTTAATTGCTTTTCTGTGTAAGTTGTAGTCCATTTCCAAAGATATCTCATAATAAATGTGCAAATACCCCAAATCTAAGAAACCCTCGGCGTTCAGACCCTTCCTGAGCATCTGAGTGATTTTTCTTTTGGAAGTACCCAACCACTGTTTCCTTTTGGTCTGGCTGCCATGTTGTTTTCTGGTGGTCTCGTTTTCTTGCATGCTGCTTTGTGAGACAGACCGTAGGGAGAACAGGGTGGTGATGGGTCATTTCCATCCACCTGCCTCCTCATATGGAGTCAGAACCCTCACAGGGACTTCCAGCCCTCCTCTCTGAACCCCACTCCCAACCGAGATAGCCCCTTCCACCATCGCCTCTCCCACAAGGCCCAGGGAGCCGGGGTCTGGAGGAATAGAGGGAACCGGAGACGTCACCCTGCGGTTATGCAGGCAGAGCATTACACTACAGTTCCCCTACAGACACAGCGTTTGTAAAGTCTAAACGATTCAGCAGCAGAAGGACAAGCCACCTACACTGGGAGTTGATGCTATATCACTGATCCATGAAGGATAAAACTGTATTCCAAACAGCGGACCACGGGCAGGAGGGGTGTGGTCTGGCTGTGTTGCCTGCCACATGCTCATCACTTGATTTGGCTGACATGGATGGGTAGGTAGGTGTCCCCTGCTTTTTCCTCTTCAGTCCAAGTGTCCTTCCTGAAGCTTCTCCCTGTGGAAGACAACTTTCTCCATCAGGGGCTCACCTTGTTGTGAATGAGGCACAGAGTGCTGAGCCTATCTGCAGAAACACCCAAACACGTTTTTAGGTCCAAACCTGGACTTTGAACAAAAGCTGGAGTGAGGTACCACCAATACCATTCACTCTGCTACAGTTTCTTTTCCTGTCAGTCCTCTGTCCATCTGTCTATCCATCTACACTGTCTTTTGGTTAAATGTAAAAATAAAATGTGAAAAGCAAAAGCTAAGCTTTAGAATTGGGGTGTGGCTGAGGGAGGGATGCCTGGCATGTGAGGCCTTGGGGTAAGACCCCAGCACTGCACACAAAGACATACACAAACACACAGAGATACACTGAGACACACAGACACACATACACACAGAGACACCCACACAGATGCAGATACACACAAAGAGATAGAGACATAAACAGACACATTGAGACACACAGAAGTATGCATACACGCACACACTCATACCTGCATTCTTGAGCATGCACACGTGCACACACACACGATCTAAAAGTGAAGTCAAGTTGTTTCTACTTGCGTTCAGAACAACAACTGTGCTGTTAGTGTATGCATGCTCACCACAAGTCATCATCAAACAGGGTTCTATTCATAAACAGGGTGAAATGACATGAATTTGTAGTTGTGAGATGTGAACCTCTGGTCAAGTGGACTTCACTCTCCTAAACCTTAGTTTCCTGATCTGTAATTTTCTTTGTAGGTCTACTTTTTAAACTGAGAAAACAGAACAACTACCTGGCATTAACTTCAAATATAGTGAGTTATTTTCTTTAAAGGGTTTTTAAACATTGTTTGTGTGTGTGTGTGTGTGTGTGTGTCTGTATGTGCATGTGTGTGCAGAAGAAGCTAGAAGAGAGCAGAGTTACAGATTGTGAGTGCTGAGACTCAAACTCAGGTCCTCTACAAGAGCAGTACACACTCCAAGCCACTGAGCATCTTTCCAGCTTGGAAACATCCCTTCTCCTTCATTTCAATTCAGTGTCTCACTTCAGTAAACATATCTTTCAGGTATTGATAAAGTTCAGTGGTGGAGGAATTGCCTAGCATAGGGGAGGGCCCTGAGTTTGGTAGCCAGCATCGCAAAAATCCATCTGTGTGCCCACCCACCCATCCATCCACTCACCCATCCATCAATCCATCATCTATCCATCTATCTACCCACCCACTCATCTGTCTATTGGCCTATCCATCTGTCTATCCATCTGCTCATTCATTCACATATCTATCTATTGGCATATCCACTCATCTATCCATCTATTCATCCACCCATCCATCCATCTATTTATTGGCCTATCCATTCATCTGCCCATCCATCCACCCATCCAATCTGCCCATCCATCCATCCATCCATCTGTCCATTCATCCACTCATCTATCTGCCCATCCATCCATTTATTGGCCTATCCATCCATCCATCCATCCATCCATCCATACATACATACATACATACATCTGCTCATTCATTCATCCACCCATTCATCCACCCATCCAATCTGCCCATCCATCCATCCATCCATCCATCCATCTGTCCATTCATCCACCCATCCATCTACCCATTAACCTGCCCATCCATCCATCTATATGAACATGCACACAGCTACACCACATTTAACTTTTAGAAGCCCTAATTCAGACTTTTTTCTAATGTGTGGCTACTCTGTTCATCTATTTGTGTGACATAAGAGTTAATATCCAAAATAGAATGATGTGGACAGATCATTAAATGACAAATAGCCTCAGGATACATTTACATTGCCATGAGACATATGATTGACACTCTCCCAAACAGCTAATTTTCACATCATTTGTGAGAAGAGGGTTGAACAGTCTATCTTTTCTGAAGAGGAATTAAGGTCTTTAATCTTTAAAAAACAAGATTTTAAAAAATCTATGTGTATGTATGTTAGTCTGTGTGGATATAGGGGCACGTGCATGTGGTGTCCCTGGAGGCTGGGAGAGGGCATCAGGTCCCTGGGAGTTAGAGTTGCGGGTTATTTTGGGTCACCTATCATGGGTGCTAGGAATTTAACTCTGGTCCTGTGCGAGATTAGTAAGCATTCTTAACTACCAAGCCATCTCTCCAGCCCTTTAAAATAACTACAACCCAATTCCCTTTAGTGATAAAACTTAGCAAAGATGCGTTTTTACGTAAATGAATCAGACACGCTCAATGAAGGATAAATCAGCCTTTATTTACAGAAGATTTGTCAAGTGTCCTTTCCAGTTTCCTATGAGGCCCAACTCTGTAGCTCAGAATCAAGGACAGGAGTGACTGAGGTGCCACCAGATGCTGGTAAACAGAGTGGGAACTCGGTGATGGGGGTGGTCCAAGCTGCTGAAGCTGTGGCTCCTCCATAACTCCCACTAGCCACGATCCTGGCACCTGCCCCACCTTGGCTGTCAGAGGGGAGATATGGCTATTTTCCACTTGCTTCTTACCTGGTGGCTTTGTAACCCATGTCCACATGGGATCAGGTACTATCTGAGAACCTAGATCTACAGGTTAGACACAGGTTCTCTCTGGTGCTGAGGAAACCTTAGGGCCTGAAGGTTATTGCCATTCATAACCAACCAATAAGCAGAAATACAGAGGCCAACGCAAAATGCTTTTCCCTTCAGCATATGTTCAGAAAGCTTTCTTTGTTTTAGCCTGAAAAGTAGGATTCCGCCTGCTTCTTACAGTGAATGTATTTGTAAGGGTTTGACAGCTGTGCAACCGAAGCCTGGAGGTGCCCAGGCTTCCTGCATTCTCTGCCTATTTGTTCCTTTATGATTAAGTTAAGTGCCAGCATGCCAGGTTTTTCAGTAATCTTCAAGGGTGATGATTCCACGTGTGGTGCAGAAGTAAGCCCAAATAAACGCAGATCTCAAAGAAGAGCCGTCTTCGGGGTGCCTGTCCACCGCCTCAGATGCGGCAGCCCACAGGGCAAACGGTTCACAGTGATGCAGTGACAGTCACTCTTTTTAGTACTCTTGTGAAAGTGACAGTTACTTCCTACTTCTGTCCCCTTCTGTCCCCTTCGATCCAGTACTGCTCGGTCTGCATCTCTGTGAGCCGGGAAATGGTGCGCTGAAAGGCGAAGACTTCCTCCTCTCCTGTAAACACGGAGAGCCCTGCTGAGTCCTGTGAGCAGAACAGACAGACAAAGGCCAGCCCCTGAGAAAACCGTCACTCTGGAGGAAGACTTGCAGAAACAAATCCCAGATTAAAGAAACCTTCAGTCTTATCGATTTAGATGATGTATTTTTCCATAGACAATCTCTTAAGACTAAAGTGTCAACTAAACCAATAGATGGTCAACAGAATCAGGAAGAAAAAAGGAAAAATATCAGATCGAAGCCAAGTACAGAGCTTTTGCTCAGAATGGAAGTTCGCTGCAAACTCTAAGGGAACAATGCTAGAAAAGAAATCTCTCTCAGATAGCAGCCAAGAGCAAAATGGTAATTTTGCCAGGCACAGTGATTTACCCTCTAATCCCAGAACTCCATAGGTTAAGGCAAGAAGATTGTAAATTTAAAACAACATGGTCTTACCCTCCCCCTCACCGAGAGAGAGAGAGAGAGAGAGAGAGAGAGAGAGAGAGAGAGAGAGAAGGAGGGAGGGAGGGAGGGGGCCCAGCAGTTCTGATAATTTAGGAAGCTTCTCAAGGAACTCTTTCTAGACTGAGGTTCGGTGGCCCTGGCCCTGGAGAAGCTGTCTGAAATCCGACGTAGTTAAGGGAGAGAGCTGCTTTGGTCCTCAGTGACGGACGTTTGGTATTGGCTGAGGGGGAGGCCAGGCGCCCTTAGACTGGGAATTTCAACATGGACGTGTGGTCATGAAGATGGCTTCGGTTTCCCTTCCTCTCCTTGGGGTTTGCTGTTAAGTTCTTTCCGGGATGTCTCTGTTCCTCAGCCCGTCTTTCCCACTGGGTCCCTGTGACACTAGGACTCTAAGTCTCATTCCCTGGCTTCTCCATGATGGGCTGAGCTCATTTGGGCCCATGTCTGAACCCTTACTCTTGCAAAAATGTTAAGAGCCTCTGCCGAGAAACTAATTTGACTGACTGGGACTTCGGGGACACGCCTTGAAATCAACAAGGACAATGATTGTATGATACACATTGCACTTGGAGCAGTGACATTGCTGTGGCTCCCACGGGAGGGTTTTAAACAGTTAATCCTACACCACTTTAGTCTGGATGTTTGTGTCTTCCAAAATGTCCGCGTTGAAACCCTAGCCCTCGAAGGAGTGATGTTCTGTGACAGGGCCTTGGGGCTGTTGGTTAGGTCTTGAAAATGGGGCCCTCAAGAACAGCAATGTCTTCATAAAAGAAGGATCACAATGATCCTTCCTTCCACCATGTGAGGCAGATGACAGAATAATGGCCTCAGACTAGAGCTGTGAGAAATGGCTTCCATGGTGGAGAAGCTGTATGCGCTATAGCAGCCTGAAGAGCAGGCACACAAAGCAATCATGTTTTCAAGGTTTACCCCAAGGATGACTAATGTCTAGTCAAGTCGACAAGAATTTACTGTTAGGCCTAGAAGAATGCTGTCCCTGTTCTTGGGGGTCAAATGGTGGCAATTAAATTGTTTTGAGATGTGATTACTCTTTTATTTTACATGTATGGGTGTCTTGCCTGCATGTGTGTCTACACATCATGTTCATGCAGCACGCATGAAAGCCCGAAGAGTACATCAGATCCCCTAGAACTTGTGCCATGCAGAGACTGGGAATCGAACCCAGGTCCTCTGGGAGAGCCGTCAGTGCTCTAACCACCGAGCCATCTCTCCAGCCCTAGTGCTAACAGTTTAACTTTTGACTAATAGGTCAATGGTTTGATAGCTGGTCAATATACCCCCTAATGCTTTCACAGAAGAAGGGAATCCTTCTGATTGGCCTGGGATGAGTTCAGAGTTCAAACTCCAGAGAAAACCCCGGACCATGTCAGAGTGTCTTCTAGAGTAACCCTGAGCCCGGCACCCAGAGGTGCTCTGTAAGACTCTGTAAGTGTCTCCCTAATAAAAAGTCTGGGACTACGGCACGGATCGTTCTTAAGCTGGGGACTTGCTAGGTTCTCCATGGGACTCTGTCTGTGAAGCAAAGGCGTTCACAGTCAACGGGGCTCCAAGATGAGACTGTTGATGTGCCGGAACTGAGGCAGGAATGGCGAGACAGCACCTCTCCAGGGCTAACTATACACTGCATTCCTTGTGCAAAATGTGGCGTGCACCGAACTCTGAACCATCGAGCCACTTCATAATGAGATGAAATGAAGCTAGTTTCCCCTACCTGGCTCAGCCCCAGATCGTCCATCAGTACTCTGCTCTGGTCGGACTCGCTGTCCTGGTGCTGATGCAGAAATAAGCTTGAGATGGGAGCCGCAGCACAACAGATTATTCGCACCTGAGCCAGGAAGAGGGTGGACGGTGGGACTCCGCTCACAACATGTCTGTCACATAAAGAGCTGGGGGCTTTGCTCTTACCGCGTCTGAGGTTTTCCCCAGCAACCTGTACTCTTGAAAACCACATAGCACATGGTATAGATCACGCTGTGAAGCAGACAGCAGGGGACTTTGCAGGGGACCCCGGGCCTGTGGCAGTCTCAGTCTGTCCCCCTGGGTCCTATTCCAGTGGTCTTCCTCTACGTTTCTGGTTTGGGTGTCCATGGCCCCTCCAAAGCTCATGTTGAAAACCTCCCAATACAGGACTATTAAGAGGTGGGGCCATTGGGGTCATGATGGTTTCACAAAGATTTGCCCGAACTCCTTTGTCCTCTTAGTATTTATTTTCAATCATGTATGTCTGTGTGTGGGTGTGTGCTTGGGGGCCTGTGGTGCTCAGAAGAGGGTGTGGGATCCCTGGAGCTGGATTTGTAAGTGTCCAACGTGAGTTTGGGTTCTCTGGGAGAGCCGTATTCATTCTTAGCCATCGGGCCATCTCTCCAGACCTTTTGTCTATTAGCATCCTGCGGGGACTCTCCAAAGAGAATGACACCAGCTAGCTCTCATTATCTCAGTGTTAGGTGTGTGGTCATCTCCAACTAGTAATGGAACATGATCTCCACAGACATGAAACTAATGTTGCTTGGGCACAGGACCACTGTGTCTCAGCTGAGCATCTTGCTCGGGAATATGCAGGTCACTGTATGGATAAGCAGATGGAGTCTTAAACTCTCCTAGCTTCTGTTCCTCCTTTCCAACAAATCCCCTGTTTTAGAATTCCTGCTTTATTCTGAGCAAAGACTGTGGAGGGAGATCTTGAGTAGTTTAAAAACTGCTTAAACCATTTTTACTGTGGGTATCTTCTTTGGGGGGTGTTCACTTTAAAGAGGGGCTCACCTGGATTGCAACCTGCTACACTTCCTCAATAAGTCATACAAGTACCGCCATTAATTACCCTTCACTTCTACAGAATCTCAGAGGCTGATGCCAGTCTCCAGGACAAACAGCCTGGTGCCAGGGTCTGCTCCTTAACCACTGGGCTATATTGCCTTTCATGGGCAGACAACGGTTCTACACCTCCTTGCTAAGACACAGGGGTTGAAAACAGTACACCATGATGTCTCTTGGTGGTTAGTTCCTGGGTGGTGCTGGGAGATCACGGGGAGCATTTCTGTAAGGCAAAGGGTCATTCATCATTCTTTGTCTGACATGTAAGCACTCTGTCTGGTTAATGACACAATCTACGGGTGGGGTAATGGGACAGGGAGTAGCAGAGAGCCATTTGTAATGGAGTTTAACACTGCAAGTAACAGAGCAGTCAAGGCGCTAGTACCTCTGGGATTCCAGCTGGGTCATCGGACTTCACGGTCCACAATGCTTAGTTCTGTGAAAATGGCGTCCATCCTTACCTTGAAGTCATAGAAGTTATCAATGAGGGTGATGAACCTTCGTGCTTGTGTCCTCTTTGCCAGTGAAAATTGTGGAATGTTCCGTATGATTACCGTATCGAAATTCTTTGATAATTCCAAATAGTCACTTGCTCCAAGTGGCTGTAAGTAAAACAGAGAGAAGGGAGCTGTGATCATCTTTGGATTCATTTAATTGGAAAATCATACTGAGATTTAGATGGTGACTTTAGGGTGACTAGACCCAGTGAGGCAGTGTTTGAAGGCCACGAAAGGACACGGGCATGTACGTAACAAATGGCTAGGTACCCTTCCCCTTCCTCACTCTTCCCTGGTTGGAAATTTGGTCTGTCAATCATGCTGGCCTCAAGGTCACAGAGAACCATCTGTCTCTGCCTCCCAGGCACTGGGATTAAAGGTGCGCACCACCACGCCTAGCTACCTGATCGTTTCTTTTCATTCTATAACATACAGACTTAAATGTTTCACTGAGCCACATATCACTGATATTGCACTGATATTGCTATAGGCCACACGATGGTGTCACTTTTGCTGTATACCAGCCATCATGGAGACTAGAGAAGGCTATTCATAGATAATGCTGCCACGGAATCCCTTGCTTTCTGGCATTCAGTGTTTAAAATGTTTGGAAGCATTCAATGTATTAATGAAAAAATATTCTAGAAAATTATAAGTCAAGACATCTGGCTTTTTTTTTTTTTTTTTTTTTTTTTTTTTTTGGAGAAATGAAGAATGCCCATGTTCAGTGGTCCAAGCACGGAAGTGACCTCGAGGTGTTCCTGCAGGCTTGTTTATACCTACATGGACTGCAGCTATCCAGATAGGAAGCCAAAGGATCTGGCTTTTCAACCCGGATTTGCAAACCAGGGCCATTAAAAAGAGGCAGAAGACAGCTTCAGGTCCTAAGCACAGGTCTCAGCACCTACGGTTCTGCAATACCTCAGTCAGCTGCTGCGGAGAATGCAGAAAAGCTGATTGTGTTGACGAGAGCACACCCTGGACCAGCATAAAGCTGGCAGGTCCCCAAACAGACAAGAGTCCAACTCAGATCAGCAAAACTGCAGATGCCAAAGCAAATCCAACAGAGATCAAAAGAACGTCCCAGCTGATCAGGACACTAGAGAGCAGGAATAAATGCTTATTGTTTTAATACACTAAGTTTTGGGATGATTTATTATGCAGCAATAACCATTCTCACAAGAGAGAACTACTATGAATTCTATATTCTCAGTGTTGATAACAAGTTCGGCACGTGTGAAAAATATAGATTTTTAAATTCTACATTACTGGTGAAAAATATGAAAATAGTTTTTCTGTGACTTACCTGATACCACTGACTCCTGTATTGACTTCAAATTTTATGGCACGGTATACATTTTATTTCCACAAATAAAGCTTTAGATTTACTACACACAGGAGTCAAGTAAGAAAGTTGGAAATTATGTAGCATCCCGTCAGGACGCAGGAAGACGTGGGAAAGACTGAAAGTGGAGAGTTGCAAGGAAAGGGTGATTGACACAAAGAGGGCATTTTAAGAGCATTCCAACAGAAATTTGAATGTAGGGCTTGGACTGACAAGTCACAGAATGAGAAATCTACATCAAGTATAAGGGTTGGGAGACAAGTGAAGCCAGGCCATCGTCGCCAAGGAAGGATGAAACAGCATCTGCAGGCTGTGCTTTACATACGGGTCTTGCCAAAGAAAGTAAACAGCTGCTCCACGTAGGCAAGCATGTAACCACACCCCCGGGCCCCTGAGGACCGAGTTGATTCACTTGTGCCAGAAAACAACACGTCAGACTCAATAAGAGCCCTTTACACGGTATAAACTTGACCCAGCCACTAGTAGGAAACAACAGGACAAAATAATTGAGATCCAACAAAAGGCTCTGTGTGCACAGGGACACTTGGAGTGGTGTGTGCACAGGGACACTTGGAGCTGTGTGTGCACAGGGAGACTGGAGCTGTGTGTGCACAGGGACACTGGAGTGGTGTGTGCACAGGGACACTGGAGCTGTGTGTGCCCAGGGACACTGGAGCTGTGTGTGCACAGGGACACTTGGAGCGGTGTGTGCACAGGGACACCTGGAGCTGTGTGTGCACAGGGACATTGGAGTGGTGTGTGCACAGGGACACTTGGAGCTGTGTGTGCACAGGGAGACTGGAGCTGTGTGTGCACAGGGACACTTGAGGCTGTGTACACAGGGACACTTGGAGCGGTGTGTCTACAGGGACACTGGAGTGGTGTGTGCACAGGGACACTGGAGTGGTGTGTGCACAGGGACACTGGAGTGGTGTGTGCACAGGGACACTGGAGTGGTGTGTGCACAGGGACACTGGAGTGGTGTGTGCACAGGGACACTGGAGTGGTGTGTGCACAGGGACACTGGAGTGGTGTGTGCACAGGGACATTGGAGCGCTGTAGCTGAACTGGACCTTGACATCTGATGGGAAGGAGCGAATGAAGAGACAGGCAGAGGGATGCTGCCAACTACAGTGTTCATAAAAATGTTTACAATATGGAAACACACTTATGAGAAACATTGAGTGAGAAAAGCTTGATGCAAGTTAATAATTGTGTTAAGTCGTGGGTTTTGCTCAAGCTACATAAGTAGGAAAGGGATCAGTTGCTACCTGCAGATTCACTAAGCGTTGTGTTTGAAGAGCTTCATTAAAAAAAGTTCTATATTTTACAAAAGAAGTAGAATGCACCATGACAGAAGAGAATAAAATAGGATGATGATGTTAAGCAATGTGAAATATCTTCACTAATTCCTATCTATAATTTTAATACTGCGTATGTGTGTGGTGTGTGTGGGGTGTGTGTGTGGTGTGTGGTGTGTGTGTGTGTGTGAGTGTGTGTGTGTGTGAGTGTGTGTGTGTGGGGGGGGTGTGTATGTGTGAGTGTGTGTGTGTGTGAGTGTGTGTGTGTGAGTGTGTGTGTGTGGGGTGTGTGTGGGGGGGGTGTGTGTGAGTGTGTGTGGGGGTGTGTGTGTGGGGTGTGTGTGTGTGAGTGTGTGTGGGGGGGTGTGTGTGTGGTGTGTGTGGGGTGTGTGTGTGGTGTGTGTGGGGTGTGTGTGGTGTGTGTGGGGTGTGTGTGTGTATGAGTGAGTGTGTGTGTGTGGTGTGGTGGTGTGTGTGTGGTGTGTGTGGTGCAGTGTGTGAGTATGTGTGTGTGTGTGTGTGTGTGTGTGTGTGTGTACATGCTTCTGAGTAGCCATGTGGCAGTCAGAAGAGAACTGTGGAGTCGGTCCTGTCCTTCCACCTTTACACGGTTCTGTGGTTCGGACGCAGGTTTCCAGGCTCACACGAGTGCCTTCACCTGTAGCATCTCTGCTACTTCTCACACTACTTCTCACATTTCAGCTCCCGAGTGCCCTGCACTCTCCCCAGAACTAACGTAAAGTCAGGTGTAAAATATCCCTGAAAGTGCAAATACAATCACAGGCCACATGATGATGTTTTTGGTCAACGTGGGTCATATACAACAGGGGTCCATGAAATTATAATGGAACTGAAAGATTCCTATATCCTAGTTTCTTTACCGTACCCCTTCGACACTTACACACAAACATGTGCTCCCATGTTTCACGCGCCTTTGGTATGCATTCAGTGCAGCAATCCACTGTGCAGGTTGGAAGCTCAGGAACAATAGATTCTCCATTGAGTCCACGTTTTCATGAGCACATTGATAAAACCGCTTCCTGCAGCATTTTCATTCCTCAGACATACTCCTATACTGACATGAAGGAGTACGTGACGGCAGTGAGAAACTTGAAAGGTTGTACACCTTTTCAGGTTTGCCACTGCCACCATTGCTATATCCCTGTAGAAGCGTAAGAGGCTCGGAAGGTCACGACCATCCCACCTCCTGCATTCCCTAGCAGAAAGAACAAAGGCTTCCATTTTAGGTAAGTATAAAGACCAGACGCCGTCCAGCGCTGCATGATCGTTACAGGGCAGTAATCTGGGCATTTGGGCAGTACAGGCAAGATCAGGAGTTCAACGCCATTCTTCCATAGCTGGTAGGTTTGAGGCCAGCCTGGGTCAGGTGAGACCCTGTCTAGAAGTAAAATACAAACAAAGGACTTCTAAATTAACTAGAACCTGGACGAGGACTAATATTAAATCCTGTAAGAACTGTGAAAGCACACCGGCCTGCTGACCAGGGTAACATGCTAACTGGCAGACATGGGATGTCATGGGCCTTGCAGATACCTGTGCTTCTATTTTGGAGGCGCTCAGCCTCCTGTGTAGTTAGCCACAGCATAGGGTACTTTCCGAAACCATAACAGACATTGTGGATTCATGCAATGTGCCTATGAATAATTAAAGCCCATGATTACTTCTGAGTACTAAATGGCACTTCACTTCGTAGTACCCTTGAGGATGTTATTCAAGGAGCATTATCTACAGCGGGTTCTTCTGACACATAATGATGACATTCTCCGTCTTTCTACCTGAACAATTAAAAAGTTTAATAGTCTTTGATGCGGCTGGTTATCTGGATAATTTTCGAGACAGGAACAATTAAAATCCACTTATTCGATGGTTTGTGCATTCCCCACTATTGTCTCCAACTCTTTGTTTCTGCAGAAACCTGATGGAAACTTAAGGAACTTTAAATCTGTAATGAGTTTGCAAAGAGCGTTTGTTTTCCTTAATTACCGGGAGTATATACAGCTGCATCACACGTAGCAGTTTCTCTGGCAAACTTTGAGGAATAAAGAGCTCGCTTGCTGGCATCTTTCTCCCGTGTGAGGAATAGCACAGCTGTCTGCTTTGGTTTTGACCCTAGTGTCAGGAGTGGGGATTTTCTTCATGCCCCACCCCCAGTGCTGCCTGCTGCCCTACACTGAGCATCTGTCCGTTTCCCATTCGCACACGGGCTGTCCGCCTGAGGGTCTGTCTCCTGGCCATACTATAAATCTAATTCTGCTCAAGTAGGATGATTGTGGTGTCGAGCTCTGTCTAGATTACACATCCCAAGAGTCACTTTTAGTCTTTATGAAGCCTCACAACAGTACTGGAGAACATCTCATTAAACACGTATGTGTGGCATCTTGCTGTGTTTACAATGGGCCTCAGTTCATAAAATACCCCAGGAACAAGAATTAAAGTGAATGTGGCCTTCTCAAAACAACCCAAAGACCACATGAGCTGACGTTATTAAACGACAGAGCAATGAAATCTACTGGTAAAGTATTTCCCCAAGAGTCTGATTGGAGAAATCTCAGGAACACGAGACCATAAGACCCAGCTAGGGGTACTTTCATCACAGAAGGACGCTGTGCCAACTCTTACAGATTCTCTCCACAGTGTTCTTGGGAGTGCAGAGGAAAAGTCATCCTCCGTTGTGAATGTCATTTGAAGGCTGGGAGGCAAGTTCTAAGTCCGCCGGATCGAGCCCCTGTTGTGCTTAAGGCAGGACTCCTGAGAGTGACATTCTAACAGTAAGCCAGTTAACATATAAACCTTCTGTCCCCAAGTGAGCTTTGTGCAATGAAGAACGCTCCAATTTCTGAAGATTCTGGGACTGACAACCCCCTAATGGCACAAGTCACACCAGGCAGCTCCATCAAGAGCCTCCCATGTGACAAGTGTGCTTGGCTGGGTCCTGGGAGTACTTCCAGCTTAGTGGAGGAGGAGAGAGTAGGAGGTGGTCGGAGGGAAGCTGTTGGCTCGCACAGCCAGAGCCAGCGGTAGGGAGAAAAAGAAGAGGCAGTGCTGTTAGAAGGAGGAAGGGGCCGGAGAGATGACTCAGCAAAGAGCTGCTCTTCCCAGGGACCTCACATATGTGAGTGCTCAAATGAGGCAGCTCACAACCATCCCTTAACTCCAGCTCCGGGGAATCTAACGCCCCCTCTGGCCTCCACGGGAACATGCACACATACAGCATACACTCACATAGAATCACATACAGAAAATAATCATTAGAACTAGGAAACAGTTATCACTAGACTCATAATTACTAATAAGAATCGCTGGATATAAACACGGTATAACCCAAGATAGCACACAAGACCTGCAGAACAGCTCCATGGGGTGGGTTGTAGGAACAACCTAGGATCGAGCACATCAGACTACCAGGACGAGTGTGCAGGTGCCTCATACACATGGAAACAGACTGAGACTGGCAGATGGGTTAGTGTGGCTCACAGACAGTTACCCCAGCACTCAAACACGTCTAAGTCAGATCGATGTAGTTTACAAACTACACAGGGTTTTCAGCTATAGTGTAAGGCACAGTGAGGAGGTAGCCTGGCGTCCACGACAAACACGACCAACTTTCCTGCTTGTAAGACTGGTGAGTAAGTTCCCCTGTTCTTCAGGACAACACCCTTCAGCACATCGGGTTCCAGAAAAATGGGAATAAGTTAAATAAGTCGACCAGTGTACTCCAGTCAGGGTTTTATGTGTCCCCCACATCCGGAACACAAGTAACAAGTCTTGGGGGGTTTGTTTTGTTTTCCAGGGACATGCCACCTATGTATGTGATTGCTTTGGTAATTACTCCTGGTATGTGGGGACATTGGGAGTGTGGGCTGTGGTTACAGGGATACATAAACTCCTCCCACCTCCAAGTCTCACCCCAAGTCTCACTGGGTAGGGCCACTGTGTTTTAGTTTGTATTGATGCACTGGGCAGAGTGGGGAGCAAGTGTTCTACTACTGTGCAACATCTCCAGCTTAATCTCCTTAAGGGCCCTGGTCTAAAGGCAGCTTAACACGATCCTCCGCTGTTAAACACAGCGAGTTACCCCTTAAAACAAATAAGAACTAGCGTAGCCACATAAACCAACTAGTTCTCTGAAAAACGCGAGTGTGGATATTAGCAACTGGGCAGACGCTGCAAGAACAACATTGGCAAGGGAAAGCAAAACAGTCCAAGTCGAGCTAGAATTATTTCATAAACTCGTTTATTAAAATAACTCTATAACAACTCCTTCCCTTTTTTCCACTTGGGATAAATACTTCATCAGCTGGCTAACCATTTTTATGAATGCCTTGCACAGAGGACGGTGGGGGTTGACTGTGGGGATCACAGCAGACGATCGACTGTATGGCCAACACTGAGATGCTTCCATTTCCCCCTGTTCATTCTGAAATGTAATGCGTTTAGCCAGACAGCTATAGGACAGCGGTGAAGGAATTGGCAACACGGCTCTGCCCAAATGACAAATCTGTCCCTGCAGAGCAGCCTTGGCCACTTATGTAACGGAGCGTCCTGATCATCCCTCAGCAGAGGGCAGCATTTGCTGTGCCTGTGAGATGGAATTGCTGGCACTGTAGATGTGTCTGGCTCTGGGATCTTTCCAGAAATTTGGGAGACTATTCACATGGTACAAGATCAGGTTCTGGCCCCACCAGCAAAGGTTTGCAGAGGAGCGTCAGCTGCGTGCAGGAGGCAGGCAGCGGGAGACAGGGAAGAGGCTTTAGACAATGACCGTCCTTCAAACCCCAGGATTCTAATGACTGAACATGGACTCCCTCCACGCGTTCTGTTTGCAGCTAGATGGTTTGGGTTTTTGCTGTTGTTTTGGTTTTGGTTCTCCTTTGAGAGGGCCCACTGGGGACAAACTGATTCCTCCTGGGCTTGGATGTTTGAAATGTGTAATCAGTACTGAAAACGAAGTGATGTCTCTGAGATTTATTGTTCTTCCTCCCATTCTTTTGCTTTCCACGGCATCGAAATGGGTAAAGATGCCCATTCATCTGAGCAAGGCTAAATGCCTCGCCACACTGCTGAGTATACAAAGGCCAAACCCTTCAGACCATGAACGACATTGTAAATAACTCACTCCATCTTCTTGCCTAGAAGACAACCTTGAATTATCTGCAGCCTAAATTTTATCAAAAGATTAACATTCAAGGAAACCCGAACAGCCTTAGCCCTGGTCTTAGTTCTACCACTTAAAACCTTTTCTGGTTTGAGAGATGTTCAGGGATACGAACTTGTGGGATGCTGCTTTGACCTCACAGCTCTTTCTGAGCCACCTCATCCCACCCAGGTCTCAAGACATCTGCTTGTTTTTCTCTCTGCTGTTTTTTTTTTTTGTTTGTTTTGTTTTGTTTTGTTTTGTTTTTGAGAACATCTAGTGAGGCTGTTTAGCCCTGGCAGACTTGAAACTCATTCTGCAGACCACAGACGACAGATCATGGGAGCCTTCTACATTTGCTTCAGGAGAGCTCGGACGGCAGGCGTGCGCCACGGTGCTGGCCTATTGGTAATTTTCCTGTCGTTTAACATCTGGCATTGAGCACATGTTTTCTAAAGGATTAGGTCTATAATTGTGTGTGTGTCCACACATCTGTGGGAGTGCACACCCGTGTAGGTGCAAGTGTGGAGGTCAGAGGCTAGCCTCTTCTTCCGCAGCTTCCTACTTTGTTCGCTGCAGAAGAGTTCCGGCTAGTCTAGACAGCTAGCTTGTCTCAGGGACTCCCTGTCCCTAGTGCAAGGTTTATAAACACACTAGCTCTTCCGTAGGTAACAGATTCAGAATCTGGACTCCTGTCTTCACACATGACAAGAAACTCTATCTTCTGAGCCACTGAGGGACTCCAGGTCCGAGGCTGAGAGTATCTTAAGGTTTATTTTTATCTTTACTTATATGCATGTCTAGGAGTGGGAGTGGGGTTTGTAGTGTGTGCATCTGAGTGCAGTTGCCCTTGTAAGCCAAAAATGGTGTCAAATCTCCTGAAGTGGGAGACGGGTGGTTGTGAGCTGCCCGGTGTGGGTGCTGGGAACTGAACTTGGGTCCTTGCTCACTGCCAAGCCGTCTCGCTAGTGCCAGGTAGAATCATTAAGTTTAAATTTTCCATTTGTTTCTTTTTTATATTTTCAATTTCTCTTCTAAGATTTACTCATTGTTACTAGTACATTTTCCTTTCCACCTTTGAACATACATATAACCCGGCCCCCTTTTGAGACAACTCTGGTTAGCTGTGTAACCAGGCTGCTCTTGAACTCATAAAAATCTGCTTACCTCAAGCTACTTTGCAAACTTTGTCTAGGGCTGGTGAGATGGGTTCAGTTTCTGGGACCCATGTGGGCTCATTCCATTGCCCTCTGGACTCCACACAGCATGCCACGCAGCCACGCCCCCCACTAATAAATAAATAAATGTAATTTTAAAATTCCATCTGTAACTCTGACGTTTGTGTCATCTCAGGGTAAGTTTCTGCTGGTTACCATCTGTCTCAGTTAGGGTTTCTATTGACCAAGGTAACTCTTATAAGAACAACATTTAGTTGGAGATGGCTCACAGTTTCAGAGGTTCTGTCCATTATCATCATGGCGGGAAAAAAATGGCAGCGTCCAGGTAGGCATGGTGCTGAAGGAGCTGAGAATCTTACATCTTGTTCCAAAGACAAAACAGAAAAAGTTGTCACATGGGCATCTAGGAAGAGGGTCTTCAAGCCCAACCCCACAGTGACACACTTCCTCCAACAAGGCCAAAGCTACTCCAACAAGGCCACACCTCTTGATAGTGCCACTCCCTGAGCCAAGCATATTTAAACCACATACAGTCTCTTTCCAAAATGGGTCATTTTCTGGCACCTGCGTATACCTAGCGATTTGGGTTGCACTGCTTATACTGGTTTGTTTCAGTGTTTCTGCTTTTGTAGATAATTAACTTAGGTGGCCTCAGACTTCAGCTCTGTCTCCTGCGAAACATCGCTGACACCTCTGTCCAGGCATCTGCCTTTCCTTTGCTATGTATGTAGTCCACAGGCTCACCTGAGACTTGATTTTCCAGGCCATTCCTTTGTGATATTTTCCCTCCTTTTCTAGAGGTTTGGCTGCTGTGATATTCACCTGTTCCACTGTGGCTCCTTAGACCGCAAACCTGGCTGAATTCTACTGAATTTTTGATTAACTATAATAGATCGTGATCTGCCTTCAGGCATAAGACTATACAAATGATAAACTCAGTGCATTGATCCTGCACTCCAATTTTTCCATGCTTTCGACTGGCCATGCCATTAGGCCAGTCTAAAGTCTAAAGTCTACAGCAGAGCTGGAGAGATGGCTCAGTGGTTTAGAGCACTGGCTGCTCTTTCAGAGGACCTGGGTTCAATTCCCAGCACCCACACATGGCTCACAACCATCAGTAACTCCAGTTCCAGGACACCTGAAACCCTCTTCTAGCCTCCAGGGGCACCAGGCATGCACAAGGCACACATGCATACATGCAGGCAAAACATTCATACACATAAAAGAAATTTGAAGATATGCAAGTCTACAACCATAAACAAGAGTCACAAAGGTACCATTCTTGATTAGGTTTGGAAACAGACACATGGCCAAAGTGTCTTGCCTAAGGATTTGCCCTCCAACAGAAATGTCCCCGTAGAGAGAACATAGCAATGTGTACCATAAGCCAGTTTTTCCTTCCTTCCTTCCTTCTTTCCTTCCTTCTTACCTTCCTTCCTTCCTTCCTTCCTTCCTTCCTTCCTTCCTTCCTTCTGACATCTCCCAAGTCTCCTTTCATCATGGACACAATCTCTATGACTCCATGTCCAAAGAGTTTTCAAGTTTCTAATCCAGCATCTCTTTCATGATTATCTCTCCAAAAGTCTTTTCTCCTTTCTCCTTCCAAAATACAACAGATATAGGTGTCAACAAGCTGTGACCTAACATAGAGAGATGTTCTTGGAAGACATAAATCAACAACAATTAGAGAACAACCACAACCTTACAGAAAATTATTTTCTCCTTTATGTCCCCAATCTCAAAATAGTGACATGAGCTCAGGTACTGAGCAACGTGCGCATGTCTCCTTTTAAAATCAGAATGTGGTCTGTGCCAATGGTGGGTTTATTCCAATCCCCTTGTCATGCTAAGCGCACACGTGGGTACCATTTATACCTAATGAGCACGCCCGCCATTCCTCTCTGCAGGCTGAAGTACATCCATCCCCAAAGTGAAGCCACAGAACAAGTGGAGGCCTCGGTTAGAGAAAGATGTACACCGGAAAACAAGCAAGAGAGGCACAAAGGTACCTTCCAATGCCACAGCTGTGCCTCTTTACAGAGTTGACCAGGGTTACAGCAGGAAAGACAGAGCAAAACTCAGCACTGGGTTCGTCCTCCCATAAAAACCCGCCCAGTTGTCCACCAAGGCCCTTATGACGTCACTTGAGGCTTCCCTGCTGCCTCTGCTTTAGGGAGGTTGGCTAGCTGCCTTATTCTGAACATGGCTTTGTCAGGAGTCAGCATTGGTAAGAAAAGAATTAGTTGAGAATGGTCCTGATGCTGGGAAGAGAAAGGGCCATGAAGATTCCTGCTAATAAACGTCCCCAACCAGATGCAAATCCCAAAGCAGCAATCTTGGTCCAGTAGCACAGATGAAGCATCCTTTGGCATTTCCTGACACTGCCGATAGGACGAAAACCCAGAAGCAGTTCCCAGCTCACGGTTCCATTAGGAATAAACCAAACAAAGCATGAAGTGGAAGGAGGGTTCCGGTCAGGAGTTCTCTAGAAGATTCCATTTGGTAAGAGTTGTAGTGTGACAGTATATAAGCCAGTCTGTTCTAATTGAGACAGAGGCAGGCCAACACACTGCTCTGATCCTGACGGACATGTATTCCTTGAGCACCAAGGGCGAGTGAGTCGACAGACAGAGGGACAGAGAACAGGACAATGCCGGCGAACACCCACTAACAGCCATGCTTATGTGTCCACGGGCGTGTTCTCTGCCCAGACTTTCCACAAACACACCTGGCCGCCTGTCATTTTAAAACCACAAATAATAACATGCCCTTGCAAACAGTTACCTGTGAACACAGTTATTAGCTGAGGAAACAATCTTCTGCAGGTGTAAAAATTACATTTCTCAGAAGGGAAATCCAGGAGCAGCCCGTTTACTCATTAAGCCTTTAGAATCCGGCTTTGGCTTGCTTTCTCTGAAAATGATTCTTTCCTTGTTGGGTCACGAAAGTTTAACTGTAATGCGAGTGGATCCTGGGTGTTGGGGTTCTCGTAACAATAACCGAGGAACCCCAGGAGCTTTGGTTCCCATGGGCTTTCTCTCCTACCTTTGTTATTAATATATCAGAAATTCAAACTGAGGAAAACTAAAATTATATAACCACTGGAATCTACAATGGTAAAGTTATTATATTAAAGTCATGACATTTAAAAACTAGTGTATTTTCTAAAGTAAAAATAATTTCATGATTTTTCATGACACTGTTCTACATTGAAAATAATTCTCTTTGTTGGCTCAGTAGAAAATGGCTAATTCTCATCTGTTTCTACATTCGATCCATTGCAAGTGAGTAGTGTGGGCTGAGAATTTAGGGAAGCTTCGTTACAGGGGTCAGTGGTTGGAAACATATTTTTAATAGCCTTTCCAGATAGTTTCAGGATTATCCTTTGATGCTATAGACAGAACAGGAAACCCCCTTGGGAGAGGGAACACTGGCCCCATGAAGGACAAGTGTGGAGACAGGGCAGCCCCCGGGACGATGAATAGGAAGCACCACCTGGCCCTTCAGCCAGTGTAATCGTGAGAAAAACATCATTCTGTCTATCAAATGCCTGCCTCGGACTCCTCAGAACAGTCAAGATCATCAAAAATGAGAAAAGTCTCAGAAACTGTGACAGTTAAGAACTAAGAAGATGAGCTGCAGAGATGGCTCAGTGGTTAAGAACACTGACTGCTCTTCCAGAGGTCCTGAGTTCAATTCCCAGCAACCACATGGTGGCTCACAACCATCTGTAATGGGATCTGATGGCCTCTTCTGGTGTGTCTGAAGATGGCTACAGTGAACTTATATATCACTAAGAAGATGATACTCTCAGTATCCATGGATCCTAGAACAGAGTAAGGATGCTAGGCCAAAGCAAGGAAGTGTGGATGGAGTGGAAGCCTAGCAACACTGCATCACAGCTATAACAGCTCAGGAGGCCCGTGTACACCATGGGAAATAATAACACCATGGGAAACGCACCCACATTTGCTCATTAAATGCAGCGAACACATATTAATGGAAGATGTTTATAAGGGAACCTAGATCTGGGAGCAGATGTACTCTGACCTCAGGTCTTCTTTTTCTGTCTCCCTCCTCTTTTCTTCCATTTTCCTCTTCTGCTTTCTGAGACAACGCCTCCCTGCAGCCCAGGTTGACCTTAAACTCACTGTGTAGTCTCAACTCCCCTCAGACTCACAGTGACCCTCCTGTCTGGGCCTCTGACTCTTGAAATTACCACTGTGAGCCACCATACACCACTTCCTCTCATTTTTCCCCCTATAAACCTAAACTGATTTAAAATTTATGTTTATTTAAATGTTTAAAAACTTTCTATTGGCTCTTTGTAGATTTCACACCATGCATGCTAAACCCGTTCACACACCCCTTCCCTTGTACCTGCTCTCCTATGTTTCAGCCTTCCCACCCACAGAGGGGAAAACCTCATGGAAGCTGCGGTGTGCCATGGTGTGTACCACAGAGCACCTTTTGCTCACACTTCCTTGCTTGCAAATGTTCATTGCAATGACTCCTTGGTCTGGTTTGAGGCCTCTGGCTTCTGCTACTCTATGATACAGGAACCTCCCGGGACTCCTTTCCGGCATCATGCTGTTGCTCTGTCATGGAGACTCTGCGGCTTTGGGTCTGTAGGACCAGCCCCTTCAGGCCCTCCAGCAGTTCATCCGTGGGGTGGATGTTGGGGTGGGCCAACTCAAAGCTCTGAATCTGAGCCTGAGAGGTCCCTGAGCTGGTCAGCCTCTGCCCTCACACCCTCAGGGCTGGCTCCCCAATAGCCCCCGTTACCAGGGTCAGCCCTACTATGCTGCCTGGGTGAGATGCAGGACCTGCCTATTTACATTTTTTTAAAGAAGTTGACGAGAGGTAAATTTTAAAATGCTAATTGCAAAGTAGAATCAGGAACAACTTCTGCTGTGTGTGTATGTATGTACATGTGTGTGTGCATGTATGTTTGTGTATGTGTGTTTATATTTAAAATCACATTTATTTGTATGTGTCACACATATGTATGGAGGTCAAGGGACAACTTGCTGGAGTTGGTTCTCTCCTTCCACTACAGGGATGTGTGAAATCGAATCAGGCTACAGGCTGGTGGCTAAGTGTTGAACCATCATGATCACCCCTGTCCCCAGCTTGAGGAAGATTCCACACGTAGCCAAACCTAACCTCAAATTCCCAATCCTCCTGCCTCAGCTTCCTGAATGCCAGGATTACAGGTACGTACCACCATACTTAGCTTATACTTTTTGGATTATTATTTCCCGTTAGTCTTCTGTATTTTTCTTCTGTCATGTGTGATTTTACAACAGTATGCACTGGTTATTGGGAAACTTCCTTTCAATAAACCAGACCTTTCAAATGTTGAAATGTTCAATCATACAATTACCAAAACATTAGGCAGACATGGCAGCAAACACCTGTGACCTGAGACCTCCGGAGGCTGAATAGGAGGTCAAGGAGTTCAGGGCCAGCTAAGTCAGAGAGAGAGAGGGAGAGGGAGAGGGAGAGGGAGAGGGAGAGGGAGAGGGAGAGGGAGAGAGAGAGAGAGAGAGAGAGAGAGAGAGAGAGAGAGAGAGAGAGATCATTTTAGCCCCGCCTCCTCTCCCCAGACTCCCAAAATTCTGCATTTGTTGACCATCAATCTCACGGGGGGGGGGGGGGGGGGGGGTTCAAATACTGGGACCACGACGGCAGAGACAAGTGACAAAATTAACTTTTACTCATTCGCTCAGACTTCCATACTGGTGACAAACACTGCTCATTGTTTTAGCCTGAAATGACAGTTTCCACACATTTCCAAGAAATGTCTGTCAAGCACTGAGGAAATGTCTGCCGAGTGGAATAACCACACTGTCACTCAGTCTTCCGTAAGAACTGGTAATCTTCAAAGGAGGAAAAAGAACAAAAACTGAGGGCTGTGCTTTAAGGCAGCCATGGTATCTGGTACACAGAAGTGACTCATAAAGTCAGCCGTTCATCCCCACAAAAAGAGTAAGAGCGCACGTTCTCACAGTCGGAACTTAACGAAACTAGTCATTTGACCTCCCTGTGCGGACTCAGTTTAGACGGAGCGCTTGCCCGCTCTTTCTCCCTCCCTCCCTCCCTCCCTCCCTCTCTCTCTCTCTCTCTCTCTCTCTCTCTCTCTCTCTCTCTCTCTCTCTCTCTGTCTCTGTCTCTCTCTCCCTCCCTCCCTCCCTCTCTCTCTCTGTCTCCCTCCCTCCCTCCCTCCCTCCCTCTCTCCCTCTCTCTCTCTCTCTCTCTCTCTCTCTCTCTCTCTCTCTCTCTCTCTCTCTCTGCTTGGCATTTGCTGCGTTGTTCCTCTGTGAGAACCCAGCTATGGAGGACACAGCACGGTCTGGTGCTACTGCCTGCACTCAGCAGATTTCTATAGCACCATTGCTGGAAATCTCAACCCAGTGAGAAGAGAGCAGAGCAACCTAGTGCTTGCACACAGAGAGAGTGTGGACCACAGACTCCCGGGGGCTCACGGGGCCCCTGCATACCTGGGATTCCTCAACACAAATCACTGATATAAAGAACTAGCCAGGCCATGGTCTGGATCCAGAAAGTGCACCACACTTCTGGCTTTGCTTTTCTTTGGGGACACTCTGATAAAGCAACAATATTTGTGTTGAGAACCTCTCAGGACTAGAGGTCTGCTTCCTCAGCCAGCCTCATGCTCTATCCGAATCTCAAAGCTGACCTCAGATGTGGAAATACGTAAAGAATCTGAGTGGTATCATGGCAGGATTCGAATTCTATTAATGAACTGAGACGGAACCTGCCCAGACAGTCCCAGGCCATAAGATAGAGGTAAAGAATGTCACATCTAACCCTCATACCAGCAAGGAGTTCAAGTCTTCCTTTTGCTATGCACTAGCTGTATGACCAAATGAAAGTTACTTAACCTCTAAATGCCTCCATTTCCCTATCTGTAAAATGGGACAATAATAGCATCTATTTATCATGGCATTGAAAAAGCTACTATATAAAGAACACTTGGAATGCCTTATGCGTGGCTCTATTGGCTGTTATTTTTATATGGGTGCCGAGTGGTCCTATTTTGGACTGGTCTGAGCATGGCAGTGCTGCATCAGATTTGTGAAAAGAGATAATACTAGAGATATCAAAAACATAGGCGTTGTTCTGCAGGGTTACTGATGTGAGACTGTGCTTGGAACAGGGAGGGGAGAGGGATGTAGGGGTGAGATCAGGGAGGGGAGAGGGATGTAGGGGGTGAGATCAGGGAGGGAGAGGGATGTAGGGGTGAGATGCCCTGGTTTACTGTTTGGTTCACTGACGGAGCACGAGTTAAAACCTTCTCGTACCTTATTAACTAACACACAGATAGACAAGTTGCTACCCACCATGGCTCAAAACTAATCACTGCAGAGTGCCAACGGTTTGCTCCTTAAGGGATGACCTTCTCGTGATCATGTCTGTAAAGGCAGCTGAGTGGGTCTCAAGCCTCCCAGAGACTACGTGTGACCCAAAGCTGGACCCCAACCCCCAAATGCTTACTCAAATACCTGGGTTGGGTACTTTGTTTTTATCTTTACGACTATCTTTTGGCAGCTCCGTATTCTGGCTCAGAAGATCATCGTAACTAATTAAGAGTTTTAGGCTTAATCTGAAGTTGATTGATCTCAAGGATCCTCTTTATGCAACTATTCAGTCTCTGAATTGCCACAATTATAAAGCTGCAAAGAAATGCAAAATCGCCATAATAAAGAAAGTGGTAGTGAGGAACTGACCACTTAAAAATTAAGCCTTTCCTCAGACATTCCCCAGGGTGCATCTAACAGTGGAAAACGAGCCACGCCCCCCAAGCCAACGCCCTGTCAGTCACAGGGCTTGTCCATGCAGAAAACATCCCAGTTACAATAGAATAAATTCCCAGTTACCTGTGCGTGTAGCTGGCAAATGAAGGGTCTACCTAACCAGAGGAAGGAAAAACTTGGTAGAGGTAATGGCACCGCAAAAACTCCAAACACAGACAACTGGAATGTTCACGCATTAAAAGGACAGCAAGAAATCATGAAGTTCTGGAATGTCTGATAGAAAGGGTTTCTCATGCACCTGAACAACCAACCAGTCACAACCAGAACGTCGATAAGACAGTTATGCCAAAAAATGGAAATCTTATGTTATTGTTGATTTTGACAATTTGGTTCATAGTTGTCGTGCAGTCCAAACTTTTGTCAAATGAAGGTGAGCTGTGCTGGCATTATTCTCACTTTTCCGTGTTAAGTGCTGAGTAACCTTCTTCCCTTCAACCCGCTGCACAGAAAAAAAGGGCGATAAAGGATTTGGGATTCTAAACAGCCTCTTCCTGACACCAAGCGTCCAGAATCAATGAGCCTCACATAGAGTAAGACACTCAGGATCTGCTCCCTAACCCTGGCCTCCTCCAGGTCCCCACAGCCTGCCTGTTCCCCTGACTCACTGGGGGTCCTCCTGCCGTGTGAGAAGGGCCTTCATCCTTGACAAGAGAAAGCAAAGACAGTAAAGTAGGTTTTCTCCCTGCTGCACAGGGAATGGGGAGTTAGGACTGATGTGCTGGAGAGGAGGGATGAGGCTTGTCAGCCACGGTGGGGGTCAGAGCTTGGCTCTCCATCAGAGTCTTAATTAATCCTAATTGTATTCCTTCTAAAGAGCTAAGTCACTGCAGGTTGGACTCTTCTGTGATTTAAAGGTGACAAATTCTTGCTTTGAGAAACACACTTGTTTAACACCCAGCAGGTATAAATGCAGTGAGTGTGCCTCCAAACAGCTCTGTTTTGCTTAGCTAAAAGGGCAGGCCAGAGATGATGCTTGACTGAGGAACTCTGGGTAACGTTACTTGGATGTTTTAGGATTTACACGGGATAATGACAGTAAGTATTCACTGAGCACTGACAACTCCCAAACTCTGAAAAGACAGACTTCATATCCACAGAGGAGTTGCGGTCAAAGGCGTTCTGATCTATGGGGGTGTGTGTGCGCACAGATTTCATCTGTGAGATAAACTATTTCTATTACAATACCAGTGCATAGTTTTAGAAACTGACGTTTTCACCTGGCCCAAGCAGCTCAGACAGCATGGCAGCTGAACGGAGAATTTGAAGAACACAGTTCCTTACGCACAGTTCTCCTTAGATCACAGTGAAACTGCTTAACTTGCTCCCCACTGCCATCCCGCCTCACTGTTTTTCTCCTTGTAAAAAAAACGTTATTCCATTTATCCATTTATCCATTCATCCATTCCATGCCTAGGCCGGGAGGCAGCCTGTGGGAGTTCTCTTCTTCTACCACACCGGGCCACAGAGAATAGAACCCAAACGGTCAGGCTTGGCTGCAAATGTCTTTACCCACCGTGCCACCTCGCCGGCCCTTACCTCAGTTTCTCTTACTGCCCTCACTGGGACTTGCACTAAGGAGCCACACACGATACTGATTTTGCTTCTGCTTCAACAACAGTTGACAGTCGTCTCTATATTTTTCATTTTTTTCCTGAAAGCCCTTCAAAGAGCAGACTGTGTGCCAGTGCCTATAAAAACTGCTCGGGAAATCAATGGCAGTGTCCCTTGTGGAGATTTCTATCTCCCTTCTGACTCTGTGAATAGCATTTTTAAAACGTGAAGCTGGCGGAGGGGGAGATATGAAGTATTTTAACATGTGAAAAGGCAGTGAGTCCGGCCAGGCCTGGAGACTTACTCTGTCACAGAGCTCCTCAAATGTGCAGTCGGCGACGGTTCCACAGGCTTTATTCAGCCGCAGCTCTCTGCCGTGCACTTTCAGAATCCTTGGGCTAGTTACTATGGGAACATGAACAAAGACTCAATCTTGTCTGGATAATTACTATAAAATTCATCTCTTACAGATAGGAAATGCATAGCTTGATGAATAATGGCACATGATTCAACACATAAATTAGAGAAAATGCTGATACAATGGCGGCCACTTGAGTGTGGCATCCACCCATATACAGCAATGGAACTTATTAATTGGTCAGTGGAGATTGGCCATTGTGTTCTAAATGTATTCTCTTTCAAGAGAAATTAACTTACGTACAATCATTTTGTTTCCGAGCCAGCTCATCAAACAACTTATCCACGACAGTCTCCACATCAGCCTCACTTGTGCTACAGTGAAAAGAATAATAGAATATGAAATTAATAACACTCGAAGCCAACATCAAACAGCTGCCTGAGCCTGCTTAGCTTTTTGCCCATAAAAAAAAAGAGGAGAACAGGATGTTATGCTCTAAATACAAACATTAGATTTAGAATACACTTAAAAGCAGAGAATATTAACTCTCAGGTAGACGATCCTGCCTTATTTGCATACATTGAAAGACTTCTGAGCTTCTAGATGTTTCTGTAATGAGAGGATGCGGGCAGAGTAAACCCATGAATACTGTGTGCACAGTGAGGAGAGAGCTCTGGCTCTCTCCTGCATGCAAAACAAGGGCGAAGAGGCGAGATGGTCAAGTATCCAGCAAGTATCCTCTGAGATCTCCGCGGAGAGGGTACATGTGAAATTAAATACCGAGGGTGCTTTTAGAACGAGAAAAACCAAGTCAAGCCACCGGCTGAGAGGCTCGAGCACTCAGAATGAGATCACTAGCTTCCAAATGCCAACTTAACTGACCTCAGAAAGTTTACCAGACTTGTGTGCATCTGAACACACACAGGACAGCCTTCTGTCAGGATAAGGGCGAGAACGGTCCACAGTTTCTCTCAAAAGTGTCCTTGTTGAAATGGCACCCCCAGCCCCCTCCTTCTTCGAGGCCCCCGATGCACTGGCTCTGGAGTGAGTCTTACCACACAATCTTTTGTATTCTAATTAGGAGTCACCATATGGTTTAAGGAGCTCACATATAGAGATGTGATATTGCTATGACCTCTTTTCTTCTCACATTTTTTTTTTCCAAAAGAAGGACTGATAAATTAACAGTCAATAGAAGAAAATAACTGGTTGAAGAAAGGCCACCCCCCCCCCAAAAAAAAACCCTTCAAGGGCAAATCGAAGTTTCTTCCAATCCCGCATTCAAACTTACACAAGATGACCTGACAATATGCTTAATTTTGACACAAATCAATCTGAGCTAATTGTGGAAGTGACTGACAGCCAATCAATTTTATTGAAAATTAGTCATTAAGATAAAGTTGAAACGAAGCAGAATCTTTCTTAGCAGGTTGCTGACATTTAACATACAACCACAGAATTCCTCAGTGTGGTAAATGCAGCAACTTAAAAAACAGCCGCAGAGTCGCCATGAAGGGGCTGCCCACCTCTGCGGGTTTCACAAATACTGTCTGCCTGGCTTGAGGGAATGCCACCTGAGTTTCATACGGCCCTATAAGACCTTCAATTAAGCCACATTAAAGTAACCAAAATACACTATGGGAAGAATGATTTAAAGAGACAATCACCAAAAAGATTTTTTAAAGTATTTTTTAAAAATTACACTTGCATTTCATGTGAAGGCCAGAGAAAAGCTTGTGAGAGTTAGTTCTCTCTCTACCCTGTAGGTCCCCCCAGCTTCATCTCAGGTCATAAGGCTGGGTAGTACACGAGTGTGCACATGCGAGTGCACACACACTTACACATACCCCCCACACTCACACACACTCACACACACACTCACACACACACACATACCCACACACACACACTCACAGACACACACACACACACATACCCACACACACACACTCACACACATACACACACACACACACACTTACACACATGAGTATGCACATATACACATCACTTCTTACAGACATTGCGTGTGTGTATATAACTAACTCCACTACATGGCAGACATTGTTCTATTGAATCCCATGTGGCTGTTATGGCATCAATACTGACTCTGAACTTTCTCTATATATTTAAATATATATTTAAATTTGCTTTCAGGGCTGATAAAAGCATCGCCAAGCCTTATGACTTGAGGTGAGGCTGGGGACCCACCGGGCAGAGAGAGGACTAACTCTCAGAGCCTTTCTCTGGCCTTCGCCTGCCCTGCCCCACCCCAGCCCTGAGACTGCAGAAGGTGCCTCTGCACCTGGCTTTTTGGTAGGTGCTGGTGATTCAAACTCAGGGCCTTACGCTTGCATATCGAGCACTTTACCTGTTGAGCCATCTTCTCTACCCTGGTTTTAATAAAAGGGGGGGGGGTCACATCACATAGCCCAGGCTGACCTTGAACTTGTGCCCCCCCACCACAGTCTCCAGAGTGCTTGGTTAATGATCTACTTAAAAATTATTTTACTTATTAGCAGTGTATGTTAGGGGCATGCGAATGCCATAGTGTGCGTGTGGAGACCAAGGGACAGCTTTGCCTGTTTCCCATGGCTTCTGGGAACTGAACTCAGGCTGTCAGGCTTCTTAGAAAACACTTTACTCACCGAGCCATCTTGCTGGTCCTAGTGACATACTTGTCAAGGCATACAGAACGCAGCAAGGAGAACGGAAGCAGAGTTCATCAGGACAGAACCTGCTTACCATCACACACACACACATGCTCACAGAGATGACCTCTCCTTTACAACACGGTTAGCATTTCATGTCGAATTTTATTTTATTATTATTTTGTTTTTTTGCGGATCCTACCATATAGTCTAGGATGGCCTATAACTTGCAATCCACCTGCCTCTGTCTCCTGAGCACTAAATTCTAGAACTGTACCACCACACCCAGCACAAAATTATTTTTAACATTGTCTTATAAGAATTTTATCACCCTAGTGTAAACAGATCCTCCAAAGTTCCAAAATAGAAAAAAAAAAAAAAAGGCATTAGTGTTAAGTGGTCCAAAGCCAAAAGCATCTTATAAAAGTGATTTATGCGGCTCGGACTGCTTGGCCATAGGAGTAAGCGTCACCGCTGAGGCCAGGCCAGGACACCTTCCTGTCACCTTAAAGGCGTGTGGAGTGGGGACATGGCACAGTGTGATGTGTTTAGATTTAGTCAGATTGATATAAAATAAAGGCAAGCGGAATTCTCACCATAAGTAGATACTCTCAAATTCCTTAACAAATAATCTTCTATCTCCTTTATCTCCCTTCGTTCTACTCAGATCCCATATTTGTATGTATATTATCATGTATTGGTGTAGGGTGTATATATGCAGGCACATGTGGGCCACGGAGCACATGCAGAGGCCAGAGAACAACTCTGTGAGTCTGGTCTGCCCTTTGATCTTTACATGGATCAAATAAAGAGAAAAAAAAAAATGAACTACCCATTTACATTAGCCTAAAAGGCCCAGTTACCTATGGTCCATTTCCAAATCTAATTTAAGCAGTTTTGAGTATATCTTGCACTTGCCACACAAACCCTGGGTGGTTCTAACCTTCTCGGGGTGTGGCCAGAGGAACAGCAGAAACTACCCTTCCTTGGATACTCTGCCACGGCGGGTTACATGAGACTCCCGCCTGGCCATGGGGATCCTAGCGTTATCACATTGTCAGAGAAGAGGAAGGCGAATACTCAGAACTACGTCACTTATCAGATCTGAACATGCAGAGGCATAAACTTTCTGTATGAGGGAGATATAAATACGACCTGGGCAGAGTGGGAGCACCGTGGTACCATTTATATCAAAGCATACACAACTTGTCACCGTATGAAAACTTCCATGGAACCACTGCCAAAAGGCCCTTCAGAAGCTGCACACGAAGATGGTTCAACTTGTATAGAGCCCATTGTTCCTTCTTACCAAGTAATAAATTAAAAAAAAAAAAAAGTCATGCAGGTGTGGTGTTGCACGACTGTGATCCCAGGCCTTGGGAACTGAGGCTAGAAGATGGCACAAGGGGTGGAACAGGAAATGGCCCTTGCAGGCTCACTGTTGGGGTGTGCTGGCAGCTGGTGTGCATTTGGGGAGTACAGGAACTTCATGGGTAGATGAGTGCATCGGGAGAGAGGACGAGACATGTTAGGAAGTGGGCTTGGTTGGAGAAAGTAGATCACGAGGTAAGGCCACCTGCCCAGGTCCCCACCACCATGGCCTTCTACTCTACTCAGGAACTGTGGGCAGAAGCCTCCAGGGACAGCCTAGGTCATTCCTCCTTTGAACCTACAATCCTGCAGCTCTTAATCCACTGCAATAATTATGATGTGTGCATTAGAAATGATAATTTATAATATAAGCCAGACATATTTTCTTTTTGCCCAGATCTGTTAATAAAATATCATGACCATATAAACAATATGTAAAATTACATTTCAAAACATCTAAAATTCCCCTTACTATTTTTAAATTTTTGAGATTTATTTTTATTTTATGAGTATGGATGTTTTGCCTGAGGTATGTCTGTGTAGCACATGTGTGTAGTGCCTGCAAAGGCCAGAAGAGGGTATCAGATATCCTGAAACCAGAGTGGCCGATGGTTGTGAACCGCCACGTAGGCACTGGGAATCAAATCCAGGTCCTTTGGAATAGCAGCCGATGCTCTCAACCACGGACTCTTCTTTCCAGCCCTCACCCTTGTCTGCTTTTAAGCAGAAAATTTCAAATGTACAATATTATTATAAAAACTTCAGACCACAGAAAATACATTTAAATTCAAACAAACAAAAAACAAAAGAAAGGAAGAAAGAAAGGGAGGGAGAGAAGGAATAAAGGGAGAAAGGGAAAAAGGAGGAAAGAAGGAAGGGAGGGAGAGTGGGAGGAAGAGAGAGGGGGAGGGGAGACACACGACATTTCCCATGGCTGGCTAGAGGAGCAGCAATGGCTTCGTTACAGTTCTGAATTGAAACCACTTAAAGGGGAAGAACATTACCTTAAACTAAAACTCTATTCAGAAATGTAATCAGACCCATGTAGGATTTGATAGGTTTTTTTTATTAGTTAGTTTGGGGTTTTGCAAGACTTATTTTTATTATTGATGTGTGTTTGTGGAATGCTGCATTTGTGGAAATGCTTGAAGAGCCCAGAAGAAGGCAATGAATCCTCTGGACCTGGAATTACAGGAGGTTCTGAGCTACCCAATATGGATGCTAGAAACCAAACTAGGGTTCTCCGGAAGGACCGCAAGTGATCTTAGATACTAAGACATTTCTCTAGATTGTCGTGTTTTAAATAAACGTTTATGAATATATGTCATACAGGGCCTTTTCCCTAAAGAGCTTATAATGAAGGAATGGTTGGGTTATGTAAAGTAACAGAACAATTGTCAGTCTCCAGGACAGAGAGTGGAAAGCTCAGCCTCAGAACACCCTAGTCAAGAGGGTTTGGAGCCTGGAGAGATGGCCCAGTATCCACGGAAGATGATGGCGTACACCTGTGGTCCCAGCACCGGGACAACGGAGACAGGGAGACCCTTGGGGCTTGCAAGCCAGCAAAATCGGTGATCTCCATGTTCAGTGAGTGGCTTGTGTGAGAAAATAAAAAGATGGAGCTCGCCAAACAATACATCTGCCATGGACTTCTGACCCTCATGTCCACACGCACCTCATGTGCACCTGTACAAACGTGAACACACACCTAACCACATACCTCCCCAAATGAGCTTAATTCTGAGTTTTCTCTCAGAGCTACAAAAATGGATGTAACAATGTAGCAAATATCCAAGTCAGTTTTATGTGGTTCCATTCCAACCATAAAGAGGCGTATCCTGGAACAGGGGTGTAGCATCAAAATGGCTGGAGGACAGGGACTGAGGCTGATGTTGTGAACAGTGTCCCTTCCTCTCCCGAAGGAATCAGGAAATGAGCGGGAGTGAGGGGGACTGAGGGGGAGTGAGGAGTGCTGTAGTGGTGGCGCCCCCGCCCAGCGTGCACAGCCCTGGTTCAATCCCCAGCCCTAGGAGAATTAACTGGCTTGCTTCAGTTCCCTGGAGACAGATGGACTCTGGGTAATGGCTCACAGAACAACACTATTATATACCAGGCTTTTGTGTGGATAAGATGCAAGAAAAGAAAGCCTGTCCACAGCCAATCAAGAGTTGACAGAGAAAGAACATTAGGGTCACTTCTGATCTGTGGCAAAGTCACTCTTTCCCAAAGCTGTTTCCCTCCCCTGAGGGCCCAGGCAGCCAGAGCACACCACAGCCTCCTTTTCTTCTGCTCTGCCTTGCCCTGAAATCCAGCCAGGCCATCTCGAAGCTCCAGCCACCTTTGTTCCTCGGGAACTGTGCTCAGGGACGGCTTTCCATCTTCTGTTGAGCAGTACCACTGTGTCTTTAAGTCAGAAAAGCCCTGGAACCAACCACTGTTCAGCTGCCAGGAAATCTGGCACCAGCTCCCACTGGAGTCCTGAGTACAGTACCTGGATGCAAAGCCTGGCTGCTTTGCAAGTATGAGAACCGCGCTTTGTCTTTCCCGCATTAAATCGGTAAACAGAAAAGAAAATAATCGGTCATTCCAAATTTGAAAAAAAAAAATTTACAGCGAAAACCAGGCAGTCAATGTAAGACTTAGTCTCAAAGAAACAGAGCACGTCAGAAAGAGAGCTTATTATTACTGGGTCATTTAAAATTCTCAACAAAATTTCCCACTTAGAGGTTTCTGGAAGAGGGTCATGCATGAATTTAAATGGAAATTCATTTCTTCAAGAATCTCCCACTTCATTAGGATTGACTCAAGGGGACAGAATGCTAACCACACTTTGCTCCTTTGTCCCCTTTCGAAAATCAACAGCTTGTTAAGGTATCAACAAGTAGAATGGAGCTGGCTTTCCTCAGTCCCCCTCGCTCTGAGTTCTCTATGCCAGAGAGCCAAAGTCGATCTGACAGAGAAATTTCTCCTTCCTCTTGGGGTCCGTTGCCAGACTTTGCTGGCAGAGCCTGCATTGTGCCGACTCCTGGTACATTCATGCTGTATGACTCTTTGTCTTCATAGCAAACATAATCTGGGGCTGGAGGCAGGTCTAAAATTAAGTTGGTTTATACTTGCCTTAATGTAAGACAGACTTGGTCGTGTTTCAGACCCTGGAGGTGTGTTTTACATAACGGAATCGGCTGTCCAGATGGAGGTCTAGCCTGCCGTTTATCTTCTTGATCTCGCACAGGCTTAACTGTTCAAAGATGTATTTCAATCTGCGCTTTCCCACCCTTCTCAGTCACCTGGTGAATAACTTACCTGGGTCCATTAATCCTGACCTGCACACAGTGCAGAAGGTGGGATCTCTCCTCAAATTACAGAGCTTCACCCTCTCATCTCCAGATAAAACGTCTGCTGATTTTCTATGCTGCGTTTCTGCGGAACTTCGGTTTATTACATTAAAAAAAAAAAATCCTTTCTGTGTCATTTCAGAAAGGCAAAGCAAACACAAAGTTTTAAAAACAATAAAGATAAACGAATAGCCGAGTGATGAGAAATGAGTCAGGGGAGTTCTAAGAGCTTTTTTATTTTCCCAGTCCATATATGTAACCAAGGACCTGGGACTTCTGCCAGATCAGTTTTTCTTATACTGGAGACTGACTTTCAGTCCAAGCTGTGATCTACTGGAAATAACCAGCAGCCAAAAATGCTCAGGAACCTGAGCCGCGTCATTGCTCATGCCTATGATCCCGAGATACGAAAAGCTGAAGCAGGAGGATTGAGTGAGTTCAAAGGCAGCCTGGATGACATAGCGAGTTCTGGGCTAAGCAAGACCCTGCCTTAAAAACAGGGCAGGGGAAGATACTGTTAAGACAGAAAAATTGTATGCACATGGTCTGCTCACACAGTGAGCATTTCCAGACTGTTATCTACAACTGCGTACCTCGGCCAGTGTGCTTAAACTTTCTTCCGTGACAGCAAGCCTAAATGTCCCGTGCTGTGAGGGTGTCAGAGCGGCTCAGTAGAGAAGGAAGAGCTACACTGGGCCGGCTGATACAGCGCCTCTGGAAGTCTGTATAGGGTTCTACTTTGCTGGGCCATTTGTTAGGTGGTATTTTAAACAGTGTCACGCACTTGGTATTAATTTTTTATTCAGTAGCCCTGAATTAATGTGTGACTAGTTAATGCTTAAGTGTACATCCAAATTATGTCAAAAAGAATACTTCTATGGTTTTAACAGCTAAAAACTTGAAAAATACTTTGTGTGATTGTGTTCTACAGGATCTAAAGCAAGAGGCTGCTGTTTGTAACATACAACTGTATGTTTGTGTCGGCAGGCAGGAGGGAATTATTATCAAATAAAATGGAGTAGTCAAAATAAGATGGGCTATAAGATAATAAAATGACTAATTCTAATCTGAAAGTCTAGATTTCAGCTTATATGTGCTCAATCTGAGGTTGCACAAACATTCCAAAGCAAAAACAAAAAGTAACTCTAAGATCTAAGCATTCTCGATAAGGAATATTCGACCTGTCTGATGAACAACTGCAAACTGACACATGGGCTAGCCTGGGTAAAACAGACAAATTCCTAGAAAGGTACAGACTACTAAAACAGACCCAAGAAAGGGAATGTGGAAGAAAAGGGAGTCCTTCCAAACTTGTTCTGTGAGACCAGCATTACCTGCTATCAAACTAGACTAAAATATGTCCAGAAAAGAAAAGCAATGGCAGACACCTATCTCTTCTGACTGTAAACAACATTCCCCAGTAAAGCACTGGCAAGCCTAACTGAGCAAAGCATAAATGGAACTGTACACTGTGGTTATTACAGTTTTGAGCCAAAGTGTCCCCCTCAAAACGCTGCTCTCTTCCACTGTTGTTAAGCTTATGTTAAAGGTGTGGTTCCCAGCTGGCAGCTCTAGGGGGAGGCAGAGAAAGCTTAGGTAGGGCCCACTTGAATGCAGTTAAGAGGGGGTACCCTGGAATAAGACATAGAAAGCTGATACCCTTGTTCCTACTTTCTTCTCCCCCCCCATCCGCTTCCCAGCTGCCCTTGCCCCACCACACTCCCGGCCGCAGTGCCCAGCCCTACTCCACACAGGCCCCACAGCAGTGGGTACCACCTGCACATGGATGGAGCCTATGAAACCATGGGCAGAAGTAGGAATCTCCTCTTGCTAAGGGGTTTAACTCAGAGGCTCAGCTCAGGAGTGAAAAGCTGACCGCTATGATGGTATTTATTTCAAAAAATGCAAGGCTAATCTGTTATCTAAAAACCAATTAGTGGTATGAAAGGAACAAAGGACTCAAATCACACAAGGATCTTAGTAAGAGCAGAAAATGCATCTCACCAAAGCTAACATCACAAAAATGCTCAACAAACCAAGAAAGGGATGTGATTAACTGCTAAGAGGCAACTATGAAAACCCAGACACAACGGCATAAGTCATGGCCAAACTAAAGCCATTTGCCATGGGTCAGAAACTAGACAGGGCTCATCTCTTCTTAGCACTGTATTAGAAGAAAAGCTAGACAGAGAAGTAACTAAAAGATGTCCAGCTTGCTTGAAAATAACATCATCTTGTATTTAGAAAATTCTAGGACCTCTAGTAAGAATCTAATAAGCCAGTTCAGCAAGATCAATATCCAAAAAATGTTGCACTTTTAATAGTATTAAAGCCATTTAAAATAAAATTGGGATGAATTCATTTGTAGAGCATAAAAAGGAATAAAGTACTAACATGAATTTAACAGAAGAATTTTAAAACATGTTGTACTGAAAAGTACAAAGCACTGTTGGAAGGGATTAAAGACCAAAATAAATAGGCTTGACTTACTGTGACAATCAATGTGAGGTCAAAATACAAGGACGAACATCTGGGAGAAACAGCTGATTTATGATTGTGGGTTACGGTAAAGGGGGTCCCAAGATGTGCCAGGCACCTTCCAAACTAGGAAGCGGCAACCTTCCAGGCAGGAACTACAATTTTGCCAAAGTCTGGCTGGAAAGACGGTTCAGCTATTAAGAGCACATACTCTTGCTGAGGAGCTGAGCTGGACTGCAGTGGGAAGCAGTCACAACCGCCTATAACTTTAACTACATTGCTCTGGCCTCTGCAGGCACCACGCTCGTATGCACACGTACACATAATTCATGAGCAAAATTAAGGGGCTGGCAAGACGGCTGAGTGGTTAAGAACACCGGCTGCTTTTCAAAGAGACCCAGGTTCAATAACCAGGACCCACATGGTGGCTTACCACCATCTATAACCCCACTTCTGGGGGATCAGACACCCTTTCTAGCCTCTAAGAACACCAGGCACACACATAATGCACAGGAGGCAAAACACCCAAATGCTTATAAAATTAATTAAAATTTGTGTCTCAAGATCTGATGCCAAGGTTTTAGGTGTGGGAAGGAATAGCCATAAACTGAGAAACGTTACCAACAACGAGACCTCGCAGCTGAAGGGCGAGAAGCCGTTATAAAGACACCACGGGGGAGAAGCAGGGTCAGCTATGCCCAAGTGGCTGTGAGCGCCATCCTTCCTTGAACAGAGCTCTGGCCTTAGAGCATCCGGGAGCTTTGTGTATCAAGTAGTCGTGGCTTGATAAGAAATGGACTTCAAAGATAAAGCCACCAAGATGCTTCTTGGAAGAGATGCTCCTGGAGAGGAAATCTAAGAATGGCCATGGGGAGGAGCTTTCACTGAAGAAGTATTTAAGAAGAAACTAATATATAAAATCTGTTCAAAGGATGGATGTGATATGTGTGTGTGCAGATATAGATAAATAGATTAGATATAGATATAGGTATGTTTTTGATGAATATAGGTTGTGTCTAAAGTGTTCTAAGTCATATTTTCTTCTTGTTCATGAGGTCCCACAATCCCCACACACCTGCAGTTAAGACAGCCATGAAACACTAGCCGTGGCTCCATAGGGATGGTGCTGCCGTGATCAACGTCACAGTGGTAACCAGCCTGAGAGATGGAAGCCAACTGAAATAAAAGTTCTCAACTTTGATAAGTGGCCTGTTGAGAGAGACCTCTGGAGGCCTTCATGGTCTCTATTCTCCCATACACTGAGCTGGGTGCTGAGAAGGCAAGGCCTTCACTCTCCCCAAGGCTGTACTGAGAGGAGACAGTGTGACCCGTGAGACAAAGGACAGACATGCTTCCTTCTGGCTGGAAAATGACAGTTTCCACACAAGCTCAGAGCTCCTCTCGTGACACAAGACGCAAGGCCTGTTCTGGAATCATCCAAGCCTCAGGAAAACTCCCTCCCACCCCAGGAGACCTGGGCACGAGGAAGGAATGTTCCAGACTAATAAAAACCTATCTTTCTGACCCAGATGTCTTGCATCTTGTACTGGCTGGTTTTGTCATAAGCTGGAGTTATCACAGAGAAAGGAGCCTCAGTTGAGGAAATGCCTCCATGAGATCCAGCTATAAGGCATTTTCTCAATTAGTGATCAAGGGGGGAGGGCCCAGCCCATTGTGGGTGGTGCCATCCCTGGGCTGGTAGACCTGGGTTCTATAAGAAAGCAGGCTGAGCAAGCCAGGGGAAGCAAGCCAGTCAGTAACATCCCTCCATGGCCTCTGCATCAGCTCCTGCTTCCTGACCTGCTTGAGTTCCAGTCCTGACTTCCTTTGGTGATGAACAGCAATGTGGAAGTGTAAGCTGAATAAACCCTTTCCTCCCCAACTTGCTTCTTGGTTATGATGTTTGTGCCGGAATAAAAACCCTGACTAAGACATTTCTTCTGCCAAGATCCATAAAATACTAGGAGGCAATCTGTGAACTCAGAGGCAGAGAACACAAAAGCCCCAGTCTGTGGAATCTCAGAGTCATTTTGATTTGCATTTCCATGGTGACTAAGGGTGTTGAACAGTTCTTTAAATGTTTCTTGGCCATTAGAGATTTCTCTGTTGAGAATTCTCTGCTTAGCTCTGTACCCCGTTTTTTATTCATGTTTTATTCTGTGGGTTGTTGGTATCTGGCTTCTTGAGTTCTTTGTATATTTTGGACACTAGTCCTCTGTTAAATATGAGGTTGGTGAAAACATTTTCCCAGTCTTTAGGCTGCTGTTTTGTACTGTTGATAGTGTCCTTTACCTTACAGAAGCCTTTCAGTTTTATAAGGTCCTATTTATTAATTGTTGATCTTGGTACTTGAGTTGTGGGTGTTCTATCCAGGAGTTTGTTTCCTGTACCAATAAGTTCAAGGCTATTCCCCAGTTTCTCTTCTATTAGATTCAGTGTATCTGGTTTTATGTTGAGGCCTTTGATCCATGTGGACTTGAGTTTTGTGCAGGGTGATAAATATGGACCTATGTTCATTCTTCTGCATGCAGATATCCAGTTAAGACCAGCATCATTTGTTGAAGATGCTTTCTCTTTTCTGTTGTGTAGTTTTGGCTTCTTTGCCAAAAATCAAGTGTTCGTAGGTGTGTGCGTTTATTTCTGGGTCTTCAATTAGATCCTATTGATCAATTTGTCTGTTTTATTATGGATACCATGCAATTTTTACTAATATTGCTCAGTAGTACATTTTGAAGTCAGGGATGGCAATCCCTCCTGTTTTAGTTAGGGTTCCCATTGTTGTAAACAGATACTATGACCAAGAAAACGCTTATAAAGGACAAAATTTAATTAAAGCTGGCTTACAGGTTTAGAGGTTCAGTTCATTATCATCATGACAGGAAGCCTGGCAGTGTCCAGGTAGACACAGTTCTGCGGAAGGAGCCGAGACTTCTACGTCTTGGTTGAAACGTAGTCTGGAGAAGACTGGCTTCTAGGAAGCTAGGAGGAGGGTCTCAAAGCCCACCCTCACAGTGATACACTTGTTCCAACAGGGCCACATCTTTAACAATGCCATTCCTTATAAGCCAACCATATTCAAACTACCACATTCCACTCCCTGGTCCCCATGGGCTTCTTCAAACACATGATTCTATGGGGGCCATACCCAAACATAGCATAATGAAAAATACATTTAGTCCAACTTCTAAAGTCCCCATAGTTTACAGGAGTCTCACCAGTGTTTAAATGTCCAAAGTTTACATTCTTTTCTGAGGTTTTCATAATTTTAATCACTTATCTAATCAAAAATCAAAAAGCAGATCATATACTTCGAATATAACAGGACATACATTGCCATTCCAAAATGTCACAGTAAGGAAATACTGGACCAAAGAAAGACCAAACACCAGTTGGGAAGACTCCAAACTCTACATCTCCATGTCTGATTTCCAACTTTTTCAGCTTTGATGACTGCAACACTATTCTTTCTCTTAGGCTTGTTCCACTCCCTGTTAGCAGCTTTCCTTGGCAGGTACCCATGGCTCTGGTCTCTCCACTGCCTTGGTGTCTCCAAGGCAAAGTCAACTTTACAGCTTCTTATTCCAATGTCTGGGATTCACCCATGATCTTCTGGGATCCTCTAAAGGGCTGGTGTCACTTTTCAGCTCTGCCCTCTGAAGCACTCTAAGGTCAGGTTGATTCACTCCACTGCCGCTGCTGTTCTTGGTGATCCTCCCATGGTACTGGCATCTCCAATACACTGGAGTCTCCACTGCAACTAGGCTTCACCAATGCCTCTTATAGGGTGTCTTCATGGTGCCAAGCCTCAAATCCTTTGCAGGACCTCTTCAGTCCTGGGCCATCAACTGCAACTGAAGCTGTTCCTTCACCAATGGCCTTTCATGGTCTCTCACAGTGCCAGGCCTCAGCTGCTCTCCATGACCCCTTCATTCCTTCAAAACCAGTACCACCTGGGCAACTCTTACACATTACCAAGTCCAACTTCAGCACGATGTACAACCTTGTCAATCTCTGAAACACAGCCTGCTTGTGCTCTCAGAAAACATTTCCCAGAAGATTTCACCTCAGTGATGCTGGTCTCTTCTTAATCATTACTAATTTCTTAGCTCCAGCTGACCAGCATCAATTGTCCCAGTAGTCCCTTCTATTTTTCACTCTAAAGCCAGAGCCTCATGGCCGAAGCTGCCAAGTTCTGCTACTTGCTGGAGCTGGAACATGTTCCCCTTGTTCTATTACATTATCACCAGCTTTCTGTTTTCCAACTTCTTCACTGCCTAAGCTTGGCTGCCCTGGAACTTGCTCAGTAGATTGACCTTGACTCAGAGATCAAAGATGCACCTCCTTACCTGGGCCTAGTCTCTCATGCCACTGTGTGTCAAGATCCAGATCACAGGTGTGCAGTCCAGTTCTGGATTGTAGTTCACTCCAGTTATAGCCAAGCTGAACACTGGGAATAACCATCACACCTCCAGCAGTTCTTTTATTGTACAGGATTGTTTTAGGTACCTGGGGTTTTTGTTTGTTTGTTTTATGTTTTGTTTTTCCATATGATTTTCTTTCAAGGTCTGTAAACAACACCCATCAGAATGGCTAAGATCAAAAACTCAAGGGACAGCACCTGCTGGTGAGGACATGGAGCAAGGGGAGCATCCTCCATTGCTGGTGGCAAACTTATACAATCACTCTGCAAACCAATTTAGCATTTTCTCAGAAAATTGAGAATAGTTCTAACTCGAGATCCAGCTATACTACACCTGGGCATATACCCAAAAGACGCTCTACCATCCTACAAAGACACTTGCTCAACTATGTTCATAGCAGCTTTATTCATAATAGCCAGAAGATGAAAATAATCCAGATGTCCCTCAACAGAAAAATGGATTAAAAGATGTGGTCCATTTATATAATAGAATACTACTCAGCTATTAAATACAAATACATCAGGAATTTTGCAAATAGCTGGAACTAGAAAATATCATCCGAGTGAGGTAACCCAGACCCAAAAGGACATGCGTGGTATATACTCACTGATAAGTGCACATCAGCCATAAAATATAGGATAACCATGCCATAATCTACTGACCCAGAGAAGCCAAGTACCAGTAGGATGCTTGAATCTTTCTTGGAGGAGGAAACAGCATAAATATTGGACCAGGTAGGTGGAGGAAGGGAACTGGGTGTGAGAGAGGATGGGGAGGGGAGGGGAGGGGAGAGCAGAGGGAGAGACAACAGAAACCGGCAGTGGGCGGGTGGGGGACACTTGCAGGATGTGCCAGAGTCATGGGTTGAAGGAGCCCTCTCTATTTGCCTGGAAAACAGTCTCCCTCTGCTGTCTTTGAGTGAAGATGTGGAGCCCTTAGCTCCTTCTCCAGAACCCTGTTGCCTTCACACTGCCATGCTTCCCGCCATGATGATAACGGCCTGAACCTCTTAACTGTAAGCCAGCCCCATGTTATCCCTTATAACAGTTGCCGTGGTCACGATGTCTCTGGATAGCACCTGTATGCATACAAATGCATCACACACATACATGCGTGCACGAACACACACACACACACACACAGACACACACACACACACTTTAAAAGTAAACAAATCTTCCCACGAGGCCACAGCTGCTGTGCTAAGGAGTTTGTATGCAAGTTTGGGAAAGATATAGATTGTGTGCCTAAGAACGTCCCATTCTAGATCCTTCCACAGACTTACCAGAAAAACCTCACACTTCTCAGTTTCTAAAAGCAAACGAAAAACAAACAGAAAATGTGGGACTAAGGTGACCAAAATTTCTCTCTTCAGGAAACCAGTGGATCCTCCTGTTGCAGGAGAGACAGCAAAATGGCCAGGGCCAGCATCCCACGAGGCCACGGCCGTAGCTGTGCCCCCTGCTGGACAGTCATGCTCATTGCATACACAAAATGACACCCTCTCCTCTTACCAGCTCCAAACAAAGAACCAATCTGAGGCAAGTAAATCCTTGGGTAAGTGTGAGACAGGTCATATTTTACAAGCTCCATGAGGTTCAAAATAAGTCAGTGGTCCCCAGGTGGCCACCCAGATACAAATGGGAAATCCAAAACTTAACAGAACTGCTTGGGTTTTAACAGACCTCCTCAACAAGAATCCAGAAAGAAACTGTGCTTGTCCGAGGACTAAAGGTACAGCTATTGCAGAAGAAACACTTGACGGAGCCGGGCTGGTTTCAGCCAGGGGCAAATTTGAGCATTTAGACTCGAACTCTCTGTTGCTGGCAACTTGCTAACATGGACCTAAGCTTAGCATAGGTAGGATTAAAAACTAGCTGGGATAAGTAAAAAGAAAAACAAAACAAAACCAACACTTTGGAACCTCCTTAGAAAGGCTGGGGAGATGTTTCAAGAGCTTGAGTTTGGATCCCTGGAACCTACTGTAAAGCCAATGAGGATGTGTGGCTGTGCCTGTAACTCCAGCATCCCTATAGCAACGGGAGGTGGAGACAGCAGAATCTACTGCAAGCCCTACGACCTCCACATGCATGCCCTGGCGGGAGCACACACACTGAACACACATGCACAAAACTCCTGAAATGCACGACAAGCGAACAGGCACTGTCTGTGAGGATCAGGTCTCAGGGAGCAGACGAGATTCTGAGCTGTTTGCAGCTTGTTTTCAATGAACTCGCTGGTAATTTTTAGTAGTATTTGGATTCGAGCCTGGGAGAGTTTCCACTGCCTTTGGGAGCCTGTGGTAAAGTACTGAGCTAATGAATATTTCCAGTCTCCCACCCCAGCCAGACACACTGGTCTCGTCTGAATATCTCTATGTAATTAACAATCATGTATGGGAGTTTTTTGGTAAGAGAATCTGGCAGTAGGTGCTATTTCTGAGGCTGAAGCTAGGGTTCTGCTTGTAGGGTAGTGGGAATGAAGTGAAGCTGATAGGGGAGTAGTTTGAACCCACATACGTAGAAACAGATTTTGTCCAGAGTAATGGAGGGAAACATGTTTTGACGGGGCAAGAGAATAGCATAGCACACACGAGTCTGTCATAGAGGAAAACGCTGTAAGGTTTTCTATAGGATAAGCTGGGGCTGGGGCTCTGTGATCTCAGCACCTCAGAAGGGTAAGGCAGGAAGCTCAAAAGTTCAAGACCTGCTAGGTCTCAGGGAAGTTAAGGCTAGTGAGTGAGAGTCTCAGAACAGATGCCCAGAGCTGGAAGGAATGGCTCAGAGGCCGAGGCTGCTCTAGCAGAGGACCTGAGCTTAGCTCCAAGCACCCATTTCAGCAGCATACGTCCACTTGTATGTAATTCCACCTATACCTCTACAGGGGGCCTCCATCCAACACACACACACACACACACACACACACACACACACCTGCCACGATCACATAAATTCATACATATAATTTAAAATAATAAAAGTGAATCTTTTAAAAATAAATAAAAAGTAAAACAACAGGGCTCGGGTATAGTTTAGTGTATAGTGTTTGCCTCTTTGAGGTCCTGGGTTCCATCTGTAATACCACAAAAAAAAAAAAAAAGACATAAGAAAACCATCCAGCTGAAGCAGAAACTGTTGTTGTGACTTAAGGGGGTTGTCTCTTACTCCTCCATGATGGAGTTCTGCCTGAGGGCTCATTCGAGGAAATAAGGGGTACACCCTGAGCCCCCTACCCTGCCGTATTTCAGCGTTCCCTTGCACATCCTGGCTTCCTGGGCTCTGAGGTGTTAGCGTGAGTCTGTGTCTTCCCACCGCAAGTCTTAGAAATTGAGTTTCACTCTGTTAGAATCGCCTTGCTTTGTGGGCAGACGCACTGGCTCAGAGGGCATTGCTCGAAAAGCCGACTGTGTGATTTTGATTCCAGGAACACACATAGCAGTAAGAAAGAGCCAGCTCCCTCTGACCTCCACCTGTTCCTGAGAAATGGGTGTGAGTTCATGAACTTTCATGTAAACATGTAAACACATATATATACACAAGAAACTAAAAAAAAAAAAATTACATTTTTAAAAATAAAATAAAATCACCTTGATTTTATCAGGAAAAAGAACTGGGTGCCTCAGGTTAAGTAAAATGTCTATGTTTTCAGCAAAAGGCAGCCTTTCTACCTCAAGGACCCTACTGAGACAGTGTTAGCACCATGACAGAGACTTCATGAATTAGGCGTGTGTGCATGCCTGTGTGCGTGTGTGCATGTGTGTGCGTGTGTGCATGTGTGCGTGTATGTGTGTGTGTGTGCTTTTGTGTGTGTGTGTGTGTGTGTGTGTGTGTGTGTGTGTGTTCGCATGCCCACATGCACGTGAACGTGTGGGTATGCCAAAAGTCAATGTCTGGTAACTTCTCCAATCGTCTTTTTCATATTTTTTGAGACAGTGTCTCTTAGAACCTAAAGGTCCGACTACGCTGGCAGTGAGCTCAGAGCCTCGGGTCGCCACGTCCCCAGCGCTGGGTTAATGGATACACGCTGCCCCACTCAGCTTTTCCACGGCAGTTGGAGATCAAACCCCAGTCCTCGAAGACTGACAGAGGCACCAGCATTTTCTTCACCTAAGCAATCCCTCACTGAGAACTATTTTAATTCTTCCATAATACTTTGCCTAAAAACAGGGGATACTCCTTTGAGAAAGGATAAAGGAAATGACCCTCTGTTGACAAATACTACATATTGGAGACAACATGAAATAGGCCACAGGAAGTCAGGGGAAGGTTATTAACGTCAGAAAAAAAAATAAAGGACCCAGAAAAACCTCAAGATAAAAGAAACTGGGAAGAAAGTACACATGTGAAAGCAGACAATGGCATTCAGAGAATAGTTATAAATCATAAAGTACTTTAAAAACTAAGCACTTAAGGGTGGATGAAGAAGCATCTGTAATAATCACCAGCGTCTGATATAAGCTGCACCAGTCCCTTCGGTATGCCCTAAAGTATGCAATTTTAATTATGTAATTTTCCTGGCTAATTTCTGCTTCAAAAACAGTAAGTACTTCTGCTTACAAGGTGGCAAGACAAGAAGTTTGCTCAGCCTCTCCTAGGCACGCTGTCATCAAAATTTAAATTACCAGAAACATGCCCTTTCATTAAATTACAATTCGGCCTGGGATGTAGCTCCTGAGAGCCCACTATGTGCCAAATACTGTTGGCAGATACTGAACAACAGTTGCATCTAGAAAGCACTTTTTCCAGCCCGGGGTTCTCACGAGTGACATTTTCAAACAAACTGTATTTGTTTTCTCAGCAATAACTGTATGTGCTGAATACATCTATTATTATAAATTGCTTCTACTTGTAAAAATCTTTTAAAGGACTTCAAGATATACTCTTTTGCATTTGCATATAGGATGCATTTTATATCAGTTATCCACGGGAGTCAATCAACAACAGTAAATATAGACAGATTGTCTAACAAAATACAGCAACAATGCAGGGGTGACGGGGCTGGAACACTTGTCAGAGATGTCCACAAATAATTAATTCCTTTAGCAAAGATTTCCTCTTAATACCACAGCCTCTGTTGAGGGGACACTCATTACTTCCTGACCATCTGTCATTTCCTCCCCAAAAACATAATTAAAGTTTCAGCCAATCACACACTAGACAGGACGCACATATGAATGAATGGTTACAGCAGGATAAAGAACTTAACATCATAACATTCTGCTTATAAAATTATAAAATTCAGATTAGTCTTTCAGGTTCTAATAAAGCACTTATCTTCTTAATCTTTTTCTGATAAGTCATTACATTATAAGCTTAGAAAATTAGAAACCACACACACACCAAGAACACTTACAGGTAGTAGAGTTTCCCTGCAGGGGTGAGTTCCCTTTTCCGATAATCTACCCCAGAATCCAGCTGGACCGTAGTGCAATATTCCTATAATGCAGACACACAAAAAAAACAAAAAACAAAAATAAACACATTTTTTAAACCATAAATAGATTTGACCTAAGGCCCACTCCATGAGATGGAACCCATACCCAATACTGCTTGGATGACCAAGAACCAGAGACTAGATAACCCAGGGACAATATCAAGCAAATATCAAATCAATAGTCTAAAAAAATTAAAATAAGAATGAGGAAATGACCCCCAATGATACTCTGCTATACTCATAGTCATGGATTTACTCAACCATCATCAGAAAGGCTTTCTCTTGTAGCAGATGAGAAAACTACAGAGACCCACACGGGTCAGGGAAGAGAGACCTTAGAACACTCAGCCCTAAATTTGATGTCTCCATCATATCCCTTCCCTAAGAGCTTAGGGACCCCACAGAAGAGGAGGCAGAAGGAGTGTGAGAGCCAGAGGGGATGGAGGACTCCAGGAGAAGCAGGCCCTCTGAATCAACCCAGCAGAGCTCATGTGAAGTCACGGAGGCTGGGACAGCACGCAGAGCCTGCTCGGGTCTGCACCAGGTCCCTTGCACAGATACTGTGGCTTTCAGTGGGGTGTTTATGGGATGCCCGAGTGTGTGCACAAGCGGGTCTCTGATTTGTGTGCCTGCTCGTGGGCTCTTTGCCTTGTGTTGGGTTGCCTTGTCCAACTTCCGTGTGGTGGTTTTTAATTTACCTTATTATACTTTATTTTGTTGTGTTTTGTTGTTAGAAGCATAAAATTTAAAAATGCTTTGGAAAAACAATCCTGAGAAGTAAAAAACAAACAAAAAAACAAGTGAAAAATCCCTAAGGAATGTATTGTGTATGTGTGTGTATGTGTGTATATGTGTATGTATGTGTATGTGTGTGTATATATGGATATGTGTATAGGTGTGTATATGTGTGTATATATATGTATGTATGTGTGTATGTGTATGTGTATGTATATATGTATGTATGTGTGTATATGTGTACGTATCTGTGTGTATGTGTGTGTACATGTGTGTGTGGTTCCTGAGATGTTTCAATAAAATAATATAATGAACGTAGAAAACAATTTAACTCATGCAAGAGTCAAAAAATTTAAGTTTCAACATTAAATATTGCCAAGTCCAGCTTGTCCATGCAAAGGATGGTGGACCAGAGCCAGCAGGGCATAGGCCTCCACAAGCGTCAATGGTTGCTGTGGAGGCAAGGATGTGTCTATGTTTCAGCAAAATGGTAAATTCTGAATCTATCAGAACAGGCCTCAAGGATGTGAGAAAGAACTATGAAAACATGAGTTCAAAAATACATAATTTCTCAACTATGCAAAATATAAGAATGCAATATGAATTTTATGAGGGGCTTCACAGACCTGAGACAAACACCTGCACTATGAGCCGGTCTATCAGGAAGATACAAAGGCAGGCAGATTCCTGAGTTCCAGGCCAGCCTGGGACAGAGCCAGTTTGGGCCCAGGTGTGGTGGAAATGGCAATCTCAGGACAGGATCCAACCCAGCTAGATCACTGTCTTTGCTTACAAAGACAGACAAATCTCTGAATTCATTTACAATATTTTTTTAAAAATGTGCTTGCTGCCTCTAAGAATCTAGGGGCTGGAGTCATAGTCCGCTGATTCCTGGGATAATCATAAGGAAACCTGGGGTAATGAATGAATTGATATGTAAATTAAAGGCTGAACTTTTGATCTGCAAGAGATGAGCTATCCAGAGAGTTACTAGAATTGCAAGGAGAGCAATCTGGAGACCTATTCCAGCAGAGAGCAGGCCATCAGCTTGCACCATGGGATTTGACCTAGAGCTGTTCCTTTTGACACTTTCCAACACCCTTCTCTCAGGAAACCCCCTCCAAGCCAAGGCTGTTCTGTGGCAGCTGCCACCTCCTTTGCAAAATATATACAATGCCAATAAAATAGTAATTTAAAAGTAAGTTTTGTATTATTTTTTCCTAAAACTTTGGCAAACTTGTGCTGTCAGAAATTTTCTCCAAGTACCTACATTTGATATTTGTCTCTTAGAATAACCAATTTCTATTACTCTGGACAAGAAAAAAGGTGGAAGCTACCAGAAAGAATACTTCAGCACGGAGGTGGGAGAAAAGCAGTCTGAGAGACAGCTGTGCTGGTATTTAACACCAAATGAGCACATGCAAATGATACTTTCTGCAGACCCACCTTCATCCTGAATATTTGCCAGTCCCTCATCCCTCCTTCCAGCCATTAAGCCGGCAGTGTTTTTTCCTGTTCTAGAAGCCTCCTTCAGCTTGAAGCATCCCTCATCATTAATCCTTTATTCACCCAAATAACCTTTTCTTCCATCCTCTCGACTGCATATGTACATGTAAATAACATGTAAATAACACACACACACACACACACACACATACCACTCCAAACATATCATTGCAAAAACTCATGAACTTCCTACCTGGATTAATTGGGGTTCTGTAGGATGGAGGGAACACATGTACATATATACATAAACATATACATACATATATACATACATACATACATACATACATACATATTCACTCAGCAGCAGAGTAATCCAGGGTGTTTAGGACATGCCAAGAAATGTTTATAGGATATCCTTTTAGTTTGTATTAAAAACAAACCCTGGATTTTAAAAAACTTCATGAGAAAAAGTATCTTCATGACTTCATTTCTTTTCATTAATAAAAACTGCACTTTTCAAATCTCTTAGGCCAAGAACAGACAGTACTTCTAAAATAGCCTAAAATACTAAAACACTTCAAACACCTCTTATCCTAACATGGTCTTATAATGTGCTGTGATATATCGACCAAAAAGAAACAGGGCTCGTGACCTGTCCCTTGAATCTTTTTACGTGTGAAAGGTGGAAATGCTGGGCATGGCTGGGCATGCTGACACCCCAGGGTGGGGCATGAGGGCTGTTGGGCATTAACAACAACCTGGCTCAAGTTCCATGGCAGGTAACGATGCGTAGACAGACCCTTCGAACAAACTCCAAAACTCTGGGCCGGGTGACTTAGGGAGAGGCTATTTCAAATACATAATACAGAAAAGGCTGAGGGACGCCTCTGTGATACCGTGCTGGCCCAGATGCAGGGGCCATCTACACAGTCTCTAGTACCAGGAGGAAAAGAGGTGAAAACACTGGGAAGAATGATAGGTACCAACCGCCCACAGCACCTTCCTAGCTGGCAGTTAGAATATGTCCTCAGGCACTCTGAAATGCCAGGTAAGTGTCCAACTGCCCAGAGGCCACCATGCTACAAGGAAGCCTAAGCTCTCCATGCAAAACACCTGACGAGGGTCTACACTAACATGGCGACCAGTTCCCAGCTATTGCAGCCTCGGCCATTCGCCGTGGTGCTGAGGAAGTTGGATGAGCAGCTGAGTCCACAAGAACTAAAGGCTGTAAGAAGTGATTGTTTTTAGGCCTGCACGTTTTACAAGCAGGGGCTGTCCGCCAATCAATCACGAAAACGTAGTCTGGGCACACCTGGGAGGTAGCATTCTTCTTCCTTCTCAGGGGCACTGCTGTATACCTCAGCAGTGAGGGCTCCTTCTCAACGGCCCGGGGCAGAAGACCACCCATAGTGGCAACAAGAACCCATCTTCAGGGTGACCAGTGAGCTGGAGGTTGGGGGTGGGGGGTGTTCTTCGTGACAAAGGCCTATTCAGGACATATCAGGATAGTCTGGGTGATCTCCTGACTAGTCACCGTAAGAGCTGAGATCCAGAAAACTAGACTAGAGAGTAGGAACACAGACAGTATTAGTATTATACAGCTGCTATTGTAAATTTATTTTTGCATAAAATAAGCTCCATGCAGCTGGACCCCTGAAGGAATCAGACAGCTGAGCCTTGGCAGCACACGTTCCAAGAATGACTCCCGAACCTAACAAAATCCTGGCTTCTTAACTGCCTTCATGGTCACCCGGGGCTAATCACTTAAATCCTGTCCACGCCGCATTCTCAGGCCTGCCTGTAACCCATCACAGCAGGATGAACTGTGGCATCGCACAAGCGCACCATCCCATTCTCTCCTCGCTTCGTAGGGCCTGCTACAAACTAAAATAAAAGTCACGTTCATCTATCGCTCCCCACCTCCATCTCTTCTCCTCTACTTTGACCACTGTGGAAACCCAGAGGAAAGAGATTTATCTTTGCCCCTCCTGTGACAGCGAGGGCTCAGCCATCATCTCAAAGGAAGAAAAAGCCAGATTGAGGAGCCGGTCTTCCTCTGCTTCTCTGAGGAAGCTATCGTGGACTGTGGGCGAGGGCAGCCATTCATCTGCTCCCTCTGCTACAGACAGCATACCACAGGGAACCTGTCCATTTGGGGCCAGGAATTGCTAGGTTCCGTATCTCTTCTCCACTACAATTTATCCTGTATGACCCAATATTCCTAATTTAGCCATAGTTTCTCCTCCTCTTCTCTCTTTGTCTTTCTTTCCTTATTATTATTTTTTCAGTATTAAAAATAAGGCTAATGGAAGTTATACACGCTTCAGTTTCTCTCTCTGGGTAGCTAACTTCTCAAACGTGAGTGATTAAGCCGCAGCAAATGATTGCATTTGTACTTTAGTAATCACACTAAGGAACACCTAATCAGCAGCTAAGATCTGTACCCAAAGCCCTGGGATGTGAGCTCTTAATTGTCTGCAAGAGATTAACTCCCAGTTTATATTTTTAGAGGAAAAATAAACGTCAAATCTTCAAATTGTTCTCACTTACACTAACCTAGATTCTTTGAAGTGCGTTGCAAAGGGGTGTAAAAGGCTGGAAGCTACACTCGGCCCGGGTTGAGGACGAACCTAAGGGATACCTCTAGAACATCCCCTAATTTCCCGGTACCCTTTTGAGCCCCGAGACCTCTTAACAGCGCTGGTTTTCATGCATAAGCACTATACCAATCAGCCACCAAGTGAAATTTATTTTCAAATAGTTTGTGTATTTATGTACAAAGGACAAATACAATTAAATACTCTGAAAATGCAATTAGGAAGATCTGGGGGAGAAAAAGAAGGAGATTGCATATGGCGGTGAGCAGAAGCCCAAGGCCTCTCTGACTTTGGAAAAGAAAAGTATCTAAATAAAGTCCCTGTACCTCAGCCGCTGGCACTGTCCTCTGACCTGTCATCAGTACAGCAACTCGGGATAAGCCCCAGGGACCAGGGCATCTCACAGGGTGGCTTTCCATGGCTTTTACTTTGCTCCCAGTTTGATGCAGGGGCCAGAGCTCGGAGGTGCAGTGCTTACCCAGCGTGGATGCTGGGCGCCGGGTCCTTGCTCAGGACCAAAAAAGGTGAACAAAGGAACAACACAATGGAGAAAAGCTTTTAAGACCACAGCACACAGACCTCTAACAGAAAGACTGAGATGTGCCTATACTTCACCTCCAGTTACGTAAAGATTAATAGCTTGCTGTAAAATGGAAGGAAATATCGAAGTGGGGAAAAGGCAGCCCAAGCCCGAGTTTTTTAAACTGGTTTATTTTTGTTTTATGTGCTCTGGTGTTTTGCCTACACATGTCCGTGTGAGGGAGTCGGATCCTCGGGTTACAGTTGTGGGCTGCCATGAGGGTGCTGAGAATTGAACCTGGACCCCCTGACTTGAGGGTTTTCTGTAGCAGAACCATACAGAATGCACTCCTTTGTGGGTCTTGTTCCCAGACGTTGTATCTTACTAATTTATCTGCTGTTTTATTGTATTTCCTCGTGAGTCTGCCAGAACAGTCATACTTCTGTGGCTCTATCTGTTTGTTTCTTCATTGATTGGTTTAGTTTTGGGTTTCTTGGGACAGGATTTCCTGCAGCCCAGGCTGGCCTCTAAGCCCTGGTCCTCCTGCGTCCACCTCCCTGTTCTACTGTTCCTGGACAGCTGAAGCTCCCAGTTATTCAGCTTTACCAATAACATAGTAACACACATTCTTGCACGTGATTTTTGCTGTGGTGTGTCCAGGCTCATGTTAGATAGACCCACAACAGGAACTGTTTGACCACCCAGTAAGAATATGTTTAGATTCAGAGGACATTAGCAGCTTTCTAAGGCTGTACAGATCTATACTCACACCAGTGGTGTGTGGACATCCTTGTTTATCTGCTGCTGCTAGGGTCACAGTTAAACCTGTCTGGGATCTCACTATGTAGCCTTGAGCTCATTACTTCGCTCACACTGGCTCAAACTGGTAACCCACCTGTCTCAGCTTCCTAAATGCTGGGATTACAGGCGTGTGCCACCACTGGTTTATGGGGTGTGTGTGTGTGTACAGGTATACATGTGTGGTACACATGAGCTGCCCGTGAGTGTCAAGGCCTGAAGCTTATGTCTGTGTCTTCCTACTCTCCACTTAATTAATTTTCTGAGGCAGGCCCTCTTGCTGATCCTGGAGACTCATCTGTACCAGTGTCCCTAGCCAGCTTGCTCCAGGGACCCACGACTCTATCACACTTATGTGGCTTTTTTAAGGTTCCTGGGGACAAACTCAGGTCATCATGTTTGTGCAGCCAGCACTTTATCCACTGAGCTAACCTCCAACCCCTCACAACTGAATTTAAACATGGAGACTGTGTCCTTGAAATCTTCTTATAGTTCATCAATATGCCACACTGTTTTATATCGCAGTCCAAGGAGCACCTGCCAGTGTCAATACTGACGTTGGATCTGCCTAATAAACTCGAAGGATCTGTGCCTGCAAGCTGCTTCCCAGGTGATGGGCAGTTGTGATGGGGGAGGAGCTTTTGCTTACATAGTCTAGAGACTCAGGGTTCTGTCTTAAGTTACCCACCATTTTCTTTTCCTCCCAAACACTGGCAAATTTTCCAATTTGATAAACTGATGTCCGCTGCCAATTACTTAGTCACGTAATCCTATCTATCTATCTATCCATCCATCCATCCTTCCATCCATCCATCTATATCTATCTGTCCTTTACTTGCAATAAAAGAAACTGACTTCTCAATTAGCTGCTTCAAAATTTCTCCTCCTTTTTTAAAGGTAACACACACCTCTCAGTACAAACTCGGAAGATTAATGGCCCAAATTCCCTGAAACAAAAGGCACAAACTGGCCAATTAGATTTTAAAAAACAGGATCCATCTATTTTCTTCCTCCAGAAAGACATAACTCACGAAAGGTAGACACCAACTTAGGTTAAAAGGATGGAACATGGCACCCAAGTAGATGGAGCTAGGATGAAAGTTGGCACTGTTACCCTAATGCCTGGGGAAAGACTCAAGATAAGAGAGCATGTAAAGGTCACTTTATCACGACTGAGGAGCAGCCTCTCAAGAAGGTGTTACAACTCTACCCACGCACACAGCAAACACTGGTGGGCCCACCTTATAAAACAAATCCTACAAGAAATAAAGTCACAGGTCAACTCCACAATGGTGGGTGGTTTCTGTACACTATGACCACCAACATGAGTCATTCAATCAAAAGCAAATAAATAAGTGGAAACATTACAGGTCAAAAGGATCTAATAGACATCTATACAGTATTCTGTCTAAACACCAAAAATTACAGTTTTTCTCAAGAGCCTACAAAACTTTCTCTAAGTTAGATCATATGTTAAAGCACAACACACCTCTCAGTGAACACAGGAAGACAAAGATTACTTCTTAGAGCTGTGGAGACAGAGTCATAAACCACATTTGATGTAAAAGGGGGGAGGGACTGTGGAGTGGGGGTGTAAGTGGAGAGGGAGGTGAGAGACGAGCGAGGAGAGCACATCAGATGCCAACCAAAACTAACGACTATAAAAACCATAAGGAAATCATACACTCAGTAATCTTAAAACCTGCAAATAGTTTGAATGCAGGTACCCTGTGTTCAGACAACGATGCTTCAAGAAACCATAGGCGACTGAAAGTCCCAGGGCCAGGGGAAGGTGTGAGTGAATATTACCATTGCTGTTGGTCAGATACCGGCATTAGACAGCAAGACATTATTGCTGAAGAAACAACACACTTGGGTTGCAAGACATCGAGAAGTCAAGCTGGGATGGTCCAGAGAAGTTCCTCCCTGCTGCTAGCCCACATAGTGCTGGGAGATACTCCACAGGCCGCTAGGACAATGTGACTCATCTGTGGACCCTGCTTACAAGGTCAGGCAGGCAAGATGTGCCCACTGCCACAATTGTGGTACCTGTTCTGGTTGGATGTGAGTCCTGACTCACATGAGGGAACAAACATCCGGTCCTGTAAACCCAGGAGGTCAGAAGGCCATGACTAGGGACCATAGCTTCATAGGAGCCTATGAAGGTACTGGTGATGTTTTGGTTAATGGACGTGATGTGCCATTCAAATCGCCTTCTATCCAACTACGTTTGTGCCCACAGATTACCGCTGCTGCCGGTTTCAGTCAAGCTTCCTTCTGCAGAGGGCAGTGGGGACTGCAGAGACCCACACCAGGTAAAGTACTGAGAATTAAGTGGCTGTTGTTGGATTTTCAGCCATATATAGGGTACCTATATGACCTCCTATAGGGACCAGGGACTATCACCAAAGGTGCAGAATGCATGTAAGGGTGGGAGGAAATGAGGGATATGTCTGTGAAGGTCTGTAAAGGTCTATATAGGACTGGGCTCACCAACATCGTGTCGTGGCCTCTCTGAGGGCTTATACACAGTTCATGGTGGTAGGTGAAGGGGGGGTGAGGAGGAGAAACAGCATTTACTTCAGTGGTGTAGCCAGTGCTTCGAAGGTACCCTGTGATTCTCTGCATAGCTTTTAAGTTTCATGTAAGCAACCCTAGTGAAATCCAATAAGACAGCAAAAAAATTAAAATTAGAAATGAAAAAGTGGGGACAGGAAAGCAGAAGAGGGCTCGCTGGAAAGAGAGTGGGGGCAGCAGGAGCTGGGTGGGGGGAGGCAGTGCGAGGTACGGGTCCAAGCACAGCACGTACGGTGCGATAATGTGTCCATGAAACCCACTATTAATAATTACTATGTGCTCATTCAAAGGGAAAGTAAAGAAATGACGGGGAGCCCAGCACCAAGTGAAGCCAGTCCAAGAAAGAAGCCACGTGTGTTACAAATGTCAGGACCTTAGAGATGGAGCTGCCTTAGCTGGGTTTACTCCAATCATAACCAGTGTGCCCTGGATGCTGGACATGGAGCTATGGAATTCACTGTTTGCCCCGCTCTGGTTGCTTTGGTCCAGTCTTTTCTTGTTTGCCCATCCCTCCTTCTTGATTGGGAAGTACTATGTACCACTACAGACTAGGAATATGGAACTGCCTTGAGTCTCAGAAAAGATTTGAAACTCTTGAACGGTGTCAGATCTGTTATGACCATGGGGCCTTAGAAGCTGGATTGAAGTCATTTTGCGTTGTGGCCCTTTGAGACCCAGAGAGCTCTGACCCTTTGGGGTTACAGGTTCAGGATGCTGTGATTTGGGTACACAGTGTCTCCTTCCTGCTCATGCTCTGAGTCCTTGGTACCCGGTTTGTAGCAGTTTTGGAGGCTGCAGAGCCTTTAGAACGTGAGGTCAGTAGGAGTGGGCTTTTGAAAGTTGTACCTGTCCCTGGTTCAAGCCTTGTCCTGTGACCTGGTCCATCATCAGGACTTTCTGCCAAGCTGAACTGAAACCTTGATAACCAAATATAAACCAAAATAAACCTGCCCTCCCTTAAGTTGTCTCTGTCACCGTAACTGCCTGCAACTTCCTCTTGTTTACATTTGGATAAAATAACAATAAAAAAAATCAGTCTTCTGCACGGCAGCAAAAGACATACAGCATCTGGGTTAAAAAGAACTATTTGAATGGATGAAGGAGTAGTGCGCTGAGGAACAACACACTGATAAAACCAGAGCATCCGCTAAGGGAACTTGACACAGCCACTAGGAAGATGGCCTTGGTAATGAGCTACTGGTCAGGCATGGAAAGGGGTTTCAACAACTCAAATTCCAGGAGCCTAGTTTAGAGAGCTGGGCTGAGAGCACAAATAAGGTGAGCACGCATCCGCTCTTCTCCTGAAGCAATGAATGTTTGTTTACACCTCACTAAAGATATGTTCAAAGCAGCCAAGCCTCCGTTCTTTCTAAAAGGGCAAAGCATCAGAGGCTGTGGGGATAGCGGGTCACACTCCACATGTAGCACTGAAGGAGTCTCCCTGTGGTCGGAATTCTGAAGAACACCTCAGACACCATCACTGCCACCGTCCACAGAAGAGAGACACCAGCTTGGAGCAACTCCGCTGTCTCCCAGGTCTTGTTAGGAATGCTAACGATTTACTTTCTTCTAATCTGGATAAGCTGACTTGCTTTGTAACACTTAGGAGGCTAGAGAGAAGGCTCAGCAGTTAAGAGCACTTGCTATTCTCTTGCAGAGGCCCCAGATCTGGCTACAAGCACGTACATGGAAGCTCACAACCTTTATCTAGTTCCAGAGCATTTGAGATAACTGTATACGTGTGGTGCACTTAAATTTATGCAGACAAAACAGTGCGTGCGCACGTGCACACACACACAAAATTAATTAATTAATTAATTAAATAAAATTTAAAAAATATTTGAACTCATAAATGCAGTCTTTAAATATCAGTAAAAAGTGTAGAAAACCTAAACCAGCTATTTAAAACCTTGAATGCCATTTAAGACCACTTCAGTTCTCTGTGCCAAGACGGAGATCCAGTCAGAAGTTATAAGATATTGTCCGTGTGCTGCTACAATCATACATTGGCAACTGACTGATTGGTTGATTGATTGATTGTGTCAGTGATTTGTGTGAGTGTGAAGTCATATGCCAATGCTATTTTCTTTTTATCCATATATTTTGTTTTAATTTGTAAAGTTAGCTTAGAATGTAACAAGTTTCAAAATGGAATTTTTATACATACTTCATTTTGGTTGATTCCTCCCTCATTAGAGTTTAATCCCCGAGGTGGAGTAACTAAAAGATGGGAAATTAATCCCACTAGTATCTAGAGGTGGAGCTTTTGGAAGGCAACTGGGACAAAGCATATCGTCAGAGTTGAGTTCCCTTGACTGAATAACAACATGAGAAAACACACATGTACAGCACGCACATACATGCAGCACGCACATACATGCAGCACGCACATACATGTACAGCACGCACATACATGCAGCACGCACATACATGTACAGCACGCACATACATGCAGCACGCACATACATGCAGCACGCACATACATGCAGCACGCACATACATGCAGCACGCACATACATGCAGCACGCACATACATGCAGCACGCACATACACGCAAGCCCGGCACCAGTCTTCTGCTATGTAATACCCACACTACCTCAGAATCTACCAGCAAAAACACCCTCACCAAATGCTGCCCACAGACGTAGGTCTAGAACCATGAGCCCAAGCCAGCAAAGCTTTTCTTCAATATAAAAAGAATCTACGGTATTTTGTAATACCATAGACAGAGAGAGGGACCAATACATTTGCCGTTCTAATCCCTTTATCTCAGGGGTGAAAAAAATAAAACAAAGATTTCTAAAATTAGTATGAAGATCTGTTTCTGTTCATCAGAAAACTGGAAACAGTTGAGGAGAGCATTTGAGCAGAGTTCATGAATTTCAGTTAGCACAGATGTCCATCCCACTGACGCCCCAAACCAGGGTTGTACTTCCAACATCCTCACAGAGGAGTCAAAATAATAACCGCAATCATTTTGTGAGGAGTTAATTTATGAATGGCTCAGCAGGTAAAGGTGTCTGCCCCCAAGTCTGATGACCTAAGTTCAATTCCCAGGTCCCATGAGACGAAAAAAGAAAACGGACAAGTTGTCTCTGGCCTCCACATTTGTGCCATATGCCCTCCCAAAATAAACAAATACATTCCATTAAGATGGTTTCTTCAGAATTGAAAGATGTTAATTTGTGACCTAGTGAGATGACTCAGCAGGTGAAGGTACCTGTCTCAAAGCCCAAGTCCTGAATTTCATCTCAGAGAAGCAGATAGAACAGAATTGACTCCTATAAACTGTCCTCTGACCATCACATGTGCTGCAGCATGCATGCATATGTGTACACACACACACACACACACACACACACTAACAGAAAATTGTTCAAATACATTTATAACAGCCTCTTAAACACAACTCAGATTAAGACATACCTACAGTCCCATTAATTTACAACAAAATAAAACTATATATTTAGCACACATACAGATAGATATGTCTGCACATGAATCTACACAAAAATACTTAAACTAAGATTTAATAGTGACCCTTCCTGAGGAGGGAAGGAGACGTGAGGTAGAGTGGAAAGTGGGTAAAACGGGGGGAGCAAAGAGTAAAAGGGGTTCTGTTATTTAGTAAACGTGCCTGTGCACACACATCATGATTACACTTCTAAGTGCAGGATATATTTCTTTAGCACCAATAAGATTTTGTAAGAGAGATCTTCCCTCAAGCGATTTCTGTCCCCTGTAGGATGCTCAGAAGCTGACAGTGGCATGTGACTGGGATCACAATCACGCAATGCCAGCTCTGCCTTAAAGCACAACCTCAGCTGGCATGCCTGGCTTTTCCTGCTGTTGGCGTTATTCAAGACAACTAGTGTCCGCAGATATGACGGCAAGCAGAAAGGTGAAGTGACATAGCACAGGCTCAGAGAAGTTCTAACATGTATGTACCCCGAGACAATTTTTTGGAATAGCTGTCCTACCAAACATAAAGCTAACCCTAATTTTCTGCCACAAAAAAGAAACTGTCCAAGACATACTTCAGGGAACAGGAACCTCCCAGAGTAAATGTCACTTTGAAAAATCTAGATTATTCACAACCAAAAATCTACCTAAAGGATTTTTTTCTCCTTCTGTATACATAACCAAGGAAAGAAAGAACTTTCCTGCCCAACATGAACGGAACACAGTACTTTGTTGGCTGTATTGGAAATGTGCAAGGTTCACAGCACACAATTCTTGCAGTCATTCTGAGAAATTGTGGCGTTAACTAAATCCAATTAAACATTTAGCTTCAAAACCAGGCTCCAACGTCTCTGTACAGCTGATTAATAATAGTTCTTGGTATCCAACATACTGTTTATAAAATTCTAAGCCCCAGTTCTTCTCTTTCTTCCTTCCATTTGCTCAACTTTTCCTCTGCCATTGTTGGTTAGCGCTTTTCTCTGAGGATAAAGAGACAACTTAACTCAATCCAATAGTTATTCCTCCTGAGAGAAACGGAGAGAGGGAGGTGGTGCACACCTTTAACCCTAGCACTCAGGGGGCAGAGGCAGGCCTGTTCTACAAAGTGAGTTCTAGGACATCAAATGTTACACAGAGAAACCCTGTCCTAAAACACAGCACACACACACACACACACACACACACACACACACACAATGAACAAGAACAAAAAAAAGAAAAGAAAGTCACTGAGGAGTAGCTTTAAGCTGTTAGCTAAAAGGTTATTGAGACTCACTCTACCCAACTCACTGTCTATAAGAACATGGCCAGATGAGTAAGGCAGATTCCATGTCTACAGAACAAAGATAAAGAATTCTTGATTGAAAAAATGCAAAATAGTGAATTCTACCCAAAGGTTGTAATGTATGAAATATGCAAATATAATGAGTACACACACACACACACACACACACACACACACACACACACCTGTGGAACATGGTCTGTGGAAGAAACTCTCAATAAAGAACAGAAGTCTGGATTATAAGCCTGGTTCTGCTACTAGCTGGACAATCTTTAGGAAAACGAGAGCACAGGTTAAAGGTAACCTAGGCTCTTGGGTTTTCTGCACTATGGAAGCTATACAGATATGTGGGATGATTGGAATGGTGTGTGGTTTACACACACACATGCACACACACACTACTATTTTGGGTTGTAAGGAATTTTAAAGGTTACTTTAGATATTGTGAAAGAGTTTAACCAGATAACCAAATTTTACTAATATATGCATCCTACCAAGCATTTTAGGCTAAGGAATAGCATATAGAGATTCCCACACATTTTTGAAGACAATAACAGAGTTCTTTTTTAATAAAATCAAAGAAGTAAATTAAGCACTAGTTATGGATAGTAAGGATATATATACATTCAGAAGCCTTTCTACAGATTCTAACTTACAGGCCAGTGTTTAGTCTGGCTTTTGTTAATCTTATGTAGAAATATAAGGAGACATGCTGTCTCAGTAGCCTACGTACAGTGCACAAAAGCAACTTAAAAAGGGAAAAGAAGATGCGGACAGAGTAAGCAGCAAATGCACACACAAAGCATTTTGTGCCAAGCACCCCTAGTATAATTACGATTTTGACAGAGAAAAAGTAAATTCACATAGTAGGAAAACAAACGTCTTAGGCATTTGGAGCCTGGAGAACTTGGCCAAACTATTGTTCAGCGTGCAGTTTGTGTCTTCACACTCAGATGTTGTTGAAACAGCAGACTTAAAAGAAATAATGTCAATGAATCCTACCAAGCACTATACATGACCTCTGGGGTAATTAGCAATCATTCAAAAGCAACAAGACTAAAATGTTCTATTCTTTATTACTGTCAGCTCTTATCTTGATCAGCATTTTAATAAAGATGGTTCGTTTCTAAGACAGTTTCATGAATCAGTCATAATTACATTCTGACATGCAGTGAATAGTAAAGCAAAACTAAATATCACTTCATCAACCTTTCTAACCTTTATGCAAGTATTAACTGTAAATAATTTTTACACAGTCCTACAACAGGGGATCTGCATATTTCTTAGCTTTGTACATACTTTACCCCAAATGAATTTCCTGTGACCTATACCTGAAAAACACAATCAGCCATAATTATCCAGTTTTGTGAGATGTTCAGGTGCTGCCTTTCAGAGTTCACATCAACTTGAAGCATAAAAGGCTACTTTATTCTGCAAATGGCACAATATGCAAAGTGGGTTAAGTAGCCAAAAGCATCTCAGAGCACCGTGGCTTGAAAGAAGTCTACTCGGAATCATGACGTCATAAGAAAGCTATCCTTAAGCAGTGACACTAACAGACATTGGTTCGTGGATGACACAGGAGGATGGCTGCGACTGAATCACACCTGAGATGTGCTGAAAGGACACTGGGGAAATGCAGTGCAGTGCTTAGGATCTGAGGAAAAAAATTTTTTTTCACAAGATACCAAGTCGCTGATGGGAGCTGTTGGATATGTGTCAGAAACAGGAGACTTAGCAAGGGGCATTGCTCTGAGCCTGAGCAATCTGTCTACACGCCTCAGCTTTCCTACCACATTTGCAAAACAAATAGGTTAATTCTGAGATTTCAGGTGACTAATTTACTTTTTCTGGGAATCAATTTGAAAATATTTTGGGCCATCCAAGGGAACATAAATCAACTAGCAAAATAAATGAACCCTGGATTTTAGGTGAGTTGGTTGTTTCTGAGCACTCAAATCTTTCAAAATAAATGCAAGGCTTTTTCCAAAAGAAGTTCTTCCTTCCCAGGAGTAAAATGATAGTACACAGACCATTGTGCACACACAGCCAGGCTCTCAGGATGTACATTTGGCTCAAAAATAAAATGAGGCATACAATAAATATAATGAGTGATATTTTAACCAAACTGATCTCATTTAAAAACTTAAATCTTGTAACTAACAACATTCTTTCATTTTACTTAGTGCCATTTCCATTTTAAGATAAGTTCTTTGCAAAAAGCAATTATTCCCTGTATGATTTCTTACCATCTTTCTTATAAAACAATCTTACTAGAATGTACCGACTTGAAGACAGAAAGATTCAGCAAACCAGGAGGGATTGGAAGCACAGAAATGTGCTGTCTTCTGTGTGATACATTTTGTTTTAATTTTTCTAGTTGGCTCTCCTCCTACTCATCCTTTCTAGAGGTGCAAGCTTAGGAGTGGGGAGAAGTTTTGGTTTAAAAAAAAAAAAAAACTGATTTCCCAGGGGGAAAAAAAAAACTAAGTGTGATTAAGATTTAAACAAAGCTAAAGATGGCTCCCCCAGAGGCCTGATGAGGTCCGCTACCTCATTAAGGACAACTGAAAACTTGTGATGCATTTTTGTTTCAAGAGACTCCAAAAGTCCTTGGTATAAAGCAGACCGGGGTGCGGGGTCCATTCAGTCTTTCTGTACCACAACCATTATGTCAAAAGTATAAAACACTGCCTGTACGCAACCAGGACACAATGACTCTTCCCACATCAAAGGCTTTGCACCACGAGGAGCTTTTTTTTCCTTCAAAATTTATTCAAGCTAAGGGCAGAGAGACAACGATTCATACTCGCTAATTATGCCTAATTATCTATTCCCTTTTCTGACCAGCTCTGGCCAGGGCTAAATGCTATCTGGATTTCTCACAGCCTCCCTCTGCCCTGTCCATCCCGCCCCACAGTGGAGGCTTTGAAGAAAACAGTTGTGGCTTTTCAGAGTTCCCTCAATGTAGAGTTCAAGCAAATTAAATAATGATTCTGTTAGCTTTGACACGGTTGTGCGTTAAATATGAGGACCTCTTGGTTAATTTGGCAGATTCCTCACAACTCTTCATGGGTAGATCATAGTAACACCGGCCTTTATAGGAGCACCTCCTCATGTTTGCTTTTCATGATCCAAATGAAATGTTTATTGGATTAAAGTTCTTCACTGCGGCCCTCCAAGGTGGCCTGTGACAAAGAGCTTAAAAGTTCTTTTAATTGGCTTGAGTTTTAAGGGAAGGGAAAGGGAGAATTCTATTTCACATTATATCACTAGCAGAGAAAATTGCCATATGTGATTAAACTAATTTATCTCATGATTCAAAGAAGCCACTAACTCATATTTAAGACACACTTCCTTTAAACAATTTTTGTTGCCACAGAACTGATGCCTTGTAATTAAATTGAAAATAACTATTTATTCAAGGACAAAAATTCAAGTCTTGGACTATCTGTTTTCATGTGAGCCACAGCTGCTTATTCTCCAGTTAAAAATAAGTCTAAAACTAATATATTTTACAGAAAAAAAACTTTATTTCCATTTTATAGGACAGGAAAAATACTTTTAAAACCATATGCCCCAAATTGTTTTCCTATAGACTGTCTAACACAAAGTATCCGTCCGGGGATACAGATGGATAAGAATTACATCTTAAAATTATTTCTCAAAACTTAAAAAATTTTAATCCTATTTATACGCTTCAAAAACACAATTATCAATGAAGCTTAATTCCTCTATTAATGTATTTTTCAGTAATTTTAATTAGATTTTTCTCTCAAGCTTGAAATAAATTCATAGGTGGCAACACCTTGGGTAGATATCCTTAATTTACTTGGGTCTAAGAGACACTTATCACAGAAATGCATATTAAATGATCATGGGGGGGTCTTATAAGGCATCAAATACCCTACAGGACTCAAGTGAACTCTAATAGCTTGTGGGAGGCCAGGGTTTCTTGTATTCATGTGTCTGGTCTGCTAGCTCTGTTCTGGTTTTTTCAGGTTCAAGTACTGAAGAGGCAACTCCTAAGTAAAGACCCCATCATGGCTAAGGAAAGGCAGCATCACTCTATAAGGCTGATTAGCTTGGCAGAAGTCAGCTAGGTAAACACTACCCACGAGGCTAATTCTGATTATTTCCACGGTGAACTCCTGGGACAAAAGTCATCAGGAACACCAGCGAATAAGTCTCAGCAGGTGTGAAAACCACAGCAGCACAGCATGCCAGACCCATTTAGTTAGCAACTCTAATGCCAGTACTGGACAAAAGAGAAATGTCATGTTGGTTTGCCTGAGGTCATAACAGTTTTTCTACAGTTTGCACATCGGAAAAACATTCTCAAAGTATTCCTTAACAGGCTAAGGGTCCTTCGGAAAAGATTCTCAGGAAGTAAAATAATAGAGAACAGTATACACACAGCTTTAACGGTTTTGATCAAGAAAACATAACAGTCCAGGAATATTACCAAGGAGATGTGTAGTCATTCCTGAATATTAAATAGTGCCAACTTAGGAACAACAAAGCTGTTACTCTCTTTGATTACTAAGAGCCCATACATTGCATACTTAAAATCAACTCATACTAAATCAAATCATAATAAAAATACTTCCAAATGAGCAATGTTTGGTCAGAAATGGAAAACTCCTAAGAGTTGATGCTGGGCCTGACTGTTCTCTAACTTCCTTTTCTAAATGGCATTAAGGGAAGAGACACTTAGACTACAGCCTGCTTTGCAGTCCCCTGCTTCAGCTGTGGTGCTAGCAGTCAGTCACCCAGATTTTAGCTTTAAGGGGAAATAGAGGACTTCCAGAACCAGAGAGCTTGTTGTCATTGTGCAATGACAGTCAGACTCTGAGTTACCAGTGGCGTCACATCTGTGTGAGGAACAAGGCAGAGACTAATACCCAGGACACTTCCCATGGGGATGTTATTCTAGAGGTAAGAAAGTGAGATTCATACTGAATTTTTAAACTTTAAAATCTACAAACAGCATTTCTTTCATTATGGAGGAAAAAGATGAAAAGGAACAGTCTGAGTGGTAAATGGTAGAGTGAACAGGATTTCTACCCAAATAGAAAAGGCAGCCCTAACGTCACCTGTTCCCGGAACCCGATCAGACGGGAAGAGAAGTAACTGCCAGCCAATGCAACCCTCACGGCTAACATTAGCCCAAATGGAAGTAGCCTAAAAACCAAAACACTATTCTGACAGCATCCGTTGGTGCTCTATTCCTTTAATCACAACCATCTTAAATACTGATAACACAGACTGAGTTGAATTAAGGCCATTCAGTCAATATACACTCAAGGCCTGCTGCTGTTTAACTCTGTGTAGAATCACTGGGCAGCATGACTCGGACTCAGGCTGACAAGAGGAATGCTGCGAGCCTGGGGCCAGCCTGAGCTACACAGTGAGATCTGAGCCAGCCTGGCATACAGACCGAGTGAGACTGCTTCTACATAATTAACAACCAAGTGGAAAGGTTCAGAGAGGTTCAGACAGAAGGTATTTGACCAATATTTGGCCAGGGCCTGGGTTTAGTCTCTGAGACTGCAAATACATAATATGCATGCCTGTTTGCATGTATGTGTGAAAATGACATTTTCACCTGATTTTAACAAAGCCAATAACCTCAATCTACTAGATTAGCTGGGACTGACCATGACTCCCCTGGGGTAGTCTTGGAATTTGGCCTACCGAGCTCCCTCCTTTTACCAAGCATGTCTCCATGTTTTGAAGTAACATTTTCTGTGAGAGCTACTACTGAGTCTACCCTAGCACGGGGTTCCTGTCACGCAAACAAGCTTCATCAGTGAGGGTCCACACACCCTCTGGGAAAGGGCAGAAAGAACATACTTAGGCTTTCAAGACCATTAGTCTCTGCTACGGGGACTCACCCTGCTGCTGCAGTGTGAAAAGAGCTATTGATAACATACCAAAAACAAAAACAAACAAAGCTTTTCAATAAAGCTTTATTCGCAATGGGAGGTAGCAGGCCAGGCTTGGCGACTGCCCAGGTACGCTGACCTTGATAACAGATTATCCTGTTCCCGTAAACTACCGCAGTGCAGAGGCTGAGACAGACACATTGTAAAGAATGATCTTGTGCAGATACCAGTAAAAGCGTTAACAACTTTATTGGTACGCATAGGTTAGAAAACTTCCCCAACATATAAAAACCACATGATCAAATACCACATTGCATCATCTGGCCAGTGGGGAGTTTCGAATAACAGACTTTTTGATGGTTGCCGTATTAACCATCTTTTTATAAGAGAAAGAAATGCCGACCAGGGTCTTTTTTATTTGCCTGCACCAAATAGATCCTGCTTTCATTTGGAGGCAGGGAGGGGGAAATCTAAGTTTTATACAAACGTGCAAAGCCTCCAGTAAGTGGAAGAATAGTAATGATTAGTTCATAAAATATTAATGAACTTAATTGCTAATCACTTTAGATATACAGTCTTCACGCTTTCATCCTTCTACATACCCTTCCTCCAGGATCATGCCTTTCATTTCCTAGTAACTTTTGACTCTTTCAGTCTCCGGGTAAGCGCCACGTGCCCCTTGGGAGTATCCTGACCTCCGTCACTTTCTCTGTGGAAGCTGCCCCTCTCTGCCTTGTTCCCTAGCATTCCGTACTTAATTCAATTACAGAAGTGCTCACATGACATGATAAAAATGTTACTGCCTGAAATGTTTAATCAGATCCAATTCAACCACCACCAATTATTTTACTGTGATATCTCTATTTATAAGTTATTCATTTTGACTGGTGGTATGAAATCTTAAAAGTAATTCGCTCAGGAAATTTTATAAAGACTATAATTCCTACATTATCATGTGTCCAAAAATACATATCTGTGGGCTTTTTTTTATTTAAGTCCTTCTGAAATGTAACTGGGATTAGTTGGTTGATTGATTGATTGATTGATACACTGGTCCATTTATTTGGGGCAGGGTCTCACATTGTAGTCGAGGCTAGCCTCAACCTCCTGAGTGCCAGGATTACTGGGGATAGCACCACACTTGGCATGTCTGGGGGTTAAATGTGCACAATGGCCTAACTGTCCAAAGACCATATATTCTTTTCGTTGCTCCATCTTGTGTGGATGGGTGTTTTGCTTGAATGTATGTGTGCAGCGCCCCTGGAAGGCAGAAGACAGCATTGGATGCTGTGAAACTGGAGTTCTGGGCAGTTGTTGGCTGCCATTTGGCTAAGCACAGAGGCCCCGAGTACGGCACAGCAAGCAGGGAAAGGGGGAAAGCAATCTCAGAGCTCATGTCTTCAACTGCAAGGACGATGGGGACAGATTATATTGGGAATGGTAATTGGCTCTGGGACCTCAACGTCCACCCCTAGTGACAAATGTCCTCCAGCAAGGTCACACTTCCTTCACTTATCCTAACAGCTCACCAACTGGGGACCAAGTCTTTAAATACCTGATTCTATGTGGGGTGTCCTCACTTAAACCACCTCATTCTGCTCTCTGGCCCCCATGGGCTTGCGGCCACATTACAATAACAGCACACATACGTCTAAATCCATGTGTCCTCAGACTCTTTCAGTCTCAGTGTCGTTTAAAAGACACAAATCTTTTCTGAGACACGATGCTGTCTATTAACTGTAACCCCCAGTAAAAATGAAAAATTAAAATTTCATACTTTCAACGTGGAATGGCACAAAATACACATACTCCATTGCTGGAACCAAATTCTATATCAGTTACTTTTTCATTGCTGCAGTAAAGGGCCACGACCAAGGCAGCTCACAGAAGAAGTTTACTTGGGCTGACGTTTCCTGGGGGCTAGATAACCTGGCAGGAACAGCATGGTAGAAGGCTGGAAAAGGATGCTGAGGGCTCAGATCTCAAACCACAAGTACGAAACAGAGAGAGTGCACTGGGAACGGCACTGGGAACGACACTAGGCTTTGAGGTTTCAGAGGTACATCCGACAAGGCCACGCCCAAGCCTCCCCAAACAGTGCTACCAACTCAGAACCGAGTACTCAAATACCAGAGACTATGTGCATCACATTCAAACTACCATTGACATAAAAGAGAATTATTGCTAAGGATACATGACTTACAAAGAAGCCACACAAAACTGGGAAGTGTGTTAGCACTCTGAGTAGCCAGAGTAAACAAATATTCTCCGAACACCAGTGGATTCACTAGAGAGCCTAGCCTAGCGTCTAGATGAGCCGCTCATAGAGGTGCTGAAATAGACCTGGAAACATAGATCCTTACATTACTTAAACGACCCTCAAAGGTGGCCGTGGCGATGCATGTCTTTAATTCCAGCGCTCAGGAGGCAGAGGCAGGCAGATCTCTGAGTTCAAGGCCAGCCTGGTCTACAGAGTGAAGTTCCAGGGGAGCCAGGACCACATAGAGAAACCATCTCAAAAAACAACCTTCAACAGACTCAAGCTTAACTGCAAGGCTTTTAGCCACAAGTTAGAAAACAAAAGCCAAAACAATTCTTAGCCCATTTAAAGGAAATAACAGACTCAATGCCATGAGCACTGTATCTTAGCATCTGATCTAAATTACCAGACATAGGGGAATAAACCGACAACCAGGAATAACAGACAGTAGAACCCACATATGAAGACATTTAATAAGATGACTTCCTCTTTGGGGATGTGGAGTTATATAATTTCGAACCCTGGAAATTACTTATAAAGCAAATATGAAGGCTCTGAAGGCGTCAATATGGAAGACAGCCCCAATACATAATGAGCAGAAAGGTTGACGCTTCTCCTGAGCAACCCGCATATCATCTTCTGCACTGTGAAAGCCAGCCAGCAGGAGAAGCTTCTATCCCAGTGCCAGCTGAGTTTACGATTTGGACTGTGTGTGTCTGATTGATTCTGAGGGATGAGGGAGAACATGTGTGTGCAGGCATCCATCCGTGGCACGTCAGGAGACAACTTTCAGGAGTCCGTTCTCTTCATCCATCATGTGGGTTCCAAGGATTTGACTCAGGTTGATGACTTTACTCACTGAGCTATCTAGCTGGTCCTCACTATATCTTTTAAATGTGTGTGTGTGTGTGTGTGTGTGTGTGTGTGTGTGTGTGTGTGTGTGTGTGTGTGTACACGTTGGCAGCAGTGCCCCTAACATCATCATCTGCTTAGCCTCTGACCAAAGACATCCATGGAACTGTGACCATGGTCCACATCATCACTGCAGCCCAGAAGACTGCAGGTTCCTACCCCGGGGAACTATGGCACAACTGCCAAGGGTGGGCCAGAAAACTCATCCCTGGACCTACTGATACCGCCACAGCTGTGGGCAAGCCCAGCTGAGCTGAGCAGCAAGCCCAATGGCATGGCTTTCTCTGTACCCTACCACATCATGGATGTGACCTGCATGTGGAGAGAGGGCTCAGATGTGATGACATCAAGAAAGTGATAAAAGAGACACTGAAGCTCCCTGAAGGGTATAGTTTTCCGTTTCAGTGTAAGACTGACCCCATTCATCAGCCTTTGGTCCTGAGGCTGCATTGCTCCCAACAACTCTTCGTGTCCTGGTATGACATGAACAATGTCCCGACTACATAAACAATACAGACAACTCTACAGTCCACATGACTCCACGGAGTCACGTCTTCTGGATCTTGTGCCCTTGGAGCGCATGCCGAAAGAAAAGGCCTTAGCTACCTATACATTTCCACCTAACTCTATCCCTCAGTACACCGATTAGCTCCCAGAACTGACACAATTTCCATGCTGGATCCCCCAGCGAAGAGGAAGGGCTGAAGGTCCTACCACATCAAGTGTCTACAGTACTTTAGACTTTAGGTAACATAGATGCCTTGAGCATCTGGGCGCTTCATCATCAGTATCCATTTGTGGATACTCTGTTCTCAGTAAACATAGTATCCACTCCTCCCGGGGCTGGGATAGCTCTGCAGTTTGGAGCTCTTGTTCTTAAAGAGAATCTGATTACTATTCCCAGCACCCAAATGGCAACTGACAACCATCTATAATTCCAGTTCCAGGATATTCATGATACACGAACATTCATGTACGCAAGATACTCATAGATATAAAATAAAATAAATAACTATCCATTCTTCCTTCTGCCCAACACCTGGTACCCTCCGGTCTCTTTTTGTTCTCTATATGCCTGTCTCTTTAGGTAACTCACATAAACAAATCACAATATTTGTCCTTTCAAACATGTATCCTTTTTTGGTCCTGGTTTGTTTCACTCCACATAGTGTTTTCAAGATTTATTCATGTTACAACTATGTGTCAGAGTTTCAATCCTTTTTATGGCAGAATACTAATCTAATATGTATGTGTACTGTTCCAATATATGTATACTATTCTAACATACATGTGTACAATTCCAATATATATGCATACTATTTCATTATATATAGCCTGTATTTTATTTATATACATCTATAGCATATTTATTGATAAACCTATAGACTTTAAGTACACAATTCTCCACCATTCATATTACCTAATGAAAATGTTATTATTTATTAAGAGCTTACATAAGTACTTGTTATTTTTCAATACATCAAGCAATAAACTATAAGCTTCTGTAGTAAATTATAAATTCTGTTTACTAGAGAGAAACATAAAAAGTGTATTTATAATATTCTTTTCTCTCAATCAATTCTAATTTTCTCTTTGCTGAATTAAGACTGTTATTTTAATATCTTTATTTAGAGAGAGCATGTTTATTAAGTGTGTGTGTGTGTGTGTGTGTGTGTGTGCACACGCGTGCGCACGCGCACATGTGTGGAGGTTAGGGAGTCATTTCTGAGAGTCAGTTCTCTCCTCCCACCGGTGCCTCTATCCCTTTAGCCACATCATCAGCACAGCTATGGTTTCTGCTGTACATTTCTCTCTGCTAAAGGAGTCTTCACACATACAAACTGCCCAACTTTACTTTCTGTTGCTTTGATAAAACACTGTTCAAAATCATCTTCGGGAAGAAAAGGGTTTATTTCACTATCATGGAGGAAAGCCAAGGTCCTCAAGGCATGAGCCAGAGACAGAAACTGAAGCAGAGACCAAGGTACGCTGCTTACTGGCTTGCTTTCCAGCCTAGCTTTCTTATACAGTCTAGGAATGGTGCCGCCCACAGTAGGCTAGGCCTCGTCTATCAATTACGACAGTGCCCCACAGGCGTGTCCCCCAACCCATCCAATGGAACTATGCTCCACTTGAGCTTCCCTCATGCCAGTGACTCTTGTCTGTCCGGTTGACCAAACACGAAACAACACAAAGATGGACAAGCTCCACCTAAGCCAGCTCTTGTCATGCAACTGTGTTCTGTTATATATGAGAAATCTCTGCAATGAACTGGACATTTTAGATATTTTCTAATGCATGCTTTACATTGATTCTTGGACATGTCAGTTCATGGTCAATTTGAAATTATGGGATATTCATCTCGGGTGTTCTTCTCTCTTCAGAAAAAATCAAGAGTAGAAAAAAGAAAGGAAAGAAAATTTGATTGGGTTGATTTAGTCGTCTATCATTGGTATTGTATATTAAATTATGATAAATTACTAGCCAAAGAGGAACAAAAGGTTTAAGTTCCCCCCAGAAACATATATAGGCAAAGTTCTGCGAGCCTTCTTTTTTATAGCTCATGTATTAGCGCTGTATGAAGATACTATTTTGGGCACCGATTTTTCTTCATTTCTTGTTTGTATCGTGGTCTCTCTGTAGAGATCTTACTTTGGAACCTAGCAGAAACACTGTAAATCCACCTCTCCCCATGTGCGAAGCATGAATATCAAAGGGAGACATTTCTGACAGTATGGACCTTCTGAAAGCACTTTCCCTACTTCTATAAATATCTCAGAGAAATTAAGTTCCCCGGGAACCTAAAATTGGTCAGGGAAACAGATGTTTGAATTCTTCTGAGTTAGTACAGACACCAGCAATAATCCAGTGTTATGTCAAAGAACTTGTCTGACTGTGTGTTTAGAGTATCTGAAGCTATTTCAACTCTTCCTTCTTAGCACGAAAATTTAAAGTTTAGTTTTGCTAAATAAAACTTTATTCTTTTTTGAATATATTGATATGCATCAAGAACATTTGCATACCTAAAATTAGATAAATTACATTTGGCACATAATTGTGCGTCATTTGGGACCTATATACTTTCCTTCCTGCTTTAAGTATTTGTGTACAATCTGCATTCTCAACAAGATTATAAAGACCTGAAGATAAAAACCACCTATTTCATAATTCTATTACATACTATGACTAGTGTGGCAGTTTGCACAGAGTAGGTTTTCAAGAAATATTGGTAGGCTATGGAATTAGTAAATAATCATGCAAAAATTACTTAAAATTAACAGTAAAAAGAGGAGGCTATTTTATTCTTAATGATATTGTAATGAAGACTATTTTAAACTCTATGCAGCAATGATACACACAAATATTTAAACTATTTATGTGCCTCAACTTGACATAATTTCATGATAACTTGATAGCAATCACATTTAAATATATTAGAATATTTTTGTAATAATGGTGTTCTAGAATAGCAACTTTAATAGCTAGGAAAACATGTTAATAATGGCCATTAGCCCGAAGGAAACAAAGAACACCAAACACTTTTTTTCAGAAATAAATGTATAAGTTTAAACATTCTGCTATCATATTTGTGAGCAAACCTTAAATTAACATTTATAAAATGTAAGCTATCGAATGTTTCAGCCAAGGGACAATTTGGACCATATTTTGTAATTTTTTTCCCATGGGGCAATACTATTTAAAAAGATATCTGCTCTTGTCTCTGACTACTACTGTCTGAACTGGAAAGTGAATTTTGCTTGATACAAAAGTCTTCAGAGATCAGTGAGGGGTCACTGGCTGTGTCAGTCAGTGGATGATCAATGATTTCCCCTTACCTTCAGGACAGCTATGAATGGCACAAAGTTAGCCCTCTGGAGTCCGTTCTTGTAGAGATCTGAAACACACAAATGCACAAGCCTTTTACCCGGTGTCAGTCACAGAGCATCTCCAGCCTGGCTAAGGAACCTCTCTACTGACTGAGGGAGTGGAAGAAAACATCACCAGGATTAGCTCTATTCATAAAGTGCCAAGACTCACTAAGTTTTTCTTTTTTTTAAGGAAGAAAAAGTTGGCAGCTATGGGAAATGGCCAGCAGGAGGAGGACGCCTTCAGAGTCCCAAGTCCCTCATCCAGAGACATGTAGAGAGGCAGGTGGCACACGCCTTCAGTGCCAGGTTAACCTGGTTCTACACAGAGAAGACATGCCTCAAAAGACCAAATAAAAAAAGAAAAGAAAAGAAAAAAAGAAAGAAAAGAAAAGAGGAAGAGGAGGAAGAGGAAGAAGACAAGACACATCTAAAAGCACTTGGCCCTTGACCATAGAGGATTCCATCAGGAAAGGCTGCATCGTTGTTTTTTGTCCTATAAGTTCTTGGTGATTAGCTAAAAGACATGTAAAATTAACTATTAAAAAAAAAAAACCCACACCAAAAAAAAGAAAAAACCCACATCATTAGACAAAAACTACTCCTGGATTTGTACCAAGGTGGCATATTTGATCAAACGGTAAAGAAAGGCCAGTGTAAATGAATTGTCTAAAAGACCAAATGCTCTTCTCAATAACCCAAGTCACCGGTAATTATATCATAGGCAATATTTTCTCACTTAGATACTTTGCAACATATACATGTGTCACCGTGAGTGTATGCTTACACAAATACAGATAAATACACTTATTTTCAAAAGCAAACAAAAAGAAAATGGCAGCACACTTTAAGGATTTTAAGGATTTTTATATATTTTTTAATAGAACAAGACTTTTGCCAAACAGCGTGACACACATTTGTAACTGTGGTCCTGAGGATGGCACACATGTGTAACTGTGGTCCTGAGTTTGGCACACATGTGTAACTGTGGTCCTGAGGTTGACACACATGTGTAACTGTGGTCCTGAGGATGACACACATGTGTAACTGTGGTCCTGAGGATGACACACATGTGTAACTGTGGTCCTGAGGTTGGCACACATGTGTAACTGTGGTCCTGAGGATGACACACATGTGTAACTGTGGTCCTGAGGATGGCACACATGTGTAACTAACTGTGGTCCTGAGGATGGCACACATGTGTAACTGTGGTCCTGAGGATGGCACACATGTGTAACTGTGGTCCTGAGGATGGCACACATGTGTAACCCCAGTACTAAGGAGACAAATGCTCAGAGGATTCCAGTTAAGGCGAGCCTAAGCTATAAAGAATTGCTTTGTCTTAAAAATCAGAACTGGAGCTCACAGACACTTGTAACACGAGCTCCAGGGCAAACCACAACATATGCTGGCCTCCTTGGTACATAAATGCATGTGCACATACTCACACCCGTGTATGTAAATAAACAATAGAATAAGTCTTTCACAAAGAAAGAGGGAGCTGTGGAAATGGTTCACAGAGGACCAGAGTTCTGCTCCCAGCACCACTGTCAGGCAGCTCACAACTGTAACATCAGGCCCACCTACAGGCACCCTCATGCACACACTTATACACACATGCAGAGACACATACATGCCCATAAATTAAAACAATATAAAAACCTAAAAATGTTTTTAAGAGACTTTAAAATCTTATTGTATCAACAACCATTCTATTAAGCTGTTGGATTTTTATAAACGGTAAAAATGGAAAAAGTAAAAAAAAAAAAAAAAAAAAAAACAATTTCCTCCATAGTGAAAAACATAAATTAGATTACACTGCATGTCAGGGTTTTCAAAGTATAGCATTATAGAATCTTTTCTATATTTCCTTGTTTAAAGAAGAAATGGTAACTGTGATAGATTTCAACTACCATATCTTTATGAAAATGAAATGGTCATTAGAAAACATTTATTCTTCTTAGAACTACTAATCATGGAATTATCACAGTGAAGGGGGGTTTGCACATGCTCTGTGCTGATTGAGGAGAGGCTTGCTTTCACTTCACCTAACATTTTGATTTAGGAACATCACAAAAGGTAAGATAATGCTGACCATGTTGTGAGGATGTCAACGTTCAACATGATTTTTTTTTTCTAATCTATACTTCTGTTGAATAACGTGGATAAGATGCAGGAAATGGGTTTAAAGCTAAGTCATTTCCACAGGTTTTACCAACTGCAAAAGCTGCTGGAGAAGGTGCACAAAAATACAATGGGGGCTGGGGGTGTCCATGGAAAGTGTGTTTAGAGCATGCATGAGGCCTAGGTTCAGTTTCCAGACCTCCACTCACAAAAAAAAAAAAAAAAAAAAAAAACCATAACAGATGGACTGACAGGAAGGACGAAAAAGTAAAAATACGAATTTTTAAAACTCAGCCCATATTCTAGCAGCTTTATTCATAAACGGAGAAGCAAAACAAACAACTTCTAAGCTTTCTTTGTAACACCCCAACCTGAAAGCAATCTGAATGTGCAGCGTGGATGGATAGAAAACAAATCATTTGTGTCAGCACAGTGAAATACTTACTATTCTGCAATAAAAAAAGATAAGCTACGTGTACAACAGGCAAATCTCAAAAGGAACCAGACCCCAAGCAATATATACTGAGTAGCTCTCTTGACATAGGACTGCAGCGAGGGCAAGCCCATCTACAGTGACAAAAGCAACTTTGCCCTCACCTGGGGAAGGAGGACAGGGCGGGAGTGAGTGATAACAAAAGGACGCAGGAACGTGTGGCAAGAAACAGAAACACCTGCAACACAGTTGTGCTGATAGTTTCAATGATGGATTTAACTTCGATTTTTTTTTTTTAGAAATGTATGAATACTATATTTACACGACCCCAACCCCATGTACCAATAGGTTTTAAAACACACCATTTCTGTGGCCCTCCCTGCACCCAGGGGTCATCAGCCAAAATCAGTCCATGAGGACAAAGGAAGCTCTGTGAGTATGCAAGGTGATGACCTCATACCAGGACTGGGGTCAGAACATCCAGGATGGGCTGAAGGCTTAAGGTACCAAAATGCCTCATTAGCATGGGGAAGCATCCCAGGAATCTCGGGTGCTGTTATCAGGAGAAAGGAAGGTGAACCTGTAATCTCCATCTAGGCTAGTGACATTCAGCAGTAGATGTATGTAGGGATTTTATAGCTTCCCAGACAAGGTCAGAGAAGGGGAAGGAAGCCCTGCCATATCCGACAATGGTACACCTTAACCTTAATTAGCCGGTCAACATTTTTCTATTATTAATATCTAATATCATAGATATTCACTAGGAATATCTATGCGCACAAGAGACTGGCACGAAGCCAAGGTGTTATCTTACGGAACTTTTGTTTTTGCTTTTGTTTTGAAACAGGGTCTATCTATGCAGCCCTGACTGACTGTCCTGGGATTCACCGTGCAAACCAAGTTGGCTCACAGAGATCTGTCTGCCTCTGCCTGAGTAGTCCTGGGATTAAAGCGTGCACCACACATCTGTTTCATCTTTATTTTTTGATGATATAGGGGCTCCCTTGTGCAGCTGACACATGTGCACTGGGATGCTGGGACCCAGGAGAGCAGTAAAGGCTCACTTCCTCTCCACTGAAAGACTTCCACTCATCAGCAAAGTGACAGAAAAGTACACTAGCCTTTAAATCTTACAGATTTAGTGCTCCAAGGGTTACGTTTTTAAACTGTGCCTGTACAAAAACATGTGATTCAAAACCTATGAGAGGCATTGTCTAAACAGAATCCCAAGCAGAAATCAGTTGACTTGAAGATCTTCAGGCTTTTATGGGACACAAAATGGAAGAAGGGCTATCGTCATCAAATTGAAGAGTTTCTCTGCAATTCAAATATTTCGCTAATTGCAATACAATAGATCCATCTCCTGAAATGTTATTTGGCTACAAAATTTTTCATATTTAGTTTTAAGTTTCTTATAAGGTTAGGCTAACTCCACGACAGGCTTCAAACTAGCAGTTCAGGAGTCTAGGCCTAAATCTCTGTTTACATGAACTGGGCAATTCCAGGCAAGTACAGGCCTCAGAAGCTTCCCGATCACCTGACCTAAGGCAAGGACAATGGGTCAGCAGCAGTTTCCAGACTTCCTCAACAACAGTTTCCAGACCTCCCCAGCAGTGTCCAGTCCCCAAGGCCCCAGCTCTGGTTCTGGCTTGTCCCTAGAAATAGAGCCAAAATTAAGATAGAGGTCACCTACACCTCCCCGGAATTCTCGATGTGCTTTAATCTAGCCTGCCAGCTCACTCTGGGGTCTCTCCATCTTTGTAGATGATAGGCCCCAGCAAAGTAAAGCACATTTGCATTTACATACTATTTGAGTCTAGGATGTCATTCTTCAGCAAACCATGGACCCTTACACTGAGCTATAAAGGTTTCTGTTACATTTATGCCAACAGTTGCTGTTGTTTATTAAATATCAGTTAACACTCACCTGTTCTTGCCTCTGGTTTGATTGTTTTGGTTTTTTAATGATTCTGAATAAGCTAAATGTACACTTGGCTGTGTAAGACAGTGGAGTGGGATTCTGGGACCTCGTTTGTAGAGAATAGATTGAGGGCTTCCAAACTCTCCAGAGTGAAGAATGGGGAAGATACTTAAGAGGTAAAACATATGCAAAGAGGACGTTTAAAGTCATGACAAGCACATTCATACAGTGGAGATGGTGCGGGTACAGTGGAGATGGTGCGGGTACAGTGGAGATGGTGCGGGTACAGTGGAGATGGTGCGGGTACAGTGGAGATGGTGCGGGTACAGTGGAGATGGTGCGGGTACAGTGGAGATGTGGGGGTACAGTGGAGATGGTGCGGGTACAGTGGAGATGGTGCGGGTACAGTGGAGATGGTGCGGGTACAGTGGAGATGGTGCGGGTACAGTGGAGATGGTGCGGGTACAGTGGAGATGGTGCGGGTACAGTGGAGATGGTGCGGGTACAGTGGAGATGGTGCGGGTACAGTGGAGATGGTGCGGGTACAGTGGAGATGGTGCGGGTACAGTGGAGATGGTGCGGGTACAGTGGAGATGGTGCGGGTACAGTGGAGATGGTGCGGGTACAGTGGAGATGGTGCGGGTACAGTGGAGATGGTGCGGGTACAGTGGAGATGGTGCGGGTACAGTGGAGATGGTGCGGGTACAGTGAAGATGGTGCGGGTACAGTGGAGATGGTGCGGGTAGCAGGTCCAGTCTTTAAAATTCAACTTTCAGTACCAAGAGGAAGAATGATGCCTATTAGTACATTCACAAGCCAGTTTAGAGTTTGAAAGGCATCTAAAAGAGGTAATTCAAATGAATTTTTCTATAAAATAGGAATAAAATATTTTCTGACAGAAAACATTTACATAGCTCTATGGGGCAATATGATTTTTCCTTCTAAGATAATATTATTTTATCATAGAGAGCACATTTAGACCATTTAAGCAGTAACAGAAATTTAGCTTTTCTCTTTCATTATTTAGAAGATATTTTATTAGTTTCTCTAATCCATCCACGTAGGTAAGACCTAACATATTGAATACAGTGAGTATCAGCTGCACTGGCTGTAAATTTCTGTACAAATGTCAGGCCGATATGGAAACTGGAATACTTTTACCAATGCCTACAGCCTAGTGTTTGGTTTCCGTCACTAATAAAACTGAAGTCCAAGCAATATTTTGCTAAATCTGTAAACAGTATAGCAAATTAAGTTTTGCTTTTGATTGTAAATTGTAGCTACACAGTCAGGCAGGTGGTGGTGTTGGAATCCCAGCACGTGGGAGCTGAGGCTGAAGGAAGGAGGATCTGCTAAAGTGTGGTCTCTAATGACAGTGAGACCCTAATGACAGACAGAGGAGAGGGAGATGTTGAGGGCGAAATGTAGCTTGAGGTACCTTTTCTATATTCCTGAGGCTAAGTACTTGGCTTAAATCTCTTCAGCAGCCTTATTTCCTTAGCCCCCAACCCTATAGACACTTTTGGGGGGGGGGTGCAAATTGAAAAATATTCAAACCCAGTTGTTCTGCTGTTTGGTCACAATTCTTACTATAAATTAAATTTGCTCTGCTAGAGTCTGTAGAGATGACTCAGTGTTTGACAGCATGCGCTGCCCTTACAAAGGGCCAGACCCCATGTCAGCAGCTCACAGATACCTGCTGCTCCAGCCCCAGGGACACTCAATGCCTCTGCCTCTGAAGGCACCCACACCCAAATGTTCATACTCACACACAGACATCTGTGTGTGAGCGAGTGTGTGTGTGTGATTATATATGATTTAATAATAAGAAGAAATCATTTGGGGTTTTTTCCCTAGATTTTCTAGGTTTCTCTGTGTAGTTTGCCTAGCCTAGAACTCAAAGGCCCAGCAGCCTCTGCCTTCCCAGTGCTAGGACTAAAGGTGTGCACCACGATGCCCAACAACTAATGACTTGTAAAAACAAAAGGTCCCTCTACTTCCACAAAAAGTGGACAAGTGTTTTGTCACAGTCTGACATGCACTCTATTCCAGTTCCTACCTGAAATCCCCAAACACAGCCTTCGGGGTCCACACTCTTACCAACACGCTCAGCCTCTGAGCCCTCACCCTGTCAAAGCCACTGTTCCACTGCTTGAAGATACTATGACCAAAGCAACTGTTGTAAAGCAAAGTGTTTGACTGGGAGCTTGCTTACAGCTTTAGAGGGTTTGTCCGTGATCACACACACACACACACACACACACACACACAGAGAGAGAGAGAGAGAGCATCCCCAGTGACACACCTCATCCAAGCCAGCATTTCCTAATCCTAATCCACCTCCATAGTTCCACTCTCTGGTGACCAAGCATTCAAATACACATGAGCGTTTGGGGCCTTTCTCCTGCAAACCATCACACTCACGATCGGTCTTGTGCCTGCGGCATTCTGGGACTTCAATGTCGTGGACGCCAAAGCATTACCTGAGACCATCATAAGGCAGACTCTCAGCAATGACCCCACACTTAAAACCGATTTTCTTCATTAGACGTCTCATCACTATAACCAAACACATTTTTTAAAGTCAGGAAGGGAAGATGTATCTCGGATCATATTTTAGAAATCTCAGCCCTTCGCGGCAAGGAGACTGTGACAATCAAATGCACTTCCGTCAGGGCAGCTAATGATCGAGGAGCGAGCACCCGGTCTCCAAGACTACCTCTTTCCACACTCATGTCAGTTGGGCCCCTGGCTTTGGCATGCTGCTGCCCAATTCAGGAGGTTCTTTCCCCTTAGTTAATTACCTCCAGAAATGCTGTATAGACAGGCTCAGAGACGGGCTGTTCTAATCTTCTAGGTCAGTCACAGTAAGAGTAGAGATGAGATATTTTGCTGCCATGTGTGATTCAGAAGTCTTGGGTTCAGGTAGGATGTGTATGCAGAACTTGGGGCTATCTCAGTCTATCTAGTTCTCTGTGGAGCAGACCTCCTCTCCTCAAACTCTTTAATGTGACTCTTCAGCCCATAAAAAAAAAAAAAAAAAAAAACTGTGGGTTTTCAAACAGGACCCCAGGTGCCAGTGCATTGACTTTACTGGCCCCCAAAGTCCACACTGGGACCTAGTCCAAGTTCTCTCTGGAATCTCTCAGCTTTCTTCACTCTCTAGGACCACCGATAACTGCTAAGCATTGTGCTCAGAGTTTCTTACTGTTTACTCTAAGTGTCCCTTAGCCGGGAGCTTGCTTAGTGCAGCAGGAGTTTCGTAGAGAATAGCCACGCACGGCATGCCCCGCCACTAGTCTCATCTTGCTGCACAGTTTTTATTCATAGACTTGGGCTGATCTATAAGATTTTGCTCTGAGGAGCAGTTTTACTTTTTCTTTTCTTTTCTTTTTCTTTTCTACTAATTTAGAAAGTAAAAGGCTTATTTTAAATTCTAAAAGAAAGCTAGAGAGAGTCGCTCAGATCTGTAATGAAGCATCTGGAGCACTGAGGCAGGAGGATGTCATATGTGAGGCTGTCCCGTGCCACACAAAATGATGTTGTGGCTACTCAGTGTCTGTGACTCCCTGCAGCAAGGTCAGGATCCCCTTCTCACCCCTTGTTCCGATGATCTCACTCTCCTCAGTGAAGCCCCTCTAACATCTGTTCCACAGGGACTAACGTCCTGTCCTCTGGTTCTGGTCCTACATTCTGCCAGGTGTGTTAAGCCAGTCTCCCAAACATCACCCATTTCTCTTTCTATAGTATCATGTCTACACTTTTGTGCCTCTAAGACTGATATCCATGGATTTAACATCTTCTCACTTCATTGTCTTTCTTTAACTGAGACAATCTTTCAGTAAACAAGATTTCAGTTCAATTTGTTACCTTTAAAAATAAATAATATTACATTTTTTTCCTTCACACAGTCGATGTTGTTCTTATTTTCTTTCCATCGAGACAGAATCTTGCTGTGTAGCCCATGTGGCCTCACATTACTACCTTCCCGACTCGCCCTGCCTGGTGCTGGGATTTTAGGCATGGAGCACCAGGCACGATCTCCTCCTGACTCATCCCGTCCAGTGCTCAGATTCCTGGCATGGACCACTGGACCCACTTTCGAAGTCTCCTGAGGCATTCCCTCTTTGCTCTGGCAGCTCATCTGTCTTGAAAAACTGTTGCTTTTTGCCTTTAGTCGCCATATTTCATGTTGTAGTCTCTGTTACTGTTCTAATGCTATGGTGGTTTCTGCTCATAGGATTGAACAAACTGTGCCCTGTGTAACTGCCGTGTGTATCTGCAGTTCAGATGGTGTTTTCATATAGTTCAGAAATTTAGATAAAATACATGGTTTGGCACAGTTCTTCTAACTACACACCGACTTTTTTTCTCCCTGTCTATAATTTAGTTTCATGTTCAATAATGATTGTGGATGCTCAAACTGCAGAGAAAGGGTTTCCTGGAGTGTTCAGCCACTAGTAGGCCATGAATCACATCTACTCAAAACTAAGGGGCTATCAGAGAAATGGGGTAAGAAGGACTGTAAGAGCCAGAGGTCAGGAAGGACTGGAGCAAAGCCTTGTCTTCTGGGCCTGACAGGACTGCTGCTTTCATGGATTCATAACGGCTGTGGATGCCGGCACAAAGCCCATGGCAAGATCAAGCCATCCAGCATTCTCACAAGGGGTCCGGGAGGTTCACAAGCTACTACACCTAACTGAGAAGCTGGGCACAAGGCATGTGTTCTAAAACTGAGCCTGTCCCCTTTAAGGGTGTGATCCCCGGTTAGTCAACGGCATCCCAGTGAAAGATTCTACACCTAGAAATAAATATGGGCAGCACAAACTGGAGCCCAATCTGTTATTTAAAATAGGACACAAAGTTGAGGGGTGGAATCTAGGAGAAGGGAGATCTAGGAAGAGTTAGGGGCAAGAGTTGGGGTAAATGGATTAAAATACACTGTACAAAATTCTTAAGGAATTAACTTTTTAAAAATCTGTAGTTGTATACTCTGACAAGTTCATCACTACTTCAGAAATGTTACAGAATTACACCACTAAACGTAACTCTGAAATAAATACACATTTCTGAAATAAAACACATAGATCTGATATCATATTAAAAAGACAATTCTAAGTACATTTTATGAAAGGTGTTAGATTGTTCCAAATGTGTTTTCAGCCTTTGTAGTAATGACCACCGTATTACTGTTGTTCTTTTGTTTTCCTGAGAGAGACACAATCTCCCTGCTTAGTTCCAAAGAGCTTGGAACTTGCTGTGTAGACCAGGCTGGCCCCAAACTCACAGAGATCTGGATGCCTATGCCTCCCAAATTCTAGGATTAAAGCATACACTATCACAGCCAGCTAAAATTTTTCCTCTAATAATAAAATAAATGGCATAAATGTGAGTGTGCACACAGATGTGAGTGTGCCCACAGATGTGAGTGTGCCCACAAATGTGAGTGTGCACACAAATGCAAGTGTGCACATAAATGTGAGTGTGCCCACAAATGTGAGTGTGCCCACAAATGCGAGTGTGCCCACAAATGCGAGTGTGCCCACAAATGAGACTACTACACATATTGGTAGCCAACCTGTGGTGCTATCTAGTCCTTTGTTTACAATGAATATACTGGTTTGGATAAAAATCATATAACATTGTTGCCTGGTGGTCTAAGAAAATGAATTCTTCAAAGCATTCTACTCAGGGTATTGTAATGTGACCCAAGGCATTCTTCATTATAATAAACAGTAAGTAGAAAACAGAAACTGGGGCTGGAGAGATGGCTCAGTGGTTAAAAGCACTGACTGCGCTTCCAAAGGTCTCGAGTTCAATTCCCAGCAACCACACTGTGGTTCACAACCATCTGTAATGGGATCCGATGCCCTCTTCTGGTGTGTCTGAAGACAGCTACAGTGTACTCATAAAATAAACAAATCTTTTTTTTTTAAGGGGAACTTGAGCCAACAAGATGGTTCAGTGGGTAAAGTTTCTTCCTCCAAGCCTGATGACCTGAATTCAATTTCTGGGACCCTTGTAGTAGGAGAGAGCCAATCCCTTCTAGTTGTTCACAGACCTCCACATGTGCATGTGCATGGCATGCACTCTTGTGCACATGTGTGCTCACACAAACACATAACTTTACATTTTTTAATGTTAAAATAACTGGGGGCCGGAGAGGCGGCTCAGCAGCTAAGCGCACTGGCTGCTCCTGCAGAGGACCTGACTCTCTCTGCCCTCTCAAGGTGGCTCACAACCATCCCTAACTCCAGCTGCTGGGGAATCCAGCCTCCAATGGCACAAGACACGCATGTGGTGCACAGACACACATGCAGGTAAAATACCCATACATATAAAATAATAATAATAAATATTTCTAAATTTTAAAGAGGAAAAAAGCAGGCATCTTAACATCTTCTGAGTAGCTTTAGGCTCAATCCTGGGGGTGGGGGCCTTTCTTTCTGTGACCCAAATTAGACTGAGAGTGAGGAACAGTCACTCAACCTACCCAGTCTATTCCCCTTTAACACTGTACTCCTGTTTTTAGATGGAGTTCTCAAGTTTAATCATTAAGTTAATTTTGAATTTTTAACTAATTTGATCTCCTGACCTGCTCACTTGTTGGGTCACCATCCAATTAATTCTATTTTTTTCTTCCCTGCACTGGAATATCATGAAACTAGAAAAACTTAGGAGCGTTATGAAAACAGAAAAACTTCTATTTCGGAACATAAACCATGAGAACTACGTGCGTGAAATTTTAAATCACGGGTTCCTTTTCTAGTTGTCCCTGCAGAGCCACTGCCGTCATCACCCTGTACCAGGTTTCTTATTCTGCACACTCCTGACATGTTTGTCCACGTGGTCCTCTGCATGAAGAATGGCTCTTTGCACTAACAATGTCTCTGGCAGCAGTCCCAGCCTCAACCCTGCTGCCTGCCAGGACACCCCTCCACTTGGGTAGAACAGCCAGACACTGCTAAATATCTTTCAAGCCGAACGGTCCCCACTGGAGAACTGCTGTGTGGTACTAAGACGGAGCCATTTCCTGTCTAGTAATCCACAGCAGTTTCCTAACAGGTCTGCCTGGTTCCATCACATCACTACACTCTACCCAGAAGCCCATCTTCAAATTACAGCCGATGCAATCTTCCCAACTGGAATCTTGTCAGTCCTGTTCGAGGCGAGCTTTGGTGGCTTACATTTTCATCTCTTACAATACAATTCAAAATCCTTATTGTTGCCTTACAGAAGCTAGCTCATACCTCCAGCTTCATCCTATACAGCCCATTTTCTGGTCACACTGGCTGTCTTCTGAGCTCTCTGATACACTACTCTTTCTCTGTGCCAAGAACTTTCTTTTCCCAGCTGGTACAGCCATCTGAGAGTCTGCTATCTGGGGGATAGAAGAGGAAAAGGTCTCTCTCATTTAACCCTGGCTGGCCTGGAACTTGTGTAGGCTAGGTTAGCCTCAGACTCCAATCCTCTTGTCCCTGCCACCCCAGTGTCAGATTACAGGTACGTGCTACTCTGCCCAATGGTAACTTCTTTTCGCTAACAGCACTATCTGGGGTGCTGGATCAAAGCTATAGCCTGCAGGAAAACCTGCGCGTATTCTCATGGTTGGAAAAGAGATCAACCTTTAACTGGGGCAGTTAGACCACGATCACTTACAGCCATCAAGGAGGAAGCAGCCAGTGCAGTTCCTCTTAATTTATATAGAATAAAATTAGCTTTTGTGGTATACAGTTGTGTGACTTTTAACACATAACCATCACCACAGTCAAGATACAGAACAATTCCAATACACCAAGAAAGGGTTCTCCCTTTGTTCCCGTGCACTCAAAATTTCTCTCCCCAGCCCACATAATCACCAATTTATCATTCATTCTCTCATTATGTCTTTTCCTGTCTTTTTCTCCACCAATAAGATTATACACACACAGGAATGGACTCACACGTGTGAATAAGTATATCCACATTCTCACTGTGCTGTATTCTTTTCCTTACAGGTTTTTTTTTTTTTTTTTTTTTTTTTTAATTTGGGGGGTTTGAGAGTGTTATGTTGTTGTGGGGTTTTTTTGTTTTTTGTTTGTTTGTTTGTTTTTGAGATTGTCTCCCCCATAGCCCAGGCTGGCCTTCAACTTACATTCCTGGGTGACAGGATTACAGGTATAATGCCACCACGACTTAGCATCAAACATTAAGCTATTTGATCCCAGAATTCCGAAAGCAGAGACAATAAGGCTGCAAGTTGAAAGCCAGCCCAGAGCTAGGTGGTGACAGTGCACACATTTAATCCCAGGACTGAGAGGCAGAGGCCAGCCTGATCTATAGAGTGGGTTTCAGGAGAGCCAGAGCCCTGCCAATAAAAAATAAAAATAAAAAACAAATAAAAGCCAGCTACATCATGACACCCTATCTCCAGGTAGATGGATAGATAGATAAAGATAGATAGATAGAAAGATAGATAGATAGATAGATAGATAGGTGGGTAGGTGGGTAGGTGGATGAATGGATGGATATAGAGATATAGAGATATATAGATAGATAGATAGATAGATAGATAGATAGATAGATAGATAGATAAACAGACAAATAGACAGACAAATAGACAGACAGATAGACAGACAGCCTATTAAGATGATTTTTGTCTGCCAATGGGAAAGATTCTAGAGCTTGTGGAGAAAAGAGCTGTCAGGTGACTATAGTTCAACTACTGCAGGTCTGCACCTGAATTCACTGTGGGGCTTCTCCAAAGAATAGTTCCTGCTCACCTTGTTTGTGCAACACAATCTGTGTTGCCGAATGTCCCTCAGTCTCTCCTTGTGACTGCCTGCCTTGCTTTGCCACACTGCCAAGCACTACTTTCCTTCAGCAATCTTGCTAGGACTCCTAGAGTATTCTAGCACCTTGCTACTTCAAAGCATAGCATTGTCACTGTGCAAAGATAATCCTGACAGCATTATTAAATCAGTTGTAGTAGAGGCAGACATCATTCCCACTTAGCTGGGGAAGAGCATGTGCACCAAAATACATGTGTGGAGACCACAGGTCCATATCATTTGTCTTCCTCTGTTACTCTTCTTGTCTTAGTGACTAGTCTACTGCTGTGAAGAGACACCATGACCAAAGCAACTCTAATACAGGAAAGCATTCAACTGGGGGTTTGATTACAGTTTCAGAAGTTTAGTCCCTTCTCATCATGGCAGGAAGTGTGGCAACATGTGGGCAGGAGTAGTGCTGGAGCAGCAGCTGAGAGCTTTACATCCTGATCTATAAGCAATGGGTAGAAAAAGAGAGACTCTGGTCTAGTATGGGCTTTTGTAAAGCCCACCCCCAGCCCCAGCGCAACAAGGCTACATGTCTAATCTTTCCCAGCAGTTCAGCTCTGAAACGAACATCCCAGTATGCAAGCCTATGGGGGGCATCTTCTTTCAAACTACCACAGCATTCCATGCCCACCTTTTCTTTTGTTTTCTTTTTTAAGACAGGGTTCCACTAGGTTGCATTGGCTAGCCTAGAAGCCAGTATGTAGAGTAGGCTGGCCTTTAACGTTTAGAGATCCACCTGCCCCTGCTTCCCTACCATGCCCAGACAGTAATTTCATTAAAAAAAAAAAAAAAAAGCTCTTGTGTGGGTCTCTCTGCCCTCCTGGATTATCAACCGTTAGGTCCGCAGGGGCAAAGGAAGAGAGAGTGTGGGGGAGCAGGGTTCAGAAGCCCTGTGAGTAGGTATGGTGAATGACCACACTGAACTGCCTGTCAGTAGGTACATCAGTTTAACTTGGGGTAATTCAAGACTTATAAAGTTTTGCGGGACTGAAAGCAGGAACATTTAAGATGGGCGAGGGTCACTGGCTGGGGGCTTAGGGTACCTGGCATACCTCATTAGCATGGGAAAGCATTTCAGGGATCCCAGGGGCTGCCTGAAGAGGTTTTGTCAGGAGAAAAGAAATTAATATATAAACTATAAACTAATTGAGACCATGTGGCATTCCTCAGGTAGAGGCGGCTGTGGGGGCCTTGAACTCCACACACAAGGTCAGAGAAGGAGAACACCTGTAACAAGGAGTCCTCCATTAGTCGCCAAGCTCCAGAAGGCTGTCGGTCAACGGTAGACTTCCACCCTACTTAGCTGAGTTTTCCCACGCTCTTGAAGAATGAGGAGCTAGCCCAGTGGTAGCCTGTTTTTCAATTCCCTGTGACCCAGTCCATCAGACAGCCTATAAGAAAACAGCGTCTGAGACTACGACAGTCCCCACTCCCAGTCTCAAGCACTCAGCCCTGCAGCCCGAGATTCTTGCAGACACTCCACAGTCACTCTGGGGCTGCTCAAGATCCGTCCGCACTCACACCCATGCACGGGGAGAAAAGACACCGAGTGATCAATGTCCTCAGAAAGTTTCTGGGCGGACAATGAGCCAAAAATACACTAAGTAAGTCAAATATGGTGAGGCATGTTGCCACGTGAAGAAAGAGAGGGGTAAGGATAAGTGCCACAGGGTGGGGGCGGGGTTGTTCGATCTAGAAGGCAGGCCTAGGGCCCTCTGGAAAGGCGCTTCTGAGCAAGACTCTAAGAGTTCCCTGTGAAACATTCTTTTGGATTCCTCACCTTTAACTGACCACATGATGAGATAAAGAAAGAAAATACAAGATTTGAAATGTATTACATTTGTCTAACCACTACTTGTATTTTAATTCTTAAATACTTTCCTAATAAGCCACAAGTGCCATTTTAGAAATGATAAATTAAGTGAAGTACTAAAAAAAAAAAAAACTATTCGTGAAAGTGAGCTTCATCTTTTTCTAAAATTTAATTAAGAGTTTTCCATCTCCTTGTGTTTCTTTTATGGCATAAAAAGCAGCTAAGAAGACTTGCACGTTTATATGTATGTGTCACGTGTCTAGTGTTGGGGAATCCATATCCAACAAGGAAATCGACTGGACCCACCTTGATTTAAAAACAAACAAACAAAAAAAAACCAGAAATATTTTTAAATGTGAATTCAGACTAATTTTTCCGATTGAGCCTGTTATAAAAGCAAGGGTAGGTGAAATCATCAGATTTACAAGCACAAGAAAATTACTACAGGAACATGAGTTTTCGAAAGCTTAAGTCTCCATCTAATTGGATGTGGAGAGCGCGATGTTCCGGTACCTTCCGGTGGTCTGTTGGATGTTGCCACAACGACGACCCCGTTTTTGAACAGATTTTCAAAAAGCTGTTTCAGAATCATGGCGTCGGCAATGTCAGTGACCTGCGGATGACAACACATTTGTTTTATTTTAATTTCACTTCTGCTCTAACAAATTTGCTAATGGCTCTTTTTTTTTTTTTTTTTTTTTTTTTTTAAGATGGAAGTAAATTCCAAGAGGAAAAATTCTAATTATCGTCCTGAGGAAGAGTAGATAATTAAAAGCATGAAAGGCCATCGAACAGTCTTTTAAACTCACACATCCTGCGCGGCGAGTCAATCACTCCACCCAAATTATCAAGTGGTTCTGTGAGAACTTCCTCATCAAGCACATGTAGAAAACATAGAAAAGTGTCCTGAGCATTTAGGAAATCCAATTAATTAGAACATGACCAAGTCTCTCCCTATGCTGCCATCATCCCCTGCCACCACCACCCCCTCCAGCATGCACACTCGTGCACACAAAGGCAAGGGAGTAAGAATAACAATTAAAATATACAGGCTATTTGCAATTCCTAATACCTTTCTGGCAAAGGTCCCTGGAAAGGTGACTTTTAATGGCTGTGGGACTTCAGAAATAAGGACAAGTAGCCAGTGAGACACAATCAGCTGCTGTTGAAAATAGAATGATATGACACAGAGACTATTGTGCAATTGTTGCACGAAACAATTCAACAGATGGCCCATCACAGAAATAAGCAATTTCATTGTTCTTTTTAAGTGCCTTCTATTACTGTCCATGAATAATCCAAAGGCACTGCAGTCACTTCCAGCACGCCAGCCTCTGCTAACCTTCCAAACACAAATATTCCTGCTTAAAAAAAAAGAAAGAAAGAAAGAAAGAAAGAAAGAAAGAAAGAAAGAAAGAAAGAAAGAAAGAAAGAAATCCAACCCTGACCAGGATGCTTAGTGCAGTGCTTTAAAACAGCCTCTGGTGAAACCAGAAGCGTAGCTCATCGTGCAGATAAAACCAGACATAAAATAGGGCCAGCGAAACTACGTTAGGCAATAGGAACACAGCTACTTGTCTCTTCTAAAATTATTTCTTGTTCAAATCCATAATCAAAAAGTCCACTTAACGGCCACTTTTAAAAGAGGCTTTTACAGTTCACAAAAAACTCAGCAATCAGAGCGGGGAAACTTCACACACAACCTAATGAGGATGAAGACACACAGAGACCCTGCGGCTGCTGAAAGCTTCCTAATCCCTCAGGAGAAGAGCACCCTTACCAGCATCTCTAAGAATCTCAGTTACACGCTGCCCGTCCTGTGCCTACTAACTCCTCACCTTCTTAGCTCTCCCAGTGACAGGATGCAGAGACGCCTGGGAACCTTCCTATCTGGTCTAGAAACGTGACCAACTGACTCCTCAGAACACGGCCAGTCAAACCTGAGCTGCCCAGGTCTAACCCATTTCTCTCTTCGGGGCCAGATCGTCCTGATGATTTCCACACCTACCTGAACCAAAGGGAACCGGGAGGAAGAGCAGGACAGGGGGGTTCTTTTTGAGTTAAGCAATGAGTTAAAAACATTATTACCTAAGGGAAACTACTGGAAATGCCTTCTATAAAAAGACTCCTGGAACTTCAAGTGCTCGCTGAAGAAGAAAGACTGGGGAGCTCGGTTTGAGCTCAGGATCACGGACAAATTTTTGCTTTCACAAAAACATTCATAGAGAAAGTCCTTTACAAGCGCTTAAACACCAGTGGCATTTCTGATGAGGGGACAGGAGGAGCTTGCAAAATTCAGCAGTAACTGAACTTTTAAATTCCTGTTTTGAAGCCAGGTCTAGTTTCTCCGTATATTTACTTTACAGTGAAAAATCAATGAAATGTGACTCAATATTGGAAAACAAAGGCAGTCCTTTGATTACGTCCACGGAACAAAAAAAAAAAAAAAAAAAAAAAAAAGGAAAAAACAGCTTTTGTGCCCCGAGGTTCAGAGCAGAACATTCAGCTGGTAACACAGTACAAAAACTTAAACCAGAAATGGATGAAGCGGACAGTCAGGGTTTGCGGTTGGGTTCCACGTAGCTGCTTTTACATTATGGAATGTTTCTGTGCTGGCTGAGAAAATTAACTTGGAGGAGCTATGACTAATTAATAAAGCAGGAGTCACCCAGTGCAGCTGGATGCCAGTGTAGACTCTTTGATCTTGGCCCCGCACTTGCCCCGCCTTGCTGGGGAACAGTAATTTTACAGTGTAAGTGAACAGAAGACAATTGGCCCCACATTCTTGGAGAGCTGGGGTGTTCAGAACCCAGCATTTCATTACCATCCGGAACAAAAGACAAGGCTACAGATTACTAAGAAGAGTAGTCTGCGAGCAGAGAGTTGGAGACGTTTCATTAGCATTAAAGAGAAGAGATCTTTATGACCTAGAGTTGCCTTCCATCCTGACTCACTTAAAACAAAAGTAATTCATTTCCATGTATAAGTGCTTGCATCCCAGTCACCCGCTGATTGGTACCCACCACGGAGAGACTGACAAACATAAGCATGCATTATCAGTAATTAGTATTAGCACAAAAACAAGCACCTACTTTTTATTAGCCGTTTTTAATAGCGCGCCTGCTTCATAAAAATGGCTAACAGTATCTGCTGAGGGATATTGATGGCTTACGGAGAATTTACACAGAGGTCTGCTCATCAAAACGCTTGTTAAAAATGCTGCTTTTGGAAGACATGTCTCCCTCAGGATTCTGATGTTTTCAGAATCATAAGCAGTTTAGCATATTCAAAGAGTACGTGGTTTAGCAGGTAACACAGTTATAGAAAATGCAATAAAGATTTGAAAGAAAGCCTTAAGAACGAGGTATCCTTTAGTTCAGCCTCTAAAACACACTGAAGGGAAAAAAAAAGGCCTATGCAGACACATCCCTAGCCAAGCTAAGACTGGGGTGGCACTCGTAATAAGGATGACGAAGAGAGAATTTGCTCTGCAAAAAGTGAGCTAAATGATGCTAAAACCTCCCTAAAGTCAAGAGCACAGGTAGAAGTGTCCTTGATTCTGAAGAGCAATAATTCCCATGTGGCTCCCATAGAGCAGGCACCACATGCATTCCCTCTACCCCAAAAGCCAACCACATGTATTGAAACCAGCAAGACTAAAAGAATGACATGCTTCAGTTCTAAGAGGGAAGTGGCAGTTGCAGACACACTGTCACTAAGAAGAAAGCACCTAAAAAGTCTCCTTCAACAAATCCAGCAAGTACCATACTAGGCTTAAAGACTATTAGGTTCTGTTACTAAAGCATTGACCAAAACCTCACCTTGCCAGATACTTAAACACATAATACAAGACTTTGTGTACTAAGGAAAATACATAACTTAGTGTTCCGACTCAGAGCAAGGGTGCTGGATTTGAGCTGCATTATCTCAGTGGCCACCAATTAGTCATGTAACTTCTCTCTCTGACTGGCCATTTCCTCATCCATATAATGACAGCAATAATAATACCTGTTGTAAAACTTTAGTAAGACATATGTTAAACTCTCAAGAAACATTAGGGATGGTTATTATATACGTGTGTGTGTGTGTGTGTGTGTAGTACATATACTTCATAATAGTAATGCATTGCTATACTGAATTCTGATGGCAAACGGAAGGATAGATAGCACATACAGTACATGGGCATTAGGGTTAGCAGTTAAGAGGAATTCCTGTTCTTTCAGAGGACCCTAGCTCAGTTCCCAGAACCCAGGAAAGGAAGCTCATAGGTGCCTATAACCCCAGCTCATGGGGACCCATGATTTCTTCTTACAGACAACCAACTTATGTCCATACATGTACACAACTACAACTAAAATAAAGCTTTTGTTTAGAAGAAGAAGAAGAACAACAACATCAGCATCATCATCAGCATCATCATCATCATCATCATCATCATCAGCAACAGCAGCAGCAGCAGCAGCAGCATAAGGGCCGACAGGATGGAGCATTACTTTGAACCCCAGGATTCAGGAGACAGAGGAAAATGAATCTGTGTGAGTTTGAAACCAGCCTGGTCTACAAAGCAAGTTTCAGAACAGCCAGAGGTGCACAGAGAGGCTTGTCACAAAGCAAACAAAAATGAACAATAAAACCACATAGGCACACGGAAAACACACAGATAGTACCAAACGTTATAGAACATGTATAAGGAGCTGAGATGCAGCTTGTAGATGAGTTGTCTAACATGCAAGAGCCCTAGCCATAATCTCTAGCACCCCCAAAAAAAACAAAAAAAAACAACAAAATGAAGAATATACATGACAGATAGAATGTAACATTCAAATAAATAAATAAGCAACACCTCAAACGTTTCATAAAAGACTAAGTTAACTAGTAAGTAAACATTGAGAAAATGTATATTGATGCATAAATAACATAAATTAATAAGATATCATATCCATTTATTAACAATTAAAAATTATCAGAAAATTCAAGACAATGACAGGAGAAAATATGGGCTGAAGTTTTAGTTTTCAGGGCCAATAATTCTGATTTTGCTTGAAAGGTATGATACACAAGGGTAGTAATGTTTAATCAGGGAATGCTGTAAGCAAAACTTAATGGGCCGTTTTGGTGGAAGTTTGGAAGACCAGGATGCCAAAACATGGGCAGTAAAGACTGACGGACTGCTCGTGAGGTTTAGGCAAAAAGGACTCTGTTAGGAACTGGGCTAGAGGCCATTTGGGCTAGAGTCTCGCAAAGCATGCAACATCATCTGCTCATGTCCTGGAAATGTCAATTTAAGTGAGGCTGACTTCAAAGCCAACAAGCTTTTAATTCATTGGGGGGCGGGGGAGGGAGTCAACCCTGCATAGCATCCAACTGTGGCACTGTTATTGTTTGATACCAGGTTTATAGTGAGAAATCAGAGCAAATAAATAAATAAATAAGAATAAAAATTAGGTTCAACTAGGCAAAGAAAAGAACATGAGCACATATAAAGCTGTGGACAAGGGTCTGGAGAGATGGCTCAATTAAGAGCACGTTCTGCTCTTGCAGAGGCACCAGGTTTGGTTCCTACCACCCATGTGGCAGCTTACAACCATAACTGCAGTTCCAGGAAAACTGGTGCCCTCTGCAAGCACCAGGCACACATGCAGTGAACGTAAATTCATGCAGGCAAACACTCGTTCACTTAAAATAAAAATAAATCTTTAAAAAACGCAGGGGAGGCTGAAGGGATAGTTCAACGGTTGAGCACTGGCTGCCCTTCCAGAAGACCTGAGTTTGATTCTCAACACCCACATGACGGCTCACAATAATCTTTACCTCCAGTTTCAGGGGATCTGACATCCTTTTCTACCTCTGAGGGCGCCAAGCATGCATACATAGACATACGCTCAGGCAAACATCTATGCAAATAGAATACAATAAATGAAATCTTAAATAAGCAGATGGCCAGCTGTGGTGAAGCAGTCCCTGAATCCCAGTTCTCAGGAGGCCAGAATGCATATGGATTCCTGTGAGTCTGGGGCCAGCCTGATCTATTAGAGTCCCAAACCAGTGAGACCCTGTCTCAAAATAGATAAATAAATAAAGTGGTGGATAAGGAATGGATAAAACTGTGTAACTATTTAAAAGAGAACATCGTTAAAGAGAATCCTCAAACCCTGACTGGGACGATGGGAAAGATGCTTTGAAGCAAGACCTCAACCATCAAAGCTTCCAATATGAAAAATGAAAATATATTTGGAAATCCAGTTCCTAAATAATAGTGCCTGAACAGATAGTGACAAAGAAATACCTGTATCTAAAAGCATTCCCTATACAAGTATTTCTCTAGTTAGATCGAATTCATAAAAAACATAGGTCCAAGGTTCCTGACAAGCTTGTAGATTAGCTACTTATAGACAAGCATAGTTTATTTAGTCGTGGGACAGAAAAGGTCCTGTGATATGGAGCTAGGCATCTGGGATAACTACCAAACCAAGTTTGGATGAGACAGGAGATGACACATACCTCCATGATTAGTATTGAATGAGATTGTCCCATAGGCTCATATGGTTGAATGCTCAGTCAATGGAACTGTTTGGGAAGGATTGGGAGGTGTGGCCTTGTTGGAGGAGGTGTGACATCAGGGGTGGGCTTTAAGGTTTAAAAACCCAGGGCCATTTCCTGTTAACTCTCCCTCTCTATGCCATGGTTGTAAGCTCCTAGCTACTGCTCCAACATCATGACTGCCTCCATGCTACCCACCATAATGACGATGGACTAACCTTGTCAAACCTTGTCAAGCCCTCATAAACTCTTTCTCCTATTAGTTGCCTTAGTCGTGGTATCTCTTCACAGCAATAGAAAAGTAACTAAAACAGTCAATATGTACCAAGACAAAACACTTGTTGTTGTCTGTGTTTCTCTTATAAGACTAGGCTTGTTTTAAGTTCCAATGTTAACATTTTTCTCAATTCCTTCTTCCCATTAGTCAACCTTCTCAAATATAAACTTAATAGAGAGTACTCAGCCAGCCAAGTTCCTGTTAGGAGTTCATTATTTGTAAAACATTTTGATTTTGGGGAACTCTAGGACAGATACCTTGATTGGAGCCTTCCTTAATCAAAAACACAAAAATCTGTAACTGTGTTGATATAAAAACAGATATAGGGCTGGAGAGATGGCTCTGTGGTTGTGAGCACTGGCTGTTCTTCCAGAGGACCCAGTTTGATTCCCACATGGTAGTTCACAATAGTCTGTAACTCCAGTTCCAGGTGATGTAATACTTTCTTCTGACCTCTGTGGACAATGCACACACATGGTGTACAGACATACCAGTAGGGAAACTATTCATACAACTAAAATAAAAATGCATACATGTATGTTTACACACATACATACATATGCATGCAACATACTATGAGATTTAGGGGTCTGAGGAGATGGCTAGGAATGCTTAACTGTCTTACAGAGGACCTAAGCTCTTCTCTCATCGCTCCTAATGGGCTCTCACAACTGCCTGGAACTCTAGTTTCAAAGGATCTGGTGCCCCCTGGCCATGGTGGCCATCTATACACACATGGTACATATAAAGTTATGTAGGCAAACACACATACATAAAAATGAAATAAAATTAATATGGATATAAATATATACAGACTTTGTTCACTACTACATGTTTATTTTATCCTTTGAATTTTAAAAGAAACCAAGTTAAAACATCTTTAAGTTTCCAAAAGTGTCATGGGCCCCGGACACTGTGCACACTGTGCCTAATGGATACATCAGCCCTGCTAGCTTTTCAAGATCACTTGCTTCCCACATCCAAAGTGCAGTAGCCGCCTAGATCCTTAGTGCTGTTTTTCCAAAGCTCCCATGCCATAGGAATATGACAATTAACCTCTCTGGATGTTTCTAACTTCATATTTTAATGTCAAAGGTAACAACTCTTTTTTAAATTATATTTCTTTATGTATTTACTTATTGTGTGTGTGTGCGTGTGTGTGCGTGTGCGCGCACGTACACACACGTGTGCATGTCAGAGTACACATGTGGATGCCAGAGGATGGACTTCAGCAGCCCAACAACTCTTTTTTTTTTAATGTTATAAATTATTATTAGTGTAAACTCGAATCACTAGGCTTGAGCACAGGGATCTTTACCTGCAGAACCAGCTCAACACACCAAAGATAAAGATTCTTATATGGCACCTGGGAAACTCTTAATACCTCTAGAGTCTCATCTCATAATAGAAAAGATGGTAATTATATTATCGAGCTAAACACAGACATAAAGACATTTTTAAAATGAGTCATTTTTCAAAGGTTGCATAATCAACATATCCTTGATGCTTAAATAAAAGATTAATGTTAAAAATAAAAATAAAAGAGTCTGGGGAAATGGTGCAGCAATTATGAGCACCTGTTGTCCTTGCAGGGGACACTAGTTTAGCTCCCAGCACCCATGAGGGGTCTCAAAACCATCTGTAACTCAAATCTTAGAGATCCAATGCCCTCTTCTGATCTCCATGGACACAGCAGCTAAAATGTGCAGATGCATAAGACAAAATAAGCAAATCTTTAAAGTGAAATAAAAATTAACTACACAGACTAACATATTTAGAACTGTGTTAGTTAACAGGATAATAATGAAAATGAGAGGACGTGGCTCTTTCTGACTATGGTAGCTAGAAAGAGAGTCTCCATAAATCTCAGGCATTTGAATACTGACTTGGTCCCCAGTTGGTGACTATTATAAAGGATTGAAATGTATGGCCTTGCTAAGGGAGTATGTCAGGGGGGTATGGCCTTGCTGGGGGGAGCATGTCACAGGGTGGGGAGTATGGTCTTGATGAAGGGAGTATGTCACTGGGGGTGGGGATTTGAGGTTTCAAAGACTTGTGCCATTTTGAATTAGCTCTCTGCTTCCTCTTTGGGTTTCAAATGTGAGGTCACAGCAGTTGCACTAGCTGCCTGCTACCTGCCACCTCCAATCATGGGCCATTCCTATAAGGTGGCCATCCAAATACACCCTTTCTTCTATGAGTCACCTTGGCCATAATGTTTTAGCACAGCTATAGAATCCCTACCTATACACCAATCATCATGGGCTGACATTCTCAGAAGCAGTATGACTGTTAGTCACAGTGCCATCTTCAGAACAGCCAGATGAGATCCTCTCCTTCTGCATCTATTAGTGTGCTTAATTTAGCTCTTTAGAGAAGCAAAGAGTGCTTTCTCTTCTGGAAAAACCTTGTCTCAGAAGACCTTTGTCATTCTAGACTATAACGGTGAATTGGCAAACTGTCTTAATATGACTGAAGAGGAAAAGAAGAAAGATCCCTTCTTCCACAGTGGTTTGGGATTCATGGCTGCAGAGGGTTAGGATCCATGACTACTGAGTGTGGCAGTAGGCAGGCACTGTGCTGGAGCAGTAGCTGAGAGCTCACATCTTGATCTGCTAGGTGATCTGCTAGGAGGCACAGAGAGCTAACTGGGAATGGTATGGGCTTTTGAAACCTTAAAGTTCACCCCGCAGTGACACACTTCCTCTGACAAGACCACACCTCCTAATCCTTCTCAAACAGTTCCACCACCATATTCAAACATACAAGTCTAGGGGTACTATTCTCATTCAAACCACCATACTTTATCACAAATTGTACCCTGAGCTTAAAATGAGGTTGGCTTTAAAAGTCAAGTGCTACTTTACAACTGTACTACATCTGGTATAAAAGAAGGAAAACATACCATTTACTGTAACTTACAAGTCAGCACACGCCTCCCAAGATAAGTTAGCATTCAGGCTTTCTGTGCAACACAGATTCTCTGTTCTATCTTTTCTCTTTCTCCTCCTCCTTCTCCTCCACCTACTCCTCTTTCTCCTCAACCTCCTCCTTCTTCTCCTCCTCTTCTTCCTCCTTCTCCTCCTCCTCTTCCTCCTCCTCCTTCTCCTCAATCTCCTCCTTCTCCTCCTCCTCTTTCTCCTCCTCCTTCTCCTCAATATCCTTCTCCTCTTCCTCCTCCTCCTTCTCCTCCTCTTCTTCCTCTTTCTCCTCCTTCTCCTCCTTCTTCTTTCAGGTACCACATAAAACATAAACCCAGGGCTGGAGAGATGGCTGAGCAGCTAATGCTCTTTCTGCTCTTGAGGAGGACTCAAATACAGTTCCCAGCACCACAGCCACCTGTGACTCCAGTTCCAGGGATCTGACACCCACAAGTGTGTACCTGGGGGGCAGGGTGCACCACACACATACACACACACACCACACACACACACACACACATTCTCTTTCTCTCAGTGACCACACAGAAGCAGGTCTCAATTTATCCTGAGTAGGCCATGGTTTTAGAAACTCTAAAGAAGACAGTAAAATGAAGTAGAAACAGAGAATATGTGAAATTGAATCATAAAATAATGAAAATACCAGGAGCAAAATGTAAATATCCATACATCATTAAATATGCCACTCTGGGCTGGAGAGAGCTCAGCCGTTCGGAGTGCTTGGTGCTCTAATAGAGGACCTGAGTTTCGTTCCCTGGACCCAAGTCAGGCAGCTCACAGCCACCTGAAACCACAGCTCTTAGGGGACCAATGTCAGGGAGTATGTGGACACTCACCCTCATATACACATCTCCATCTGTACGCGTGTACACACGTGCACTAGCACACATACACACGCAATTTAAAATGAAAAAAATAAATCTAGAAGAAGAGAAAAATCTCCACCTTACCTGAAATTCATCAAAACATAGGAGACAAGCTTCTTGGCTGATTTCCTCGGCTATGGGAGCTATCGGGTCATATGACTTAGCCATGAATCCCACCTTCCTTTTTGGCAAACTCTGCTTAAGGCGATGTATCCCTTAGGTGTTTGAAATAAAATGGACAAAAGTGTTGTATTAATAGAAAAATTTAAGGAACCAGAACGTATTTTTAATCTCTAAATGAAAGTTAACTTGGATATAAAAATTAAGTTTAAATTCCACATGCAATGGAGTTTAATCACCCCGATTTGATTATTGGAAGGAGTTGCAATATGTCTACTTCAAAACATGTTATTCGAATAGTATAATCTTAAAGCTGTAACAGAAACTCAAGAGTCATCCGCCTCATGTGGAATCAGTTTATGGGCGGCAGTGACAGGCGGCCATCCGTGGACTGGCTGGTCCTGAGGTTGAAGAGCAGCCTAGGAAGTGCACTCCTTGTCCAGCATATCTAATCAGAATGTTCTCTTGTCTACAACCCAAAACTCGATCCATCCCTGCTTATTCACAATATTCACACCAAACACTAAAAGTGCCAGTGGGGGCAGTGGGGGGGGGGGGGTAAGAGGGCCACAGAGGTGGGGTGGGGGAGGGTGGGGGAGGGGGAAGACAGTGTTTTTATTCTAGGGAGTTACAGCTGATAGGCAACGGGTACAAACAATGAAATGATCTACAAACAAGAGAGATAGGCAAGATGGAACACACTTGGACCCCACTAATGGAAGGTGATGCGGAAGGATCAGAAATTATAGCTGGCTGTCTCAAAAAGTAAACAAGAAGCCTGGCATGGTGGCGCACACTTTTTATCCCAGAACTCTGAGTCCGAAGCAGACAGATCTCTGAGTTCAAGGCCAGCCTGGCCTACAGATCAAGTTTCCGGACAGCCAGGACTGCACAGAGAAATAAATAAAAATAAAATAAATAAAATAAATTTTGTTTACTTCAAATAAACAAAATTAAATTAAATTAAGAAAAAACAAAAACAAAAAAAGATGGATAGAAAGACCTGTAAATGAAGCTATAAAATCTACATGCAAATGCAAACTGAGTGCCTCCAGGACAGGTAAGACAGTATGGAACCTAATCAAAAGGAACTTCCTGAAACAGGGCGGCTTTACCCGGTTCACCAAGCCTAACTCTGCTCTAATTGTGGATCGCTGAATTGATCTTAAGAATGTTCCCTAGATTCCCTCCTTTTTCCCATATACAATGAAACAAAAGATATCAAAAAAACAAAACAAACAAACAAACAAACAAAAAACCTTCATTTCAACCAAGAGAAAGCCTCGTTTCGTTTTGTTTTGTTTTTAAGCTTATGCACTGCAAAGGAAAATGATTTTGTAGTTGTTGCACAGAAAATTGCTGCTTGGGATGCCGGACTTACTTCTGTGCACATCCAGCATGAAGCCGTGAAAATGGACCCGCTTCTTTTTCTTCACTTCCACATACGCATAAAACATGTCCATCACCATTGTTTTTCCTGTACCTTAAAAATAAAGATAAAAAACTAAGGAATACCACTGAACAGAGCTTACACTGATGATTGCTCATTAGCTGGGAGACAACGAGGCTGCTCTGTCTCCGCTGGGAAGCCAGAGGCGGGAGCACTGCTCTGGTGGAGGGGAGTGCTTGTTTTCCCTGCTAAACTGATTGTCTCTTTCTCGTCATATTCCTGTTTGTGGTCAACACTGAGAGGTGTGCCCATAACCTGGCATGACCTTCCATCTTTTCTTCTGACAGACACTAGAATGAATTCATCTACTGGTGTCACTGCATAGTGGGCAGTGTGGGAAGTTCGGAAATTAAAAGAGAAAGGGAGCCTGCAGATTACACTTGACATGCTACCCTAACAACCTGCATTTGATCACACATACACACACACACACACACACACACACACACACACACTCACACATACACACACACCACAAACACACATACACACACACCACATACACACCACACACACACACACATTCTCGCATGCACATACACATACACACACACACACACCACACACACACATACACACACACCACATACACACACACCACACACATACACACATACACATATATCACAGGCATGCTCAACAATATAGATACAAATAAGCTTGTTTAAGGAAGTGAAAGTTAATAAATGCAGAGGAAATGGTCAGTTATAATACTTTATTCTAACTCTGAGAACATTTTTTTCAAAACTGAGCCCTACTTCAGAAACTGATAATCCGTCCTTAGAACTAAATGATCTAGTTTTCGCCACGTGAAAATGTCACTCCCTAGATGTACACTAGCAGTTGGGTGTCAGACACCTGACACAGGCAAGTGCAAACTTTCTTCTCTCTCAGAAACCTAGTGCCTGGTGGAGCAAAACAGGGCCCATAAGTCAGCAAGCCAGAAGAGCATACAGGGATCCTGTCCCCTTCCTCCTCTCTTCCTCCTCCTCCTCCTCTTCCTCCTCCCTCCTCTTTCTCTTCCCTCTTCTTCTTCCTCCTCCTTCCTCTTCTTTCTCCTCCCTCCTCCTCCTCCTCTCCTTTTCTCCTATCTCTCTCTCTCTCCCTCCCTCCCTCCCTCCCTCCCTCTCTCTCTCTCTCCCTCCCCCCCCTCTCTCTCTTCCCCTCCCTCCCTCCCTCCCTCTCTCTCTCTCTTCCCCTCCCTCCCTCCCTCCCTCTCCTCACCCCTCCCCACATACACACATCAGGAGATGCAATGCGATTACTAAACTTCAAAGGCAACTCAGCAAGCAGGAAGGCACAGACCCACCTTGCGGCTTTCCTCCACTCCTGAAGACATCAGTCCCAGCCATTTCAACACCAGGTTTTTTTTTGTTGTTTTTGTTTTTTTGTTTTGTTTTGTTTTTTGTATGTGAAAATGAAATTCCCAGTCAGACTTTTCATTAAAAAAAAAAAAAAAAAAGGTTCATTTAACTTGAAAAGTAACTCTTTGCAAAAGCTTCAGTACAGTACTTCCGGCTAGAATGAGCAACAGCAGATTCTCAGTGAAGCAGTAAACTTTCAAAATCTACTCATGTAACACTGATCCAGAAAAGCTCCTGAAAAATCTAATCAACAGTGTGAGGAATATGTACTTGAGCATGGCATGTGTGCAAACTCTCTTCAAATAGGCTTAACACAGAGCAGGGCCATCGTGTGAGCTGGAGCTAGCATAAATTGCTGAGATAAATGAACAAAAGGTAAGAACCACAGCCTCTCCTCATGATACCTAAACTCGTTGTTAACAGTGAAAGGTGAATGCTTCTGCGATGGCCCAGAGGTTAAGAGCACTGGCTGCTCTTCCAGAGGACTGGGGTTCAATTCTCAGCACCCACATGGTACCTCACACTCATCTGTAACTCCAGTTACAGGGGATCTGACACCGATCGGTCTTCTTGATGATTATATGCATGTGATACACAGAAATACATGCAGAACACTCAAACATGTTTTATTCTTGAAAATTAAAAAAAGAAAAGTAAAGCCTGAGATGCCCTGCCCCACAAATACTCCTTAAAAGAAAGTGGCAGTTATTATATGGAGTAGACAAATTACATGTCCAGACAAACAGGACATGGAATCAAGGATAAAGAATGACACTGCAAGGTAAGATAATCAATTCATGAAAAAGGTCGGAAACCGTGGGCACTGTGGCCCTCACCTGGGATCCCAGCCTACAGAAGGCTGAAGAGCCAGCACCATGAGTCACAGGACAGTCTATCTCAAAGGGGCTCCTTTCCCGTCCCACAGTTCTCCTAACTTCCTGTCTTTTAGAGGTAATTTCATGAAAAGCTTCTGTTAGAGTGCAACACCTTAAAGTCAACAGGAAGGTATCCTATTCCACAAAGTCAGAAAAGGCAGCAAGTGGAAAAAGAAATGTAATAAAATAAATTTTAAAAATTAAGAAATCAATAACCCAGGAGCTAAATCACTAAAGCCATTAATGTACACATATATGTATACATACATACACATATATGCCCATATATACACACACATATATACATATATATTACATTAATATATTATATAAGTTGTTACATATAACATAATATAATTATATTACTAAATACAGTAATATACATTAAAGAATATGTATATACATGTGTATATATATTTAACATATATGAATGTATGAAATGAAACACAAAGTAACGGCTGGAAGCAGCTGTCACAGCGTGTCACTTATGTGAGTGTCCTTAAGGGACCTTGTAGACACCTTACTGGTAGATATTCAAGTGTCTGGTTTCAATACCATCTCCATCCAGGCTCTAGACAGGTATGTAACAGGTCTTTGGGGGACCCCAGCGCATAGAGCTATTCAACCACAGGTTACTGTGGCACACACCTAAAATCCCAGAACCCCAGACCAGTCCCAGCCACACACTGAATTTGAGGCTAGCTCAGATTAAATAAAACCTCATCTCAAAAGCCAAAGCAACAGCAAAATAAAAACTGAGTTACTGTGTGCGTCTGGTGGGCACAACAATGGCACAGCCGACGGCTGTACCACAGGATGGCAGGCTCCCAAACTAAACACAATACAACTGCTACCCAGCAACTCCAACTGGGGTACAGAGAATAGCTGGGAGGGGAAGATAAGCAAAGCTCTGTGCATCAGTGTTCGTATTACCATTATTCACGATAATGGAAGACGAAATGGCCCAAAACACTCTCCGATAAGTGGACAACAACCTGTGGTATACACAGGAGAGGGAATATTATTCAGCCTTTAAGAGGAAAAAAATTCAATACAAAGAATATCCAATTTTAAAAGAAGAAAAAAATAAAATAAAACAGGAAAAAGACTAGGTTCCAATCCAAAAAAGGGTGGGGGAGAAAATTCTGGTGTGATTGGAATTTTTCTTTTGCCCCTAAGAAAAAATTTTAGTTTATTCATGATACATTCATCAAATTACCTCACTTCAAACTAATAGCTTATAAAGTTTATTTTAAACTATACGGATGGCTTAAAAATGGGAAGAACATGAAACCAAAGACTGTAGGGAGACAATTCTGCTGTGGGGGACAAGATAGATGAATCCTAAAGATACTTTAATAAATAAAAGAAGCCAGATATGAAAGAGACTCCCTCTCTGTGAGGAGCCTAGAGTAGGCAGAACAGTGGTCTCCAGGGGATCCAAGGCCAGAGAAAATGGGGGAAGTGGGAACTAGAAATAAACTTCCCAGAGAGCAGTGGCTTGACTGTCTATGCACTACATTCCCAAAGCGACCCACTGCCTGGCACCACACCCACCAGGTGGTAAGGACAAAGCTAGGGGACCTGGGAAGAAATGGAAGGAGTCTGACACTAAAGTCTACAAGGCTCACAATGTTGCTTTACTCTCTAAGAATCATAAATTAGACCTGGTGGTTTCTCAAGAGAGAATTGCAGGGGTCAACTTTGGCAATCTACAGCTTTCAGCATTCAGTCAAGCCCTAGAATAAGAAGCTAACAACAACTCCTAGAGAACATCCCTAGTGGTTCCTCCTCTCCCTGCAGACAAAGTTGTAAGCAGTGCCTCAGAGGTTCTACAGTTCCGTGTGTTGGTAGAATGCACAAGGCTGCTCTAGGTAAGGACCATAGGACAGGTGCTTCCCAGGATGCTCTGGGTAAGAACAATAGGACATGTGCTTCCCAGGATGCTCTGGGTAAGGACCATAGGACAGGTGCTTCCCAGGATGCTCTGGGTAAGGACCATAGTACAGGTGCTTCCCAGGATGCTCTGGGTAAGAACAATAGGACACGTGCTTCCACTCTCTTCCTACATCCCAGACAGATCATCTACTCTGCAGGCTCTAATAAAGTGAGAACTGGAGTTCCCAAACAAGGAAAAGAAGAAAGGGAGGGAAAGTTGTACCTATGGTAAAGATTCTACAAGGCTAAATGACTAAACTTCAAGATTAAAATGTTGCAAATGAGAGCTAAGTTAACTCAGCTATTTTTAGTCCCTTTGAAAGCTATTTATTATCCACACCTATATCTGACCTAACATCCTTGTGACTATTAAAACTTTAAAACTTATTAGCTGATCACTTGCCCTAAATTTAGGAATGTTACTAGGTCTCAAACTTACCACAGTTGTCTTGTCTGGCTGTGGCCCCACCAATGTGTTTATTTACAATTTCCTTTGTTCTGCAACTACAGGAATCTTGTGTAAGCACTTCCGAAATGGAGTGCAGTGTTGGGAAAGCTGAATCTGTGTTTTTTAGGCCCCAGCAGCTCATTTGGCTTCAGAAAACAATGGTCTCTTTCTATCTTAGAGCTAGGAGATGAGTTTTTGCCTAGACAGTAGTCTTCTGGTCAAAGGCTTTCGACAGAACCAGAAATATGCCAAGAGTGGGGGCACACACCATCACCACCACCACCATTAGAGACTTTCAGCCTCTGGATGTAACAAGCTAAACAGAAATACTATTACTGAAAACAGTTTTTGTTGAGGCTCGGTCTGTTGCTATGACTTGTAATGCTAAATACTGGCCCCAAGGTCTGGTTGCCCCCAGGGATGAGGAAATCTTCACATACATCAAATGATGCTATGTAACTGTGGTGGTTTGAAGATGCTTGGCCCAGAAAGTGGCACTATTTGGAGGCGTGGTCTCATTGGAGTCAGTGTAGCCTTGTTGGTGGAAGTCTGTCACTGTGGGGGTGGGCTCTAAGACCCTCATCCTAGCTGCCTGAAAGTTGGTATTCTCCTAGCAACCTTCAGATAAAGATGTAGAACTCTCAGCTCCTCCTGCACCATGTCTGTCTGGATGCTCCCATGCTTCTGCCTTGATGATAATGGACTTAAGCTCTGAACCTGTAAGCAAGCCCAATTAAATGTTGTCTTTATTCGAGTTGCCTTGGTCATGGTGTCTGTTTATAGCAGTAAAATCCTTTTTTTTTTTTTTTTTTTTTTTGTGAAGTTGGTAACAGGAATGAGGTATTGTTGTGGTAGGTCTGACCATGCTTTTGTCTGGAAGAATGTGGATTTGGGAACTTTGGATTTGGAAAGCAGTGGAATGCTTAAAATGGGGCTTAATGGGCCATCCTAGTAGGAATATGGAAGACTTTGTTGCTGAGGGTGATTTGAACTGTGGAAGCCTGGCTCTAGAGGGGGAAAATGTTAGTGTGTGGCTGAAAGACTGTTCTTAGGACATTTTGGTTAAGTAGTTACTGCTTTGTGTCGCAGTCTGCTGGAGGCTCAGGTGAAAAATGTTAAATTAATTGCATAACAATCCAGTTCAGACTCTGCTGTGGTTTAGACTCATGAAGAGCATTATAATGAAGTGTAGCAAGCTTAGGAGAAAAATACAAAATGAGTAGTTTAAGTAATAAAAGGGCACCAGGAAGGGAAACGGAGCTGAATCCTGTGTTAAAGGAGATAAAAGGCAATAAAAAGATTAAGGGAACGGTGATCTCAGGACAAGATCCCACCCACCTAAGCTTACTGTTTGTGTTCACAGTTGAACAGAAATAGTTTGGACTTTTAATCTGGAATAAAATATAAACTAGAAGTAGAGGGAACACTTGTGGTCCAGATCTTGAGGCTGGAAGACACAGACTTTTGATCCTGATCTTCAGGAACAGTGTCCATGGAAAGCTTAGGTCCAGGCATGGTGGAACACGCCTTTAACCCCAGGAGACAAAGTCAACCAGATCTCTGAGTTCAAGGCCAGCCTAGGACAGAGTAAGTTCTAGATGAAGAAAAGCTTAAATTCAGGTGTAATGGTACAAGCCTTTAATCCCAGCAATTAGGAGAAATAGCCATACAGTTCTCTAAAGTTGAGGTCAATTTACCAAGCAAGTTTCAGGACAGCCAAGCTTAGTCACTGAAAGAATTAGAAAACAGAAAGCTAGTAATAAAATAAGGGGGACCAGACTAGAGAAATGACTCAGTGGTTAAAAGGTCTGACTGCTCTTCCAGAGGTCCTGAGTTCAATTCCCAGCAACCACATGGTGGCTTACAATCATCTGTGATGAGATCTGATACCCTCTTCTGGTGAGTCTGAAGACAGCTACTGTGTACATACATTCATAAAATAAATAACTCATAAAAAATGTTAGAAGAAGAAGAAGAAGAAGAAGAAGAAGAAGAAGAAGAAGAAGAAGAAGAAGAAGAAGAAGAAGAAGAAGAAGAAGAAGAAGAAGAAGAAGAAGAAGATGACGAAGAAGGGGGAACCATGTTCCAGCCCCAACAAGCAGCAGAACTCAGCAGCTTTGGCCATGTGGCTCTGGCTTTAGAGTGAATTAACAGAAGGGACAACTAGGACAATTGATGATGCTAAGCTGGAGCTGAGGAATTAGCTGTGATTAAGAAGAGACCAGTATCACTGAGGTGAAATCTTCTGAAAAGAGTTTTTTGAGAGTACAAAGAAGCTATGTTCCAGAGGTAACCAAGGCTGCAGCTGTACTTTGTAATGTGTAAGAGTCACCCAGGCGGTACTGGTATTGAAGGCATGAAGAGGTCATGAAGAACAGCTGAGGTTCAGTACTATGAGAGGCCAGGGAAGGCCATTGGTGAAGGTGCAGTCTCAGTTGTACATGATGGCCCAGGACTGAGGAGTCATGCAAAGAAGTTGAGGCTTGGCACCATGAAAAGAGCCTGTGAGAGGCATTGGTGAAGCCTAGTTTCAGTGGAAGACCCCAGTGTATTGGAGATGCCAGTACCATGGAATGATCACCAAGAACAGCAGCATCAGTGGAGTAGAGTCACTAGAGCCTAGAGTGTTACAGGGGGCAGAGCTAGAAAAGTAATGCCAGCCCTTTGGAGGAGCCCAGAAGATCATGTGTGGATCCCTAAGCTGTGAAGTTGAAGTTCACTTCAAGACCCCAAGATGAATCTTAGAAGAGACTTTGAACTTTGGAATTTTAACATTAAAACTGCTATAGACTATGGGGACTTTTGAAGTTGAAATAAATGTATTTTGCATTATGCTATGTTTAGGTATGGCCTCCCCAGACTCATGTGTTTGAACAAACCTTTGGGAGCCAGGGAATAGAATGTGATGGTTTGTATATGCTTGTCCCACTGAGTGGCACTATTTGGGGGTGTGGTTGTTGTAGTAGGTGATGCCTTGTTGAAGTAGGTATGTCACTGTGGGTGTAGTTGCCTGGAAGACAGTCTTCTCCTAGCAGCCTTCAGATGAAGATGTAGAACTCTCAGCTCCTTGGGTACTGTGTCTGCCTGCTTGCTGCCATGCTTCTGGCCATGGTGATAATGTAAGCCAGTCCCAATTATAAGAGTTGCCTTGGTTGTGGAGTTTATTTTCAGCAGTAAAACCCTAACTAAAACAGTAACCTTGTTCCTTAACTTAAAACTATTGGTTGAATAAAGATGCCTACAGCCTATAGTTGGGATAAAGAGAGGTAGGCGGTGTTTGGTCCCTGGGCTTGGGGTCTGAGGAGGACCACAAGGATAAAAAGAAGATCTGAGAGGAGAAAATGCCATGGGGTAGGTGAGTCATGAAAATATGCCCAAGAGGGCTCAGTTGGATTTAAGAGCTGCCCCGATGGAACATGGAGGGAAGTAGACACTCATAGCTTAGAGGATAGAATCTGTTCTAGTTCTAGTCTTTAAAGGTTTATTATAAATATGAAGGGTTTGTATCTTTTATCTGGAAACTGAATGATCAAAGGCAGTGTAGAAACCCCTGACAGAATAAAATATACTACACGTTTTCTTGAAGGTTGAGCTACAATGTTAATCCACCAACTTAAATACCAACCCTCTGAAGATTCCCTGAATGTAGGGTCCACCCAAGCCCCTCATTTCTACCCATCTATGAATAAAGAGTACACAAGACAGTGGCAAAATGAAGGGTAGCAAGTGGGGTTAGAAAGCAGATACCCTCCTTCCCAGTAAACCTCCCTAGATTTAACAGCTGATTCTTGAGTCCAAAATGGGAAGGTAAAGAATAACAGTTTATTAGTGTGGCATTCTGAGACTATTTTTTCCAGCCAGAGAACCCCCCGAAACGAGAATTTGACACCTTTTATTACTACCCCTTTTTTGAGTATTCTAAACCTGCTCTTACCAACAAAAGTTATCTCACTTCCTAGTTTAAGATTGGTTTCTCTTCCCCTCTGTATTATAAAGGTATTTTAACCAACAGTTATGTGCTCCAGTCTGCACTGTACATTCCCAATTATATTTATACTCTCTCTGTCTCTGTATCTGTCTCTGTATCTCTGTCCCTCTGTCTGTTTCTGTTTCTCTGTCTCTGTTTCTGTCTCTCTGTGTCTGTCTCCCCCCACCCCTCTCTCTGCCTCTCTCCTAGCCTCCTTCTCTTATACCCTCTTTGTTTTGTTTGAGACAAGGCCTTACAACATAGCCCAGGCTAGCCTCAAGCTCAAGCCCCTCCTACCTCAGCCTTCTGAGTGCTAGGATTACAGGTCTCCTTCATGGCTTGTTTTTTCAAGAACTCTGATGCATTATTCACAGTGTATCTCCATTCATTTAGTCAGGCAATCCCAGCAGCCTTCCCAGTCTTGTTTGTCACGTCCTTCTGTTAAGTCTGTCCTAACCATCTCCATTTATGGATCAGTGGTTAAGGTATCAGGAACAACAAAAAGCAGAACTTTTGCAATGACTGAACGCGAAAGGGAATGTTCAGGAACTGTGATATTCTCCCAAAGAACAAGAGCTGACCAGAGTGAGGGCCAGGCCTCCAGGCACAAAACACTGAGGAGCACCCATCTGGAAACTCACAAAGACCAGCAGAGGAGCTGAGAAAAGGCAATTCTGCCCAATGGGCAGAACTAGGTGCGAGACTGAGGCTTAGATCATGAACAGAATGCGCATGGAAACTGAAAAGTAGAAAAGAATAAGCTCATTTTTAGAAAGAAGCAGGCTTAGCGGGCAGCCCAGTGGTCACCTGCAGATGACTTCCATCCTAGGCCGGCCCAGTGTAAAGTGTACTTGTGTCACACTTCTGCCTTACACTGCAGCCACAGCCATGAGCCACGAGTGGAAGCTGATGGCTGTCCCTCCCTCTCATGCCAGACTCCTCATCCTGTTCTCCTCCTCTCTGGGACTGAGCGGTGTGGACACCAACGTTTTCATCCCTGAGGGAAAGCTGCAGAAGGTCCTGACTGGCCCACCCAACACTTATTTAACACTTACCAACGTCTCCATAAACATACAGGCCCTTTGGAGGTTTGTTCCTTGAAAAAAGCTGCAAATTAAGAACAAATTACAAATTTTCTACCATGCAAATAATTACATATAATCATATATATACATAATGTTCCCAACCGTGCTATATATAGGACATCAACGGGGCAATTATATACAATAAGTAGAAAAAAAGTTGGTGTAAAAGTCTGTGAAGCAAAAACATTACACAGCCTTTAAAAGGGAGGTATTTTTGATAGACCCCCAACACAGATATATCTTGAGGACATTGGATTAGTAAAACAAGCTAGTCACATAAAGATAAAATACTTCTTGCCCATGTTACTCAGAGTAATAAAAAAAAAAAAAAATCATAAAGACAAGAAGTGGAAACCATGGATCCCGGGGTGGAGCAGAGCCGAGGAATCACTGTTCGGGGAACAGTGTCCCGTTTGTGTGACATGAAGGCTCGGGTAGGAGTGATACAGAGACTACGACACTGGTGACCCCTAAGCTGTGTGCAATGAGAACTGCCTAAGATGGCTGGCTCAGTGACCCGTCTCCAGATGTGAGCCACACCCTGCAGGCCAGGCAAGCCAGCCTTCTCCACTGTGCTTCCAACACACGCACAGCTTCCCTATGTCCCCTGAGAGCCACTATTCTTAAGACACAGCTGAGAACAGATTGCCACCTGCCAACACTTGAGGCTTTCTTTCTTTCTTCTGTAAAACATTGTTACTTGGTTTGCAACAAAAAAAAAAAAAAAAAAAAAAAAAAGGATTACTCCCTTAAACAATTCCAGAGCAATGTCATATTGAAACCTAACATAAAACATAAAAAAAATCAGTTTTTACAATGTGAGAAATATCTCTGTCTCTCTCTCTCTGTCTCTCTGTTTTGGTTTTTGTTTGTTTGTCTGCTTGTTTGTTTGTTTGTTTTCCAGACAGTTTCTCTGTGCAGCCCTGGCTATTCTGGAACTTGCTCAGTAGACCAGGCTGGCCTCAAACTCACAGAGATCTACCTGCCTCTGCCCCCTGTCCCCTGCCCCTGCCTTCCTGAATTCAGAGACTAAAGGTATGTACCTACTGTCCAGGGAGAAATCTTTTGACAGCAATTCTGTGTTAGGTAACTGGGATATCAAGGCCTGGGTAACTGCTGCCTGTCTGGACAGCCATGTTATGCTGTTATTACGGTTACAAGGAAACTTTCTTATGTGCTGTTACTAGGAAACTTTCTAATGCCAGTATTGATTACATATTCTGTTATGCTCTGTTCCTTTGGCACCATTTTGATAGACGTCAGTAGAACTGTTGTGTGTAGTTACCCACCATAAGCTTGGACCTGAACCAACCACCCGGCAGCACTTCCTGCACCTGTGTATGAGCTTTTATGGTTTTTGCTTTTATAAGATGCCCCTGGGATGGAGCCCAGCATAAGAGAGACACCTGCGCCAATATAAGAAGCCATTTGGAATAACACTTCTATTCTAAGTACGAATAGAGTAAAGTTTTAAGTTCCCAAGACGTCCCTGGGAACTAACATCCTACTTGGCAGAAAGATTCCTGTACTTGGGTAACTGACATCCTGGTTGGCAACTTAAAACTGAAATGGTCGGCAAGGCCAGTCCCCCGCCACAGCTGAATACCTCCACCAATGGGAACAGGATGAATATACAACAAAGACATGTCCCTAAGAAAGTCCCCCATCCCTCAACCCTGATTGGCGGAATAACTTGGCACGATGTTTGTGGATTTCAGGCTTTAAAGCTCTGCAGGATTCTGGCTCGTGGTCAGTCAGTTCCCAAGTCTGGTCTGTGCCCCTGATCGATCAATCCAAGGGCAAATGCTCAATAAATTATCACTATCTGACTGAGATTGGCGTTTATGTGGTTTGTGGGGCGACTCCTGAATCCCAATGTGGGGGCATTGTAATTCAAAATTCTTCAAAATTTGTTCTGTAAGAATAATTTTTATTGTTATTCCTGTTGTTTGTTTGTTTGTTTGTTTTTTAAAGACAGTATAGCCTTGTATCTGCATAGCCTTGGTTGGCCTGGAACTTGTTATGACGGCCAGACTGGCCTTGAACTCAAAGTTCCCCAGTTCAGGGATTATAGGTCATAAGCCACCACACCTGGAACAGCTTTTCTTTCTCTAGTATTTGTTGAAACCTGCTCCCCACAGCATAGCTGCAGCCACTTTGTTCCATGCCTGCCAGTCATTTTACACTGTTACCGACACAAAAACGTAGCTTGACTCGGAGCAGGGTCAAGCTGACCATGTGCCCTGTTGTGCTCTGAGGTTAGTCAATCCTAAGAAACTCTGCAACTGTAAGCTCCACTTAGGACCAATCAGAATAAAGGTCAGTTAGTACTGCTCTGTCTAGCCAGCCAAAAATAGCGTGAATCAGAGCCGACCACTGGGCAGCACTTCCTGCACCTGCAAATGAGCTCCGTGTGGGTTTCACCTTTGAACTGGCCCTAGGAAACATTCACGGTCACAGTCAGTCTAGGCTACATCCCTGATCAATCAGTCAGCCTTGGGGTGTGCATTCAATAAACCAGCTCTGAAACTCAGTGGTTTGTGAGGCAGTTCTCAGACTGCAACACTACTGTTCACATGATGCTATCAATAAACATTAAATACACGAAATTCAAGTTGGAAAAAACAACGATGTTGGAAGGAGGCTCCTCTGGGGCTCAGCAATCCCAGCAGCCGTAGCACTGTGTGTGGGGTGAGCACCTCGATGGCAGAGTACTTCCTGGCCAATGGAATGGCCAGGATGGCTAAGCAATTCAGGAAGAAGCAGTTATGAACCTGTCTTCTTTTTTTTCCTTCCTATCCAAAAACCCAATATGTTTTAGAAAGAGCACCTGTTAGATTTTTGTATGCCAAATGTGCATTTTATATAACATTGCTTTATGTATTTGAAAATATACTTTATTGATTTTTTTTTGAAAATTTATATTTACTTCCCATTCTTTCTCTTAAATTAAATTGAATTTGGACTTGATTTGGTAGATTTTAGGGGTGAGGATATTTTGGGTTTTGGTAGAGGGTCTTACTATGCAGTCCTGGGACTCTCTGTGTAGACCGTGGGACTGAGGGCCTGTAGCACAGTGTCAGGCCTCCATGGGACCTTCTGTGTTTTAAATGGCGAAGAGATGCTACTAAGTACCCATGGCCAACCTGCCACTTGGAGGCTCAAACAAGAGGCTAGCCTGGGCTACCTGTCTCAAAAAAAAAAAAAAAAAAAAAAAAACCAAAAAAACAAAAAAACTAAGGACGTGATATAGTTCTGTGGTTGACCTCTGCCCATTCACATGGTTCTAGATTTAATCCTAGCACCACCAAAAAAAATAAAAATTAAAAGCTGATAAACAAAATAGAGAAGTTCTGACCACTTTATTTAAAACCTGGATACCAAGTGACACATGCCTTTAATCACAGAACCCAGGAGACAGAAGTAGACTGATCTCCTGTGAGTTTGAGGCCAGCCTGGTCTACAAAGCTACTTCTGACACAGCCAGGGCTATACAGAGAAACCCTGTCTCAAAACAAAAATTAATTAAAGTAAAAATAAAACCCAGACACTGTCTACCATAAAGGCTAAGCACAGCCTGTCTAAGTGGCATTTACATGTTTATTGCAGTTGTGTGTTTGTGTGTGTAGGTGGAGGGGTGTGTGTACTTCTCACGCTTATGTTAAGGACAGAGGACAACTTTCTTTCGAGAGTTAGTTCTCCCCATCCACCATGTGAGTCCTAGAGGTTAAACTCAGGTCATCAAATATACCCACTGAGCTCTCCCACGGCCCCATAAATGATGTCACACACAACAGTCTGTCCTTGTTCTCAGTGAGCATGGTCCTCCCGGACCTTTATACTTTGTCTATCCTGAGCCCCACACATGCCGTACTTTGCTACATAGACTTATTGATAAGATATTGGCCATAACAGCCAATAATAAAAAATTATAAAATACACTATAATAAAACTATTTAAAGGTTGCAGAGGACTGGGTTTGATTCCCAGCACGCACAAGGTATCACAACCACCTATGTATTCTATTCTATGTATCCAGGAGGATCCACATATCTGGTCACCTCATATATCAGATATTCTCTCTCTCTCTCTCTCTCTCTCTCTCTCTCTCTCTCTCTCTCACACACACACACACACACACACACACACACATACACACACACACACGGGGGGGGGGCACGGGGGAGGAGAAAACACTCATGCACAGAAAATAAAATAATCCCAAATCATCTAGACAATAAAGTTCGCTAGTAAGCTCAAGCAATTTTAGATCCCTGTCATTTTCAGATAATGGATCCTGCTTCTCCAAGAGAAACCAGAAGGTGTCTTCCCTTATGAAACTGCGTCCTGATCGATCAGTCCCAAGGTGTGAGTTCAATAACTCTTCCCTGTGTGACTGAGATCGGTGAGTAGGTTAGATTGTAGGGAGGCTGGAAGCTTCTAGGAATAGGCCTAGGGTAGGAGACGGAGACGGAAAGGCTCCAAGATGACAGTCACTTCAGGAGGATAAAGTACAAGAACAGAGAACCAGACACAGCACCTTCCATAACATCTCTTGGATTTCCAGCCTCCTTTTTTCTTCCGAAAGTAAAATGTGGTCCTTTCCATCACCGTCCCTGAGCCTGTGGCAGACTTTTGGGCTGGTTAAGAGGGAAAGGCTGGGAGAGTCTGAAGCAGGAAGCTCCTGGAAGACCAGACTGCGGTCTGCTGAGGGCTCGGAGAAGCATAAGGCTGCTGGGAATGGGTGCTCTGAAGGCCATGCAGTAGGCAAGGAGAACTGTCTTGAGAACTGGAGTAGAGGCCGTCCTTGTTTCCTTGTGGAGCTCTCACCACAGCGGAAGAGGAAACCCAGTGAGACCAGGAAGAACACGGCCATCAGATTGGACTTTATGTGGGGAGAGTCTGAGGTAATGATGCCTCATGGTTCTGGGGTAGTCCAGCCACAGTGGAAACCCAAGAAGAAGACCCCAGCCCGTGAAGAATGAATCCAGGGTGGAGTCCAGCAAAGCCCCACAGGAGGGAAACATCAAAACGACGTGACGTCACCACAGCCTGGATTACGGAATATGCATGTCAGTTTGTTCTGTTAGTCTACTCTGTCAAAATCGCTTGAATCAGGACCGACCGCCCTGCCATGCTCCCTGCACCTGTATGAGCTCACTGTGGGCTCCTCCTCTGTAAGCTGGCTCCTAAGGCTGAGCTGCTGCCCTGATTGGTCAGTCTGCAGGGGGTGTATGTGTGTGCGCAATCAAAACAGCAGCCCTGTGTAACTGAAAAAAAAATACAGTTACAAATAGTTCTTAGCTAGTATAGAAGATGCCTGGAATGGCAGGTCCTCCTCCAGCTGAGAACCTCCATTCAGAGCAAGATGCTGCCTCCCCCAGCCCCGCCCATCACTCTCCCTCTCTTACTGATTTCCTGAACATTTTGGCTTATGCTCACGTCCTGGGTGTCCCATCGATTAGTGGGACAGTGGGAGATGGGGGTGGGGGGTGCAGTGAGGGGGACATGCCAAAATCAGAGTTTCAGACAGGAGCAAGAGATCAGGAAAGATTTACTGGAAAATTGCTTTTTGTCACTTGTCTCCGGGTGGCACAGAGGAGTACTTAAAAGTACTTGTTGCTAGGCCTGAGTTCCCAGCACTAGGGAGGGGAAGGGAAGAAGGATTAAAATCTGGGGCTGGAAAGATGGCTCGGTGGTTAGAGCATTGACTGCTCTTCCAGAGATCCTGAGTTCAATTCCCAGCAACCACATGGTGGTTCACAACCATCTGTAATGGGATCTGACGCCCTCTTCTGGTGTGTCTGAAGACAGCGACAGTGTACTCATACATAAAGTAAACAAATCTTTTAAAAAGAAAGAAAATCTGAATCTAGCTCAGGTTACCTAGCAAAGCCGGCATACTGATGTTGTAGATGTGCTTTCCAAACCGCTCCTTTGCTTTGACTGCTGCAAACTCAAAGTAACCATCCCAAAGATTTACATTTAATGCTTAGATCTTATCTCTTGTTCTCTATGTCATTAAAAACGATGACATTAAAAATGACCCAAGGTTCTGGGCACATAATGCCCCCGTGTAATCCCAGCACTCAGAAGGTGAAGGCAGGAGGATCTCAAAGGCAAGTCTCGGCTACACAGCAAGACTCGGTCTCAGAAAATGAAGATTTCCTTTTTTCCCTAATCCTACCCAGAATGATCCATGGAGGATCCATCGACGTCCTAAGTTAAAGGCACATCCTCGCCCTGTCTGGACTGTCCGCCCTATTACTCCAGCAGTTTCCACCAGGACAACTAGATGATAAGGTACTGCTGCTGAGATAGAAAGTGTTGTTTTCTGTTTAAGATGCAGGCATACTGCTTTTCCTGTTTCTCCCCAGCTCCCCACAACTGCATTATTATCTCCCCAAATTCGGGGTGGGGGGACAGAGACAAGGATCCCAGCTGAAAGGCCAAGCATAACCACATCTCTAAAAACTGGAATCCCAGCATTCTCCACATGGACCACTTTTGATAAAAGTACATCCTTCAGGTTTCTAAAGATCTTTAAAAATGAAAAAAAAAAAAAAAACTAAAACAACAACAAAAACCAGAACTATATGTTAGCACCCACAAACTCTCCTTAAATAAAAAGAAAAAATTTTAATGGCTTTAGCTGATTTTCAAAAGAGCCCCCTTAACCTAAAGTAGATCGATTTGCTCAGTTTACTTGTATAATTAAGCATATTTAAGTATCTAAATAAAGAGCCTTTCGGATTCTACAACACACCCAAAAACTGGCTTGTAAAGCAGCAGCTAGAAGCCAGCTATGGAGCTGTAGCAGAACAGGGATGCGTCCCCACCCAGACCCCCTCAGTCCTGTGTCCCCACCCAGACCCCCTCAGTCCTGTGTTCCCACCCAGACCCCCTCAGTCCTGTGTTCCCACCCAGACCCCCTCAGTCCTGTGTCCCCACCCAGACCCCCTCAGTCCTGTGTCCCCACCCAGACCCCTCAGTCCTGTGTCCCCACCCAGACCCCCTCAGTCCTGTGTCCCCACCCAGACCCCTCAGTCCTGTGTCCCCACCCAGACCCCCTCAGTCCTGTGTCCCCACCCAGACCCCTCAGTCCTGTGTTCCCACCCAGACCCCCTCAGTCCTGTGTCCCCACCCAGACCCCCTCAGTCCTGTGTCCCCACCCAGACCCCTCAGTCCTGTGTTCCCACCCAGACCCCCTCAGTCCTGTGTCCCCACCCAGACCCCCTCGGTCCTGTGTCCCCACCCAGACCCCCTCGGTCCTGTGTCCCCACCCAGACCCCCTCGGTCCTGTGTCCCCACTCAGACTCCCTCAGTCCTGTGCCCACCTTACTCAAACCCAGTCATGCTGGCTTAATGTTGCTACTAGAAAAAGCTGCTGCACAGAATTTAAGCATCCAATGGAAGGGGCGTAAAGAGGAAGGGAGAAAGGAAGGATAAGAAAGAGAAGAAGGGAGGAAGGAATTAGTTGGGCATGATGGTGCTTACTCACAGTTCTAGCTACTCAGGAAGCCCCGTGATTAGGGGCCAAGAACTGAAGACCAGCCTGGCAAGTAGAAAGAGACCCTGTCTATACTGAGAAACAAAACACCTCTCAATCTCTAATAACAGAATAGACAGACATAAATGATTTTAACTTTTCTAAGACAAGGTTTTGCTAAATAACCTAAGCTAGCCCCAGAGTTTGATCCTTCTTTCCTTCCCTTTCCTAGTGATAGGAACTTAGGTCTAGCAACAAGTACTTTTAAGTACTCCTCTGTGCCACTAGGAGACAAGTGACAAAAAGCAATTTTCCAGCAAATCTTCCCTGGTCTCTTGCTCCTGTCTGAAACTCTGATTTTGGCATGTCCCTTCCCCGTGCCCCTCCCCCATCTCCCACTAATCGATGGGACACCCAGGATATGAGCATTAGCCAAAATGATCAGGAAATCAGTAAGAGAGGGAGAGTGATGGGCGGGGCTGGGGGAGGCAGCATCTTGCTCTGAATGGAGGTTCTCAGCTGGAGGAGGACCTGGCATTCCAGGCATCTTCTATACTAGCTAAGAACTATTTGTAACTGTAACTTTATCCTCCTGAAGTAACTGTCACCCTTTCTAGTTCTTTCTGATCTCTTGCTGGCTCACTCAGCTATGCTGTTCTGACTCCTTTCCAAGCTGACTGATTCAAACTGGCTACTCTTTCAGGCTCTGCTTGGCCTCATACTAACTTTGGCAATCTTCTAGCTCCTTCTGTCTTCACCCGAGTCCAGCTTGTTCTCTCTGCAGCCTGTCTCTGTACAATTGACTTGGGAAAACTGTTCTCTCTATTATTTAATAATAATTTTCTTTATTTACAAAAGATTTATTTATTTATGTTACTCTCTCTGCATGTACATATGCGTGCCAGAAGAGGGCGTCCGATCCCACTACAGATGGTTGTGAGCCACCATATGGATACCAGGAATTGAACTCGGAACCTCTGGAAGAGTAATCAATGTTCTTAACCACTGAGCTATCTCTCCAACCCAAGCTCTGTTCTTTCTTAAGTTGCTTCCCTTTCCTGTCTCTTCTCCGAGAAACTGGGCATATCCTGTTCTGTCAAATCATTCTCTGACTTGTCACCTTGTCTGCCAACCAATTAGATATCACTTCCAAACTTGACACTTCTTCTACAAACTAACATTATCTTAACCATTTGGATTAAAGGTGTGTGCTAAGGGTGTGTAAATAAAGCTGAGCCACACCGCTAGAAACAGCTTTTTTATTTCCGTAAATAACACAATCTTGGGGGATGTGATTAAATATCCGACAACAACTATTACTAAGGAATCGTCCCCAGAGAGACACAGAAACAAGAACTCACAGGTACATGTGGATAGGCCCACGACTGCCTTCAAATCAACACAGAATTATTTTATGAATTTTCTGTGAGGGTTCAGCTACTTATTTTTCTCATTCACTCTATAAACATGGATTGAACATTAAGGACCTGGTTTATGCCAGGCCTTGAGTTTGATTCCACAGATCCAAGAAGACCAAGAAAAGAAAGTATTTAGTAAAGGCATGCGTGGGCAACATAAGATAGTCCCTAAAACTGGGTGTGGTGTCAGAGCTTTAATTTCAGCACTTGGGAGGCAGAGATGGCAGACACTGTATAACCAACTTTATCTCAAAGAAACAAAAATGTTGCATGTGTTAGGAATCGTCTTGATCCAGCATGGGAAATGGGATGAATGAGAAAACCACAGAGGAGATACCACGTTCCTCTGCTCCCCTTACAAGCCAAGCCAGGGTCCAGAGAGGCTCACTGTGGTTCAGAGGGAAAAAGCAAATCAGGGCAGCTCCACTGTGGTCTCTGTTAGTGTCTGTTTTACTGTTTTATTGGGTTCCGGCCTCTCAACACCAGATGGAAGAGAAAGAAGGTTAGAGGGAAGGGAGACATGGGTCTCTAGGCTACATCCTGCCAATAAGAAGTGAAATGTCCCTTGAACATGTCCAATCTTCACAGTCAGAATCACTTGACAAACTTCAGCACCAGGAACCAGGAGCAGCAGGGAGAACAGAGCCTTCTCTTTCTCAAATTGACTCCTGTCTCTCCAGAGTCCCCAGAATTAAAATATCTGCAGCTGGCAAAAAATTATGCCCTTCCTAGAGCACGAGCCAATTCTAGTTAGTGACTGTGGGCAAACGGAAGCAGCCCCATATCCCATACCTGGGATTAAAACAAAAACACGTCCACATAACATCACTGGGTTTTTTAAGAAACCAAACTCTCACTATAGGTCCCCATCACCACGGGAGCCATGCAGTGCCTCAAAATTGTGCCCCTGGCACCTCTCTGGGGAGCTAGCACATGATCATGGCACAGGGTCCTGAAACACATGCTCAACTGTTGACCACTGCACACTCTAGAGAAGACGGAAGGATGCAGATGGCTTGCGATCTCCTTTCTGTTTGTTGTTTATATGCCTATTTGCTTACTTGATTGTTGAGAAAGGGTTTCAGATAGCCCTGTCCTTGAACCACCCCCACCCCCACCTTGTGCACTCGAGAAAGAATATTCTGCTTCTACCTCCTAAATGCTAAGATTACAAAATGGCTCAGCAGGGACAGGTACTTCCCACCAAGCCTGACAGCCTGAGTTTAACCCCTAGGACCCACGTACTAGAAGGAAAGAACAGGTTGATCTCCACTGGAGTGTCCCCCTCCCCCCACATACAGACAATAAACAGATGTAATCTAAGGAGGAAGGAAGAGGAGAAAAGCAAGACGCCAGTCATGGTGGCACACACCTTTACTCTCAGCACTAGGGAGGCAGAGGCAGGTGGATCTTTGTGAGTTCAAGGCCAGCCTGATCTACAGAGTGTTTCAAGGCAGCCTGGGCTACACAGAGAAACCCTGACTCAGGAAAGAGGGAGAGGGAGAGGAGAGGAGAGGAGAGGAGAGGAGAGGAGAGGAGAGGAGAGGACAGACACCTGAGATGTTGACTCAATGAATAAGGGCATCTGTCACCAAACTTGACAGATTTCATTCTCTGGGTTCCACATGGTAGAAGGAGAGAACTCACTCTCGAAAGTTGCTCTCTGACTTCCACATGGGCAGCTTGGTACATGCACATGTGCTTGTTCACACACGTACACACAAGAGGAAATGGAGTTAATTTTAAATAGAAGTTTAATGACGAAAAACACCTAATTCTTGTAAAGCTTAATACTTTGGAAGGACTCTACTATCTTAGAGAGCCCTTAAGGATACAAACTGCACATAAAGGGAGCATCAGCAGGAAACAAAGAGATCTGGAAAGGAGCTCAGCGGGATATGTTTAAAGGGGACGTGGAAATGTTTCTGTCCTGTGAACGTCTCTGGCTGTCACACTGCTTCCTGTATGATGGACTGACCCCTGTACACCCTAATCAGGAGCCATCTAGTCTCATCTTTAGAAGGTGGCACTTACTACTGTGTTTGGTCAAATGAGTGAATGAATACATGACTCAGTAAAGGCAGAGGCTGGGGGATTCTCAGTAGGGAATGCACAAGACCTAAGTTCAGATCCCTAGCGCCTGTGTGAAAGTCTGGGCATGGGATGCAGACAGGTGCCTGGAATTCTAGGGCTGGGGATAGAGAGTGGCAATCCTTGGGGCTTGCCGGGCAGTCAGTCTAGCCAGGCCGTGAGTTCCTTACTTCAAAACACAAGATAGGAGATGGGTCAGATGACCCGCTGAATAAATAAAAGCACCTGCTGCCAAACTTAATGGTCTGAGTTTGAGCCCTATAACCCACATGGTGGAAGAAAGAACTAACTCCTACCTACAAGTTCTCTGACTCCACGTGTACCCCCAAAAATGAATACATAAAATATAATGAAAAAAATATATATATAACATTAGTCATCCAAAAACACAAATTTTGAACTTTAACCTTCACACACACGCACACACACACAGGGGTGTGAGTACCCTCACTCATACAAACACACACACCATATACACAGAGAAAGGGAGGAAGGATGAGAATGAGTTAGAGTCATTGGGAAGACAGAATCTGTCACAGCACAATTCACATGTGGACAAGTGGCGGTTGTTACCACCCTCAAGTAGAATGTGCCAAGCATAACTGTAGACACTGTGTCCCCACACAGCCGTCTGCACTGTCACACAAACCAGGCATCTTGCTACACCTTCACCAGGTGAGACTTCCTCGGCCAAGACCATCTCATAGAGACACCATGGCATGTGCACCCCATTGTTGGGCCAAGCACTGCCATGTGAAATGTGCCTAGAGTTGGATACCCCAGTCTCACTGCCTTAAAAACAGGTTGTGATGTCTCCTCCCAAAGGATGAAAAACCCTGGAGCCTGCACAGCCCTGATTAATAGAGAGCGGGAATGGAAGGCTGTTTAATTCTCTCCCTCCCTGACTCCAGAAACGCTTGATTCGGCTGTGTAAAAGTAATTCTAATTATAGTGATTTACATGAAATACTTATCATTTATGCCTAATTACTTCCCAGCACAATAACAATTATGCATACATTAGATGTGCTGGATTAACCTGGTTGTAAGTTTTATTTGGTAACAAAGTATCCATGGGCTCCCATTCTTCACAGTCCATAGCTCCTGGGCAAAGTCAACGCTCTGAACTTCTTCCACTGTTTACCACTGAAAGTGTAGCAAGAGAAGGAGGGAGGTTCGATTTTAATATAATAGTGCAGACTTCCAGAAACTTTCTTAGGAAGACAGGAGAGGAGAGAAGAGGAGACGGGAAGAGAGGAGAGGAGAGGAGGGGAAGAGAGGAAAGGGAAGGAGAGAAGAGGGAAGAGGAGGAGAGGGGAGGAGAGGAGAGGGGAGAGGGAAAGGAAGGGGAGAAGAGGGAAGGGGAGGAGAGGGAAAGAGAGAAGAGAGGAGAGGGAAGGGAAGGAAAGAAGAGGGAAGGGAAGGAGAAGAGAGGGGAGGAGAGGAGAGAAGGGGAGGAGAAGAGATGGGAGGGGAAGGGATGGGAGGGGAAGGGAGGGGAGGGGAGGAGAGGGGAGGAGAGGGGAGGAGAGGAGAGGGGAGGGGAGGAGAGGAGAGGGGAGGGGAGGAGAGGGGAGGAGAGGAGAGGGGAGAGGGGAGGAGAGGGGAGGGGAGGGGAAAGAAGGAAAGGAGAGGAAGGGAGGAGAAAGGGAGGGAAGGGGAGGAGAGGAGAGGGGTGAAGAGGGAAGGGGAAGAGAGAAGACTAAAACAGATCTTTAAACTTCTGCATGGAGAACACACTTAAGGTCCTCAAGGTCATAATGCCACAAACATCATCAGGGAACTGAGAGGCCCAACCACTCAGATTTCCCTTTTATGACAACTATTCATGTTCCATTTTCCCCATAAGGTCTGTAGCATCTTTACAATATTCAAAAATAAAGCTTTACACATGTTTTTCTCAAACTATATCAGATGTCTGGGTCTTGGGCTGGAAAGAGAGCTCATTCAGCAAAGAGTTTACAGTTCAAATCCCCAGAGCCAACAGGAAGGCCAGGCGTGGTACTTCCTCCATATCTGTAAGGGCAGCTGGGGAAGGGGAAAAGTCCTGGGCTAGCTCATAGCCAATAGGCAAACTCCAGCTTCAGTTACAGCTTAGCCCTCTAAATGATAGACGATGGATGTGTGGATGGATGTGTGGATGGATGTGTGGATGGATGTGTGGATGGATGGATGGATGGATGGATGGATGGATGGATGGATGGACAGACAGAGTTTTCTAAGGAAGTAAATAAGGTGGAAAGTTGCATAACATTGTCCAACAATAAAGTAATAAAGTCACGGGTAGTGAATTCTGAGTGCTTGTGAGAAAACAAAACTCTTGTGACCTCTGCTTTTTCCGAGCTGCAGAATTGTTACTTCAGCTTACTCATTACAGCTAACTATTGTTATTTGTTTATATACCTCTACAGAAAAACATGTTTTTGCCACACCCGGCTTGTCCTTGTGATTGCATGCTTTACCCTCACAGTATAAATTGTCTGATGCTCTGAATAAAGTTGGCTACTGCATGAGACTTTAGTCCGCCTCCTCTTTAGGCTACATTCTCCCAGAAACTGATTACATTGACCTGGACCTTCCATACATGTGTACAGGAACCTTCATACACAGAACATGAGGGAAGGGAACAGCGGAAGCTACAGCTAAACATTTGTGTTCTATTAATCATGAGGAAAGTTCAGGTAGAAGTCTGTCTTGCTTGTTTTTTTTTCCATTGTTGTTTTTGGGTTGGATGGTTTGTTGTTGAGAAAACATCTTATAGCAGGCAGTCTCAAACCTGCTGCACAGGACAGACTGATCTAAAACAGGCACAGCTCCTTCTGCGTCTGCCTTTCAATACTGAGAATTCTAGATGTAAGGCACAATGTCCATTTTTACCTGGTTTCGTCTTACCATGGCATTCTTGAGGCAGGTTAACTTTTTGTAGAAGTCTTATTTAGCTCAATTTAAGGCTGCAAACCAAAAGTGCATGGTGCTGGCTCTAGTGAAAGCACATGTGGCTGTCTCTCACCAAAGACGAATGGCATCACCCCGGGCACGAGAGGCACGGGTTGCATTAGGAATGCTATAGCAGCAGGTGTGGTGTAGTTAGAAGAGCACTTGCTTAGCATGCTTCAGGCTCAGAACTCCATGCCCAACAATATATAACCAGGTCCGAAAGTACAAAACTCTAATCCTAGCTCTCATCAGGAAGGAGATCAAAAGTAAGTTCAAGGCTATCCTCAGCAACATACTGGTTCAAGGCCAGCCTGTGCTAAGACCCGTCTTGAGGTTGAGAACACAGTTTAACTGCTAAAGTACTTCCTATAGAAGCACAAGGCCCTGAGTTCAGAATCCCACCACCCACATAAAATGAAAGGTACAGCTTCGGTGTTCACTTGTAATTCTAACACTGGGGTAGCAGAAGCATGTAGACCCTTGCTGGCTAGCCAATCTAGCCAATCAGAGAGCTCCATATTCAGTGAGAGACACTGTCTTAAAAATACAGTGGAGGGTTAGCCAAACAGGTCAGCAGATAAGGGTGGTTGCTGCCAACTCTGACAACCTGAGTTAAATGCCCAGAGTCCATAACAGAAGGAAACAAAAGTCTCCTGTAGTGAGAATTTTGGTTTCTTTAAAAACCCAGGGATGTTATGTGAACATGTTTTTATTTTAATACCAGGTGTAGGATATGGGGCCGCTTCAGTTTACCCACAGCCATTAACCATGACTACTGCATGCTCTAGGAGGGGCATGATTTTTGCCAGCTGCAGATAGTCTAAGTCAGGGGACTATGGAGAGGGAAGAGGTACAGGAGGAAAGTAATAAGGGAAGATAGTGAAAGTTCAGATTTGATCTACAGCCTAGACACTCACAGACAGACACAGAGACAGACACACAGACACTCACAGACACAGAGACAGACACACAGACACTCACAGACAGACACACAGACACTCACAGACAGACACAGAGACAGACACACAGACACTCACAGACAGACACAGAGACAGACACACAGACACTCACAGACAGACACAGAGACAGACACACAGACACTCACAGACAGACACAGAGACAGACACACAGACACTCACAGACAGACACAGAGACAGACACACAGACACTCACAGACAGACACAGAGACAGACACACAGACACTCACAGACAGACACAGAGACAGACACACAGACACTCACAGACAGACACAGAGACAGACACACAGACACTCACAGACAGACACAGAGACAGACACACAGACACTCACAGACAGACACAGAGACAGACACACAGACACTCACAGACAGACACAGAGACAGACACACAGACACTCACAGACAGACACAGAGACAGACACACAGACACTCACAGACAGACACAGAGACAGACACACAGACACTCACAGACAGACACAGAGACAGACACACAGACACTCACAGACAGACACAGAGACAGACACACAGACACTCACAGACAGACACAGAGACAGACACACAGACACTCACAGATACAGAGACAGACACACAGACACTCACAGACAGACACAGAGACAGACACACAGACACTCACAGACAGACACAGAGACAGACACACAGACACTCACAGACAGACACAGAGACAGACACACAGACACTCACAGACAGACACAGAGACAGACAGACACACAGACACTCACAGACACTCACAGACAGACACAGAGACAGACACACAGACACTCACAGACAGACACAGAGACAGACACACAGACACTCACAGACAGACACAGAGACAGACACACAGACACTCACAGACAGACACAGAGACAGACACACAGACACTCACAGACAGACACAGAGACAGACACACAGACACTCACAGACAGACACAGAGACAGACACACAGACACTCACAGATACAGAGACAGACACACAGACACTCACAGACAGACACAGAGACAGACACACAGACACTCACAGACAGACACAGAGACAGACACACAGACACTCACAGACAGACACAGAGACAGACACACAGACACTCACAGACAGACACAGAGACAGACACACAGACACTCACAGACACAGAGACAGACAGACACTCACAGACAGACACACAGACACTCACAGACACTCACAGACAGACACAGAGACAGACACACAGACACTCACAGACAGACACAGAGACAGATACACAGACACTCACAGACAGACACAGAGACAGATACACAGACACTCACAGACAGACACAGAGACAGACACTCACAGTCAGACACACACAGAGAGACACAGAGACAGACACTCACAGTCAGACACACACAGAGAGACACAGACAAACACACAAGTGTACATACAAAGGATCCTATCTCTAAAAAACAAAACAAACAGAAAGCCTCAGGCAGTGGAAAACTCGTCAGTCAAGCCTGCCCTTATAACTCTGAGAACATCCCTATTTCTTCCTAAGGGAAGCACCTCAAGGGTCTAAGAACCTCAGCAGTCCTACCTCTCAAAGCCCCACCATTTCCAAATTCCCAGCAAACCACATCCATAGCTCATCAAGAACAGGATCAATGTGTCCTTATAAAAAGGGACCAAGGGATTCAGTCACCCTTCCACCAATGAACAATGAGAACGCAGATGACAATCCAGAAGCAGTAGGCGGGCCTTCACCAGTCACCAATCCACTGGCTCTTTCATTATGAACTTCCAGCTTCTCAAGCATAAGAAGTGACGTCCTGTTTTTACTCTCTTCTAGCTAAAGGTAGTTGCAGCTTAAAATGCCGACGATGTGGATGAAGTGCATTGCAGCCAAGTCCCGCAAGCCTGGTTATAATGGGAATGCATGGCCTTGTATTTTCATGATTGATTTTATTTTTCAATTTCTATTTCTCATCATAACACAGAAGCTTCATTATTCCTATCAATCAAAATATATTAACTCAATGGAAGCCCTTCTGTTTACATAAAAAGCAAGACTTGGGTGCTGGAGAGACAGCTGAATGGCTAAGAGCATTTGCTGTTCTAGAAGCCCAGGTTTGATTCCCAGCAACCACATGGTGGTCCGTCTCCATTGGTAACCGCAGTTCCAGGGGATTGGACGCCCTCTTCTTGCCTCCGAGGACATTCCATGCATGTGGTGCACAGACATACATGCAGACAAAACATCCGAACTCATAACAAAATAAAAATAGTTTTTAAACTACCATCTTGTTTTTTTGTGTCTCACTACATAGCTCTGGCTGTCCTGAAACTTACTATGTAGACTACGCTGGCCTCTAACTCACAGAGATCCCCCTGCCACAACATCCTGAGGGCTGGGGTTAAAGGTGTACCAGTACGCCAGAACAAGAGATTTGTAATACTCAGAAGTGATATATATTTTTTTTAAATAGCTGTGGGGTTTTGCTTGTTCCTGTATTTTACAATACTGGGGATAAAAGCCAGGGTCTCCACCATGCTAGGTAAGTGTCCAAGTGTCTACCACAGATCCAGTGCCCCAAATCCTTCATGAGCATTTCAAAAACTAAAATTACTGGCTGAGTATGATGGTGCACACCTTTAATTAACTCAGGAGGTAGAAGCAGGCAGACCTCTCTAAGTTTGAGGACAGGCTGATCTACATAGCAAGTTCGAGGCTAGCTAGAGCTACAGAGTTAAGACCATGTCTTAAAAAATAAGAATATTCAATTTTAAGTAAATAAATAATAATAAAATTACTTTCGTTGGAGTTTTCTCTTTTCAGTTTGTGCTGTTGCGTGGGGGTTTGTTTGTATTTTTAATGTGCAGGTCTGTGTCTGCATAAATACACACCATGTGTGAGAGGGGGCCCACCAGCCAGAACAGGCATCAGATCCCCTAGAGCTAGGTAGCCATGAGCCCCTTCATGAATCTCTGCAAGAGAAGCAAGTGCTCATAACCACTGGGCCATCTCTCCAGCCCCTCACCAGAGTTTTAAATAAACTAGTGTTACTACGTGTCACACGGTGCCTCCTTTCTAAAGCAGATGAAGAGATGGTTTGGGTTATGGTCGCCGCAGAGCAGTGGCCAGTCAATTAGGGAAGAACTAGTTTCTCAGGGATACAGCTCCTATCACTACTAAAGTGACTTCCTCTGATAACGCTGGCTTCCGCAGCTGGGGAAGGTATGGGTATTCTGACTGAGCCAAGTTCCAGCTAAAGCTCAAAGCAGAGAAAAACAGGAGTCAAATACTCCATCCCCACCCCCCAGGAGCTCATATCCACATGTGGATTGTTTTAGAAGAAAAAATGGGCAGCCCGGGCACCAGGGTGCCTCCCTCCCACTCAGTGGTCCAGCACGTGTGAAGCCCAGAGCTTAATCCCCTGTACCACCCGAAGGAAAAAACCCATGTAAGAGTTTGAATCCAGCATAGTATACACAGCAAGATCCTATTAATTAATTAACCAACCAACTGATAAGAAAAACACAAAGAGGGAACTGGTAATCGTGACAGGACAGAGAGATGTCAGCTCGGTGAGAAGCGCAGGGAGGGGTCATGGGAGAAGCATCTGAAGGTTAGCGCTGAGTTAAGAGGAGCTCTCCCTCCCCAGGGGAATGAGGAATTTCACAGACCATAGTGGGTGCCTTGAGGCACACAGACCATAGTGGGTGACTGAGGCTGGCATGAAGTCTCAGAACATAAGGGTATACAGGACAAAATCAATTTGGTGCCTACTTCTTGCCCATAGAAGAGGTGGCTGGGGACTAGAAAAGTGGCTCAGTGATTAAGAACACTGACCACTCTTACACAGGACCCCGGTTCAGTTCCCAACACCCACACAGCTGCTTACAACCAACAGTAACCCCAACTGCTGGGAACCCAACGCCCTTCTCTGGCCTCCACAGGCATGTGGTTACACAGACACACATGCAGACAGAAGATTGGCGAGCTTGTAGTTTATTTTCTTTTTTACGAAGGGGGTGGAAGAGGAGGAAAAGAAGAAATTCGGGGTAACTGAGGCATTCCATGCAGCTGGGTTGTGGAACAAAACTTTGTGTTCCCTATGGCCTGAGTGGACCCAGGAAGTGATCCGGAGAGAGCATCCGGAAAGGACCAAAAATTGGCTGAGTGCAGGGCCAAGAGGTCTTGGCAGGCGGCAGGAGCGGGAAGTGTTTTCCCAGTCACAAGAAGGCAGTCAAACAATGGGACGCCATGAGAGTTCCCAGGAGGCTTTCGCAACCCACTAAGGTGCCTCTTCACCAAGTGCTAGCTGCTGTACATTCTGTTCAACCTCACCTAAGACCGCTGCTCACCCTGTTTTCTCCTTCTGACCCACAGAAGTGTAGCAAAGCAAGGAGGAGGGGAGAAGTGGTACACATACACACACACACACACACACACACACACACACAAACACACACACACATACACACACAAACACAAACACACACACAAACACACACACATACACACACACATACACACACATACACACATACACACACATACACACAAACACACACATACACACATACACACACATACACACAAACACACACATACACAAACACACACACACATACACACATACACACACAAACACACACACACATACACACACAAACACACACACATACACACATACACACACAAACATACACACATACACACACATACACACAAACACACACATACACACACACACACATACACACACACACACAAACACACACACACATACACACACAAACACACACACATACACACATACACACACAAACACACACACATACACACATACACACACATACACACAAACACACACACATACACACACAAACACACACACAAACACACACACATACACACATACACACACATACACACAAACACACACACACACACACACCTCCCTGGCCCTGCCACTTTCCAAGATGAGGCTTAAGGACCGGGATGGGGATGGCGATGGGGTGGGGCCGGGATTCAGATGGAGGGGTCACAGAGAAGCTTCACTTAGCCAGGGCTACAGGATTTTTAAGAAACTGCTTGGATAGCGGAAGGTAAGAAAACACTAAGGAACATCAAAAGAGCGGGAATGGAGATCCAGCCAAGCCTGTGAAAAACCTCCATGTGGTTTCAGGGCTGTCCGTCCCCCTCCCCCCAGCACCAAATCTACTTTTGAAAACTCAAGAACCTCACCTTTGAAAGGAGCCCTTCTTCCTCTATGCTGTATCCTTTAAGATCTTCCTGTAACTTCTGCAAACACCGAATGACTCTTCTTTGATGTTCATCATCCCTCAGCTCCTGAGCTTTGATCAGAAAGTTGTAGTGGTCCAGAGGCCCGTGGCAAACCGCCAAAGCTTTGGCATGGGCCTCGGAAGCAGCTGCTGGGCGTACACCCTCGGATGCCTGGACTGTGTAGGCTATAAACAAAAACATGCACGACTTTAGACTTCATTCATTCGTTTAGACAAGGTCTTGGGTAAGCAGCTGAACTCCTTTCATAGTTGAGAGCTTTGACCTTCAGATCCTCCTGCCTTTATCTCCCAAGTGGTGGACAACAGGCTATTTGGTCCTTGTCCCTGGTTTTCATTAAGAGTTCCTACAAATTTCTCAGAATTCTATGAGAAGGGGCTGGAGAGATGTCCTGGTGGTAAGAGTGCAGAACAAAACTCAATTCCCAGCACCCTATAGAGCCAGTGCCTCACAATTTTAACTCCATCTCCAGAAAAAAAATGAAGCCCTCTTCTGGCCTCTGAAGGTACTGCCTTCAAATAACAAACCCACACACTGTTACACTCATACACATATACAAATAATTTTTCTAAAATTGTAAAGGGAGCAGGAGAGGTAGCTCAGCAGGCAGAAGAAGTAACTGCTCTTTCTGAGGCTCAGTTCCCAGCTCACAACGATCTGTAATTCAGGGAATCCAGCACCCTCTGGCACATACATGCATACACCTGAAAAAAATAATTTAAACTTTCTATTTTTAATAGCATCTTTTAAAAATAATCCCGAGTGGTACATCTTCTGTTATACATAATGACCTGCTTATGATTTGGATATCTGCAAGACAGAGACATCTGTCAAAAGGATGGCATAAGCAGAAGACTGACTTTTCAACCCCATGCACAGAACTCTGGGGAGGAGAGGAGGCCTGGAGGTTGGACTTCACAAGTGCTCTTACGTGAAGAGGGCTCTGAGAGCTCCCAAGTCAGTGACCACAGCTACGCACTGAAAGGGAAGTGTGCCTGCCCCGTGTGCTCTCTTGCTTTTCATGTCCCGGGGTGTACCTTTATAATAAATGTGTCATAAACCTGAGATGTATGAGCGATTCTTGATAATTAGCAAAGCTGGTGGGAAAGTCCGTGGAAGTTCCTGAGTCTGCAGCCTGCCAGGCAGAGATGTGGGTAACTGGGCATCCCATTTGCAGCTGCCATACAAAGAGGAGCCACACAATGGCACTGGGCCGTCACTAGGGAACATGCTCTTCATCCCTAGGGCACAGTGTCAGCCCTGAATTGGTTCTTGGACTTGAACCTGATATTGAAAGATCTCAGAAGCCTGGTGGTGACGGCACACGCCTTTAATCCCAGCACTTGGGAGGCAGAGGCAGGTGTATCTGCGAGTTCAAGACCAGCATGGTCAATAGAATGAGTCTTGGAACAGCCAGGGCTACACAGAGAGATCCAGTCTCGAAAAACAAACAATTCAGAGTCTCACAATCAGAGGAGAATGCTTTTTTAATTCTCTTGATTTTCTGAAGTTTAACCAAATTAAGAAAGCTCAAAGCAATACCACTTTCTCTCCCTCTTCCCTGCAAACCTCTCCGCTTACTCAGTTCTATGCCCATTCCCTGGTCCCTTTCATCACACGACATCCTCGCTGGGACTCTTGTTATCTCATGTAGGTTGTGGCGGGAGTCCCCTTGCTCCTGCTTACCGACATTACACTATTTAGGGTGCCTTCCACCAACCCAAATGGGGTACCATCAACCGACAAAAAACGGCAACCTACCCAATGGCCTTACTGGCTTTCTTTGCAACTCTAGAACCAAGTAACGCAGCATCCCAAGAAATTCAGTCCACGCTCCAGTGAGCTAGGTAGAGGTCAGTTTCATAGCATGCTGACGAAACCAGAAACAAAATTAAAAGCCACCTGCTATAAGCTTTGATATCCTATTTAATGAGTGATTTCCATATTGCCAACTTTTTTATATGCAGAAATCTTCCATTCAGTTTAGGGCCAGCAAGAAGACTTAAGGGTCAAGGCATGTTCCTTACAAGCCAATGCCCTGAGCTTGACCTCTAGGACCCCCATACAGGTAGACAGTGAGCTGTCCTTTGACCTTCACATACATGCTGTGTCATGTACATGCCCACACATGCACATTATACACGTATGTAATAATAAATAAAATTTAAAATCCTCAATTTATTAGGAAAAGAGGAGCACACCTATACCCACATAACTCACATTTCCCATCATCCCCCTGGCCATTCCTCTATCTTCTGGGATCACACTAAGTACAAACGGCATGTAAAGGTTAACACAGAAGGATTTCGGTAGCAATCGACTGTTCCCAAGACTGGCATCTTGACATCAGTTGAGTTACTGGAGGAAGAGGAGGGGGCGGGGCAGGGGTAGTAGTAGCATCATCACATCCAGAAAAGAGTGGTCCTCTGCAAACAATGTAGTTTCACTGAATATCGACTTCCTTTCATCCAAGTAGAGATTCTGGTACATGCTAGGCAGCGGGTACCTATATGACCATCACCATAAAAAGCTTATGCTAGGCCAGCAAGTTGGCTCACTCGGCTAAAGTACTTGCCCAATCCTGATGATGTGTTTCTAATCCCTAAAGCCTGAATAGCAGACAGAAAGTATCCACTTTCACAAACTGTCCTCTGACCTCCACACGTGTGCCTGAAATTAACTCTAGACCAGGGTGGCTGTGAACTCAGAATTGCCTGCCTCCCTGCCTCTGCCATCTCCCTAGTGCTGCGTAAGAAGTGAGCACCTCCACACCCCACTGGATACTTTTCAATCTTCTGTGTACCTTTTTGAATATCTTGTTCCTCTCTGACACCACCGCACGGTCTTTCCCTCTGTACTGCCTGAGGGCCGCCTTTCCGTTTTTGCTGTCTTTGCTTGTGTGACAGTCCCACTGTCGGCCTGTACCATCCTCTAACTCACAGTGCCCTCCTCTCTGCCCTCCAGATTCTGGGACTGTCAGTGCATCACCGCACCCGGCTTTCTACTGGTTTTTTTCCCCTATCACTCAACTCTAAATCTATTTTTAAAACATCAAAATTAACAACAAAGCATCCTGAGCCCCATTGTTGTAGAACAGACGCTCTCCTCCCTTCCTGTCACAACTCAACCAACCGCTGGAGCCTTTCCCGGCCACTAGTCATATCCTGCTCTCTCCGCCTAGGATAACAGGCCTAGATGAGATGGCTCCTGACAAGGCCCCTAGGACTCATCGCTGGCAAACTCAGAGCAACGTGGTCTTCCTGTCCCCATCTCCGTGTGTAAAATATTTCACTTGGTCAGGCCTGGGGACAACGCACACTGTCACGCCCAGCTTTGGAAGGCACAGCACTCTTTACTGCTTGTACTAGTTCTCAACGGTTACCCACTACTGTACACACTCTTCTGCTCCCAGAAAAGAAACTGAAGGTGAACTGAGAAAGAGGCGTCTGCTCAGCCAGTCAGCAGCTGTGGAGACTCACTGAACAGTGCTCAAGGTTGAGATCGGCCAGCTCTGGAGAGCAGCTGTATACACTGAAATACAAAAGACTTTTCCAAAGCTTCACTAAATTAACTCTGTTACTACATCAGCATACACAAATTATGGGATGCTGCTACCATATTATTTGACTTGTATTAATTTGTCTTATTGTACTCTAAACGGACAGTGGGAAAATCCCTTCTGAAGTTCCATACACTAGTCTGCAAACAAACATGGAAGATTTTAGAAGCCCAAAAGTCCATGTTGTTCTTTCTGAAACCTCAATGTTGTTTTAAAACTTCTTAGATGCTCTCTGTATTTATCACCGTTGTCTTATGTCAGTGCTTTCTGCAGACCAAGTTCCTGGAAGACTGTGCTATAGCTCACTGGTTATACAAGTTCGTCAGAGCTGGACACAGAGATGTATGCCTGTCATCCCAGCTACTATGTGTGTGTGTGTGTGTGTGTGTGTGTGTGTGTGTGTGTGTGTGTGTGTGCAGAGAATGAGGGAGAGATGATTAGAACCAGGTACCACTGAAGGCTGAGTAAACTGCTAGAGACCAAGTAGTTAAGAACAGCCGCAGACAGAACCACCGACCTGTACTGAGTACTTTCTATAGACCAACTCATCTGATCTTCACCACCACACTATTAGGTAGACACTATAGAAGAAATTTAATCCAGCACCAAGGCTGCTCTAGCAAGGGATCACATCCAAAAATGTAGGTCTGTGTTATCTGGCTAGAATGCAGACATGCCTTAGTACACACTTTTAATCCCTCTGGCTGAAATCCTTTATTACACACCTTTGTGCCCAAGCAATTACATCTAATTGAGGGGTAGACAAAGTGATGAGTCAGAGAAAGATCTGACACAATGAAGCATAGATAGGATACGCCCAGCTCTCTTGAGAAGCTATGGAAGAGCAGCATCTCAGACAGGGAGTCAGCTGAGGCGGTGCAGGCGAGCTGAGTTCATGGAAGGTCATTAGTGATGGTTCAGTTCCTGGTGTTCAAAGGAGTTTTTCCTGAAACAGCTGTGCAGAGACAGATGGCAGGGAGAACAAGCTACACACAGATGAAGACAGAAGAGGCCAGAAGATTAAAACAGATTGCTAGTGTTAGTTTGAGGACAAGCAGAGCAATTCAGTGAGAAGCCCAGAGAAGCAAGATTGGATCAGTCAGCTTGGAGAGGAGTTTAGACCAGAACAACTGAGTTGAACCAGACAGCCAGAGCTAGAAAAGGTGAGCTATTCAGCAGTAAGCCTCCAAGATGACAATTAATATCTGGGCAATAAAAGTCACCTTTACAAGATACATTATCCCAGCCTCAAAGATAAGGGAGCTGCAGGACAGTCATGGTGGTACAGGCTACCATCTCAGCACTTGGTGGCAAGAGAATCAGGAATTCAAGATCACCCTCAGCTACATAACATGTTCAAAGCTAGCCTGAACTACATTAATCCTTGTCTCAGAAAACAAAACAACCGAAGAAACAGAGGCACAGAGATGCTTAGTAACTGGTCCACATTCCCAGGTCAGAAGGCAGCATGAGCAACAAGTCCCAGGCGTGCATCGGGGAGCTGGGATGCTAAGGGGAGGAGCTCAGGCCCCCGTGTGCTTCAGCATGGGACTCAATCACACAACTGTCACTTTCCCTGGCAGACAGCCTCTGATCACCTTCCTCACCAGGGATGCTCACAGTGACATCAGACCTCTTCAGAAAGAAGGAGTCCAAGACATGCGTTCACTCCCCTCTGCCTTCACTGCTATGGCAATTCAAGAGCATGAAGAGAAACATGGACGACCCATCCAAGGCCATCATAATCCATACATGTGACAAGAAGTACAATTGTTCTGACTGGATTGGGAACAAGGATTCACAGGGTTCAGATGGATTCATTATCTCTATAGAATTTGGAACTTCAGACAAAATAATAAACAAAAGAATCAAACAGGGAGCTGGAGATATGGCTCAGTGGTTAGAAGCCCTGCCTGTTCCTCCAAAGGACTAGGGTTCAGTTCTCACCTCCCACACAGCAGCCCACAGCAGTCTGTAACTCCACTTCTGGGGAATGTAGCTCCCTCTTCTCTCTACCAGGAGCAAGCATGCACTGGGTGTACAGACACACGTGCAGGCAAGCCATCCACACACACAAAATAAATAGATTTTAAAACAAAATAAACAAAAAAGAAAATCCAACAGGAAACAAGCCATTTTCTTTTAAGAAACGTTGAAAATTTGTCCCAATCTGGAGGTTTTAGCTAGTGAACATTGATAGTCACAGATATTTGGAAACCTGAGGCAGGATACAACCAGAAGACAGAAAAGGGCAGGCTTCTGTGAGTTCAAGGACAGCCTGGTCTACACAAAGAGCTCTAGACCACCAACCATGGCTACACAGTAAGAACCCATCTCCCTGCCCACCTCTAATAAAAAAAAAAAAAATAAGAAGACAGTAAACACAAATGTATAACCTAACACTAAAGATAAGCAAGCTGTCACAAGGTAAAGAAAACTTTCTTTTAAACTCCAGAACATTCCACGGCAGGTGCATATCCAGAAACAGTCAACAGAATGTGTAATTCGTCTGTCTTCAAGCGAAGCATCAGTGACAGACTATATCTGCTGCTTCTGGTCAGTCAGTGCCTGGCTGTCTGTTTCTCATGCTGAACTCTGCCCTCCATCATGGTAGGCTCACCGTGGGTCATCTCATGCTGGCAAAACTCTTCCAACAACACTGCTCTGGCTAAACGCCCAAAATTAAAGGGTCAGAGAGAAAGTCTTCCTGTGTGAGTCTACAAGCCCTTGTGTTTCACACAGCTGACTTGAAAGAAGTGTGAGGGTAATCAGATGTATACACAATTACATGTGTTAAATATACAGACACTAGATGAGAACAGAAGTGTACAGTCCTCTGCTATGACCTCTGCTATGACTGTGACCTTCAGTCTGACCTCTGCTATGACCTCCAGTATGAAACTGACACCAAGTTAAGTCAGATCACAAAGGAAACTCAAAATCTCAGTGGCTAAAACAACCAACCAGAATTTAACCACGGCGCATTCATGTTTAAAAAGTTAGCTGGGAGTTGGGTATGATCCCAACACTCAAGAGTCTGGGGCAGGGGGATTGCCACAATTTTGAAACCAACCTGGGCCATGCAGCAAGACTCTGCCTCAAGAGCAAAAGACGACCGAGCTGGACCCGGCAGTACCCTGTGTCAGCTCAGCCTCTCAGCTGCGGAGGCAGAGGACTGCAAATCTGACAACAGCCTGGCTACCCAGCCAGAGTCTCAAAAAACTCCTTACTGTCTGTAAAAGAATCGACCAAATAAAATAATAAAAAAATACTGAACAGAAGAATGTATTTAGCAGTAAAGAACTGGAGAAATGCAGCGTCTACAGTACAAAGCTCGGCGCACTCCATGCTGAGCTAAACGGCCTGTAAGTGCACTCTCAGAAGAACAGACATGGACAAAACACGGCTCTGCAGCAAAGGGAGGGACCGACCTGTGAGATCACAGAGCCAAAGATAGCAGCCTAGGTCAGGAAAGTAAGGAAGGGTGAGGGGAAATGACACTTCCATTGAGATCAAAAGGGCAGAAAGAATTCAGCCAGGGGAAGGAAGGGAGCTGGCACACTGGCGGGCCAGGAGGCTCCGGAGCTCAAGTGTGCGCACTCTGGAACCCAGTTCAGAATGGCTCTGGAATCAAGTGGAAGCACCGTGGGATCCTATCTCAAAAAATGAAGAAAAAAAAAAAAAGGTCTAAGTAATGATACTAATCAAGATGCAAGGTCTTTATGAAAAACACAGAAAATCTTTCACAAAGGCATAAGCAAAATATGAGAAAGTAGCATGTTCTAAGAAGGAAAGATAAAATGTTATAAATTATCAATTATCCCCAATTAATTCACAAAATAAATATTTCCCCAAATCCTAACGTAAAGCCCTCGGAGGATAAGGGAGTGCGGTGGTAAAGCCTCCAGCCAGGCTTGAGGTGCTCAGGATCCCCAGCCAGCACCTACAGTAAGACCATAACCACAGCACGGGGCAGGCAGGGCCAAATGAGCCCCAGAACTCACCGGCCAGTGTAGCCAGCCGATGAGCTCCACGCTCAGTGAAAGATCCCGTCTCGAGAAACAAGAAGAAGGGAATGGGAGAAGACAGGACAGAACCTCTGGTCTCCCCCTCGGGGTAACAGGCACATGCTACAGAAACACATGCTCACCACACCTAGAAATCAAGTAGCAAAGCCCTCCTGACTACCAAATGTGGAAAAATACGTGAAATGTTCCAACAGAAAGACCCGTTTCCCGGCACTTGGAGAGGGAGGCAGCTAGGACTGGGTGTTCAAGAACAGCTACAGACTAGAGTCCAAAGGCAACCGAATGCAGGAGACTATCTCCCTCCTTACCAGAACAAACCGAAATAAACAAACAAAAAGCAAGAACACAAAAAGAGCCATGGCTAGGACACATATTCCAAGGAGAAATGAAATAAACCAATCTTTTGAATTTTTTAAACTAAAAATTAGAGGACAACTTTTGGTCTCTCCTTCCACCCTGTGAGTCCTGGGGATAACTCAGGCCACTGGGCTTGGAGTAAGCATCTACCATATAGCTCAGAACAGAAAAATCTCAAAATCTCACCACTGTCTTTTGGGGTTGGATTTTTCTTTTGTTTGTTGGTTTGGTTTGTTTTGTTTTTTTTCCCCCCTTGGGGGGGGTGTTTTTTGTTTCCCATCAGTTTATAACTACACATTTGTCATTCTTTTTAAGAAGAAGCCATACCTGCGTAACTCAGTTTACCATGTATGTACAGTGTCTAGCAGAGGCAGAACATACATGAAAAGCACAGGCTGTCTGCTGAGTGGCTGAAGTAAGCTATGGAAGGCAACAGATCATCCAACAACTAACATCTGGAAACTGAAAAGCAAAAGACTTTGATTTAGAGTAGATCCTACTACACACCGGAATACATACCTGCCAGGTGGTTTGTTGGTGACAGCTTCTTTGTTATGAGATGGGGCCGTACGCAGCCCCGGCTGACCTCAAACTCAAGCTGCTGCTATGGACAGCTGCTCACTTTCCCACCAATTCCCAAGTGCTGGGATGATAAACCCATGCTGCCACATCCAGATTTACTGTAAATATTTCTAATTCAAAACAAAGAAGCCAAGTACATATGACTATTAGCTGGGCGGGGTTTGCAGACTCTGTGCGGCTCACTCGGTGTGTGCCCAGCTATGGATTGCCGTGGCCACTTTCCTGCCCCATCGGATTGCCACAACAGAGACCACAAATGCCAAAGGGATATTCTGCCAAACAGAAAGTGGGGTTCTATTCTAGTTTCTCTTTCTCCTCAGATCGAAGTCTGGGAAGGTTTCTCGGCAGACCCCTAAGAAAGATGGGGGTCTACTGAGCCCTGAGTGTCTCAACTTTGATACAAACTGAGTTATGTTTGACTCCTTAGCACTGGAGGAACTTGGACTGAGGCACACAGCAAGGTCTGAGACTAAAAAATAAAGACCTGTCAGAGTTTTCTATCTACAGGGAAACTGAACAAGGGAGCTGTAGCTAGGCTGGTGTTGTGACACCTGAAACCCAGTACCCCACAGGTTAGGGTCAGAGGATCTCAAATTCCACAACAGCCAGGGCTACAAGGCAAGACCCTACAAGAAGTAGAGAGAAAGAGGGGGCATAGGTGCTGGTGGGGGGTAGACAAAGCAGAAAGTTCATGTCCAAGAGTTTATCCAAGTGTCTAGTAAGTATAAGTGAATAAGTATGGGGTTGATTATAATCAACCTCAACCATACAAACTATAACCCCCCACACCCCCAAAAAAGCCACACCTGTACTTAGGGTTCTGCAAAGCTGAGTGACTGTGACTAGCGGAGCCGGAGTAGCCAGCATAAGCTTTAGTTCCCTTGGTACCACTCACGGCCCTCCCCAGTGTCTGACCCGCCCCACTCCTGTGCCTGTGTCCTAGCTACTAGTGAGGCCAAGGCAGGAAAACTGCTTGAGTCTAAGAATTTGAGATCCACCTAGGTGAGCAAAAAAAAAAAAAAAAAAAAAAAAAACAAAACCAAAAGATACCAAAAACCCAAAAAACAACAAACACCTGAGTTTGGCGGTACATGCCTGTAACCCCAACATTCAGGAAACTGAGTCAAGAAGACAAATAGAACTTCTAGGACAGCCTTGTCTACATAACAAGTCCCAGGATAGCCAGGACTACATAGAGAGTGCCCCTATTTGAAAATAAATAAGTAAGTAAACAGACTATTACTACCAAAAACACAAAAGCTGTGGTACAGTAAGTAACACTCATGTATTCAGAGAGAGAGTGAGTGATGAAGAAAACTCTAATTCTGGAGTTCTCCACTGAACGTTACCTTAGTGAAGTCTCACCGACAACATTCAGTGGAGTGACCCAGGGTTATATCTCTACTTCTGTCTGCTTTCTAGTGCTATGGTAAAACACTGAGCAAGTAACTCCAGGAAGAAAGGATGCACTTGGCTTGCAGGTCCCAGGCAAAGCCCACCATCAAGGAGAGTCAGAGCAGAACCTCAGACAGGAACCTGAAGGCAGGAACTAAGCAGAGACCACGGAGGAGGATGCTGACTGACTTGCTTCTTTGTTTCGCTCAACTACAGCCCGGGATCACCTGCCTAAGGATGATGCCTCCCACAATGGGATAAGCCCTTCATCATCAATTAGCGAGTCTTAAAAATGCCCCAAAGGCATAACCACAGGCCAATCTAATGGATGTAACTCCTCAATTGGGGTTCCTTCTTCCCAGGTCTCTCTAGTTTGTGTCAAATTAACAATAACCAGACAGCACATACATCGGGAAGAGACAAACCTATTTGACCCAGTTGTCAAATGTGCCTGGGGCAGAGCTAATAACAATCAAAGCCTCGGGATGCATAAACGTTCTGTTTCTTTTGCCGAAAGCCACAGGCGGTGATATATGCCTAGGTACAGCACTAAGAAGGCAGACACAGGAGGACTGCTGTTAGTTCAAGGATAACCTCCACAACATTGTGAGTTCCAGCCAAGTGTATGTACATAACAAGACTCTGTCTTTCAGGAAAAAAAAAAAGTAAAGAACCAAATTATCTACAGAAGCTGCATGGATGATCTCAGAAACACTGAATGAAGACTGGCCCCCACGTACGGCCCAAGTGCTGGGCAGAATTTGAAAAAGCTCCTTTCTAGAACGCAGTCCCTGCATCAGCGCATCAGTGGATCAGTTAACCTGCCATGGTTAACCTTAGCATTCTCTACAATCCAAGCAGCATCAGCATCTTACAGGCTGCCCTAGAGAACTCACTGACTGGGAGCCACCATCCCTCGAGCATCAGTCTCAGAGGCCCAGTGACTGCAGGCACAGCCATGCATTCCTGACAGCTTTCAGTGGACCATCCAACAGCTATTTGGGCCTCACCCATGATGAGAAGGAAGGACTAATCAACAGTGAGGAAATAGACCCAGAATAGAATCAAGATGGCAGTCAAAGCTCTCCAGGTCACATGTTAGTAGTCACCTGGGATCACACGTATCCACTGGTCCCAAAACAGAACTAATGGGAAATTCTTCCAAATACCAGTTACACAAGGAAGAAGCTTCACTTATTCAACAAAGGGGAACAAACGCATGCTTAGCTAAATGAATCAAAACTCTATAAGGCATTTCGATTTCTAGTTTAAAATGTTTACCCAACTGCTGGGAGAGAAAAAATGCACAATCAGGAAAAACACATTTAATATTTCTAAAGGGCTGGATTAGAATTTCAGCTGTAAACTTCATTACTGTAATTAGATTTTTAATGCATATTTATTAAACATCATTCAAATACTGTGTACAAATTATTCCTGAGTTATTAGTACATTTGTGTTGATTCCAGCACACTGTCAACAGTAGCCACTGACCAGCAATGTCCTGTTATGGAGGCAAAAGCTTATCCTGGGGTCAGAAGCAGCTCCTTTATGCTCTGTTACATTCTAATCATCCCAAAAGATAAACATTCCGCTTCTTTTCTGAGAAACGAAATGGTCACAAAGGACTCAAGAAGTCAAGCCTCCTGGTGACATTGAAGACCCGTGTTTGATTTGGTGATGAGTAAACAGGGTGCAGAATAAAGAAAATCAAATCTTAATTAAACTCTTTCTTTAAAAAAACAACATAAGCCGTCATCAAGGAATGCATAGCGCGATGATTTACTTTATTTATAAAAGGCTGATTTGGGGGCTTTAAAATGGTGCTTTTGATTTAAATAGAAAAATTATGAAAATTAAAACTAAGCGCTCCCGGCTATCATTCTTTTCCTTTAGAAGGTAGGTAATCTTAAATGTGCCGGTGTGTATAACGTTACGGGGGAGGGGGAGTACTTTAAATTTCATGATAACAAATCAGTAAAATAGTGCCTAAAAATCTGAATAAAACCACTCTGAAGTAATCACAGGCATGGCCCAGCACACTGTGTAACTTCTTAGTGCTCACTGTGCGCACATGATTTGCTAAGGAGGACTAGGAGACCTCATCTCCTTCGAATTACAAAGAAAATGATCGCGTCCTTGTGTTGTTTAATCGAGGCAGGGTCTCATGCTACCCAGGCTGGCCTCGAACTCACTACGTGGCTGCACATAACCTTGAACTTCAGATCCCGCCGCCTCCACCTTCTGAATGCTGGAGTTACGTAGAAAATATAAGGCATAGGATAACCCGTGAGAAAGCAACCTTAGAATGCCACGTCCGTAGACGGAGCCGAGTGGTATGACACTTCAGTGTAACACGCCAGGCACAGAAACACAAACGCTGCTCCAATGCTGCTCACTGCGGGGTCTCGCTCACACATGGAAGCTAAAGTCAATTTACAGAAGTAGAGGGTTGAATAGACGGTAACTGATAGGCTAGGGATGAAGGGGGCAGAAGGCCAGGCAATGGGCATCAAAATACAGAGGACTGACTACAGTTTGTAACTACATGTCTTACTCAGATGTAATAGAGGGGAGCTGAGGGCTCCCGGCAGAAATGAGTGGTAAGGGTTGAAGGAGACGGGATGGGTAACTATCCTGATATCATCATTACACGATGTATCCATGTATGCAGTTAGTGTACCTGACACCAGAGATGTCAAAACAGAGCTGTACGGCAACCCACCCAGAAGTGTCTTCCTGCCAACGAGCTTTCCTTAGTGCCGGATGCTATCCCAGCCACCAAGGAGGAAAAGACATAATCTCACACACAGCTGGAGCCTGAATGCTACAACCCTGACCTGCCAGACAAGATGTGTCTGCTGCACTGGTGGCCTGACTGCTACCGGAGTAACCAATCTTGCTGGACTCCATAGGATGGAATTCAAGACTGGTACTACAAATCTAGCCAAAGATGGGGAAGGGGGGGGGACTGTCACTAGGGCATGGCAGGGAGAGAACCTACTATTGTTGTTTTATTTTGCTAGACGGTCATGTTGTCAAACTGCCTTCTAGATATATTCACTTGGGGCTGGAGACGTGGCTCAGTGGTTAAGAGCACTGGCTGTTCTTCCAAAGGACCCCGTTCAGTTTCCAGCACCCACATGGCAGTTTGCAACTGTCTGTAACTCCAGGTCCAGGGGACAGACCTACATGCAGACAAAACACTAATGTAATTTTTTAAAACCCTATATACAAAATAAATAAATGTGTTCAGGAATATCTATATATGGGTGCTGTTCTCAGCCTTGGTCTGAGAAGCTTCTGCAGTGGGCAGTGGTTACTGGCAGAGATTTTCAACTAACTGGTCCAAGTGCTGGGAGCAAGTTACTAAGTGATTAGCCTTAAATGGGGCATCCATATCAACTTTCCTATTCCCACATGCCCCACCAAGATTCAGAGGGGCAGAAAGAATGGAAGGGCCAGAGGATGGGGATTAGTGATAGAAAACAGTGTATTCTGAATACAACATCACTGTTGTGTGAATGAACTCACAGCAACAGTGATTGAATACACAAGATCAAGCCAGCCCGCATCCCAGCATGAGTGGGGCAGGGGCCCACAGGACCCTACCCCTAACGGAAGGCATTAGCGCTTGGTGGCTGCTGAAGGACTGAGAACAACTTTTCTTGGGTAGTATACACACTGGTAGGTTGCCCATTCTCCAGTGTCCGCCCCACACCATGCTCACATAGGCAACATCTGGTGAGTTATAAGAAGGAAAAAAAAAAGCTGGGCGAAGGGTCCATGAACCCCAGCACTTAGGAGGCAGAGGCCAGCCTGGTCTACATAGTGAATCCCAGGACAGCCAGGGCTACATAGTGAGACCCTATCTTGAAAAAATGAAAACAGAAGGGAACGGAAGGGAGAGTCTGGGATGGGGCTGTAGAGAAGATCAAAACACACTGTGCACATGTATTAAGCTGTCAAATAATACTTTTAAAATATTACTTTTAAAAAATAACTATGTGTTCAGGGTCTGTGGTTTCCTAACTGAAACCTGTCACTGGGTAGAGAACATAGCAAACAAACAAACAAACAAAAAAAATGCAGATGGAAGGAGCCTCTAGGGTGAGAACAGTAATGGAAGAAACTGAAGAGCTAGCCAGGGCCAGCAAGATGGCCCAGCAGGGAAGGGTAGCAATTGCACATGCCTGATCACTTGGGTTTGATCCTTGGAACCTTCACAAAGCTGGAGAGACAGACCTGACTCCACAAAACTGTCCTCTGAGCTTCATGTGTCGGCCAGACCCATGCACCAGATACACATACACAACATTAATAATGCAGGGTGGTTTATTTTAAACAAGAAATAATCAATACAGTGTAATGTGGTCAAGAGATTCATATAACACTTGGGAGGCGGAGGCAGGTGGATCTTTCTGAGTTCAAGGCCAGCCTGATCTACAGCGTGAGTTCCAGGACAGTCAGGGTTACACAGAGAAACCCTGTCTCAAAAAACCAAAAACATACAAATAAAAATGAGAGAGAGAGAGAGGGAGAGGGAGGGAAGGAGGGAGGGAGGGAGAGAGAGAGAGTGAGAGAGAGAGTGAGAGAGAGAGAGCCATACAAGACAAGGCACACCCATAGTACTGTGACCATTGCCAGACATCTCCAAAAAATGGAATTTATAGATGGAACCCAAGAAATCATCCTGCCAAGGAGGACAAACATCAGGAACAGCAACATCCAGCACGCTTTCTGTTTTCTCTGATTACCTTTCTGATTAGCTGTTGACTGTTGGAGAGAGGTGGGACAAACACGCTACAGTGCACACGTGAAGGACAACTTAAGGAACTTGATTCTCCACCGTATCCCAGAGATCAAGTTTTGTTTTCGTTGTTGTCTTTTTCAGGTTTTGGGGGTTCTAAGACAGTGTCTTCCTGTGTAGCCCAGGCTAGCCTGGGACTCAGAATACACACCTGCATTTCTACGTGAACATGTCTTTAAGAGTTATGGGTTGAAGAGATGGCTCAGCCGCTAAGAGCACTGACTGTTCTAGCAGAGGACCCGGGTTCAATTCCCAGAACCCACAAGGCAGCCCATACCACTTGTGCCTCTACAGGCACCAGGTATACACGTGATACATAGACATACATGCAGTCAAAACATTTTCACACATACAATAAAATAACAAAATAGAAAATCTAAAAGACAAATCTTGGTCACAGGTCAGAAAGAAACAAGCAGCACGGGAAAACTAGTATTTCATACACATGAGAACCAAAATGAGGTTTTTTTGTTGGAGAATTTAGATAGCATATTACTATACTGTCCCAAGGTTGTACCACCAATTCCCAGGCTTCCATATCTTTTGTTTGTTACTATGGTTCTTACCATGAAAAGGCAAATCTAGAACATTCGTATCCCATATTCATCGGCCACTTAAGGGCAATAAAGCTTTTTAAGTAATCTTAAACCCCTGAAGCTTATGAGGTTTTTATTTTTGTAGTTAAAATTTTTATTTATGTGTTTGGCCTGCATACATGTCTTTGTATGACTTGTGTACCAGTGACTTAGATCCCTGATCTGGAGTTACAGACAATTGGGACCCATCATGTGGGTGCTGGGAATCCAACCCAGGTCCTCAAGGGAGCAGCCAATGCTCTAACTTCAGAGCCATTTCTTCCTCTCCAAGTTAGTGGGGGGGGGGGGGTTAATCATGTATTTGTAGATCAGCCCTACTACAGCTAAACTTCTGTTTATCCCAGAATTATATCTAGTGTTTAAAAGAATGGCATTAAAAAAAAAAATGATCTTAAAAACAAAAAAAGCACTCTCAAGAGGAGGCCTGAAGGAAATGCTGGTACACAGCTTTCATCCCAGCACGTGGAAGGCAGGGGCAGGTAGATCTCTAAATTCAAGACCAGCCTAGTCGACAAAATGAGTTCCAGGACACCCAGAGAAATCTGTCTTGAAAGACAAACAAAGGGGGCAGGGGCAGGATGAATGCTCATCTCTAATAATAAAAATTATTATTAATTATTATTAACATGTAATAAAAACCAATGGACTTGACTTGTTTCCCACTCAACAGTCACTACACTGAGAAATACAAAATACATCCTCAGGACTAGGAGGCAGCTCGGTGAGTGCAGTCCTCGCCATGTAAGCTACTTCCACTCTTGTTGAGAAGGACCTCTGAGGATGCTGTGAGCTGAACGTAACAGGGTACCATCCAATAGCAACACCTAAAAATACACACCATATGACAACAAAGAGCAATCAAGAGATCTGACCTCCCTCACAGTCTCTTGCCCCTACAAAACACACTTGGTTTAGGCTAGCTCAAATAAAGCAGAATTTTAGGCAGCAGTTTTTTTTTTTTTTCTGTTGGAAAACGCCGAGAATCAATCCTTCTCGGTTTCTGCCCCAGTTCTCCAGAGCTTCTCCACTCCTCTCCACAGACCTGCCCAGGCAAGCTCCCCCACCCCCCGTCCAATTTCTTCCTCCCTCCCCACACCCCACAACTAGCTAGACTCCCACAACTAGCACCATCACCAACACTTCAAGTTTAACTAGTCAAAACTGACTCTCAGGGCTGGGGTGGCTCAGTGGTTATAAATGTTTGCTGCCCTTCCAAGATACCTAACTTGTTTTATTTAAAAAAAAAAAACATAGCAAACAAACAAACAAACAAAAGCGGGGTTGAAGAGATGGCTCAGTGGTTAAGAGCACTCACTGCTCTCCCAAAGGTCCTGAGTTCGAGCACCTAGCTCACCACTGTCTGACGCTGTCTTCTGGTATACAGATAGATATACATGCAGACAAAAGTGCCCATATACATAAAATAAATAAATATGTTTAAAAACAACAATTTAAGCCAAAAAAAAAAAATCAAACCACCCCTTTGGGCTTCTTTTTTGCCTTGATTCAGTTTCCCTTAAGTAGCCCAAACTAGGAGTTCCACGTTGATATTAACTAATCTTCCTTATCTGTTGTAGGACTGTCGATCCTATCAAGAAGCCATCTCTGAATTCCCTCCCCAACACCCTGCCCTTTACCACAGCAATATCTAGTTATAACAAAACTGCCTTCTCAAGTATTTGAACTTCCAACATCAGCATCCCCTCCAGTGCCTAGTATGTCCAGGCAGGCCCAGAAGCACACATGCCGAAACAGACCCAACCACATCTATTCCAAAGAACCCTCCACTACCTGATCTCATTAAGCCTAGACAGCCCCCTTGGCATCAACGGCTCTTTGAACCCAAATGGCAGCCCCCATCCTAGGTTCACCTCTGCCCCCTCCCTCAGAACCATAAAAACCAGTGAGGGGTCACAGGCTGTTCTCTCCACACTTGGCTGAAAAAAACAAACGCAACCCAGATGGTAAGAAAGAAAGAAATGATTAGAAGTCAGCCTAGAATACAGAAAAGGCTCCGCTGGAGCTGGTGGCTCTCGCCTGGAATGTTAGCTGGGAGGCCAAGACAAGGGGACTGCAAGATTGAGGTAAACCTAGTGAACTCATAGCAAGTGAGCTCCAGCCAAGACTCGCTTTCCTAAAACATAAGAGTGTGTGTCTATATGTGTGTATATAATTTTTTTAAGTTCCTGACACATTAGCTATCAAACTTTAGGTACTGTAATTCTCTCCAAGGGCTAGGGCCCCAGTTCATTCGCACAACTCCTTCAAACACATTAACCATGTTGTCCCATTTCTACCCACACACTGGCCAATCTGATTTCTTTGTTGTTGGTAGCTGTCCATTGCTTTGCTGGGACAGAGTTAACACAAACACACATGCAGGCAAAACACACACATAATTGTTAAGAAAACAAGGAAGGAATGATCACCCAGGCCTGGTGGTGCAGGCAGGCAGTCCCAGCTCCCTAGGAGTTTGAGGAAAAAGAGCCACAGGCATCAACCCCACCTGAGTGAACTGAGAGCTTCGGAGGCAAATTAGACCCCATCCTAAAGCAAAGTGTAAAGAAGTAAAGCTAAAGCCCAGGGGCAGAAGGGTGACTCGGGAGACCTTGGGTTCAAAGCACAGTACTGCCAAAGCCCAAGCCAAAGCCTGCCCGTCCTGTTCTCAAAGTCTTTCCCATCACTTCCTTCCTGTCTTTGTTTAAGCCAAGCTTTGCTAAATGAAACTTCAAACAAGGGGGAGTAATAGAGATAAAACAGTGTGAATACTAAACACCCCCTCCTGGGGTTATTTCTTGATGGGGGGGAGGGTGTCAAGAAAGGGACAGAAACTGTAAACCAGACTCAACTGATGAGATTTAAACTTCAGGATTTCTCATTTATAAAATGGAGGAAAATGCTTTTTACTATTAAAAAAAAAAAGCATTACCATGGTGTGTGTGTGTGTGTGTGTGTGTGTGTGTGTCAGAGGACAAGTGGTGGGTGTTGGTCCTTTCCTTCTACCATATAGAGCCTAGGGATTGAACTCAAGCAAGTCCCTCTGCTAATAGGGCCATGGAAGGTTAACAGTTCTAATATTCATTTCAGTAACTGGAGAGAAATACTATCTTGAGATGATGAGAATCGATATTCATTATATATACTGTTAAATTATATCGATTTATTAAGGTATATAAAGAGGCGCTTGGAGATGAGAAAAGGTAAAGCAGATTCGTGAACGAGAGAGACCACGAGAATAACTTCATTCATTTGAAAATATCTGCTCATCAGACACGGATCACCATCCCAAGTGCCAGGGAGATAGTAACGCGGGGTCTGCTGTCTTTTGAGTAACCAGCTCAGTGAACAGAGAGGTAAAATCCACCCTTCTGGGAGACAGCAGCAGGAGGGTCTCAAGTTGCCAGCCTGCACCACAGTGAGACCCCTTGAATATAATTTGGCAAACAAAGTTTACAGGCTTGGTTAGCCAAAATATTAATCCACTCATTCACCGACACACAACAGTAGAACGAGTGAACTGAAGGTCAGGGGCAAAGCATAGACTGATAGATATATGGATGGATGGATGGATGGATGGATGGATGGATGGTGGATGGATACATACATGATAGACAGATAAACTGATGCCTCTAGAACTTTAAACATTAAGAACAAGATCCTCATTTGAGACTGCTTCTAGAAAAAAAAGGTGAAGAGGGTCACAGGGTCCCATGACTTTTAAGTCTACTATCAGCCTTAAGAACCCAGATGGGGTGGGGTGAAAGGCTCACCACACACCAGCCCCACCCTTGCCTACCTCATCTCTCTGAGCAGGGCACTTGCATACCTGCCCTCTCCAGGTCTCAGGTACCTGGGAAAGACTTAGTTGACCTCTGACCCTCAAATGGAAGTTACTCTGGGCAGCTGCCTAAGGTGCTCAGCGCTCCTTCAGGGCAGCGAGGTACAAAAGGTCAACAGACACGAACTTGTCTCTAGGATCCTTAAAACCTGTGAAGCCATGAGTGCAGCTGGGAGAGATCAGACAGTAGGGTAACCCCACGGCCTTGCGCGGCCCGCTCGTGACACGGTCACTGACCTTTCCAAAGGGACTTCCCGGGGCCAGGGGCCGGAGGAATTGCGAGGACCCGCGCCCTGCACCCAACACCTCTCCCAGTCAGCCGGCAGCGCGCAGCGGAGCACAGGGTAACCAAGGGCGACCAGGAGGCCGCCATCTTGAGCTCCCTCCGTACAGGGAGGAAAACTTTATTGTAACCCAGAAGACGCCACAGTGCCGAGGCGCTCGAAGAGGCCACGCCTGAGAATGAGGGAGTGTTAAAGAGAGGTGACCTCAAGCTTAGAAAGGGTGCAACGCCTGTCCTTCACGCCTTCCGGTGGGCCTTGGGACTACAATTCCCGAGAGGCAACGCGCCTCTAGAAGGTGTGGCCCGACAGTCCCGGGTGCTCCACGCCCCACTGAGAGCGGGCTGGGAGCTTACACCCACCACTGGAACCCAAGTTCTCCAGGCCTTAAAAAAACACTGTAGCTGGTAACAATTCCTGAACCTTCTAAGTCTGCATAATATGAATAGAAATCGTTTTCTATATAGCACATGCTTTCATGCTTTGTAGAAGCTTATAAGTAAGACAGGAAAGCCAAAGGCCCCAGATTGACAACTGGTGGATGTGGTAGTCATGGGCTGAGTTTGTGACTGCCCCCATTTGAGGCTGGCGACTCTTAGGGTAGATGAAAACTGCAACTGGAGTCAAAAAGTGGAATCAAGGAGAGAGCACTGTTGTGGAGAAGTAAGGAGAATGAAAAGTTATAATTTTAACCTAGGTGTGTATATGTATGTGTACATTAAAAGCGATTTTTCTGGTGGCCAGAAGTGGGTATTAATCCCCTGGAGCTTGCTGGAGTCAAAGCCACGAGACATGGGTGCTACAAACCAGACCCTTGTCGGCTGCAGAAGTTAGATATTATTTTAACTGTTGAGCCAGTTCTGCAGTGCATACAAGATTAACTTTTAACAAAAGATAAAGACCTTCCCCGGGGGACGTAGGGTGTTGCTCAGTTAATAGAGTGTTTGCCTAGTTAGCAGGAAGCCCAAGGTTCACCAATTTGGGAAGGGATGGCACAAGCTGCAATCCTAACACCTGGGAAATGGAGACGGCAGGATTAGAAGTCCAGCTACATAGTTACATAGGCCTGGGCTACATGAAATCCTTAAAAATTAATTAATTAACTAATTAATTAATTAATTAAAAATAAATAAATAAACCCTTCAACCATGGATCACACCTGAAAGACCTGAACATTTAGCTGGGAATTATGGAAAACAAGAAAGTCTAGCATTCCTAGGGAGGGGAAAACAAAAGTTTCAATTGTGTAACCAGAAGAGAACACTTCCAGGGAGCCAGACGGTGCTCACCAGAAGAGGAATTCTGAAGAAACAGGAAATGGAAGATGTAAAGCGCCAGAGTAACTTCAAGACTCTTCTCGGCTGCTTTGTCAAAGTATGTACCCACCCCGATGGGAGTGAAGATAGTCCAACGAGAGACACTTATGTCCCTCCCTTTGACTATTACATTATTGAAACAATGGCCTCTAAGAAATTGGACTGGTCCTAAGAATCTCACGCTGGGACAAGGAAGGGGCTGAAGCCTGGTGCCAACCAGACAAGGGAGAAACTTGTCTCCCAGGAAGTGACGTCACAGAGTTCAGACAACATGCCAGACCACCACATAGGGCTCACTGGAGCAGGGTGGGTCAGTGCTGGGCAGACTACACTGACCTGGACAGCTGAGTTGTTGTACCTTCTTCCTATGATTTAAGCCTATTTGCTGAATCTCTGTTTCTCTTCCTAATGTGCCTATGTTTCCTGCTTTTACTTTTAGCTAGTCTCTCCTCTCCCCTCCCCCTGCCTCCCCCTACCCTCTCTCCCCCTCTTCTCATATACAGGGTTTCTCTGGGTAGCCCTGGCTGGCCTGGAACTCTGCAGACTAGGCTGTCTTTCTGACAGCTCTTCTGCCTCTGCCTCCCCCCTTCCCCCCCCCCCCCCAGATGGGATTAAAGGCGTGGCCAGCATTCCGATGTTAACCTTGCTGTTGTTGTTTTTGGTTTGTTTTGTTTTTCAAGACCGAGTTTTTCTGTATAGCCTTGGCTGCCCTGGAACTCGCTCTATAGACCAGGCTAGACTCAAACTCAGAGATCCACCTGCCTCTTCGTCTCGAGTGCTGGGATCAGTGTGCTACCACTGCTAGTCTATCATTTTTGTTTTATGAATCAGGGTCTCTGTAACCCAGGCTAGCCACAAATTCCTGGTGATCCTTTTGCCTCACCCCTTGAGGACTAGGACTGGAGACATGAGCCACATCTGCTTTACCTGTGTTTATGTGTTATTCTAATTTGCTCTATAAGGGCTGGTAGCTGGTTCTAGTTTATTAAGGCTACCTAGCTCTGACCTTAACAACCATATCTACTGATTTACACACCCGACTTTTTAATGTCATTGTTCTGATGGGAACAACTGTTTCTCCATACCACAGGGAACTTTTTTCCATTAGCATTACTAGTTTTAGTGTGACACTTTGTGGGATGGCATTATTTGTTATTTATTTGTTTATTTATTCATTCATCCATTCATTTGTCACTGTATCTGGGTCCTCTAGAAAAAAAAAAAAATCTAGTGCTCTTAACTCCTGAGACACATCTCCAGTCCTTTAATTCGTTCTCTCTCTCCCTCTCCCTCTCCCCGCCCCTCTGTGTGTGTGTGTGTGTGTGTGTGTGTGTGTGTGTGTGTGTGTTTCTCTCTGTTTATTATTTTTATTTTTCTATACAGAGCTAGTCCTAAAACTAGCAGGTCCAGGCTGGCCTTGAACTCAGAGATCTGCCTGCCTCTGCTTCCTGAGTGATAGAAAGGGTGCCCCCCATCCCCCAACTCCCATCTCCCAGCCTGGCTGAAGCAACGTGCTTTTAAACCTTTTTAGGTTTATCAGTGCTTTTCCAGCAGACATGTCTGTGTATCACATGCATGCCTGGTGCCTGAGGAGACCAGAAGAGGCCATCAAATCTCCCGGAACTGACCATGGATGGGTGTACACTGGGAATGGAACCCAGGTCCTCTTGACAGAGCAGTCAGTGCTCTTAACCACTGAACCATCTCTGCTGCTCACGACCTGTTTTTTCTTAAAAAGGTCTTTCACTATCCAGAACTAAAATGAATAAATAAACCATCCAGCAGCACTTCCTGCACCTGTGTATGAGCTTTTACGGTATAAGCTGCCCCTTAGATAGACCCCAAATAAGAGAGACAACGGCACCAATATAAGAAACTATTTGGAATAAGACTTCCATGTTGAGTAGTGGTCAAGTGCAGCTTAAGTCCTCAAGACCTCCCTGGGAACTGACATCCCACTTGGCAGAAAGAGACGTGTATTTGGGCAACTGACATCCTGGTTGGCAAGTTAAAACATGAATATTAGACAAAGCAAGTCCCCCACCAAGGTGAACCCCACCAATGGAAACAGGATAAAATGGTGAAATAACCTGGCACAGATGTTTGTGGATTTGGAGCTTAAATACCCTGTAGGATCTTAACTCGGGGCCATGGTCTGGTTCCAAAATCTGGACTATGCCCTGGTCAACCAGTCCTGGGGCACATGCTCAATAAACTATCCCTTTCTGACTGAGCTCTGTGTTCCTGTGGTTTGTGAGGTGATTCCTAGACCCCAGCACACTATGTGGCCTTAGCTGACCTGGTACTGAGCAGCCTAAAGTGGCCTTAACCTAGCAATAATCCCCCTGTCTCAGCCTCTGAAGGAGTGGGCTTCCATCCATGCATCATCACACCCAGCTACACACAAGGAAGCTAGGAACCACTTTCAATTAATTTCTGGGCCTCAACCCTCACATCCAATCCTTCCTCAAATATCATTGCCCCTAATGTCTTAAAGCACCTTAAATCCGAGCCTTATCACTTGCTCTGTCAGAGCTGATGTAGTCTCTTTCCTCTCCAAACCGCTCTGTGTATCTTTCCAAAGCTGTAACATAACTAAGTTAGGAGAACTTCCCTATAGACCAAAGAGTGAAAAGATAAATCACCATTTACTTTCTTTTCCTTTTCCTCTCCTTTTTTTTCCTTTTGATACATAGTCTCACTATGTATCTCTGGCTGTCCTAAAACTCCCTATGTAGACCAGGCTAGTCTGCACAGAGATCTGCCTGCCTCTGCCGCTCACATGCTGGGATTAAAGGCATTCAACACCACACTTGGCACTATGTCTTTGTAAGAAAACTTAAGAAAATCAACACATGGCTCCTGTCTCTGCTCATGTTAAAGAGTCCAGGCTTTGGAGAATGACATCAGTATGTTTAGCAAGCATTTTATTTGTTTTTGTGTTTTAGTATAGTGATTACTATATATTATTCCAGAAGAAGTAGAACAGTAGTCCAATCTACCAATTTATACTCTATTTCCTAAGTGTGTATTCTGATCCTATTTGCGGGTTGTTGTGTTTTTAATAAAAACATATTTTTAAGTCAGGTATGGTGGACCAACACTCTTCGAGAGGCAGGAAGATCACCATAAGTTTAGGCAGCTGAAGGTGTATTTTTTTAAATTAAATATTAGAACAACCATCTAAAATTTAAGTTTCCAGGGAAACGGCAAGAATGTTCCAGGCTTGCTACTACATATGCATTGAGTTTCTATGCTTCAATTAGAACTCAGAAGCCTGGGAATTTCTGAAATAAAAGGGCTTAATAAACTGTTATATCACTTTGCCAGAATCAGGCTGAGGGTCACATGCCCACAGTCCTGGCTGTTTGAAAGGCAAGGCAGGGAATCATTTGGGTGCGGAGGTTGCAGGCCATCCTGGGGGAATTTATTAAGAAGGAACAAAATAGATGCTAGCCAGAAAAGAGCCAGGTCCCAGGGAACATTTCCAAAAGCTACTGACAGGACAGTGAAGCAGTCCTGGGAAGTGTGTACTATGCCAGACTGAAGAACCGGAGAGATGGCCTGGCTTGGCGGTTAAGAATGCTTGTACCTATTGCAAAGGACTCAGGTTCAATTCCTAGCACCACCAACACCCCCTCCTATGGCTCGAAACCATCTGGAACGCCACTTGTAGGTGATCTAATGCCTTCCCTGCCTTCCATGGGCACCAGGTATGTGGTACACACACTTAAGTGGGCAACAAAACATGTGTATTGTCTGTACATCTGTATTAGCCAAAGATAAGAGGTGAAGGTGGGGAAAGCTTCGGGATGGAGAGCAGCAAGAGTTTATTGCTGCTTCTGGGTGGCTTTGAGTCACACTTTTGAGAACGTATCTTTGAGGCTCAAGTGGCCCGATAGTGGGATTTTAGGGTTAGTTTCTTACTAAGTTTGTTTGTTTATGTGTGTATGGGTGTGTGCATGTGTGAGCACACACATGCCCACAGAGCCACACCCTCCTGCAACTTGCTGGAGTTGGTTTTTCTCTTTCCACACATGGGCTCTGGACATTAGCACCTGTAACCACGGAGCCATCTCACCAGCCCTGTGGTGTGGCTTTGAATTGATTTCAGCAACTGGATATTCAGCGGGGGTGGTACACATTTATAATCACAAACACTTGAATGAGGGCCCGTGGAGAGCAGCTTGGTTCCTGGTTGAGCTAAGGCTAGAGACCCCAGAATCCTGAAGGAACCGTAGGCATTTTGCCTGATTCTCAGGAAACCAGGCCCCTGTCACTAGCCACAGCTCTCCATAGATTTGTGGTCATCAGTAACATAAGGGCAACACCCCAAACCCCTCCACAGGCCATAGGCTCAAGACAGATCTCCATTTTAATGAGGAGCCTAAAGGCCTGGAGGCTTAGACAATAAGCTTTTCTTCCCAGACACTCCTCCCTGCAAAAGGTATTTAACCTCAGGTCCACCCTGAGAAGTGGGGCACCGTTTTACTCATCCACTTTCAGCCATGACAATAAATGCCCTGAAACCATGGACTGCCTCTTTTCATCGGGATCTGCAATGGAAAGCCATTCTAATCTCTCGTAGAAGGTCTCTTTGAACTCCCAGCCTCCACCACCACCAGGCCAAGACCAAGGCCACCATAGTCAAGCCGAGGACTCCCCTCAGGGTCCAGCCTCCCCTTTCCCCTCTGTCTCAGGCTAGATCCAGCCAGCGGGCTCCTCTCTATTCTCAGCTCTTCTGTAGCATCCAGTGGTACCTGGGTGTCTGACAGCCTGAGAACCAGATGACCCCGACCTCTTTGCAGACCTACGGACCCCAGAGCTAGCTCCGGCTGCCCTACACCTCAGACTGCACTTCCTTATCCCCAGAGCCTGTCTCCCCAAGCAGCTGAGCCCTGTGGCAGAGTCGACGCAGGACCCCACTAACCCTACACTTTAAGGGCTAAGGCTAGAAGGTAGCCAGGGCTATACTGTAAGAGGATTCTGTCTCTTCCTGCTGCTGTCCTAAGTTACCAAACAAAGCAGAGAGGAAAGATTCCTTTGGACTCACGTTTTTTTTCAGAAGTTTCTGTTTATCATAGCAGAGAAAGCAAGGTGACTGGCTCTCTCAATTGTGGATAGGTCATGTGACCTTGCTGTTCACATGACTGTAGATTAAGAAGAATAATTAAGGGCAGAGCCTAGAGGCAAGTAGGAACCAGACCTTACCCTTGAAAGGCCTGCCCCAGGGATCTAATAGCCAGGAACCACATCGGGTCCCACAGATCCCAAGACTTCTAACTGCTTCGGAACATGCTACTGCTCCCTGACCATCTAACCATTATAGTTGTGATGGTGTTTGTATCTGATGAATGTGCCCAGGTAGTAAGAACTGAGTGTCTTTCTATATAGCCCACTCATCCTGAGGAACTGAGGCTGGCCCAAAATGCCCCCAATCCTTGTGGTTCATCATGAAACTATGTGAACCCACTGTACTCCCTGCTGTAGGTGACTACACTCCGAATTAGCAGGGAGTTGGCCTGGACTTCAAAGGAGTCGGCTGGGTTCGGTTTGGTTTTGCAAATGGATACCTGAGATGATTTAAATAAGATTTCAATCCGGTAAGTTTTGTTTGTCCAACTTCACTGACAACGGAAAAGTTCTCAAGTGAGACCCAGGATGATAGACGGATGTGGTGGATAGTATCTTATAGTTTCCAAAGCTGAGTATCTTCCGCCAGAACCAAGACTGGAGAAAACGGAGAGACCAGATCAGGAAAGTGCCGTGCGACCACTAATGTCTACACACACCAATGTAAGGGCTCAATTTTCCCAGCATGCATCTCACTTACCACAAGCGGTCCTCATCAGTCTCAAGGGGAAAGCTGAGCACCCACAGACCCGGGCTGCCAGTACCAGGCTCACCCCGCAGGAATGCAGGCTGTAAATTACCAGCTTCACTTTCTTTTCAGACAAATCAACCCAGCTGGATTTGGAGCTGTTCTTCTTGGAAATAATGCAAAGTCCCTTCTAACATCAAATCCCCCGTGTGCTCTCACACGCCAATCCTGTCGCTTACCGAAGTCGAGCCGGCGATTAGGTTTGTAGGTTGCTGTGTAAGTAAGATGTGTAACGTGGCCACACGGCAGATTCCCATGTGCCTTCTTAATAGCAAAGCACCGAAATTTATTTCTGTGGTAAGCTTGTGGGTGGCAAAGAGAAAGGAAGTAAGAGAGATATAATTTCATGTTTGCTGTCCAACAATTTTTCAAAAATATATATTTAATTCTGTTTATAAGTAGTGCTTTTCAGCATTTAATTTGATACTTTACTAGCAGGTAAATTATCTTTTAATGTAATTACTTTTATGTAATAATTATGATCTTGAAAGTCTGCAAAGTGATTAAAGGCCACTTTCTAAGGAACAGATTTCTGGATTTAAATTGCGCAGTTTTTCTGCTTGTGCTTTTAGCTTTAGACCTGGCTTATTATTATTATCATCATCGTCATTATTATTACTATTATTAAATGCTTACAAGATGGCATGTGATAGCATCAGACCTTTGTAAACATGTAGAATTTTTAAAGGTCTAGAATGATTTTAGCCACAGATTTGAGAAGCTGACCCAGTAAGTCCCTCTCCCATCTCTCAGACTGTGGGTTTTGACTCACACTAGTGTATTCTACACATCAGCACCTGGGCCCAGTTAGCAAAGATTTCAGTACAAATCACTGCGAATTGAATAGACATCTCTAAGAAGCATTACAATTGTTGCAATATTTTTAGAAACTGAAACTAGGAAATAAACAACTTCAGTAAAAGTGATTTAAATAACAAATAACGTGTCTTTATAAACAGCTTATCTCCTTGAGAACAAAGAATAAACAAGGAGACAAGAGTTTTTTTTTTTTTTTCTTTTTCCCATTCCACTATTAAAGCAGATCACAATATGAATGGGTGAAATGTCATGAATAATTGGAGAAAATCACAGAGTAATCTTCCACAAAAACATCTGATTTATTTAAATTGTCACTGTTTGTCTTATTAGAACCTTTATTTAACCTTGTTACCCACAATGCAGTATTCAAGTTGGTTTATCAAAAAAAAAAAAAAAAAAAAAAAAAACTTTGAAACTAAGCACATTTAGAAATCTTTGGCTCCCTTAAATGAAAACTCTGGTGATATAAACCTTTATGGACACTACTGGGTTTAGGGTCTTACTGACTTTGCATTCAATTGATATGCTGATGAACTTAAAAACATGGTAAATAAATGAAGGTATTCAAACATTCCATCAGATTTAAGCTTGGTGGTTAAGCATCCCTCTAGGATTCAGTCAGGCATGGTCTTTCTCCTAGGACCCCACCAGACTCCACCAAGGTCACTCGTAATCCTGGCAGTCCAGGTTCATGACTTCTCACCATCGTATTCTTTGTACAAAAGCCCACTACCTGGTTGACTCATGAGTTGGACACTTCCCCAAATGCCTCCAAAGTAAGAACTCCTTTGGTGCTCAGTGAAGTAGTCCTTTACCATCCCTGTTTTTGTTAGTTGTATGTGATCATGCTTTGTGTGTGTGTGTGTGTGTGTGTGTGTGTGTGCATGTCTGCATGCGGAGGCCAGAGTCAACACTGGGTGTCCTTTTTCTTTTTCTGTAATGTATGTGTGCTTTGCCTTTATGTATATAGGTGTACCCTGTGCATGTGTAGGGCCAAAGGAGTGGGCCACACATCCTGGAACTGAAGTTGACAGTGAGTTGTAGGCTGCCATATGAAAACCAACCCCAGATCCTCCGAAAGAGCAGTCAGTGCTCTTAACTGCTGAGTCATCTCTCCAGACCCCCTCCTTTTATTACATGTATGTAAGTGCATGTATATATGCACACACACGGAAGCTCAAGGACAAAGGAGACAGTTCTCTTCTTCCCACCATATTTGTTCCAGGATTCAACTCAGCAGCCTTTACCTGCTGAGCTACCTCTTTGGTCCTAGGTATTTTCTTCAATCAATTTCCACCTTACTTTTTGAGGCCAAGTTTCTCATTGAACCTGGAATTCATGATTTAGCCACATTGCCTGTCTAATAAGTGTCAGAGCCTCCAGTTTGCTCTGGCAGGTCTGTCATGTCATGTGAATGCTGAGGATTAAACAGTCATCCTGTTTATCCAGCAAGCACTTTGATGACTGAGCCATTATCAGGGCCCCCATTCATTCATTCATTCATGAGTCAAGGTTTTGCTATGTGGTCATGGCTGGCCTCGAACTTAGAACTGTAATACAAGCTGGCCTCATATTCACAGCATTCTTCCTAGCACAGCCTCCTAAATGCTAGGATTACAGGTTCGAGGCAGCAGGCCCTGCTGGGGTTATATCTTATATATGTGAAGAAATGTAAACTCACCCTGACATGGGGTTTGTCTTAGTCAGGGTTTGTATTCAGCTTACACTTTCACATTGCTGTTCATCACCAGAGGAAGTCAGGACTGGAACCCAAGCAGGTCAGGAAGCAGGAGCTGATACAGAGGCCATGGAGGGATGCCACTTACTGGCTTGCTTCTCCTGGCTTGCTCAGCCTGCTTTCTTATAGAACCCAGGTCTACCAGCCCAGGGATGGCACCACCCACAACGCCCCCCCCCCATCACTAGTTGAGAAAATACCTTACAGCTGGATTTCATGGAGGCATTTTCTCAGCTGAGGCTCCTTTCTCTGTGATAACTCCAGCTTGTGTCAAGTAGACACAAAACCAGCCAGTACAGAGTTATATACCTGTTATTCAACCCTTCAGAGGCTAAGACAAGAGCATCACACACTGGAGACCAGCCTAGGCCATGTGGCAAGTGCCAGACTAGGTTGAGCAGTATACCAAGACTGTTGAAAGGAGGGGAAGGGGTTAAGAAGGGAGAGAGGGAGTTGGGGAGAAAGAGTAAGGCAGGAAAGAAGGAGGATGGCAGGGATAATTTTCCTTCAGGTTACTGCCATAGAATTGTATCTGCTTAGAGCCTTGCCTCCATCTTAGGCAGAAATTTCAGCCGTGATAAATTTATAATACAAAAGCCCAAAAGACTAGAATTGTTCTATTTAAGTCATGCTAGGGCTATGCACAACAGACTGGAGTTTACAGCAGGAGCAAGGCAGGGCGGGGTCTGAGCATCCTTAAGTCAGCTGAGCAGGGTGAGAGCAGGGAGAAGAGCAAAAGCAAGGACTCAGGTCCCCATTCCAAGCAACAGAGAGCAGAAAACGGAGGAAAATACTGGAATTCTCTTTAGGGGAAATAGATGAGGATGATTTTTAAAAGAATCTAATTGGTACAACAAACAAATCATGTATAGGTAGGTGCCTGCGTGAATGTGTGAATGCCCACTGTTCCCCCATCCCCTTGCGTTTGTGTGTCTTTGGTGGCAGGGTCAGAGTCCTTTTCCTCCTTGGGTCTTGTGGACCCTAGGATGGAACTAAGATAAGCACCTTTACCCGCTGAACCGCATCACTGTCCCCTGCGTGGTCAATCATATAGTGATATGTTCACATCCCAGTTGAGGTAACAAGAGACTGGGGGCAGTGGAGAGCTCAGGGGGCCACACTTTGGCCCTTGGGAGGTACCTACCAAACCCAATACACAGGTTCTAGATAAACTCCTGTTTATCTAGGGGCTCCCAAGACATCTGCAGCTTCCTTTGCAATACGCCTTGGAGTCTATTTCCCTAAGGCTAAGACAGGGACAGCAATTTAAACTTTGCTTTTGTAGATGAGCCTTGTACACGCTAGGCAAGCTCTCTACAGACAAGCCACATTCTCAGCTTAAAGATTTATTTTGACTTTATTATTACTGTGGTCACTGTGTATGACGTAAGTATGACAGAGGGGAGTGTGTGCAAGCACGTAGGATCAGAGGACTCTCCTCCTCCACTTCTGAGGTGGTGTCAATGCCTGTACCCTCTGTGCCATCTCTCCCTAAAGGTCTTGACTGACTTTCTTCTTCATTAGAGAACTGGCAGTATTCCGTTTCCCAGAACAGGATAAATGTTCCAAAGGGCTGAAAAGAAAAGCTCAGTTTTATGGACAGAAAAGAACAAGCAAACAAACAGACAGAAAATAGATTAGTCACTGCAAAATTACTTCCTCACATAGCAGGGACGGGAGACAGAGCCAGAAGAAAAAGACTGCTGCTGATCTGGGATGGCTTCTTTTCTTGAAGGAGCACAGTAGAGAGCCTGCCATTATTGATGCTGGAGATGGCTCAGCAGATACAAGCTCTCACTGCATAAACACAAGGACCCGAGTTCAAATCCCAGCTCCCTGTAACAAGTGAGGCACAGTCCTGGGTGTACCTGTAGCTGGACCTAGCGTTGCTTTTCTTCCTCCGCTTCCATCCCCAGAGAGGGTTTCTCTGTGTAGTCCTGGCTGTTCTGAAACTCACTCTGAAGACCAGACTGGCCTCAAACTCAGAGATCTGCTGGTCTCTGCCTTCAGAGTGTTGGGATTAAAAGTGAGTACCACCACTCAGCTTTTTTTTTAACTGTTTGTTTATTTATTTATTTATTACTTTTTTTTAAGACTGGTTTATTTTTTCCCTAAGATGGATTTTTTTTTCCTCCCAGTGAGATGATTCTCTTTTGAGATGCCTACACCAATATCGCAGGTTTATCTACAACTTTAGCATTTTTTTTCTGTTAACTCTAGTCCACAGAAACAGAACTCTTTACAAAAACAACTCAAAGAAGAAAAAAAAATGACAGAGGTCTCCTGTGCTAGTCCAGGCTGGCCTTGAACTTGCAGTATGCTTGTCCCAGCTTCCCAAGTGCTAGGATTATAAGTCCATCCCACCTTTACCCTAGATCCTCAGCAAGTCAGATAAGCTGATTCAGTTGAGTTTGGTTGCCATGGTACTTTAGGATGATTGACTCTGTCACTAGCCTGTTCTTCTGTGGCCTGATGCATACATTTAGTCTTGCAGCTTTCGTTGCTCTTTATTTGGTTTGGTGGATTTCGTTTTTATTATGTTCACTTACTTATGGGAGTGTGTGTGCCTGGTTCTTGTATGAAGTCAGAGGACAGCTTGGAGGACTTGGTTCTTTCCACCCTGCATGTTGGTTATCAGGCTTAGAGGCAAGTGAGCACCTTTATCTTCTGCGCCATGTCCGTTGGTCTGGTTTGTTTTTGTTTTGTTTTGAGACCATCTCATGTAACCCATGCTGACACCAAGTCCTAGATTACTGTGAGCCACCAAGCCAGCCTCCTGTGATGATTTGGTTCTTTTCTTTTCTTTTTGGCAGGGTCTCTCTACATAGCCCTAGCTATCTTGGAACTCACTATGAAGAGCAAGCTAGCCTCAAACTCACAAAAATCATTTTCCTTTGCCTCCCAAGTGTTGGGCTTAAAAGTGTGCACCAACTACACTCTCAATGGTTTATCCCTATCTTTGAAATGTATCTCCCCAAGGAACACCCAAATTATAGGCAATTTACCAGTCAGTTATCAGTTCCAGGGCTAGGAAACAGTAAGCATTCAAACATGAACAAGACTCTAGGTTCAGTCCTTAGCACAAAAAAAAAAAAAAAAAAACAAAACAAAACAAATAAACAAACAAACAAATAAATCCGTAACATTTTCATGTTTCAGTTTCACTATTTTTGAACCCCTTCCCCCGACTGTGCTGTGTGACTTTTTTCGTTGTTTTGTAACAGGTCCTCCGTAGTCCAGAATGGCCTAGAACCCACTATGTACTGGCCTTGAGCTGCTGAACCTCTTGCTTCCTCCTCCCAGTTGCTGGGATTATGGTGTCCTTGTTTTGTCCCTATGACCAGTTGTGGCCATCTCCCGTCCTCTTGTCTGGCTCCCATCCATCCACTCGAGCCTTATACAACCTGCTTAATACATGCTTGTTTTAAAAAACAGCCAAAGGGATCCAAAAGTCCTGGAGAAACCGTCTCTCTTGCTGTTCGTGTTCTGAGACAGGTCTCTCACTGTAAAGCTCTGGTGAAGAGGACATTTCTACTCGGCCACAAGATTACAAAATGCCACTGACCCTAGAATGGGACTCTCTCACACCTCACCAATTAACCAAACATTTCTGCCCTTGCTTTTCTTTTTTTAAGGCAGGGATTTACTAGGCAGGTCTAGGCTGGCCTCAAGCTCATGACCCTCCAGCTGCAGCCTCCTGAGACCTGAGATCATTGGCATGTGCTCCCTACCCCACACCCAAAGGTTGTTTTAAGCAGATAAAACCTCTCAGGTGATCTGTTGGAGCCATTCTTACAAAAAAGAGACCTTTACCCTTTTCTCGCTCAGGTGGCTAATCTTTCTTAAGTGGGATTTCCTAAGAGTTGCATTCCTCCTGGAAAGGAAAGTTCAGGCCCTTATCTCCTGGAGCTCTGGGAATGATTAAGTAGCTGGGGGAGGGGAGCAGGTCAGAGAAAACCGTGAGTCTGCTCTGTAATCTCACTGTTCTTCAGTGGTATCCCCTCTCACACTACTGGGAGCCTCTCCCAGTGAACAATCAGCATAGAGGCCCCACTGAGCTCTTAGGAGCTTATCTGGGACCAGCTAGTGGAGGAACAAAGATCCTGGCTAGAGAGGAAAGGTCCCTCTCCACCCAGTATGCAACTTCAGGAAGGATGGTAGCAATGCAGGCGGAAGGGGACATTTGACAGATCATCCAGATCAGCCTGGGTGATTAATGAAGTGCCAGATGCCACAGCCACATCACCCTCACATCCTTGAGCTGTTCTCTTGCTAGCCCTCCTCATCTTGACCTTCCATGTTCGTCCTCAATAAAGCATTGCTAAGCCAGTCTAGAAAGAATGCTCAGAGATGCCAGATCAGTTGATGTCTAAACCCTTGGGTTTGATAATGGCAAGAATCTTCTTAGTTCTGCTTAGCAAGAATCTTGGCATCATGGTAGTTCTTCTCGGTAGTTTTCCATGCACTGACACCCTTACTCTGGTTCCCTGACAGAAATTCCCACTTGTCTTTGCTATATTTTAGTCTGACCACACCCTGACATTCCTATTGCAAGAGTAATTGCTGGAGGTTTTGTTGTTGATTGATGTTGGTGATGGTGCTAGAGGTGGTGTTGTTGTTTTGGTTGTTGTTCTTGGCAGTGGTAGTGATGGCGGTGGTGGTGGTGGGTTTTTAGTCCCTCTTGTCATTTTTTACAATTCAGATGCTATAGAAGACAGGGCACAAACACACACCTTTAATCCAAGCATTCAGGAGGCAGAGGCAGAGGCAGAAAGACCTCTGTGAGTTTCAGACCGGCAAGGTTTACAGAGTGAAATCCTGTCTCAATAAATAAATAATAGATAGATGATAGATAGATAGATAGATAGAGAACTGAGTATTAAACATCATCATTATCATGACCAAAACGTAAACTGAGAGAGTAATTTGTTATTTACAAAAAAAGTATCCTTTAAGAAAGCAGCCGCCAGGGTCTAGAGAGATGGCTCAGTGGTTAAGGACACTTGCTGTTGTTACAAAGGACCCAGGTTCAATTCTGAGCACTCACATGGTGGTTCAAAATAGTGTGTAACTTTAGCTCTAACAATCTCTTCTGGTGTACAGGGCACTCCAATACAAGGCTCACACACACAAGAGGTATATAGCTTTTAAAGAAAGAAAGAAGAAAACGGACCATCGATTTAAGACAGGCAAAAACTCTGTATAGGTCACGCATAGCAAAAGGAAATATAAAGAGTTGATAAATTGTAAAAAAAAAAAAAGTGTTCAGTCATTTAAAATAAGGAAAATTCAGGGCTGGAGAGATGGCTCAGTGATTAAGAGCTTTTCCAGAGGTCCTGAGTTCAATTCTCAGCAACCACATGGAGGCTCACAACCATTTGTAATGGAAGTAGATGTCCTCTTCTGCTGTGTCTGAAGAGGGCTAAAGTGCATTCATATTAATAAATATATGTTAAACAAATAACAAAATAAGAAAAATTCAAATCAGGATACCATTTAAATGAGTAAAGATTTTAAAAAAAAAGATAATACACAGTGTTTGTGAAGCTTCAGACAAATGTACTCCATGTATTGTATAGTGTGAAAGATGGTTCATCAGTTCAGAGCACTTGTCCTTTCAGAGGACCAGGATTGGGTTCCCAATACCATAACTGTAGTTCAAGGAGATCCAATGCCGTCCATCTCTGACCCCTTCAGGAACCAAGTACACACAGTGCACATGGGTTTAGACAAAACACTCTTACACATAACATAAATAAATTCAACCTTTTTTAAAAAAGAATTATTTAATGTATATGACTACACTGTAGCTGTCTTCAGACACATCAGAAGAGGGCATCAGATCTCATTACAGATGGTTGTGAGCCACCATGTGGTTGCTGGGATTTGAACTCAGGACCTCTAGAAGAGCAGTCAGTGCTCTTAACCACTGAGCCATCTCTCCAACCTCATACTTTGCCATAATAGAAAGCACAGTTCTTATCGTATCTACAATACCATAGTAAGAAGAAAAAAAAAAAACCTACCCAAATTCTCAAAAGACTCACATGGCCTAATATGGCCTCAACAGTCTGAGAAGTTCTGGGAGAAACTTGGGCTGTAAATAGGGATGTGCTGGGCTCCATAATTTCCTTTTCCTTTTCGATTTTTAATTTTAGTATTGTTAGCATATGTGAGATGTGTATGTAGGTGGACATGTGCCAGGGCAGGGGTGTGGAGGTCAGAGGACAACTCTGTGGAGTTGGGTCTCTCCTACCTTTCCTTGGGTTCTGGGGCTGGAGCTTGGGTCATCCAGGTTTGCAGAAGGAGCACTGGTCTGTTTTGAGATGGGTCTTAGTAGTTTGGACTGGCTTCTAACTCCTTACATGGCCGAACATGACCTTGAACTCCCCATCCTTCTGCCTCTAATTCCCAAGTGCTGGGATTCCAGCTCTGTGCCTTCATGCCCAGTTGTGTTTGTTTTAAACTTCTCTGTGTGTATAAAGTGAGGTGACCCTTTAGGAGTGAGGAAACACTGACCTATGTAAGAGGGTAAAATAAGAGATTTCTCGGGTGTACTGACATCTCGGATGAAGTTGGGAACCAAGAATAGCCAAGGTGCTATTCAGTAAGGGATTTTCCTCAGCGCAGCTGAGCAGCCTGGAGACAGATCAGGGTGTGAGCTTTAAAGAGCTTTGCACTGGTAAATGATCTAGGAGAGACTGGGCTGATCTTTGCCACCCTAAGTCTTCTTAGGTGTGCTGTGATTCCAGATCCTGACTCTTTGGATGCCCAATTACTTGCTTTTGTTTCCCTCTGAGATTTCTGGGTTTGGGGAAGTGACCTAACCAAGTAAGAAAGACACTCATAAAGCAGACCCTTAACTGACATTTAAGATGACAACATTAAGGTGAAAATTATAAATTGGGTGTAGGTGGTATAGGCCTTGGCCAGTTGCATTTATTTGATTGAAATATTCGGGCACAGGCTTTATGCTTATTATCTATTTAACTTCCCTTCTTCAGAGGCTGTGTGAATTACTGATAAGCACAGGCATTCCTCTTTTGAAAGAGTCTCACTGTGTAGCTCTGACTGGCCTGGACTGTGCTATACGTAGACCAGGCTGGCCTTGAGCTCACAGAGACCCACCGGTATCTGCCCCCAAGTGTTGAAGTTAAAGGCACGAGTGAAATAAGCCAATTCAAGCCAGATTAGATCATATTAAAGACAGGTTTAGTAGGAAGCTGTTCTCGGGAGATCGCTGGCCCCAAGGACCTAGGCCAGGAAAGTCGCCATGGGGAAAGGAGAGGAGGGAGGGAAGGGAAAGAGAAAGAAAGAAAGGGCATTCAGAGAGAGAAGAAAAGAGAGCAAGAGAGTAAAATGTCTGGATTATATAGGGAGGAGCCTCTTAGGGAAGGGCAGATCCATACTGGGCTGGAAAGTTCAAGGTTGGGAGGAGGGTATGCCAGATAGGGACTGAGGGATGCTGGGAGAACCTGGAGGCCAGGTCCGCTTTGTTATGTAAGCTATGCAGCTCAATTCCTCGTCCTGAAACCAAACATTTACTTGACTGGGTTTGGAAACACTAAGGACATAGACTTTACATGTGGGAGGGTGTTTCCCAAGAGGTTAGACTGACGGAGGAAGACCCACTCTCAATGTGAGCAGCACCATCCCATGGATTAGGGGCCAGGGCTGAATGGAAACTGAAAAAGGAATGCCAACATACACTGCTGTCGGCTTCCTGGTCTTTCCAACAGTGAGGAGTCCCGGCTGTGTGCCCGCGCCCTCCTCCCATCAATTCTGCCAAGATAAATCCTTTTCCCCTTAATTTATTCCAACTGGGCATCTTGTCACAGCAAAAATAAATGAATAAATAATAAAAAATAAATTAGAGTAACTAATAAATAATACAGTTGTTTCTCACATTAAGATAGACACTCTTGGGGTTCTAAGTTCTACAACTTTTCAATCCCGCCCCCCCCTCTCTCCCTCTCTCTTTTTGAGACAGGGTCTTGATTTGAATCTCAAACTGGTCTCCAATGAAGTCTCCTGCTTCAGTCTTCTGACTGCTAGGATGATGGGCATGTGTCTCCAAACCCAGCACTTATTATTTCTAGACAAGGTCTCAGGTGTCCAAGCTGGCTTTGAACTCCTGATCCTCCTTAAGCCACTGAGAGCTAGGACTGTAGCCATTTGCCTTCACAGCCATCTAACGTGGTGCCGGGATCAACCCACAGTCCCACGGCACGATAGGCAGGCATTCTACCAACTACACTGTGTTTCAGACCACATCTTTCATTTATTAATTTAAATCTTGAACTCGTTTTTTGAGAAAAAGTCTCCTGCAAACCTCTAAATGTGGTATGTTCCCCAGGATATCCTTGAAGTCCAGGTGCTTGCTTTCCCATGAAGTCTTGAGATTTGGTTATTAAGGTCATTGTTATGAATAGGATTCATTGTTTTCTCTGTGTTTGTTTCCTTTAATTTTTTTTCCCATTGCCAATATAACTAGGCATTTGTCTAGACAAAACAAAAGTACTGTTACTTTCATCTAGCCATGTTGTCTCTTTAATTCTAGATTATTTAATTCTCTCTCCCCCTACCGAGTGTGTGTGTAATATGGTGTGTTTGTGTGTGTGATGCCTATGTGTGTGTGGTGCACACAAGCATGCAGAAGCCAACACCCATGTCCTCTTCTATTACCCTTAGTTATTTCTCTGAGGTATGATCTCTCCAGAGCCTGGGGCTCATTGTTTTGTAGTTCTCTACCCCACCCCACCCCAGGCTGAGAACCTTCAAACCTCAGTGATTCCCCACCCCATCCCCACAGTACTGTTAAAAAAGTGCTGGTACTGGCGAGCCTTGTTGCTTGAACGCTGGGGTCCAAGCTCTGGTCCTCGTGCTCAAACAACCAGCACTGCTAATCAGTGAACCATAGCTCCAACTCTTTTCAGAGCTGTATTCTCCTGTACTCTGGAAAGAAACTGCTAACTCTGGAGCTTGCTAGCGTTATGACTGTGCTACCACGCGGTTCCGTAGGCTGGCCTGAAGGGTCTCTAAAGAACATACGAGAATCATGGCTTTGTTCAGGTATCATGGATACCTGATGCACACTGGCTCCTGGTATCCTGGTTCTCAGCACACCTCTGCCTTCCTGTCTCTATTTCCCCTTCCAGAGTCGTTCTGTGGTCCTTTCTCCCATTTTACATAAATTTTATCTAAGTTGCATTCCAAGTGTAATTTGGAATTTACCACTTAAAAGCAAAACAAACTTACTAGGATTTGTGGGGAACAAGAATGGCAACTTACCCAGACAGGGTTCCCGGCTTTCATCTGGTCCACATTTTTGTTTCAGTGTTTGAAACAAAATGGCAGTTTGACTTTGTAGGTGTAACATTTTCACTTCTTATTTTACTGCTGTGTATCAGTGCATACAAAGGTGACCTTGAAACTTCTGATCCTCTCAGCCCTCCCTACCTTCTGGGTACTGGCATTACATTATGCCAGAATTTATGTTTCTTGAGATTGAAACCAGGACTTAATGAATCCTAGGCAATCAATCTACCAACTGAGCTACATCATCAGCTCCCTTGGTTTTGTGAGATAAGGTCTCATGTAGCCCAGGCTGGCCTCGAAGTCTTGATTTTCTGTTCTCCATTCCCCAAAGGTCAGGATTACAGGTGTGCACTGATTCATTTGAGACGTTTATTAAAGATTTCTAGAAATGAATTTCTAGAGATCACAGCTGTCTTACAGTATAGGCAGTTTTGTCTTCTTCCTGATGTCCTAACCACTGCCTTCAATGCACCAGGACAGCTAAAATCGTTTCCGGGGTCCCTCCAAGCGGAGAAGTTGGGTCAAGAAAACCGGAACACTTCCCTCCCGCTCCCTCCCAAGCGCCCGCTACTGCGCCTGCGCGACGCGCGGCGGCGCGCTCGCCTAAGGCATTGTGGTTGCTGTAGTCTCCCCATATCCTAGGCGCCCACAGTCCCGTGACGCCGCCACGCCTCAGCCCCACCCCGCAGTGTCCCTCCGGGGCCGCCGCGGGGCCTGTGAACCGAGCGCGGCGTTCAGGCCAGTCAGCTGTTTCTCCTTGGGTAAAGGGCGGAAGCCCGAGCGGCCTAGGGCGGAGCTTCGCGTAGAGCGAACGCCCACCCGTCCTACGTGCTCGTTCGCCTCTGTTCGCTGCGCGCGAGCCGGGAGTCCCCGCGGCGGGCGGCGGCGGCGGCGTTGGCGGAAGGCGGCGGCGGTAGAGAGGAGCCCGCGGCTGCCGCGGCGATAGCGAAATGGCGGAGACCGTAGCGGACACCCGGCGGCTCATCACCAAGCCGCAGAACCTGAATGACGCCTACGGGCCGCCCAGCAACTTCCTCGAGATCGACGTGAGCAACCCGCAGACCGTGGGGGTCGGCCGGGGCCGCTTTACCACCTACGAGATCAGGGTCAAGGTGAGGCGTCCGCCCCTCTCCCGCAACCCTCGGTTCGGGGCCGCTGTCCCCTGCGGGACCCCGGCGCGGGGCCCTGAGATGTCAGCGGCCGGCCAGGCCAGACGCCCCTGCAGGGCAGCTTGTCTGCGGGCGGAGGCGTGAGCCCGGGGCTCGCTCGCTCTCTCGGTGGACGGTTCGTAGGAGGACCAGCCCGCTGGCTCTGGTAGAAGGTGCTGGAAGATGAGGGCGTGGGTTGAGCTCTGCTTGCCTCTCCAGCAGCTGATCTGGGCTTGACATTTGAGTTGAAGAGGTAGATCTTTCGAGAACACCATTCTCCGCAAAGGGATCTAGGTGTGACTGAAGGAAAAGGGGGGGGGGGAGTGTAAAGTTGAAGCTTCTCTCCCTCCCTCTCTCTTTTTTTCCTGGACGCTTACCAAGACGTAGCCAAGCCAAGCTTAGCTGCTCTTTCTAGGCCTTTCTCGGGCTACAGTAAGAGTAACCTGGGTCGTACGCTTCTCTGAGCAGAACTTGATGGGAGTTCACGGGAGCGTGTCAGATTTTTGTGGTGGGGCCGAACCAAGCGTTAGCAGTGATGAGAAATGGTTGACCTTAGCATGTTTGGCTGTCCTCCTGCTGAAGGCCTAGGTGTGTGGAATGTCGTCTACCTCAGTATCTAAAGTAGCAACTGCCTGGGAACGGGGAACCTTAATCTTGCTCTCTTAAGCGTTAGCTTTTTCACTTCCACAGAGTGAAGGAATAGGCTGAAGTAGAAACGTACACTTAGAATTTCATAACTAGTGGGTTTCTTGGCAGTAATTAATTTGAGGGATACTAAATGAGAGTGCTGCTTTGTTTTACTCTATATCAGGATTAAAGGGCTTTTTTATCCAGCATTTGGGAAAAGTTATTAAATTAGTTCATTGCTAAAAGTTAAATATTAAAATGTAACCATAAGATAATTTTGGCCATGGGAGGAATTCATAAGAAGCTGTGACCACTGTTAATGTTAGCGTTTCTGTGAAGAAATTTCTTATTAAAGTAAGCACTTTCTGTGTGGTAAACACAATTTGCCATCCTAGTCATTTTTAAGTTGTATGGTTCGGGAGTGCTGTATATATTTAGCTTGTGAAACTTACACACTTTTAAAGAGTGGTTCTTGAGTGGTCAGTGATCTGGAAAAAAGCTAATCATAAAACTTTTCTTTCTTTTGAGACAGAATCGGAAATGTAGGCTCCTGGCTGGTCTTAAACTTGCTATGTAGACCAAGCTGGCCACAACTGCTGGAATTAAAACTTGTGTGTCTCCTTGCCTGTTGGATCATCGAACTTATAAGATATTAAGCTTAATGGCCTGGTCATTGAAGCTCCTTTTTGAACCGTATAGATGGGTAAAGCATGAGCCAAATTAGTATTCTGTTTTCCAAAGCCTGCAAAGTTCAGGCTCCAGTACACTAGAGCCTTACCCAAGCCTGTTTTAAAGGGGGACAATTTTAGGAGCTAGAGAGAGGCGACTCAGTGGTTAAGCACACTTGGCAGCTTTTGCAGAGGATTTGGGCTGAGTTCCCAGCACCCACCTCAGATGACTCACACCACCTCTAACTGCAGGTACAGAGGACCCAGTGCCCTCTTCTGGTCCCTCTGAGCACTTTCAGACACATGGTACACAGACAGACATACTTTTTTTTTAACCAAAACATTTTTTAAGAGGTGATTTTTTTTTCTTTTTACCTTTGGGGATGATTTTTGTCTTTAATATATGGCCTGTGACAAAAAAGAACTTCCTCTTTGGCCTTTATTCACCAGAATTTTTTTCCCTGTGTTGGCATGAAACTTGGTATTCATTCCTGTTTCTGAACTTCCATAGCTAGTGCTTCCTGTCATGGTTGAGTTGGATCCGCCCCCACTTCCTCCACTTAACAACCTAGTGCTTATCTTGCTGAGTACATTGTTAAAGGATCTGAGTAGATGACTCTCTTTCCTAAAATACAGATCTTATTACCAAAGAGTATGACATTTGGATATAATTATTGATGGCCTGTCTATGTTCATAGAAAATAGTGATTAGCGAGATAATTAAATAAATGGTATACTTCCTCTGCCTTATTTTTTATTATGAGGCAGTTGGTTATATGTGAACAATTTACAGTCTGAAATACTGGTACCCAACAATAAAACATAATTGAGAATTTTACATGCTTAGAAAATGCTGGAGTTTTTCTTAGTATTTAATGTATTGACTGAAAACCCAGGATACCATGTAGTAAGACATTAGGCTTTATTTAGGCAGCTGTGATTTTTGAGAGTGATTTTGATCTTGTATTAAGGTAGAGTGAGGCATATGCCTTTAACCCTAGTACTTGAGCGGCAGAGGCAGGCAGATCTCTGAGTTCGATGCCAGCCTGGTCTATGTAGTTCCAGGATAGGAGGGGACAGGTAGAGTGACGGTGAGGTGGATGCATTCTGTTTCAACCTGTTGATATTCTCTAGTTTCCACTGCTTGCCTTTTGCCATTGTATTTATCATGTAGGAGGCCATTTTATTTTCCAGAGTCTGGGCCCTTAAACTAACTATCTTACAGTTATACTCTAATCCTAGCCTTGAGAAAGATGTTGAGTTTTACAGGGACTGATTGATTGAAATTGCTCCAATTCACAGGGTAATTTCATCTAGATGGTGGCACTTTAGAGTACAAGTTTCCCGATCTCCATTTATCTCCTCTCTGAGAACAGTGTTTAAGACTATTAGGATCACTTGATTAGTATCTCGCGGCTTCTGAAAATAATTGGACAGTGTTAATGTTTTTTTAAATTGTCATAATGGGTAGGTACAGCAGAGAGCACTGTAAATGATTAAAGGTCTGGGAAAGCTATGGTCCAGATTATTTGGCATACTAAAGAGAAGGCTGGAAAGGAAATTCAGGCACTGCTTGAAGTTTGTTAATAGTTTGGGGATTTTTCAATTATTTAAAGTCTACTATTGTATCTGGAGACAATCGAGATTCTTTCTTGAGGTTTGAGCTAAAAAATAAGTACCATTTCCTGGCAGGACGGGGTACCAAAAATTAAAATTCTTTTTCTTTCCATGAAGAAAATCCTTGGTAGTCACACCTACCTCCTCGGACTGGATAATGTAATGACTGGCACCCAATAGTCATGGAAGTCTGGCCCTTTCTAAATATAAATGTCTTCTAAATGAAAGTTAACTTGCAGTTGACTTACTAAAATGATTACCTTATTGTCAGAAAGACTATTTGACATGAACGTCTACCTTCTTTGAGGCACTTCTTTGAGGCAAGTCAGATACAAAAAGCAGCCATCTTGTTTAGTACCTAACCAAATAGCCATTTGAAATTTGCATTAAAGTTTAAAGCTTAATATAAGCATTGATGAATAAAAGTTTTAACATGGAGGTAGTTGGTAGAAGTAGCAGGATGGCTGGGTATCCAGCATGCCTTTCCCCAGCTCTAGGGTTTTCTTTGGGTTTAGTCCTCTGATACTAAATTCGGAAATCATGAAAGTATTTTATTAAAGGGTCAAAATTGTATGTATATGTATGTATGTATGTATATGTATCCATATTGTGATTTCTGAGGCAGCACTGCCCTCCAACTCACTCTAGCTTTTCATTCCTGATCCTTCAGAAGTGCTATATCACACACCTACATCACCATGCCTGGCCAAAATAGTGGTTCAAAAAATCCTTTTTTTTTTCCCCTAAAGACAGGATCTTATTTAGCCTTGGCTAGCCTTGTACTCAAAGGCCACTTCCCACTATCTCCAAGGGACTGGGGTTAAAGGCATGTGCCACTATGCCCAACTGAAAACCAGGTATTTAAAAAATACACTTATTTTATCTGTATGAATGTCTGTGCTCCATTCATGCTGGGTGCCTTCAAGGGTGAGATGAGAAGATGTTCGGTCTCTTGGAGCTGGAGTTAAGGTGTTTGTAAAGCATTGTGTGGGTTTTGGGAATTTAACCCAGATTCTCTGCAAAAACTGCACGTACTTTCAACTCCTAAGCCCAAATCAAGTCATCTTGATGCCAGAGGGTAGTTGTCCAATCTTCAGAGTCAGTCAGTCAGCCATGGATTTGGGGTGTTACTATTTTTTATTTATTTTTCGAGACAGGGTCTTTCTATATAGTCTTATCTGACCTTGAACTCACAGAGTTCCTCCTGCCTCTGTCTCCTGAGTGCCAGGAATAAAGAGGTGTACTACCATGCCCAGCTGAAATGTTGAAATTGACTTTTGAAGATTTTTTTTTAAGATTTACTTATTTATTATATATAAATACACTGTAGCTGTTTCAGATACATCAGAAGAAGACATTAGCTCTCATTACAGATGGCTGTGAGCCACCAGGTGGTTGCTGGGATTTGAACTCAGGACCTCTGAAAGAGCAGTCAGTGCTTTTAATCACTGAGCCATTTCTCCAGTCTGAAGATTTCTTTATTTTTTTAATTACTTTTTATGTGTGTGAATGTTCTGCCTGTATGTGATGTGTACCTAGTGGTGCCACAGAGGCCAGAAGAGACCAGTGGATCTAGAACTAGAGTTGTGGGTGGCTGTGGGAGCTGCTGTGTGGGTGCTGGGAACTGATATTGGGTCTGCTACAAGAGTGGCAAGTGTTCTTACTCATTGAACCATCTCTTCAGTCCTGTGATTGGTTTTTCTGGATCTTCATCAAGTGGAGTCACTCACTGATGGCAGAAGAGTATGTTCTAACTTAACACCAGCCTTAAGAGAATGCCATAAAGGCAGTGGCAGTTAGAAAGGAGCCTTATTGTTTTATGTTGGATAATTAGAAACTCAGATCTATATCCAGCTTAAAGAGTCAGAAACAAAGGCAAAAAGCTTAGCTTCTTTCCTCCCCAAAAGAAGTAGTCTGTTTAATGCACAAGAGCTGCTGTGATTATAAACTAAGTATTTGGTACAGACTGCAATTATTTTTATTTAAAAAGTACACTAAACTTGTTATATCTATACCCTAATTTTGGTGTATTCAGATGTTTTAACCCTTGGGAAGGACATTCCAATGTTGGCAAGCTTGAAATGTAGAAGTTGACATCAGCAGGTAAGGTGTGCCTAAAAACCAGCTGAGAAGATGAAGAGGTAACCAGAATGTTGGCCTAACACTGTGAAGGGGAGAGATTACTCCCTTGATAGCAGTTATATGGGAAGTACATGAACAGTCAGACCACGCCAGGGCAAGTGCACTCTACTCGGAGCTCTGTGTGCTTCCTCCTCTTCAGCAGCCTCATCTGCTCTCATGACTTATCCCATAGACTCGGATTTAATGTTCTCTTTGTAGAGATGTTGCTGATCCTGCCTCACTAGACTAGCTTTACATCCTGTGTGCCTTAGTTGCCCTATGTTTGTGGCTTTCTGTGGTTTCTATATCATACACTGCTCAGCACATAGTGGACACCTAGACTCGTTCTGATTTGGGACATAACTTGCTGAAGGTCATAACTCTTAGTGGTGAAGCTGGGATTTAAATCTATCTTTTTCTGATAGAGTGTATACCTGCTCTACCACCCTCACATATCCACGTCCTGTGGAGAGCTTTTGAGCCCCATTAAAGATACTCTTAACTAGATAGATAAGGTTTGGGCAGTGGTAGTTTAACAAGCATCCCAGCAAAGGCACCTTGGACACCTCATTAGGAATTTTCTTAGTGTGCTGTGTTGTCTCCCTGAGGAATACACAGTAGGGAAGACTGAGAAAAAGACAGCTACACTTGTTAGTAGCCTTGATGGGACTAAAGGGTTTTGAAATAGTTGTGATAAATACAAATATGGCAGAGCCTATGATGAAAGCCATGGATAATTTTCAAAGTTAGAAAATGTGTTTTGAAGGAGAGGCAGTTTAATAGGTTAAAAAATGTCAGTTTCTACAGCTTGGTATTTGAAAAGGAGAGACCTAGACTATATTCACCTAAGCCAAGTGGTTTTACCTCTAGGCATATTTATTCTATAACATGAAAGTAAGCCAGAAATCAAGAAAAGACAAATACATGTTTAAGAAAAAATTCTTAGAATTGAGTAGTTTCTGGGGGCCAGTTCCTTATTGAATGCTTAAAAGACTGAGTTGAATAAGACATGGTAGCTCCTGCAGTCCTAGCACTGGGGACTAGGACCAGAAGGAGGACTGATAGATAGGAGCTTGAGACCAGCTTGGGCTACACAAGGAACTCCAGGCAAGCCTGGGCTTGCTCAGTGACTCTCAGAAAATAAAACTACACCATCCTAAAATAGGACTGGATTTTTCTGATCAGTTCTTGTTTTTCACAACCAGCCAATAAATGAACATTTATAAATTCTATTGTGTGACAGATAACTGTATTGGTTGTGTGCTTGACTAAAAGATGAGGAGCCCTGGGGCTGGGCATATTGGCACACATTTTTATTCCAGCATAGTGACCTGGGTTAGCCCTCCAGCATCTATGTAAAAAGCTAGTTATTATAGCAGTGGGAAGTGAAGATGGAGGAACCCTAGAGCTTGAAGCCAACCAGTTCAGCCTAATCTGAGAGGCCTAGTTTCTGGTGAGAAACTCCTGTCCCCAATGTGGATGGATCCTGAGGAACAGTGCACAGGATTGACCTCTGGCTTCCACATGCACCTGGATACATACTCACACTCTGTATCTGTGTGTGTGTTGGGGGGTTGGTTGAAGGTGGGGAGAGGGGAGTAGGTAAGCTCAATTCCAGCTTGGTGCACACTTGGTGAGAATGCATGATATGTGATAAGAACCCCATTCCGGCCAGGAGTATGGGTGCAGAAGATGGGCCAGTAGAGGGAGCGCCTATGTTTTCTGTATTTGCCTGCCAGCATATAGATAGACCTGCCTGCATCGTGTAATCCTGATAGTGGTTTCTGACTACTTGATTCTCTAGGACTCCTTGTTACTACTGTCAGACCGAAACGTTTCTCTACCTTCTTTTGTCTCCTTTTCCTCTCGTTGAACCCTTTCTGTTTTTCTTTCCTTTAAAGAACCCTCCTGTCTGCCTCATCACATACACTCTTGTTTCCTTCTCTATTCTCTAGACCTGTTCCTTTCTGCCCATAGTCCCTTTTTCACTTTCATGACTCCCCACATGCATACACGAGTAAGCTTTCACTTGTTATGTGAGAAAATGTAGTATCTGTCTTTATCAGGCCAGCATTACATAATTTTAATTTTCCTGCAGTGTCACAGTTTCAATCTTTACAACTGAATACAGTTCCATTTCATGTAAGTAGTAGGTTTTCCTTATCCATTCACTGTCACTGGGCACCAGGGCTGGTTCTACACACCAGCAGTCAAGCATATACAGCAGTGATACAGCAGTGAACAAGGACATACAACTGCTTCTCCTTTGCTGACAGAGTCCTTAGAGCTAAGGCGTGCTATAACTGGATCATGTAATTGATGACCTTTCATACTGCTGTCTGTCCATGTTCTAACGAACACCCACACAGCTCTTACCAATGATAGCTGTTCTGACTGGGGTGAGATAAAGTTTTTTTTGAGGTTGTTTTGGGTATGTGAGGGTTTGGTACACACACCCATGGTTTACCTGTGGGTCTCAGAAGATAATTTACTAGAGTCTGTTCACTTCAACATTTGGGTCCTGGGGTTGCGGTGAGGTTGTCAAGTGCTTTACCAGCTGAGCCATCTCCCTGGCCCTGAGAGAGAGCACTTTAAATTTGCATTCTCCTGATGGCCAAGGATGTTGAATGCTTCTATTCCCTCTAAATGTTTGGTGGTGTCTCTGTTGCTTACATGACTGTTAGCCAAATGACCAACATGTTTGACATTTTATATTGTCACTTGCTACACAGGCATAAGGACCCAAGTTCTGTTCCACCACCTACCAAAAAGCTCGGTGTGGTGGCCAGTGTCTGGACCCCAACCCTGAGAGGCAGAGACTGGCAATACCCACTGGGCTCACTGGGCATTGACTGAAATGACAAGCTCTAGATTCAGTGAGAAAACCCTGTGTTAAATAAGGTTAGAAAACTGCCTGAGGGGCTGGGGAGAGATGGTTAAAAGCACTGGCTGCTCTAACACAGGACCTGGGTTTGAGTGTCAGCACCCATGTACTGGCTCACATCTATCTATAGTTCCAGTTCCCATGGATCTGATGTTCTCTTCTGGTCTCCCAAGGTACCAGGCACACAGTGGTGTACAGAAAGACAGACATAGAAGACAGTCACACACATAAGATAATGTTTAAGATTTAAGTGATTGAAGAGCACATCCTAATGTCAACCCGTGGCTTTCAGGCTTGGCCACACAACAAGCACAGTTTGTGCATGCATATACACTTGGAGTGCACACATACCAGAGAGAAAAGGTTGATATCCATCTTGATAGTAAGTAAATGCTTATAAAAAGAAAATGTGAAAAATTTCCCAAAGACAAGTCACTTAGGCCGAGTGAGCTAGGCACAGAAGCACATGTCTGCAATACTGACTATTCTGAAGGCTGTGGGACCGGGACAGTCAAGCAACAGACAGACATCCCCATCTAAAAACAAATAGGAAAGACAAGGAAAATGAAAGAACTATATGTTAAAACATTTGTTTACTGGGGTTGGGATGGTATTCATGTATATGTACCTAAATACCACAGGTCAGCATGAAGTACTGATAGGCTTTGTCCCTATTTTTTGAGGCAGGGTCCTGAAGCTCATAGCTTGGTTAGATTGGCTGGTCAGCAAGTCCCTGAGATCCTCCTGTCTCAACCTTTGGGTGCTGGGACTATAGGGACATACCACACTATCCTTTTCTGGGTATCCAAACTCCGTTTCTTGTGTTTGTGTGACCCTCTGAATTGTCTCCCCAGACCTCCATAAACTTGTTTTTTCGAGTTACACACACAAGCACAATCTTTTTAAAAAATGATCCCATTTGTTTACATCTTACTTCCTGGGTAGCCATTCACAACCCCCACCCCACACAAACACAGCCTTTGACATAATTCCAGACTTGAACCACCAGAGTTCTGGACGAGGCTCTAGAGTCAGTGCTGTCACATTTCTGCATGCATTAGAAGTCCTTTTGCAACTTGTGGCTTTAAGTGTCAATAGTACAAGCATTCTTAAGGTTTTTAGCTAATAAATATGTCACTGCACAATTTCCTGTACTTAAGGACAAACAAGAACAATGTTTTTTCATAAGGCCATGTGAAGGCTGAGTGTATAAAAGGTACTTGCTTCCTGATGCTGCAAGATTGACACCCCAAGTTCAGTCTCCAGATCCACTCAGTTAAAGCTGCAAAGAGAACCAAATTCCACTAAATTGTTTTTTGAGTACACATGCACACATCATGTATATACAAAGAGGTTTTTTTGTTTTTCAAGATAGGATTTTTTTTTTTTATGTAGACTTGGCTACATTACACCAGGCTGACCTTGAACTTGAACTGCCTGCCTCTGCTTCCCAAGTGCTGATATTAAAGGTGTGTGCCACCATGCCCAGCTTAAGAATTTTTTAATGTCCATACCATGTCAGTGGTATGCACTTGCAATCCCCACACTCAGTAGAGACAGGAGATTGAGTGTTGATGTCCAATTTTTAGTTAACATCCTGCTCTACATAATGAGTACCAGCCTGTAGAGAGAGACCTTAGCTGAGAAAAGAGGAAAAAAGGAAAGCTTTAGATGTTAAGGCCATCCGTTATGAATACAATTAGTTCTGCGGGTGAATTACTTAGGAATATGCTTTTTGGTCTTTTCTGTTTTAGAATTTTCCTAATACAGTACCCAACAATCATTAAATTTACCAGGGGGTGTTTATTTTTATTTCTTGCATATGAGTATTTGCCTAAGGTATGTCTGCACTGTGGACAGAGGGCGTCTGATCCACTGGAACTAGAGTTACGGATGGCTGTGAGCTGCCATGTGGATGCTGGGAATTGAACCCAGCTCCTTTAGAAGAGCAATCAGTGCTTAGCCTCTGAGCCATCTCTCCAGCCCCCAGCAGTCATTTCAGGGGGATGTTAGAGACCCACTACCAGATTCCCATTTGCCTGGTCTCTCAGAAATTGATTTTGGCTTGTTCAGTTTGTACTTATTTATCATAAGTGATGGTCGGTAGCCTTTGAGATGTACAGGGCAGCTCTAATGAAGGATCCAGTGTGTACTAGAATGTGGCCTCCACTCTATGCACTGTCTGATCACTGGAACTTCTGTGCCAAACTCCAGGTGTGGATTGACTTCACACCCATTCTCTTAAGTAATCTTCTGATAACCTTGTTTGGGTGTTTGTTTGTTTCTTTTTTTAAATTAAACAACTTTATTTTTAAAAAGCAGATAAATGTATAGATTTTAAGAGCATTTTTGCTTAAAACTATATGAATATATTTTTGTCAGTACTTGATTTTTTTTAAAGGTTTGATAGTGTACATTGAAAACATACTTGTTACAATGAGCATAAAGTACATATAGAACAAAACGTAATGTGGAAATAGTCAAAGTTTTCTTGGTGTGTAAAGATTAAACATAATGATTTTTAAATACCAAGGATTGCCACAATGCTGCATTCTTAGCTCTTGAATTATTAATGATTTAAGGTCTAGGTGTACCACACTTTGAGAAGGTACTATACACTTTTTTTTCCCTAAGAAAGACTGAGGCTTCCACATTTTGGCCATTCTTCTTTTTCCTTCTTTTTGAGCTTCATATGGTCTGTGAGTTGTTTCTTGGATATTCAGAGCTTTCTGGGGCTAGTAGAGTATTTCTTTTTTGAGACAAGGTTTCTCTGTGAAGCCCTACTAGGTTGTCCTAGAACTCACTGTGTAGATCAGGCTGGCCTTGAACTCAGAGATCTACCTGTCTCTGCCTCCCAAGTGCTGGAATTAAAGGCGTGCACCACCAGGAGTCACTTATTCTTAATACTTTAACCAGTTATGAGTCTGTAATATATACTGCCCACTGCAAAAACAACCTCTGATTAAAGTAAAGAACACTGTCAATCTGTGGGCAAAAAAGTAAAAGAAAACATAGATCTGGAAGACAATTTGACAGAGCCACATCATGTCCATTGTTTCTATTCATTGTTTATTTTAGGGATTTGCCTGTAAGCTTTGTAGTATGAGCTGGTTTCTCTGAGCAGAGTTTTTGTTTTTTTCTTCAGGTTTTAAGCCTGGCCTCCTGGGGGTCACCCCTGGATCATCTTACACTAGTGATTAGCCACCGGTCCAAGGTTATACTATACATAAATACATAAAAAGCTAGAAAAACTTCTGCCTTTGGAAGAAATCAGTGTGTAGGTTGGGGAATGGATTCAGACTTCAGGCACTTAATGAATTTGCCCTAGCTTTTACATAGCACAGTTCTGTTTGTTTCTGTCCTGTGGAGGCATCACATTCAGCTGTAGCTCTGTAGATAACCAGTGTTAAACCTCCAGTCTTTCTCCTCATTTCAAGCCACCCGAGAGAAGACAGAAGCCTGTCAAGGCTGTCACGGCTGTTCCCCTCTGTCCTTCAGGTCTCTGAGACCTTACTTAGAATTGCACTCTTTGCTTCCTGCAGTATTTGCCCTCCCCAGTGTTCAGTTCTCAAGAACACTTTTTTTTGTTATTGTTTTTAAGCAGTATACCTGTAAATACAGCTTTATTATTTTCTCTATCATTGCTGGATTCGAGTGGGAGTTGGTATGACAGTAACAAAATTCCATACTTGCACTCTTACTTGTTCAGTAGCACATTGTGGAACAGCATCACATGTAGCCTGTACTGCCTCACATTCAAAACCCTCCTACGCAGCCTCCCAAGGATGTGGGTGTTAGGCTTTCACCATGCTCGGCCCAGCCTGTGGTTTTTATTAGTGAATGCTTTTCAGCTTGCTTTTGCCACTGCCCAGTTTCTAAAGGCCAGATACAGTCGCCTTTAACTCAGTTGTCTTTGACACAATTGTTATTATGGAGAAGAGGCTTTATAGAGCTCACTCCAACAGTGTCGAAGCTGCAGCCTTGCCTGCTTTGGTGATACTGAAGATGAACCCCCAAGGCCTCCTGCTAGTCAGGTACTCCATCACTGAAGCCGCCCCGGCCTACTTTTCTTTTATGCATTTCTCTTAAGCGCTATAGTTGAAGACAAAAGATCTTAACTTATATTATTCTTGTCGGGTGGATGAATGTTGTGTGTATGCACCTCTATAAAGGTGTGTGTATCCGAGCAAGTGAGTGGAGCAGAAGACGACCGACCATCTGCTATATATGTAGAATGTGCACATGCCCTGGTTCGAGGGCTGAGGTCACAGGGATTGGGTGGAGTCTGTTCCTCCTGCAGCTTTTACATCAGTGTCAAAACTTGGACTCAGCTCCTCAGGCTTGAGTAGCACATGCTGTCACCATCTTGCCAGGCAAGTTTTATTCTTTTAGATAAACATCCAATTCCTATGGCACAGTTTTTTTAAAGAGATTTACTTTTTTCATGTCTTTTTTTTTTTTTTTTTTTTTTTGCTCTTTGTCAAAATGACTTGACCATATTATCTCTGGGTCTATTTATTGGACTCCCCTCTTTTCCCTGATTTCTTAAAATGTGTTTATTCATGTGTATGCGTACCTGGGCTGGGACACAGATGTGGAGGTCAGAGGACAACTTACTGAATCAGTTCTCTCCCACCATGTGGCCTCTGAGGATCAAACTCCTGTGGTCAGTTTTGGCAGCACATGTGTTTACCCTGAGTTATCTGGTCAGCCCATACAATTTCATTACTTTTAATTCAGAAAATGTAATGCCTCTCTTTTTTCTTTTTCAAAATTGTATTAGCTCTTCCAAGATTTTGATTCCCTGAGAATTTTAATCTTGTCAGATAGAGCCACTTAACTAATAGTCTTTCCTCATTTTTACATCCTAGATGGATGGACTCACAGTGGTTTTTGCCTACCATTCCCAGTTCACATTTTTCTGGATCTCTATTCAAGGCAACATATTCACATTTAGCTACCTCAAAATGGATTTATGTTCAGATTCATGAGTTTTTGCCTTAATTCATATAAGTCTTGGCTGTAGTTTTCAGCTGATGGCTAGATTCTGCCTGTGGTACTTTGAACAAGCCCTGTGTCACTGGTTGGTGTCCCGTTTTGGGGGAGATGTAAGTGGCTCAGACTTGATGGAGGAAGTATGTCATTTGGATTAAAGCTTTAGGCCCCCCAGTTCTTTCTGCTTTGTACTTGTGGTTCAAGATGTGAGCATTCTCTGTGCACACACCTTTAATTCCAGCACTCGAGAGCCAGAGACTATACAGAAAGAGCCTGTCTCAAAAACAGAAAAGGGAGCAAAAAACATGTGAACACCCAGGTTCCTGCTATTGATGCGAAGCCTTCCCGCCATAACACGTCTTACCTTCTTAATCCTAAGGCCAAATAAACTCACGCTTTATTCTATACATTGCTTTTGGTCATTGTGCTTATCACAGCAACCGAAAAGTAACTACCACACTACCCTCAGCCATTTCGGTGCCACTGTAGGTGGTAGTCCTGTCTAGGTATGGCTCTTACGGTTAGGCAAGTTGGGAAGATGGGTCTTAAATACAAATTTTAAGCTTTTGAACGTATAAAATGTGCAAAAAATGTAAGATTAGTAACAGATACATTCATTTATAGGCCTAATTTTTCTACCATAAGTATGTAGAATTATGATTGTAAACTTGTACATGAATTTCCTTTACAGTGGAATTATTATACATTTCTGTCAAAGGTTGCTCATGGAAAACCTTTTATGTTCTTGGCAATTCATAAAATGCAGGCTGTGAACAAAGTGGGAAGAGTATATGAGTGAGTTGGTTTATACATTAAACTAGTTTAGAAATAACTCTTTGTTGTCCTTTTTGGAGATTATACCATAAAGCATATTTCCTTACAATAATGAGAAATTGTATCATTAAGGGGCCGTGTCCTTAATTTTTAAAAAAGGCGAAACTAAATACCTTGGCCTAGTCACAATCTCCATTTCAAAGGTTCTTCAGACTAAAAGCTTATTCTTCAATTAAGTGACTTCTCTGCAGCCATATTTAGGAGTTCATCTAGGTTATAAACCATATCTCTGCTCATTCATGCTGTTGTGGAGTGGGTGAAATGAGCATCCAGTACTGGAGGGAGAGGTAAGAGCTGCAGCACTTCACCTTATCCTTTATCTAGATGCAGATATCTGAAGAAACGCAACTGCCGAAGGAGAGCCTGGAGCGGGCATCCGCTTACACCTCTTAGGATTGGCTGAATAGAGTGTGCTCTATTGAGTGTACTTTTGATGTTGTTGCCAGTCTTTTCAAATGCACACGTGACACTATCAGGAGAAATACTAGAAACACCTGGTAAACATTTTTCTCCTATCTGTTAAGCTATATTCAGTTGATTGCATTTTAAAGCTCAGTTTTCTGCTTGGTATCAGTGGTGATCGGGTTACATATAGGGTGTATGTGAGCTGCTGCTGACTTTAATGGGTCAGCTGTGTACGTGTATGGCTTGATGAGGGGGCGGCTTGCCTGCTTAGACTGAAGGGAGTTTGTTTCTGAGCTCTATACATGGCTTCAGAGAGGTGTCCTCTCACTGTCCGTCTGGGTCCTGATGCTCTCACCCATGTGATGTATATACAGTTTCAGGAGGAAAAAAAGGCTGACCTTTCTTTCTTTCTTTTTAATATTTATGTATATGAGTATACTGTTGCTGTCTTCAGACACACCAGAAGAGGGCATCAGATCCCATTACAGATGGTTATGAGCCACCATGTGGTTGCTGGGGATTGAACCCAGGACCTCTGGAAGAGCAATCAGTGCTCTTAACCATTTTTATTTTTCTCTAAGTAGCAAGTTAAGAGTACAGGCTGCAGAGGTCTTTCCTAATATTGGTACATTTTGCTTTTGGTATTTAAAGTACATTAAAAGCAGTAAGATGGTGCTACTTACTTTTGGTTTTTGAGACAGGTCATAGGTAGCTTATGCTGATCTCATACTTGCTGTGTATCCAAAGATTCATGGAATCTATCCCCCTGCCTCCTTCCCATGCACAGGGACCGTAGGAATGCACCATCATGGACTACTTTTTTTTTTTTTCTGTGTTCCATCATTTTGTAATCTAGTCTTTCTTGTGAACTTAGAAGAATTCAGTTATCTGTTGCAAATGACTAGGCAAGAATGATACCTAAGAACTGTACCCATCACACTGGATTTCTTTTGGACAGAGGCAGATATCCTTTCTGCCAACTCGACTATAAGACATGCTGTGTATGCTGAATGCTGAATCAGCAGATTGTGACCATAAAACACAATCTGTTGATTCACACAGTATTTTACAGGGAATCGCCCCTTCCTTCCTTCTTTCTTTTCCAAGAATTATTTATTTTATGTATATGAGTACACTGTTGCTGTCTTCAGACTCGCCAGTAGAGGGCATCAGATCCCATTACAGATGGTTGTGAGCCATCATGTGGTTGCTGGGAATTGAACTCAGGACCTCTGGAGAGCAGTCAGTTTTCTTAACCACCAAGCCATCTCTCCAGCCCGAATGGCTGCTTTCTTCAGTAAAAAACTTGTCTCTGTCTTAGTGGTAAAGTCAGGCACACTGATTTGGTGTTGTGACTAATTAATGAAACCCATGCTTAACATGCAGTCGTGTGTTCAGTCCTGAGTACTGATAAAAATACATTTTAGGCAACTTCACTCAAATACATGAATTCCCAAGAAGCAGAATTTCTTTTGTCCTCATATAAGTTCTATAACTCTTGAACTGTATAAAGGACAGGTACTGGAGGATGGGGAGAGATGCTTGAAAGAGGGAAAGAAAAGACTGGGTGACCAGGCAAGTGATCTTGTGCTCACCTAGTAGTGTACAGTCTGGACTCAAGCCTCAGCTCTGGGAGGGAGAAAACAGGCAGACATTGGGGGATTAGATAGAGGACTGGGGAAGGAGACTGAAAGTTAACCACACTGGAGAAACCTGGCAAGGCGAAGACTGTCCTGTAACAGTATGAACCAAGCACCCTTCTGAGCATGTCAAGTAGGGTCCTCAGAAAGCATTGGTATCCCTGCACAGCTAAGTTACCAGCTTTGTTACTGGCTTGCTTGCTTTAGTAAGCCACTCTCAATACATGAACTCCAGTGGTTTTCCTCTTATATTTATACACTCAAAGGCCAACTCTTATAACATTGGAATTATTGCTTTTTAGGTTATTGTAAAAGACATAGAAAATATATTGCTAACTTGGAGAAAATAGAAAACAGCATACAGGGTATTGAATTATACTGTAACTCTGTTTTGCCTTGTTGTCTGTTTCCATTTACAATCTTTTAAAGTGTACAAGTAAGCAAGTAAAACAAAGGTTCACAGGCAACCTTCCCGTTGTCCCTCCAGACCCTACTCCCACTGAACTACAGTAACTCTTCCTATAAATAATCAAAAACACATTGGGACTGAGGCGGTGGCTCAGTGGATAGAGTGCTTGCTGTGGAGTGTGAGGACCTGAGAGCAGATCCCAGCACCTGTGTGTTTTTGTTTCAAGAGCTGGCCATGGTTACAGTGGCACAGTCCTGTAACCCCAGCACTGACTCATAGGAACAAGCAGATCCTGGAGGTTTTCTGGCTGCAGTCTAGCCAGTCAGAAATCTTCAGGCCTCAGGGAAAGAACTTGCTTCAATAAATTACATTTTTATTCACTCTGTGTGTGCACATGCACATATGCATGAACTTGTGTGCTCACATGTGATAGGGTAAAAATGTGGAGATCTGACAACAGCCTGTGGGAATCAATTCTCCATCCATCATGTGGGGCCCAGGAATCACCATGAGGTCATCAGGCTTGGCTGGCAGCAGGTGCCTCTACCTGATGAACCATCTTGTTCGTCCATCTTTTTGTTGTTGTTTTTTTAACCTGGTACTTTAAAATTGCACATGTTAAAGTGGGATTAGTTCTCAGGAGGCTGCTGCAGGAATATCAGAATTCAGGGCCATCCCAGGGCTACAGAGTGGTTTGAGGCTAGCCTGGACTATGTAAAGAACATGTCTCAGAACAACAAAAATTTTTACATAATGATGGATCATCAGCTAAATTATGATGTTTGGATATATATTGGGATGAAGTCTAAATAGATCTGAAACATGTTTTTTTCTGATAAAACATTCAAGATCATTTGTATAGCTCTTTCAAGTATTAGAATTTGTATCTAGTCACCTGCCTCACAGGGTTCGCTGAGCAGCTCTTCTGCCCTGCTCCTAATGAGGTGTCTTCATCTTACTTCCTAAGAGCATCCCCACCAAACAACAGGATTGTTCTAATTCACCGCCACACCAGGTCTTTGAGCTTTCCTTTAGAGACACTTTATCAGTGGCAGTCATTAAGAGTCACCCAGTAATCTGGAGCACATGTGCTCTTCCAGAAGACTGCCATTTGGTTCTCAGCACCCACATGGTGCAGCTCACAGCTAAGTTCCTGTGATTGCAGCACCAGGGATCCAACACCCCCTGACCTTTGGGCATATGCACCCTCAGACACACACACACACACACACACACACACTCACTCACTCACTCACTCACTCAGAGAATGCCAGCATGAGAGCTCTGAAGAGAGAACGCATGGCCAGCCTGGGCTATATATGGCAAGTCCCTCTTACAGTTCTGATCAAATTTCTCATTAGTTTCCTGCTTTTGTTGTTAGTTTCCCTTTTGGGGTGGGGGTACATGGTTGGTTTAATGTAGAAGGCTGTAAAGGCATTGTGGGATAGTACTGAGATCAATCCCAGGACTTTGTGTATATTAGGCAAGGCTCCATTGATGAACTAAACCCCAAGTCCTAAACCATACACATTCAGATTTTTATATCATTTCTATTTTTCTTGGTGTTTCATGAGGGGTTGGACTATATTTTATTAATCGTTCTCAATGATGATTCTATATTTAGCACTGTTGTCTTACAGATGCTTAGTAAATAATAGTCTACCAGAGTTAGAAGGTGGGGGAATATCCAGCCTCAGGCCCTTTTTTATTAGCACTAAATTGAAAGTGGCCAAATAACAGTTTGCCATCAAATAGTGGCAGCTCAGTAGTGCAAACAAAGCATGGCAGTTCTTTCTTTTGTTCAGGGAAGTTAGAGTGATCTTTAATGATCAAGACTACTTCTTTTTCAGACTTATTTTATGTGTATGAGTGCTTGGTCTCTGCATACATGTGTATGTACGTACGTATGTACATACCATGTGAGGGTTATTGTCCACAGAGCTCAGAAGAGGACTTAGGTCCCCTGAAGCTGGACTTAAAAAAGCTGTGAGCCACCATGTGGGTGCTGAGGAGCAAATCTGGGTCCTCTAGAAGAACAGCCAGTGCTCGTAAATGCTAAGCCTCAGAGAAACAACTTTATTGAGACATATCCTGGGCTGGCCTCACACTTAATGTAGCTGAGGGTGACTTTCTGATTCTCGTACCTAGTGCTGGCTTTGCTAGCTGCCTCTGAAATTTATTAGGAAAACCGTTGACAGACACCGCAGTCAAGCTCAATGTTCTAAATGCAATGGGAAAATAATATCCAATGTTTGTCTGTTCTCACAGTGCTAGAGGGTCTCTGCATACTGGGCAGGGGCTCTCCCGCCATTAGTCGGTCACACCCTAGCCTAGAGTTTCCTGCTAGACCTTGTCAGAACTCCAGTGTAGCACTTGTACAAGAGAAATTATAGCCAGCTGAGTAAACCTAAAAGATCCCTTTTCAAATATAAAAACTGCTAGCTAATATAGAGAAGAGCCTTTCCCCTCATTCCTCACTCAATTAGAGAGAATCAGATATAATCATGATTGTGTCAAAAGTTCAAAAGGGAAAATGGGAGGTAAAACGAGCCGAGCTGGCTCCTTTCCCTCAACATTGTACCTGTAAGCTTGATATGTTGTTTGAGAGATTAACTTTACAGACTTCCGTACCCAGAAGTATGAAAATTCTTGGGGACCTCTTTTCACAGGCTTGATCTTAACATACTGAATAAAGAGAGCAGTTAATCCCTTTTGTAAAGTAATTTGAGAGGAGGGAATTCAGAATGTAAAATCTCACCTGCAGAAAATACTCAGCTCTGTAAAGACCTTTCTATCTTTAGACACTTACAAAGACTTAATATTTTAATGCGGAAGGGTGAGCCTGGTTAAAAAGCCAATGGGTGAAATTAGAGAGAAATAATCCAGGGCTTTCTTTCTGGGAATTATCATCCTACTCTCCAGGGGACCTGATTTTTTCTTCTGAGGAATGAGAATGCTCCTCTGTATAGCAAGCCCGCATCTCTTAAATGCAAGTTTGACTTTTAGTATAATAAGCGTCTTGTTAGGTGCAATTTTGCTCCTAGTCATTAATACAATGAACAAATGTTGTGGTTACCTGGGAAAGAAAACTCAAGTGCTTTTAAACCTCTTGTGAGATTTGGTTTCATGCTTGAAACCTATACACTGTTATGCCCGGTAGCATCTGTAGAAGGCTCCAAGCTTTAAGCTGTACAACATAGAAGTTAATACACTTTGGAAAAATTGACACCACTACAAACTGAACGAGGTCCTGAATAGAAGGCATTCTTCTATTTACAGCAGCATTAAGGTTAGCAAGTGAGCAGACGCTCGCAGCAGTGGATGCTATAGCACTCTGCCTGGATCTACACAGCAGGAAGCACTCTCCTCCAGGTGCCTTTCAGTTGTTTTCTTCTCAGCTATAAAACAGTTTACAGTTCCCCAAGTGCAATACTGAATTAAGAATAAAATCCACCCCAGAGAATGGGTCGCTCATATTAAGTAGAATTTGAATAGAGCTTGGCATTTGCTGCATGAAATAATTTCTGAACTCTACAGTAAACTGTGTGACAGGGTATCTCTGGAGCCCAGGCTGGCTTTGCACTCAATGTCCCACTTTGCCTCCAGAGAACAAGGATTATAATTTTTACATGCATATTAAAATATTTTCTTCAGCTAATGTTTTAAGTCATAAATTATTTCTAAGGACTTAGTGGTTTTCCTTTTTTTCTCTGCTAGGCATTGAATCCAGGGCCTCATCTTTCCAGTTAAACACTTTAGTACTAAGCTGCACCCTGCTCCCCAAACCAATTCTTGTGTGTTTCTTAACACTTACTTGTTTATGAACACATGCACATACCACAGTACCCATGTGGAAGTCAGGACAGCTTTCTACCACCTGAGTTTCAGGGATTGAGCTTATGCTTGATAGAAAGTGACCTTTCCCTGCCCTGGCTGTCATGACCCTCTTGTCACTGGGTCAGGAGTGATGGTGCACACCTTTAATCTCAATGCTCTTAGGAGGCAGACACAGGAAGATATAGATATATCAGGGTCAACCTGGTCTGCATAGTGAGTTCCAGGATAGCCAGGTCTACATAGAGAGGCCTTACCTCAGCCTCCCTCCACACCCACCCACTATCCCAAAGATGACAGAAATAGCAACAAATAGCCTTTAATCCAAAAATTGTGTGTACTATGACTAACCTCTGCATACTCAGCATCATGGTCTCAGTTCTTAGTATGTCCTCTTCCTGTAAAGATATTCATCTTTAAAGATGTGTGTGAATGTGGGCATGTGCCCAGGAGTACAGTGGCCACAGAGACCAGAAGAAGGTATTGCATCTCTTGGAACCTGTTACAAGTGGTTGTGAGTCATCCAGTGTTGGTGCTGAAAACTGAACTTGAGTCTTGCAAAAGGACTCTTGCTCTTAGCTACTGAGCAATTTCTCCGATCCCTTAAGTACCCTTTTTATGTTAAGGGGGTGGTTTTTGTTTTGTATGACTCCTAATTTCCCCTAGTGATAAATAAAGAAATTATGACACTCCCTGACCTTTTGGACATTTTTAAAGAAACCAATTAAGGATAACATTTAGGGTTCAGGGAGATGCTGGGCAATTAAAGGTGCTTGCTGTGCAAGTGTGAATTCAATCTCTTAGAACCCATGCTGAAAAGCTGGGTGACATAGTGGCAGGCTTCTATGATCCCAGCTTTCCTACAGCTCAGAGCAGGCAGGCCAGACAGAAAGAATACACATCTTTGCAAAACACGGGAGAAGGAAACAACGAACTCAAAATGTTGTGCTCAGACTTCCACATACATGCACACCCACATACCGTCTCACACATGCTAGAGAAATGAATTTCAGAGGAGAAAACAAAATAGAAAGATGTATTTCTGAACTGGAGGTAAGTCCAAAATATGAGGAGCTGCTGCTCTGGCCCCAGCACTGCAAAAAGAAGAGTTCTCACTGGCCAGGGCAGGATGATAGCAAGTTCAAGACCTGCCTGGACTATATACTGAGGGGTAGTCGAGGCTTAGCCTGGGTAATGCCCTTAATAACTTTATGGTTTTTGTACGGTAACCACATTTGTCACCTTACCAGTGTGGCAGGCATCTTCCTCCCTTTCTGAATGTCTTAACTTAAGAGTGACTGTTTGGTTTCAGACAAATCTTCCTATCTTCAAGCTGAAGGAATCTACTGTTAGAAGAAGATACAGTGACTTTGAGTGGCTTCGAAGCGAACTAGAGAGAGAGAGCAAGGTAAGACTTATTTACAGTGCAGCTATACTTCGCTGACTTACCGTGTAACTTTAAAGCAAAACATGCCAATTCTGACTTGAGATCTCCAAAATACGTCTTAAGATGGGTGAAAGCCAGTGGACGGGTCCACCTCAAGCTGTGCCCCGAGTAGAGGACAGTCATCCTCACTGATCAGAGCTCTTGCCCTTTTCTGCTCAGTGGTGCAAGTGAGCCTTTGCAGCGTCACATTTGAACAGCCCCTACGCCTTCCTGCTGTTCCTTCCTCATCCTCAAGGGCAGTATGTTTTCTCAATTTTGTTTAACTCAGTCTGCATTTCTTATCCCAATGTATGTAGGCATTTCACAACATGATCTTATTGTTTGAGTCATTGTATTCTTCAGATAAGCCTGTGGGCAGGCGTAGGAGCCTGATGAACATGTGTGTGCTCATTTGAAGACCAGAGCCACCTTTGGATGTCTCCTCTGTCACTTTCCACTTTTGTAGGGTCTCTCACTGATGCTGAAGTTTGGCTGCCTAGCTAGGATGGCTGGCCAGCAAGCCCTAGATCCACTTCATCCATCCCAGCCAGATTTTAGAGTTGTAGGCCTTGGTCTGAAAGCTGCAATACAGCCATGTGTTATCACACCAAGTTCAGTATCTGTTTGTCATCATGGTTTGATTCTTTAGCTTTCAACATTTTACTAAGAAGACATCCTCCTTTTTACCCACATACAGAAACATATAAGAAGTGTTCGTGTGTTTGTTCTAGACAGGGTCTCATGCAGTCTAAGCTGACCTCTAAACTCTGTAACTAAAGGTATCTTTCAGGTCTTTTCTCCTGCTTTTTACAAGTTGAAATTATGAGTGTGCCCTACTGTTCTTGGCTGCAAATTGATAAGAAGAATCCTGGTTAACTTTGAATATATGTAGCACAGTCAGAGTGCTTGGCTCTCTGATGTACAGAGTCCCAAGTTCAGTTCCCAGTACTACACAAATCCAGCTTGATGGCACCTACAGGTAGTCCCAGCATAGGAAGACCAGAAGCGTAAGGTCATCCTTAGCTACAAAAGTGAAATAAAGGAATTCTAATTAAATGTTGTCATACTTAAGAATTGTTGGCTGTGCTGATGCTGAGATGCTTAGCAGATAAAGGCACATGCCTGATGGCCTGAGCTCACACAGTGGAAGAAAAGGTCTGACGTCTGCAAGTTGTCTACATGGGCACCATTAGGAGCTTGTACATACATGTGCTACACACTTAAGCACATATACACACAAATAAGTCAGCAAATGTAGCAGTGTTGTCTTAGCTTATTTGCTGTTTGAGAGGCTCTTTGCAAGATAAGCCATTCATGACTTTTGTGTAGGTATCAAGCCTGCTACCTATAAGGTCCATTCTACTGACTATTTTGAACATTGTTAGGAAGAAAATGTATTTACAGAAAACAGATGGCTGAAGTTTATAATCCCAGGTGGAGGCAGGGGAGTCATAAATCTAAGGTTATCCTCAGCTACATAACAAGCTCAAGAGTAGCCTGGGCTACATAAAACCTTATTGAAAAAAGAGCAAAGCAATCTTACACATAGATTAAAGATGATTATTTAGTACACTGGTTCTATTGGTTTTGGTTGAGGTTGTTTTGTTTTTATTTTAAATTTTATTTGTATGCCAAGGAAGACATCTAAGTCTCTTGGAACTGGAACTGTAGAGTTGTGAGCTGCCATGTGCTTCTGGGAGAGCAGCCAGTCCTCAGTGCATTTACCTGCTGAACATCTCCTCCACCTTTTTTGATTTTTCAAGACAGGGTTTCTCTGTGTCGTTCTGGCTGTCCTGAAACTAACTATATAGACTAGGCTGGCCTCAAACTGCAGGGACCTGACTGGCTGTCTCCTGAGTGCTGGGATTAAAGGTGTGTGTCATTACCACCACCCAGCCTTTTTTTTTCCTTAATAGATAATTTTGTAAGTGTGGGTGCTCTTCCCTCCCTACCAGGCTGTTAGAACTGTGGGACCAAGTCCTTTCTCTACTGTGAAGTCTCTGCAGGTTTTAACATTTAATTTGACAAATTGCCAATATGGAAAGAGAGATGTTGGTTCTAAGACAGACTTCTGGAAGTAAATCCGTTTCCTTGCTGCTCTTTTCTGTTGCTGTCCCACTTGTCTGCGTGCAGTTGAACTGGTTCTTTTATTTTTAACTTCATTGAGTTACTGTTTTAGGGTAAGTTTGTAAAGAAACAGAGAGGGCTGCATGGGAAGGACCTGGTTAAAAGAACCAGGGACTGTGCCTCAGGGACTTCGAGTTGAGCTCCTGGGCTGCTTAGAGTTACAGCCCCTAGCACCATGGCAACCCGGAGTATTTTGGTAGAGTTTGTTTTCTTTTAAGACAGGATCCCATGTAGCCCATGATAACTTCAAACTCTGTGTGGTAGCTGAGGCTGCCCTTGAATTCTTGATCTTCTGCATCAGTTTCCTTGTTTGCCTAAGGTGCACAGGCCCTGGGTGAAATCCCAGTTCCTTCCAGTGAAAGAAGGAAGGAGCCCAGCTGGGGTGTGAGACCCTGCGATGGACAAAGGAACTGAGTTGTGTAGCTAGGTGCTGTGTAAAGGAACCAAATGGTTGTGTTTTAGAAAAATTCCCAGGCTTCAGGAAACCTGAACTCAGATTATGTTGAGTGGGAAGGACTGGGGTAGTCTGTAAGTGGGAAAGAAGAAATGCTAGTGGAGAAAGTGGAAAAGGGGGCTTGGGGGAAAGTAGATGGTTTGTTAGAAGAATGGCCGCAGAAGTGATGATGGGCTCCGTCACACCGGCAGAAACGTGCAGTGCTCCCAGGTGTGTGGATTCTGACACCAGCTCTGCTGCAGAAAGGACATTTTATTCTTTAGCTAGGGCTTGAGTTTAGTCTGTGCGAGAAGCATTGCCTTCGCCACTTAGTATTAGAGGTGTTGAGAGGCTCAGGAACCTTTGTCTCCGTGTCAAAGGACAGGATGTTGTCTTTATATACTGTTCTTTAATAAGTTCAAGAGGAAACCTGTGGCACCATCTTGAAGGAGCCTTGTTTCCATGGACTTCTTCACATCCACAGCTGCTCATCTTGCCTCCAGAGCCATGTCTTTCTACTATGGTTTGTCTGTTCCTTTGATTTGGTTTTTACAGTGCTGAGATTGAACCTCACTCTTGATAGGTAAGAACTCTCAGCACTGAGTTACATTCTCCGCTTTCTGTGTTTTTCTTTTCGGTTGTGTGTTTGAACGGTTTGAGAGTAAGATGGCTGTCCTTGTGAGGGCACTCTGTCCCTGTCTCTGTGTTGTGCTGTATATTCTCATTATGTGGCCCTGGCTGACTGGACTCACTGAGATCTGCCCACCTTTGCCTCCAAGTGCTGGGATTAAAAGCTTACACCACACTTACGTTTTCTTTGTATTACATTTGATTCAGTGTGTGTGTATACGTGCACATATGTGTGCACACATGCCCTTCCATGTAAATGTGTGCAGCCACATGAGTGCCACATTTGAAGGTCAAAGGATGACTTGTGAGACTTGGTCCTCATTCCACCGTGTGGGGCCAGGGGCAGCCGTGCTCCAGTGAACAGGCTTGCTACCTCCACTTCACCAACTGAGCGGCTCCTGAGTTGGCATCACCACGACTCACTCTGTTTGTGTTTTAGGTTGTAGTTCCTCCACTCCCTGGGAAAGCATTTTTGCGGCAGCTTCCTTTTAGAGGAGACGATGGGATATTTGATGACAATTTCATCGAGGAAAGGAAGCAAGGGCTGGAACAGTTCATCAACAAGTAAGTACTTTTCACCCTTGCAGGGGCGGTGCCCTAGAGGACTGCTGGTCCTTTTGTATTTATTCAGTATTTTATTTTGTGTGTTTGGATGTTTTGCCTGTATGTTTCCCGTGCATGCTGGGAATTGAACTCAGGTCCTCTACAAGAGCAGTCAGTGTTTTCCACTGCTGAACCATCTACAGCCCTGACTACCTGTCATTTAAATGTTAAAGTAAATCTATGCCTTTTAGCCATTTCCAGACTTTTTGTATATTATTTAAATGAACTGAAATTCCCCTGAAGCTGAACACCACGTGATGAATGCTGACACCCTTGAGTGGCTGAAGTGAGGGATTTTTGTGTTGACCCAAGTTTTATATTTGTTGTTTTTGGATAATTTATGCAAATTACATTTTAAATTGCATCATTCAGAAAAAATAGTTTTACTTGTGATTCTGATTTAAGGTATATTCTCATGTGAATAATAAAATGTACATTATATTTGCAATCATTTTGTTTGATTGCAGGTAGCAGTATTATCAACGTGTTTTATGTAAAAGTATGTGTTAAATTTTTTTGAAAAACTTAAGAAAATTTATGATTGTCTTCTTAGCAGCTGTTGATTGATAAGCTCAAACCAGTATTATCCACCACCACCCCCCACCCCATCTTTCTCTCTTTCCTCGAAGAGATGTGGCCCAGCACTGAGACACCCACGCACCCAGCTGTGGCTGCAGGGAGAAGCGTGGGGGCGGGGTGGAGATGCACTGTTGGCCCTGAGCTGGGCTGCCTGTGAGGAGCTGAGATCGCAGCAGGCCACTGGACCCAGTGTGATTGTGTAGTCTTGAGATCTACCCGATTAGTCAGCTCTTGGAGAAGATAGTTGTTTGAGCTACACATTAATTTTAACTAATAATTTGGTATCTGAGAGAGGTGAACAAAAGCCTGTACCTTTGTTAACTGTTTAGCACATAATCTTCATTTGTGGTTGTGTTTTTGTTTTTGGCAAAGGCTGGACTCACTGTGTAGCCCAGGCTGGCCTTGAGCTCTCACAAGGCAGGGAGATGAGTGAGATGACAGGTGTGCACCAGCACCCCCTGCAGTTTCCTTTCTGTGAACACACTCCTCAAGAAAGCAAAGCTAGGTCTGAAGCACACAGCTCATTGCAAGCTACAGAGGAAAACTTAGATGGGAAAGGGGAAGAGCAGACACCTAAGCGCGAAGTTGTTCATTTCTGAGCTTTCTGGATTTCAGGTCAAAACCTATCCCGTTTCACTTTGTGCTATCTCTTTTTACTTGTCCAAACTGGCCTTAGACTCAGCCTCCTTGCTCAGCCTTCCCTGATCTGGGGTTACAGCATGGGCTAACACTGGTTTGGGTCCCGTATGTTTAAAATGGACTTTAATAATGCATGAACTATTTCACAGGTAACAATAAAATGTAAGTTTCTTAGGTGTGTACCAACTAATTAAGCTAACAATATGCATTCCAGAAACATTACAAAGTTTTAAAAGTTATTTTTATTTCTTTATTATTACATTTACTGTGTGTGTGTGTGTGTGTGTGTGTGTGTGTGTACATGTGCATGTGTGTGCAGGCTTGTCCTTTCTTTCTGACACATGAGGTCCTGAGAACCATACTCAGATCACCAGACATGACCAAAAGCGCCCTTACCCACTGAGCCACCTTACCACCTTTATATGTCAAACGGAAGGACCATTATTTGATAGCATAGCTTATGGGTAGTTGAGAGGAATGCTTGCAGTTAATAAATTATACACATTTCCTAGCCTTAAAGTGTGTTTTTTTTTTTTTTGACCCCTCCCACCACCATCTTTAATAAACAATGGACTAAAATTTTGTGTTTTTTTATTTCCAGGGTTGCTGGTCATCCTCTGGCCCAGAACGAACGTTGTCTTCACATGTTTTTACAGGATGAAATTATAGATAAAAGCTATACTCCATCTAAAATCAGACATGCCTGAGTTTGGCAAGAAGAGATAAAACCTGAGACCATGAATGATTCACCCGCACCAGTGAAGAAGCTGTAACTAACTTAGCATGCTGCGCAGACACTGGGCTGCCACGCCCCGGGTATACTAACACTCACTCGCTCCCTCATTGTTTGTTTTGGCAGTTGACAAGAAGTGAATTTGCTTTAGTGAAACCCCCTCGCTCCAGCCTTTCTCAGTAGCTCTCCCCACTGTGTCCATGTGCACTGTAGCCTCGCAGCCCTGTAGACCCTCAGTGTCCTGACTAAAGCTGCCCACTTGCTCTTATTTGCAGTTTCTGTGTCATGTTTGCTTCTTGAATCTGATTGGCTAGAATATTTCTCCTCCCACCCCTTGATGTGTGATGTCACCACTTGGTCCTAATTTATGTGCAGGAGCACGACACCATTTGTCTCCAGTGCCACACATACGAGGTGTACTTTGTGTGCAGAATGTGTCTTCCTTCTGGCCTGTAATCCCCTTAATGAAAGATTAATGAGGGAAATCTTTATATTCTGTATAAAAACAAAATCAAAAATTTATATACTAAAATCATTTGTCTAAGATTTAAGTTGTTTTCAAATAAAAGTTGAAATGCATTCTGTGTGCTCTGATTGCATGGCCTCCAGAGCGCTTGCCTTCTGTGGCTGCGGTGCAGTCCTCCCTGACTGAGGACTGTGTGCTCACTGTGCAGCTCTCATTCCCATAGCACCTCTCTTCAAAGGGTAGGGGACCAAACACATCACCACTTTTCAAATGGGGCTCTAAACACTGGGAGACAGAGCTTCCTCCACTTACAGCCTTGCTGGGAAGGACTGTTAACAAATGCTGTGCAGTCTCAAGTCACTCTGTCGAAGGCCCTTTTAAGTTAGTCAGTACCTCGCCTCCTGTTCTGAGCTGCTCCCCAGGCATGAGTGATGATGTAGTGAGTGGCAGGTGTCTGCTCTCTGTCACTCAGTCTCCCAAATAAATGCTGGGACCACAGGCATGTGCCAACACACAAGCTTGAGACAAAATATTTAAGAAGAAACTAGCTTGGGCTATCTGTAAGGCTACAAGTGCAATGAAGTCACAAGTGCAGAAAAAGACCTCTTGTTGCTCAAAACAGTATTTCAGAATTCTATAAAGCCAGTTACTTGACTGAATCACTACAAGATGTTATAAAGCAGTCAGGTGCAGCGGTGAACACCTGTAATCCCAGCCTTCAGGAAGCAAAGGCAAGAGGATTACAGTAAATTCCAGAGTTAATCTGGAATGTAGAGCAAAACTCTGCTTGAAAAACCGAAGGAAGGGGGAGGTGTATCTAAACAAGGCTGAAGATAGGGCCCAGCAGAGTTCAAAGCCCGAGAACCTGTGTTAAGCCCAGACCGGTATGTTGCCACCTGTAATCTATAATCCCAACACATAGAAAGTTCAGGGTTCTATGAAATCCTCCAAGTGCATTGGTGTGGGAAAGTAGGCAAAGACACCTACCTGGCTTTGACTTTGGGTCTCCACATTTATATACACATGATCTGGCAGTTGACACCTGCCTGTAACCCCAGCTCCAGGTGGTCCAGGTCCAATGTCCTCTTCTGGCCTCCAAGGACAGCTGTACTCACAGACACATGATTTAAAATTAAAAAAAAAATCTTTTACAAAGATACAAAGATATAAACAGGGAGACACAAAAGTTAACTAACAGGATTAATTGTGAAAGTCTAGAACAAGAAGCTTAGGGATATGGAGAAGCTTCTCTGTAGTTACCGAATTCTGGGCTTGGAGATGGCGCTCAGTTGGTGAGAGTTTTGTCCTGGCATTGGGAAGCCCTAGTGACTGCCCATTTGCTGTAGCGAGTGTCGGTGGTTGCGTTCTTACTTGGGTGTCACTGAAGGAATTTCCTCCCTCTGTAGGATCAGAAGAGAGCCTGTGAGGAGGCCCCTGAGCTAGTACAGAAAAACGGTGTTTGGAAGAACAGATAGTTCAGCAAGCTGTGGCCTGAAGATTATGCAGCCAGAGCTTGCTAGCGCTGATTACTACAACCCTGTTTCCGAATGGGAACTGAGTTTGAAGCTATTCTAGGATAGTGTCAGCCACCAGTGTTTCAAGTGTGCTGATGGTTATGCAGGTAACATTCCCCTTGACATGAAGACAGGCTCCCAAATCTCGTAAGCCGGGCTTGGGGTTAGGATGGATGACTGCACACTTCTGCAGCAGAAGTTCCCACACAGCCTGTTCTGTGGACAGGGACTTTGCATGCAGGTCTTGGCAGAATGAGAGGCTGGGTTTCCAGGATGGTACCCTATTCTGACTCCTGGCCCTCAGTCACCAAGGTGGGGAAGCCAGACAAGGATGTGAATGTGTGCAGGTTGGACTTAGGTTTGACTTCCAAGAACGTCAACGCCACAGGTACCCTGTAAGACTGAATCTGGGCCCTTTTTAGCCACTCAGGAAATCCTGACAGATGGGCATCCAGCTAAGAGGAGACCCTGTGATGAAATAGATCATATTTGAACCTCATTGACCCACTTCATCTTTTGGTATTTTGAGAAAGTTTCTCTGTGTAGCCCTGGCTGTCCTGGAACTCACGCCATAGAACAGGCTTGTGTCCAACTCTCAGAGATCCACCCGCCTCTCCCTCCCGAGTGCTGGGACCAAAGACTATCGTGCCCAGCTCATCCTCCTCTTTAAACACGGGAAACTAAGAAAAGGGTACTTAGCAGATCTTGAAAAAAATATTTCTGTTGATTTCCATGTATAGTGAGTGAAATTCCTCCTATTTGGAACTCAGGGAAAATATGCCCTTTGAACTGGAAGCTAGGAAGCCATTTTTCAGCCCCAACAGACACTTAGAGCTGCCTGTCATCATCAGACTGCTGTGATGGAAATGGTGCTATAAGCTCAGCCAATGATGCCAAGCGCTTCAGAGCTGTGAGCAAAGAGATCAAACGCCAGCCTTTTCCTCAAGGCCAGTCTTGGGTCACTGTCAGTCAAAACTCCCGTCGGCCAGAGGATAAACACATAAATGTGAAGACAAAGGGACATGAGGCTCAGGTGGAGGGACAGAGGTGGCTTGAGGAGCTTGGAGTCGGCACTCTTCCAAAAAGGGGTGGGAAGAGGTGGTAATTCTGTGATAGAACACTTACCTAAGGTATAAGATGCTAGGCTTCACACACACACACACACACACAAGGAGGGGGAGGAGGGAGGGAGAGTTAAATAAAACACCAAATCAGTCCTTTCTTAGACCCCTCAGAATTATGGTTACAGAACAACTTTCTCCCCCAAGATCTCACAGGGTAGTTTAAGAGAATCAACTACTGTCAGATTTCGGGGAGAAGTCTCTGGAGCTGGTTAAGAACAGAACACAGATGACTTGGGGCTGGCAAGATGGCTGTGTTAGAGGAGCTTGCTGCCAAGCCTGGATACATGAGTTCAATCCCTAAGACTCACATGGTGTAGGAGAGGCAGAGTAAACTGAACACTCATCGTGAGGACACAGCCAGAAGCTCCTGCCTTGCCCTGATCATCAGAGTGAAACTTCAGCACCTTAGACCAAGTCAGACTGAAGTCCTTTCTCATCCAGCCCTGCATCAACCTCCTTCCTGTCATCAGGGAGTTAGAATTAAAGAGGAAATGCCACTGCCCAGAGGGAGTGGCCACAGAGCTAAAAGCTATACAACCTAGGTACATTTGTGATGCCAGGAACGCAGTAAGTACTGAGATTTGACCTGGACATTGTAGTGGCTCCTTCCAGATCTCCTACTACACCAGTAGGGTGCAGACATCACAGTGGCCATCCCCTCTCCGAGGAGTAATTAGGAAAACCTAAAACAGAGGGACAGAAAGACACCAGAGGAAGGCAGAGCCTCCAGCAGGTTAAAACAAAACAAAAAACTACCACAAACTATAAACTGTCCAATGCCCACCAGATCTGCCGTGCAGATCCTGTTCTAAGTTTTAAGTATTATCCAGTGCAACATGTCTAATGAGTCATGGCTGAGCAGAAAAAAGAAGTCTGAAGAGAGAAAGCAATCACAGCCAGAGAGACATCGAAGGCTGTAGAATTACAAGTTAGACGAAACTGATAAGTTAAATGATCTCACGGAAAAGGTTGACGGCACAAGTGTGTGGGTAGCGTGGCTTAGAATCTTCATCTTACCAAGAGAGACTTGGGACAGGTTTTTCTTTGCCCAAGGTCACGTGGCCAGGAAGAATGAAATCCCAGCCCCTGTGACCCTAAACCCTGCCCCTGTGCTGTACTGCACCCTGCTCCTTACCCAGACGCGGTGTGCAGTTTACCGTGCAGCTCTTGTTTGTAACTGCAACGTAAGGACAGACCAGCCATTTGGTGACAGTTTTCTAGAGAGCACTGTGCAAGCCGGTCTGAAACGAGGAAAGTGCTGTCCAGATGGAGCTGAGTGGTTAAAACTGGAATGGCGGAGGGAAACGCTGGCCTCACCCGTTACTCAGCTTTCTTGGTACATTTCCTTTCTTTCGAGTCAGATTATACTAATCCCGTTGTTTTCACGTTCAGCAAACCCAAACCATGTTTAACCGGTTTATTCTTTGCAGCGTCTCTAAGGTGAAGAAAGTTTTGTCCTTTCAACTGCACTGGGGATTTGTCGGCTCTCTGCAAAGGGATTTTCTTGGGTGTAATCTGAACACTTTGACCTGTGGGGTGCCCCCCAAGCCCCCCAGTAAGCACAGATCTAGGAGGCTTTGACCCTTTGTGTGCTGTGGATCCTAGACAATAAATAGCCTTCTGCCTCTCTGAGGGACAGTGGTCACTGGTGTTAGAAGGCTGTAGCTGTCGCTTCTTCAGGACCTCATCCTTTGCCACTGCACCAGCTTCTGGTTCCCGAAAGCGACTTTTATAGGGTGCACATATTTTCTTAAGTGTTCATTGAATAGCCCTGTATTAAATCAGAAACTGGCACACTGGCTCCTGGTTGCCCAGAGACTTCGGTGAGAGACTAGTTCACCTTTAAAAAAAAAAAAAAAAATTGTCGATAGGTCTCATTGCAGCTCTGGCCGTTGAACTAACTCTGTAGACCAGGCTGGCTTCGAACTCACAACGCCCGATTACCTCTGCCTGAGACTAAAGGTGTGTGTGATTTTGTGTGTGTATGTGTGTGTGTGTGTGTGTGTGTGTGTGTGTGTGTGTGTGTGTGTGTGTGTGTACCTTCTAAGAAAGCAGCAGGTGGCGGCACATGTCTTTGTTCCCAGTTCAGGAGAAGGAGGCAATCAGACCTCCGAGTTTGTGAGTTTGAGGCTAGCCTGGTCTACAGAACTAGTTCCAAGACAGCCAAGGCTACACAAACCTATCTTGAAAAACTAGAGGAGGAGAAGAAGAGGGAAAGAAAAGAAAAAGGGCAGCAGGATACTTTTTACCGTGAGTGATGTTGACGTACGTACAGAAACACTGTAAAGATACTGCAACGGATAATTCCCAAAGGCCTCCCCAAGTTTCTCTTGTGTTTCTGTGTGAGTGTAGCACCTTTGCTGAAAGTAGGGCACTGGTTCGGGTATGTCACTAACTGGTTTCCAAGTGTTGCTAGTGTTTCTAACATTCTTCCTTTGTTCCAGATTCCAGTGCAGGTCCCACACTATGTTAGTGTGGTGTCTTTTTAGCCTCCTGTAATCAGTGACATTTACAGCCTCTGAAGTTTTGTACTGTGGATATTGACTGTTCAAAAATCAAGTAAAAATTTTAAAAGGCAGCATCATTAGAACCACAAGGAATCTTAGAAACAGCCCAATAAATGTCTCAGATATGGAAAGGAATTTTCAAAGCGCCACCCCTCAAAATCCCCCAAAACCTAATCTAGAAACCAAAAAGATTGACAGGAGAGCCAAGGGGCAGGCTTTCAACCCCAACCATAAAGATTGACAGGAGAGCCGAGGGGCGGGACTCCACCCCCGACCAACAGGCTTGGGCTCAGCTATTTTCAGGATTATTTCTTTTCTGCTTCTTACATTCGACCTAAGTTTGTTTCATCTAGGATAGCCTTTTAAGATCCATCCATCTTGTAAAAATTAGCTGTTTGATTTTAAAACCAGAGAGTTAAGGGCTAGAAAAATAGTTCAAGGGTTAAGGATGAATACAACAATAGGGAGAAAAGTGGGGAAAGAAAAAGGATGAATCCAGCTCTTGCAGAGACCCAGGTTCAGTTCCCAGTATGCAAACATCGGGCCGATTTCACACCAGACAAACACCTTCAGTCCTGCAGCCCAGGTGCTGATTGTGGGAAGAGGATGAGGATGATGTTTAGGATGGGCCACAGGGAGAGGACATTCCCATCTTTTCCCAAAGACAGCTCTAAAGGTGAGGGCCAATAAATATATCTCCCACCTGATAACCAGGGACCTGTGGTGTCTATAAGGATCTTCTCCCTCCCGCTTCCACCCCTGCTAGACTCCTCTCTTTAGCTGCCAAACTTGTGTCTTTTGTAGGTATTAACTGTTGTGGACAGATGGCTTCTCCCTGAACTTGTACTAGAATTCCCAAGAAGGAAGAAGCCTCCTCTTGCCTCAAGCAAGAAATATCCTCAGACCCTCCAACACCTGGAAGTTCACCAAGTGTCAAACTAAAGCAGCTAATGCTTCAGCCTTGGAAATTTTAAATGGGCTGCTTTTTAAGTTAACTTATAAATTAGCTCATGAATATAAATGCAATAAAGATATCAAGCTAGTAAATTAACAAAGAGGAAGTAGGGTCAGTGGCTTGGGCCCTGGATCTCTGGCAAGAGTGGTGATGGGGCACAGAAAAGATGAATGTCCCCGATTGGGAACCTCAGGTGTCTGTCAGGCATAGCACAGGAAGGGATTGTCTATTGTCCTTAGGAGGTCTTTGTAGGAAAGCAGTCTACAGTAAGAGAAGGAACCATTTGATAGTCTTTGTGCGGCGCGCTCTTCGACCAGCGAGGAAAGACGACCACCACCAGAGGATTCTTCTCAGATCACGCTTTATTGTGGGAGCCTCTTGGTTGAAGGGGAGAGCAGGAAGCGAGGGGCCCCGAACTACCCTAGCTGTCCGCTTATATAGGGAGAAGCGCATACGGGCTTGCCATGATTGGTTGTCACCAGTCTGCTGACACCAGAGGCCTCGGGATTGGCCAGAGATAGGTTATGTACTGCGCATGAGCAGGGTGCAGCGCCTTAGCTGACAAGAGCATTACTATATATGGAGTTGTTTACCTCAAACCGTGAGGGAGCCAGCGCCATCTTGTAATGGCGTCCGCATTCGGCTCCCCACATCTTTGCACACATCAATTGTCCACAAACACTGACTCAAGAGCAAAGCATTGCCATTTTAGCCTGTGTGTTACAGCTTTGCAAATGTCTTGTGGGGTTGAGGACTTGAAGTTCTTGTCTTAGTTAAGGTTTCCATTGTTGTAAACAGACACCATGACCAAGGAAACTCTTATAAAAACACATTTCATTGGGGCTGGCTTACAATTTCAGAGGTACAGTCCATTATCATCATGGTGGGAAATATGGCAGCATGCAGACAGACATGATGCTAGAAAAGGAGCTGAGAGTTCTACAGTTTGATCTGAAGACAGCCAGGAGGAGTCTCTCTTGGCAAGGAGCCAAGTGGATACTCTCTTCTGCACTGGGCAGAGTTTGAGCACTAGACACCCTCAAAGCCCTACCTCCACAGTGACGAACTTCCTCCAACACAGCCAACCTGTTCCACCAAGGTCACACCTCCTAATAGTGCCTCCTCCTATGGGCCAAGCATATTCAAATCACCACAGTCCTCTATGTGGCCACGCCCATGTCAGCAATATTCATTTGCTCAGGACTTCCCTTGCACGGCTTCCTCTGTTCCCTCCACATGGTAAATTGTTTGAAAAACAGACAAGAAGTAACATATGTGGGCTGGAGAGATGGCTCAGCAGTTAAGAGCACCGACTGCTCTTCCAGAGGTACTGAGTTCAAATCCCAGCAACCACATGGTGGATCACAACCATCTGTAATGAGATCTGATGCCCTCTTCTGGTGTGTCTGAAGACAGCCACAGTGTACTTATAATAAATAAATTTAAAAAAAAAAGGAACCTACCCATGATCCACCATTTTTTCTTAACATTTGTATTTGGCAATATTTATATTGGTTTGAGGAGGTTGTTTTACTTTTATTTTCGTTTTTGAAACAGGAACTCACTTTGTAGCTCTAGCTGACCTTAACTTACTCTCTAGACCAGGCTAGTCACAAAGATGTGCCTGCCTCTGCCTCCTGGGAACTGAAATTAAAAGCGTGCACCTCTGCATACAGCTGGTGATATTTAACCTGTCTTTCCACAATCCAAATGACTTGCCTCACACTTCAGAGCTAAAGTAAGAGGACCAAATAATGCCCCCACATAATTCAAATTACAAACTCAGCTCTTTAAGGTGAACTGCACGTTTACCTGGTCTCCACAAATTTGACTTAGAGATCAAAGTAAATATGGGGGTGGGGTGGCTGGGAATAGCTCAGCAATAGAGCCTAGCATGCTCATGGCCCAGGGTTCAATCCCCAACACCAACTAAATCAAGTCTACAGATGAATGCATTTTGCTGGCACGTGCTAACACATGCCGGTAGGCAGATACTGAGGAAGACCAGATAAGAGAATCGAGAGTTTCAACATCCAGAACCACATCTTCAGCTGGACGCAGTGGCCACACCTACAATGCCAGCACCTGAGAAGCAGAGCCTAGAGTGCTCTAAGTTTGAGACAACGTTGGCCTAGGTCCACAGGGTACTCCAGACCAGTTATGAACCACAGAGCAAGATTTTGTCCCAGAGAATACAGTGTCCTGCCCATCTTATGAGGTTGATTTAAGTAGCCCTTTAGATGGTATCCAGGTACCCAGAGAGCAATTCCATCTTTCCCTAGCTCTCCAGCTCCCTCAGGTGTCTTTGGAATTGAGGCTAAATCGGTGGATGTGTTCCTGGCTGTAGGAAAGGCACCAGGTCCTTAGACATAGGACCATTGACTTAATGGCCCTAGGAAGCTGCCGCTGAGTCTGGATACTGCCCACCATGCAGTTGAGTACTGAGCCAGCTTTGGGTGGTGGTTTGTGGTTTAATCTCTACATTTCATCAAGCCTGTGGTGGCCCTGGAAGACAGGACCTTGCTTCAGCTCTTGCTGACTGCTGACATGCCTGTCCCATGCCACGCTGTCACATTGCCCCTAGCGCCTGTAACACAGCTTCAAGAACACCAAGCCTTAGCTCCTTGCTTATCTCTTTCTATATGTGGAGCCAGTATACACGGCCACACCAGGAATATTGCAGGTGAGAGGAAAACGTGTGAGTCACTTCATGCTCCACCCCAAAGGCCTGATTTGTTGTGTGGTACTCCTCAGGGCTTCCTGCATCTATTGTCTCCAAGGATGAGAAAGGAACAAGCTTCCTGGTATGTCCTGGAAGCAAACCTGAGTTCCCACTGTCATAGACAAGTGGTTTTCACCACAGAACGCAGGGAAGTTGATTCTCTGTTCTCCGGCTGTAAGAAAGAACGTGGGAGAAACATTCGGAACTCCAAAACAACAGCCTGACTTTATAGTATTAGATGATGTCAGGGTCTCCATTGCTGTGAAGAGACACTACCGTGACCACAGCAACTCTGACAAAGGACAACATTTAATTAGGGATTGGCTTACAGTTTCAGGGGTTCAGTCCATTATCATCATGGCGGGAAGCATGGCAGCATCCAGGCAGACATGGCGCTGGAGGAGCCAAGAGTTCTACATCTGGATCTCTAGGCAGCCAAGAGGAAACTGTATGTGTTTCACATTGGGTGTAGCTTGAGCATTTAAGAGCTCAAAAGCCCACCTCCACAGTGACACACTTCCTCCAACAAGGCCACACCTTCTCAAATAAGGCCACAGCTCCTAATAGTGCCACTCCCTAATGCCAATCATTCAAGCACACGAATCTATGAGGGCCATACCTATTCCAACCACCACAGGTGGTTTAAGCCTCTTTCTGTGTGTAACGGGGCTTCATGCTATGTAGCCCAGGCTAGCTTTGAAGTATCTCCCTGCCTCAGTTTCCTGAGTGCTGGAGTTATAGGTATGTGATGTCACGATTCTCAAGCCGATCTTGCTCCCTCTCTGTATGTGGGGACGCTGGGGATTGGTGGACGTTTGAAAGAAAATGTTCCCATCGGCTCTTATAACACTTGGTTGCTGTGCTGGTTCACTTTATGTCAACTCGATACAGGTTAGAGTCATCTGAGAGGAGGAAACCTCCATTGAAAAAAAAATGTATTCGTAAGATTGGGCACTTTTTAAATTAGTGATTGAAGGGGAGGGCACAGCCCATTGTGGGTGGGGCCAGCCCTTCATTAGTGGTCCTGACTTCTATAAGAAAGTCATAGGGAGGGAGCCACTAAGCAGCAGCCAGCCCCCCCCACCCACACACCAGTTTGAGGAAGCCTTGGCTTCCCTCAGTGAACTGATTTGGGATATTGCGGGTCTCCTTTCTTGAGGGGGAGGGTTGGGGAGAGTAAGGGGGTCATGGCCACTGGCCCTTGAGGATGAAGAGACCAGAAGTGGCAAGCAGGGTTTGGAAGGCCTGAGTCAGCTGCAGTGATATAGCCCTACTCTGTTTCTAGGGGTAGGGTTCATAACGGCTCTTAGGGGTACGGTAGAGATGGCTGATTGGGCCAAACACAGCACCTGATTCTCATGTGGGAGGGAAGCTAGAGCAGAACATGTGTGCTGAGTCAGGCATCATTTTCAGAGATCTCTGCATGAGCTCATTCTCCAACCAGGCCAGGTCTCTGAGCTCAGAGACACTCTGCAGACGTGGACAGGTAAGAGAAGAGGGAGCCCCGCTGAGAAATGGAGCCCTCCATTTTACACCAAGCTTGGAGAGCTATCTGGGTGTGTTGGCTTGTGACTGTTGCCGTCTTCAGACACACCAGAAGAGGTCATCAGATCCCATTACAGATGGTTGTGAGCCACCATGTGGTTGCTGGGATTCGAACTCAGGACCTCTGAAAGAGCAGTCAGTGCTCTTAACCGCTGAGCCATCTCTCCAGCCCCAAATTATTTTTTAAATAGTGACTATTTCTACTGGTTGGGCAAGCCATATTGGATTAGACCACTTACTTAGTTTTTGTCACATGGAAGCCATACCACTGCCCTTCTCAGTCACGCTCTGTCTACTGAACACTGGTCTTTGTAGATTCAGAGGTAAGTAAGTCTGTTTGGGTTGCATTCCTGTGGGAGCCAAGATGGGCCACAGGAGAATGCAGGGCTGACTCTCCTGCTGGTCATTTCTTCTTAAAAGGATGTTACTTTATGCATATGAGAGTTTTGCCAGCATGTTTGTCCCTTCACAACTTGCATGCTTGGTACCTGTGAAGGCCATCAACAGTGGCACATCAGCTGAGCTTGTCATGTACAAGTCATGTGTAGGTGACAGTAATGGTAAAGTCCTGGTCCTCTGGCTCATACAGTCAACCCCACACCCTCCTCTTCCAGGACTTTCCCTGAGCCTAAGGTGTAGCTGCTGTTGCTGTGGATGTATCAGTTGGGGCTGAACACTCCACAGTCCACTGTGAACTTCTGTAACTGTTTCCATCTACTGCAAAGGCTCTGCTGAGGCTGAGAGCGACACTTACAAGGCTGAGACAGAGCACTGGGTGTGTGACAGGGCCAGGCCTCGAGGCTGGAGACGGTGTGGGATAGCAAGGGTCTAGGGACTCAGCGGACTCCCCCAGCACCAGAATAGAAAGGTCTCCGTGATACAGTGTTGGGGGCGGAGCAGCTGTGTGGGTCCCTCCTATGTAGTTCACGGGAAGAAGGTAGGGTGATTTTCCTCAAAAGTCAGATTGGCTGAACCTTGTCTTTAGGCCTTGTTGGCCTTGCCTTCCTTCTTCTGAGGAAGGGAATACTGATAAAGAGCCAGCTCTGCTTCCCCAGAGCCTCTGACACTCTTACGATGTTCTCCTGCTTTCTCATAGACATGCCCCAGCACTCAGAGACTAGCAAACCATCCCAGAAGGGCGAGCATGCATGTGATACTGATGGTTTACCTACATTATTATTATCTATCGGTGGGAGGTGCACATGCCACGGTGTGCTTGCAGAGGTCAGAGAACAACCCACAGAGAAAGGTTCCCTCTACCATGTGAGCCCCGGAAATCAATCTTGCTGGCCCGTGATATTGTACTTTATTCAAAGCCAGTGTAGATTTTAGGCAAGTTAGCAGTTCTGTTAAAGCAGGCTTTTGGAAACCCTACCCAAGATAAAGACCCAGTGTCCTAGAGAGAAGTCCTGTAGCTTCTCAGAGACAGTGCTGTTTGGTTTCAGACCCCAGGACAAGGAACTGAGCTGCATATCTTACATACTAAAGCAGACCTGGCCCCCAGGTTCTCCCAGCATCCCTCAGTCCCTACCTGGCATACCCTGCCCCCAACCTCAATTTTTAGGCCAGGGGCTGGGCTGCCCTTCCCTCAGAGGCTCCTCCCTACATAAGCCGGACATTTTGGTCTTTCTGGGTTGCTTGCTCCTCTTTCTATCTCTTCTCTCCTCTCCTCTCCTCTCTCTTCTCTCTGTCTCTGTCTGTCTCTGTCTCTCTCTCTGCACATGCACACACACACCCTTTCTCTCTCTTCCTTTCCCCTCTCCCCCGGATGACTCCCCTGGTCTCTGTCGTTGGGGCCAGTGAACTCATCTGAGAGCAGCTTCCCACTAAACCTGCCTTTAATATAATTTAATCTAGCTTGAATTGGCTCATTTTCCTTGCGGAGAAATTATTTATCAGTTGTGTTTAGTTGCAGGCTTTCAGATGGTGACAGTTTGTCATTGAACTCTCCTGCGCCTTCAAGTTGCAGTAATGAGCAATTAACAGAGTGAGAACTGGAGAGAGGTGAAACTTAAGACAATATGAGGGAGGTGGCGCTGATTGGGAAACAGGCTCCTTCCCTATCTTTAGAAACTGGCTGGTATATATGTGTCAAGCCTGGAGATAATGTTCATTCGCCATTTATAAATTTTCCTATGGCTTGAACGACCAAGGAAATTCAGGACAGGCATTGTCTTAGGTAGGTAGGGTTCTGTTGATGTGCAGAGACACCATAACCGAGGCAACTCCTATAAGGAACAACATTCAGTTGGGGCTGGCTTACGGGTTGGGAGGTTTAGTCCGTTTTCATGGCAGGAAGCATGGCAGCATCCGGGCAGGCATGGTGCAGGAGAGTTCTACATCCTGATCTGAAGACAGCCAGAAAGAGGGTCTCTTTCACCCTGGGCAGAGCTTAAGATAAGACCTCAAAGCCCACCCCCACAGTGACCCACCTCCTCCAACAAGGCCTCACACACACTCCAACAAGGCCACACCTCCTAACAGTGTCACTCCCTGGGCAGGGCATATTCAAACCACTACAGCCATGATGGGTAGCTGGCCTGGTCACTGCCTGACTTTTTCAGAGGATCTATGTGAGGCAGAGGCTCCTTCTCCTCTTGTGAAAGCTGCCGGCCAGGCAGAGCAGGATTAGAGCAATACTCAGGGAATATTATCTGTTCCTGTCCGCCATACACTTTCATTACAATGTTGTTCTGCCTCACCACGGCCTCATGGACCAAAGACCAATGATGAGTCCCAAATAAGCCCTTTCTTGCTTGAGTCATTTCTAGCATTCTGTAACAGCAGCAGAAAGCCTTCACACAGGTTTTCATGCAAACAATGGGAAATGAGGCAGACATTTCTTCTAGACCGTCAAGCCTTATTACCAAACAAAGTAAATCTCCACGAGGAGATGCCTTAGTTATGCTTTCTTTTCCTGTGAAAGGGTTTATTTGGCTTTAGAATAGAATCACAGTCTATTAAGGTAAGCCGAGGCAGAAGCTCAAGCAGGGCAGGAACCTGGCGGCAGGAGCTGATGCAGAGGCAATGGAGGGATGCTGCTGTCTGACTTACTCCTCCTGGCTTGCTCAGCCTGCTTTCTTATAGATCGCAGGACCACCTGCCCAGGGATGGCACCGCCCACAATAGGCTGGGCCCTCCTCTGTCAATCTCTAGTTAGGAAAATGCTCTGATCTTATGGAGGCATTTTCTCAACTGGGATTGGCTTCTCTCAGATGACTCTGGCCTGTGTCAAGTTGACCGGAAACTAGACAGCATAGGAGACCATCATAGTGAGGCTGAAGAGAGAGAGGAAGCTGGTGTGAAGAACTTGATGGACATGGGGAAAGGATATGCTTCTAGTCTTGGTGTCTTAAGGTAGTTTTCTATTGCTGTGGTAAGACATTATGATCAAGGCAACTCACAGAAAGAAAGAGTTTGGGGTTAGGTTCAGCAGTTAGTTGAGAACTGGCTGTTCTCCCAGAGGATCCAGGTTCAATTCCTAGTCCCTACCTAGAAGCTTACAGCTATCTTTAACTTCAGTTCCAAGGAATCCAATACCCTCACAGAGACACATACATGCAGGCAAAACAAGAAGGAGGAGGGAGGGGAAATGAGGAGGAAGAGAAGAAGGAGGAGGACGAGAAATAGTTTTGAAGGGGCTTATGGTTTCAGGGGTTTAGAGTTCACAATGATGGAATAGGGGTGGCAGTCTGCTCTAAGAACAGCTGAGAGCTCACATATCAAAAAAGCAAGCAGGAAAACAGCACACTGGGAATGTAGCAATCTTTTGAAACTCCAAAGCCCACCCCGAATAACACATCTCTCACAAAAATGCACTTTCTAATCCTTCCAATAGCCTTCCACCAACTGAGGAGCAAGTATTCAAACATATGAGTCTAGGGGAAGGGTCTTCTCATCAGGCATGGACCCTATACTGAGCCAAACCATTCTGCACTGACCCCCCTAACAGGTTGACTGTTCAGACCTTTTCCCCAGGCAGATGGAAAGAAAACTCATCTCTTCCACTATCCAGTCACAGGACAGTTGAGTTCCTGCACCCAGGAACCAGAAACAATGTTCTTGGTTCCTGAGGAGTAGGATATTCACAATGTCAGCATAATCTCAGGACTGGACAGCAGACACCTACAAACAGCCAAGTGTGGTGAAGAAGTTTCAACATGGTCCACACTTCCTGGTTGTTTCCATGCTTGTTCTGTTGAGGCAGGGTCTCTTCCACCCAGATATATAGCCGGGGTTGGCCTTGAACTCTTGATCCTCTCACTTTCACTTCCCAAGTGGTGGGATTATAGGCTTACACTACCCCAGGTCTACACATCCACACCCCCAGTTTGGAGGTGTAGGTGTGTATGTGCGCAGACAACTTTGGGAGTTGGTTTTTACTGTCCACCATGTGGATACTGGGGTCACAACTCGGTGGCCAGGCTTGATAGCAAATACCTTTACCCTCTGAGCTATTCCCAGCCGTGGGTTGAGGTCTCGACAGTCAGGACCTGGCCTTTGAAAAGTTATTCTCCTATGCCCAGACTTAGTACTGATTGGAAAAACTCTAAATGAAAGAGATGACTCTTGATATCACTTGTAGCCTGAGAAGAAGGTCACCCCAAGTGTCAAGCGATGTTTGAGGTGAGTGTGGAACAGGGGCCAGCTGTTGGAAGGTTGTTAAATACCGAACCCCAAAGCCCACCTTCCACTTGAGTCTCTGACTCAGAAAGTGGGAACTAGGAGTTCACAGGCTTTGTTTTAAAGATTTTTATTTTTTTTTTTTATTTTATTTTATGAGTTTGGGTATTTTGCCTGGTGACCAGGCCAACTCAGTCAGTCAACGGGTTCTCCAGGGAGGGAACGAGGATTGAAAAGAAAAAGACGGGGCTGGAGAGATGGTTCAGAGGTTAAGAGCACTGACTGCTCTTCCAGAGGTCCTAAGTTCAAATCCCAGCAACCACATGGTGACTCACAACCATCTGTAATGGGATCCGATGCCTTCTGGTGTGTCTGAATAATGTGTACTTATATATAGAAAATAAATAAATCTTTTAAAAAAAGAAAGAAAAGAAAAAGACAATTAGACGACACTATAATGTGACTCCAGCCAGTGCTGAGGCTGACGCCAGTTTATTTTTCCCAGTCGGCTTTTATACTGTTTTAAGGACATGCAAAGAATAAAGTCAGTTCTACGTTAAGGAACAAACCAGGCAATAAACAAAGTCCCTTGAACACTGTTTCTAGAGGTGTATCAGGATGTCCGAGATAAAAGGAACGCCACGCCTGACTTAGCTTTTGAGCTGTCTCTCTAGCCCAAACCCACAATTTAAACCCTGTTCAGGGTAGCATTTGTTCATGGTACTTCCTGTGTTCTCCATTTATTTTATTAAGCATTTCCATTAAGCCTAATTATCCAAACAACGCATGGCAAGTCCATCCTGGCACACGGCAAGCAGCAGAGTCATCAGGCAAAGAGTGGAAGGAACTCTGCAAGTGATGGCTACCAACGGGAAGGGCGAGCGTCCGGACGGTGAGGGCATCGGATGCAAAGCGTTCTCTGATGGAAGCTATGGCAACGCACAGGTGTGTGCGGCAACTGGGAAAAGAGAAGCTGAGATGCCCACCTTGAGGGGCTGCGATGAGGAGCAGCTTCCTCTGCCTTCAGATTTCCCTGCTGTTGTCTTTAAAAGAGAAAGATACTGTATGCTGTTATGACATTGTATTTGTTTTTTTTTTTTTTAATTGCTGCTATTCTCGGTTTATCGTTTGTGAGACAAGGTCCTCTGTAGCCCAGGCTGACCTTGAAGTGGCTGTGTGACTGAGGATGGTCTGGAATCTTCCTGCCTCGACTTCCCTGTTACAGCATGTTGTTGGAGCAGTTATCACCTCGCCTCTGTCCTACATCCGGCCTCCCGGGCATGTATCAAGTGTTCCATGAGGCACTGCATGGGTTAGAATTGGAATCAGACACCCCAGCCCTCCCACGAAGAACTAAGCTCTTCTCCCGGCGTTGGTCTGATCCACTGGTCTCCTACATGCAGAAGCGCTTGGACTTACCTGGCTCGTGGGGAGGTGTCACAACATGCATTGCTTTGGGCTCAGCTGAAGTGTCTGTGCTCCTGAGATATCCCTACACAGCAAAAACAGGCACGAATTTGCCAAAGCCTTTTGTATCTCACAGCCTCAGCTCCACTTTCAACTATGGATAATCCAGACTAACTGCTCCTCCCCAGCCAGGCTTGAGTTCTCCGTTTTGTGTAAAGAATCCACCTCTCTTTCTTATCCCAGGGTTCGGGGAAGACCTGCTGTGCTACAGGGAGACATGGGGGTGAGAAGACCTGGCTTCCTCCTTTCGACAGCCACAGAAGACTGAAGCTTACTAGCTCCAGGCAGGGAGCAAGCTTTGGGGGTCAGCTCAGGGGTGCAGCTCTATTCTGCATAGCAGCCCCCCTTCCTCCAGTCTCCCCACAGACCACGAATGCTCTGCTCAGGATCCCAGTCTGCTGCCAATTACAAAAGGACTCTTAACTCCGTGTTCACAGACCCTTGATTGATAGCTCTGGCGAGGGAAATTATAAGTCTTAATGATCACGTTAATTTTGGGGGAAAGGGAATCGGTCAGAAGAGGTCCTCAATCACAGGCTTGGCAATCAGCTGGGGACGCTCAGTGACAGGCCAGAGCAGGAGAAGAGGGGAGAATTAACTTCTTCAAAGGTCACCAGAGAGTAGGGGGAGAGCAACCAGACACCAACAATTCTGGAGCCTGAAGATGCACCTTCCTGAGCTGGTGCATCCGGCCTTAGATACAGCGGGAGTCACTTGGTAGTTTGACAGTTGTATCAGACTGGCATCTCGTTCCAAAACTGGGCACCTGAGACAAAACCCTGAGTTCAACCTAAATCACACATACAAACAAAACATTCACACACACACACACACACACACCCCATATAACACATAATACACAGAGCATATACACACACACCACACACAAACAACACATACAAACACACAACACACATGCAACTCATACATAATACATAACATACATAGCATATAAACACACGCCCCATATACAGAGATACATGAAACATACTCTCATGACACACATGTTACATATAACACATAATACACATAGCACATACACACATGACACACACACCATACATACAAACAAAAGACATAAACACATACTACATACACAACACATATAATATACAACACAGAGCACCCTCACACCACACACACACACGCTTACACACACACACCACACACAAACACCACACATACAAATGAAACATACAAACACACAACATACATAATATATACACAACACATATAACACAACACACAACATATACACAACACATACACACATACACCACACACAGATAAACATGAGACATACACTCATGACACACACACACCACACATACAAACAAAAGATATATACACATACTATACGCACAACACACATGATAATATACAACACAAATAATATATATGCACACAACACCCCCACACCACACACATGTGGGTGCACACACACACACACACACACACACACACACACACACACACCTGATCCCTGGGCCCTTCCTCCAGGGTGGCTGATATAATTGGCTTGGGCTGCAGTCTGGGCGTTAAGCTTTTTAAAGCTCCCCAGGTGATCCTATGAGCAGCCAAGATGGAGATGGACTTGTCTACGGGAAGGATTTTGGAGGCCAGTAGCCAAGGTTAAGCACATTTGGAAATGGGTTTAATCTGATTAGTCCTACCACCAAGGCAAACGTCTCTGGTGGCCTCCTAGGCCAACTTGAGATAATGATTATGGGATATTAGACCGGAAGGAGGGCAGTTAGGCCTTGCTGAGCCAACTGCTCTGTTTCAGATGAAGTCCAGAGAACTGAGGGAAGCTGATGGCCGTAACTACAGCTCAGATCATTCTTGACCTTGGCCTGTGGTCCCTCCCCCAGGATCGTGGCTGAGGAAACATCCAGACTGGCCAGGATGGACAGGAGCTGTGTCTGTCTTCTAGCCTTCATGAAGAAGGAATGTGGGTCTCTCCTGACCCCAGCTCAGTGTCCTGGGACACAGAAACCAGAGATATTTGTGGCAGGGGTGCCATGGGCAGAGTAAGGCCACCCTGCTGGTCTAAAGAGCAAAGTCCTTATGACACTGACTCCAAAGGCAGGTTCCAATTAGGGAATTGTAGCACTTCATGGAGACACAAAAATGCCAGGACATGTGGCAGCACTGTGTCTGGTGCCACACTTCAGATGGGTCAGCTGGCTGTGTGCAGCTGAGTGCTCCTGGTCTCCCCAGCAGGCCCCGTGGAGGTTAGCAGCAACTGGAGAAAAAGCTAACCCATGATCCAAAAACCTACAAGCACTACTCAAAATGCAGACCACATGGGAAATAAGCCCTTTGTAATTGTGGTAAAGGTACTGGAGTTAACTCAGTTTAAGGAGGGTTACTGCCCAGCCTGCTGTCCCTGCAGTCTACCCAGTAATTCTGTTCTCTCTCTCTCTCTCTCTCTCTCTCTCTCTCTCTCTCTCTCTCTCTCTCCTTCCCTCCTGTTTTCCCTCTTCAACCATTGGGGGGGGAGGAAAGGAAGGAGGGAGGGAGGGAAAGATGGAGGGAGGGAGGGAGAAGGAGAGGAAGGGAGAGGAAGAGGGAGAGGGAGAGGGAGAGGGAGAGATTGGTTACTTCAGAAGTGATTGTTTCTGTCAATGTTCTTTTTAAAGGAGAATCTGTTTTCTGATGTTTGGGGGGCTGGTTGTTCTGAGGGCCAAAGCTCAGGGCCTTGCACACAGCAAGCATTTATTTTACCTCTAAGTGACATTCCAGCCCCAGGTACCTAGGCATGTGTAGCAAGATCGTTCTCATTAGAGGATATCAGCCACAGAGCTTCTTCATCTGCGTGCACCCACTTTCTCCCAACCTTCATTGTGACATGAAATCTGTCAGGTTCACAGAAGTGATCTAGCAATGCAGCTCTGACCATGGGGGCCGGGCAAGACCTACTTACCCTGGAGCCAGAACATCCTATGGGAGGCATGTTAATGATGGGAACATATGCATTCTCTGTATTTTTCTAACAGCCTCTGAAGTGTTCATCAAGCCTTTGTCTGATTAAGCACTTTTAAATTCTGAGCGGTGAAATGGGCCCTCTCAGACCCTCTTGGCAGGAGTGCAAATTGATACAACCCTTTTGGAGAGCCATTTGGCTGTACCCATCGAAATTAAAAATTCATATGATCTTTGACCCAGAAACACCACTAGAAGACTTTATTCTACAGAAATACCCCCACAAAACCACAAAAAGTTCACCTAGAAGTTTGTTCCTGTGTAGTTCAGTTTGCTGTAGTGAGAAGATGTCAGTCAGCCGAGAGGTAGTCAGAGAACCATCCGTAATGCGAGATACCCAGTATGCTTGCTACTTTATGTCAGTGTGACACAAGCTACCATCATTTAGGAAAAGGGAGACGAAGTTGAGAAAATGCCCCTGCCAGATGGCATGTGGGGCATCTTCTTGATTGGTGATTGATGAGGGAGTACCCAGCTCACTGCGGGCAGTGCCCCTCCTGGGCAGGTGGTTCTGGCTGCCAGTGAGCACTTCTTTCATGGCCTCTGCTTCAGTTCCTGCCTTGAGTTCCTGCTCTGACTTCCTTCAGCAATGGACTGAAACCTGAGAGTTAGACAGTGAAATAAGCCCTGCCCCCCCCCATGCTGCTTTTGGTGATGCTGTTTTATCACAATAGAAACCTAAGGCACCAAAGTAGCTACATTGGATGAGCTCCAACCCGGTACTGCCTAGTGTGTGGGAGACCCTGGGTTTGATCCTTCAATAGCCAGGGAATTGCCAGACACATGGAGAAAATACAGTGTTTCTATTTTAATAAAAGTAATTAAATACCAGGCATGGAGGGACATACCCAGGATCCCAGCATTCGAAAAGGTGAAAAAGGATTAGAAGTTGGGGCCAGCCTGGGCTATTGTAGGAAGCCTCTCTTGAAGACAAAGAAAAGGAGATGGAGGAAGGCAGCCACGGAGAATGTCTCTGGCTAATGGACTCAATTCATAGTATCCTAAACTAGATTAAAAACCTTGAGCTATCAATGAAATAATTTGAGGATTTCAAGCCAGATTACTTTCCACTGATCAGAGCTAGGCCCATGGTCAACTCTAACCTGAGGGGAGAGTTTCCTCCCAGGTAGGGTGAGCAGTGATTAAGTAAACCCATAATAACACAAATCCAACTGTTATCTATCTTAAGCGACCTAAGTATTCTCAGTACCATTAAAGGGGATGAAATTTGTATGACAAGCCACAGAACACAGACTCTCAATAGATTGTTTTTGCTCGGTCCCCTCTGCTGTTACAAATGAGAGGCAAACCAGGCTCTCAACTTTTGGGAAAGTCCCAAACCAAAACATCAGTTAGCAGAGAACAGTATCTGCACGATCCAGCCTCAAGATGGGAAAGTGGGCTTCTTTACATACTGCGGTGGTTGGAACAGGTTTGGCCCCCACAGACTCCTGTGTTTGAATGCTTGGCCCACAGGGAGTGACCCTATTAGGAGGCGTGGCTTTGTTGAAGGAAGCGTGTCACTGTGAGGGTAGACTCTGAGATCCTGTGCTCAAGCTCCACCCAGGTCCCAGGAAGAGTGTCTCCCTGTGGCTGCCTTGGGATTAAGATGTAGAACTCTCACCTCCTTCTCCAGCATCATGTCTGCCCGCATGCTGCCATGCTTCCCACCATGATGATAATGGACTGAACCTCTGAACTGTAAGCCAGCCCCAATTAAATATTGTCCTTATAAGAGTTACCTTGGTCACGGTGTCTCTTCATGGCAATAAAACCCTAACTAAGACACATACTTCCCCGGCCCCCTTGAAACAGTTTTCTCACTTAGCCCAGGCAGGCCTCTAATCTGTGTATCAAGAGTGACCCCTCTCTCCTCCTTCCTGCACCTCCCCAGTGCTGAGCCCATCCATGTGTGGTACGAAGACTGGCATATGCAATGCTGGGCATTAGTAGAGCATTCTATGAACCGAGTTCCAGACTCCACCTCTCTGTGCCTTTGGCGCATGGTGGCACATGCCTGCAGACACAGTACTGGGGAGGTTGCGACAGGAGGATTTTGAGTTTGAGGCTAGCTAGGGCTACACAGCAAGGCCTTCTCTCAAACAAACAACAACAACAACTCCAGTCAAATCAAACCAACAAAGCTGCAGTACTCTTCTCTGACAGATGGGCTTTCTAAATCTGAGAAATTGGTTTTTACCAGATGTTACTTCCATCCAATGACAGAAGTGAAGCCTTTGATTTATTTGTGCTTTGGGAATTGCTACCCCGCAGCAACAAAGCAAAACTGGACTAAATGTGGATAAACAGGCCTGGACCCCTCGGCCACCATTATCAGTTCTAGCCTTTGATCCTTTCATGTTTGTTAATTAATAACTAAAACATGACCCAGGAAGGTCTTCTTGTTGCCTCTGACCAATCTTAGTGTTTCCCAGATCCGACCTCTGTCTACAATGAATGTAGGCATTTATACCACTCACAATTGCATTAAATGTTCACGGTAACATTCAAATGCTTACAAAGAGTATCTGGTCTGTAGGATGCAAAACTATATAAATGGTACCAGGTCATGTACATCCTATACAATTCATTTTCCCTCCTCCATACGTCTGATTTACCTTCCCTGAAACAAGACCTAGTCTCTCCCTATCTGCAGACACAGAATGTCCATTTTCTGTTGATGGGTGTGTAAGCTGTGAAGGACAGTCAAAGGGATGTCACTGCATACGTAGTTGGGTACCTTTTACTCATGTGTGGTCCCGAGTCTAGAACCCAGAACCATGTGCACAACAGATGAACCTTCTAGCACTGTCTACTTGAGCAGTCAGCAGACAAGGTGTGGGTGGCTGAACCGTGCATCTGCAAGCCCAGTTCAGCTGAGAACACAGGCAAACCAGCTCTTGGTCTGCCACCCCCAGTCCACAGTGTTCCCTTAGCACTCCTGGGGACAGCTCATGGCCTTTCTGTGGGTGGCTCCCTCCCCATGTCACTCATTAGTGTGGTGACTGGTCAGGACTGGTAAGGCTGGAAGCCCAGTGAGACAAAGACGGTTCAGTTCGTCAGCAATTTTCCTAACAGATGCAATTACCTCTGAGAGCCATCGAGAACGGGATCTTATATTTTATTTCTCTATTCACCACTTTACGAACTGAGATTCGCTGCAGAAAAAAAAAGTTTCTTTGTAGCTCAGTTCTTTCTGCTCTGTGCTGGAGGGCTCGGAGCTTTGGTTTTTACACCAGCTGGGGATGCCACCACCTTGTAGCTGATGGGGATGAATAAGCCCAGGGAGGTGGAAAAGAAATCGAGCAGTGTTTACTTAAATTCAATATATTTTTATTCTTTGTAAATACAGTGAGTACAACTTTTAACTTCACAAATCAGTCAATTCACTTTGTACAAGAGAAGGTCTGACTCATCCTACGCTAGTCCATCCAAGTGCTGAAGGCCCTCTCAGTGCTAGTACCTAATAAATCAAAACGTGAGAAGCACAGCAGCTATTTAAAACTGTTTGTTTCTATAAGTATAGATTCATACCCAAGGAGCAGCTTAAGAGTGTAGGATGGTATGGGTGTGTGTGTGTGTGTGTGTGTGTGTGTGTGTGTGTGCATTTCAAGCTGTATTAGAAATCAGAATTTTCTGAAAGGCATCCAAGAGTCTCAGGCTATTAGCAATGGAATGTTCAGGAATTCATTTAGCACGCATCTCCTTGAAGTTCCTTCTGGCTTGTGTCCCTGTTCACTGTCTGGTGTGACTTGCTGACCCTATGGCCTTTGGCTTCAGCACTTTGATGATGGGACAGCGACCGCCTCACCCAGTCACCTGGCTCCACTTCATTTGGTTTTGCTGTTTGGACCTATCCTCCCAGGACTGAGGTTCTCCATGCTGTTCACCCCGAAGTCTTGTGAGAAGTGCCTCTGTTGTCAGTTCCTTTGACGAGGTTGCCTGGCCTATGAGAAAAGAAAAGAAAGGAAAAGAAAAGAAGAGAAAAGCAAACCAGAAAGGAGGTGGGGTGGGCGAGGGAAAGGAAATCACACAGCATAAGCTACGGTTCGCTCACTCGCTTGGTTCTGAAGGCCACTTAATGAAGTATTATGATAGAAGGAAAACATTTGATAATACCTTTGATTTAAAACCTAAGCATTATTTTTTTTCAGTAAATGTTCCAACCCAACAGAGTCCTGAAGGCCGCAGTTTATGGCGATGTTACACACAAAGCTACTCTTGATCAACTGACTTTCTGAGCTACAAAGGAGAAGAAGGCATGGCTTGTCTTTCAGCTTTGAACGATTCAGCTGGCTCTTCCAGGTCAGAGGCAGAACATCGCCTGGCTCGGCCTGTGTTGGTGACCCCAGTTCACCTCACCCAGGGCACGGCAACAGTAATGGCCACCTGGCCTTTCCAGCTGTCCCATTTCAGGGGAGCGGCAGGTCATAGCTGTTGTTTTGTGTCCACTGGCGGTTTTTTTTCCTGACGGCCACTCCCTCCCAGGTTTCTCCTTCCAGAAAGTCTTATTATTTGAGGCTCATCCTGCACGGCAGAGGTCCATCTGATACTGCCCCGTCTTGGAAAGTGGGTGCTAGAGACCTTAGATGTCACTGGATTTATACATATCTGAAAGCAGTCTCGTAATCGGTACATTGCCGATGGTTTTTTTGAAAAACACTTCTTCTATGGTGGATGGGCTAATTGACCGTAAAGCTGGTAAAAGCAACAGGAGTTTCCCGAATCGGCAGGGTTGGGTGGGGTATCTGCAACAGGAGAAACCAGGAGAGCAAAGTCAGGGCCCCATACAAGCAGCCACTCACATCTTACACTTGAGCACACACCCTCCCCCTGGGGACTTTCTGACTTGGGCCTCTTCAAAAACATATTGTCCCAACAGTAGACTACTGGAATCTTCCAAAACAGGAAGAACACTGCCCAAATCACATACTCACCCGTCCATCCATTATCCATCCATCCATCATCCATCTATCCATCATCCATTCATCCATCATCCATCCATCATCCATCCATCCATCCATCATCCATCCATCCATCATCCATCCATCATCCATCCATCCATCATCCATCCATCATCCATCCATCCATCATCCATCATCCATTCATCCATCATCCATCCATCCATCATCCATCCATCCATCCATCCATCATCCATCCATCCATCATCCATCCATCCATCCATCCATCCATCATCCATCCATCATCCATCCATCATCCATCCATCATCTATTCATCCATCATCCATCCATCCATCATCCATCCATCATCTATTCATCCATCATCCATCCATCCATCCATCCATCCACCCATCATCCATCCATCATCCATCCATCCATCATCCATCCATCCATCATCCATCCATCCATCATCCATCCATCATCCATCCATCCATCCATCATCCATCCATCTATCACCCATCCATCATCCATCCATCCATCATCCATCCATCCATCATCCATCCATCCATCATCCATCCATCCATCATCCATCCATCATCTATTCATCCATCATCCATCCATCCATCATCCATCCATCTATCACCCATCCATCATCCATCCATCCATCATCCATCATCCATCCATCATCCATCCATCCATCATCCATCCATCCAGGTTTGCAAAGGGAGCACATTTTCATTTCTAGAAAAATCAGCTTTAAGACACCGGATGCTTATTTTAAGCTAAATAATAAATGTAATGCTATCACTGTAGGGAATGACCATAGGGTTGATTATGAAGTTGGCAGTGGAATTCATATTTTTAAATTCTCAACACTCTTGAACAGACGATTTCTCTCAAATAAAATGGCTTCTTTTTCTAAGCAATTCTCCAAATTATCATTCAGGCATTATACTTTGTCACTCTCAGGAATAATTCCACCCTTATTACACTGCAAATTAAAGACTAAGTTCTGTTGGGTGGCACTGCCACCCAACTTTCATGTCAACGAAATTGGCATATAATTAAAGATGTGAAAAATTGCTTAACAATGTCCTTACTTGATGTCCAACACACATTTGCACTCAGATGTGCACATTCAATTTCCCGCTGTCTTTAGATGCTTGTGCCCCACCTCTCCAGCCAATGGTTTGGAGCCAGACATCAATACCTTCTGCAGAAAAGCATCCCTCCACTGAGAAAAATCTACCTAAAACTGAGCTCTTGAGACACTGTGTGACTGAGGCACATTCCACCTCAGCCACAGGTGCCAGAAACTGAGGTATCAAATTTCTTCTTTTTAAAGATTTCTTTATTATATATAAGTACACTGTAGTTGTCTTCAGACACACCAGAAGAAGGCATCAGATCTCATTACAGATGGTTGTGAGCCACCATGTGGGTGCTGGGAATTGAACTCAGATCGTCTGGAAGAGCAGTCAGTGCTCTGAACTACTGAGCCATCTCTCCAACCCGAGATACCAAATTTCTTCACAGGACCTTGCTAACTGTGTTTAACTGCCCAATAGCCCCACTCTACAGAGAGAGTCTAGGAGAACAACTTCCATGTTCACCTCTTAGCTCTGGACAAAGAACAATTATGTTCAAGCAGACACAAAGCGTATAAATCACTCTGACCCCTGTTTGGATCTCATAGAACCAAGTTTTATAGGAACTCTGGACAGGGCACCAGAGCATAGTTAATACATTTGTCTAGAGTTTAAAAAATGTTAGATATGGTGGCTCATCCCTGTAATCCTAGGACCTGGGAAATGGACACAGAACAGTTGCTATGAGTTTAAAACTAGCCTGGGCTACACAGTGAATCCAGGTCTGTCTGGCTTATAGAATGAGACCCTTGATCAGACAATAACCAAAAAAAAAAAAAAAAAAAAAAAAAAAAACAACAAAGAGCTCAACCAAACAAAAATACCAAACAATAACATTAACAAACAGAAAAGCAAAACACCTTTTTTTTCGCCTTTTTATTCTGTTTGTTGATCAACCCACTAGGCCTTCCTTTAGTTTTGGTCACTTCTCTCCTCTGAGGTTCTGTTACTCTCTCCAGAATCGGGCAGAGAGAGCTCTGCAAAGCTGCAGTTGCAGGGATGCCCAGACAGTCTCTACTACGTTGGTGACATCTGCCCAACATCCTAACTTCCCCACTAAGAAGCTGCTGTAGAAAACATGTTCTGGAAAGAATGGATTTGGGAGAATCCAGAAACCACAGACACCCAACTGCCTTGTGCACACACTGGGGTAAACCCAGAGCCTTGTGTGTGCACAGCAATCAAGTACTCTGTCACTGAGCCACACCCAAGCCAAGTGTTAACTCCTGGTTGTATGCAAGTGGATTAGCCACTCAGCCCTTCCACCTTTATTCTCTAGTTGGGAAAGAACTGGTCCCTTAGTCAATAAGAATGGATTATTACACATGCAGTAGAGTACCACCTAGAAACAAAAACAGTTTGTGTCAGTGTGTCTAGTTGCTCAAGATCATTTTATCGTGGATTCAAGGGCCATTCCACAAGATGGACTCATGCCTGGTACTGTAAACTGGGCTTAGAACATAAGGTAAGGTCATACAACTTAGAGGAGCGCCTCCTATTATGGCATTGATTAATGGAGACTAGCAAACTGCTCTCTTAATTTTTATCTGTTTACCCATAGTTTACCCACCACTCACCAGGGAGTTGCTTTTTCCAGTAGATCAGTAGATGGTGCTTAATACAGAGACCCACACAACTGGTCAAACTCTAGAGAAAAAAAGGCTGGGGCGGGGGGGGGGCGGCTGGATGGGTCAGTGGTTAAGAGCACTGGCTGCTCCTCCAGAAAATCCAGGCTCAATTTGCAGCACCCACATGGCAGCTTACACCTGTCTATAACTCCAGTTCTGGGGGACCTGACTTCACACAGGCATACATTCAGGCAAAATGCCAATGCACATAAAATAAAAATAAATTTTAAAAAATCTTTAAAAAGAAGAGACTGTGGGGGCATCCAACCATAAACAGGACATCTGTATGACATCCCCTCCCCCAGGCTCATCTTAGAAGTGGGGGTAGAATGAAGATGCCAGCGGCTGCAGAAGACTGCTTTAAAACAGGTCTGCAAACACGTGGGCCTGCTGATCGAATGAACTCACTCACAGAGGCTGGGGGTGTACGCACAAGACCTGCATAAGATCAAGCCAGTCAAAATTCCAGCCCGAACGGGGGAAGTCTCGCTCTTGGGCACTGATGAGGGCTGAGAGGGAACATCACTTTCCTGCAGGGATGCCATCCTAGGTAGGCTGCCTTTGCTTCAGGGGATGTCCCCAGGACATGCAGGCAGCACAGAGTGGACCCAATGGTTTTAAAAAAAAAAACAAGGTATGTGAAGTTAGGAGGGAAATGTGGGGTTTGATCTATGAGGAGTTGTGGTGCATTTGAAATTCTCAAAGAACAAAGACGTATTGCTAATATAACAACTTAAATTAAAATTAATTAAATTTAGTTAATTTAATTAATGTAATGACTTCATCCATTAGCATGAATAATTAGAAGTTTCTCCCCCCCCATTCTAAATGTTTTTGTGCCTCTTCAGTTTTTTTTGTTTTTTTTAAGATTTTATTTACTTGTTTGTTTATTTATTATGTCATGTATATGAGTACACTGTTGCTGTCTTCAGACACACCAGAAAAGGATGCCAGATCTCCTTATAGCTAGTTTTGAGCCATTATATGGTTGCTTGGAATTGAACTCAGAACCTCTGGAAGGGCAGTCAGTGCTCAAACCACTGAGCCATCTCTCCAGCTGGTCTTCAGTTCTTAAATGGCTTTGTGACATGCTAGTTCCTAGCCAGCTCCGTATGTTGTTCTAGATAAGTAGAGGAATCAAGTACTTCTCAGTTCGAATTCAGTGTGTCTTTCCAGACAGGGACACATCTTTTTTTTTTTTATTTGAAATAACTAAGACAAAAAGAAATTTTGTCACATCTGACCCGTAGACATTGTTACAATTGCAGCTGATACCCTGAGCTAAGAATTCTATGACAAAGCAGACACCTTCCAGCCTCAGAAAACCCCCTTGTTTGGGAGTAGCATGAGAGGCAGTGTCCTCGAAATGTCTCCAAAGTAGATTATGATAACCCAGTATGGGGTTCTCCCAGGCCACCATACCAACTCTTCTGGAGTTCAGAGCTGTCTCAGAGTTCCTCAGCACTTCACACCTCTGGCACCCCCCACGCCCAGGGCTGCACCCATACTTCCTTACTGAACCCCTTCACCACGTGAAACCTCTCTCATGGATTACCTTCACTAGCCAACCTCTCTGGGTCTGCCTCATTCTTTCCCAACTAGCATTTCTCCCTCCCACTCCCCACTCTCCTGTAGGAACTGAAGGTGGTGTTTCTGTCCACTTCACACAATGCAAAGGGCAGCCTCTTGTTCCTGGTGATACTTCCTTGTGGATAGTGACCACCAAGCAATGGCTGGGCTGAACCAGTAGCTGAATTCTACGTTCTCTGCTCAATGTTCTGAATATACTCCCGGCTCCCAGAGTCAGAGGTGAGCTGCAATACACAAGTCAGAGTCGAATGGGGGGGGGGGCATGCTCTGACTGCGTACTGTTCCGTTCTGTAATCTGAATTATACACGTAAGCACTTACAACTTGCATTCTGTAGTTCGAGGTGGATTTTAAATCTCCATCTGTGGCCCTTCACTGTGGAAAAGCTCACATACATCAACTACCAAGCCGGGTGAGGATTTCCACTTTTTAAAATAAATGTAGTACAATTTTATTTCCTCAGCATTCAAGAGGTGATGTACGCCATGAGTAGTGATCCCCTAGCACTTAAGTGGATATGCTGACTTGGGACTTCTCGGAGTCCTTGGGAGAGGGAGCAGTCATGGCCTTCGCCCACACGCTTGTCTCCATTGCGGTATCCATGGCTACTGCTGAGATGACAAGCGTTAGTTATCTCTTAGCTCTGGACAATTCCAGTCCAACCTCAGATCCACTACAGTCCCAGCTTAGGAAGCTAAAGAGGTCTGTCTCATTACTCCTTTTTAAAGCTTGCCTTTTTGTGCCTCAAAGACCATACTGATGCGGGGCTGGGGAACTTCATCCACCTTCCATGTTGGAGAGATTTTACCAATAGCCTACATCATCAGTTAGAGGGCCCTGCTTAGACAGAGGAAACGCTGTGAGTGTTGGGACCCTAGATAACTCAGAGGACACCAACTCAAAACAAGCAACTAGTCATGGCCAGAGCAAAGATGGCCTTTGTAGGAAGCTCTGTGCTCCTTGAACTTGGGGTTGGCCTGGGATGAAGGAGTGTGTAGATATGAGCTATGCCTTTTCCAATCTATCAACCTAATGTTTCAGACTTCAATGCTTTATGACTCTCTCCGTGCCCAGACTCACAAGTGTGCGCATCCTTTTGGTCAGTCAGTTTGTTCAGCCAACACAGCATACCGAGTCCAGCAACGCTCTCCCCCCCACCACCACCACCTAATTCAATTTGCCCTTCTCACCCTCCCCTCTGGAGACAGGTGAGGGCATGGCTTCTAACTCAACCAAATGGCTGGCAAGAGGATAATTAGCCAGGACGTTTGAACTGGCTCCTTACTGCCTCCTGGAGCCTTCACAATGGAGGCAATTTTCTTAAGTACATGTTCCCAACAAGTAGCGGTCACCTGGTATGAATGTAGCTGTTGAGAGTCAACTGAGCCTCATCTTGGAGAGCCGCAATGGCAGCAGCATTCCGGAAGCTTCTCAGTTCAGAACCACTGTGTGTAGGAACTAGAAATGGAGACCAGGAAACTGTGAGAGACGGCACACAGGGCACAGGAAATGGATGGAGCACGCAAGTCTTCAGCCTCGGCTCCATGAAAACACCGTCACTTCTGCCCATTTTTTCCTTCTCCCCCACCCCACAGGTCAGTCTAGGACTAGGCTTTGAAGTGGCTGGATTAATGGGGTGGCAAGAGATAGGGGTGTGTGTCTGCTTACCAGCTTTGAAAGTGACAATGCATTTCAGACAGGCAAATTCAGTGGCGTCCAATCGGAGCTGTCTGAACCGAGCCACCACCTCCTGCAAAGCCTGTATTTCAGATATGATCTTGTTCAGCTTCTGGGAGTCTGTGTTGTCACTATTCATGCCTAGAATTGAAATCTGGGATAAATACTCTAATATGAAGGCATTTTCATGTTTTAATATTGATTTCTGACAAAATCCTGCATATCAGTATCTATCCAATTGTCACTCTGAGATATCTAGTTCCATGTAAACTGGCTATATTGTATGAAAGTTAATATAAAATCTTCTCTCGGATGATAACAAACACAGTAATTTGCATTTAAATAACAATGCAAGCAGTCATGAATACAACGAAACAACATTATTTGCATTTAAATATAGATTTATAAATGACAGGTATACTCTATTGTTCAGGGAATTTGTTATTCTTTACATGTTGTTCTTTTTTCAGTAATGTATTTTTATGGTAATTTCTACAACAAAGTCATTAAATTGTGCAATTCTTACCAGATACAGCCAGTAGAGTGTTAGCATCAACCGGAATGGCCCATTGTGCTATTCCCAGAACAAACAGTTCTCTCCACGCGTCTTCCAAAAGCATCAGCTGTCATACAATAGATGTATAATATAATATAGCGTGTAATTTATAAATTTATAAACAATTTCCATATGTAAATTTCTGTTAAAGCTTTTTAAATGCCTGTTCTGGTACATTTTTTCCCCCTCAAATAATCTATTCCCCGCTTATCTGCCACATTCTGCTTTCTGAAGTGGTCCTTAAAGACACACACATGCACTTTAGAGTCAGCCTATCCAGTTAGCCAAAGTTCACTGCCCTCTCTTGGCCTTGCGGCTACCTGCTGGCCACCTAGAAACAGACTAGAGACCTAGGCTTCTCCATCAAAGGCCAGCAGCCGAGCAGGCAGATTGCTCTGCTATAAAACACTGAAGATTCTGACTCAGTTCCTAGGTCAGGGTTCCCATCTTCCTGGAGAGTTGGGGGGGGGGGGAGAGGGAGAGGGAGAATTCACTAATTCCCAAGAGGCAGGAGGGAAAATCAGGGAGTAATTATGTTAATCGGGGTTTTGCTGAGTTTACCTCGTCTCTCAGCCTGATTTTTCTGAGACTCATAAGTGGACAGCATCAAGGTGCCTGACATATTCATTCTAATAAAATGTGCTGCTGAATATTTAAAATGAAAATCTGGCTCCTTTTCCAAATGAATACACTGAATTCCACTTCACTGTCGTTTGCTTAGCATTGAAGGGTTTATGGCAAAAGGCTAAGTGGCAGACAGAAATCGAATTTTATTAGGATTAGAGTCTAAAAATTCTTGTTTTCAGAAAAAACCCAGCCAATTTATACATATGAGTGTGTGTGTGCACATACACACACACTTACACTTACACTTGGAGAGAAGCAATACATGTAACCAGTAAATCTTGTCAAAGACAGGACTGACAAGCTTGAAAACAATTCTCCATGTTTAGAAATCAAGAAAACTAGCCAAATGCTGGATGATTTATATAAAATAATTTATTTAATTCTGAAAGCTAAGACGCATGACCTGTAATTAAATTCACAATTAGACCAAGATGCTTAATTTTTAAAATGCTTTTAAAATTTTCCTATTGCATCTAATACAGAAAATATTTTTTAAATTATGGGCAAACAAGAACTGTAGTCATATCTCTTTCTAAGCAATCACATGTGTTTGGCACATCTTTTTCAAGAAGGATGTGCTTACGATTAGGTATGAAAAGAGCTAAACCCTCTGCTTTAAGGGTACATGAATAACCCTGAGTACTCACTCCCTGAGCAGGTACAAAGTCCAGACTTGACAAAAAAACAAAAAAAAAAAACAGCAAAAAAAAAAAAAAAAAGCTATTAAATCTTAAAGGGGAAAGGATTGTCACTAATTTCCATGACTGCCTTCAAGAGGCAGTAATTGTGGTTACCCTGATTCTTTCTTCCTCTTTCAAAAATAAATAATTTATTTTTACTTTATGTGCACTGGTGTTTTGTCCACATGCATGTCTGTGTGAGCGTGTCAGATCCCCGGAACTGGCCTTACGGACACCTGTGAGCTGCCATGTGGGTGCTGGGAATTGAATTCAGGTTCGATGGGAGGCAGAAGCAGGTGGATCCCTATGAGCTAGAGGCCAGCCTGGTCTACATAGAGAGTTCCAGGACAGCCAGGCTTACAGAGAGAAAGCCTGTCTCAAAACAACATAATAACAAAGAAAGAAAAACAAAGAAACATAATTATGTCATAATTGCATTTTAAATATTTTTTATATTCCCAACAACAAAATGTGTGGAATTTAATAAAATGCAAGGTTTTCTTGTACATAATTTTCTTACTTCTAAACATCATTTATAACTAAAGAATTATGTATTTCTAAAACCTCAAAAAGCAGTGAAAGAATCAAGAAAGAAAGCAGGGTGTGTGTGTGTGTGTGTGTGTGTGTGTGTGTGTGTGTGAGAGAGAGAGAGAGAGAGAGAGAGAGACCTAGCATTATCTCACACAGGAGGCCCTGGGTCTGATCTCAAGCCAGACAAACAAGAACAAACCAGACAAGACACTAGTCAGTGAGTTCATGGCACCTCTTGGCTCTGTACAGTGATAAATCAGTAGCCAAAACTGTACACATCACAGAGGAAATTCAACAGCTGAAGATACAAACTCTCACCAGGGAATAAGTACTCTTGCCCCTTCTATTCCTCTCAGCCTGGGTGTTTGTAAGAAACCACCATTTTATCAATGGTTTGCTGCAAACTCAAAGTTCTCCTGCCTCGGCCTCCTCAGTGAGGCTGAGTGGAGGTTAGAGTTGTGCCTGTCACTGGTGTTAGAGAACACTAAGATTTTAAATTTGATGTTTCAGTTAAACTTTAAAAAAGGCAACGTGTGCTTCTGTATGTGTTTTACCTAGAGCACATCCAGATGCCCTGAAATAATGTAATCACATTTTCTTTCTTTCTTTCTTTCTTTCTTTTTTTTTTTTCAAGACAAGAGTTTCTCTGTGTAACTCTGGCTATCCTGGAACTTGCTCTGTAGACCAGGCTGGCCTTGAATTCAGAGTGATCCACCTGCCTCTGCTTTCCAAGTGCTGGAATTGAAAGTGTTTGCCACCACTACTGGGTCATAAGTTACAATTCTAACTATTTTCCTCATAGATATTTTGAACCTCTAGAATGATATTAGTGAAGATAAACGGCTTCTTCATTGTTCAGAATGCACGCTTGCTTCGCTGGTGTATGCAGGTGACAGCCAAAGCTGGTGTGTGCCAGTGATATCCAGCCTACAAGCTTGAGCACCCTTGCTACCTTCCCGCCCCTCAGAACCCTGTGGTTGTACCTGATCTTGCAAAGACAAAGTGGAAAAGGCTGGCACACTCTTTGCCCACTTGATGCTCATGAAGAGAAGCCTGGCAGCTGATTCACACACGGACTCGGTCGCCACTTCGTAGAGATACATTGGGGTCCCGTTCACTTCATGGGGATACTGAGAGGAAGAGGAAGGACATATGCTGCAAGTGAGGAAACCCAGGCTTTGCAAAACCAGCTGACATGTCAGTGCCCTGGTTAAACAGAGGCTGGGCTGCTCTGGTTAAAGGTTCAGTTGCCTTCAAACATGTCTATCTACAGAATTTGGGAAATGTTGTCTACTGGGGGATGTTTGCTTTCTTTGGGGGCTTCTTCTGTCTTCCGAAGAGGTGTCTGGTTATATGTCCCCTGCAGCAAAATTTTCTTGGGCTGAGCCCAATTCCAGGCTTGGCTCCCAATTTAGACAAGAACTGCTTGCATTTGTGTAAATAAAAATAGATGAGAAAAAAGTATAAATTAATAAGCATCCCAAACACAAATATGCATATGAGTATTTTTAGAAAGGATTAGTATATTATGGAAATATTTCAATTAGACATCTTAATCATTCACAGAGCATCCCCATTCATAACTGACAACATATTCATAACACTACTTTCCAGAGCTTATTATACACATCAAGGGTAAGAAAGCAATATTAAATATTGTGCGTGTGTATGTGCCCAGGTGTTTGGCTTCCCTGCAGTGTGAGGCTGCAGCTGGCCTCCTCTGGGGGGAAGTCCTGGGTTCTTCCCTTTCAGTGAGGGCCTTGGGAGAGGAATCGACTCCAGGCTTGAAGTACAGTCCCTAGGTGGCAGCCTTCCCAGGTATGGCCGGCTGTGTGACCCTGCTGGTAGGACCAATCCTGGGAAGTTGTTTATTGTGCATAAGGACAGAACAAAAAAAAATACAGTCTTTCAACCAGTGATTTCTATATTTTTCTCTCTTGCGTTGAAATTGTTCAAGATAATAGATCCCGGGGCATCCCAGGTGGGGACAACTTTTGTTCTAGTCAGTTCTGGCCTCTGGGAGTACCTGAGGCTGCACTCTGGGAGCACCTGAGGCTGCACTCTGGGAGCACCTGAGGCTGCACTCTGGGAGCACCTGAGGCTGCACTCTGGGAACACCTGAGGCTGCACTCTGGGATGAGACAGCTCCACACACCAATCGATTTAGTGTTCCTTAAAGATGCAGGTTTCTGGTCTCCACCCCCCATCCTCGTGAGTGTGTATATGTAGCTGCCCGGAGGGTGGTCTACTGAGCGTTAAACACCAGCATCTGTGGCTCAACTGGAGGAGTAGGAGAGTCAGAGTGGAGCATCTGGGAATCCCTCCATCTTTCCCAGACCGCGCCTCAGCTCAGAACCGAGGGTGGCTAACCGCCCTCCCTTTGCTTAAAAGGGGTCTCTTTGGACCCAGCAAAGTCACTAACCTTGGGCGTGGGCTGAGCCAAGCTCACGAGAGTCTGTCTTTCCGGGGTGGCAGACACTGCGGCCAACTCCAGGCCGTGCGGCTCCAGCTGTGTGACCGCTGTGAAGAAGGCGGGGGCTGGCAGCGCTGCGGAGGGGAAGTGCGCAGCGGCCCCGTTGTCCTCCTTGTGCCCACGGAAGTAGAGGGCCACCTGTTTGCGGATGGTGGACGTCCGAGGCCCCCGCTCGTGCTGCACGGCTACAGAGACAGATAGATGGACACAGGCCTGGGATTACAGGATGACACTTGGATGCAGCGGGGTCCTTCATCACTATGGTTACCATGGGGGCAGAGGCGAAGGAGAGAGAGGACGTGTGTTGCGGGTCATTTGGGCATGTTTGCCCGGTACGGGTGGGAAGCAGAGATCTCAGCTGGACAAGAGTGGGGGGACATGTTCAGCGGTCTCCCCACCCAGAGATCTCAGGGGAACCAAAGTCCCTCGGGTCTCCGAAATAAGAAGGTGCCCTCGCTCCCACTAACAAGAAAGAGGATCCTATGCAACCAGGGCCGCAGAGATGGACTCCCGTCCCCTCCAGGTCTCCCTCACAAGTAGCTTTAGCCTCCAGGGCCCCAAAAGCAAAGGACTTGAGCCCAAGGAACGCTGGGGGATAGGGAACGTGCTGAGGAAGGCCTGGGAGACGTGACAATTACCATCAACAGTTTAAACAAACAAATTAATTCAGGGCAATCTTCCACCCGCAGAGCATGACAACTTGTCAATACACAAGTTCAACAGGTTGGACGCTCCCTCCTGCTTCCTGAGCAGCCGGAGAGAGGGTACTCCAGACTGGCGGCCCCACCGCATGGCTCACTACACCACGCCCCCAGCCAGGCTCTCCTCCACCTTCTCCCTGGCGGGGGGTGGGGGGGGGTGGGGGGGTGGGGTGTGGGGGGTGTCCTTGCAAAGTCCAGACCTGAGGAGGACCAGGAAATGCAGCTTGGAGCTTTATCCTAAATTTATTTAAGACCCTAGTCTGGCTTAAATCTGGGCCTCAGGAAGCGGGTTGTGTGAGACACCCGTGTGTGTCATCCCTGCTCTCTCTTCTGGCCTACCAAGAAAAAGCTCTTGAAAAGCTTAGGGCGAACTCAGTGGCTATACTGAATTTGCCAAGGAGGACCTGAAATCTCGCGTTTCCCTCTCTGTGCTTGAAGAGTTGAGCGATCAATCCTGAGATCTTAGAGAGGTTACAAAAGACTGCAAGAAGAGGTGAGAAATGGGTTAGGATCCGAAGCAGGAAATGCCCATCCAGTGTGGGATTCTTGCCAGCAAGCACTGCCTCAGTGAGTGTGGGTTTGGGGTGCAAGTGGGGTGTGGGCACGGGGCTTCCTGGAATACAGTGGGGTCAGCTGGGGACTGCTGCAGTTTCGGAGAGGCTACAGATGACAGCCTGAGACCAGTTCCCAGCATCTGGAGAGGAGAGTTCTGTTGGGGAAATGATTTACATGCATAGGAGTGCTATCTATTTTCTGTACATATAATTTACTTACTACCCAATCAAAATTAGGAGAATAAAGGCGTGTACTGATTACCGTCTTTGTTCATGTTGACTTCCAGACACTTCTTCAGTCGACACGCCCTGCATTGGTTTCTGTGAGTCTTGTCTACGGGGCATCCTCCCTGAAACAGACCGCAGGCAGTCAGAGCCGCTGGCAGGCCTAGGCGGAGACCAGAACTTCCATTCTGGGGTGTGAGGCCCAGGGTGGGGACTCTGCCAGACCCCAGACTCAGGGCGGATGTCCAGACCCAGTGAAATGGGAGAACCTTGGGCACTACCGGGTAAAGGCCTGGGACTCCTAGGGTTGGGACAAGAAGATCAGTCCTCGACCTCAGGGAGTTAGACAAAGAGAAAGTATTTTTCCTGATTTTTGAGATCTCGGGCTGAGAGGAAGCTCAAGAAGGCAACGGTAGTAGCGGAGCAGAGCCCGATGTCGTTTTTCAGGACCGAAGACAGCGACCTGGTCCTGAACTCAGCCAGAATCTCCTTTAAGCCCTGTAACCACCTTTTTCAGTCTCGCGAGTCTATTGCTGACTGCCATTCTCCGAGTGAGCCCATTGCTCTGATTGGTAAACCTCGACCACTTATTCTTCACATCTCTATGTCCGTTCCTTCTGTAGTTAAGCCATCCTTATACAAGCACAAAGCAGAGACAACCCTGAGGTACTAAGGACTCATCTCTGCCCTGGAATGTGAGGTGACAGTCAGGGTGTTTAGAAGGGCAAGACCTGAAGAGGGGGTGAAACTGAAGGGCAGAGGAAAACTCAGGAGGATGCCTGAGACAGTGCCTGGGAAGAGGGTAAGACAGAGTGAATTAACCAGCTAATGGGGGGAAACAGTTGCTGACTTACAAATATTTATGTCACAGGGATGGGCAAACAAATGTCCGTATGTAATTTTACATGTGATGTGTGGGAAGGGGGGAGTGTGTGTATATATATATATATATATATATATATATATATATATATATATATATATATATATATATATACAAAAAAGATTTATATATATATATATACACAAAAAAGATTTAGGTGACAGAGACAGGGAGATCTTGGTGAGACCAGGACAGCCAAGACTACAAAATGAAACCCTGTCTCAAACAAACAAACAAACAAACAAAAACTCTTAACTCATTAGAGTTGAGGGCTCCTCCTCCCTATTTAGTTATGTTTAGTTGTTTGGTGTTGGTTTTGAATGCAGGACCAGGACCTGTGTTCACCACTGAGCTGTGTCCCTAGATCACAGGGTTTGGAGACAAATCTTCCTGCTCTAAGGTTCAGAATGACCTGAAATTTACTGCGTATCCCAGGCTAGCCTTAAATCTGTGGGCCTCCTGCTTCTCCTTGCCACCACAGCCAGCCCAGATACTGTTTTAGTGTTTGTTTGTGTCAGGGTTATTACTGAGGGGACACGCAGGGCTATGTATATGGATATATGACATGCGTATGTTTTGAAGCCCTGGGATGAAACCCAGGGATGGGAGCACTCTCCAGGGATGGGAGCACTCTCCAGGGATGGGAGCACTCTCTAGGGATGGGAGCACTCTCTAGGGATGGGAACACTCTCCCACCAAGTAAGACGCTTAGCTTCATGTGTAAGTATTCTGTGCACATAGAAACATTTTATTTTTGCCTCATAATTTTAAATATTCATAAACACTGAAGTTGGGATGAGTATATTTCCTTCTTGAAATATCCATATGGAAAATTACACACAAGAACAATTCATCTAATTTTCTTCACCAATGAAAATACATTGGCTTGGGCTGGGGATGGAATTCACAGCATGTACTCCGGATGCATACACACTGAACCAGCCCAAAGCAAAGTGTGTTGATTTGTTTAAAGTAAAGGCAGACTTTAATTTAAATGTTCAGAGTGACTTCTAAATGCCATCAGTGCTGTTAATAAGAAGTTAAAATGGTATTTACTTAGTCTTAGAACACAAGAAGAAGAACTTGGATTTTTAATTCCTAGAAGTCACCAGAGCATCTTTGACCAGCAGTAAAACAGTCCAATGTAAAGAGTTCCAAATGCCTTGTTATTAATTGTAGTTGAATATCCCATTGGAACGATATCTTCTCCAGCATCTTGATGAATGTGTAAAGGCAAAATGTCCCAAGTGGGTTTTCAGTCCCATTAGATGTACCTAACGGTCTGGAGCCAGTGGGAAGGAAGGGGGATCTCGTCTGACGCCTTTATTCCTTTTGCTAAGGAAGGTCTGATGGGTTTGCTGTCACCCCTCTGCAATCACTGTGTGGACTGATTCAAATGTCTGAATGACCACCTCCTTGGATGCAAAACACCTCAGATTTCCCGATTCTGTTTGTTAGATACACTTATAGGAAAGTGGCCTGGCATGGTGACCCACACCTAAGGTTGAAAGAAGATGTTGAGTTTCAAGCCAGCCTAGGCTATAGACCAAGACCTTGTAACAACAACAACAATATTCTAAGTAGACATCTGGCACTCTACAGAATCTCAAACCTATGGAGCTTCTGGGATACAAGCCCATGTGTGTATATAATGTGATATTGGTAAGCTAGAACGGAACCGAGAACTCAAGAAAGCAGGTAAGAGGGTTGCAGAGGCCAAAATAATTTATCTAACCACCCATGTCTTCTTGTGTGTGCTGCCAATCAAAATCGATCAGGAATGGGTAAGAGCAAAGCTTCCCACTGGCACCTGATGACTATGTGAGTTAGTGCGTGTCCTGTACATTAACTAGTGAGTGTTTTTCATCATTTTGGTTGCCACAGGATGTCTCCTGACTAAGGTACTCTTGGGAGTCTGGGAGGAGTGAAGGCGAGGCTCCTATGTAATGGTGAGCAAGTGTGGAGCCAGGAGGCTGTCCTCTTGGGTTGGCATGAGCCTCTGACCTGGGAATGGAGTTGGAAGCTAGAGGTGGGCTCAGTGAGACAGGTCAGCCTGTGTCAGGCTGAAACTCACCAGGTTCACCCTGTAAGCAGAAAAGGAAGGAATGAGGCCAACTTGATTAGGATGCTAACCTCCCCTGAGCCTCATCTTCTAGCCAACCCTGAGTCCTCATCCTGCCTGCTTCTAGGGAAGCCCTGTATCTTCAGATCCAAAAGGACCCCAGTGCTTGGCTTTTGAGAGGCCAGCATTCACTTTGGGGGCGGGTCTTACTTAGCTAAAGGTGGTGGCCCTAACTCAGTGGTCTTAGACTGAGTTTGGCTGAGGGTGGGCAGCCTAATGTGCTGCTTGCTTCCTTGAGTTCTTCACACTGGGTGTGGGCCTTGCTCAGTGCCAAAAAGTGACCAAGGAATTAAAAAAAAAAAAAAAAAAAAAAAAAGGTGTAGAAAACCCGTGGGAGTTCTGACTCTCTCCTGTAAACTCTTGCCTGCCCTAACCTAACCTGGCCCTTCCAGAGCCAAAGGGCCACCCAAAGTTGGGGCGGAGAAGGGAAAAGGACCAACCAAGGTCACGGAATTCAGAGGCAACCTTGGCAGAAATGGGGGTTGGGGGGACGGACGCAGAGGGGAGCTATGCAGCTCAACCCCGGGGAGTAGCAGTACCTGGTTCCCAGACTTGCAGACGTAGGTCCTATTCCTTCGGATGCTCCTCTTGAAGAACCCGGAGCAGCCGTCGCAAGCGTACACCCCATAGTGTTTTCCGGAGCTGCGGTCACCACACACTTTGCAAGGGATGTCTAAAATGCGGCCTGAAAGACGGGGTGGAGGGAGGAAAAGGGTGAGAGGGAGCGCGGGGAGGAGGAGACGGAGGAGGGAAGGGGAGAGGGAAGAGAGATGCTAAGCAATCTGACCTCTGAGAGGATTAGCATCGGAGCTGCCGTAAAGCAAATAATGAAGAGATTTTATAGCCAAACTTTTTTTCCCCCGAGCAAGTGTCAGCTTCCTACAATGAGCATTATTCATGCACCGCTACATGTATTTGGGTCTCCTCTAATCGCCGAGACCCATTTTGGAATAAAAGATTACAGCAGACCCGGGCAGCAGCTCTGGCCCCCGCCGCTGCCTTTCTGCTCGGCCGAAAGTTTGGCTGCCTCCTTCCTTCTCTGCTCTAGCATTTAACAAGGAAAAAAAAAAAGTTGTTAGTGAGCGCGCAAGGAGACAAACTTGAAATGTAAAAGGGAAAAGAAGAAAAACAAACACCAGTGGAAGCGGGGTTGGCAGCTGGAAGGCAATCCGCGTTTTCTCTGAGCTGAGCCCAGCGGTTGTTATTATTAGGATTATTATTGTGATGCTAATACTCAGATTATTAATGATAATAAGGGTAGTGGTAATTGCCCAACTTTCTTTTTACCTTTGGGGGGGGGAATGCTTAGTGCTGCGAGTTTGAGAAATTATTTCTTTTAGGAAAAAAAAGTTGAGGGGGAGGGAAGTAAGCGGTCTGAGCAAGAGCAGAGATATCCAGTTGGTGGCTTTCTAGTTGGGGTAGCAAGAGATAGTCACCTCTCCCCTTCTACCACCAAGTACTCTCCGTCTCATCACTGGTCTCTTCCTTCCCCTCACCCCCTTCGTAATGGTGGCGTCTTCTCGTTTTTGTTTTTTTTTCCCCTGCTGCTGGAGGGAGTTTTTTGTTTTTTGTTTTTTTGTTTTCTTTTAATGGCTCTGTAATTTTTCTGGGATTGCTACCCACCCAGGAGAACTTAACTTGGACTCTCCAAGTCTGGAGGGCTTGGGTGTGTTAGGAAGAGGGCACTAGGAAGGGGTGCATATTTTCTCTCAGACTCGAGTCCAACAAGTGCCTGAAGCAAAGTTACAGACGAGGAAAAAATGTCCGGAAAACAATGGGAATATTTGTAAAACTGTCAACATCATCATTAAAAAATATAGTCAGTAAGAATTAACACCCGGTTTTCTCATCGCTACGGGTCAAAGGCATTCCAACCCGGGACCAGGCGATCTGGGGCCTTGTGGGAACCCCACAGTGGCTTCTGGAGCACCCAGATTGGGGGCGGGAGAGGCCGCGGAGTGAAGCTCTGAGCCAGCTAAGCGGGGAGGCTGAGGGCGCTGTCTGCAGAGGCCCGGAGGCGAGGGAAGTAGGAACTTAACTAGTGAACCCCGAGGCGCCCGAGACGGCGAGCACTCCGGGCCCAGGCCTCCTCCTCAGGTGGAGGGGGGAGTGCGGGGGACCCGGCAGGGGGAGGTCGGTAAGGACCCGGCTCAGTCGGGGTAATTACAACCCCGCCGCAGCACCTGCCTATAGAGCCACCAGTGACCCGTCAAAAAGAGTAGCATGGGAATTCGGACGGCGACAAAGGCTGGCGGGGGAGGCGTTCAGCGTTGCGGCCACCGCTTTGGCGCCCCCTCTCCCGCAGGGCAAGAGCGGAGGTTGTGCTGGGGAAGGGAGGGGCTGGAGTGAATCGAGTGTGGGTCTGGTCCTTCACCCCCTGGGGCCTGTCACTACTCCCCAAACAACTGGTGGTCTGCAGGGCCACGAGCTCTGCCGCTCAGCACTGCCTGTGGAAACAGTGAGCGCGGAGCTCAGACCTTCCAAAGTTCTCCGTCTGGTCGCTTGGGGCTCAGTGGCACCGACGTCCCAGCTGCCCTTCTCTTCCCGGCAGCACGGAGAGCGCCCACAGGGGAAGCAGTGGTGGGCCCTCTTACCCACGCTTCCCATCCAGATTGGAGCCTACGGTCACAGATTTCTGGGGAGCCCGAGAAGACTAGCTCAGGGTGGATGAGCCCTTTCTGGCTCGTCGGTCGGGATGCCCGATTGTCACCACTTGGGTTTGCTGCTCGGCCTTGTCGAAGGGCTGACTTCCCGATCCAGTCGGAGGACAGCCAGAGAGCTGGGCTGGGGCGGGGCACGGAAGGGAGGGAAGCGAAAATTCCAGGGCACAGAGGGTCGACGCCTCGGACCCCGCCACCCAGCCACGTTAAGGTGACTTGGGGTCACAGACAAGCTGGTTGACTGCGGCGTAGCTCTTCTCTTTCAGGAAGCCGAGCGAGCTCAGACGTGAGTCAAGCCCGAGTTTCCTGAGACTGGAAAACGGTTCTTAACTCCCCTCCCCAGGGGGTCCCCTCGGGGCTTTTTGTGTGTCATAATTGCTTAAAGGTATATGGCAGCTTCGATTACTGTAATTACCATCAGAGGCTGTTGAAAGAAGTTAGCCTGGGCTGCAAAGGGTGACTGACCAGGGTCTTGGTACCACCCAGGCGGGGATCCGGGTAACAAGGCTCTGTTCTCCAGCCGGGCGAGGAGGATGAAGACCTCCCTGCCCCGCAGGGTCCAGACCCGCCCCGCTGCTCTCGGAGACCCCACTGGGCCGCAGGGACGTAGAACTTCCTCTAGCCGCAGCCAGGGTCTGAAAACCAGGACGAAGCGGCGCTTTCTGCAGGGTCTTGCTCCTTCATTCTGAGAGCAACTTCTACAGAGCCATCGGGCCCTGACTGGGCTCTCGAGGCCAAACTCCCAAGGCTTGGCAAGTTAGAAAACTCAAGTTTCCCCAGAAAGTGTCTTCCCACATCATGTGCCCCCTCTGACTCCCAAATCCAGAGTCTGCCAGCGTCTGTCTAGTTCACAGTGCCGGGGTGCCGAGCTTCAAGCCGAGCTTCCCACCCATCTCTTCCCTCGCCTCTCAGACCCCACTTTTTCAAGTTCGCTGAAACCTTCGAGCTTCAAAAGGGCAAAGCTCTCTAAAAAAATCTCAGAAACACGTTTGCTGTTCCCCGGTGAACGCGCCAGGAGGCCTGCCCAGACTCTTCAACCTCGCTTTTTGCATTGGAGGGAATGGCCTCCTCTTCCTGCTTCTCTTGGGAGAGACTCTCACCCAGAAAAAAAATTTTTTCTTGTTTTCTGAGTCAGAACTATTTTCCCAAGATAAGAACAGCCAGGGCGAGGAGAGGCCAAGGTTAATGGGAACGGTGGTCCTGCCCAAAAGTCGGCTGTGTACCGGAGCAGCGGTGAAGGGTCCTTCTCTCAGCCCTAGCTCTGAACATTTTCCTTTCTTTTTCTCTTTCTCGTTTTTTTTTTGGGGGGGGGTGGTGTTCACTTTCCTCTAATTTTTAAATTCAGCACCCAATTCAAGACAAACGCACAAAATGAAACCACGAGCTACTTCTTCCCGGGGACGGAGGTGGAAGCCACAAATTGCATTCATCTTGAGACTTCATTATCAGTCCCCAGAAGTAACCAAGACTCTTCCAACTTTCAAAGACCCTGGACAATGAGGGCGAGTGAAGGGGGAGGGGGCGGGGGCGGGAAGGAACTCACAGTGAGCGCCAAAAATGTTATGGGGGGGGTGACTACATCTGTGGCTGGAGAGTTCCAGGGTGTGCGCACTAGATACAGACTCTAGAACTCACAGCCTCCGGCCCCCGTGGAAGGCGGGAACTGGAAAGCCCCCAGGACCTGGGAGCACGGAGTAGGCGCCTTCCACACCGGCTAAGGCCCATGCACTCTCGGGTTCTGCAGATTCCGTGCTCGCAAACGCACAGCTGCCCTGCACCCCTGTCTTTGGAAGTCAGCAGAGGTCAGCCGCAGCTGTGCAGTCTGTGGGAGGGGAAGCTGCGAGAAGCACCCGAAGTGAGCAGGCCTCAGACTCCTGCCGGTGCTGGGCTCCGGCTCGGAAAGTCTTTGGGATTAGGGATTTGGTCCTCTCTTTGCTATACTGGCTCACCATACTTTACATTCCCCAGTTATGACCTACGCGGATTTAGGATTAAGAAAAAATGTGACTTTTAAATGGTTTCTGCTTCCCAGTTTTGCAGGATTATTTGAAATAGCTGGAAACGGGGTGCAAAACATTCCTTTCGAAATCCGCTTTTTTTTTTTTTTTTTTTTTTTTTTGCAGAGTTGCTTTTGCGCGCCCGAGCTCCCAGTTTTTTGAGCGGCTGCGTTGTGCTGTCGCCTGGAGCTGCGGCCCAGTTCCCGCCCCCGTCTCACCCCTCCCACCCTCGGCACCTGGCAGCTAAATAGAAACCGCTCGCTGGACCGGGGGGCTGCAACGGGTCGCAACCTTCTTGACACACCACGGACACCGGGAAGAGCTAGCATCCAGAAGCAACGAAATTGCTCTCCTAGTGGCACGAAACGCTCCAACGCAACCGCCTGAGAGAGCTAGGCCAGCGGACACACAAGCCAGAGAGAGTCCCACTCTGGGGCTCAAATTCAGAGCTCTCAGAAGGACCACCCTTGGCCTCCCAGCAATGCCCTCCCCAGGCCACGCGCCGGGACCCCGCGGCCGCCCGAGAGGTACCCACTTGTTGATCCGGCGGGCTTGCTCATGCTGGCGGTCCCGGGGCGCAGCGGTTGGTGGGCACCGGCGGATTCCCGGCCCACGGCGCCCACGTCGCCGCCGGGCGCCGCCGCTCTCCAGCCGCCCTCCAGCCTGCAGGGCTCCGGGGCGGGACAGACAGGTGGCTTATTGGCTGCGCGCTGCCCTGCTCTCCCGGGCGCTCAGAATCCGTTCCACGGTGGAAATGTAAGCATCCTCAAGTTTCTTTCCCGGCTCTAGCAAAACTGCAGCTGCTGGGGATGCGGCTTGATTGATAGGGACACAGTCTTGAGCAGACAGACGGAGAGCTGGACAGGCAGACCGAAGAGGGGGGACAGCGCGAGGGGGATCTAGAAGGACAGAGATGGAGACACGGAAACGGTCTTCCTACGGAGCAAAGAGGGCGAAATTTCCCTCTTTGCCCATGCCTGTGACTGTTGCCGAGCTCTCCCTCCACACGGGCGTGCAGAGTGGGCAGTTCTCTGCAGACCGCCGGTCTTCTAGGGAAAGACGAAAATCACAGCCGCAGTTTCAGAGGCTCCTCGCTGCTGGAGCGTCCAGACGCGAAACTAGATGGCTGGGAGATCTTCCAAGGGGAGAGGTGGCCAGATCCGAGTTTCCGGGGACGGCCGCGCACACAGCGGCGAAGGGTCCCCGAAGTTCATTACCCTGTGACTTTGTGCCTGTCGCTGCGGGCCGCGGCTCTGGTAATATCTCCAGTAGCGCTCTGACAGGCAGCCGCGGGGAGGGGAATAGGGCGTCCCTGGCCCACTTAGCTTTTCCCCCAACTCCTGGCGGGGTCTGACGTCAGCCATGTGCGGGGAGGAGATGGGAAGAGGGAGGGGGTTAAATGCTAATGATATTAATGAACCTCCAAGCGGCTTCCAAAGAAAATGCAAGCGCTCTCGGAGCTGACGAGTTAAGAGTGTGAATGCGGCCGAGCGGCTCCGTGCGAGCGTGATGGTGAGGACGGAGCCGCTCTTGTAATAAAAAAAAATGAATTTTTATATTTCACGGCAAGGGAGGAGGGGAGGGGTGACGGGGCTCTCTCAAAACGCTTTTCCCCCTCTCTCCAGAGTGCCAGACAGATAGATTCGTGGAAGAGATTGGGTAGCTGTGTCTGTGTATGATTGTGCGCGCCCGGACATGGCCATGTGAGTTGGTTCATTGTTGGTCCCGTGCCCCTTCTGTTGGGTAAAACTTGGATCTGGCCCGAGGTGAGTAATTTATTCATTTTGCAACTATCTATGGAAAGCCAGAGCCCAGGTCGCGGTGCGCGGACTTGGGGACTGGACTTGGGGTCTTGCGGTCCCTAGGCCTTGGCGTGACGGGGTTTGGGCACCACTGCGGGGAGGGCTTCGCCATCTTCTTGCAGGCAAAACCCGCCAACCCGGAGCTGGCGGAGTCCCTCTCGCCTCCATTACGTGCACTGAGCGGCCGGAAGGCAAAGCCTTCCCTGCTGCGGTTGGTTCCCAGCGGGCGTCGCTGGCTTCCCCCTGCAGGCCTGGGGACTCTGGAGAGCTCCGCCACCTTCCTTCCCACCCGGGTCGCCTATCCGAAATCCTAGAGCTCTCTGGCGTCTCGGTCGTGGCGCGGCGCGGCGCGGGCACAGCGCGCGCCGAGGGAGAGGTGATCTCCGATCTCTAAGAGATTAATTCTATTTAAGCTCCCTCGGCCGCTTGAACTTGTCGAACAAGACCTTGCCAGTCTCTCACCCGGGCGTGGGCCCGGCCAGGGGTCAGAGGTCACGCTTCCAGGTCTCCAGACCAAATTGGAGGCTGGGGGGTGGGGAGCGGTGGCCAGCGCTCCTCTTCGTCGCTAGCCCACCCTGGCCGCAGCTCCCTCCTCACCCCGGCCGGCCTTAGTGTGATCGCAGTGCCTGCTGGCGTCCCCAGTATGTGCCCGCTTGGCTCTGCAGGTCCAAGGCCCGGGTCCCAACCCGCAAGGGCTGTGCGCTAAGGTCTCAGACCGCAGCTATGAGCAGCACACAGTAACTACCGGGATCAGGGCCAGGCCACCCGGAACAATCGAGAGGTGGGTGACGATTTCCGTACCACCTCTCCTTGATGGTCTTATAAACTAGGACGGGTTTAGGGTATGGTGGGAATTTTTAGATGACAAGGAGGGGAAATTAACCTTTTTTTTGACAGTCAACTTGGGCTACCATCAAGCCCTAATCGTGGCACGGCTTAAACTCGAACTCTGTGCGCAGGGGGGAAAGGCATTTCCAGCTAGGGTTTTAGGGACAGTGTGCCAGGAATCCAATTGATGCTGTGGCGGCCAACAGCACCATCGCGATGTGGAGGCAGAAGGGGGCGCTTGGTCAAGGACAAAGGACTTCAAGGGGAACTAATTTGCCTCGGGCAAAGATGAGGGCAAGCGGTGGTGGGAACGAGAACGAGGGGTTTTTCAGGTACTCAGTCTGGAAGGTGTAAGGCTGTGGCTGCTTCTGGATCCCTCTCACAATGCCTGCTTGACTCATTTACAAACACCAAAACTTGTGGAAAAAATACTCCCAAACTCGGCGCAATTGTACCCCAATCAAACTTGGAATGTCCTTTCTCCAAGCCACCGACTAACCCTTGATCGAACTAGGTGCCAAGAAGCCCACTAAACAGACACGGGTGCACACACCCCACCCCCACCCCACACCGTGACAACCATCCAATTCTGGCAAAAACTGCAGGGGCTTCCCACCCCGCAGCACATGCGTTCTGTATTCTGGGCGCCCGACTGTAATTATCCCCGTGCTTTGCATAATTCACAATACAGTTCTGAAATCATCGCGATGACTTTCTGGCATGATTGGTTCTGTGGTAAAGGCAGTAGCTAGCTCCAGAATAGGCTGGTGGGCTTAGATTCTACAGGCCCTACTAGATGAGCAGAGAAGCCAAGGGCTGGCTGGCTTCTGCTCACGCCAACCAGCTGAAGGCCACAGGGACCCTGGCTCTAAACTTTGGAAAACTGAAGCTAATTGGGACACGGCTCAAAGAAAAATCTTTAGCAGAGCAAAGACTGACTTTATTTCCCATCCACTGGCCTCAACACGCTGCTCGCCTCATAGGAGGTGCCTCAGAATGTGGGAAAGAAAGGAGTCTTTGGCAGACTTCCCAAGGGGCCTGCTTGAGGCACAGCAAGGAAACCAGGAGATGGGAAATCAGATCCTGCCCATCTAGCTGTGTAACCTTAGGCAAGTGACTAGACCTCTCTGATCTTCAGACTGTATATATATCTACACACACACACACACACACACACACATATACACGTACATACATACATACATACATACATATGCCTTTGTTCAACGTCCAGTTTCCAAAGTTTTTCCTATGAGACTCTTAGCGAAATGGCCAATGAGGAAAAGCGCCACCTATCTTAGGAACATTTTTAACAGACACAAAGATACATTTTTAGGTTGGCAAAAGGGAAACGCCAAATCTAGAGGTCCTCCAGGGTCCAAGGCTAGCCCCTTATCTCCTCTGTCTGTCTTCACGACAGTCTCTCTTTGCATCAAGCTATCCTGGAGCTCCACTATGTAAAACAGTTCTCTTGACTCTGCCCCCTAAATGCTGGGATTAAGGGTACCAGACCCTCCCGAGTCTGCTGTCTCAACCTAAGCTAAAGCCTACAACCCCAGCCAGGTTTATTTCATTGAACGATGACTCCATTTTGGTTCAGGAGAAAAACTCATGCAACAATAATTAGCAGCCACCAGAGGATGTGGATTAATGGTATGGTCCCTTTCTTACTCAAAGAGACTGGGAATGGGTACAGACGCGTAAAAACGGTGGTTTGGGGGGTAGAGCTGGAGGTCTGGCTCAGAGGTCAAGAGTACTTGTTGCTCTAGCAGAGGACTTAAGTTTGAATCTTTGAGCTCACCTGGAAACCACCATCTGTGACTACAGTCTGGAGAGCTGGCGCCCTCTTCTGGTCTTCATGGGCACCAACCATGCATGTGGTGCATACAAACATGCAGGCAAAACACCCATATACAGAAAACCGTATTTTAAAATTTGAGACAGGGTTTCTCTGTGTAGCCCTGGCTGTACTGGAACTCGCTTTGTAGACTAGGCCGGCCTCGAACTCCCGGAGATCCACCTGCTTCTGCCTCCTGAGTGCCGGGACTGAAGACGTGTGCCGCCTCTGCCTGGATAAAACAGCATTTTAAAAGGTGGTGTTTTAGACAGAGGCAAATGAAGGAAACACTGGGAAGGTAGACCGGGCTTCAGCAGTGAGCAGATGTGAGTATAACTGTGGGTTATAAACAGATCCCAGAAAGTGCATGGTCTAAATGTGCTGCTTCTGAGACTGGTTCTTACAGATCTTTCCTCTGTCAGCCAGTTTAAAGCAGGCTTCAATTCCCGTCACCGAGGCTGCGTGAGAGGCAGGCTCGAGGAAGGAGCCTGCTAAGCCCCAGGCGATGTGATGCCAGATCTGCTATCCACTGGCTTCCCCCTAAAGGATGCCAAAGTCTTCTTTCCCTGCCCCTCTCCTTTGCTTCTAAATGGAAAAGACCTAAGGGAAGGGGGTAGGGGGAGATTAAGCAGCAAGCCCTGCTGAAGTTCGTGTGGAACTCAGCCCTTCCCTTCTTTCCATGCCTGTTTTGTGAGGGAGAAAGGTGCTCTTCAGTTCCTCATAGTGTAATGCTGGACAGCTTCTGGCTGTGGCTTGCCCAGCAGGCGGCCAGTAAGGTTTTGCTAAATGGCAGGCCAAAAGAACTGTAAGCAACCTTGCTTCTGATTCTTTCATTCTTCCAGGGGCCTCTTCACACATTGCTTGGCTGCTAACTCTACTCAACCAGGAAACACAGAGAACAATCCAGAAAGCAATTCCAGCTCCTCAAGAACACAATGGGCACGGAGTTGCAGACTTTTCTCAGCACAGTGCAGGACAGCAGTGCTAAAAGTTGTCGGTTACAAATCCTGTCTCTCTATTTACACACACACACACACACACACACACACACACCTGGCAGAAGAAATTCAACTCTAGATTGCACCTCGAGCACTAATAATACTCAAATGGAAGTGTCAACCCTGCCGGGCAGTGGTGGCCATGCCTTTAACCCCAGCTCTCAGGAGGCAGAGGCAGGTGGATCTCTGAATTGGAGATTAGCCTGGTCTACAGAGCAAGTTTCAGGACCGATAGCTCTGTGAGGAGAAACCCTGTCTTGAAAATAATGAGGAGACAAAAGACAAGGAAGAGGAAGAAGCAGTAGCGAAGTGGAGACTGCCCAGCACCCTGTGAACTTAGATAAATGGGGTCTGCTTGATTGGTATCACAAAGCCCCCCCCCCCCAGTGGGACAGGGTACAGGAACAGGTTCAGGGTCCCCAAGCCTCCGAGGCACAGCAGAGTCTGACTTTCTGAAACAGACCGTAGACACAGAAGAGGCTCCTTCCCTGGAGGTACTGGCTGCCCACCCTCCTTTAGCCTCATCGGTTCCTGTAACTTATCCCGTTCTTTTGGTTTCCTCGTAACCCCAGACTCAGAGCGCACAAGGCAGAATGGGCCGCAGTACACATTCATTTTACTGGTGAGGAACTGGGACCCTTCAAAAAACAAACAAAACCAAACCCGTCCTTAGTCACCCATCTGAAAATACAGACCACACAAGATTCAGGGTCTCCTGATGCTCCTTAATATCCATTGCATAGCAGGAAACCACCCCACATCTCCTTAAAGGGGGCCTCTGAAGCTCCAATTAAAGGAGGCTCACTGGGCTCCCAGAGAAGCCCTGGAGAATTAGCAGCTGTGTCCAGTGCGTCCCAAAGCGAGGTGCATTGTTTCTGCAACCTCAGCCTCCTTTCCACACACTCCTTCAACTCCCTCTCCCCCTGGTGTCTTTAAGGGATAGTAAGCCTGGGAGGTCTTTTTCTGCTTTGTAGATGGACTGATATAATTTACGAATCTCTGAAAGGTGCTATACACGGAAAGGGTCAGTGATCAGAATAAACAATCACCAAATTAGATCAGTGTGGATTGACAAACTGGGCCTCTTAGCTTTAAAAAAAAAAAGTTTAGCACTAACGGAAATAATTGTTAATGTTAGCGCATTGGAGAACACTTACACAGCCTTTAGTATCAGTCCCTGCCAACGTAGGGAGACCTCCAACATCCTAGTATGCTTTGTTTCCCAGAGATGTAGCTCACACAGTGCTCTGTTGTCCTCAGTAATTTCAGAATTCACATCACTTACAAAGATGCAGAGTGGCTATTTAAGGAAATCTGCTTAAAAAAAAAAAAAAACAGAAAAATTAATGGAAAAAAAACCCCTTCAAAACAAAGCAACCCCCTTTTTTTCTCCCTCCCCCCAAACCCAAGTGCTTGGGCAAGGAGGAGTCAACTAGTGGGATTCACAGGAGGTCCCTAAGTCAAACGCTGCAGCTGTGTTTTAGAAAAGGGTTGGATAAACTGCAGCCGTTACTAACATCTGTATCCGTCCAAGCTAAGATGATGACGGGTAATCAGATCTCATGCCTCAGGGCTTAAGATGATTGCTTGCGGGAGCACAGGATCTGGCCTTTCAGGTACAGGAATTCACAACTCAAGAACCAAGTTGCAAGAATTTCTCCTCTGTCCGGAAAAATCTCCGGTGGAATGGACAGGAAATTTAGTTTAACATTTCTATCAGATCAGAGTAGTAACTAAGGGACTATTTAAATCAGCCCGTTTCTCTCCATCCCCCACCTTCACCTGATACACTTGGCATCTCTGCAAGCTAGAATCCACAGGTTCAGGTGCCCCTTTCTTAAAGTTGAAGTTCTTTGATGTTTTCAGGTCTTTTAATTCTGAGTGGATACTAAGTAACTATCCCAAAGAACAGTGAAGACTATGAGGATCCACAGACTTCAGTCCCCCAATTTATGCAGCGGTACAATAATAATGTGTACATAGCCAATTATATATGCTTCACAGATTTGAAACCATAAACACGGGCATTTCCAGTCTCAGTAGTTAAATGGTGGTTTGAATTATATATGTACACTCAAGGGTGTGCCAAGGGATGAATTCATTCCAAAGGTCCTCGTCCTAAAGCAGTTTTTGTTGATTGTCACGCCAAAGCTCAAACCCAGGGCCTGACGTCACAGTTTTACAAACCTGTGCAAGTGTCAGCAGGGTAAAGCTCCTTCTAAGAAGCCATGCCAACCTGAACTGCAGGTCATAGACCAACAGGCTGCTACGGAGAGAGAGGTTGCTACCACCGTTTCTTTCCAGTACAGTGGTTAGTTACAACCTTCTGGGCATGGAGGATTGTTCCTCTGGCTTCATCGCTGCTACCAAAGAGTGTTCTCTTTGCCTGCACCTAAAAGGGCTGTTCTGGAGCCTATGACGGTTAATGAGGTGCTTAAGTGATGCTCGGAAACAGGTTTGGGTTTTTTTTCTGGGGGGGGGGGTAGGGGGATGCTTGCAGCTGTTAAGATGCAGACAGCCATGGGAAATTTGTCAGGAGCTCAAAGCAGCATCGTTAATAACCATTATTCTGTTGTCTGGGATGTTTGTTTAAATACTGTTGACACTGAGTGTGTATTGTCATCGTCTCTAAATTGTAGCTCTTAACCGCTGAAATGTTGTTGAAGACCACCTAGGGTTTCCTCCGCGTGGTGCCAAAGCCTGCATTCACCTGATGGGTAAACAAAAAACAGATTTTTTTTTTTTTTTTTTGGTTTCAATTTCTTCCTTATGTGCAACAAGCAAGACATTTTCTGAAAAAAGAGGGGAAATCGCTTGGGTACAGTTGAAACATTCCGTGGAGACCCCCACCTTTTGTATTTTCCACAGGGAGACAGAAAATGGACAAACCGAGTTAGCACGGCTCAGGTCTTCGGAACACTCAAATCTGTGTAGTGTGACTGTATTTTAAGACTCGCCATTAAGTGAAGAAATCAGCAACTATTCTTCTCACCAACAGCGCGCTACCCTCACTTACTGAGTGAGGTCGTTCGGTAGGAGGGTGGGGGTGGGGGATTCCACCAGCCCGACTCCCAAGTTGAGAGCTGCAGATCATGGCCGGGCAGTACAAAGCGTTTTCTATCTTGACTTATGAGGAGACAATAGCTGGTCCTACAAAGGCGCCACCTGTGACTTAACTCGGTTGACGTCTCTGTTAAGAAGGGCAGGAGAGGGTCGCACGTGCACACTCGGAGCACGCCAGCCTGACCCACCTTTCAGGCTGCGGGCAAGGTGGCCCGGCTCTGGCTGGGGCTCTGGCCCTCGGTTGCAAATTGGGGAGCTGGGGAAGGCGAGGAAACCCGGGTGCTGGGCTCCCGCGGAGCCAGAGTCCCCGACCTCCGGCTGGCGCGCCTGCCCGCCGCCCCATTTCCCAGATGCGTAAAAGCGCGGCGCGGACCCGGGCCACTGGCCGCGGGTGAGCGGGGGTCCCGGGTGGGGCGGCGAGTCCTGGTCTGGGAGGCCCAACCTTCAGACCGGTGGCTTTTTGCTTCCTTCCCGAAGGTCGCTGCTGACAAATCTATCTATTTGGGGCAAATTGTCAGTGAGAAACTTCCGCTCGAACTGCGCTGGACAAAACCCGCTGTTTGAAAAGGGTAAATCCCGCGGCCGGCGCGGCCGAACAATGCCGCGGGCTGAGCGCCGGGGGCGGCGCGGGCCGCACAAAGGGCGGATTAATTGGGGCCGCGGCAGAGCGCGGCGCTCCAGTCCCACTCAGCCCGCGCCGCGGGGCGCCCCATTGACTGGGCCCCGAGCCCCACTTTTCACAAACTCCAAACAAAAGTCAATTTCTTTTTTATAAGGCGGGGGAGGGGGCGGCCGCCGAGATCCTCTACCCGCTTCTCGCCGAGCTTTGGGGGGGGGCTCGGAGGAAGGGGATGTTGGAGGGACGGGGAGTGGGGGAGATCGGGGTTGGAAGGACGGGGACTCCTGGAAGGATGGGGACTGGGGTGAGGGGTGCCGGAGGAACGGTACCCAAGAGAACTAGCGACCCTGAAAGGACGGGGACCCCCTAAAGTATGGAGACCCTAGAAGGATGGGAACCTCTAAGGAACTTTGGCGGGGCCACGGAGGGATTGAACCCCGGGAGGAAGAGGTAAGGGGTCTCGGGGGACTGGGACCCTGAAGCAAAGGGGACCAATGGAGTGGAGACGTGGGTGTGGCTGCCAGACCACTGTCCCCGCCCCTCCTGCCCCCTCAGTAGGACAGTCAAAGTGCAGCCTCCCTGCCACACCCACCAGGTGGGATGGGACCTTGGCGCCCCATCTTGAGAGTGTCCGAGAAAAGGCGTGGGGTAGTGGCACTGACCCTAATGAGGAATGGTCCTCTGGGTTGGGGTGCAAGGGATACAGGCAAGTGACTTGAGAGACACAGAGAAACTCCCTAATTAGTGTTCAAGCCCTGGCAGATGTGGTCACCTGTGTGGCTGCCATATTTAGCAGCTACTGTGTTCTGACTGGAAGACGAAGGGGATGTTAGTCTCTGACCTGGGACCACAGACTTCTACAGTTGGCAGCTGACAGCATCCTGAGAGTTCAAGGCCAGCCTGAGCTACTGAGAGAAACTAACAGAGAGAGTGGGGTAGTGGGCGGGGAAGGAGGAGGAAGATGAGAGACAGACAGACAGACAGACAGACAGACAGACACACACACACACACACACACACACACACACACACACACACACACGGCGGGGGTGAGTATAGATGTGGGGGCATGTTGAATGGGAAATCTTAACCTTCTGTAACCAATGACTGGAAGAGGTGACTTATGGGAAAAGATACATAATTACTCTATAGACACACATGCTCGGAGAAGTGATCAGGATTTAAAACAAACATAAATTACAGACTCATCATTGTCCATGATCCCAACACCACAGAGAGTGGAGTCTGTATTCTTCCTATCAGGATAAGAGAGCATGAAGGAGTGCAGAGCCCTCTTGAGCTGACACGGAGATGAGGAAGAAATTCTTTTAACAATGGATGCTTTCCCCAGCATGCAAGGCGGCTTAGGAAGGTGGGTGTTGCCTACAAAATATTCCAGTCCTGGTCAAGAGGCAAAGGTATCATTCCTCAGCCAGAACTAACTTCCAACTGGGCAGTATTTACCTCATGTGTGTGTGTGTGTCTGTCTGTCTGTCTGTCTGTCTGTCTGTCTGTCTGTATGTCGGTGGTGTGGATAGGAAGCTGAAGCCAACAGCTGACAAGAGGGCTTGGGTTATTTAAGGAAATTGTTTCTTCCCCATGGCCTTTTTTTTTTTTTTTTTTTTTGTTAAGAAGTCTTTAACTGTTCCTGTGGTATCCTTTCTAGGGCATCTGGCTGCCATCTTGGCACTCCTCTAGGTGGGCACAGTGGAAGAGTTCTGATATCGGGTGCCGGGTCATTAAGGGGTAAAAGCCATCTTGAAGAACAGACTGAAGAGGGTAGAAGGTAGAGACCTTGAACCTGGTGGACAGACCGTGGAATCCAGTCTAGGCTCGGTTTCAACCACATTTTAAAGCTGTCTATTTAAAAAGATCTCCGAGCCAGACAGTGAACCCTTCCAGATTTCTGTTGAATCTGAGGCTGTGAAAAATCAAGGACAAATATTTATCTAAAGATGTCACAACTTTGAATTTCAATGATAACTTCTCTGCTAATTTCTGGTCGGAATCTAGAGCAGCTGCGGCTATTGTGTATTTTGAATTCCCAGAAGAGGAATTTGGGGATCAACGTTTGCTCCACCAGCTTTCTTTTGGTTTGTTGGTGCCTTCTTCAAGTGCAAACAAGTAAAAGCTGAGGCCCCCAGCTTATTGTGAAAGTTATTAACTCCTGCCAAAAATTAATATAGTATTCGGCCTTTATCGGCAAGTCTGGCTATAATATGTATACTGAGAGTAAAGCCTGCAGCGTGCATTAGGGGACGCAAGATGGAGCCCATTGGTGAAACCGCCACACCGAAGCAGTGTGTGTGCCTGAGATGGTGTGTGTGACTCCTAACAGGAGGTTCATAGCCGCAGCCTCTCAAAGCACGAGGTGTAGTTGGTTACATTACTGTTTTATAGATGGAGTTCTGCTGAGCATTTGAGAAGTGCAGCCACACAGAGAATAACGGGCTTACTGATACCAGGCCTCCCCATGACCCCCTGGGTAACTTTTTTCTTTTTTAAATTTATTTTTATTATTTGTGCGTGCGTGCGTGCGTGTGTGTGTGTGTGTGTGTGTGTGTGTGTGTGTGTACTGATCCTTGGAGGCCAAAGGTGTCAGATCAACTCTAGGAGCTGGAGTTGTGAGTCACTTGAAACAGGATGCTGGGAATCGAACTTGGGTCTGCTCTCTTTTTGTTGATGTCCCAATCCCCCTGCCCCAGACAGAATCTCTCTGTGTAATCTTGGCTTGTTCTGGAACAGTGTGTAGACCAGGCTGGCCAAGAACTCAGAGATCTGCCTGCTTCTGCCTCCTGAGTGCTGGGATTAAAAGTGTGTGCTGCCACCACTGTGTAGGGACACCCCACCACCACCACCACCACCTGGGGCAACACCCATTGAACCACCCATCTAGCATTGAACCACCCATCTAGCATTGAACCACCCATCTAGCATTGAACCACCCATCTAGCACTTCTTGGTTAACTTGCAAACCAAGTTTGAATTACTTCTGTCTTTTAGGGAAAAAATTACTTTGGAGTTACTCAGTTTGGACATTTATTAGAGGGCAGAGGTCAGAAGTCCTCACAGTGTGAACCCAGCTGAAAAGAAAGGAGGGCAGCTCGGGCTCAGGTGGCCAGAGAAGTGCAGAAATGGAAAGGGAGGGGCATAGCCCCATCAGAATCCAGAGCCAGAAAGAAAACCCTGCATCCCAAGGTCCTCTAGATTCAGCCAATCACAGAATGGGAAGGTGGTTGTGGGGCCACACTGTAATTCCAGCTTTTGGGAGGTTTAGGCAGGAGGACCATGGAGTCCACAGCTACAGAGTGATTGTTAGGACAGCCCAGTTTATGGTGAGAAGACCAACAAGAGGAGGAAAGGGCAGAGAAGAGGGTGGAAGAAGAGAGGGGGAAGGGAGGAAGAACGGGAGACAGAGTGGGGAGAGGAAAAGGAGGGGGAGAGGGAAAATGAGAAAGGGAGGGAAATGGGGGATACAGGGAACAAAGAAGAGGATATGAAGAAAAGGGAAGGAGATGGAGGGAGAGGGAGAAGGGAGAGGAGGAGAAGGAGACATTGAAGATTTGTATCTCCAAAGTCTTGCACTTTTGAGGCAATCATTCCCTCTACCTGAGCTTCCCCCCTGCCCAAGACAGAAGCGTTTAATAGGCTAGTTCTCCAAGAAGCAGAGATGAGGAAACAGTCTGAGCCTTCACACACTGGCCAAGGTCAGGGAATTAGGATATAGTTAACGTTTGATGGCAAACCAAGCCGATAGATAAAAGGCTTCCTGAATATCTCTGCACAGGTAAAGGAGTGAATAAAAGAACGCAGGAGAGAATGCAATGAACCACATGTTCACACCTGAGCAGCTGTGTTGAAAATGAGAATTTTAGTGTACACACACACACACACACACATCGCTGGATTCTGTCAAGTTTACTTTTCAATCAACTTCATATGAAGGGACGTAAACACTATGCAGTCTTCAGCAGGCGTGCTTTCTTCCCTCTCAGGGGGTTGAAGATTGGTACTGAGTCCATTGTGACAATTCCCTCGATGTGGTACAGCCGATGTCTGCTGTGGAGACATGATGATGTAAGTGGTTAACCCTGCTACTGCTAGTGACCCCCAGGGCTCCATCTTCTCCAGCTCCCCTTCATCTTCCAAGCTCCCCGAGAGCTCCTCTTCCTCCCGCTTCTCTTCTTGTTGGCCCTCCTCTTCCATCTGTTTCTCCTCCTGTTTCTGTCTCCTAGATCTGCCATCTCTGCCTCCCCAGTGCGGGAACTGAAGGCTCACACCGCTCCACGTGGGCTTTGACTTGTTTCTGTTCTCCCACATCGTTTACTGAGTTTCATAGTTCGCCTTCTGCCTTTAAGTCCTCGCCCTAATTAGACTTGGCTTTGCAGATGGTGTGAGGTGGGCAGTTAACCTGTATTTGTACAGGGTTAGTGGGTCTTCTCAGGAATAGTGACTGGATTCTTTTCTGATCATTGCATTTATGTATATAGGGTGTCATGTGCATACCATGGCATGGGTGTGGAGGTCAGAAGTGTGGGTTTCAGGAATCGAACTCAGGTTGTCAACCTTGGTGGCAAGCTCCTTTATTTACTGAGCCATCTCAGCTGACTAGATTCAATCTTTTCTGAAGGCTATCTTCAGTATTTTGTAATAAGGCTTATTTTTTTTTCTCTAAACCAGCAGTGTACAACTTTCGTTGTATTTAAATGATATATTTTGACATTATAATGATTCCTCCATCTCTTCCTCATCTTACTGTTTTTTGAGGCAGGATGTCACTGTGTGACCTGGCTGTCCAGGAACTCACTCTGCGGACCAGGCTTTACCTTACCCCACAGAGATCCCACCAGCCTCTGGCTCCCAAGTGTTGGGACCAAAAGACCGCTCAGCATTAATGACATTTTTCTAAACATTACACTTTCTTATCAATATTTTTACTGTATTTAAATATATGCTGATTGACAAATTCTTAGATGGATCATAATTTCCCTTAGTTTCCTTGGGTTTTTTTTTGGGAAGGGGCATGGTCAGTACCAGCATTTGCATATGGCACATTTGTATATTTCTCATTTCTTCCAACATTTGACTTGTTTTCCGTTTGCCATCTCAGGCTAAGACTCAGATACAGTGTTGCAAGAGTGAGGTGGCAGTAACTCTGTTTTCTTTGACATTGGGTGGAGGATTGGGAGGGGGATGGGATAAGGAGTTTCTGGAGGGGAAACCAGGAAAGGGCTTAACATTTGAAATGTAAATAAAAAATATCCAATAAAAAGATTAAATTTAAAAATAAAGGAGTATAGGATTTAGGATGCATATGAGTATAGAATTTGTGTATCTTATTAGTGAATTAGGTAAAAAAATTATTTCTAGTAATTCTATGGCTTAATCATTTAGTTATACCAGATTCCTTTTAAAAATATTGTTCTTATATCATTAAATAATTTCATACAACTACTTTGATTCTCTTTTTAATTAGTTAATTGTTAAGGTTCAGACAGCTACCTTTGTAGCAGACTCCTAGAACTCCCATATATCAGGCTGGCTTTGAGCTCCCAGAGATCTGCCTGTCTTTGCTTCATGAGTGCTGGGACTAAAGGCATGTGTCACCATACCTGGTGTCTTAGGGTTTTCTTGCTGTGAACAGACACCATGACCAATGCAAGTTTTATAAATAACAACATTTAACTGGGGCTGGCTTACAGGTTCAGAGGTTCACTCCATTATCATCAAGACAAGAGCATAGCAGCATCCAGGCAGGCATGGTGTAGGAGGAGCTGAGAGTTCTACATCTTCATCCAAAGGAAGCCAGGAACAGACTGACCATCCTCTGGAGGAGAGTCTCCAAGCCCATGCCCAGAGTGGCACACTTCCTCCAACAAGGCCACACCTTTTAATAGTGCCACTCCCTGGGTCAAGCATATGCAAACCATCACACCTGGTTCTTTTTTCTTAATTTTCACTTATTATGTTATATTCCTTATATACGACTATATTCTACAAACACAGGACACTAATGTGCTGAGTTCAGGTTTTCTCTGCTTTTGGAATTCCGTACTTTTACAATCACATTTTGTTGTGCGTGTTTCCCTGGTTGGTGTGTGCTTGATCTCTTGGGTCTGAGGACTGGTATCTTTTCACAACTTTGGGAAAGTGTTTACTGCTATTTCTTTGGAAAATGCCTCCTCTCCAACTTACTAATATCCTCCCTGGTTCTAGTTAGATTAAAACTTAGCACTTTCTTTAAATTTTTTACACTATTTCTTGACTGCTTTCTAGAAAATGTTTTCTCACTGGTTGCATCTGAACTGTATTCTGGAAAACATATCTTACCTATTTTCCAATTCACTAGTTGTTTTCTTCGGTCTAAATGGGAAATTACTTCCAAATTAAAGAGAAATCATTTGATCTTTTCACTTGTTGAAGTGTGATTTAGATCCACCCCAGAGCTGAGGAAACGCACCTTGTAGACTGTTACTTGCTAATGTCTTATGTTCTCTGTATGTTTGCCTGCATGCACGCACATGTATGAACCATGTGTGTTCCGGTGCCCGAAGATGCTAGAGAGAGGCTTTGTGTTCCTTGAAACTTGAGTTAGGGCGAGATGTGAGTTTCCATGTGGATGCTGGGAACTGAACCCAAGTCTCTAAAGATACATTTAACTGCTGAGTCATCGGTTGTTGCTGTTGTTGTGGACGAAGAGCATGTATACTGTGGTACACTGGTGGAGATCAGAGAACAGCTTAATGGTCTCAAGTCGCTCTTTCTGCCTTTACACGGGTTCTGGGAATTGAACCCAGGTCTTCACGATTGCCCCCTTGCCAGCTCTACTCACTGACATTTATAAGCTCCTATTCTGTTCTTATTAAGCAGGTGGCACTTTGAGGTGGAAATTTCTGGTTTCTTTGGAGACTCAGTTGTGCCATATAATGTTTTCCTAAAAACTCTCTTAGGAGGGGATGTTCTCGCTGAGAGCAGATGTTTGAGAAAACGGGGGGGGGGGGGGAGTCTCAAAATAAACAGCCAAGCTCGGTGGTTCACGCCTTTAATCCCAGCACTCGGGAAGCAGAGGCAGGCAGCTCTCTGTGAGGTTGAGGCCAGTCAGGACTACAAAGCAAGTGGGAGAACAGCCAGGGCTGTTACACAGATAAATCCTGTCTCAAAAAACGAAATGAGACAAAACAAACAAAAATCCAAAAAGCTGAGCCATTACTTTAAAACTGAAAACTAAATGTCTCCACACACCACCCCCCCCCCCCGTCAAAAAATCACAATATACATATTCAAGGGACTGGGAGAAACTATAAGCAGTGATTGGCTGGCATAGAATTATTTTATTTTTCTGTGCTTTTTAACTTTTCTATAATAATCATAAAACATATGGTTTATTTTATGTGTATGAGTGTTTTGACTTCACGTATGCATGTGTATCGCTGATGTGGCTAGTACCTAAGTTGGTCAGAACACTGGATGCCCAGGAACTGGAGGATGGTTGAGTTGCCACGTGGGTACTCGGAATAGAATCTGGTCCTCTGTAAGAGCAGTAAGTGCTCATAACCGTGGGCCTTTTTAAGATCCTAGGTTTTCTTTAAATTCACAAAGCAAAAAACTGAAACATTAAGAAATATTATTTTATTTTTTATTATTTTTTAAAGATTAATTTATTTGTTATATATAAGTACACTGTCTCTGTCTTCAGACACACGAGAAGAAGGTGTCTGATCCTATTACAGATGGTTGTGAGCCACTGTGTGGTTGCTGGGATTTGAACTCAGGACCTCTGCAAGAGCAGTCAGTGCTCCTAACCACTGAGCCAATTCTCCAGCCTGAAAAATTTATTTTAAACACAAATAGAATTTTCTTGTGTGTGTTCTATAAAATTAGGCTTTATATTTTATAAAATTAATCCAGATAAATTATTTCCATTCACAAACAAACTTGTATTCAGCCTAGAGCTGCAGCTTGGAAGTAGAATCCTTGCCTGGTGCCCACAATGCCTTGAGTTCAGTTCCCAGCCCAGGACAGAAAAATCACAAACAAAAACAAACCTGCTTTTCAGGTTGACAGAACTTACCAAATGGTAATGACAGACTTAGATACTTTGAGAAACTTTGTTATTCGTGTATGGAAATACCACATTATGTTAGAAATACTTAAGTTCCTAATTTAAGCTGGGCACACAGACAGGTTCGCTTCTGACAAACACCTGCCTCGGAAGCACAGGGACTTGAATTTGGATCCCAGTGCCCACTTAAAAAGCTGGTGTGTTGGTAAGTATCCTGTCTCTCGGGAGTTTCCACATTGCTTAATACATTAAAAAAAATAAAGAGCCCAGTGCAGATTCAGAGATATGTGCCTGAATTCCAGGCCAGCCAGGGATAAAGGGGGATGGGCGGATCCTAGAGCTTACTAACCAGCTAGCTGAGCCATTCAACTAGTTCAGTAAAAAACTGCCTCAAAATAAGGAAAAGCTCCACCATGTTCATGGCAGCCTTACTTATAACAGCCAGAAGCTGGAGAGAACCCAGATATCCTTCAGTAGAGGAATGGATACAGAAAGTGTGGTACATTTACACAATGGAGTACTACTCAGCTATTAGAAACAATGACTTTATGAAATTTCTAGGAATATGGATGGAACTAGAGACTATCATCCCGAGTGAGGTAACCCAGTCACAAAAGAACACACATGATATGTAGTCACTGATAATTGGATACTAGCTCCAGAAAGCTCTGAATACTCAAGAAACAACTCACTTTATGAAGCTCAAAAAGAAGGAAGGCCAAAATGTAAAACCCTCAGTCCTTCTTAGGAATAAAAAATCATGTATTCATCATATATTATTATGTGACAAGTTTTGTGAGCTATAAAAAGTATTTTATAAAATAAATAAATTTTAAAAGTAAGGTAAAAAGTGACTGAGAAAGACAACCAATCGTGCCCCCCGACACGTACCTGAACACACATACATGCATAGATCCCCTACATACCACACACATACATGCACATGCACACCCCACACATACCTCACACAAACACTCACATGCACACGCGCACACATACACAGATGTGCGCACACACTCGCACATACACACACTGTAGCTTTGCAACTTTTGTGACTTTCTTTCAAACCCCTGCCGTCTTCACAGAGACTGCTGTAGTTTGGCTTTGAGAATCCAGAATCAGGAGGCAGGTCCATCTGAAAAACTGGGACTCTGGACTAACCACTGAAAGTCAAAAGGACTTGTTCAGGAACAGAGAGACTAGACGTGGGCAGCTCCTGCTTCGGTGGAGTGTCTTTGAAGGGAAGTGGGAACAGCCTTGAACACACAGGTGACTTCACAGAGTGACAACAGAGGAGCAGTGTGTGTGTGTGTGTGTGTGTGTGTGTGTTTAGGCATGCATGCTCGTGTGCGTGCATTTGTATGTGTGTGGTATATGTGCACATGCATGTGTATGTGTGTGAGTGTGTGTTAAGACTCGACCTTTCTCTTCTGTTCGTCTTTCCTTTCTTTTTCTTTCTCATCTTCTTCCTCCTTCTGTAGACTGAAGAAAAAATGCTGAATGGTTAGGGAAAAAGCAGTGGGAGAGGAGAGGAGGAGGAGGAAGGGGAAGAGAATGAGGTGGTTTCCTGACATGCCAGTGGTTTCTGAGAGGTTATCAGGAGGGTACTCACTGACCCCTCGAAGAGTGTCATCTGGATTCCCGAAGAAATTAACAAGCAGCAGAAACCCAGAGGCTGATACTCAAGTCCAGAACGGGATTTAATGCGTGTGTGCATTAAACACAGAAACCACATATGTATCATACTCCAGTCCAGAATGGGATTTAATGCATCTGTGCACAGAAACCACACGTGTATCGAGTTTTACAGACTTGTTCTAGAGGCCGGGCGTGGTGGCCCACACCTGTAATCCCAGCACTTGGGAGGCAGAGGCAGACTAAAAGTTCGAGGCTGGAGGGATGGCTCAGCAGTTCAGATCACCGGCTGCTCTTCCAGAGGATCTAGAGTCAATTCTCAGCACTCCTGTGGTAGATCACAGCTGTCTGTAATCCAAGTTCCAAGAGATCTAACACCTTCACACAGACAAACATGCAGACAAAATACCAATACACAAGAAATAAACCATTGGGGGGGGGATCGAGAGCGAAAGGGTGAGAGAGAGAGAGAGACACACACAGAGAGAGACAGAGAGAGACAGAGAGAGACAGAGAGAGACAGAGAGACACAGAGAGAGACAGAGAGAGAGACAGAGAGACACAGAGAGAGACAGAGAGAGACAGAGAGAGACAGAGAGACAAAGAGAGAGACAGAGAGAGACACAGAGAGACACAGAGAGACACACAGAGAGAGACAGAGAGAGACACAGAGAGAGACACAGAGAGAGACACAGAGAGAGACAAAGAGAGAGACAGAGAGAGACACACAGAGAGAGACAGAGAGAGACAGAGAGACAGAGAAAGAGGAGAGAGAGAGACAGAGAGGGAGATAGATAGATAGATAGAGAGAGAGAGAGAGACAGACAGAGAGAGGAGAGAGAGACAGAGAGGGAGAGAGACAGAGAGAGAGAGCGAGAGAGAGATAGAGAGAGACAGAGAGAGACACAGAGAGAGAGATAGAGAGAGAGATAGAGAGGAAGAGAGATAGAGAGAGAGAGAGAGAGAGAGAGATAGAGAGGGAGAGAGCGCACAAGCGTGAGCAACATGCACTGGTTGCTCTTCCACAGGACCCAGGTAAATTTTCCATTATACACGAGATGGCTCACAACCCCTTGTAATTCCAGTCCTGGTGTATAGACCTCCTCCTTTGGCCTCAGCAGGCACTGCATGTTTGGTGATGTATAACCCCACAAATGCCCCAAATTAGTTCAGCCCTTTACTTCTGTTTTCTGGTCTCTGTCACATATAGTGAGGAAAGGGACGACAATGGTGTGAATACTTAGATTCGATTTTCCCTATGAGAGAGCGGGGAAACTAATCCAGGCACACGAATCTGGACACCTACAGAGACACAAATGGTCCTGGAAGAGCACTTTCCAGAGCTGCTTTCTCTACCTTACCTGGCCCTGTCTTCTCATGTGGTGGCCGAGGAGGTCAGCACTGTGGCTGTCCCTGCGCTGTCTACCCTTACGATGGGCAGAATCACGCTTCGTACACTGTCTGGGCTTTCTTTGCAAAGGCTAGTCAGCAGGTTACATAGTGCCCTTCTCCGAGTCAAGGGGAGGCTAGGGAACTTTGGACGGGCCATGTTCTTCCTGCCCCCACACAACTGTCACCTTAATCCAGAGCCAGGCTGTAAGTGATAAATCTCACTTACAGAATTTACAGTATAATTTTATACTCTGGCTGAAGAGACGGCTCAGTGGCTAAGAGCACCGACTGCTCTTCCAGAGGTCCTGAGTTCAATTCCCAGTAACCACATGGTGGCTCACAACCATCTGTAATGAGATCTGATGCCCTCTTCTGGTGTGTCCGAAGACAGCTACAGTGTACTAATGTGCATAAAATAAATAGGTATTTAAAAAAATTTTATACTCAAGTCAAGTACAATTGTAAGCTCCTAAGCAGGGACAGAACGGGAGCTGGGCAGGGGTAAAGGTTTGTTAGCAGTGCTTGAGACTTCCAGCATTTTTTTTAACTATTCAAATTTAATATTATACGTTGATTCTTTACAGGTAAGTATTTTCATTGAAACAAATTTTCAATAGTTTTAAACTAGCTGCTTATTTTGCTATTTTGATTTAAATTTCTCAAATTTTCATTTTATTTATTAATTTTTTTCCTGTGGCGTGCCGTGTACATGCAAGAGAGATTAATATTAGAGGAGATCACCACTCTATAAGATTTCACTTATTCTGACACTAAAGCCATACATTACTGTCACAAATGATTCGTAGTAAACAGTATATTTGAACACATGAATGATTTAGACACAGAGTTAAATCTAGTCTGCTACATTATTCAGACCACTGCAGCCTGGTTGTTAAAAAAAAAAAGATCTCTTATTGTGTTTAAAGAAGGCGCTTTCCACCTAAGTATGTGAGCCTGTGTCTGGTTAGCTTCCTGCTGTGCTGCGGTCATGAACCACTAAGGGAAAAAAAAAAAGATCTTGGAGAGGAAATAGATTATTCTCCTTACTGCACATTCAGCAGCAAGAACCCGAAGCAGAAACTGCCACAGAGGCCGTGGAGAAATGCTGTTTTCAGGGTCATATTAGTTGCCTTTCTTATACAGCCTGGACCCACCTGCCTAAGGGTGATACCGCCCACAGTGGGCTGGACCCTCTTACATCACTTAGCAACCAAGAAAAGCCTTCATGCTCAGGCCCATAAGCCAATGGATGGAGTCAGTTCCTCAACTGAGAATCCTGCTTGAAAGCTCCCCACCAAAGTTATCCATCCCAGACAGACACACTGCCTCACTTTGGGGAAGTAGGTTAAAGGATTTGTAAACAAGAAAGCTGGAGTTACCCAACCTGAAGATTTCTGTCAGCTAAACCTTGTAGATTCTGTGGTCCCCCTGGCTGTGAGTTCAAACACAACCGCCATTTCTATTAGTAGTAGTAATCAAAAGTGACCTCATTTTTCATTCTAAAGATTCTTTTATGACCTATATATTTGCACTAACTTTCATAGCCAGCTCTAATTACTGGCAGTTATTACACTTGAAATTAATAATGTTGCACTGATCACTTAGTAGCTTACAGTCCAGCCATTTTAGCAAGTATCTCGAGTCATTTTAATTTAATGTTTAAAAGTACATCATTCTTAAATACCTCAGTATTTTAATTTTAAATACTTTTAAAATTAATTAATTGTGTTTGTGAGTGTGTGTGTGTGTGTGTGTGTGTGTGTGTGTGTGTGTGTGTGTATTATTTCCCACATGCGTGCCACAGCATGCCTTTCTAGCCTTCCCTTCTCTCTGCCATATACACCCTGGAAGCCAAACTTGGTCATCAGACATGCTATTAAGTGCCTTTACCTACTGAGCCATCTCATTGGTCCAGACTTTAGTATCTTAAGTTTGGTAGAGTGTCGCGCCCCACCTCGACCAGCAAGGAAGACACGAGCCGGGGAAGATCTTCTTCAAGCAGTTTATTCAGGATCCTTGAACAAGCCTCTGCTTCTGTTTCTGCCTTGGTCTCTGCTCTGGGGGGGGGGGGGGAGCAGGCTAAATACTCTAGACTGGCAAACCATAAGCTGCCACTTGGGCAATGCAGATAGGTTGTAACCATGGGGGAAGTTAAGGAGCCAGGCAAGTGCGTCCAAATAAGGAGTTGTTTATCACAGGGAGGCGGAGGGCGGAGGTGGGCGCCATCTTTGGGGCGCGGCACAGCGCAGCTCCCTACAGTAGAGTAACTAAAAAGAGAAAGGCATTGGGAAAATGATCCTGTAAATGAAACTGTATAGAAATTAAAATCAGTTTGTGCAAAACTTGTAAACTGTTTTGAAATCTTCAGGCTGATGAATTTGAATTTCTATTTTTTTTTTTTTTTTTTTTTTTTGGTATCAAAACCTGAGAGCTGCTATTACTTTTTTAAAAAATTGTATAATAGTTGGGCCTAGAGAGGTGACTTGGTGGTTAAGGTTTAGGCTGCGCTTCTAGAACAACTTCTAGAACTCTGGGTTTCGGTTTCCAGCACCCAGCAGGCAGCGCCAGATCATGCGGCTCCAGTTTTGGTAATCCAGTGCCCTCTTCTGGTCAATGTGGGTACTGCACTTAAGTGGTGCACAGACATACATGCAGGCAAACATTTATCATATAGAAATTGTATAGTAAAACAGTCTGTCTGTCCTGGAACTTGATATGTAGGCTAAGATGGCCCCCAACTCACAGAGATCCACCTGCCTCTGTCTGAATGCTGGGAATCAAGGTGTGGGGCACGATGCATGTTCTCTTGTCTGCTAAGCGCGGCACACAGCTTAGCTGTCGTACTCGAAGCCCACACATCCTCCCGGGTAGAAACTACTGCTCTCATCCATCTTAGGCCTGTGTAGGAGACCAAGCCCAGAATGCTCACTCAGATATATCATGGCTCATCTGTTTGCTTACTGTCCAAAAATGTGTGGGATGTTTGGACAGAGATAAGCACTGTTCTGCTGACAGGTAGAATCTCTTTGTTCAGTTTTACTTAAATAACTACACATGAAAATCAATTTGGGGGGAAATATGGTGTATGTGTGTGTGTGTGTGTGTGTGTGTGTGTGTGTTGTGTGGACTGGCACATACATAAAGAGAAAGGTATTGGGGAAATGGTACTACAGACTTCTGCAGCACATAGGGAAATACTTTCCCTGGTAAGCTACACTCCCTTTCTTCCTGAGACGGATATCTCACTGTGTTGTTCTGGCTGGCCTCAGTGTATTGATGCCCCTCTTGGGATAAGAACACCAGAAGACCAATTTGGACCCTTGGGGGCTCTCAGTGTAAACCACCAACAAAACACATGCATAGATTCAACCTAGACCACCATACATATGTAGTAGATGTGCAGCTGGGTCTTTATGTGGGTCTCCCAACCACTGGAATGGGAGCTGCCCCTGACTCTGTTGCCTGCCTGTGGTTCCTGTTCCTCTAACTGGGCTGCCTTGTCTGGCCTCAGTGGGAGAGGCTGTGCCTAGTCTTGTAGCGGCTTGAGGTGCCAGGGTGGGTTGGCACCCAGGGGGGGCCTCCTCAGAGGAGGAGGAGAAGGGAAGAGTGGATGGAAGAAGGGGGGCTGTGATCAGGATATAAAGTGGATAAATAAATAACTAATGAAAAAAATCCCTGACGCTGAGCCTGTCTGGGGTCGCAGGCACACATCACAGTGGCTGGCAAGATAACAAAAAAACAAAGTGAAACATCTTTTCAATCAAACTATTCACAATTATTTTTGAAGGCTGACCCTTGATGGCATCCTGTGTCCCCTTCTGTACCTGTCACTAAGCCCAGTTTATGGAGTTCTGGGGGTCGTTCCCAGGGCTTCCACCACACCAGCAGACACTCTAGCAACCAACACACAGCCACGGCTAATTATCAAGCTGTCTTTCGAGACAATTTTTTTTTCATTTTTCATTTCTTGTGTGTGTGTGTGTGTGTGTGTGTGTGTGTGTGTGTGTGTCAGGGTTTCTCTGTGTAGACCAGACTGGCCTTGAACTCTCAGATGTACCCACCTCTGCTTCCTGAGTGCTGAGACAGAAAGAATGGGCACCACACCTGACCCCAGACCGTTTCCCCCTGTGTATTATGTACACTGGGCACTGAGAGACGCTCTTGGAAGCTAGCAGAGAGTCAGACCCCCTGGAGTTACAGTTGTGAGCCACCAGTGGGTGCTGGGGGATACTAGCTTTCAGTGGATGAGCCATCTCTCCAGCGCCTAGTGCACAGCTTCTAAAAGCATTAGCCCTGAGGTTGCCTGCAGGACTTTGCATGTGGTAGGGCGGTGCTTCTCAGATGAACTCCATCTTCATCTTCTTTGAACGTCCTGTTTCACCCTGGAGAGCGGTGCTGCTCTGAATGCTCTTGGCTGGTTTCCATAGCGACAGGGTGAGGGGTGCTTTTGAAAGATTCTCTTGGGCATGCTGCTGGGTTCCAGGAAAACCCTGTATTTAACTCTCGGGGAATCTGCCAAACTATTTTCAGACAACAAATCACGAGCAGGTTAAGTGGTCACCTGTTACCAACACCTGTCGCTGCCCATCTTCTGGCTGTCGAGGATGTGAAGGAGGGTGGGTTTCATGTGGTTGTCGTTTGTGTTTCTCCTGAGGCTCCTGGCATGGACGAGACCCCTGCTTTCATTTATTTACGTAGTTGGATTATTTATTTTGTGTGTTGCCTGCACGCATGGCTATGCACCCTGCGTGTTCCAGGTGCCTGAGGAGATCCCAGTAGGTCATTGAATTCCTCTGACTGGGGTTACAGATGGCTGTTTCAAAGCATTTCTTTTTGTGACTTAAAATAATCTTGAGCAGAGGAGCCATATAGAACTCCCTGAAAAGATTTAGTGAGCACTCCCTGGGTGTCACACTCAGCAAGGTGAGAACATTTGGCTGACGCATCGTCGCTGAGGTTTCAAAGACAATACGAGAACAAGCAAATGGACCAAGCAATCGTGAAACCTGTAAAAGTAACTCATCTCAGAGATTACCACTTCCGTCTGCTAACCTAGGCCTCGTTCTGGAAGCTTCCAGCCTCCCTACAATCTAACCTAGGCCTAGAATGTCTTCAGCCTCTGAGACTTGCTGCTGAAGAAGCTGACCCTTTCTGGTTCTTTCTGGCTCAAACTCTTTTCCGTGCTGACTGATTTGATCTCGTTTCTTTTGGCATCTCCTGAATTGCTCTTCTCTGCTTCTTCTTAACTTTGGCAATCTGTCGTAATCTCTGACCCCCTTCTCATTCTCTGGCTGCCTCGGTCTTTACCTGAGTCTAACTTCTTCTCTCTCTGGAGCCTGTCTCTCTACAACTGACCCAGTAAAACTCCCTCCACTTTCTTCTGCACGGTTGAAGCCCTCACGTAGCTTCTCTTTCCTCCTGAGAGTTGGGCACATCCTGTTCTGTCAAATCTTTCTCTGGTTCATCACTTTGCCTGATGCTCAATTAGACATCACTTTAAAACTAACTTTATGTCATTGTTCAGGATTAAAGGTGTGTGCTAAGGCTGAGCCACACCACAACCAGAAGCAAGTTTTTTTTCACTGTCTTGGGGATCGAACTGTGATCAAATATCTTGGAGCAGAAACCTGTTGTCTTACACAGTAAGATGTCCAGGTTCAGAACCCTTCAATGCAAAGGCACCTTGTCATCAGCAAGATCCAAGTTCCTCCCTTCGCTGTGGTAGCTAAATGTGCACGTTTTTGTTTGTGAATTTACTACTCTGTAGTGGCCACATGGCTGCTAGAATTCTGGGCAGCCCAGCTAGACCAGACAGTGTCTAGTGAGAGAGAAATCTCTCCTAAGAGCCTCTGTTGGTCCTTTCTTCCATCCCAGTGTCCTAGAACTACACAATACACTAATCTAATCTGATCTAATCATTTAATCTAATCTAATCACTAGCAAAATAAATGGGAATTCCTAACCCTAAAGTAAGATGTACTATTGTAGAGTTTGATTTTTTAATCTAATTTTAATAAAGGTGTTCAAATGACCCCCCCCACACACACTTGTAGCCCACCGTCCAAAGGCAGGGGAGAAAAGATGGTAACTAGGACAAAGGGATGTGGACCTGTTTAGAAGTAGCTCTTTGGGGCGATTCTGATCTCTCAGTAGTGTCAGGATAGCAAACGTGAATCTGAATCTGGTGGTGGCATGACCCAGCGGAAGCAACAGCCAGGCCTCCCCCAAATCTGAATAAGTCAGTGGGAGTGACCAGAGTCAGCTGGGATGCGGGGACTTCCAAAGCTAGCTATGCAAGCACCCACCCCATCACCTTCTGTTCTTCATGTACTCTCCCATTGGTCAGCTTCACCATGTGAATCTGTCACATGACCCAGTCAGAAACTTCCACTTCACACTGTCTCCTTCAACAGGAACAAAGTGATTGTTTCACTAACAGAGGAGGGAAAGTGGATGTTGGTCCAGGCAACTAACAGTATCTTCAGCATCACAGGAGGGAAAGATCAGGTCAGGTCTCGGAATTACTTGCCTTGAACCACTGACACAGCACTAATTCTGTATGGCCCCACCCAGTAATTCCCAGAGCCATTGAGACAGGCAGGTTGTATCAAAGGACAGGGAGAAGATAGTATTCGTACAGGTTTAGTTCAGTCACTTAAGACAGCTCATGAAGTGTGAATTGCTCAGAATGATACAAGTAAATCAGGTCCCTGTGGGTGCGACGAATTTGCATAGTACAAGATTTTAAGGGATGCCTAGTCTTCTTTATCTCTTTCTGTGAATGTCTCAGATGGAGGCGGAACCCAGGCTCTGGCAAAGGCTGAAGCATCTGGCTTCACACACATTCGGGCGAAGGTGGTTGCTGTTGTATTATTCTGAGTTAACCGTTTTATTCTTGAACAATTATGTCAGAGAATATGCGGTTTTGTTTTCATTTAAAATGGTTAAAGATTACAGAAAAGAAGTGACCGTGTGCCTTCCATTTTTAGGAGCCTTTGCTTTTAGGCACACCATGAGAAGTCTTTAATAAATTACTTTATAGATACCTAAGATCGGGCCACCTGTTAATTGTGCCGAGCTAGGTACAGACACATTGGAGACTGGCAGTCCTCTTTTTAAAAAGGTCTGTTTTATCATGTGTGTGCTTGTGCATGTGCTGTGTGTGTGTGCGCGCGACTTTCTGTGTGTGTCTCTGAGTATATGTGTGTTTCTCTTTGTGTGTATGTGTCTCTGTCTATGTGTGTTTCTGTGTGTGTATGTGTGTGCATGTCTCTCTCTGTATGTCTGAATGTTTCTGTGTGTGTATGTGTGTGCATGTCTCTGTCTGTGAGTGTGTGTGGGTGTCTCTGTATTTGTTTATGTGTCTGTGTGTATGTCTGTTTCTCTGTGTCTCTCTGTATGTGTCCCTGTGTATTTGTGTGTGTGTGTGTGTGTGCAGGCACATGCTACATGTGGATGTCTAAGGAGGTACAGTTACAGGTGGTGGTGAGCAGCCTAATGTGACTTCTGGTAACTGATCCCTGGTTCTTGGAGACAGCAGAGAGCACTGCTAGTCACAGAAGCGTCCCATCTGTCCCGCCCTGCTATTCTCTCTTGTAACTCTAAATTTATAATTCTGATTTTAAATAGTAAATATATTGACAGAATACAAAGTTCAAAAGACACAAAGTTATAGGGGCCTCTCACAGCAATTCCTAATTCCATGTGCACTTACTAACACAATGGGGACTAAAAGGAAAACCCTGTGCCAGACTCCCTGTCTGTGGAAGCGTACTCCACACAGTGATCTCTCTTTGTTGTTCCTGTTTTTAATTCATTTAGTAGACTAAAGATTACTCCAAATTCATTGATTAAAAATGTCTCCTCCCCTTTGAGACAGGGATTCTCTGTATAACCCTGGTTATCCTAAACTCACTCTGTAGAGGAGAAACTCGGACATCTGTCAGCCCCTCTGCCTCCTGAGTGCTGGGATTAAAGGTGTGCTTCCACACACATGGCTGGGAAGCCTCATCTTATTTTTATCTCTTAAATTTATGTGTGTGTCTGTGTGTGTTCTGTGAGTGAGTGTGTGTGTGTGTGTGTCTGTGTGTGTGTGTGTGCTCGCACGCGCGCGCGCGCGCACATGTGCGCGCATGCACACATGAGTCAGAGGACATCACCGGGTGGCGGTCCTTGCTGGCCATCTTGCCTACAGCAAGCATTCATGTTCACTGCTATGTAAGTCAGCCTGCTGCTCCAGAGGCTTCCAGAGAGTCTCCTGTGACGGCCCTCAGGCTTGCCCAAGGATTACAGAAGTGCATTACTGTGACCTGCTCTCTGCCAGTTCTGGTGACTCCAGCAAGCACTTCATGGCTCCACCCCCTTTTATTTATTTATACATGTTTACTTATTTAGGTACAATAGTTTGCTATGTGGCCCAAGCTATCTTTGAACTTGAGATCTTTAAAATCTCCCCCTTCCTAACTACTAATTTACCTACTAACCAGGGGCTCTCACCCTTCCTAATGCTGCGACCCTTTGAAACAGTTCTTCATGTTGTGCTGACCCCCCAACCATAAAACTATTGTTGTTGCTACTTCATGACTGTAATTTTGCTACTGTTATGGCTCATAACATCTGTGTTTTCTGATGGTCTTAGGCAACCCCTGTGAAAGGGTCCTTCGACCCCAAAGAAGTTGCAACCCACAGGTTGAGAAGCACGTACTCATGTCTGGCTGTACCCTCAACCCTCCGTTCACTTATGAATGTGTACCATGTCAATCCATTGGGGATTATGTTTTCTTACCCAGACTCCCGTTGGAGTTGGTAGATATTTGGTTTTTGGCTTTTCGTGCCTGAGGAAAATGCTGGAGAGAGTGGTGGAGTCCAGTAATTGATTCAGGTACTATCTTGAGCATGGGAAAATACTAGTACTGTATCAAAGGCTGCATTTCCCAAGGTCTCAGTCTACAGTTAGGCTGTGCCCCTAACCCTGAAAGGATGCTTTCAGAATTTAGGCAGATGATGGATTCTTACCGTCCAGAGATGAGGACAGTTAAATTCCCATCATGTACCATTTTCCAGAACAGAGATGTCTTCAGTGCGTCTCACCTTATATTATAGGCATAGGGGCAGGACTCCAGGAGGAACATGTTTCTATTTATAAAAGATTTTTTAATTAATTAATTAAAATTTTTGAGGCAAGGTTTCTCAGTATAGTCCTGGCTGCCTTGGAAATCACTCTTAGACCAGACAGGCTTTGAACTCACGGAGATCTGCCCGCCTCTGCCTCCCGAGCGCTGGGATTAAAGGCGTGCGCATCACCGCCCAGTTTACCTTTATCTCTTCATTGTGTAGTGTTGCACAGTGTACTGTGGTCAGATCAAAGTGCTCAGAGCTCGCTTCTCTCCTTCTACCACGGAGCTTCCAAAGGTCAAACTTAGCTTGTCAGGCTTGGTGCCTTCACACGATATGGTATTGAGGTTTTTCTGTGGTTTTGTGTTTGACGGAAACTTTGGGGCATGTGCAGTCAAAACGATTCTTTCCTATTTCAGTCTCCCTGGAGATCAAACTGGGGGTCTTGCGCATGTGCGGGTGGCGCTCTACGACTTCCGCAGCCCACTGCTCCGTTTACGATTTTGACAGTGCAGTTTCGTGGTCTCCTCAGACACTGCGGTATGGTTTGCTCTCCACCCCCAGTATTAAAAATATCTCTGGCCACAGAGTGTGGCTCAGTGATAGCACGCAGATTTGACTGAGCCCGTTGCCGCCGCGCTACAGAGAGGATGCCTTGAGCCCAGGCTTTTCAGGCCAGCCTATGGAGACCTCAAAAAGGACAAAAAAAAAAAAAAAAAAAAAAAAGCCTGGGTGTCCTGCTCAGTCTTTGCGCCCCCCAGGCGGCAAGGGTGGTATGCTTTGAGCATTTTCTAGGGAGGTGACTTGGAGGTACCCAAGCCCCTGCCTGGCCCATCTTGCAAGTCCCTCCACATAAAGGCTGGTAGCTGCTGCAGTTGCAATTTTCTCTCTAAACCCAAGTCTCTTTTGTTGGCTTGCAGAGGCTTACATTCCAAAAAAGGTAATTTGAAAGTACTGCTGAATTTAGATGCGTTTTTTGCTAATTTGTTTTTATTATGCATAGAAATATTGGTATAAAAGGTGTTTCAATTATTTTCCGAGGGAGGGGCCGATGTATTCTCTGCAGCCGCAAAGCTTTTAAATGGAGTTATTTTTCTCAGCCTATAATCGGTCTCCCTTTTAAGTACCCCACCAGCAAAAGTAAGTTTACTGCTCGCGGCACAATGGGCCTCTTCACTTTTTAGGTTTGGGAGACCTGGGTGACCTACGAAAGTTAATTAGAAGGTTAACAAAGACGAAGACAGAGTCGAATCCGTCGCCTCTCCTTCAGCCAAAGATGTCATCCATTAATTAGGGAAATCATTCAGGTGGCCGCTATACAATTCATAGAAAATCTGTCGGTGACGGCGCACAGTTTTGATCAGATTTTCCTCTCCCCCAGAATGCTACCCTTAATGGTACGAAAAGCAGCGGGCCGGGGTGGGGCGAGGGCGCGGGAGGGGGCGGGAAGGATGGGTTTCAGGCGCGGGGCAGTTAACCAGCCGCCTAGCGCCCGCTTTGATTCTCAGGCTGCCCCGCATACTTGCACCATGATGTAATCCTCATTGAAGCCGAGAGCCCAGCGGGCCGAGCGAGCGGGAGGAGGGTGGCTCAGTGGCCGCCGGGCCTGCAGCCTGCTCCCCGGAGCTGGGCGGCTGCAGGGGGGGGGACCCTGGGCCCCGTGGGGGGCCTGGACTTCGCATCCCCATGGGTCACTCCGCCCGGACTCCTCTCCCATCCCCTTCAGCCCAGGACTTCGAAGCAGCCAGCCACTCCAGAGAACCTGTTGGAAGCTAAGCAGGCATAACCCCCTTCCATCCGGTTTTTTCCATTCCTTTCTCACCCATGTTCGTCTGGAATTTCTGATTTGGACAGTCAAACCTGCGGGGTTTCGGTGTGGACAGTGGGGCCATAGGGGAAAAAAAAAGAATTAAAAAAAAAAAAAAAAAAAAAAACCAAACCTTTAAGCCACTTAAAAAGCACGTTTGTATTTGTGGTTCAACCTTTTTATATTTCCAAATAGTAACTCGTGTGCTTTCTGGAGAATTTGGGTTTGATCCATCATCACCACCGACACCACCTTCAACACCATCATCATCCCATCATAGTTTTTTCTGACTTCAAGCTCACTAGGTGGTCCAGGCTGATCTAGAACTTGAGCTCCACCTCCCAGGCTCTGAGACTACAACAGCACACCAACATGCCAGACCATTTCACTCCCAGGGATTCAGTGATTCCCACTGAACTACCCCAGCCACAGAGGAGACCTTTGTAGCTTGTGGTAGCTCCGAGCTGAGACACTCGGTGCCTGTGTGGCTTCTTCGCCCCCAATCTTGGCTTGCTGTCCTGAAATCCTCCTGGGAAGAGCTTTGTCTGAGATGGAGAATGTGAGACTTGGAGGTGGGGGTAGGACTGGAGTGAGGTACATTTTTTAACCCCCCCTGGGGATTCCAGTTCACACTGGTAAAAAAGTAAGCCATGACTGGGAACGGAGAAGGTTAATTTTATGCATCACCCTGACTGGCCATGGGCTGACCGGATAGTCATTTCAGACGGTAGGTATTCTGTGTGTGCTTGTGACATGCACATCATCCTAGTTAGTGGTGGCTGTGTGTCAACCCAACAGAAGCTACAGTCAAATGGGAAGAAGAACCTTAACTGAGAAAACACCTCTGTCAGACGGGCTGTTCCTTAAGTCTATGGAGACTTTTCTCCCTTGGTGACCCCTCTCCTGAGCAGGGGGTCCTGGGTTGTGTGATATAGCATGAGGAACAAGTTGGGGAGCAGTGCTGCTAGTGATGGACCCAACCTGGGAAGTGAACTAAGCCTTTCTCCTCCGAGGTCAGAATATTTATCACAGCAGTGGGAACCCTAACTGTATGAGGTCAACATTTATATGGGAGGACTGAGCCTCCCCTGGGTGGGTGCCACCCAGTTAGGTGAAGAGAAGGACCCTCCTAAAAATGGCTGACTGCCTTTGAGATGGGACAGGGGTATTTCCCCACCTCCCACCTAAAACTCAAACTAAAACCTTGTCTGTCCCTAAGTGAGCAGACACCTGTCCGTCTGAATAATGCTGCCTGTCAACCTCACCTCTATTTGTCCATCTATCCACCCACCTTCCTGTTTGTCGTTCTCTGGAGAATCTTCCTGGTCAAATACAGATTTTTGCTAGTGCACAGAAAGGGTTATCCTGACAGCTGACAGCTGCAGCCATCTTTGGGACTGGTCACTGAGAAGCTAAGAGTTTCTTACTGTGCCCAGAGCATGGCTTCTAAAACTGTGGGTTGTGATCCCCATGTGGGGTCCTGTAACTGAATGTATGGGTTTTGGCAAATTTGAGGACAGTAAAAGATTGCAGAAGAAGTAGCTACAAAAACTCAGAACCAGGGTGCTCTGGGAGAGCTTGTCTGTGCTGGAGCCCATGACCTCCCTGAAGGCCTGGTGTTCTAAATGCATGACATGTCTGGGCTATGAGGCACGCGGTGCCAAAGAATGCCATCAGACACCCAGGTCGTGCGCTATGAGATATGAGGCACGCGGTGCCAAAGAATGCCATCAGACACCCAGGTCGTGTGCTATGAGCTGCAGTGTTTTTAATATGCATACAAAGCCTCCCTCTCCTGTGGAAATTTAATGGCTTAATTACTGAAAACAAAGGCACTCGGTATTTTTCAACTGTATTGCTTAGCATGTAAGTATCAGATTAATATAACTTAGTATTGTTCCGTTAGATTATTTGATTATTTAAAATTCCAACTTGAGTTGCAGACTCCCACATCCCACACACACATGCAAATTGTTAATGAACGTTTGACTTGATATTAGGACAGAATTTCTAAAAAAAAAAAAAAAAAAAAAAAAAAAAAAAATTGTTAAACAGCTCTAAATTGTGGTGAGCAGCACTCGGAGCAGTGGTGGTTGTAAAACAGAAACATCAGTCAACTCAAAGAATGTTGAAGACAGACGCTCTGGGTTCTGTAGCATCACACATTCGGCAAGGTTTTGCTATTTTTAAATTCTTAATTTTATCTATGTGAATGTGTGTGTGTGTCTGAGCAGGCATATGCTCATGAGGCCAGAAAGGGGTGCCAGAGCCCCCCTGGAGCTGCGGTTACAGAACGGGGGTGCCAGGAACTAAACTGTCCTCTGGAAAAGCTGCAAGCATACTTAGCTACCAAGCTGTCCCCCCCACCACCCCTGGCCAAGGCTTCATTCTTCACCTGAAAATAAATCAGCACATCCACCTCATTAGTACGAAAGTTGACCTTCATCTTTAAGAATGGTAGGATTGTATGTATAGTGAGGAATTGTTCTAAGGAAGTTTCCTGGGGGCCCGCAAGCTGGTTCAGCTGGTAAAGGCACTTGGCACAAGGCCTGAAAACCGGAGTTGGTCCCTGGAACTTACCTAGTGAGAGAAAACTGACTTATGTTGTCCTAAAAATAAATTGCTTTATGATTTGCATACATGTCTTATTAACACACCTATTTTATATAGCAAGAGTCATGCGACAATGTCTCGGATGAGAAGGATTGTGAATGGAAAAGTTAAAAAAAAAAAAACAAAAAAACTTCAGTCTGAGGAGCTGGAGAGATGGCTCAATAGTTAAGAGCTCTTGCAGAGGACCTGGGCCCAGTTCTCAGCACCCACGCGGCTGTTCACAACCACCTGTGACTCCAGTTCCACAGTAACCAATATTCTTCTTTCCTGCAGGCGCCTTTCACACGGGGTGCACGTACAGTCAGGTAGGCAAAACACTCATACACAGAGAATAAATTTTTAAAAAAATTAAGAGCACAGTCTAGGATAATTTGGAATGTATGCCCCCCTCCCCCCCAAAAAAATCAAAACAAGCCGTCTAGTCTAGACTGCTTAATGGGCTTTACAGGCATCTCTGGCTGAAGATGAAGAGAAGTAGAGAGAAAGCCTTCATCTTTCTAGAGAATGCACAAAGAACAACAGACCAGGTGTGGGTAGAAACAAGGACAGTAATGGCGGTTACTGTAAGCTCATCTTACTACAGGGTTTGCCAAGTCCTGGCTTCAGGGACTTGATCTGACCCGGGCAGCTGGCAGCGAAGGAATGAAGCTAGACATACAGTCTCGGCCACAGCAAAGCTGCGATCAATCAATCGATTGATGGATCGATCAACCGATTAGATGGACCCAGCCCTTTGATGGAGAAACTGCAGCATCCCGGGGGCTCAGCATGTTTCCGGTTTCACTTGAACAGGGAGGCATACAGCTGAACGAGGGAGAAGCGTCATTAAATACAGATAAACAAGGCGCCAGGGTTAGCCTACCTGGGTAGGAGCACTGTGGGAGGAGTTTGCAGGCTGCAAACGTCCCGGGTAGAAACAACTCTAGTGGGTAATTTCTGTACGCGCGATGGGCATCCACGAATGGACCAGAGGATCGATGGCTTTGGTGTCCTTCTGAGCTTCTCCAGGTAGGGGTGGGGGATGTTACCACGTCCATGGGGCTGAAGCATTGGGGTCCTTGACATGACTACACCAATGCCAATAACACATTCGCTCGGGACTTAATTCACCCAGGGCTTGTCCACTCCCTGCAGTGCTTGATCTGGGTTGTACTGTGGTGTGGAAGGCAGGTCTTTGCAAGCAGTGAAATAGAATGATCAGCAGAAAAGAGCCCCCCCACTCTCTCTCCCTCTCTCCCTCTGCTTCTCCCTCTTCCTTTGCCCCCTCATACACACTCACATTCTCTCTCCTCCTCCTCCTTTCCCCTCCCCCTCCTCTTTTCCCTCCCCCCCCTCTTACTCCCCCTTTCTTCTTTCCCTTCCCCACTCCTCCCCCCTCCCCCCAGAATCTCAAGCTGCCTTTGATTTCCTTAGTAGCTGAGGATGACTTTGAGCTCTGATCCCTCTGCCTCCTCAGTCCCAGGGCTACAGGGCATTCGAGGCCACCCTGGTTCAACATCACAGGAGGTGTGGCAGTGGGGTGGCATCCACTGTGTGCACACTAGCCAAGCACTCTAGCAACTGATCTTCATTCCCAGCAGCGGAGGTTTCTCGGAAATATATGTAAAGTAACTGGGGCATCTTTGCTGCTGCAGGTAACAGACAGGAGAGGATAAGCCAAAGGAGGAATTAATTATTCCACAAAAGGGTAGCAAAGTCAGACATGGGACGTCCTTGGCCTCTCCTCACTGGAAAATGGAAGAGCCATAAGGTGTGACCAGGAGGCGGATTAGTGAGGATGTTAATGTGGTTAATGAAAACTGTGTATCTGACTGTGATCTCCACAAAATCAGGAATTCAGAGGGGTTATAGCAAAACTGATGTTGCCAAGTGGAAGGGACCCCAGCCTGCCCTATGTGCAGCTGAGCTTCCCAGAGCAGAGGTGCTGCCCCTCTGAGAGGCAGGGCTACTCGCCAGTCTTAATGGCTGACTGAACTGTAATACACCAGGCACCCTCTCCTTTGTCCTGTTTCTCTCTGTGAGCTAGGAATATCTGCTGTGGACTTGCCCCACCACTGCACATAGAAGCACATGCTGGTTTTGAGGGTGGGGGCTCTCACACCTGGAGGAGGGTCACACCTGGAAGGGCTTACACCTGGAGGGGCTCACCACACCTGGAGGGGCTCACCACACCTGGAGAGGCTCACACCTGGAGGGGCTCACACCTGGAGAGAACTGGCCTTAGCTTGCTCATTAATCTCATACCAATTAATATCTGGAATTTTAGAGTCAGATTTTTGGGGCTGCAATGGAAGAGAGCATGATTTGGGATGGCAAGGAAGGGTATTACATACTAATGTTGGGTTTCAAAGCAGGGACAAAGGCTGAGGTGCCTTCATTACATATCAGAGCAAACTGGGGGGTGTCAGGTCCTCCTAGTGTCCCTCAGTCCCTACTGTTACAGGGTATGCTGGCATACCATACTATTTTGAGCTCTGCAGGGGCTGGGCTTCCCCCCCCAGATGCCCTTCCCTATATAATCCAGACTTATGGTTACCCGGTTTCATCTGCCCTTCACTACACTGGCTCTCCCTCCTCCTCCTCCTTCTAACACAGCCTGGCTCAGTCATGCTCACCCTGGACTCTCCCAGATGCCCTACCTCTGGCTATGCACTTTCTTTTCTCTACAATAAACTTTCTCACTTTCTCCTCCACCATAACCTAGGAGCAGTCCTGTCCCTCCTTTTCATTTCCCTTTTTCACTTGGCCTTGTACCTGGTGATCACGTGCTAGCACCATAAAAGTCACCCAACAAACATAAGAGGGCAAATCCCGGAGACTGAGATATGGATGGAGCCTCAGTAGCTCATCAGCTTCCACATACAATTTTCTGTCCCCTCTGCATTGTGATTGGCCGTTTCTCCTTGTCCTGGGGGGGGGAGTGGGATTCGGTGACTTTAGGGGCCTTTGAGATTTCTTGGATTGGATAGAGGAGTGGGGGGGTGTGACCTTCAGCACTGCCCAGTCCTCCCAGTGATCAATTTCATGGTGAAGAATGGTCGAGTTTGAATTTTTGTAGTTAAGGGATTGAACCCAGAGTCTCCCAGATGCTAGGTAAGCACTCAACCATGGAGTCTTTCCATACCATACCCAGCCAATGACTGCTGATTACTACTACTACTACTACTACTACTACTACTACTACTACTAATAATAATAATAATAATAATAATAATAATAATTTTTTGTGTATGGGTATTTTGCTGCATGTATGTCTACACCACATGCATGCCCGATGCCCTCAGAGGCTAGATCCCTAGAACAAGAGTTATAGATGGTTATGAGCTGCCCTGTGGATGCTAGGAGCTAAACTTTTGTCTATAAGCCATCTCCCCGGCCCCAGAGAGATGTTTAAATTCATGGCTCCCAAGTAACCTGCAATACTACCATGTTTACACAGAGAGGAAACACTTGATTAGAAACACTTTGCACTGTAAATTTGATTTAAAATGTTTTTGAAGTCTGGAGAAGATGCCACAGATCACAGAGGACCCAGGTTCATTTCCCACCATCCAGCCGTGGCTCATGATTCTCTGTCATGATTTAAGTAAGTAAAAACAACCAAACCAAAAAGTCTTCAAAGGTTGAAAATAAAAGCTTTTCCTGGTTAACATGAAGTTTTCATCAGAAACATTTCCTTTCTTATGTACCTGTTAATCCAAACCTGAATATAATCACTTACAACTTAAAATGGCAACTAAAGGCCAGCAAGAAGGCTCACAGGATACTCGCCAACAAGCCGGATGCAGCCGATATTCAATTCTCAGGACCCACATGGTGGAAGGAGAGAAAGGACTCTCAACAGTTGTCTTCTGAAACTAACGTGTAAACTAACGTGTCATGAACACACATCTTCACAGTAATAAACAAATACGCAGGAAAATTAAGGCATCATGGCCATTTCTGACAACATGAATAGAAATGGTAACTGTCTCCGTGGACGCCCTCAGTAGGCGTGCGATAACCAAACCCTGCTAAGTTGTTCCTCACTGAGAGTCGTTGTGCAACGTGTACATTGCTGTCCAAACGGGCAATGCATAGATCGTGAGGAGAAAGATGGGGCATGGTCGCGACAGGACATCAGCACAGGCTGGGAGCATTGGGGGCTGTGGCTTCTTAGGAAGTGCAGCTATGGACAGGTATGATATCACACACCTTTAATCTCAGCACTGGGGGGTGGGCAGAGGCAGGTGAATCCCTGAGTTCAAGGCCAGCCATACCCTTTAACAGGTCGGGACTGAGGAATGCTGGGAGAAGTTGGCAGTCAGGTGTACTTTGGAATGTTAAATAGGCAACTCGATCATTGATCCTGGGTTTGAGACCTAACACGTAGGAAACTACTATTGTCTGTATAAGTCCTTGGCCGTACTGAACTAAGTAAGATTCAAGATTCTGAGGTCAGCCCTTTGAAGTTGTTATTTTCATCCAGAAGAGAGAGATGCTATGTCTGTTGTATGCAGATGTATTCAGTTTTCTTTCTTTTGATGTTTTTATTAAATTTATGTATTGTCTATGTATGTATGTATGTGTGTATCTATGTATTTATGCATCTAAGTATTTGAATCAATCTTATCTATGCATCTATGTATATATGCATATATTTATCTATGCATCTATAATTTATGTATGTATCTAAGTATCTATGTATCTATGCATCTATATATGTATATTTATGCATGCATTATTTATGTATCTATGCATCTATGTATCTAAGTATCTATGTATGTATGTATATATGTATATGTAGGTATCTATATGTATATTTATGCATGTATGTATGTATCTATTTATTTATCTATGTTTGTATCTATCTACTTACCCACCTATTTACCTTTCTATGTGTGTATCTTCTGGGGAAGGACACACATGTACCATGCCTGTATGAGGAGGTCAGAGGACAACCTCAGGGAGTTGGTTTCTCCTACCAAGTGGGTTCAGGTCTCAGGTATAGATCAGGCTTTTAGGCAAGTGTGTTTATCCACTGAGCCATCTCGCTAGACCAGTTTCAGTTTCCTGATATTGGTAAACAAAGATCACTAAAATGGGAGGACACATGTCCTCACCTCTCACCGACACAAGCAGACGATATGGTTCTGTTGTAGTCAGTGTGGACGTCGTACGATGAGAAACCCGTAGCACTGAACGTAGAGTCTCATTTTCCACAACCTCGCATGTGACCTGAGAGAGAGAGAGAGAGAGAGAGAGAGAGAGAGAGACAGAGAGAGACAGAGAGAGACAGAGAGAGACAGAGAGAGACAGAGAGAGAGAGAGAGACAGAGACAGAGACAGAGAGACAGAGAGAGAGTTTAAGTTGAGCATGGTAGCATGTGCCTGTAATCTTGGGTGGTAGAGGCAGGAGGATCTACGTAGAAAGACACTGGAGAATAAGACATATAAACACATGGAGAAAAGATTAGTTGGCAGGTTACTTGCCCAGCATGTACAAAGCCCTGGGCTTCATTCTCAGAACCACATGACACAGGTAGGCATGTTATCCCAGCACTCAAGATGCCGGAGCAGGAAGATCAGAAGTTCAAGGCTCTTCTCTTCTACTTAACAAGTTCAATACTGGCCTAGGATACTGGAGTCCATGTCTCAAAAAAAATGTTGTAAAACAAGTGATTTAGCCAGGTATGGTGGCACATGCCTTTAGTCAGAGCAATTGGGAGGTAGAGGCTGGCAGATCTCTATGATTTTGAGGTTAGCATGGCCTACATAGTGAGTTCCAGGTTACCTATGACTACATAGAGACTCTCTCTGTCTCCATAGGGAAGGGAGGGAGGGAGGGAGGAAAGGAAGGAAGGAAAGAAAGGAAGAAAGGAAAGAAAGAAAGAGACAAAAGCATGAGGTTTTAGGTTCTATTTTCAGTGAATGCTTTAGGTAGACTGGGCAGAGGCATCCTTGAATGGGTACCAACCTCAGTGGCTTACGTGGAGACCTGGCAGAGAATGAGACAGGAGGAGTATGCTGGCACATCGGGCGTCTGGATGCTATCTGAGCCTTGTTTGAGGCATCCTAGAGAACTGTTCTTCTTACAGCAGAGACACATGGGCAGAGCCCTGAAGCCAGCTGATGTCCTCTAGTGTAAGCATAGCTTGTGCTACGAACCACTAAAGGTTCTTGGGAGCTACTAAGTGGCTTCATTGGAGAAAATCTAATTATGAATGTCGTACCTTCCCCAGACTTTGCCGCGCCATAGGAGAAAGTTTTCGTGACAATTAGACTGAAGAAGTAGATTGCAAAATTAAATTAAGAAGTCACATACCACTTGCAAAGACCAAATCAGAAAAACAAACAAACAAAAACATTTTCCAAGCAGAAACTGCGAAGAAATTGGACATTGAACATAATAGCAAAGTTGGGGTTTGCATGTGGTAATTTTCTTTCAACAAACTTTTCACAGATATTTCCTAGAATGGACCGAAGGAATGAATGCTGATTTAGTCTATTCTTCCCCAGATGGCACTGAATTCACTCTGTAGGTTACTGTCTTTCATCTGGTGGTAACATGGGGCTTTCACAGGGCAAAGCCTGGAGACGGGTGACCCCTCTTTCTCAGGAATGCCCCACAGATCTTCAAGGCTCTTCTTGCCTCTTACTTCCAAGGTCTTCCCCAGCCCCAAAAGAGCCCTGTTGACTTTCTGCTCCAGCATCAAGCCCTCCACTGCTCTGCTCCCTCTGAGCCCAAGGAGGACATTTCTGGTTCCTTTGGAGACTCGGTTGTATCACTCGATGTTTTTTCTGGAAACAGTCTTATGAGAGGATGTTTTGCTGAAGCAGCCAGGTGGTGTTTTCCTGGAAGCTTCCTGGAAAAGGGGCATGTGACCCGGAGCAGACGCTTGAGAGAACCCGTGATGTTTAGAAAGCGTGTAAGATTACCCGTCAGACAGACAGACAGACGACACCATTGCATTGGTTTGCCTTGCCTCCTTCGCTGATCATGGTTTGTTGTGACTTCGTAGAGAGAAACGCACCTAAGAACTTGTAATATTCCGGCAGCTTCTTGCCATTTTTGCAGACTCGGGAGATTGGCAGAGCCTCGTGGTTTCTTCTGGATCGAACCGTCATTGCTGATTTATGAATGGAGTCTGAGTGGACCAAACTACCCACTGCTGATTCGTGTGAACCACACTACTACTACTCTACTACTACTCTGACAAAGAAGTTTGGAATCGTCCCAAAGAGCTATTTCTAAATGTGTCCACATCTCCCTTTTCCCTATTAATAACCGTTCCTTTCCACTATCTCTGGAGGGTGGTGGGCTAGGAGGGAGGTTAAAGTGTTTAAGAACCCTTATTAAAGTAGGTTTTGAAAAGTCGAAGTTTACATGAACCTTCCTGGGAAAATGTCATCTGAATATCTGAAGCATCCCGTATAGGGTGGAGCACTCTGAGGGGCCCACACAGGGTGGAGAACTTTGAGGGTACACCTTGAGAGTACAGAGATGTGCTGGCAACCCAGGTCTATCTAATATTGTCTGGCTTTTTGATTTTGTTTTTTAAATACTTACTTATTTATTATAAGTACTCTGTAGCTGTCTTCAGACACACCAGAAGAGGGCATCAGATCCCATTACAGATGGTTGTGAGCCACCGTGTGGTTGCCGGGAATTGAACTCAGGACCTCTGGAAGAGCAGTCAGTGCTCTTAACCACTGAGTCATCTCTCCAGCCCCTGGCCTTTTGTTTTAAAGATGTATTTATTTATTTGGTGTAGGAGTACTGGTTTGCTTGTATGTTGGTATACCGTATGCATACCAAGCCTGTTGTATGTTGGTATACCGTATGCATGCCAAGCCTGTTGTATGTTGGTATACCGTATGCATGCCAAGCCTGTTGTATGTTGGTATACCGTATGCATGCCAAGCCTGTTGTATGTTGGTACACCGTATGCATGCCAAGCCTGTTGTATGTTGGTACACTGTATGCATGCCAAGCCTTCGAAGGCCAGGACATGGCAACTGGAAGCAGAGCAACACAGCTGTGAGCCACCATCCTGGTGCTGGGAATCGAACCTGGGACCTCTGAAAGAGCAGCCAGTAGTTTTAGCCACTGTGCCATCTCTCTAGCTCTGACCTTTTAGCTTTTGTTTTGAAGTAGTGTCTCCCATGCTGGCCCGGAACCTGTCACATAGATAAAGGCTCACCTTACACTCTCTAGAATGACATGACCGTACAACCACATCCACAGCTTCTCACTCTGTGTGTGTGTGTGTGAGAGAGAGAGAGAGAGAGAGAGAGAGAGAGACAGACAGACAGACAGACAGACAGACAGACATGTATATTTAAGGCAGAGTCCGAGAAAGGCATCCTGGTGTCCTGCTCTCTCACTGCGCCTTGTCCTTATTCCCTGGAGACAAAGTCTCTTACTGGATGTGGAGTTATTCTGGCAACCAGAGAGCCTAATGGTCCCCTGTGTCCAACCCCACGTCAATGCTGGGCTCATAGGAGCAGAGAGCCACGCTTGGCTTTTACATGAGTATTCGGGATTCGAACTCAGGTCCCTGTGTGTACACAGTAAATGCTTCTACACTGCACTCTTTTCCCAATTTGCTTTTCATTCTGCTTCCCCCCTGTACTTCTCCGGGGCCTCTCATGTGCTACACAAGTGCTGTCCCCTTTTCTCTTTGACCGAAGGTGGAGAGATAGCCGGTAAGAGGGATTTAATTTGAATGCAGAATTTAAAATATGTGTGTGTGTATGTGTGCATGCATGAGTATGTGTGTGTGTGCATGTGTGTACGTGTGTTTCAGGAAGCACATCACATGAACCACAGTGCATATATGCTGACAACATACAGCAGTAAGTGCTCTCTTTTAACCACAGGTTCCAGGGACTAAACTCTGGTCTTCAGGCTTGGTGGCAAACACCTTTACCCACCGAGCCACCTCACCAGCACTAAATGAAGAATCTTAAAAAGACTCCCTTCCCCTCTTTTTGTGTTTTTGTCTGTGGCACCTCTTAGGTGGTTGGCTGCATCAGGATGATGCTGAGTGTTCCTTCCCAGCCTCCAGCAGTCAGAAAGCCACTGCAGAGCACTGTGGGCATAGACTGTACTTTTCAGAAGTGGACGGCCACAGAGGTGGCTGAGGATGCTCCGGGTGGAGAGTGAAAGTGTTGTGCATCCAAATCAGTGGTGGGAGCCACAAGCGAGGCTTTCCCAGGAAGCATGGTGTCTTGAGCCACAGCAGAGTGAGCCTGCTGTTAAGTAAGAGGTATTCTTGGTATAGACCAAGGAGAACAGGAGAGAGAGCACAGGCCTTTGGAGCATGCCAAGCTTACTGTTCTCAACTTGGTTAAGAAAGGGGGAGGGGGAAGGGAGGGGGAGGGAGAGGGGAAAGAGGGAGGGAGGGAGGGGGAGGGAGGGAGAAGGGGGAGGGAGAGGGGAAAGAGGGAGGGAGAGAGAGGGGAGGGGGAGGATGAAGGGAGGAAGAGGGAGAGGGGAAAAAGGGAGTGAGAGAGGGGGAGGGGGAGGATGAAGGGAGGGGGAGGGAGGGAGAAGGGGGAGGGAGAGGGGAAAGAGGGAGGGAGGGAGGGGGAGGGGAGAGGAGAAAGGGAGGAAGAGGGAGAGGGAAAAAAGGGAGGGAGAGAGGGGGGAGGGAGGGGGAGGGGAGAGGAGGGAGGAAGGGGGAGGGAGGGAGAAGGGGAAGGGAGAGGGGAAAGAGGGAGGGAGGGAGGGGGAGGGGAGAGGAGGAAGGGAGGAAGAGGGAGAGGGAAAAAAGGGAGGGAGAGAGGGGGGAGGGAGGGAGAAGGGGGAGGGAGGGGGAGGGGAGAGGAGGAAGGGAGGAAGAGGGAGAGGGGAAAAAGGGAGGGAGAGAGGGGGGAGGGAGGGGGAGGGGAGAGGAGGAAGGGAGGGGGAGGGACAGGGAAAAGAAGGAGAGGGGGGAGGGAGGGACCGGGTGCAGAAGATTTCTGGACTGACAGATAATACTTTCCATTGGAGGTTGGGGGTCAAAAGCGCTAGCAGAATTTGAATGATTTTCAGTTTCTCTAAAGAAGATGGTGTTCACTGGGTGCGGTGGTGCAGGCTTTAATCCCAGCACCCTGGAGGCAGAGGCAGGTGGATCTCAGTGGCCAGCCTGATCTACAGATTGAGCTCCAGGACAGCCAGCCTTGCACAGAGACACCAACCAGCCCAACAAAGTGCAACAAGTAAGCGGTCAGACCTTGTGGGGAGGGACTTCCTTTCTTTTAAGGAGTATATCTTGTCTGTCAGAGGCCAGTGTGGCATGCAAAACACACTCACGTGCACGCAAGTACACAAGCACACATCCACACACAACCCAGCTTCCCAACTGGCTCCCTCTGCACATCTCAGGCGGGGCAGCCTTCAACTCCGGAGCCCTAGAGTCACAGGCGAGAGGGCTCAGTGAGGGGCCAGGACACACTTGTCATGAGTGACTGCTCATCCTGGTTCTCAGCCACAGCTATGGGAGTCTGGGTCATTTCCACCATGTGTTCCCACAACCTAGCTGCCCGCCTGCAAGCACAGTGGTACGTGCCGCATGAGAATGGGCTGCTTGGAAGAAGGGTTTCTTAGAGCAGGACACAGGCAGCCAAGTGTGAAAGATGGAAGCAGCCAGGGGAAGGATGTAGGAGCAGCTGGCTGGGGGCCAACTGCAAGAAAAGAAAACCCTGCCCAGAAGAGGGGAGTTGGAGTTTTGCTTGCCCCCCCCCACCTCCCAAGTGCTGGGATTAAAGGCATGCGCCACTGTGCCCAGCTGGGTCTATATCACTTAAACGTGTGCCTCCAGCCTACCCCTTGACCTGGCTGTCTCTGTTTAGCCAAAATCAAATCATTCTCAACAACCAGTTGCTACAGTGAAATAGTGTCATCTTGGAAGTGTCAGTGTCGTTGGGTCATGTTCCCCAAGGAGGAGCTGTCAGTCCTGAAGGGACAAGAGATGCCCCGCTTCCTACAGTTAAATTCTCTCACTGCACACCTGTCAGCGAGTGTCACAGAAGTAGTGTCAGTAGGGTGTCACTGAGAATCCAAGCACAGTGACAGGCCCCTGTCTTCTGCCACCTGTCACCTGGACACAGTGCAGAGCAGGGAAGGCTGGATGGGAGGTGTAACTGGTCCATTACTTCAGCTGGTATTCCTTGGCTCTTAAGTCAGATACTGGGAACAGAACTGAGGGACACAAAGAGACAAGGAGTTTGCCACTGCCCTCCAGGACATCAATTCTTTTTGTAGCAAGTACTATCCAACACCTTTGCCTAGCTCCCTGGCCTGTCTGGAGTCTGACCTTTGCTCTCTCACCAGTCTGCCCCTGCTCTGCCCACATTAGTGCTCGATTTCCCTATGTGTTCACTTCTTGGGGTCTCTGCACCCTGGGATGGCTTGGGGGGGGGTATCTCCTCAGCAAGATGGAGAAGACAGAGCAGAGTCCTGAGCAGCAGCAGCAGGGAGGGGTGGAAACGGACGAAAGGAGTTGGGGATGGGCTTTGAGGAAGCTGGGCAAGGTGGGAAATGGGCTGGTGAGATTAGATGACTCAGTGGGTAAGGAAGCCTGACAGTGGAAGTCCCCATGCCTAGCACTGTCATGGGGGAAGGAGAGAAGGAACTCCCGAGTGTGAAGGGACACCCGTGCTAAGCCCCAGGAGCTGAGCTAGCCTAGGACAATAAGGGAAAGAAATCTGCAAGAAAGCTCAGTGGGTAAATGCACAGCTGATAACCCGAGTTCATCCCTGGTTGGTGGAAGGGGAGAGCTGACTGCTGTAAGCTGCCCTCTGACCTCTGCACATACACTGTCACAAGTGTGCACATTCACTCACACACACAGACACACACACATGAATCGATAAACATATGTAACAAAAACATTTTTCTTAATTAAAAGAGACAGACAGACAGACTGTCCCAGAAGCAAGTTCGGAGGATGTGATTTGCTGTAGCCAAGAGACTTCCTTCCCTCAGGAACCTGGCTCCAGGTGCTTCTCTGGGCTTCAGGATTTGGGGACTAATTTCCTCAAAGTTCTGGTAATTTGAGAGCTGCACACCCAGAGAGGAGACGCCCCTGGGAGATAGCCCAGGCAGCTGCTAGGGTGGGCAGATCAGGGCTCTTCAGAACCTGGGTGTGTGTGTGGGGAGGGTGACCAGAAGCCAAAGGTTCAGTCAGGGGAGGCATGTGTGTGAGTAGCTGCAGCCCACTAAGGCCAGGTCAAACCCCTCTGCAATATTACAGGACAGTTTGACCTCACTTCTAGCCTGACTTCAAGTACCCACTGCAGGGGAGAAGGCTGGCGTGGCCAGCATGGGGAAGGCCAGGAGAGATGCTTTCAGAGAGGGGGGAGGGGACGAGCTGAAGGCTCTCTTTGGATTGCCCAAGTGTCAGAACAAGCCCCTCACACATTTTTTTTTTCCCTCTAGTGACCCCATTCTGCCCCATGGATGTCACTTTTTCTTCTTGTTCCTTTCTTTCTTCGAGCTTCTGGGGAGAAGCGAATCTAGGGAGGTGGGTAGAAGCATTTTTTTTTTTTCACACGAGCCCTCAGAATTACAGTTCACAAACTATTCAGTAAACTGACCGGCCTCAACCTCCCCTTCAACGGCCTAATCTAAGGGGTGGATCTACGTGTTTTGTTGCCTGTCAGGAACAATCGAAGCGCGGCCCATTACATTTACAGCACGTCGCCCTTTAATTGGTGTAACACGCCAAGGCCTGAAAGAGAAGGGGCCTACAAAGGCGCCGTGAATGAGCCCCGACTCACACAAAAACACTCTGCAGAAGTTCAGAGCTGGCCACTAACAAGGAGGTAGGGAGTTAGTTTGAAAAGAGGGTGAAGTTCAGAAATGTGTACCTTGAGAAGCGTCCCATCAAAGCAGTGGTCGCATTGACAGGCTGCAAAGAAAAAAAGTTAAACCTTCAGCGCGGACCTGCCTTGCTGGGTTTATTCTTGCCCTTGGAGGGCCCAGGAAAGGGGCCCTCTTCCTCCTGGCCCCTAGGCTCGCCATGTCTCTCCTCCAGAGAGGTTTCTTTCTTTCTTTAGAACTGGAATGATGAAGAAACACACATACCTTCCACTCCTCCTCGACTGAGATATGTTATTAAAAAACAAAACAAAACAAAAAACAACTTGAATTTTCATTCAAGCTGACTCCAGGAGGCTATGGGAACAGCAGGTTGTCCTCACACCCTTGTTTGTGCTCCTTTCTCGTTTTTCTGGGGTGACATCCTGCGTCGTGGGTCTCAGGAAAGGCGAGGGGAAGGTGCTTGCTAAGGCTCTGTGGGCGATGCTTTGCGCGTGGGCTCCCGCAAGGGCAGAGGGCGTTTGCGCGCGCCTTTAGGAAGCATTTGTCTCGGTCTGATGCCGCCCGAAGATGTTTTGCTGCTGTCCGGGGGGGGGGGGGGGGAGACGACGGGAGGGGGCGGGGGGGGGGAACGCAGCTTTTCCTCCTCACTGGCTTACCCAGAAAAGACCCCTGCCTGCGTGCGGAAGATCGTGTTCCCACGGTGCAAAGAATGAGGCATGCTTAGGACAAACTAGCGTGCAAGGGCCAGGGGTGAGGGTTAGGATGGCTAGGTGGCACTTAAGTTGTGTCCCCCCCGCCCCGCCCGCGCCCCTATGCCCGAGATGACCTGGCCCCTCAAAATACCTTCTGGGTTCCACAGGCCTGAAATCACCCAAAGGTGGTGGTGTCGCGGTGGGGTCTCCCTGGCCACCCTCTCCTGCTCCCTGCTCCTGGTTTAAGTCGGTGGGGGCTCTGTCCCTGGCCTGCTCTGGCCGGACACCTTCTCTGGGGAGCTCCCTAGCGCCCCGAGTCCCTCGCCTCCGCGCCACCCCCCAACTCTGCGCCTTTGTCTCGAGACCGGACCCCCGCCCCTCGGGCCGCTCCTGTGAACCGCCTGCCCCGTGCGAAGGCGGGGGTACTTTTCAATGCAGAGCCGCAGCTCCCTCCAGATTTGTAATCCGCCAAAAAGCCGTTGATTGCTGCAATCGTTACTTTTCATTAAAAAAACTTAGAAGCAATTTGGGAGAGCCCTTCTCAATGAATACATTTACCCCCGAACGGTCTTTATTCTCCGCCTCCACTTGATGAGTTTCTCTGGCGAATCCGTTCTTACGGGCACAGAATGGGCAATCCCTTGATCCCCGTCAATTGTCATCCCGAGTCGGGGCCACTTTGACCGCCAATAGTGGGGAAGTCAGAGCTAATCCTCAGAAGGAATCACGGGAAAAGAAAAGCAACAATAACCAAGTCAAGCGTAAAAAATGAAAGAGAAATCTCTATTATCACTCAGTACACTTCCCAGCTATGTACTGAGAAAATCAGCTCGCTTGTCATTCGAGTCAGACACCCGCAGAAGAATATGGGGTCGTGGTGGGTTGGTAGACTCACACGACGTCAGGAGAGATGTTTGAGAGCGAAAGGCCTCTCCTCTGCTTCTGCCAAATCCCCCTCACATCCGCCATAACCATTAAATACAGACTGACTTTATTCTGTATGGGGAGGCCCAGGGGTGGCTGGTGAGGGAACCCCCAACTGTGTACAGATACAAAAAAAAAAAATCCCTTGCAGAGCGGGATGGGGGGGTGTGGAAGCCAAGGATACACAACTCTCCCGCCCCTCCCGCTAGGGCCCCCGCGGGCCCAAGGCGCATGTGCTCTGTGCACGCGCTGCCAGTCTCCGGTCCCGGGCCGTGTCGGGGTAGCCCAGGTCAGACCCGGGGGGAGTGAGCCAGCGTGGCCATTTCCCACACCGACACCTGCAGTACTCAACCCTGGCCCGGACGCCCATTGCTGAGGCTGGGCAGTTCTCAAGTGACCGAGGTCAAGCGGGTCCCAGTCCAGGAGCGCCCAAAGCGTCTCGGGAGGGATCCTCGGGAGGGATCCTCGGGAGGGATCGCTTCAGCAGCTCAAAGGAGCTCCCAGATCAAGATGCGAGGACCACGGCCAGAGTCACCTTGGTTAACTGGCTGGGAAGAAGGAGGAAGGACTGAAGCCCAAAGGGCCTGGGTGTGAACGCACTGCTTCTGTGGTTGCAGAGAAAGGCCTTTCGGCTCTCTGGAGTGCTAATACAGTTACTTTCAGTTACCCGGTGGGTTCAGGAAATCTCCAAGCGTTGAGAGGCGGCTCTGCCTTTCCCAGAAGCTCCTGGGTGGTGTGTGGCAGAGGGCATTTCCTCTTCTCTTAGCTGGGCCAGAAGAGTCTTGAAGGTGCAGCTCCAGCTGGAGCTCAGCTCTTGAAGGCAGTGCCCAAGTCCCTCTGGTCACCCAAACCCACCCTTGATTCCTGAAGGCTTATTCATCTGGGGTCCCTGTCGGGCCTGTCACTTCCCACACCACGTTCCATGAGTTTAAGTTATATAGACTACTCCCAAGCACAGCCTATTTATATCCCTTATTCAGGAAAAAAAAAAAAAAAAAAACCTGTTCATGCAGTAATAAACTTCTAAACACAGAAGCCAGCCACATCTGCATGGGTACACACACATACACACACACCAACACTAGTTGTGCACTATGGTCCCCATGGTGTCCAGACTGACTGTGCAGCTGAGGGGTCTTACCCACTGGGACAAGTGCCTGGAACTTCTCGGGGTAAACAGTCAGCTCAGTCTGTTCACCCGGTAGTCTGGTAGAGTTGGGCCTGTTCAGGAGCTCCAGAGACCGGATCAGAGACCACGCCAAGACCTGTGTGGTGAGGCAGGCTCTCTTAGGCACCGGATACTGGCCTAATGACCCTAAGGGGGTGGGCAGGATGCTCTCCAGTGGACGCAAGAGTGAAGGTCTGAGATGCACAGAAGAGATAAACTCCCAAGGACCCCCATTCCTGCTCAAGCTGACTAGGAATGAAGGTGGGGTGAGCCTGGGTGACATCATCTACAAAGGACCTTCGAACCTACATAAAGGGAGCCTACACTTGGTCCATGGTCTGGAAAGGGTGCTTTAGGAGGGGGCGACACTCTGCAATCCTAATTAGTGATTTTTGTCCCCTTGTTACTGGGCTCAGCATCTCATGCAAATGAACTCTTCATTCCAGCCACATTACCCCAGCTCCAGAATTAACTGACTCTTATCTTTAATGATATGCTGCTGAAGTTCTCCCAGCCCGGCTAGCTTTTTATCTTGATTACTCTAATCAATAAGAAATGATAGAGTAGAATTATAAACTCTATTGGCTTTTAAATGTTGCGGACAAGCCCTCTAGATGCCATTCCCGTTCATTGTTATTTATTAAAATGATCCTCCGGCTAACGGCGGTTGCAAATACAGAGTGGGACAAGGAGAAAGACCCGTCCCAGCCAGTCCCTGACACCCTTACCCCGCCCCCTCCCCCATCCCGCCAGCCCCAGGGAGGATTCCATGCTGCTTAGGATTGAAATTATATAAAAAAAATTATTAAAGCTTTATAAAGAAAATTGCCCCTTTGAAGTAGCCAGAGAAACAGAGAAACAAATTTAAAAGCACTACCCACCCCACCCACCCCCGCCCCTATAAAATGGGTTTATAGGGGAAAGCTTTGGGCACGTTGAGATACAGTCTCCTTCTGGGAGGTGGTGGGATGTTGGTAGAAGCCCTAACTCTGTAGACAGTATTGGGAGACGTGTGTAAGTACAATTTCAGGCCAGCGGACCACCTTGCCTACCCTACGTCTGCAGAAGGGTGAGTGGGCTAGGACCTGAAAGTGTCTGGATGATGTTTTGGGGTCTCTACTTGTCTGGTACCAGGTGCACCGAGCCCAACCCACTAGCGCTGGCATCAGGCAGTTTATGTCTCGCGAGTCTCAAGATTCAGGACCCCATCAGGTCCAGTTTGAGCGGCTTGTTTTTTTTTTTTTTTTTTTTTTTTTCCCCAGCAACCCGGTCTTGGCTGAAACAGTCTTCCTTCCTTGCTCACTGGAAGAACTGTTTATGATAACCGCCGTGATGTGGCCCAAGAGGACAGGGAATGCCGCTTCACCCGTGGATCACCATCCCCTCTCCCCCAGAGGGCAAACACACTCGGAATTTGGTTTTAGGTAGATGGAGAGTTTTCTGAGGGCCAGGGGCAGCTGAGAACACAGGCGGTCTCAATCCTGGGCGGTTCTCTCGAGCTTTAGTTTAGAGGCTAACTCTGCGCCAGGCTCTAGGGAGCACCGGCCACTCTCAGGAGATCGGTGACTTTTATCCCCCACTCTGGCTGAACCCTTTTCCTCCGGTCTGGACTTCCAATGGGGTCTCGAGATCCCCCAACACCAAGAGCCCAGAAACTGGAGTGGGGGAGGGGTGCGCACAGCCCCACCCTCTATGGGACAGGCCTGCAGGGCGAGCAGTAGCCCAGCGGGGCGCACCCTGCTGTCTGCCTCCACCGCGGGCCCTGGTGGCCCCACGCTCGCCCGCAGCTTCCCACCCACCCACCCACCCTCGCTGGGCGTCCCCCCTCCCGCGCCACCCCTGGCACAGCCGGGGCGGGGAAGTTACGCGGGAACCCGCAGCCAGCAACCCGCCGAGGCGAGGTGAAGGCTGAACGGCCGATAGCCGAGCAAAACTCCAGTCCCCCGCCAAGGCCATGGTCGAGGCGCCAAGGGAAGAGTTGGAAATCGCGAGCGAGCTAGGCTTTTTTTTTTTTTTTTTTAAATGACACGTGGGGGAAGGGCTGAATGTTTCAAAAATCATGTAAAATTTCTGTTCTTAGCAACATCCTTGTTATTAGGAATGATGACTAAACCGCCAGGATTATTCTGGACTGTAAGTTATCAAGAGCCCACTAATTTCACATTAAAGCCCATTGACTGCAACGGCGTGATTGAAGGGTTTTTAACAATTAACATAATCAGAAAATGAGCGGAGATAATTTTTATTCAACTCATTACTTTTTAATCATGTATTTCTTTTAATTAATATCTTCTCCGTGAATATAACACAAAGCGAAGCACCAGTGCTGGCCCAAGCCAGCCTTTGGGACTGAATTTGACACAACCAAATATTTCACCAGTGGCGTTCATCGCATTTCCATTGTGGTGCGGGTGAAACAGAAAAATCTTGTCCAAAAGTCACCATGTTGTTTTGAAACACAATTTAAACGGGGTGGGGGGGGGGACGTTGGGAGCGCACAAACCATAATACGCTTTTAATTCAACTTGACTTTTACATGTGGGCGCCTCGCTTGGTTTGTAGCCCGAGGGATTCAAATGCGAAGAAACACACAGGACGAAGAAAGGCTTCTGAAGAGGGGTGTCTGGTCCTGGGTCCTCAGTGAAGCGGGATGTAGCTGCACGCCAGCGCAGCCATCCGTAGATGCCAGGACCCGAGGCCCTGTCGGATGGAAACGGTCTAAACCTTCAAGGATGAGGAGCTCAGGCTGAGGTTCGGTTAGCCAGACACCAATGTCTCACCTAATGGCCTTGGTTTGACCCAGGAGAGGCGAGCTCCTCCCCCACCCTCGCCTGGACGGAAGTGGGCTGGACTCTCAGGCTTTCCTTAAGAATCCTGTCCCCACCCCGCAAGTCCCCGTGAGTCCCACGTATTCACTTGGCGGGTCCCAGGGTTTCCTCCTGTGCCCAACCAGGTTGACTTGATCCGATCCAAACGTCTCATATGTGTAGGGAGCTGACGTTGTCGGTGACACAGACGGGGTCCAACCTCCCTTTTGTCACCAAACTCGGATCCTCACACCATCCCTGACACTCCCAGAAAGGGATATCGTGGGCTAAGATCGCTTTCAGAGTGGGATCTGTATTCGCCTCTGAAAAAAGAAAGAACGCGACCCCTGGTGGTAGAAAATGGAAGTTCAAGAATTCAAGGATTGAAGAATTTCCCAGGCATCCTGGATAGAGGGAGAGGAGGCTTGAGGAAAAGGGCTGTCTTAGGCGGTGGACTGGAGGCTGCATCCGGGAGGTGGCATTCAGGTGGAGAGCGCTGGGACCAATGCTGACCCGGCACAGTCCTGTTAGGCCCTGTGGCCTGGCTAATGTGGGTCAAGCACATATGCAGCTCAGCAGTCACAGAAAACAGATGAAGGTTTCTGTTGGTTGACCCCACTTGCTGCTTGACTGCTCCCGAGAGCAATGGCAACTCTTCCCACTTTTGAAATGTGTCCCACATATGAGACTGTCCTCAAACTCGCTCCGTTGTCGAGGATGGCCTTTGTGGATGCCAGGCAAACTCTCTACCAACTGAGCTACAGATCCAGCCCCGGGGATAGACTAAGATGGCGGTTTTGAATGGGAGCCTCACGCCTCCCATGTTTGTTTGTTCCTCGCCTTTAGTAAGGAGAATCAGGGCGTGGGTCTGAGTATAGTAGTAATCATGAGCACAACATGGAGAGGAGGAACTTTGAGAGCCTCTGCTCATGTCCAGGGCCAAACAATTAAAAATGAGAGAGAAAAGAGATGAAACTAACTCCTCGCCGATTAACTTGCCACCATTGACCCAGAGTGGGCATTTCAGGTTAACCAAGGAAGGGCAGAGGGTGGTATTTATTTCCTTGCTTTATTTTATTTTATTTTATTTTATTTTACTTTTTGTTTTGAGATCTAACTGTGTAGTCCTAGTTGACTTGGGACATGCTTTGTAGACCAGGTTGGCCTCGAACCCGTAGAGGTCATCCTGCCTCTTCGTCCGGAGCGCTGGGACTAAAGGCAGGCACTCTTATACCAGGCCTTGTTTTATTTTTTGAGACAATGTCTCACTACATAGTCCTAGCTGGCCTAGACTGTATAGCCCAGGTTGACCTTGAACAGTGCTGGGATCAATCGCATAAGCTACCACAGCTAGCTCTCCCTTGACAACCCCTACTCCTGTGCGTGTATGTCTGTTTGTCTGTCCATCATCTGTCTGTAGTCCAGAGAACAAACTAGGGCCCTGAGGTGGTTTGTGTATACTTGGCCTAGGGAGTGGCACCATTAAGAGGTGTGGCCTTGTTGGAGTAGGTGTGTCACTGTGGTTTTAAGACCTTCATCCCTGATGCCTGGAAATCAGACTTCCACTAGCAGCCTCCAGATGAAGATGTAGAACTCTCCACTCTGCCTGCACCGTGCCTGCCTCGATGCTGCCCTGCTCCCACCTTGATGATAATGGACTGAACCTGAACCTCTGAACCTGTAAGCCAGCCCCAATTAATTGTTGTACTTTATAAGAGTTGCCTTGGTCACGGTATCTGTTCATAGCAGTAAACCCTAACTAACACAGGTCCTAAGAGCTGTTACCTTTCCATTGCTGTGTTTTTTTTTTAAAGAATTATTTTAGGTATATGAGTACACGGTAGCTGTTCTCAGACACACCAGAAGAGGGCATCTGATTCCTTTATAGATGGTCGTGAACCACCATGTGGTTGCTGGGAATTGAACTTGGGACCTCTGGAAGAGCAGTCAGTGCTCTTAACCTTTGAGCCATCTCTCTATACTCCCCATTGCTGTGTTAAGACACCAATTTGTCAGAGGCAAATAAGAGTTTATTTGGGGCTTACAGTTTTAGAGGACTAGTTAAAGTCTATGATCAATGTGTCAGGGAACATGGCCACAGACAGGCATAGCACTAGAACAGCAACTGAGTTAAATCTCAGTCCACAAACATGAAGCAGAGAGAGCTAACTGGGATTGGTGTGGACTTTGGAAACTTTACAGCTTGCCCAGTGACATACCTCCTCCAACAAGACCACACCCCCTAAACCTTCCCAAACAGTTCCACCAACTGGAAACAGTCTATTCAAATATATGAACGGATGGGAAAAGCTCTCATGTAAGTCACCAAAGCCATTGGTTCACTGGTTAAGTAAGTTAAGCCAACTGGCTAGTGAGCCCCAGTGATCACCTGCCTCGATTTCCACAGACACCTAGCTTGCCTTTGTCACATGAGTTCTAGGAGACTGCCCATGGCCCTCATGCTGCCTTAAACTAGCTATGTATCTAGGATGAGCTTGAACTCCTGACCTTCCTACCTCCTAAGTGCTGGGAGTTCAGTATTCACTGCTGCATCCAACTCTTCTCTGGCTGCTTCCAAAAGTGGTTTGTTTCTTTTCCAGTTTGAACTAAATAGTACAAAACAAAGCACACCATCAAAACATATTAAAGGCACACAAGGCAAGGGACACTGAGGGGACTCAGTGGGCAAAGGCTTTGGCCACCTTGGCTTTACATCTTGAGTTCAGTCCCTGGGAAGGGAAGTCATTCTCTGACCTCTACTTGTTCTGTGACTCACCTTCCTTGTCTTCGTTAAGGTCTCTTTTGCTGTAAACAGACATCAGGACCAAGGCAACTCTTATAAAAGACAACATTTATTTGTGGCTGGCTTACAGTTTCAGAGGTTCGGTTCATTGTCATCATGGTGGGAAGCATGGCAGTGTTCGGGCAGACGTGGTGCTGGAGGAGCCAAAGGCAAACAGGAGAACACTGACTCCAGGTCAGCATTGGCTGTGGGAACACATTCCTGGGCCACATTTATCATGGCTCTGTCCCAAGTGAAACAAAATACCTACAAACTGCTCATCAGAAAATTCAGCCTTAATAATGTGCCATGCTGTATAGCCTGTCACCTTCTTACATTTAAACATGTCCTACAACCTTTCCGTGTGTGAGGACTCTGCTTGCAGCAGTGCCCGAGCATTAGAACCCCCGGAGCTGGAGTGACAGCTGGCGGCAAGACACCATGTGGCCCATGTGGGTCCTGGGAACTGAACCTCTCTGAGAGCAGCAAGTACTCTTAGTGGCTGAACTGTGTTTCCTGACCTCTGCTTTACATATTTTTAAAAAATAGATTTATGTATTTATTTTATGTGAGTACACTGTAGCTGTCCTCAGACACACCAGAAGAGGACATCAGATCCCATCACAGATGGTCGTGAACCACCACGTGGTTGCTGGGAATTGAACTCAAGACCTCTAGAAGAGCAGTCAGTTCTCTTAACCACCAAGCCATCTCTCCAGCCCATGTTGTTTTAGTTCTTTATCGAAAATATAAGACACAGTTATATAAGTGACCCTGTGTCACTAAGGAACATTACAGTTTGTCCTGTGTCCCTTTTACTTTCCTGCCTCCTTCCTAGTCACTGGACTCACACATTCGTTCCAGGAGAAATGGTGTAACTGAATGGAGTCATTACTAGTAAGACACCGCCGAGGCCCTGGCCTGTCATGGTGGAGAAGTTTATAATCCCGGCCTGAGGAGGCGGAGGCGCGGTCATGGTGCTGTCAGAGCCTCCGCGTGCAAGGCCTCTGTGGATTACAAACATTTAGGACCAGTCTGCAAAACAAAGCAAGCAAGCAAACAAACAAAACAACAAAAATGCTGTTTTTAAAATTAATGTATTTTTAATATATTAAAATAAAGTAAAACTCTGTTAGCACCAATCGGTTGTTTATTTGATGTTATTAGTTATTATTATTATTTTGGCAGAATTCACAGAAGCTTATTTGAGGATATGTAAAATGATGCTACTTTACGCTCTGAAGTGTTTGTGAATGCCGCCAGGCTGCTTTAAAAGGCACCTAGGATTTGTTTTACATTAAAAAAAAAAGTGTGTGTGTGTGTGTGTGTGTGTGTGTGTGTGTTGATAGCAGGACAACTCTTTCTTCAGTGAGTTCCAGGGACTGAGTTGAGAACTTTGGCAGCGAACCCCTCTATCAGATGTGCATCTCTCTGACTCATAGAACCCCAGGATATTGGGCACAGCATTGGGCATAGAGAAGAGTTCAGATGTTGATTACCAGACAAAATGACAAAAGGCCACTCAGAAAGAAAAAAGAAGAAACTCCTGCCATTTGCAGATGGTACAATCAATACAGAAAATGCAAGTTAATGTGTAGGCAAATTGTACAATTAATAAAATTTACCTCTATGCAACACTACATAAAATGAGTGTCATACTTGAGCTGGTATGTGTGTGTGTGTGTGTGTGTGTGTGTGTGTGTGTGTACTTGTGTGGAGTGTTAGACAACTGTTGTTTCCTCCTCCTTTCTGTACAAACTTAATAAAAGTTTGGTGAAAATTCCACCTGAATTTTTGTTGTTGATATTTTAAATTTTTTTACTGTTTTAGAATTTCATATTGTTTATATAAATCATTTAAAACAAATATATCCCCCTGCAAGTCCTCCCATGTGCCCCCCACGTGAATTTCTTTAAGCCACTTAAGAAACTGATTAATATGCTAGTGTAAATACTTTAAATTATCCTTAAGGATTCTGAAAAAAAGTGTGTGTGTGTATGTATATGTGTGTGTGAGTGTGTGTGTGTGTGAGATAGGTGTGAGTATGTGTGCATGGTGGGCGTATGTGAGTTGTGTGAGTATGAATGTATGTGTGTGTGGTGTGTATGTGTGTGTGAATGAGTGTTTGTGTGTGAATGTGTGTGAGTGTGTTGTGTGAGTGTGTGAGTGTATAGGTGAGTGTGTGTGTTTGTGTGTGAATGTGTGTGATATGTGTGTGAATGTATGTGATGTGTGTGAATGTATGTGTGATGTGTGTGTGAATGTGTGTGTGTGAGTGTGTGTTGTGAGTGTGTGAGTGTATAGGTATGTGAGTGTGTGTTTGTGTGTGAATGTGTGTGAATGTATGTGATGTATTGTGATGTGTGTGGTGTGTGTGTGTGTGTGTGTGTGATTTTGTTTGTGCGTGTTGGGTGGGATGCAGAGATGAGCCTTGCCGGTTCCAGTCAAGTTTAGCATGGGCACTGTTAGGATCACTCACACAGGTGAGCCGAACGGAACACGAAGCCTAGATGTCGACACGGGCATTGTGTGCCTCAGTCGGTGACAGGGGCACTGTAGACCAGGACTGATGGAATGGGTCACTTTCCACACAGACACATACAATTAGAATCCCTTGTACAAAAAGCAAAAGTGATCTCAAAAACAATTATCAATAAGAAAGTTAAAAATTGAAGATGTTATAGCGAACACCTCCAGGATTTTAGGTTACAAACTTTTCTTAGACATAAAAGAGGACAAGTCATAAACATCAAGACTGACGTATGACTACATTAAAATCGTCTGAAGCCAGACACTGTGGCTCTTGTCTGTTATTCCAGCTCTCAGACGGCCACGGCAGGAGGATCGCCTCATGTTCCAGCTTCAGCTTTAGGGTGAACCCCCAGTCAGAAAACAAAACAAGGGGGCTGGAGATACGGCTCAGTGGTTAAGTGCTTGCTGCTCTTTAAAAGTGTCTTGAGTTTGGTTCCCAGCACCAAGCCAGGTAGCTTACAGCTTGAAACTCCAGCTCAGTGAATCTGGCACCCTCTTCTGGCCCGCATAGGCAACTGCACCTAGATGTGCATGCCAAATGCATACACGGAATAAAAACAGTTATAATTTGGCCTGGCTATGGTGGCAAACATCTTTAATCTCAGGAAGCAGAGGCAGTCGGATCTCTGAGTTCTAGGCCAGCCTGATCAAGAACTCTTAACCACAGAGCCACCTCTCCAGCCCACATACACAAAGGTTGAACATGGGGAAGAATGAATGGAATACAGGTGGTGCAGTCTCATGACTGCACACGCGCTGACGGACTGGTATGGTGGAGGAGTAGAAAGCGAGCTGAGTCTGCCTCCTGACTGCAGATAGAAGCTGCCTTACATCCCCACTGGCTGTGGTGTTCCTCTGGTGGACTGTATCTCTTGCACTGTGAGCCAAAGTAACCTCCCTTAGGTCACTTTCCTCTGATACGGGATCATCCCTGAAGCGCCAACATTTGTGGGTGCTTTTGCCATTCTGGGTATCCACACAAGTGCAACCTCTCTGTCTGCTTCATGGCCAGAATCTCTGGACCTGGATGTGTAGGGCACAATGGATGAAGCTCAGAAACCTTCCCAGCTCTGGGAAATTACAGATTTAGCTAAAATCCACACTGGGGCAAGACCGTTTCTCTTTCCAAAGACAAGTAATGTCGGAAGGTCTCTGTCATCAACCCTGTCCTCTTCCCCTGGCTCAAAGTTGGTAGCTCTCCACTAAATTGCCAGTCCAATCTGCCTTTCAGAAAAGTAATTACCCCAATTCGGATGAGATGACCCATAATTGCAAATCGTCTGTAAATGTACTCTCTGCCTCAGTCTTGGAAATAATATATCTAAATTTGTCAAAGAGTTAATGAATGGGGTTAGAGGCAATAATGGAGACCCGTATTCTGATAAGTGTTAGTTTTCCAAACCATTGTTGAAATGTCAAATTATGTATTTGTTCAAAATCAGTCCATATGGGACAAATTACTTCAGGTGTGTGTGTGTGTGTGTGTGTGTGTGTGTGTAGGGAGGAGCAGGGGAGTCTTCAGAGAGGAGAGGAAGAGAGGAGCCTCATGACCACCCCCTCCCTTTCCATGACAGGATGTTGGTCCCCCAATTTAATGCAGGTATAGAAGTTATTTTCAAACTTCTCTGGTTTTTCTCTGATCCTGTTTCTTCCTGTTTCTCCTCTCATCCTGATGGTTACTTTTGTAACTCAGCATAAGTATCTGTTGCTGCATATCAAATCCCTCCAAAGTCAGTGGCTTCCCTCTCACACCCGAGCTCGGGAGTAGTCTGAGTGACGTAGCTAGCTCTCCAGCTCACGGTCTTCCAAGGCCACTGTTGGACCCGTGGGCTAGAGCTGCGGTCAGGTGCGAAGAGTCTGAGGATGCTCACAATTACTTGCAGGACTCGGGTCCCATGGGCTGTTTGTACTTCCGTAGCTCATGAAGTCTTGGGTGGGTCTGCCTCATATAGTCATAGTTATTTATGTCCAATCTTGCTAGTGACACCCCGCCAGTTCTACTCATTAAAAGCAAGCCATGACTTAAGGCCACACTCAGGCTGAGGAGATGAGACAAGGGTATGAAGACCAGCAGGATGCCACAGGTTGTTTTGGAAAGGGGCCACTAAAGTGCATGTCTTTTCTAAAAAACATTTTTTTTAAAGTTTTGTTTAGTTAATTAATTTATTGTACGTGAGTACAGTGTAGTTGTCTTCAGACACACCAGAAGAGGGCACCAGATCCCATTACAGATGGTTGTGAGCCACTATGTGGTTGCTGCGAATTGAACTCAGGACCTCTGGAAGAGTAGCCAGTGCTCTTAACCACTGAGCCATCTCTCCGGTCACGAAAGTGGATATTTTTATAGCTGGCTACTTTATGCTTATGTGAAAAATCAAGTGCAATAAGTTATAAAGGAATATTACATGCAATATATTGACAAAGTACAGTATTGATTTAATGCATTATTGTAATGGCAATTTGAAGTTGTCACTTTGACCAGATCTGGAATTAACTAAAATCCAAGAGGCTGGGTTCACCTGTGGTGGTCTGAATTTGCTTGGCCCAGTGAGTGGTACTATGAGGAGGTGTGGCTCTGTTGGAGGAAGTGTGTCACTGTGGGTGTGGGCTTTGAGACCCTCATCCTACCTTCCTGGAGCCAGTCTTCTCCTGTTCTCCTTTAGAACAAGATGTAGAACTTTCGGCTTCTCCAGCACCACGTCTGCCCGCATGCTGCCATGTTCCCACCTTGATGATAAGGGACTGAACCTCTGAACCTGTAAGCCAGCCCCAGTGAGATGTTTTCCTATAAAAGAGTTGTCTTGGTCATGGTGTATCTTCACAACAATGGAAACCCCAGCTAAGACAACACCTGCAAAGAACTTTTTGTTTGTTTTTGAGACAGTGTTTCTTTGTGTAGCACTGGCTGTCCTGGAACTTGCTGTGTAGAGCAGGCTGGCTTCCAACTCACTGCCTCTGCCTCCCCTGTGTTAGCATTAAAGGCACATGCCACCACTGACTAGCTGAATTCAACACTTTCTTCTGGCCTCAGTGAGCACCAGGCCCGTGGTGGACATGTATTCCTACATGAAGGCAAAACATTCATACACATAAAATAATAAAATAAATATTTAAAAAGCAAAAACGAGAGGCTATATGACTGTGCTTGGGTGTGTCGGAAGTATATATGTGCACACCTTTGAGTATGTACACATGTGAAAATGTGTGCCCATTTAAGCATGTGCAAAGTATATGGGAAAGTATATGTACCTATTTACACTTGTGCAAAGGCCAGAAGTTGGAGGCAAGTGTAGTTCTCCACTGCTCTCCCCTTATTTTTTGAGGCAGGATCTCTCACTGAAGCCCTAGTTCACTGGACAGCCCCCAGGATCACCCTGTGTCTGTTCTCTTAGAGCTGGGATTACAGGTCTATGGAACCATGCTCAGATTTTAATGTGGAGACTGGAGATTTCAAGCTCAGCCTCATGCTCACTGAACCATTCTCCAAATCTCTCTTTTGTTCAGAGTAGGGCATGCATGTGGCTCAATGCAGCAGGGGGTCTAGGTTGATAAGTGCATTGTTTGGAAAGGTGTGTGTGTGTGTGTGTGTGTGTGTGTGCATAGTACCTACAGGTGACAGTCCTAGGCTGTTAAGCACATCATTAGAAGGAGTGTGTGCATAGCTAAAACAAAGAGGAATGTGTCCTAGGTCATTAAACTATTTCTTATGGTTAGTACTTCATCTGGATTTTTCAGAACTAATAGCCAAATAAAAATAGTATAAAATTAAAAGTTATAAAAATAATTTATTAAAAAATCTTTTTATAAACTACTATCAAGCATTTTGCTACAGGTATTAAAAAAGCATATACCTATAATCTCAGCACTTGGAAAACAGGCAGTAGGTAGGTGCTGTATGACAAGATTTTTCCTGAGGAGATACAACACATAAACCTACTCTCTCCTGATAGGAATCCTGAAAGGACTGGAATCAGTACAAGACATACCAAGACCAAGTTCTCAGCACAAAGGAGATTTATTTGCCCCAGAGGAACAGAGGGCAGGGAATAAGAGGTAAGGACAGGAGACAGAGGACATGGACAAGGGGAAGAGAACAAAGGAGAGGGAGAAAGGCTATTTACCCCAGAGGGACAAAGGACTGACTCTGGATAGAGAGCAGACAGGCATGGCCCATAGGCAAACAGCAGTTCATAACACATGTTAGAGTAAGTTGGTTTGTTTTGATTGGGCATTTTAATTAGGGCAGCTGAAAAAGGAGCTTTCAATTGCTGGACATAAATATTTTAAGAACTGGACCTCGGCACTTAGCCTCAGGAGGAAGTGTTGAAGAGGGATTAGACCTCGGTGTCAGTTTCAGATATGTCATCTAACAGTTCATCAAGACAGAAGGAAGGGGAAGCCAGGCTCCCCAGAGCTGTGCTTGTCACACCCAGGCATACTAGAGCCCTGAAGTACAGATACCGCCACAGTCCAGTGTTGCGGGATATCTGATTACACTGTGAACCCTGTTTCTAGTTGTAGTGTGGCTCTCTGTCCAAGCAGAATTTGGTGCTTGGAAAGCAGCCTTGGTTCTTTGGTTATTTGTTATCTGATTGTTCTTCAGAGAAACAATGAAGTCCACCCTCATCACGACCTGCTTCCCCTTCATGTCCAGCTTGTCCAAAGTCAGCTTGTTAGAAAGCGACATTTTGGCAAGAACATGAGGTCGAAAGGCCTGGAGCTGAGGCTCAGATCCTACTTTTAATAAGGGTTCTTAAATGCTTTAATCTCCCTTCTAGCCCACACCCACCAGAGGTATTAGAAAAGAAAGGTTATTAGGATACCAGGGAAGTTGGACCTGTTTAGAAATAGTTCTTTGGGGCAAATCTGATATGTGTTGTTTAGATCTTAGCAGTTCAATTTACAGAAATCAGCAGCAGCAGCTTCATCTACTCACAAATACCATCAGTCTAGTTTAGCAGTGTCAGGACAGCAAACACAAACGGGCAGTGTCTCCTTCAGCGAAACATTCCTTCATGTATCTACTTTAGCATAAATATCCTTTTACCTATGTCTGCTTCAGTGAAATGTTTCTTCACATGTCTTCTTTAGCAAAACATCTTTTGACCTGTATGTCTTAGTAAAACATCATTTGTCATAACTGACTTTATAAAGAAACAGGAATTTCCACCTTACAACAGTTTATAGAGACATGCAAGAGCAATTCAGCAGAACCCAAGAGAAGCCAGTTTGAGTCAGTCAGCTTGGAGAGAAGTTTGAGCCATAATAGCTAAGTTAAACCAGCTAACAATTTAGAAAGAACTAGAAATAGTGAATGTATTCAGCAGAAAGTCCTATGATGCCCAGTTCACAAGACTCCCAAGAGACCAGCAGGGACCACAACCCCGATGTAAGCACATGAGAGTTTTTCTTCAAGCTTGATCTTGGGCTAAAAACAGCAGTAAAACCCTAACTAAGACAGTTACTGTACTGGCTGGTTTTGTGTCAACTTGACACAAGCTGGAGTTATCACAGAGAAAGGAGAGCCTCTGATGAGGAAATGCCTCCATGAGATCCAACTGTAAGGCATTTTCTTAATTAGTGATCAAGGGGGGAGGGCCCAGCCCATTGTGGGTGGTGCCATCCCTGGGCTGGTAGACCTGGATTCTATAAGAAAGCAAGCTGAGGGGCTGGTGAGATGGCTTAGCGGTTAAGAGCCTTCCAGAGTTCCTGAGTTCAATTCCCAGCAACCACATGGTGGCTCACAACCATCTGTAATGGGATCTGATGCCCTCTTCTGGTGTGTCTAAAGACAGTGAAAGTGTACTCACATATATAAAATAAATAAATAAATCTTAAAGAAAGAAAGCTGAGCAAGCCAGGGGAAGCAAGCCAGTAAGTAACATCCCTCCATGGCCTCTGCATCAGCTCCTGCTTCCTGACCTGCCTGAGTTCCAGTCCTGACTTCCTTTGGTGATGAACAGCAATGTGAAAGTGTAAGCTGAATAAATCCTTTCCTCCCCAATTTGCTTCATTGGTCATGATGATTTGTGCAGGAATAGAAACTCTGACTAAGACAGTTACTTACAATTATATGGGGGAAGGGTTACTTACAGGAGCAGAAGTGATTCAGTTGGTCTAAACCCCTTCCATTTGGCTAGAGTCTTCTCTTTGCATCTTGGCCTGTCTTAGAAGAACTCTCAGTTTTTATTGCTTACTAAGACAGGGAGGGTCCTAGTGAATCTGTTTAGTTTCCGGTATTTCCTGAAGCTATTTAGAGTTGTTTACCTTCTTGTTTAAAGAGCTTCTCAGCAAGATCTAATGTTTCAATCTTGTGGAAGCTGTTACACAACAGTAGGAGGTCAGTTTCATCTACTTAGTAAATTCCAGGACAGTCAGGCTATACAGACCTCATAACAAACACCGTTATCTTTAGCCAAGCATGTAATCCCAGTACGCAGAGTCAAGAGAATCAGGAGTTCAAGGCCAGCCTTAACTACATGAGACCTTGTCTAAACAAACAAACAGGAAAGAAAATGAACCAAGACACATAGCATTTATTTTCTGAGAATTTATTTAGCCAAAGGTATAAGCATATATTTATCCAGAGTGTAAGATCAGCTGTGATAAGGACTCACTGCCCTGACTGGTAGAACTCTATTCTAATGTGCAGAAACATGTTTCAGGTAGCCCAGGGCAGCTTTGCACCAGATAAACTTTGTATCTTCTATGGAGTTAAAGAAATACCTTATGTGTGTTCAATTCCTGCCTTAGGAATCCCCTGATTCACAGAGGAAAACTGAGCCACTGCTTGAACCTTCTGACATTTTGGGCATGTCAGGAACTGAGCTGAGTCTCTGCAAAGTTGATCTGCTGAGCCAACACACATTTGCATTTGAAGCTGGACCAAAAAAAAAAAAACAAAAAAAAAAAAAAACAAACAAAAAAAAAAAACCCAGAAGTAAGTTTGCCACAATCAAGTCTCTTTGTGTGTGAATGGCCCTAATAAGTACTTATAGTTTTAAAAATACATACATATTGTATGAATTGAAGGGATCCAAAAAGGTCCAATTGCTTCAAGAATTCTCCCTTTACTAAATAGGCCTTAATAACACTCACCTTTCTTAACCCTTCATGATTGCCAGAAAGTCATTGCTGAACAGAAATTTCCCATCAGGAGGAGAAAGGTCTGTAGTGGATCATACTTTTCTTTCTCTTCAAGTTTCTTCCTCCTAATCTACATACCGAGGTCTCCAAGATGCTGTGTTATATAATGAATTCTACCATTCCTATTGGATAGAGTTTGTGCCTAGCAGGGAAGAAAGGGATTTGGTCTTTGGGGAGAAATTCTTAATTTTCCCTAACTTTTAAAAACAAAGTTTATGCAGCACATTCTCTACCACACAGACTGGAAAATCTGAAGCGTTACATTCAGTATGGAGGATGGGGGAGGGGTGAGGTTTCCAAGAAAGAGAGAGAAAACCTACAGCATCCAAGAAGGCATGCCTAAGCTTTGGCCAGTATAAAAGAAAAAAGAGATTTGGGGGTCGGGTCAAAAAACAAATAAAACAGAACAAAATTTCTTGTTGTAGGTCAGGAGCCCCTGGAACGTCTCTGGAGGTACCCCCCGAACTCTGATACCCAATACCTGTTAATACCAGATCCGTTTTGTTCCCTCAAATGTACAGAGGTTGGAGTCTCTGAAGACAGAGGACAAAGAAAACACCGCAAAGCAGTCGGTAGACTCTTTTAAGATTTGATGCACACATAGCTGTACACAAACTTCTTCGTTAGTTGAAATAACTGTTACAGTCTTTAAAATATTATCAGACATGTGCAAGGAAGCCATCTTTCTATGGCAGTCTGAACAAGACAAAGTTAATTCTGAGGGTGCACCATTTTTCTTTCTTTTTTATTTCTGAAACGGGGGTGGGGGAGCCCAATTCTTCATTCTCTTACCATGTTAGAATGGACAGAGCTGGAAAAAAAGAGGATAATTAAGGTATCCATCAGAATAGGAGCAATTAAATGATCTGACTTTAATAGAGCAACGGGGTAGAATTTACATTGGAAAAATAGAATAATAAAACAAGAAGCAAATGCTTTAATGTTGGCTCTGTTGTTTACATTTCTGTTGTTCTGAGGGATAGTGAGGGACACCTGTTCCACATGGTTTTTGTTATTTTTTGAGACAAGGTCTCACTCTGTAGCCCTGGCTGTCCTGGAACTCACCAGACTGGCTAGAACTCACAGAGACCTACCTGCTTCTGTCTTCTGCTGGGATTAAAGGCATGAACTGCCACCACCAGATGCTATTTTTTTTTTAAGAATTACTTATTTTATTTTATATGAATACACTGTAGCTGTCTTCAGACACACCAGAAGAGAGCATTGAATCCCATTACAGATGATTGTGAGCCACTGTGTGGTTGTTGGGATTTGAACTCAGGACCTCTGGAAGAGCAGCCAGTGCTCTAACCACTGAGCAAACTATCCAGCCTGCTATTGTTTGTTTGTTTAATGTGAGTTTGTTTTATTTTTTGAGACAGGGTTTCCTGTGTAACATCCCTGCCTGTCCAGGAACTCACTTTGTAGACCAGGCTGGCCTCAACCTTATGTCCAAGTGCTGGGAATAAAGGTGATGTGAGTTCTTTATAAAGGCAAAAATGGATGGAAATAGCATCATGTTCATTTGCTTAATAATCTCTATATCTCAAGAAGTGGAATTATAATTAACGAAACACATTTTGAAGCTGTCATGTGATACATAAAAATCCAAATGTAGTAATTAATAATCACTGAATAACTGATAAGATTTATATTGGCTAAAATCAAATTTCTAATTATAGTATTATTATAAGCCAGGATTCTCAAGAGAAATAAAACTAATAGGAGATAGGTAATAGATAAATAGAGGCATAGATGAGAGAAAAAGATGATAGATGAGATTCACACACACACACACACACACACACACACACACACACCACCACCACCACCACCACCACCACCACCACCACCACCACCACTATCACCACCACCACCAACAAACCCAACCCTGTTTCAAACAAATAAACAAAACAGAAAAACTTAAAGTTTGATTCCAATACCTTCCTTTTAACTCTTCTTCCCCATCCCACCTGACTGGCAGAAAACTTCTGATACTCTTTGAGAGACTGAGGCAGAGACAGCCTGGATCGGCACACACAAGCACATTTGAGGGCCAGGGCGTTTTACTAAACCAGGAGGTTTAGAGAAAAGTTTACTCTCTTAATGCTGAGCTGCCAGTCTTTCTCTACAGCTAGGATCTGAGATTAATGGCAACTGGATTGTATATTGGCAGATGATTCTCTATCCTGTCCAAGAGAAAAACATTTAAAATATGTATATTTTCAGAGCTGGGGATGTAGCTTAGGGATAAAAGAGCATTTCTAGTGTGATTGATGCCCTTGGTTTAATCCAAACAATATAGTATAAAATTGATTATTTTTATCCATTGTTTGGAGCCATTCATGTGTTTCCATGGGCAGAGCATTTCCAACAAGCATCACAGTGTTTCTCTCTTACAAGCAGAAAGACAATATCTACCAGACATTTAATGAGAGACATAAAATAAAAACAAACAAGAAGGTTGGAAAGATGGCTCACTGGTTAAGAGCACTGTCTGTTCTTCCAGAAGTCCCAGCACCCACATGGTAGCTAACAACCATCTATAATGGTGGTTGATGTCTATCTGTAGGTGAGGGCAGGTACAAGATAAAGCAAGGCCTGTGATTGGTCAGTGGAAATATTTCAGGGGATCAATCACTGGGCAAGGGGTAGGCAGGACTTCAGGGTCAGGGAGAGGAAGAGGGGAGGCAGAAAAAGGATTTTCTTTTGAACTGGAAGGAAGATGAAGACAACATGTAGGTAGGAGAGGCACCCGGTTCAGGTGGCAGATCCCTTGGGATCTGCTACTGGAGGATTTATAACTTAAGGATTTTTACAGGACAATTTGCCTTATCTAGATGGGCAGTTTATATCAATATCAATTGGCTCTGAGTTTATTGTGTGGACGATTTTGTGGATTGAGAATTTACTGATATAAATCTGATTGATAAATTACGAGCCTCTAGAGTTTTGATTTTACCAGGTTACTGGGTATTGTGACTATAACCACAGGGGGCGGGGCGGATACTGGGAATGTGAGCTGAGTCAGGAGTGGAGAGACTGTGGGGAGGGGGTGTGTGTGGGGGGATGGGGGGATGTTGGGGGGAAAGGGGGGACAGGGGGGATGGACGGTAGGGGGGCGACTAGCCAAGAGGGCTGCTCAGGACAGTGAGTAGCTGGGGGTAGTGTGGCATTGTGTCTGAAACCAATCTCATTCTCTAATAATTACCACTACATAATGGGATCTGATGTTCTCTTTGTCATGCAGGTGACAGAACACTCATGTACATAAAATAAATAGAACTTTGAAAAAACCCGGAGTGCCTGGCTCTTGGGAAATGACATGTAAGGTTGACCTACAGATTCCACATGAGTGTTCAAATATATGTACACCTATATAAATGCCTACATAAACAAACGTACACACTTACCCATACACACCAGGAAAGGTATAACTCGGAGGAAACAGACTAAGGAAGCTTACAACTCTAAAAATGCACTATCTACAAAGCAGGAAATTAAAATATGGCAGCAGAAATAAGAAACTGAACAGAAATACTGGAGAACAAAGTTAATGAAATCTGTAGAAAACAGACTAAAAGACAGAGATGGAACCAACTCCACAGAATTGTCCTCTGACCTCTACATGTATACAGTGGCATGCGTGTACACCCTCATCAAGTGTACACACACGTGTGCACACACACAATAACACAATAAAGAAATACATTTTAATGGAAAATATGACTTAAAACATAATTTTCATTCATTGGTAGCAAGGGAAGCTGCTACATGTTATTGTTTCTGTGTGGTCACATTAGAGCAATTTAAAAAGTGAGTTTTTTCTTTATCCTGTTTAGCTCCCAAATAATGAGACAAATTATTCAAGTTACTTAATAAATGTTATGGCACAATAACTGAGCAGTTATTAGTCTATTCTAATTCTTTAAACTAATCTGGCTACCTCCCAGCCCAAATCCCCGAGATACTTACATTTTAGTATTGAGCTGGCTTTCTCCGCTCCAGAGGTGTTCTCAAGGTGTCTCCCTGACCTTCTCCTCACAGCAACAACTCTCTTCTCTCTTCTCCCCTTGATGAGATCGGAAGTCCAGCCCTATTCTCTCTTACTCAGTTATTGGCTGATTGGCTCTTTGTTGACCAATCAGGGAATAACTGGGGAGCAACATTCATACAACACTGAGACAGGAAGATTTTAGAATAAACATTACAATGCCATGTCTGGATTGCAACCAGATCTGGGTCAGAGGAATCAGCACTTGAATAATAGAAGGAAAATCTTTACACAGTGCATAGTAACATTATGGCTACAGACACACATTCAACTAAAACTACTGAAAAGCAAAAGATGCCGAATATCTGAGTAATCTTTACTATAATGTTTATATCCAAATAAAAAGATAACCAAAAGAGAGAACCAGAGCAAATAAAAGAGACAATCAGCAAGCAAATTTATATGTAGACAACCAGGTTTTAACTATTTTTACAGATACATCTTCTTTAGGATACACAACCCCAGTGTCTCTTAAGGTCACAATATAAAGCTTATAGCTGAGGATTTTCTGGCAGATTTGTGGATAGACTCCATGGTAGATACCTGTAAGCTAAAGGCTAAGTTAATTTACCTCATATACATGATCACAGGGGCAGAATAACCCCAGAAATGGAAGGACTGGAGACCCACAACAAACAGGAGCTCACTAAAACTGTAACGGGTTTTCTCTTTCATGCTATTTTATGTGTATGTGGTATGTTGCCCGTATTGCATATGTAGCACAGGCATGTATTTTATCATGCTGAGGGTTATCACACGAAGTTTACACTCTGAGTTTCTAACTACAGTCCTAAGCCTATCTCCCTAAGGCTGCTCACCTGTGCTGAGGTAGGGTTCAGTCTCTAACAGTAGTTGATTCAAGGGTCAGGATCCTGGCAGGAGACTTTTCAGCTGCAGGGCAGATCAAGGTGGCGCACAGAGCATTGCTCTTGGTCTCTGCTTATATACTGTACAGTGGGCATCAAGGGGTCCTAACACTGCGTCTAGTTATCTTGGGTAAGTGCTGTCACTGGGTTCTGATTATCAGATGTAGCCTTGAATATGCTGGCGTTCCCGATTAAGCTATTTTTGCTTATCTAAAAGTCATTTTTCTACTCTGTTCACCACACATTCCAAGAGAGGGGAAATGAATCACAGTGAGGACATACTGGACAAAAGCAAGTCCAAACCAGCAGAACAAACTCCAAAGTTTGCACGTCCGGGTCTGAGGTCAAAGTGGTCCTCACATCTCCAACTCTTTTCTTCTTTGTTGACTGAAACACACATGTCTCTCTCTCAGGCTGGTTGCTTGCTGGTCTGCAGTTCTTATTGTAGAGAATTTTATGACAACATTGTGGGGGGGGTGTCTCACCACAACCCGGCCCCCACCTCCATAGCTTCATGCCCCTCTAAGCCTTTATACAGGGACACACCTGATTCATACCTGGCCTCAGTGTTTTCCTTAGCTGAAGAAGCAGATTCCACAACTCTTTTCTAGTATTCTTAACACATGGCTGAAGCCACCAAGTTCTATTGTTTAATGGGGCAGCAACTTGGCCCCCTTGTTCAATGACATTTACATCAGCGGTTCTGTTGCTGATGGTTTCCTGCACTCTTAAGCTTTTCTGCATTCCTTTTCCTAAATTGGATGCATAACTGGGTGGGGTCTTGTCCTAAAGTCAGCACTTCCTTTATTCCATTGGGCAGAAGACTTTTCTTTAAACCCTTTCTCTCTGAGCTCGGCACTTAGCTCCTTACACCTCTGGTGCTCCTGTCTTCTCCAAACTGTACATTTTGTATGTCTCTTTGTCCGTCCTGTTCCTTTCCAGAAGAGCGAAAACCACATGGCACAGTCAATGTCTCGAAATCTCTGCCAGTGTCATTAACCAAAACTCGATTTAGCTTCAGACAGATCTTTAGGAAAAAGGCAAAAAGAAGTCATGCTTTTTGACAAAATATCGTCAGAGCAGTCTCTAGACCACTTACTAACATTCTTCCCTACTAACTCCCTGAGCGGGGCTCTAGCACCGTTATGCGCTCCTACTAGGGTGGACCATTAAGCCCTGCTTAAAGCATCCAACTACCTTTCTTGTCAAAGTCCCAAGTCCACATTCTGCCAACAATGTCAGGCCTGTCAGAGCAATACCCCAGTCCCTGCACCAACTATGCTACTGCTGTGATAAGACACCACAACCAAAGAAGCATTTAATTAGAGACTTAGTCCATTCCTATCATGTGGAACATGGTTAACAGGCAGGTATGGTGCTGCAGTAGCTGAGTGTTTACATCTGATCAGCAAGCTGAGAGAGACTGGGCCTTGCATAGGCTTTTGAAACCTCAAAGCCAACCCCCTGTGACACACTTCTTCCAACAAGGTCACACCTACTTCAACAAAGCCACACCCCTCCAACAAGGACACACCTCCTAATCCTTCCAATCCTTTCAACATGTTCCATAACCTGGTGACTAAGCCTTCAACTGTACAAACCCATAGGGAATACTCTTACTTGAACCACAATGGAAACTGAGAGTCAAAGAAATGCTTCCACCTTTCAAATTGATTGTTCGGGGCATTTTGTTGCAGGTGTGAAGCACCAACTAGGACACATGATCTGGGAAAGTGGAAGGGGCTGAGAACTGGGTCAAGTAAAGAAGCCCATAAGCTTCGTGACTTTTCATTCTTCATGCTGATCTTATAACAGTGATGTTTTAACAAGTGACTAGAGGCAGATTCAGTCGGATCATGGAGAAAAAAGCTGAGGTCTGAGCTCATTACTTTTCAGAAGTGAGATTTATCAGGAGAGTCTCATGACCACAGGAGGGGAGCGTGCCCAGGCCTTGAGGTGGGAGACAAGCATCCCATCAGAGGCAGCAGCAGGGCCTTAAAGGGAAGAGGGGCTCCATTAACACGGAGAGAAGCCCCATTAACGGAGAGTTCGTAAAGCACAGGGGCAGGGGAGAAAGCCACCGTGTTGGATGTGGAGGTGAGGTGAAAGAGAAGGAGCTTTCAGGAAAACACCCTGAACAAAGAGGATGTTCTGGTTTTTCTAAGTGTCTGGAAGCTGTGGGCAGTTCAGGCCATATGACTCAGTCTGGTTTAGTCTGCGTGAGTCCAAACGTGCCCAGGTACTGGGCAGAACCATCCATCTCACTTGCAGCTTTGAGGAGAAAGGGCTGTAAGGCATGGCAGGACTTCATAACTCTGTGTCCCAGACGGAGAAGGCAGCAGCGGTGTGGCCTGTTATCACCACACTGCCACATCTCAGAGGGACCAGCATCTTAGAGTGGGCAGCCCGTGTCCAACAACACTCTGCTTTTCACCACACAACCCAATGGGATAAAGAGGACACACAATTATCCCAGTGACTCAGACCCTAGAGCTGTGCCCACCAGTCTGAAGCAGACACTTAGTACTGCCTGCTAATCTTACTGTGTTTACCTGGTGACTTCGCTTTTCAGTACTCACAAGTATTCTCTTCCCTCTCCTTCTTCCTCTCCCTGTATGCATACTTCCTCTCTGTTGTAGCTCAGGCTGACCTGAACCTCGCTGTCTTACGAGTTGAGATCCTCTGTCTCCACTGACGAAGGTTGGGATTAGAGATGTACACCATCATGCCTAGGCCTATGTATTTTCTGTTCCTGTAATAAAATACCATGAGCAAAGTGCCTTAGAGAAGAAAGAGGTCACTTGGGATTATGGCTCCAGCAGGAGAGTCCGTAATGACGGGGAGGCACGGCGGCACGTAGCTGGAGCAGGAAGCTGGGAGATCACGTGTTCGATGGCACGCACAAAGCAGAGAGAGCAAGCCAGAGTCGGGTGAGGTTATATATACTAAGAGGGTTTACCCACAGTGATATGCTTCTTCCAGCAAGATTCAAACAGAGTCACGAGATGGGGGACTGAATATTCAAACGCTTAAGCTTAGGGGCATTTCTCATTCCAACCAGCACACTATTTCCTTTTGAAGCCCAGTTTAGAATGAGTTACACTTTCAATAGCTGTTGAGTATCATCCAGTGCTAACCACTACCCTACATGCTGAGAGGAAGTGACCATCAGAGACTTCGCTTCAATGGGAAGATACAAACACGTACGAGACATCATGTTACATGATTTGAAACGCTATGGAGAAAAAAAGGTAGGGGGACGCCAGAGGTGGCCGGTACACGCTCTTCTTAGACGTGGTAAAGCCTATGCTTTAAACTCCGAGTCAGCTTGTGTTTTGAAAGAGAACAGGTAGAAAAGCCTCCGCTCGGGAGGCTAGACAGACTCAGCACCGGCTGATGACCTCTGCCCCCTGCTCATCCTGCACTGTTGCCAGTCCTCACATACATGTTTCAGTGGAAATTACATGGTATCATTTTCCAACAGTTAAAAACAGGGCTCCCATACAAATACAAATGTGCCAAGTGTTTATTAACTGTTAACTTTTCCTAGGGAGACTAAACACATGTCTATTTATTCCAGATAGGGCCCCAACATCAGAGCCAAGTAATAATCCCAACCAAGTCTAACTTGGTGATTCACTGAGCTTATTGGACATCTTGTTACTGCTCTGTTGCTGTGAAATGATTCCCTTGACCAAAGAAATCTTATAAAAGAAAGCATTTGATTGGGGTTTGCCTTACAGTTTCAGAGGGAAGTCCATGACCTCACAGTGGGGAGCATGGCAGGAGGCAGGCATGGTGCTGCAGAAGCTGAGAGCTTACATCTGACCCACAGACACAAGAGAAGATGCAAGGGAGCCTCTGAAACCTCAAGGCCCACCCCCAGTGACACGCCTAATCCTTCCACTAAATAGAGATCAATCATTCCAATCCATGAGCCTGTGAGGGCTGTTCCCATCCAAACCACCACCGTGGGCTTAGTTATAAAGTGTGTGTGAGGGACCAACTTCAGGCATGGGGGTGACCGCGAAGTTCCACACCATCACAGACGACAACCTGTTGCGGTAAATATTAAAAAATGGCTCTGCGGCTACTGGTTCTCGCATGTTCTCACTCCACTGCAGGCCACCAAGCCAGATCCAATAGTCCTGGTTGTTTCTCTGCCTCGGAGTTCACAGACCGCCCTCTCCAGCTGTGTCCCAACCGCTCTCACACACTGCCTTTAAGGCCAGGTAAAGTCAAAGTTCCGAAAATTGCACTTAAGCAATTAGATTTATATGTTAAATTATCAATCCATAATAAATCCACACAATGAACTTATAACCAGTTGACAAAGACATAAACTACCTACCTACATAGGACAAACTGACCTATAGAAACCCTTGAAAATATTCATATCTACCTATGGCCATTTAAGACCACCTGGACCTAGATCCTCCTTTTCCGGCTCCATCTTGATTCTTCTCTGGCTCCTCCTCCCTAGACTTTTTCCTGCCTACCTTTCCTTCTCATCCAATGATAGGCTGGATCTGCCTTGCTGCATAATGACATCATCCTACAACAAGGAAACAGAAGTTGTGCCATGGAATCCCACTTTCATTTAAACTTTGCTTCCTCGATACTCTGACACCCCCCCCCCCAATATCACTTGCAGCTGGGAAGTGGGGGAGAAGCAAGGAGTAATGTTGGACTCACAATATGGGGTCCTGTGACCCTCCCTTCCCCCTTCTGTTAGAGAGAGTCACTAGCTCCGTTACCATCCCCACAGGCCTAGTTATCACTACACTGTTTAGTTCTACTAGTTGCCATGGCTACCAGGCCAGTATCTATTCCAAGATGGTAGTCATGTTATGCCCAGAGGAAAAAGGCCTACTATAGCATTAATATATTCATAACGTTCAAATTCAGCATGGCCACTGAGAAAAAGAAACTTGGCTGTGCATACCGTGTCGGGATGAGCTGCAGCTGCCACAACCCCAAAAGTCTTTCAGTGGTCTGCAAGGGCCCTGGTGATGAGCCAGAACAAGCCTTCTCTATGGGCTGGTGTGGCTTGCATACTTGTTACGGAACAGATATAAAAGACTGGTGCAGAGAAGTGGTCACTTAGACTGAATCAGCCTAAGTCACACAGTGTGGGACTTCCTACCAGCACCCCCACATTTAGAAAAGCCAGAGTGCCCTCATTTGTTTGGAGTGTCTTCTTTCTTACTTAGGTTCTCTCTCTTCTGCCCCTGTGCTTTACAAACTCTGTTAATGGGGCTTCTCTCCGTGTTAATGGAGCCCCTCTTCCCTTTAAGGCCCTGCTGCTGCCTCTGATGGGATGCTTGTCTCCCACCTCAAGGCCTGGGCACGCTCCCCTCCTGTGGTCATGAGACTCTCCTGATAAATCTCACTTCTGGACGGTCATTTTGTATCTGCTCCTCTCCCAATCCCACAGTCTGATTTCTAATATATTTAACACCATGGTAAAGAATTCTCGGGCATATTTCACCCACGCCTTGATACTTTGTGAAGGTTGAGCTTAAAGGTGATATATTAGTTTATCTGGGATATTCAGGATGATGTATTTAGGCAGCGGAATATTAGCAGCTTCTCCCAGCCGCATTTATACTGAGAACCAAGATTAGGGAGGAACAGGGTAGGAAAATGTGGAAGAAAATTTGCAATTAGGCTTGCAAGAGGGTGGTGGGTTTAGAGATGCTACCAAAGAGCAGGCAGTTGCTAAAGAGAGTCGTGTTGGTAAAAAGAAGCTAAATCAGACAAAAGGAGAAAGACCTTGAGGCTATCCCAGCAACTGGCCAGACCTCACTCAAGCAGGCCCAGAGATATAGAAATGCAAATTTGTTTCAGACTCTCTAGGGATGAATCTCTGGACCCAGAGCCACAGACAGCCCTGCTTATCCAGGACTGCCTTCGGTTATGTGCAGTTGGTAAGGCGGCCAGGTGCTGTTGTGGTGCAGCCAGAACAGTGTCAGATCTCGGTGTGGTCCACCCAGGGCTGATGCAGACATTTCCTATGAGGTAAACGAGGTTTCCACTACAATCCGAAGGACACCCGGAGGAGGTTAGAGATGCAAGCAATGTGAATGTCTCTCAAGGGAAGAAGCAGGCAAGGAGAAGAGCTAGCCAAGAGAGAGGCCATGTGACCACAGCCTGCAAGCCCAGTGGAGCCTAACTCCTGCCCCCCCCCCCCCCCCCCCCCGGGCCTAGATGTTGGACCTGAAGATCTAGGCCTGCGTGATCCCCCTCTGCTTTCAGTTCGGTGTCTGTCCCATCTCCTTGCTGTTTCCCTGTTCTCCATGGAAGGAATTTCTTGGGAATATGTAAATTCTCTTTTTATCTTTATAGAAATTTTTAGATTTGAACTTTTGGGTTTTGAATATTTTTTTTGATTGTGTGTGTGTGCTGCTCACAGAGGCCTGAGGTGTTGGATTCCCTGGAGCTACAGTCACGGTAGTTGTGCTGAGAACTGAACTCTGGTCTTCTGGAAGACTAATACTTGCTGTTAGCTGACTATCTGTCCAGGCTTGTTCTTTCATATACCATCCGAACGATAGATTCTCCTCTAAAGGCTCACGTGATAAAGGCCTCATGTTCAGCATCACATTATTTCGAGGTGGGGAAACTTCTCAGTGTGTGTGGGTCTTGTGGGTGTGTCCCGGGAGGGGGACTGTGGGCCCTGGTCCCCCTTACTTTCCCCCTTTGCTCTGTTCCAGGCTCCTCAGCATGATGTGTCGGCTCACACAGTGGACCCAACTAACCACAAACTACACCTTCGAAGTCATGAGTCCAAATGAATCTTCCTCTGTATAAGTTGCATTTAGCCCAGTGACCACAGTGGGTTTCTCGCCTTTTCCCTTTGCTGGCCTTTGACTACAAAGTGCAGTCCAGAGGCCAGAAAGGACCTGCATTTAGGCAGTGGCTTTACTTTTTCTTTTAAAAGATGTATTTATTCTTTTATGTTATGAGCACACTGTTGCTGTCTTCAGACGCACCAGAAGAGGACATTGGACCCCATTACAGATGGTTGTGAGCCACCATGTGGCTGCTGGGAATTCACGACCTTTGGAAGAGCAGTCAGTGCTCTTAACTGCTGAGCCATTTCTCCAGCCCAGTGGCTTTACTTCCTATTACTAGGTTTCCATTTAAGACCTCTTTCACGATCTTATTTATACATTCTCTTATGGTATAAGCTCATTAGGAATAAAATAATTTCTGATAAGCACCAATTAAATCTTAGTCTTGTGATGTATGTGTGATGTGCACGAGTGTGTGTGCATGTTTGCATTTGTGTGGGTGCATGTGTATGTGTGGGTGCATGTGTATGTGTGGGTGCATGTGTATGTGTGGGTGTATATTATGTGTGTGTGCATGTATATGTGTGGGTGTATGTTATGTGTGGGTGTATGTTATGTGTAGGTGCATGTGTATGTGCGGGTGCATGTGTATGTGTGGGTGCATGTGTATGTGTGGGTGCATGTGTATGTGTGGGTGCATGTGTATGTGTGGGTGCATATATATGTGTGGGTATATGTTATGTGTGGGTGCATGTGTATGTGTGGGTGCATGTGTATGTGTGGGTACATGTATATATGTGGGTACAAGTGTATGTGTGGGTGTATATTATGTGTGTGTGCATGTGTATGTGTGGGTATATGTTATGTGTGGGTGCATGTGTATGTGTGGGTGCATGTGTATGTGTGGGTACATGTATATATGTGGGTACAAGTGTATGTGTGGGTGTATATTATGTGTGTGTGCATGTGTATGTGTGGGTATATGTTATGTGTGTGTGCATGTGTATATGTGGGTGGATGTGTATGTGTGGGTGGATGTGTATGTGTGGGTGCATGTATATGTGTGGGTGCAAGTGTATGTGTGGGTGTATATTATGTGTGGGTGTATGTTGTGTGTGTGCATGTGTATGTGTGGGTATATGTTATGTGTGGGTGCATGTGTATGTGTGGGTGCATGTGTATGTGTGGGTGCATGTGTATGTGTGGGTACATGTATATATGTGGGTACAAGTGTATGTGTGGGTGTATATTATGTGTGTGTGCATGTGTATGTGTGGGTGTATGTTATGTGTGGGTGCATGTGTATATGTGGGTGCATGTGTATGTGTGGGTGGATGTGTATGTGTGGGTGCATGTATATGTGTGGGTGCAAGTGTATGTGTGGGTGTATATTATGTGTGGGTGTATGTTGTGTGTGTGCATGTGTATGTGTGGGTATATGTTATGTGTGTGTGCATGTGTATATGTGGGTGGATGTGTATGTGTGGGTGCATGTATATGTGTGGGTGTATGTTATGTGTGGGTGTATGTTATGTGTGGGTGTATGTTATGTGTGGGTGCAGGCTGACATGAGGCCTGAGATAATGTGAGGTATTTTCCTGATGGCTCTCCTCTTCATATATTGAAGCAGTGACTTGCTGAGCCTGAGCCTCAGTTGGTCTGGGTAGCTGCTGGCCTTCTCTGGGTACTTCCTGTTCCTCTCAGGTAGACTGCCAGCCTCCACAACATGTACATGACTTCTGGGAGTCTGAACTCTGGTTCTCACATTTGTACAGCGTGTTGGCTAGTTTTCGTCAATTTGATGCAAACTGAAATCACCAGGGAGAAACTTCAGTTGAGGAAAGGCCTCCTTCAGATTGGACTGTGGGACTGTCTGTAGTACATTTTCCTGGTTGGATGGCTCCCAAGGGCCCAGTGCACTGTGGGCAGGGCTAGTGGTCCTTTGTGTAAAACAGTCTGAGCAAACCATGGAAAAGGCGTCAGTAAGCAGCATCCCTCCATGGTCTCTACCTGAGTTCCTGTCCTGACTTTCCTTCCTTCATGATCTGCCATGTGGGCGTGTGAGACAAACCAACCCTTTCCTGCTCAAAGCTGCTCCTGCTTACAGTGTTTCATCACAGCAACAGAAGACAAACTAGGACATACAAGTGCTTTCCCTTCTCACCCATCTCCCAGTCCCACAGAGGGCTGGCCCTCCCACATCAATCACCAACCAAGAAAATGCCCCACAGGCTTGCCCAGGGGCTGTTCTTACCAAGACACTTTCCAGTTGAAGCCTACTCTTAGGTGACTCCAGCCTGGGCCAAGTGAACAGGAACCAGCCTGCACAACCCCTAACTCTGAATCCTTGCTGGGCACTGTATCTGCGATTTAAATACTCCCTGCGCACCTCCACCACAACCGTCCTGAGTGGCCAGTTTCATCTGGATTCACAGCTTCTGTCTCCTTCCCAATGCTCTCCCTTCCCTGTGTCCCTGACCACGATACCATCATCTGCCCAGTTATCTCAATCCGTACAGTGGCTCCTACCACAGCCAAACTGGTTCTCATTCTTCCTGGATCATATTTCTTTAATCAAACCTTTCTCTTTCCCACCAGACATACCTCCGTGTCTTTCACACCACTTCCGTCTTCTACTTTAATGACATACTCTCAGTTTTAGGGGGCAGGGGCAGGGGGTTTCATACTGTTGCTAGAGTTCTCTACCTAAAATGCTCAAATGTTTGTGTCATTTTCCCCGCCCCCTTAACTCTGTTAATGGTTCTTGTTGCCCTCAGGCTGAAATGGAAGCATTTGAGCGAGAAATGATCACCTAGGCAGGTGATCAGGTTTTAGCTCCATCCCTGTGGTCCACCCGCATAATAACACAAGTTTCAGGCAACAGGCATAAGGCAAGACCCCAGTCCTTCCTTGTAGTAGCTGCTGATGCTCACTCCCAGGATGCCGTAAGCTGCCAAGGAATTCCTGCTCATCCTATAAGACCTCAAAGATGGCCTCCTCCTGGGTTTCTGACTCACCTCTAAGCCCTACAGACAGTTTCATTTTAATGCCATCTAAATACCACTGCTGCGGCTCCTGTTTAATCCTGCTGCACGCATTGGTTGATTTCTTTTTGCAAACCGTTTGCCTTAATTTTGTGTATGTGTCTAGGCATACGCGTGGAGGTCAAAGGACTACCTGGGAAGTCTCTTCTACTATGTCGGTCCTAGGGGTTGAACTCAAGTCAGGCTTGATAGTAAGACTCTTTACCTGACACGGGGGGCATCTTCGTCACTGTCCTCTTGCTGTGAGGAGACGCCACAACCAAGGCAGCATACAGAAGAAAGCATTTAATTGGGGGCTCGCTGGTAGTTTTAGAGTGTTAGGGCAGGAAACACACAGGCGTGGTGACAGACCAGTAGCTGAGAGCTTTACATTCTAATCCACAGGCAGAGAGATGGAGAGAAAGTGACAGACAGACAGACAGACAGACACTGGGTCTGGCACGGGCTTTCAAAACCTCAAAGCCGACCCCACAGTGACACTTCCTCCCACAAGGCCAGGCCTCCAACTCTTCTATAAGCAGTACTCTAACTAGGAACCCGACATGGAACTATCGGAGGCAGCATTCTCCCTGAGACCACTGCATGAGGACAGCCTCCAGAGTCTCAGACCTTTGAGTACTTGGTCCCTGTTGGCGGCAGTCTGGAGCGGTTTTGGAGTGCCTTGCTGCAGTGGTGGGCTCGGAGATTGTGCTCACTGTCAGCATCCAGCGCCAGCCTGTCGGTGCCTTCCCTCGCCATTATGGAACCATAAATACAAACAACCTCTACTATCAGCTGCCCTGGTCACGGTGTCTTACCACAGCACCACCCGCTGAAGCATCTTGGTGGATGGTCCTACAGTGTTATTTTCACCTCCTGTTCTTGAGCACAATATATTCCGGCCTACTGCAATGCCTGATTAATAGCCTTTCTCTTGATTTATTATGGCACATCTGTCAGTGATGAGAATCAGGAGAATCAATCTCTGTGTGTGTGTGTCTCTGTTTCCGGTCCCCGGGCACCCCCCCGCCCCCCGCTGAGGTGTCTCTGGGTTAACAAAGTGCTTTTGTGCTTAGCACACACCAGGCCCTGGGTTTGATCTCCAGCAGCACAAACAGTGGGTGTGGTGGTACATGCTGGTACATTTCAGCAGGGAGGCAGGAGGGTCAGAATTTCAAGGCCATTCTCTTGTACAACCCAAGTGTGCTTCCTAGTGTGTTGGAGCCTGACCTACATGAGGCTTGTCTCCATAAAGAAATACCTATATATGTATTAATATATAATATATAAATATTATCATAATATTATATAATATACAACATAATATAATATAATATATATTATACAATAGACAATATAAAATGCTACATATTACATATCACATGTTACATGTTATATATTAACATTACATATTATGTTATATAATATATGGTATACTGATTATATACTATATATATAAATTATATTTAGTAGGCTATGTTCAAGTGTATGTATTAGGTTGGGTTTCTATAGTAATAAAACACTATGCTCAGATCCTAGTCCTACACAGTTGTCACTAGTCAGATATTTACATTTAAACTAAGTAACATTGGAAAATCATTTCTATCATTGTAACAAGGGTTCAGCTGCTACGTGTGGCTATTAACTAAGACGTGGACTATTTTCATCACCACAGGAAGTTCTGTTCGGGTAGACAGTTGAGAATTAAAATCAATTAAGCCTGGAAGCCACAAGTTGTAAAACCAGAACTGCCAACAGATATTATCCACTCTCCAGGGAAGATGAAAAACTAACCCAGAGTCAATGAACACCTGCCCAAACCATCACTCTACCTGGTTTTTCTGGGAGCTCATTGGACAGTCATCTCCCTGCGGGGCCCAGCGACCAGAACCAACTCCGCAGGCTCCGGAACCCTCCACAGGAGGGGAACCGCAAGGTTCAGGGCGTGCAGGACGGAGGCCGGCCGGGGATGCCCCGGAGTTGCCTCTCCGCGGACGTGCAGGCCGGGCGCGCTCACACGCGCGCGCTCTCACTTCACGGCAGGTGGGCGGGGCCGTGACGCACGCACCTCGTGACGGGGCCTGCGCCGGCTGAAGCCGGAAGCGGCTGCAGTCAGAGGTACCGGGCAAGTGGTCCGGCGCGGGCGGGCCCGGGGATGGCTCGGGACGCGGAGCTGTCGCGGCGCAGCGGGTGGCCGTGGCGGTGGCTGCTGGCGTTGCAGCAGCTGCTGTGGTGGAGGTGCGCCCTGGGCGCGCTCCCCTTCACCAGCAGTCCGCACCCAGGCTTTGCGGACCTGCTGTCGGAGCAGCAGCTGCTGGAGGTGCAGGACTTGACCCTGTCTCTGCTACAGGGCGGAGGTCTGGGGCCGCTGACGCTGCTGCCCCCGGACCTGCCGGATCTGGAGCCCGAGTGTCGGGAGCTGCTGGTGGACTTCGCCAATAGCAGCGCCGAGCTGACCGCTTGTATGGTGCGCAGCGCCCGGCCCGTGCGCCTCTGCCAGACCTGCTACCCGCTCTTCCAACAGGTCGCGATCAAGATGGACAACATCAGCCGGAACGTCGGGGTAGGTAGAGGGGCAGCCTCGGCACCTGTGGCGCGGGAGCTGGGGAGGTAAGGGAAGGTATTGGACGGTCTGTGGAGTTGGGGTACCAGAAACAGACGAGTGGCGTCAGGGGCTTAGGGCTTCGAATGTGCCTCCCTAGATGCTGTAAGCCGGCATCTTCTTGGGACAGGTTTGCTGGAACATTACAGCGAACATACCCAGAGCCATCAGTTTCTAGCAGTGTGACCTTGATTATTTGATTATTTTTACACTGTTGGTTTCCTCCTCTATAAAATTCTAGAGAAAGAGTCCAGTCGTTTCATGTTGCGTTATGGGAATTTTTCACAGTAAGGCAATAATCCGGAGTCTGCTCACCAGGAGTCCGGTTCTATCCTGTTTGTCAGCCTGTACTCTGGGCAAGTTAGTGACACTCTCTGCTTGTTTTCTCATCTGTGAAGTGGGGATCAAGAGAGGTCACACAGAGCTGACACACGGTAATAGCTCGTGGTTAGTGGGAGTTGAAAATTTTAGGGCAGTCTGCCTTGCCTTCTTGGTTACTCGAGAGCTTTCCTGGTGATGTGAGGGATTTAATGAAGGCGAACAAAGAGGAAGACACAGTGGAGGAAGACACAGTCTGCTTCTAAGTACCGTATAAACTAGGAAAGGATTAGTGGCGGCCCCAATGAGAGTCACAGGACTGCCTGGTGAAGGAAAATATGAGGACACTGGGATTGGGGGTAGGAGCGGTTCGCGTACTGAGGGGCCAAGTAGTCTCATGAAAAATGTGGCTTCAATAGAAATGTGTCTGTAGGTGCATCTTGTTTTTAATCCAGCCTAATGTTACTAACCAGATTTTATGTTTATTTGTTTGTAAATGGGGGATTCATTTGCCTTAAGTAAAACCAGAGTCACTCCGTGGAAAGAGCTGACTTTCCAGGCAGTTTAAATAGGCGGACATGCAGTATTTTCCAGATTCCCTCCTTTCTCTATGACTTTTAGTCCCTGCCCTCTGCAGCGTTATACTTGATTTTGAGCAGTTATATTAAATAAGCTGTTTTTAGAGAGACTTTTTAAAAATTCTATTTTAATTTAATTAGCGTATTTATTTGTGATGAAGTTTCTGACTGGCCTTGAACTCACGGTGTAGCAGAGGATCACTTGACCTGCTTTCACCTCCCACATGCCTAGATTACCAACACGTGGCACTAAGACAGACCTGGTTTTATGCAGTGCTGGGAATGAGACCCATGGCTTGTCCATGCTAGGCAAGCTGTCTACTAACAGAGCCCCAACTCTGTTTTTATTTTTAAGTTAGTATATGTGATGGTTTGTATATGCTTGGCCCAGGGAGTGGCACTATTAGAAGGTGTGGCCCTGTTGAAGGAGGTGTGCCACTGTGGGCATGGGCTTTAAGACCCTCACCCTTGATGCCTGGAGGTCGGTATTCTGCTAGCAGCCTTCAGATAAAGATGCAGAACTCTCAGCTCTGCCTGCATCATGCCTGCCTAGGTGCTGCCTGCTCCCACCTTGATGATGATGGACTGAACTTCTGAACCTGTAAGCCAGCCCCAATTAAATGTCCTTTATAAGACTTGCCTTGGTCATGATGTCTGTTCACAGCAGTAAAACCCTAATCCAGTATACCAAGTAACCCGCTGGCATCTCCTTACATAGTTATGGTTCGTCCACTCTACCTCTCCTTCCCTCCAAGTCCCTGATCCACATCTCCGTTGGACCCTCCCACCAGTGACCCCCACTCCTTCTTGTACCCTCTCACCATTTGTAACCCCCCTTCCTTCAACTTCTTTTTATACCCTGTATTATGGGCTTCTTCCTGATGTACTGGCCTCTACGCAACAGTCACTCCATGTTAATACACATAAATAAACATGAAAGGCTAGGGTATACGTATGTGAGAACATGTGGCATTTGTCTTTTTCTGCCTAGGTCATGTCACTTAATACCTGATTGTTCAGTCCCATCCATTTTTCTGCAAATTTTATAATTTCCAGCTGCCTTTTTAAAAATTTTAAATAACAAGGGCTTGTGAGCATGATGCCCGTGAATCATGATGCTAACCTTGGGTCTTTCCGGCTGTGGATGTTTTCTTTGTGTATGTAGATGTTGTAGAATTATGAGACTTAAAAAAAAAAGAACAAACCAACAAAATGATCCCAGTGGCTAGGGCAATGGTTCTGGGTTAAGAGCAGTTGCTGCTCCTGCAGAGGAGGCTGGTTCCATTCCCAGCACCCACATGCCTCATCCAGGGTATCTGGCATCTTTTGACCTTTGCAGGTACTGAATACAATACACACGGCGAATATGAAACATTTACATACATCAAATAAAATAAATAGGTCTGAAAAATAAAAATAAAAATGATCCCAAGCTCTAGTAATAAGAATCATGGGCATCAACCAATAGCCGAGTGAGGTTGGACGTGTATCTGTCAACATCTGCACAAGTGGTTCTGATGGCAGACACCAAGGTGAAGGGAGGGAATGGGTGGGAAAGCGTCCCTGACAGAGAAGTAGTCAGGAAAGAGGATGAGATGCTAATGTGGCACTGTGTATTTCCTTTCTGTTTCTTTACCCCTGTCCTTCCTTCTTTTCCCAAGGTCCTAGGGAGGGAGACAGGAAACACATTTAAATAGTGTGTGTGTGTGTGTGTGTGTGTGTGTGTGTGTGTGTGTGTGTGTGCGCGCGCGTGCGTGCGTGTCTGTCTGTCTGTCTGCCTGCCTGCCTGTGTGCTCTTTTTTGATGGCTAGGCTTCTGCCAGATGGTTATGACTATGACAAAGCAGTATATAGAATTTTAAGATATAAATAAGGACCAATAAGTCTTGGCCATTATACTGTGTGTTGAGACTGTAGAGACATGTGAAGTTTCTGTCCTATAGGAGTTGATTCCAGATGGAAACCCTAGACACACACTCGGGGTCACTCGGTAGGAGAAGCAGGCTGTCAGCTCAGAAGGGCGACTCTACCTGTTTCGTAGCGCTGAGAGGAAGAGCGGGATGGTGCTCTGGGACCACTACCTGGGCCAAGCAAATTCAGAACACTACAGCGTGTTTCACACAAAACACTTTAATGTGGTGGGTGTGATGGTTTGTATTTGCTCTGCCCAGGGAGTAGCATTATTAGAAGGTGTGGCCCTGTTGGAGTAAATGTGTCACTGTGGGCCTGGGCTTTAAGACCCTCATCCTAGCTGCCTAGAAGCCAGTCTTCCACTAGCAGCCTTAAGATGAAGATGTAGAACTCTCAGCTCCTCCTGCACCATGCCTGCCATGTTTCTGCCTTGATGATAATGGATTTAAGCTCTGAACATGTAAACCAGCCCGAATTAAATGTTGTCATTGATAAGAGTTGTCTTGGTCATGGTGTCTGTTCACAGCAGTGAAACCCTAACTAAGACAGTGGGTGTTTTGCCTGTATGTATGCTTGTGTACTCCTTACAAGTGCCTGGTGCATATGGGGAGCAGAAGGCACAAAATCCCCTAGAACTGAAGTGACGGTCAGTTGTATATCACCATGTAGGTGCTGGGAATCAAGACCAAGTTCTCTGGAGGAATAGCAAATGCTAAGCCTCTCTCCAGCCCCCGAAACATATTTTCCTTTTGCTTGATCCTTAAGGACTTTCCCAACCTTGTCCCAACATATCCATAGTGACGCCATGTTCAGAGTGTCCCTGCTGCTACCAAACAGTGACTGCGTGCTACGTGTCTACATCACTTTCACCCTGTGGTTGCTTTATGCTGTCTTCTCTTTCCTTTCCCAGTTCAGGGCTTAGTTCAAATCCTGCATTCTCCATGAACTTTTTCCAACTCCCCCCAGCTATGTTTGTGTTTCCTCAACCAAACTGTGCCACTCCTGGTTACCATGCAGTGATTTTTAAAAATTATATCTGCCCGTTAGGTTAGATAGATGAGTATTTATCTCTGTAGATATGGTGTGCCTATGCAAGTGTGTGGGTACCGATGTCTTGGACACACATGGAGGGAAGAGGACAGTTTGTGGGACACAGTTTCGTGGTTTCACCAAGAGGTCTAGGGCTTGGATTCTGCCTCTTAGATTCTCGGGCACTGCCTTTGTCCACAAAGCCATCTATCTCATCCAGCCTGTAGCAATTTTTAAGTAGCCAAGCAGCTACATGGAGATGCAGTTGAACTGCCTACACCCACTCAGACAGACTCTCCCTGTGTACCTGGGGTTGGTAGGAAGTCACATAGATGGAGTGCCACTTCTTCTGACCGTGTGCCAGGCATGGGATCCTTGGAGAATATGTGTTATTTCATGTAATATAGGTTATGAAATTGAGCTCCAGTTTCATTTAGGAGTTAGGTCAGCTCTCAAGACTATCTGTCATGACCTAGGTTTGTCTTGGTCCCTGGACAAGCTCCAGTAAGGACTCAATAAAGGAGACTGTTATAGGGGTGCGTTCTTGTAATCCCAGGACTAGGGAGGTTGAGCCAAGAGGATCACAAGTTTGATGTTAGCCTGGGATTGTCTAAACTGAAAAAAGAAAGGAAACTTGCAAGGTTGAAGATGCAGCCCTGGGTTTGTGTGCTGGCCGAGCACATCTGTGGTCCCCAGTACCACATAAGTAATAGGACCAAAGAGTAAAGAAGGGCAGGACAAGTGGCTTAGTGGGGAAGAGGGCCTGCTGTACAGGCATAAAGTTCTCAGCACCCATGCAAAAAGGTGGGCATGACTGCATGCACCTATAACCCAGTGGCATAGGGAGCAGAGGCGGGAAACTTGCTGGGGCTGCTCCATCCACCTGCCTAAGACTAGTTCCAGGCTTAATGAGAGACCCTAACTCAGAGAATAAGGCACAGAGCTATAGAGCAGTATGTCCGCTGGCCTCTGCAGACGTATACACAGGTATAACATAAGACACACACACACACACACACACATGAAGTTCATATCTACACATGCACATACACAACAACAAACAATAAAGAAATTTTAGTTGTTATTCTTCCAAAAAAGGAACTGGGAAATGTTTCATCAGACTGTATTTTAAAAGTACTTATTTGGAGAGACTGAACAACCAACCAAAGACTAAGTATGGGTTAGACCTAGTCCCTTACCCTCAAGCCTCGCACATATGTAACAGATGTGCAGTTTGGTCTTCATGTGGTCCCCCGGCAATTAGAGTTGGGTGGGGTGGGGGCTGTCCCTGACTCTGATGTCTGCTTTTGGGTCTTGTTCCCCTAACTGGGCTGCCTTGTCTGGTGTCAGTGGGAGAAGAGGCACCTGGTCTTCTGTGGGCTTCTGTGCCAGAGTGGGGTGATACCCAGGGGGCCCCACCTTTTCAGAGGAGAAGGGGATGGGGGGGAGCATAGGCTGTGTGAGGGGGGCCAGGACGAGGGAGCTGTTAAATGAATAAATTGAAAGAAAGAAGGAAAGATAGAAAATAAAGAAAGAGAAAAGTATGTACTTGGGCCTTCAGGTGGCTTAGTAGGTAAGGACTATGCCAGGAACCTACCATCTCGAAGTTTAAGAAAACAACAGACAAAAGCAAAGCAAAGCGCTCTGCTAGATGCGTCTCGTTAGTGAGATGTACACAGGTGGTGAGTCTCCACACGGCTGGTCAGTTCCCTTCCCCCCGTCCCCACTGGGTCTCTTTCAGCCCACGGTGTCACTCCCAGCCTCTGTGTTGGCAGGCAGGTCCCTATGGTTTCTCTGACACTTCCCAGTCCCAACGCCAGCAAGCACAATATAAGTAGCTTTGAAAGAAGAAAGGGCCCAGGACTCAGTGCCCTGCTTCAGGCAACAGGGATGGGAAATAGAAGAGGCTCAAGACGTTAGGACCTCAGGTTCATTATGTGCACAGCACGAGTTCCTTTCACCATTACATGGTCTTTGGAAGACATGTTTTTCTATTGAACTCTTGGGTTTATGTGGATGGATTACTGGATTTTCTTACAGGATACTAACATTTGGACCCAGAAATGACCCAAAGACAAGCCAAAAGTTTGGGAACACTTGCACACAGATGAAAAGTACTACACAAATAACACACTTACTGCATACAAGTTTAGTCAGCGGAAGAGAAGCAAAAGTGAAAATAAAATTTGTCACGCTCTGCGTCAACTGGAAAGAGACATTGCTACATTTTGTTGCCCGAATTCTGGAAGTTACCCTGTGCATTGCAACACACTCACAAGTCAGAATTAAGAAGTTGAACTTGAGCACAGAAACAAAGATTCAAGAAGCAAAGATGGAGCTGGAGAGATGGCTAAGCTGATAAGCAAAGAGTCTCTTCGCTTGTGAACCCTGTGACAATAAATGTCAGATAATTGTCTTCCTGCCATGTTTATTATTGCTGCTGTTGCTACCAGATCATATCAGACAAAAGTCTCTAATGGTTTCTAATGTCCTAACTGTTTATGGCTTTCGTGGGCTACAATTTTCTTGGAAAGTCCAAATACTCAGATTACATCTTTCTTTTGTTGTTGCCGTTGCAGAACACCTCGGAGGGCCAGCGCTGTGCCGGAAGTCTCCTGATGGCAGACAGAATGCAAATAGTTGTGATGGTGTCTGAGTTTTTCAACAGCACGTGGCAGGAAGCAAACTGTGCAAGTGAGTCTCCTCGTCTGCGTGGTGCACGCAATGCCGCGGTTGGTTCAGTAACAGGTGTCAGATTTGATCTCAGTGAGCTTTAAAATGGCTGAAACCACGTAGTACACCTGTCACCAAGTTTGAGCTGTCACTGCATCACGGTGTGTTAGCCATTGTCACCTGGGTGAGTCCTGCCAGCCAGAATTGTGTAGCAGATTACAGAGCTCTGAGTTCAGACAGGCATTTGCTTGATGGCAGGTTTGGGGCAGTCAACTTTGTCATATGGAACTTTAGTTTCTTCATCTCTATGTTCGAGAAAGTAGCAGAACCTCTAACAACTGTTTAACATAATAATTATGATATTTCTAATTGGGAGGAGAGGAAGGGATATCTGTTCTGCCAGCTTTGCAGAACAGATGGTTTTGTGTGATAAAGTGACCCCTATTGGACATTTTCTCTGGAAAAACCTAAATCATTATTTCAACCTGAGCTCTCCTTGAGTGTCAACTGTCCTTATGCCCATATGTTCCACTGTCCACAACTTAGTGAGAAAGATATAGTTACAGATATAACTTAGGGAAGTAAGTAGTAACACTACAGTCTTGGAAGGAGAAGTCAGCCAGAAGCGTTCTTTGAACTAAGGCTTCATGGCTGGGCATGGCTCCGCTGGCTAGAGCTGAGGTGAAAGACAGCAGAGGCACAGAGTGTGAGGGAAAAGTGGGGGTCCTGGGAACCCTCAGGTGAAGTCAGAGAAGGAAGGTAGGACTTTGATGGATACAATTGTTTCTCTTATGAGCCAACATTGTCAAACTTCTTTCTACATACCCTAATTGGGAAAATGGCTTAGCTGGGCAGAACCATTTTTCTTTGTTGTGTGTAGGGTTTTGTTGTTGTTGTTGCTGCTGTTTTCTTTTGTGGTTAAGACATTTTGTATATAGGTCAGGGTGGCATGTACCTCAGGATGACTTGATCCCCCTGCCACCCACTCACTGTGCTGCATCAGGCTGTCGTTTTTAGCAACAGCTTCATGTAGCTGGGCTGGCCTGGAACTCCTAGCCTTCTGAATGATTGGATCATAGGTATTTGTCATCACCACGGCCAAAATTGAAAATTCCACTCATAAATAGATCGGAGAGCCTTTTAAAAAGCCAGGTAGGGGTTGAGGATATGGCTCGTTGGCGGAGTGCTTGGCTAACATGTGTGAACACCTGGACTCTGTCTCCAGGACTGTGCAAACTGAGCATGGTGACATGTGTGTATGATCCCATGGGAATTAGGAAGATCAGAAGATTAAGGTCATCCTCAACTACTCAGTGAGTTTAATTAAGGCCAACCTGGGCTACATAAGAGGTGACCAAACTAACAAAACAATGTAGGGGGCTGGGGAGACGGCTCAGCTGCTGCTTGCTATGCAAACATAAGAACCAGAGCGCCAGCCACCAGGCTCTTTTGTGGCTCTGTGCACTGGGAGGCAGACACTTGAGGGTCCTAGGGGTGCAAGAACCAGCAGGCTGGCCAGTCAGTGAGCTCTGGGGTTAGTGGAGACTGTCTCAACAAAGAAGGTAGAAGACCCCACATGTGCACCCTGAACACATATGCACACATGTATACAGAACACTAGAGCTGGTTTTAAATGGGACACCTCTTAAAAATTGTTTCTATTCTATGTATATGAGTTTTTGCTTGCGTGTATGCACATGAACATTTTTTACTGTGCCTGATGCATTAGGAGGCCAGAAAGCATCAGCTCTCCTGGGTCTGGAGTTACACAGATGGTTGTAAGCCACCAGGTGAGCGCTGGGACTTGAAGCCAGGTCCTCTGGAAGGAAGAGCAGACAGTGTTCTTTCTTTCTTTCTTTCTTTCTTTCTTTCTTTCTTTCTTTGGGCTGGAGAGATGGCTCAGTGGTTAAGAGCACTGACTGCTCTTCCAGAGGGCCTGAGTTCAAATCCCAGCAACCACATGGTGGCTCACAGCCATCTGTAATGGGATCTGATGCCCTCTTCTGGTGCCTGAAAAATAGCTACAGTGTACTTACATATAATAAAGAAATCTCTTTTAAAAAAAAGATTTATTTATTTATTTAATGTCAGTGCTCGTAACCACTGAGCCATTTCTTTAGCTCAAAGCCAGTGTTCTTAACTGCTGAATCTCCAGCTTCTAAACGGGATTTAAAAGAATTTGAATTTTTTGAGACTACGTTTCCTGTAGTCCATGGGTGGTGTCAGACTCTCTGTGTAGTCACCGATGGCCTTGAACTTCTGGTCTTCCGGTCCCACCTCCCTGGTGCTGGGGGCTGTAGCTGTGTGCACTTTTGTTGTCTGAGCCCTGTGTTGAAAACCTTACTTTGACTGCACTTCTGAGGAATGAACCACTAAGATGTTGTCATCTCCTAATTAGAACCCATTAACAAGCCAGGCAAAAGAATGTATTTTGGGGAGGGGGTAGGTGTGTCTGTGAGTGTGTGAGGGGGTAGGTGGGGGAGGGGATAGGTGGAGGAGGGGGAAGGGGGGAGGTAGGTGGGGAGGGGTAGGTGGGGTGGGAGCAGGAAAGGATGACTTTGATTTTTTTGGGTTCTGACCTTCATTCAGAAGAGGTAAAGTTACCTGCTTTAAACTTCATGCATTTAATTCCCACTCAAAGTTCTCTAGAAAATGTAGAAGCTCCTGGAATGTTCTGATATGACATTTTCATGTTAGATAAAGCCAGAGGGACCAAATGCTTTCTTTTCCAGGATTATTCACTAAAAAACCTGATTTCCCATTCATTGTTTTAATCCTATTTTAAAGTGTTTCATGATTCCTGTGTTGAGTTTTAAATGGGATTGGAATAGTTTTACGAGCCTGAACTCAATACATTTCATTCTTTTTTTTCCGATTTATTCAATAACAACATTCTTTTTTCCTCTTTCCACTTCTGTCTCTCTGTGTCTCCCTTCTCTCCTCTCTCTCCCCTTTCCCCCTTGTAGTCCCAAACTAATTTCTTAGATGTCTTTAATGCTGTCTCCTCAGTGGTGGGCATCCTATGTGATCATTTTAAATATTCATTTATTTTATGTATATGAGTGCTCTATTTGTAGGTATGCCTGCGCTCCAGAAGAGGACCTCAGACCTCAGTACAGATGGTTGTGAGCCATCTCTCCAGCACTTCTGTGATCATTTTAACTAGACTCTTTGCCAAGTGTATACGCATTTCTAATGATGCTCTCCGCACACCTGGCTCATGAAGATAGCAGGAAAGTTATCTGAAAGAAAAATAAAAAGATTTTTTAAAAAGTTTAAAGAAATGTACGGTGGTTGGGGTTTAGGTGAGAGGCAGAGCGCTTGTATGAGGCCCTGGACTCGGTCTCCAGCTCCAAAAACAAACAACAACAACAAAAAAACCTCCATATTTATCAGAATGTCACAAAACATTCTTGCTTGTCTTGCACAATCTAGTGAGACACCGGGAACACGAGTAAGGAGTCTGGAGGAAGAGGAAGTGTGGGAGCGAGCAGGCTGGTTATAGGTCTCGGGTTAGGCTCCTCCCACCGTTCTGTGTGAGCATCAGGAGGTTAGGTCTCAGGTTAGGCTCCTCCCACCCTCTGTGTGGATGAGGAGGTTAGGTCTCAGGTTAGGCTCCTCCCACCCTCTGTGTGGATGAGGAGGTTAGGTCTCAGGTTAGGCTCCTCCCACCGTTCTGTGTGAGCATCAGGAGGTTAGGTCTCAGTTTAGGCTCCTCCCACCCTCTGTGTGGATGAGGAGGTTAGGTCTCAGTTTAGGCTCCTCCCACCCTCTGTGTGGATGAGGAGGTTAGGTCTCAGTTTAGGCTCCTCCCACCCTCTGTGTGGATGAGGAGGTTAGGTCTCAGTTTAGGCTCCTCCCACCCTCTGTGTGGATGAGGAGGTTAGGTCTCAGGTTAGGCTCCTCCCACCCTCTGTGTGGATGAGGAGGTTAGGTCTCAGTTTAGGCTCCTCCCACCCTCTGTGTGGATGAGGAGGTTAGGTCTCAGGTTAGGCTCCTCCCACCCTCTGTGTGGATGAGGAGGTTAGGTCTCAGGTTAGGCTCCTCCCACCCTTCTGTGTGGATGAGGCAAGCATAAGTGAATGTCAGGTGAAGAGCACTGATCCAGGGGGTGTGATTGTTCATCTGCATTCTGCTGTGAAGAAACGGAGAGCCAGTGTCAGCATGTATGAAGTACGAGTTACAATAGACTGCTTAGTTTAACCTGGAGTTGGTTTTCTCCTTCCATCACACGGGTCCCTGGGAATCCACCTCAGGCCACCAGGTTTGGCACCAGACACTCTATAAAGCCATCTGCCATCCTGGAAATGTGCTCTCTCCATAGGCAGCCTGAAATTCTAGTGCCCTGACGATATTTTATGGGTGTGAGGATGTCGCCAAAGCGCCGTGGAATTCTGAAGAACATTCTGATTCATCAAAGGGAAATTAACTTTCAGCGGTGCATATAACCTAAGTATTCATGATTCAAGAATCACTAATAAAACCTGCTGAGCCAGGTCAGGCGGGCAGTGCCCCGTCTTTCTCAAGTATTATCTATGTGGCGTGGACTTATTTGTGTGATTTTAAACGCAGTCTTTGTATTTCTAAACCTAATTACAGGACATGCACGTTTATTCTTACCTTCTGACGCTCAACTTTTCGCAAAGTGGTGATTATTGTTGTCCGTGAAATTAGTTCTCTTTATGTGGGTCCCTGGGAGTCCCCGTCGGGTCTTCAGGCTGGAGGCAGGCACCCTTCCCCTCTAAGCTGTGTAGTGAATCAGGGCATCAATGTGTCTCATCCCCCCACCCCCGGGGTTGGGCTCACAAGCTTCCTGTCTCAGTCTACCAGGCATAACTTGTATTCCTCCTACCTTAGACGGGCTCATAGGGATGTTTTAAAATAAGTGACTTATTTCAACCCCCCTGTAGCTTCTAAATGAATGAGACCCATACTACAATTTATGTATTTGTCTTTGGACAACTACTGGGGGTTTGCCCCTAATCTGGATTTCTAGTTTCTAGACTGTTACTTCCCAGCTCTGCTCCCTAAATACTTGCTGCTTGAGCCTTCTCAGGTTATTTCTACTCCACCAGCCTGTTCTCAGGGCCCATTTCCCATGTGCTCCTGGTTCATTGTGTCTAATGGAGACCTCCTGCCCCCTGTCCCCTCCCTCCCTCCCTCCTACAACCTCAGTAACTCAAACTCCACCTCTCTCTTCTCCTCAGTAGTTGGTTGTAGCCATTTTTATTTAACCAATAGTTGTAAATTGGGGAGCAAGGTTGGGAACAACCCGGTCTTGTGGGGAGGCAGTGTTTGAATACATAGCAACATCGGACACCACAGGATGTGACAATATAAAACTCATGTTTTAGAAAATTTATTTATTTTTATGTATATGAGTACACTGTAGCTGTCTTCATACACACCAGATCCCATTACAGATGGTTTGTGAGACACCATGTGGTTGCTGGGAATTGAACTCAGGACCTCTTGAAGAATAGTTGGTGCTCTTACCCACTGAGCCATCTCTCCAGCCCCAAAACTCATTTTTAAAATAGCAGGGATGGCTCTCTTGCTCTTCCTTTCCTGCCCTCATTCTCTCTTCTCACCCTTCCTCCATCGCTTCCCACCAATCTCTCCACATGGCCTCTACTCTGCTACTTCTCTCTCTCTCTCTCTCTCTCTCTCTCTCTCTCTCTCTCTCTCTCTCTCTCTCTCTCTCTCTCTCTCTCTGCCTTTCTCTGTTTCTGTTACCCTCTCAACTCCCCTCCTCATGCCCTGAATAAACTCTACTCCATACAAACAGCCCAGCAGGGATGGGCTGGAGCGGTGCCTCAGAGGTTCAGAGCATTGGCTGCTCTTGCAGAGGACCCAGGCCCAGTTCCCAGTGTCCACACAGCCGCTTAGAATTGTCTGTTATTCCAGTCCCAGGGCATCTAGTGCCATCATCTGGTCCCAGAGGGTGTCAGATATACATGCACTCACACATGCAGGCAAACATACCCATAAAATAAAAAGTGTCTTAAAAGAAAGAGCAGAGGGGCTGCAAAGACGGCTTGGCGGTTAGAAGTCCTGGGTTCAGTTCTCAGGACCAGGGTTTGGTTCCCAGCTCTCACGGCAGCTTGCAGATACCCATGATTCCAAGTCCATGGAATCCCACACCCTCTCTTAACCATCATGGGCACCAGGCATGTAATGTGTGTAAATAATACTCATATGTAAATACATCTTTAAGAAATTTGTTTTAGGGGCTGGAGAGATGACTCAGTGGTTAGGAGCACTGGCTGCTCTTCCAGAGGTCCTGAGTTCAAATCCCAGCAACCACATGGTGGCTCACAACCATCTGTAATGAGATCTGATGCCCTCTTCTGGTGTGTCTGAAGACAGCTACAGTGTACTTACATATAATAAATAAATAAATCTTTTAAAATTGCTTTTAAATGACTAGAGATCTTGAAACAATCTCCTAGTAGATGCCACACCTGTAATCCCAGCACTCAGGAAGGAGAGGCAGGACGAGGAAAAGTGTGGGTGCAGACTCTGTCCCTAGAGTACTCAGTACTCAGTGATAGGGTGCTTCAGTATAGGGGGACCAGGGTTCAATCCTCAGCCCTGGGGGATTGGGGAGGGAGACAAGCCACACAATTCTGTTGTAATTTAGTTGGTTTCTGTGTGAGGGCTTGACTGGAATCCTTAGCGCCTGGAGAACGCCTCTTGAGCTGTGCTAATCTGCCCTTGATGAGGCTCCATTGATTATCTGAGATGAGCCAGAAGCACAATGACCACTTCACTTGGCGCGTATGGAGAGCTGTGTCGTTACTACCTTCCCGTGCTCACTGATTTCCACCATGTACAGCTGCTTACTGTGTATAACCGTATGCTCCTATTCCTGGCAGCGGATCAAGGGGATTTACTGGAGTTCCTTTGTGTTCTATCAGAAAGTCAGGGTTCTTCTAATAATGAAGACACGTTTAACCCTGCTGTATTAAGTGAGCGCCTTTGCGCTTTGTAATACCACTGCCTAATAGTTACTGAAAAAAAAAAAATACAGTGGCAGCACAGCTCTTAATCAGATCATCAGTCTGCACGGGCTTTTCACTTAATTCTCCAATTACTTTAAGTGAAAAGAAAATAGCAGTAGAATAGAAGACATTAAGTCCTTTTATTCCTCAGAACAGCCTTCTTCATAAATCATTTTTATAAAGAAATTGTTTATTTGTGTATCTTGTAGGAGAAATTGCCAGAGCTCTCCAGAACAGCATGCTCTGGGCTGCTGCATGCACCCGGGGAGGCGGCGCCCGCCATCTTCGGCTGTGTCTGCCAGGCAGACAGGACTCACTGTGTTTCCAGGACTCCTCTGTAAGACAGCAGCGCCCAAGCTAAAGGCCGTTAGATTAACTGAATGACTATAATTGTGCTTGTTTTTATTTATGTGTTCTACCTGATCCAGGAGCTAAGGCTACATCATGTTAATAAAATAGCACGAAAAGGGAGCTTATATTATTACTTTAAAGATTTTAGTAAGCCAGGCGGGTAGTGCCGCACACCTTTAATCCCAGCGCTGGGGAAGAAAAGCAAGCAGATCTCTAAATTCAAGGCCAACCTAGTCTACAGAGTGAGTTCCAGGACAGCCAGGGCAACACAGAGAAACCCTGTCTCAACAAACAAACGACAGCAAAGGATTTTAGTATTTGAACTTTATGGATACTGACATATAGGGGTTCAGGTGCATGGAGAGCTCATTTGGCATTCTTTGTCTTACGGACTTGTATGTGAGTCTCAGTGTCCCCTTCTTTCTCTTGCTTAGGTTGCTCATCTGTAAAGGGAACCATTAGTCTGTAAACTGTTGAGCACTTAGACCCACACTGTGCTCTTGAGATGATAAGGCTGCAGAGACTATGGGGTCACGGGCTCAGAGAGGTCAAGCATCTAGGAGAAAGGTCACCAGGAAGGCCTCCATCCATGTTCACTGGTACAGAGGGGCTCCTGCCCAAGCTGTGTGTGTGTAGGGGGGGAGGGTATCTGTCTGTCTGTCTGTCTGTCTGTCTGGAGTCCACTGAAGTCTAGCTGGCTTTTGGATTCAGAAGTGTTGTTTTATAATTCATCAAGTTGGGTGAGTACCAGCTTCCAGTGTCCCAAGTTTACACACAGAAGTTAAAGTGCTGGTTGCCCTCCCCTGTGAACCAGGCTTAGAATTCATCTTTCTGATCAGGTGGCAGTGACTTCCTGAATCCCTGGTGGTGTCAGGCTCTTATGGGTACCGGAGAGGAACTGTAGCATGCAGTTGTCACCTTTTGAGTATTGAAATTGGAATCTAGGAGTGTGTCTGTATGTGTATTGTACGTATGTATATATATGTTTATGTGTATGTGTGTATGTGTTTGTGTGTGCATACATATGGTTTGTTTGTTTGTGTATACTGTATGTGTATGTATGTGTGTGTTACTGACCTTGCAGTGTCTGAGAATCAGCCAGACTGATTACAAATTACAGCCTTCCAAGTATCAGTTGTGTGATCTTGCTCAGTCTCCTTCATTTCCCTATCCTGTTCCTTATTTCTAAGTTTTATTTACACTTTTAACTATTTGCTAGGTATGGTGACATAGGCCTTTAATCCCAGCACTTGGGAGGCAGAGACAAGTGGATTTCTGTAAATTTGTAGGCAAGGCTGGACTACATAATGCTTGTTTCCTTGTTTTTGCAGATTGCCTAACAAACAACAGTGAGGATTTGTCAAATAACACAGAGGACTTCCTTAGTCTGTTTAACAAGACTTTGGCCTGCTTTGAGCATAACCTGCAGGTCAGTCATATAGTCTTACTGCGAGTGGGTAATGTGCAATTCCGACTCTTTACAGGTTTTTGGTTTTTATATTTTGTTTCCTCCTCATAAAGGAATTAGTGAACCTTTATTTCTACTCTTAGACTCTTGGATTTTTTTTTTCCACTTGAAAATATCAGAACTGCAGCTCAGGACCAAGTGTGGGAGCACATGCCCTGTACTTGGCCGGCAGAGGCAGGAATCTGAGACTTCAAAGCTGCTGATTCACAAAGCCAAACCAGCCAGCTGGGGCTATGGGCTATACAGTAAGACTGTGGGGGGTGGGGGGGGGGAGAGAAAGAAGGAAGGAAGGAAGGAAGGAAGGAAGGAAAGGATTGGGTATTGGAGGGATGGCTTAGTGTGTGGTGGTGCATGCTTTTAGTCCCAGCACTCACAAAGCAGAGGCAGGCAGCTCTCTCTGAGGCCAGCCTTCTCTGCACCATGAGTTCCAGGCCAGTCACAGAGACGCTGTGTGAAAAAACCAAACAATACACAAGAATGCTTACTGTGGACTGGGTGCCAGGCAGATCACAGGCAACTGTCACTCCTGCTCTAGGGAATCCAGTGCCCTTCTCTGGCCTCTGGGGCAACTGCAGTCACATGCATATTCTCCCATACTTTCTAAACATACAAAATTTAAAAATAACATTAAGTCTTAATACAAACTAGGGGCTGGATACAGGGCTTAGAGGTTAAGAGCGCTGGTTGCTTTTCTGTGGGAGGCAGATCTGTGACGCCAGTGGCTGGATCACGGCATTCCCTGTTAGCGTTAGAGGAAAGCAGATAATTCAGAATAAGTATTAGAAGTCTGTCCAACTGATGGGTTATGTTCTCTTACAGAGAGTGTGTTTGTCTGATAAGAAAAGAGCACGGATGGGCTTAGGCCCTGAGTAGACGGGAGGGTGTTGATGCCATGAAGGGAGATAAATAGGACAATGAGGATTAGGAATCCTGTTTCAGGCGGCTGTAGACATGGCTTAATGAATAAGAGCACTGACTGCTCTTGCAGAGGGCCTGGGTTCAATTCTCATCCCCCACCTGGTGGCTCACAACCTTCGTGACTCCAGATTCATGGGAACAAAGTAACTTATGGCCTCTGTAGACAACAGGCACACATGGGTCGTACATACATACATGCAGAAAACACCCATGTACATAAACAGTGCTTTTTAAAACTGGGATAATTTTTAATTCGAAATGTCTTGAGTAAATAGTCATAACTAGCAAGTGTTGGGTACAGGTTTGTATTGGCTGGTTTTGTGTCAACTTGACACAAGCTGGAGTTATCACCGAGAAAGGAGCCTCAGTTGAGGAAATGCCTCCATGAGATCCAGCTGTAAGGCATTTTCTCAACTAGTGATCAAGGGGGAAAGCCCAGCCCATTGTGGGTGGAGCCATCCCTGGGCTGGTGGACCTGGGTTCTATAAGGAAGCAAGTTGAGCAAGCCAGGGGAAGCAAGCCAGTAAGTAACCTCCCTCCATGGCCTCTGCATCAGCTCCTGCTTCCTGACCTGCTTGAGTTCCAGTCCTGACTTCCTCTGGTGATGAACAGCAATGTGGAAGTGTAAGCTGAATAAACCCTTTCCTCCCCAACTTGCTTTTTGGTCCTGATGTTTGTGCAGGAATAGAAACCCTGACTAGGACAGGCTCATTAGGGCAAAGGCACCCCAGAAGTACCATATAATTTCATTCCACGTCTCCCTGGTTTCCGCCCTTACTGAAAGCGGTTGCTGAGGTATAGAGGTGAAGGGGCTTGCCTGAGATAAGACTGCAGGAGACACACTGGGCTGTTTTAAAGGAGAATTCTGTTTGGGGCAAGAGAGATTGCTCCAGGGCTAAAAGCACTTGCCGAGCCCCCATAGCTCAAGTTAAATTCTAGGGCCTCACATAGAAGAAGGGAACCCCTCCATCTGGTCGTCTTCTGAGCACCACGTACACACCACGGCAAGTGCATGCCTGTGCATGCACACACAGAGAAATAAACAATAAATAAATGCAGCATGATTTGTGGAACTGTTTATGTATGATACTCTTGATGTTCCTGGCAGATATCTACGCTCAGATGGTTTAGTGAGATGGGAGAGGGGCTGCAGGGTTAGGGGTCATCAGACACTGGTTACTTACGGCCAGCCAGCTAGATGAAGAAAGTAGGCAGAGATGGCGACACAGAGGCTCTGACAACTGAGCGCAGGGGCTTTGGGATGGAGAACAGGCTGAGACAGCAGTTCTCCCCATGGGTGGATGGGCAGGAGGAGGCTCACACACTGTACCAGTCCACTCTAGGTGGGAAGTGTTCGCCAATGGCTTCTCTCAAACCCCAGCCTGTCCTGGTGACCGGGCAGAGTGAAAGGGTGTCTGACACTGGTGCAGCTACTGTGACAGCCTCCTGTGTCCCCAGTGTCTCTGGTCTGTAGATAGCTGTGGGGAAGAAGGGTTTAGCACCCCCGTCCCTGGAGTGGAGTGGGAATTGTCAGTTCAGTCTTTCTCATCTCCATGTTTGGTAGATACCCTTTGCTCATGGTAAAGAATAGAGTATAGAGAGCAAAGGTATAAATTTGTGTTTCAAAATACAGATGTGTCTGCCTAGAAGCCAGAGCCTGGGGTTTGCTGGCATCCTGCCCCGCCCCCTCCCCACACTGCAGGCTCTGTCCTTTCTCTGATTCCGCCATTGGGGTCCCTGTGCTCAGTCCAGTGGCTGGCTGTGAGCATCTGCCTCTGTATTGGTCAGACTCTGACAGAACCTCTCAGGAGACAGCTGTAACAGGCTCCTGTCAGCAAGCACTTCTTGGCCACCTGCAATAGTGACTGGGTTTGTCTGGATGGCCTTTCCGTCAGTCTGCTCCACACTTTGTCCCCATATTTCCTTTAGCCATTATGGGTTAAAAATTTGGAGATGAGTGGGTGGCCCCACTTCCCAACCGGGGACCTTGCCTAACCTCTGGATGTGGTCTCTACAGGTTCTCCCTCCCCTTTGTTGGGCATTTTAGCTAATCTCAACCCTGTTGTGTCCTGGGATCCTCTTGCTTTTTTGGCATCTGGGACCTGCTTGTGGCTACCCCCAGTTCCCCATCCCTCATTGCTCCATACAACCCCATAGGAAGAACAACAATACCAACCAGCCAGAACCCCCAGAGCTCCCAGGGACTAAACCACCAACCAAAGAGTACACATGGGGGACCCATGGCTCCAGTCACATATGTAGCAGAGGATGGCCTTGTCTGGCATCAGTGGGAGGAGAGACCCTTGGTCCTGTGAAGGCTTGATTGATTCCCCAGTGTAGGGAAATGCCAGGGTGGTGAGGTGGGAGTGGGTGGGTGGGAGGGGGAGCATCTTCATAGAAGCAGGGGGAGGGAGAGGGGCTTTTCAGAGGAGAAACCGGGAAAGGGGATAACATTTGAAATGTACATACATAAAATATCCAATAAAAAGAGTTGAGTATGGTTTATATCCGTCTAATTTCATTCAGATTGAGGATGATGTTTAGGCTGTGAAGCCTAGCAGGAATGACGTTTATGGGGAAAGAACAGCATCATTAAGTATAAATGTCAACAGGGAGACAGCTTAGGAAGGTCAGTATTTACCCATCAGTCATTCAGCAGTGAACCACTGATGTCTCCAGTATCCTCCATAGTGTTCATCAGAGGCCTGTGTAGCAGTTTCAAAATTAAGAGACACCTAGGAGGTGCTGGGTACCCCACTGCCTTCTGCCCACATACCAGGTCTGCTAGAAAGTTCTAAAAACTCTTGCCTTACACCCTCAGATCTAGAAAGTTCCAGAAACCCTTGCCTCAAACCACTAAGTCTAGAAAGTTCTAGAAACACTTGCCTCACACCCTCATATCTAGAGAGTTCTAGAAACCCTTGCCTCACAGCCTCAGATCCTCAGGACTCATCATCCCAGTGGTCTAGGAAGCCCCATCCTCACAGCCCATGACTGTTTTCTTCTTGGGGTCACCAGTGACTTTTGTGCACTTCTTTTTATTAATGTGCAGTCATTGCACACTGCAGTGGGTTTTATTGTGACATTCTTACCTTCCTCATGTATGAAAGTTCTGCTTTGATCTTCATGATCTTTTGTTCGAGGCTTGTTCAGAAAGCGTTTGCCTTTTCTTTCTTTTTTGAAAGAATTACTTTCATGTATTTATTTAGAAGGTGCATATGGATATCGGAGGACAGCTTGCCGTGGGTTCCACCGGCTATATTCTGTCATTGCTTAATGGCAAGCAGCCTTACCCACCGAGCTATCAGCCGGACTCTTTGCCTGTTCTATCTTTGTGGTTTTTGGATTTTTTTTCTCTCTAGTGATTTCAAAGTTTCAGGTCCTAAATTAAGGTCTTTGATTTACTCCTCAGCTGATTTTTGTCAGAGTCGAGGAATCTAGTTTCAGTCTTGACATGTGGATATCCAACCGCCCACCGCTTGTTAAGGAGGCTTGTGTTCTCGCCGGGTGTTGTTGGCGTCTGTCTGCTGCTGTACTGTCTTCTGACTGGGCTCGGGGGCGGGGTGTTGAATGGTTGGCGTGCAGAGATGCTGTGTCCAGTATATACTATGTGTCTTACATCTTGTATTTGTCATTTCAGGGGCGCACGTACAGTCTCCTCCCACCAAAAAATTACTCCGAAGTGTGCAAAAACTGTAAAGAGGCGTATAAAAATCTGAGCCTCCTGTACAGCGAGATGCAGAAAATGAGCAGACTTGAGAATAAGGCTGAGCCTGGAACACACCTATGCATTGATGTGGAGGACGCAGTGAGTATTTGGTTCCCGTGTTTCGTGTGCTGAACGCGCTGTCAGTGTTAGCATCTCTTGAGTGCACTGGGATATGCACGTGGCATCTCCAGCCAGAGCTACAGTAATTAGAAATAAGTTCTACGGTATCTGAGTCAGGCCAAAATGAACATTAACCATGTACCTCACGGGTGAGTTACTTTTATTTCAAAGTAAAAAGTGCACCCAGGGACGACAAAAAACAAAAGGGAGTTGGGAGTAGGTAAGAAAGTAGGTATGGCTTTCAGGGTCATGGTGCTTTTTTGTGCTTAAATTTCAGCTCTCTGTCCAGTTGGTACTGGTTGAAGAGTTTTCACATCCAACTAACGTGTTTTCAAAAGATCGTGTGCACTTGTTGCGTTCATTTCTTTCTATGATAACTTGAAAACATTTACTCATAGTCTGTCTCCTCACTGAGATACCAGCCACATGAGGACAAAGACCTAGCATTTTCTAATTCATCATTTAGTAGGTAGGACAATTCACAGCATGGGGGGGTGAGGGAGAGAAGAAGGGAGGGAGGGAGAGACAGAGACAGACAGGAGAGACACAGAGAGACAGACATGCATACAGACAGTGTGCTTGAGCAACAGTGAGGTCTCATTATTAAGCACAGGCCAGCCTTGAACTTGAAGTAACACTCCTGCTTTGTCCTCATAGTACTGGGATTACAGACATGCTCCACCATGCCCAGGATGTTGTGTGAAGAATAAATGTTGGGGAGTCTGGAAGCCTTTTCTCCATTGTATAGCTTGTCTTTCCACAGAGGACCAGTAGGTGGCAGCTGTGCTCCCAGGCAATACAATGCTTGAGAACTAGTTATCCAAGACAAATCATTGGCTCAGAAGTAGAGAACTCAAGGTCAAAATGGCTAGGCTTGTCGTTAGGAATCATTAAGAATAGTTATATCTGCATTATCAAACCAGTAGTGCTCCAGGATGGTAAAAAGCTCTGAACATATTATATTGACTGTCCTTTTAATACCCAATACTGACATGTAAAAACATGAAAATCGATTCCTTGGATTGAGTTCAAATGATACTGTAAATATTTTCAACTGAGTTTTTAATTGATGATAAATAAAATACCACCTTATACTATAAAAAAAAAAAAGCTCTGAATATGGCTGTTCCTGAGGTCCTTGGGTTTTTACATCTCAGTCTAATGACTGTACTTGCTTAATAACAGGCTCTCAGTAATAAGTAACCTTTAATTAAGGAAAGAGTCTTGACTCTATTTTTGTAACTACACATTCTCTGGATGACAAAATGGTCGACATTCTGGTATATCTTGGTAATTATTATGTATTTAGAATATGACGTTTTGTGTGGTTATAAGTTTATACAGTGGCAGCTGGTGCTGGTGGCACATCACTCAGGAGGCAGAGGCAGGTGAATATCTGAGTTTGAGGCCAGCCTGGTCTACAGAGTGAGTTCCAAAATAACCAGGGTTGCACAGAGAGTCTCAAAAACAAAACAAAACAAAAATATTATATAGTTACTAATTGTAAACCAGCTTCTTTTCTCCCCAGCAGAAGAAATTGTTCTCAAATATCAGTAGATTCTTAAAACTGTCTTAAACGATGTTTGGATTGCAAATATATACTAAGAAATTAAAGAGAACTTAAGTATAACATCCTATAATACTTCTTCCTAGATGAACATTACCCGAAAGCTTTGGAGCCGAACCTTCAACTGCTCCGTCTCCTGCAGCGACACGGTGTCCGTGGTCGCTGTTTCTGTATTCATTCTCTTTCTGCCTGTTGTCTTCTACCTCAGCAGCTTCCTCCACTCGGAGCAAAAGAAACGCAAACTCATTCTACGTAAGTTCCTTTGCATACTCATCCGTAGGTTTAGCTGAGCACCTATATGTAAAAGCAGTCTGGAGTACAGCGTTAAAGCTCCTGTATGCACAAGGCCGTGGGTTCAACCTTCAGCACGATAATGTAGGGCAAAAGATACAGATTTGTTTTAGACAGGATGGGGCAAGTGCTGGGCCATCTCCAGCCCCGTGGGGTCTTTCTTTCCTGGCACTCCGTCAATAAGCTGCTGCCGCCGAGGAGCTGAGTTACTTAATTTTCACCTGTTAGTTCTACCTGATAGACTCATCTCCCTCGGTTGGGTCATAAAGTTCATCAGAACAAGAATTTCTTTCCTTGCATACCGCCAGATCACCGGTACCTAGAAAGCGCCTGGCCACAGTGAGTGCTCGCAGACATTTGTTGAACAGAACAATACTATATAGTCTGCTTAATGTTAGCGTCAAAGTGCTCGCCCTGTAAGATTCTTTATGGAGAAAGATACTGGATCAAATAATGCCAGGCCTTGTTTCTGGAAGCTGAAGCAAGTAGATCCTTGAGTTAAAGCCAGCCTGGTCTATATGACGAGTTCTAAGCCAGCCTAAGAACTTAGAATTCTTAGATTTTTAGAATCACAGCTCAAGCCTGATTTAAAAACAAACAAGTTAACACAGCCAAAAAAAAAAAAAAAATCCCAAAGCAAATAAACAATAAAAACATAGAGAGGGAGAGAAAACCACCCACAGTAATCCCCAGACAGTCACGTGAGTTGAGTTCACGTGCCTGTGCTCGTGGACGAGTCATCTCCGTCCCTGACCTTCCCCTTGCTCCCTGCACGAACTGGTGACACAGGAGTGCTTTGAGAGTTGTGTAGAGCCTAAAGCGAGGTAAGGAACAGAGGTGCCTGGCGGCTGCAGCCCTCCGTGGGTGGCACTGTGGGCTTTCAGTTCTAGAGCACGAGAAACATCTGCACTCATCTGTTCAGAACACTGCCTCAGCAGGTGGCCATGACTGAATGGAAACCTGACGTCTCCGTGCCGGAGCCTCATTAACCACAGCTGAAAATGACCTATCTGGCTAACAGTGCTGTGTGTGATATACAATTCAACTTTAAAAAAAAATCATTTCTTTTTAAAACTAGAGCCTCTTTTGCCGATTTGTTTGTTTTCAACTCAGGGTTTCTCTGTGTAGCTCTGGCTATCCGGGAACTTGCTCAGTAGAGCAGGCTGGCTTCAAACTCATAGAAATCCACCTGCCTCTGCTAGGATCAAAGGTGCATGCCACCACCTCCAGCTCAGAATAGTGCATTTCACTGTAAGATTTACACAAACACACACAGGGCGTGTGTTTTGTTGTTCTTGCTTCGTGCTGGGTATTATAAGTGTTAGAAATACCCTTTACCGCTGAACTAGCGCCCTAATCCCCCGAAAAGTGAGTGAACCTGTCTGAGATATGGGCTCATTTGTAACACAGGTGCTCTGGAACTTGCTACGTAGCCAGGCTGGCTTCAAACTCGAAGTCCTCCGTCCCGAGTCTCCTAAGTGCCAGGGTTACAGGCTCATGCCATATGCCCTGCTTAAAAACACTTTTTATCTGAAAATAGAGGTAATGCTCTTTCTTTCAGTATGTACACTTTCCCTTGTCTCGGTTAGATAGATATGATGCTGTCTTGTTCTAGCTCCTAGGAGGAAGTCTTCAGGCTTCGTAATTAAAAATGACTGCAGTAGACGCTTTGCGAACACTCTTTTAGGAGGCGCTTAGAGTTTGGTTTCTAGCTTGGGCTTTTATTGTTATTCTTTATCCGCACATTAAGACTACGGTGCTCAAGAAAACCGGGATGCCTGTTTTATTAGGTACTGCTTTTAGCAAAGTCATGGGCAGTGGTTTCTACTTAATTTAATTTTATGCTGCACATAAAAACAACTTAGTTTTACATCTAAGATTGAATCAAGTCAGATTCAGCCAATAAATAGACAGTATAGTGGTTTGCATGTAAGCAATGGGAAAGCCCTCAAGAGCAGGAGTTGAAACCCAGCCCTTGTGTCTCCCCAGCCAAACGTCTCAAGTCAAGCACCAGTTTTGCCAATATTCAAGAAAATTCCACCTGAAGCCTGCAAACCGGGCCCCTTGACCTCACACCATGCCAGTAAGTGGTTGGACCACAGCACAGTCCAGAAGATGAGCCAAGATCGGACAAGTCACTTCTTATGGAGTGCTGGGGCTGCAGACCTGTAATTTATTCTGAATAAGGGTTCTCAAATTCCCTTTTCCCAAGCACCCCACTTTTGAAGACTTATGTATTTTTAATTTTCAAGCATAGCGGTGTTACATATTTTAAGGTATATCTGTTACAGCAACAAGTAAGGGTTTTGTTTGTTTGTTTCTGCAGGCGTACAAATGACTCCTTGGCACTTCTGATATATCCTTGTTAACGGAAGTACAGAAAACACAAACAGCTGACGTCTGCCATTTATACATTAGTTACTGGGAGCCGACTTTGAAAAAGAAATATACTTGCCAAATGGTAGCAGGCTCAATGATTAACTTAAATGAATTCCCATTGCAGTGTTACTGTATGTATATACACATACACATACACATATACATATATGTATATATGTAATGTATATTTACTATGTCACACATTAAAATAATGTTCCCTAGTTCCCTGAAACTACTTTTTTTTTTGAAACCACTAATTGATCCTAAACCTCTTTAACAGTTTTCAGAGAGCAATTCTGAAATATTACATTATCTTTGTTAAAGATTTCCGGTATCTGGGTTTCTAACATGACTTTTATAAATACTATTTTACATCTTATTTTGCCTTTATTTTGTAAGTAATTTAAAAATCACTGGACTGCTTAATTATCCATGAGGAAAAGATGGATTCATCTTTTGCCAGGGATTTGCATCATGAATTTTATTAAGTTATTTGGCAGCCTGTAACTTATTAGTAGTTTAAGTCAAATGTAGCACATGTGTGTCACACTGCATTTATATTTGTGATTTTTTGATGAAAATTTTAATCTTGGAATATTTGGGGATTTGGGGAGAAACAAAGAACGAATATGAGAGCTTAAACTTCAGAAACTAGACAAGGGCCTGAGTGGATGCTCACTGGAAGACAGCTGGATACTTTGTACTGGAGATTAACTGAATGACATGCTCACACACAGGAAGTTCCTCTCCCCCAGGTAAGGCAGTGCCCCCCAGTTATGGAAAGGATGAAAGTCACAGGACTGAAACAAAATTACACATTTTACTGTCAAGAAACCAGTTCTGCTTTGGAATATTTTTAGCGACCTCTAAAACAATGTTTCAGTGTCTTTCTGTTTTATTTCTCAACATAGAACTTGATGGCATCCTTGACTAGTTCCTTTGTTGGTCTCCCAGTAGAAACAGGCTTCCTTTATAAAGACTGTGAATAGGAAGGCTCCTGGGGTTTGTGGTTAAGAACCTGTGAGTCCCTTCACAGACTGAAATTGCTCTAGAGGGGGACAGGGGCGTTTCAGTATTTTTGTATGTTTGCCACATATGCAGCATGTGAGAGCTCTTCCTGGAGTGTGTCACACAGGTGTGTGACAATCAGATGATACAGCATTTGTTCTGCACTAAATGTGCAGTGGTTTATTGTGTTTGTACAGTTCCTGCGGCTGTGACTAAGGGCACTGTCTTGATTTGAAGCTTGTGGTTGAGAGCCATTGAAAGCCATCTTCATTAATACACATAAAGCCTGTTTACCTGTACAGAGTTAGCAAAGTGACACTGTGAATAACGACTCCTCAGCACCTTTCAGAACTGTGTGTACGAACCGCTGCTGTTGGGTAAGGACAGAGAACACTTTGACAAGACAGCCGCCCGAGTTCCCGATCAGGGTCTCGCTCTCTAGAAGTCGCATCAAAAATAGATGGAAAGTGTGTCGAAGAATTTCATCTATGGTCATATGAAAAATGTACATACTTCTGAATCCTGATTCTGAGACACATAGGGTTGTGTGTGTGCACAAGAAAACCTGTTTTTCCCTTAGGCTTTCCAATAAAAAAATCATAATGCTACAGTTGAAATTTTATTCCCTTTATTTATTATTATTAGAGACAGGGTCTCACTATGTAGCCTTGAACTCAGAAATCCACCTGCCTCTGCCTCCTGAGTGCTGGGACTAAAGGCCTGCTCCACCCCACCTTACTGTAACTGAATTTTTAATTCATTTGAACAGCTTGAGATAAAAAACTTAACATCACTCCTCAGGTTTTCTAGTTTTGTTGTATTACTTAATCTAATGGATAATTTTACTGTGAATAAAGTATACTTTGGACCTTTCAGTGTTGGGTTCCAGAGGTAAAAATAACATTTCCAAAACCTAACACACACACTCTAAAAGCACAGTACTGATAGATGGAGGCTGAGCCTGGGGCCTTGTGTGCACTAAGTAAGGTCTGTGTCACTAAGCTCTACCCCGCCCTTCAACAGTAATAACAGATACATGTTACTGTTGTAATAGCCAGTATTCTCTCATGTTCTATGGAGAAGCGTACTTTACTATTTACTCTAATCATACTTTCTAAAGAACATCAGTTCATTTCGGGGGTATGGGAGGGATGCATGCAGAGGTCAGAGGGCAACTTGCCGGTCTTCTACCACATGGGTCTTAGGGACTGAAGTCAGGGCATCAGGCTTGGTGGCCAGTGTCTTTACTTGCTGAACCATCTTGCTGGCCCTAATAGACTCCGTTAAATCCTCTCTCTCTCTCTCTCTCTCTCTTTCTCTCTCTCTCTCTCTCTCTCTCTCTTGTCATAGTTAGGGTTTCCATTTCTGTGAAAGCACACCATGACCAAGGTAACTCATAAAGGACAATATTTAGTTGGGGCTAGCTTACAGTTTCAGAGGTTCAGTCTGTTATCATCATGACAGAAAACATGACAGTGTCCACACAGGCATGGCACTGGAGGAGCTGAGTTCTTGTTCTAAAGACAGAAGACTGTCTCATGGGCAGATATGAAGAAGATTTCAAAGCCCGCCTCCACAGTGACACACTTCCTCCAACAAGGCCACACCGCCTAATAATGCCATTCCTTGGGCTAAGCATATTCAAACCACCACATTCAACTCCCTAACCCCATCAGATTTTTCAAACACGTGAGTCTATGGGGGCCATACCTAGCCATGGCATAATGCAAAATACATTTAGTCCAACTTTAAAAGTCCCATAGTCTATTTCAGTCTTAACAGTGTTAGAAGTTAAACATTTCTTCTGAGACTCACATAATCTCTTAACTGTAATACACTATAAAATCAAAATAAAAAAGCAGATCATATACCTCCAACTTCACAGGATAGACATTACCATTCTAAAACGTCATAGTGAGAAAATACTAGACCAAAGCAAGACAGAAAACCAGCTGGAAAAACTCCAAACTCAGCATCTCCACGTCTGATGTCAAAGCTAATTTCAAATCTCCAATTCTCTTCATCTTTGTTGAATATAACACAATCTTTTTCTTTTTGGCTGATTCCAATCCTTGATAGCACCTTTCTTTGTCAGTATCCCATAGCTCTGGCATCTTGAACATTTTGTAGTCTCCAAGGAAACTACAGTGTTACAGCTTCTTGTTCCATTGCCTGGGATCCACATAGGTTTGTCTCCTCCAAAGGGTTTGGGTCACATCTCCAGCTCTGCCCTCTGTAGCACTCTAGGCACTGGTTGACTCCACTCCACTGCTGCTGCTGTTCTTGGTGATCCTCCCATGGTACTGGCATCTCCAATACACTGGAGTCTCCACTGCAACTAGGCTTCACCAATGCCTCTCATAGGCTCCTTTCATGGTGCCAAGCCTCAACTTCTTTACATGACCCCTTTAGTCCTAGGTCATAAACTGCAATGGAGGCTGCACCTTCACCAATGTCCTTCCATGGCCTCTCACTGTGCCAAGCCTCAGCTGCTCTCCATGACCCCTTCATGCCTCTGGGATTAAAGGCATGTACCATGCCTAGGCCTAAGCTTTTCAAGGCCACTCTGTTTCAAAATCTGGGTCCAAAGCCCATGTCTTCAGCCTCAAAATCTGGATCACAGGTGTTTCCTCCATTTCTGGATTGTACTTCATTCCAGAGTAAAAGTCCAAATGAAAACAATAGCTTGGTAATAATACCTAAATATCACTATTCCTTGTTCAACTGCAAAAGCATAAACAAGTTTAGATGGGTGGGATCTTGCCCCACGGTCACCATAGCTTAATTCCATTTAATATCCTTGATCATGGGGTTTATCTCTATTCCATTTCCTGATGCCCTTTGATTACTTGAACCACACATTTTGTATTTTTTTCCTTTCTAAGCTTGTTACACTTATCAAAATGTTCTTCGTGAGAGAAAACCAGAGGACAAAGTCTATGCTGGGCATTTTTGAGACTTCCTTTGTCTATGCAATTAATCTGAATCTGTTTACCTTAGCCTCAGGCAGACTCTTCAGATGAGCAAAAAGCAGCCACATTTTTCACCAAAACATCATAAAAAATGATCTCCAGGCAACATACTACAATTCCGCTCCTCTGAGACCCCTTGAGCAAGGGCTGCACAGTTCAAATCACCTTCAGCACCAAGGTCTTCTATATTCCTACTAGGATGGTACATTGAGCTTCATTCAAAGCATTCTACTGTGTCTCAAATCCAAAGTCCCAAATCCACATTCCTCCAAATAAAAACATGGTCAGGCCTATCTGTCTTAGCTAGGGTTTCCACCAGCATGAAGAGACATCATGACCAAGACAACTTTAATAAAGGACAGTGTTTAATTGGGGCTGGCTTACAGTTCAGAGGTTCAGTCCATTATCATCATGGCAGAAAGCATGGCAGCATGCGGGCAGACATGGTGCTGGAGGAGCTGAGTGTTTTACATCTGTTCCAAAAGCAAACAGGAAAAGGCTGTCTCATTGGTACCTAGGAGGAGAGTCTCAAAGCCGACCCCCACAGTGACAACACTTCCTCCAACAAGGCCACACCTCCTAATAGTGCCAGTCCCTGGGTCAAGCATATACAAACCACTACACATAATCTGTTTTGATCAAATATACCCCCACTAACTCTTCTGCATCCTCCCCAACAAAATCAGAAATGAAAGTGAAGACATAACAACTGAAACTGAGGAAATTCAAGAAATCATCAGATCCTACTACAAAAGCTTATACTCAACAAAACTGGAAAATCTGGAGGAAACTGACAAATTTCTAGACAGATACCAAATACCAAAATTAAATCAGGATCAGATAAATCATCTAAACAGTCCCATAACCCTTAAAGAAATAGAAGCAGTTCATCAAAAGCCTCCCAACCAAAAAAGCCCAGGATCAGATGGGTTTAGTGCATAATCCTATCAGACTTTCATAGAAGACCTAATACCAATACTATCCAAAGTATTCCACAAAATAGAAACAGAAGGAACACTACCCAGCTCATTGTTCGAAGCCACAATTATGCTCATACCTAAACCACACAAAGACACTACAAAGAAGGAGAACTCCAGATCAATTTCCCTTGTGAACATTGATGCAAAAATACTCAATAAGATTCTTGCAAACTGAATCCTAGAACACATAAAAACAATCATCCACCATGATCAAGTAGGTTTTATCCCAGGGATGCAGGGATGGTTCAATATACAGAAATCCATCAACATAATTCACCATATAAACAAACTCAAAGAAAAAAAAATACATGATCATCTCACTAGATGCTGAGAAAGCATTTGACAAAATTCAACACCTCTTCATGATAAAAGTTGTGGAAAGATCAGGAATTCAAGGCCCATATCTAAACATAGTAAAAGAAACCAGTAGCCAATATCAAACTAAATGGAGAGAAACTTAAAGCAATCCCATTAAAATCAGGGACTAGAAAAGGCTTCCCACTCTCTCCCTACCTATTCAGTATATATAGTACTGGAAGTCCTAGCCAGAGCAATTAGACAACAAAAAGAAGTCGAAGAAACACTGGAAAAGAAGTCAAAATATCACTATTTGCAGATGATATAATAGTATACTTAAGTGACCCCAAAAATTCTACCAGAGAACTTTTTCAGCAAAGTGACTGGATATAAAATTAACTCAAATCAACCACCTTCTCTACTCAAAGAATAAACAGGCTGAGAAACAAATTAAAGGATTGACAACCTTCACAATAGTCACAAAGACTATAAAATACCTTGGGGTGACCTTAACCAAGCAAGTGAAGGATCTGTATGACAAGAACTTCAAGACTATGAAGAAGGAAATTGAAGAAGATCTCAGAAGATGGAAAGATCTCCCATGCTCATGGATTGGAAGCATCAACATTGTAAAAATGGCCATCTTGCCAAAAGCAATCTACAGATTCAGTGCAATCCCCATCAAAATTCCAACTCAATGCTTCATAGAGTTGAAAAGAGCAACTTGTAAATTCATCTGGAATAACAAAAAACCTATAATAGCAACATCTGTTCTCAACAATAAAAAACTTACAGGTGAATCACCATCCCTGATCTCAAGCTATATTACAAAGCAATTGAGATAAAAACTTCATTGTATTGGTACAGAGGTAGGCAGGTAGGTCAATGTAACAGAACTGAAGATCCAGAAATAAACCCACACACCTATGGTCACTTGATCTTTGACAAAAGAGCTCAAAACGCTCAATGGAAAAAGGACAGCCTCTTCAACAAATGGTGTTGGTTCAACTGGCAGTCAGCATGCAAAAGAATGCAAATCAATCCTTTCTTATCTCCTTGTACTAAGCTCAAGTCTATGTGGATCAAACACCTCCACTGAAAAACAGGTACACTGAAACTATTAGAGCTTAGAACACAGGGGAAATTTTCCTGAACAGAACACCAATGGCTTATGCTCTAAGATCCAAAAACAACAAATGAGACTTCATAAAATTGCAAAGCTTCTATAAGGCTAAAGACACAGTCAAGAAGACAAAACAGCAGCCAACAGATTGGGAAAGGATCTTTACCAATCCTACATCTGATAGAGGGCTAGTATCCAGTATATACAAAGAACTCAAGAAGCTAGACTCTAGAGAATCAAATAATCCTATTAAGAAATGGGGTACAGAGCTAAACAAAGAATTCTCAATTCAAATATCGAATGGCTGAGAAACACCTAAAAAATGCTCAATGTCCCTAGTCAATCAAAACAACCCTGAGATTCCACATCATACTAGTTATAATGGCTACAATCAAAAACTCAGGTGAAAGCAGATGCTGGTGAGGATGTGGAGAAAGAAGAACATTCCTCCACTGTTGGTGGGGTTGTAAGCTGTTACAACCGCTCTGGAAATCAGTCTGGCCATTCCTCAGAAAATTGGGCATAGTACTACCTGAAAACCCAGCTATTCCACTCTTGGGCATATACCCCAAAGATGCTCCAATATATAACAAGGACACATGCTCCACCATGTTTATAGCAGCCTTATTTATAATAGCCAGAAGCAGGAAAGAACCCAGATGTCCTTCAACAGAGGAATGGATACAGAAAGTGTGGTACATTAACACAATGGAGTACTACTCAGCTATTAGAAACAATGACTTCATGAAATTCATAGGCAAATGGATGGAACTAGAGAGTATCATCCTGAGTGAGGTAACCCAGTCACAAAAGAACACACATGGTATGCACTCATTGATAAGTAGATACTAACCTCAGAAAGCTCTACATACCCAAGAAATAATTCACAGACATTATGAAGCTCAAAAAGAAGGAAGACCAAAATGGGGATGCCTCAGTCCTTCTTAGAAGGGAGAACAAAACACTCATGGGAAGAAATACAAAGTCAAATAGAGGAACAGGGATTGAAGAAAAGATCACTCAGAAGCCGCCTCACCTGGGGATCCACCATATATGCAGCCACCAAATCCAAGCACTATAGCTGATGCCAAGAAGTACTTACTGGCAGGAACCAGACACAGAGGCCTCCGCAGGGAGTATGTCAGAGTCATATAGATACAGTTGAGCATGCTTGCATCAAACTGAACTTGAGGACCCCAATGAGGGTGCTAAAGAAAGGACTGAAGAAGCTGAAAGATAATGCAACCTCGTGGGAAGAACAACATTATCAACCATCCAAACCCTCCAATACTCCCATGAACTAAAACTAACCTCTGAGCACACATTGAGAGACCTATTGATCCAGTTGTATATGTAGCTGAAGATAGCAGTGTCTGGCATCAGTGTGAGAAGAGGCTTTTGGTCCAGGGAGGTCATGTTTTCCCAGTGTAGGGGAATGCCAAGGCAATGGGGTGGAGAGGGTGATTAGGAGGGAGTGCACCTTTGTGAAGGCAAATGGAGGGGGAGGGGGAAAGGGATAACATTTCAAATGTAAATGCAGAGTATATAATAAAAATGAGAAAAAATAAAAATAACAAAAGAATTTAAGGCTAGAGACTTGGCACAGTGGTTAAGAGCAATTGTTGCTCTTGCTGATGGCTGGGGTTCAATTTCCAGCATCCAAATGGTGGTTCACACCATCTATAACTATAATTTTAAACAATCTAACTTCATCTGGCATGAACGATATGTAAGGCACACATAAAGTCATGCAGACAAACACACACACACACACTCACTCACACACACACACTAACCCACTTACAGATGTTTTAAATTTTTACTTGTATTGTTTTCTAATTACATATATGTGTGTGTATCTGCATGTAGCTATGTGCACAAGAGCACAGGTCCCTAAGGAGACCAAAGTCATTTTATCCCTGCAACTGGGGTTACAGGTGGTTAATGAGCTGCCCAATGTGGGTGCCAGGAACCAAATTCAGGTCCTCTGGATAAGCTGTAAGTGCTCTTAACCACTGAGCCATCTCTTCAACCCTATTCCTTCCTTTATGTTTCTTAAGGATGCAAGTTGCCGAAAAAAACAATCAGTAACAACAATAAACCCAAAGACTTTGAAATCACACCTAAGCTTAAACTCCTACTTTCCCCTTATTTTGAAAAACAGCTTAATTCTCAGCTTCGGTTTCCACATCTCAGAATAAGTGATAATGTTAGGTATTGTGACACATGCCTTTAGTCTCAGTTCTTTGGGGGCAGAGGCAGTAGGATCTCTGTGAGTTCCAGCCAGCCTGTTCCATATACAGTGACCTCCAACACAGGTAGATCTACATAGTAAGAATCTATCTAAAAAAAAAAAAATTAAAGACAAAGATTATTGTGCCAATTAAATACTGAATGTTATAAATACTCAAGTGCCATGTAAGTGCCTAGTTGTGCTCAGTAATGCTCAGTAAGTTTCCTTATCCATCCTTTCCTTTGGGGTACATCTTACATGTAGATTGTACCACACAAGTTGGTGCAATCCCCCTCACCTCTCTCTCTGGTTTGTGTGTGTGTGTGTGTGTGTGTGTGTGCGCGCGCGCGCGCGCGCGCGCGCGCACACGCATGCATGTGAGGGGGGGCGGGAGGGAAGGAGAGAGAGAGGGGGATCTCATTACGCAGTTTCTATGGCGACCAGGCTGGTCTTGAACTAACAGGTCTGTCGGCCTCTGCCTCTTAGGCTTTCTCATGGTGGTTATTGTGTTTTTTCTTGGCTACACAGTAACATCCTCCAGCTTGGAGGCTTGGTCTTTGTCTTTTGTGCCCTTCGTTTGATCAGTGGGTTTGGAGTCAGAGTAACAGTTATTTGAGGGAATATGACAAAATATCTTCGCCCAAGTGTATTGTGCTCTGCTGGGAGACGTCTCTGTAAAGGGGTTTAGGTTCCTGAGTGAGTCCTTCAGCTGCCCGGAGAAGCAGCTACACAATGGAAGGTGGGCTCCGCCTCCCTGCACTCAGGAACCTCCCCCTTCAGCTCAGATGAGAACCAGGCATCAAGTGGTGCACTTAAACTAGCGTCCTGCGTCAGACTTTCTGAGTCCCATCACCGGAGTCTCTGCTAAAAGAGCATTGATTATTTCCAGTAATTCCATACATCGCCTACTTACTTGCTGCAGTGAACACACCATTCGGCTAAAACCTCAGTGTTACAGGCAGAACAAAGCAATGAGTTCCGTTGGAAGGTCCAGGAGTTAAGTGACATGGTATTGTCGTTTCATCCTTTGTCATCAAGATGGCTTCACTTAGGATTTGAGCTCCCCAGCTGACTCTCCTGAAGGAACACCTGAAGCAGCATGTTCCCGTCTCAGATGCAGCCTGGCAGCTCTAACCATCTCAGAACAGAGCCTATTGACCCTTCACTAGAATGATGCTGCTCTTTACGGACCCTTCTCTCCTCTAATGCTGATGGAAATTTGCCGGCCATGGGCGGGGCTGAAGGGAGGGATTGGAAAGAGGACTTGGGCATGCATCTGAGCAACAGCAGGGCCTGGAAAGCTAACACAGGACACATACATGCTCACACACATAAAGGAATGCACACACTCCCTCACACCAACACACTCACACAGACAAACACACACATACAGGCACACATTCATACACACATGCACACTCATGCATGCTCACACACATACACACTCACATGCTCACACACATAGCATGCATACACTCACTCACACACACATACACATTCACACACAGACCCATACTCACGTACTCACAGGCACACACAGGCACACATTCACACAAGCACACACACTCACACATGCTCACACACACATATGCATGCATACACTCACTCACACACACATACACACTCATACACAGACCCACACTCAAATAAATGCACACACACACATGTACACGCACAATTGTTCTTTGCCAAGGTCAAATTCTGCTTCCTCAGTGCAGCTTTCTGGACGATTCTCACCCCACTTCACTCCTTTCTTTGAGCTCTAATTAGAATCAGACTTCTCCCTCCATTAACTTAAGGCTGGTTATTCAGCAATTTTTGTGATTCTTAATATTCTACATAAGCTCCTCTTCAGACTCCAAGCTCTCAGAAATCCTGGGCAAATAATGCACAGTCCTGTGTGCCTTGTCTAAGGAAATGCCTGTGTGATTCACTCCGACTCTTCCAGGGAGCCTCTGTAGCAGGAAAGCTGTTCCAGCTGAGAGATGGCATTCCTGTCCCTTACCGAGGGACACTTTCTCTTGTAAAGAACATGTTCCATCCCTATGGCGCATAGCATCCTGGACCACACATCAGTGGAAGTGTTCATGTACGTGTTGATTTATTCTTTCAATATAAACTTATTAAATACCTACTGTGGGGGTGGGGTACTGTCCTGGATGGTTGAAACTCGGAACTGGGAAGCTCCCTGCTGATAATGTGGACAGAAATGAAGCAAGGTCGGGCTGGAGGATGGCTCAGAGGTTAAATGCACTGTCTGCTCTTGTAGGGGAGCTGGATTCACTTCCCAGCACACACAGTATGGCGCATTTTCATCTGTAACTTAGTCCCATGGAATCCGATGCCCATCCTGGCCTTTGTGGGCTCCTGGGCACACATGATGAACACATAGACATATGCAGGCAATCATGGAGTGAAGTAAAGTCATAAATTGTTGGGTGGAGGGATGTCTTGGAAATTCACTGGCTCTTGTTGCAGAAGACTCCTGCAGGATGACTTGAGGCTGGCTGGACTTCCCTCTGAGCCAAACCTCTTGAGAAACTGAGTCACTCTCTGGACAGTCGTGAACGCAATGGTGATGACCCCATGTTCTTGCTGCCTTTGCCTCTCTGCTAGACTTAGAGAATGTGCCAGAATAATGTTCATATCGTGTCGTGAAGACAGACATTGCACACACATTTTCCCAGTCTACCTTATTTCTCAAGTGTAGGGATTGTGGCAGTGAGGATGGCTTGCCTAAGCAGCAGGACACAGGACATTGGTGGCCGAGCTGCACAGGGCCTCTCACTCCTGGCAGTATGGCTCACCCTTTCCTCCCACCGTCTGTCCACTACACCCTCTAGTCATCTATTCTTCCTCCCATGGGCTCACCTCACAGATTTGTCTTCCTCTTACAATTCCAAAAACAAAATTTACCACTAAGGAAGAAAAGTGCAACCTGGGTTTTTTTGTTTGTTTGTTTTGCAACAGTTGCTCAAACATTTGGGTTTTTGCTTTTGTTTGTTTGTTTTCTTGGTGATTGGGTCTCACTATGTTGCCTTGGTGGTCCTGGAACTCAGAATATAGACAAGTCTGGTCTTGCTTCCATAGGGATTCACCTGCCTCTGCCTCCAGAGTACTGGAATTAAGGGTGTGCATGTTCAGGTCTTCTTCTGAACACTCGATTTGTTTACTAATACATATGTGTCTACTTATATATATTTTAGTATATATATGACTAATATTTCCTTGGTTCTAGGCCACTTCAGCAACCATTCCATTGAACTGACTGAACTCGTAGCCACATGTTATCTTTTCCAATAGGAACAGTGTTACCCGACTTCCTGCTTGTAGCTTGTTGTGAGCCTTTTGTGATAGGAAGAGCGTTATCCACTTTCTGCTTGTGTTCCTTCTTTTTTTATGTTTTTTTCTTCTTCTTTTCATTCAGACTCATTTTGATTACAAGTGGCAGAAACCCTACGCAGACTAGTATGAGCACGAAGACTTAGTAGGAAGCCTGGGAATTTATCTAGCTTTTGTAGTTTCTAGCCCTGCCACCTGTAGCTTATGGAATTTACTGATTGTATTTAAAGGAGAGAAAAGGAATCCAGGGACTTCACAGGGAAAATACTTGGAATGAAACGAAGACTAACACAGTGGGTCTCCTTTATGTTTCTCTTGTTGTGGTGACCCCCCCAACCATAAAATCATTTTGTTGCTACTTCATAATTCTAATTTTGTTACTATTAGAAATTATAATGTAAATATATGATATACAGGATATCTGGTGTGTCATTAGACCCCCCCCCAAATGAGTGGCAGCCCACAAGGTTGAAAACTTCAGATCTACTGTCTTTTGACTTAAGGAAAAAAAAATCAGAACTTTATAGCTTTTTCTTAAAGAAAATGCTCACTATGAAGAGATGTTATTGGAAGGAAAAGGTAAATTCTGCTCATAGGAAGGAATTCTGTGCTGGGAGGTGTACGTAGCACCTCTTCCCTAGAACACATTATTTTTAATGAGAAAAAGTCCAAATAAAGGCTTTTCTAATAAGACGTTGACATGCATGGGGCCTCTAGCAAAACAACTCAAATTGCCGAGCAAATTATTAAGCGATATCCTTAGGAAATATGAAAATAACTAGTCATTCTTTAAAAACGTGTGGTCAGGGCTGGAGAGATGGCTCAGAGTTTAAGACCATTCACTGCTTCTTTGGAGGACCTTGTTTAGTTCCCAGCACCCACAATCACCTGCAACTCCAGTTCCAGAAGGTCTGATGCCCTCTTCTGGCCTCAACAGACACTGCATGCATGCGGTGCACGTATCCACTGTAGACAGCCTCATTGTGAAGCCAGCTGAAGTCCATTTTGTAACCGTCTCAGACCTTACAGCTTATGAATAATGACATAGAGACTTGCTATTACTTATAAAAGCTTAAACACTGTAGGCAAGGCTCCCTTCCAACAAGCTCTTTTTAACTTAATTAACCCACTTATTCCAGTCCATGTCTGCCATGTGGCCCATTAACCTCTCATTCGTCCCAGCCCCTGCTTCAACAACTGTCATGCTGACAGAATCTTCCAGCGCCTAATTCTTCCTACAGTTCCTGTCTCTGCCCGGAAGTCCCGCCTTTCCTCTTCTGCCTCAGCTATCGGCCCCAGCTCCTTATTAAGCCAATCAGAGGGTGAAGGAGGTATGTGTTAAATAATAATACCGAAGCTAGGCCAATGCTCAACTCTCTGCCAGTATAGAGACCCATAGTCAAAAAATACAAAGACAACCTTTACACAATGCACAAAAATCACAATAAAAAAAAAGAAAGAAAGAAAGAAAGGAAATCAGCCTAAGTCACTCCAGGCTTAGGGCTACCTGTCTTTGCTTAGGTTTTGATGCTGACTGGCAATCACTATCAGGGACCAGCATCTCTAGTTGGGTTTTCTTAAAAAACAAAATGAACAAACAAACAAAAAACCCAGAGGTTTAATGTCACCAGATAGGATCTGACTGGTGACATTGAACAGACTAAGATGGCAGAGATCTGTATTATTCTTGATAAAGAATAATGGAAACTCACAAAAGGGGTTGAATCAGGATGAAGGGAATAAAAGAAAAAAACATGGGGAGAAGATGAGAAGCTAAAGTGTTAGGGCTACAGCTATAAGTGACTATAACTGAGGTATTCAGGGCTGGAGAGATGGCTCAGTGGTTAAGATCTTCCAGAGGTACTGAGTTCAAATCCCAGCAACCACATGATGGCTCACAACCATCTGTAATGGGATATGATGCCCTCTTCTGGTGTGTCTGAAGACAGATGCAGTGTGTTGATTTATAATAGTAAATAAATCTTTAACTGAGATATTCCTGTCTTATGATGTGGTAATACATCAGTACAATACCCTGAGCAATCTGGTCCAGTCCATGGTCTGTTCAGGCTAACAGAGACTGACTGAACGGCGCACGTCCAGCCTCCTTGTCTTTGCTAGCTTGTTAAACTTTAGCTATTTTGATAAACTGAGCCATACAGTAATCCTTGATGCTCTGCGATGATGCACTATAAAAGGCTCAGGAAAACAAAGTTGCCAGTCTCCAAATGAACTGTAGTCATGACTTAAAGTCTTATTTAGTTACTAAAAGAGCTTCAATTCAAAAATTGTAATTTTTAGAAACTTTAAATTGACTACAAAGAAAACTTACTTAAAATCGGGGGTACTTAATAGATAATGGTCCTCAAACACTTCAGGCATCTGCTGAATATGGCATGTGAAATATCTAATGAAAAAGCTTCCCCTGATAGACAGAAATGCTAGCTCATAGAAGCAACCTTCGGAGAAGAAGGTCTCTGAAGAAGACAATGGGACACAGCTGACTCCCCTGGATTATGATGTGCTAACCACTGAGCAGAGAACAACTTCATGGCTTCCCCTCCCTGGCCATCAGGGCCCTGCCCAAACTGTGGATATAGTTGAGCTGACTGTTCTACTCTGCCTCATCAAAGTAGGTCAGTTTTCCCAGGTTCCTCCACAGGAAAATATCTCAGACCTTCTGGGTCTGACAGCCATAAACTAATGCCACCTGGTGCAGCAACTAAAGATGTAATACTGTCCCCTGTGACAACCAAAGACCTCCAACCTCTGCTCGCCACCCCATTCCCAACAAAGTCACAGAGACCACCACTGGAGTTTAAGGTGTTCGTCTAGGTAGCTGTCTCAGCCAGTTGGTACTGAGGTCACTTGGCTTAGACCTCCTGCTGTGTTCTACGCTTCTCATCCCTCTGCTGATGTTACAGCTGACCAGTTTAGCTGCAGCTGCGTGGTCACTACTTTTCATATCTAAAAACCAGACCCTGGCTTTTCTAGGGCGATTAGGTATCCTCGTGAGAAAGATGAACTCACAAAAAGAGATTTCAGGGTCGCTTTTTACTATTCCTTTGTTCAGGGGAACTTGCTTTGCAATGACTGCTCTCAGTAATCAACCATTTGTGTTTGATGATAACTGATTAGATAAAAAAAATAGAACTTAAAAAATAATAAGTGATGTCAAAAATTAAATGCTTTAACATATTAATCAATGGAGTTCTGATACTTAAAAATGCTTCTCATCATGCTGAAAACATCTGTCAGACACACACACACACACACCCATGTACATATATGTGCACGAATATAAAAATGCTTTTTACCTCATCAGTTTTGGGTCCCTAAGCTTACTCTATGACTCAAAGTTGTGAGTCTACACCATCAGTTTACTGATCTCCTCTGTAAGCTTCAGGTTCTTTGGGATCATAGACTTTAACCCCTGTCCCTGGTCTATATCTGTCTCAGCAGATTTCTACTTGGCAGACAGACACCATCCAGGAGTCATCTGCAGACTGCAGACTGCTCCAAAAGTGATGGGTACCATAGTGCCCTGGTCTTGCTGCAGTGATGTGAACCAGTCCAGCTGATATGACTGCTCCCAGTCTCTTTAGCTGGGTCAGTGGATGCTGTGGTGGATGCCCTCCAGGCCTTGGACTAACATTCCAGCTTTCCTAGGTCCTGACATGTCATCCTAACTTCAGCTGGAAAGAAGAGAGTGCATTGCTTCTTATCCTCAACAAAAGCTGCAGCATTAGGTCCAAAGAAACTCCCAGGCAAGGGGGACACAATGGCTGTGTACAATTCTGTTGGCTTACCAGGACACACACAGGCCTCCATGGTCCCTCACTATCAAAAAGGTACCTGTCAAAACTAAATACATGGACCAACAGGAAGAAAAAATTGGTACCAGTCCCTGTTTGACTGATCCCTCCAGCTAACACCTTTGACTGGGCCTCTGCAGGTCCCCTAATGCCCCTCTTAATGTTCCTCATGATGGAACATGAATCTTCTCACACATTACAAATCTTGTTTTTCCATCAGACAGCAAATGCTGAAATACTCAATCTTCATATCAGCTCCTTCAGCAACTAGAAATGGAAATCGCCTATCGAGGACTTGAAAGGGAAGCATAAGACAAGAGGGGAATGAGAAACCAGCTGGACTTCATTTTGTGGTCAAGAGCCATTTTAGAACTCTAGTTTAGTTAGGCTTCTGTTCACTATAAAACTTAAGTTTCTATTTCTAGGAACTGGGCAGCATCGCACCCTTGTAACTATAGAATGTACAAATGTTCCAGGAAAAATTTCCTGGTCTTGCTTTCCTAACCAAGCTTGTTTGCAAAATCCCCCACCCTGTGGTTTTTCCCTGTAAAAGAGACTTGAGGAACTGGCTCAAGACTGACTTCTTGAAGTCCACTTTAGGAAGAGACAGGGCTCGACCAGCTTTGCTGTGCACAGAGTAAAGCTTGTTTGGTTTGGCCATAATTTGTGGCTGGTGGTCTTTCTCCTCTGTTGGTGAACTTAACATATGCATATATTAAAATAAAAAAATAAATCTTTAAAACCATGGTGGTGAGGTTACATCATAGCTCTGATTTGTGGTTAAGTCATTTAAAAATATATTTCTTTTCTGTATGTGTCTCTGTGTGTGCCTGAGTGTATACAGGTGCACCACATGTATGCAGGTGCAGTAAAGGCCATACAAGGGAACTGGATTCCCTAGAGCCGGACAGGCTGCTGCAAACCATCCGTTGTGGGTGCTAGGAACTGAGCCCAGGTCCTCTGCAAGAGCAGCACATGTTCTTAATCCCCAGCTACCTCTCAAGCCCATGTGGTTAAGTTTTATTTAAATATGCTTTTTCTTTTAGGTTCTAGTTTGACAAGACTACTTTTCTATTTTCATATTCTTTTAGAAAGCAGTTTGGTATATTCTTCTAGTGTCAGTAAAGTAATATATGCGTGCATGTGTGTGTGTGTGTGTGTGTGTGTGTGTGTGTGTGTGTGTGTAAAATAAAACATATATATGTTACTTTGCTGACAAAATATGTCAAAAATATGCCAAACTTCTATCTATCTATGCAATTAAAAAATACTGGGTATGATGGATATATTGCAATCTCAGCACTTAGGAAGCTGAGGCAGGAGGATGAAAAAGTCCAAGGCCAGCCTCAGCTGTATAATGAGTCCAAGGTCAGCTTCTGTTGTATAATAAGACCTTGTCACAAACAAACAACAAGAACAAACCTCAACAACCAAACAAACAAAAGTTTTGGCTCTTCAATAGACAAAAGAAAACAAAGAAACTGTCTGATTTTTAAAATGTACTTTGAGTCTTTAAGTGTTTGTTTCGGCTTTTGCCCCACAAAAAGTAAAAGTGTTGGTGTGATGATTCAGCTAGTGAAGGTGCCTGACTCCTGGACCCTTATAGTAGAAGACAATGACTCCCCAAAGCTGTTCATTGACCTTCGTTTGCACACACGCACACACACACACACACACACATACAAACACTCACACACACACAGACACCCATGCACACACACACACACACAGACACCCACGCACACACACACACACAAACACACAGGCACCCACGCACACATGCACACATATACACTAATAAATAAATGTAATTTGAAGAATGTGAAGACTTCTAGGAGGTGAAGCCTGGTGCCACACACACATTTAGTTCCGTCGCTCTGGAGGCAGAAGCAGGTGGATCTCTGAGTTCTAGCCCAGGCCACAGAGTGAGACTTTGTTTCAAACAAACAAACGAACGAACGAACAACCCCAAACCCTCCAAATTTGAGAAATGACTCGTGGTTAAGAGCAAACTGCATGCACTTCCAGCTCCAGGTGATCTGATGTCCTTTTCTGGCTTCCATGGCCACCAGCCTGCGTGTGTGTGTGTGTGTGTGTGTGTGTGTGTGTGTGTGTGAGCAAAACATACATAAAAACAAATAAAATCCTTGAGAAAGGAAACAAAGTGCTTTTTTTTTTCTTTCACAGAATCTTAATAATTTTCCATGTAAATCAACATGGAAAAAAATTAAAAGTACAGTTCAGGGACTGTGGTCTCAACCTGAATTCTTTGAACGCTGGTGGATCTTGTTTTAAAGACCCGTAGTGTCCTGTTGCTTTGACCTTTTTGGCAGCTCGGGGAGGTGGAGAATCACAGTCAAATCTTTAAGCTAGGCAACCTGACTGTACACCGCGTGGGTAAAAAGGTGCCAAGACCGGCATGTTCTACTCTTAGCTCTTGAGTACTTTCTCTTGCCTCTCTCTCTCACACAAGCTCCAGAGAAGTTCATGACCTCCCCCTCTGGCTTAGCTGTACAGAAATCCCTCCAGGGGAGCAACCTAAAACAACATATTTGATACCCGGGCGGTGGTCACTCCCTCTCGCTCTTTGATTCCAATTTCTCCCTTAGGTTCCTTCTCTTTCAGCCACTCTAGAAAGAAACCCGCCCGATTGGGTTTATGTCAAAGCCCTGGTGCGGGATAAGGCCCTCTCATTTGCTTACTGAAGAGATATCATTTGTCCCCTAAGACAAGGCAGGCAGTATGCCAGGTCTTGACGCTGCAGCTGTGACCAGAAGCAGGGTCACCTGACCTCACAGACCTTTGATCTAGTGATTATGACACTAGGGGCGTGCTGGAGCCCAGATAAGCACCCAAGTAGGACCCAGGCTGAAAACCAAGGATTACCAGTTATAACCAGTCAGCATGGAACTTGGTCACATGTAGGCAATAACACTGTATTTTTTTTTTAAATCCAATTGCATATTCCTTTAAATGGGATGATCACTGTTTCTTTGTTTTAATAAAGGATTCTACAAGTCCATGAAAAGCCAGGTTGGTTACAAAAGTTCGCAAGTTTCCCTCGGGCTCAGCCAGTCTTGCAGATAGCTTGCCCTAGTTCCCTTGGCTGCGGAGAGAATCGCTATTAAAAACGTGGCTTCTAAGAGAAGACTCCTTGGGCTGGTAGCGCTCATAACTTTCCAAAGGCTAAGTAAATGGAAGCGTTCCTCTGGAGAGGAACGAACGTTTCTTATAAACAGTTGGGCACAGTCTCTCTTGCATTGAGGACCGGTGGCTTTTTACACTGCTCCTTGCGTGACTTTGAGGGTAATTCCCTTAGAAATAAGTAAGACTCAGAGCTCAGAAGAGGATCGGGGTGACAGTCTCTCTCCCTCTGTCCTTGTGAATATCGAGAACTCTGTTCATCCCAGTTTCCTTCTTCCCCTCTCTCACGGGTACTGCCATGAACTCATCCCATCTCAGGGAGAGAATCTAACAGTTTATTGGAGACTTTAGCCACGCCCACTGCTCAGGGCTTGGGTGGTGGGTTATGCAGCTGCCCAGTTGGAGGAAGAGGGAGTTCTTTTGGGTCAAGGTGTAGTCAGAAACCCCTGAGGGGAAATCCTGCACCAGGATTTCGGGTCCTCAACTCCAAATCAGCAATCAAGGTCAACCACCAGCACAAGGCAAGAAATTAAGAGGAAGAGGAGGTGGTGGCGGCAGTAGAGATCTTCTCCCAAGTATGTGCCAATCTTCTTAGAAATGTTTAGTTAAGCCCCAGTTAGCCTCCTCTAGGGGCCGCAGAAAGCCCCCAGTTCTGTATTCTAATTTTACCCTTGTTCATTCTGGACAAATTTTTTAAAAGATTTATTTATTTTATGTATGTGAGTACACTGTAGCTGTCTTCAGACACACCAGAAGAGGGCATCAGATCTCATCACAGATGGTTGTGAGCCACCATGTGGTTGCTGGGATTTGAACTCAGGACCTCTGGAAGAGCAGTCAGTGCTCTTAACCGCGAAACCATCTCTCCAGCCCAACAATTTTTTTTTCTTAAGTGCATATTCCTCAGGAGGAGATAGAACTTAACAGCATGTGCCAAACAAAATTCCCACCTTTTACCTCCGTAAACAGATACCAGTGACCCAGGAGGCTGCTAACTCCACCATGCCTGCGTGTCTTGTGCAAGCTCACTCCCTCTCCTGACAGGTTTCACTGCTAATGTATAGACTTCTCTGTCTACCACTCTAGCATAGAAATACTAGTTTATCTGTTTCTCTTTCTGCCACCAACATCCTCAGAGCTACTCCCGGCACATTTGCAGGCCTCCTGAGTGTTGCTCAACCCCTTATTGTCACGAACTGGTATTACTGCTTATGTGCCTGCTAGCTTAGGGCATGATTTCTTTAAAAGATGAATACATTTGGTAAGATCTTTCTAGGTCTCTGTTAGGAAGTTGTGAACTCTTTTCCTAGGTCTGGCCACACACATTGAGACAAACTCCACATAAGTGTTTGAGGTTAGCTTGGCCTGAAATGAATCCTAACCTGTTTGGACAGTGAGACTTTGGAGCCAAGAAGCATTTCTAAGTTTCATTTCTCAAAGTGTCTATATAGCAACCATCTGTTGTTGAAATTTATTTTTTAGATATTATTATTATTATTATTATTATTATTTTGCCCTGGTTGTCCTGGAACTTGCTATATAGACTGGGCTGGGCTTGAACTCAGAGATCTGCCTGCTTCTGCCTCTTGAGTGTTGGGTTTAATGTGGAGAGCATTTTTGGCACCTCTGGACAGTTGGTGGCGGGGTAATAAAATTATTAATTTTACCATGACACTGAAGCTGACCGTAGGCAGGAATCTGGCTTCTGCGCTACACCCTATAAGGGCTAGTATCAAGCACATCTACATCTGAAGTTCGGGGCAGGGCTCTCAAAAATGAGGCTATAAGGAAATACATCCACATTTGAAGTTCGGAGCAGGGCTTTTAAGAACTTGGCATAGGGAAGTACATTTGTATTTGAAGCTCCAGGCGGTATCCTTAAGAATGCAGCTCTGGGCAGGGTGAATTTCAGAATGTAGGCACAGCAATATCCATTTTGTCTCTGACCTTTTCACCTGACGTCCAGTAAGATGTTTGCAGGATCTTTGGTTGTTATCTCCCTTGATCCCTGTCTCAGAACTGTTGTTACCTTTTTGCATGAAATTAAAATGATTTAAAAAGAGACGCATTAAACCAAGCTTCACTTCAGCCATGAGGCTTAGGCCTCAAGTTCGGCCGAAGTCATGCTGCAACTTTAACTAACTTGTCTTCTTTCAATCCTCGCTCCGGCTCTGGGAGAACCTGTTGTTTGCCCGATCTGGTCTCGGACAGTTTAAAGGCGTGAATCACAACTCGCTTAGTTATTAAATTTTTTAAGGGAAAAAGTCTTCAGAGAAGTTTTAGAATAAATCATATTGAATGCTTTTGAATAAAGATTACTAAAAGCAGTCCACGTATGGAAACAATTCCCCCCTTCCCCCCCTCCCGTGTGTGTGTGTGTGTGTGTGTGACCGGCACGTGGAATTCAAGCACATCTTCTGAGCATCAGCTCTATGCCTCCCTCACCCCTGAGATATTTCCAGGCCATGAACTCCTCTTGAATGTCAAGGCCAATATGTCGGGGAGGGGGCAAGTCACCTTTGTATGTGGAGGAGTTGACCCTGCATGGTCTGGAAGACCCAACATTTTGCTTCTTGCTCTTATCTCTCCGATTCTGTTTTGCTTCAGCTTAGCATTCAGCAGCATGTCTGCCAGAAAACACACAGAAACCACCAAGTGCTCAGGAAAGCTGGCTTGGCTACAAAAGCGCCTCAGCCGAGGGCAGGCTGGCTTCTCGAAGCAATGTTGAGAACTTGCTGGAATCTCCGCTTGCCTCTGGTTCTGTGTTTTCCTGCTACCCTCTGTTTTTATGGTCTCCCCTTCATCCTTCCCCGTTTTCTAGATTCACTTTTAGAATGAGAAGGGCTCCAAGAAATTCAGGGTCCCAAACTACCACTTCCCTAAAGGGAAACTGAGGCTACGAGGTGTGAAATGACTTGTCCCTATCAGTGGGGACCCAGTCTTTGTGCTCCTACCCTCAGACGTTTTCGGTGTGCAATGCTGTACAGCCCTTGCCTATCAGGCATGCACTCTGGGTTCAGTCCCAAGGATGAGGGGGTAAAAATGTTAAAAACAAGGAAAGCTCTAGTCACCGTGTGTTTCTGTCATTTTAAATGTTCTTTTTATCCTCTGCATGTGCAGTTGTATGGAAGTCTCAGGACAATTCTCCAGAGCCAGTTCTCTCCCCTTTAGCCCTATCAGTTCTGGGTGTGGAACTTGGATTATCAGGCAGTCTTGGTGCCAAGTGACCAAGCTACCAACTGAGCTATCTCTGTAGCCCTATTTCAAGTTTTGAGATAAAACAAAACACCGAGGCTCAGCATGTAAACTCACTTACCTCTCAAGCCTGACAATTAAAGTTCAGTCCCATAGCATGCATGAGCCATGAGCACACACACGCGCGTGCACACACACACACACACACACATACACACACACACACTCATACACATACACACACATACACACACTCATACACACACACACTCATACACACACACTCATACACACTCACACACACACACATACACACACACTCATACATACACACACACTCATACACATACATACACACACACACACACACTCACACTCACACAAGTCAAACAGGTTTCACTTTCTGCGGCCTGATCCAGAGTCCTTTCCTGTTCTCACCTATTCTACTGAGCTGGAACACTCTCCCGTTGTTGGACCGGCTGCTCCTCCCAATGGAACTCTTATTGGGGCTCCTCCTGAATCAGGCATCACCTCTACTCCTCACTGGCATGAAATAACTAACAGTTTATTTTGTTAACCATTGTGTCTCTGTCTGTTTCTTCCTGTGAGAATGTGTTTGTCCCTGGAGTATCGCAGAAACCAGGAAAGTAAAAAGGGGTCATGGCGAGGGTGTAGAGTAGCAGGCTACAGGGAAAACATCTGGCTTGGTGTGTGGGCACTGGGGATCAGTTCAGGTGAACTTGGGAGGCAAGTATTTCAACCATTTCTTTCCCTTCCTGTGAACATTCTTTAAATGGTTTGGTTTTCCATTCCAATTATGCTACACAGTTTTGCACTGAGGGAACCAAGGCTGTATCTAATCTGAAACCACACAGCTAGTTGGTGAAAGCAATGAATTAAGTCCAGGTACATGTAGTGACCTTCTACAAGCCACCAAATAAATGCTCAGGACCCAGCTCCTCCATTTTCTGCCAAGAGTAATTTTTTCTTCCCCCTACTCTGCTCACATCAGAGACCACCACATAGACACCAGGCAAAACTCTGCAGGAGTGCTGATACCTCTTTATTAAATATTTGTTTATTTATTTTATGTATGTGAGTACATTGTAGCTGTCTTCAGACACACCAGAAGAGGGCATCAGATCCCATTACAGAAGGTTGTGAGCCACCATGTGGTTGCTGGGAATTGAACTCAGGACCTGTGGAAGAGCAGTCAGTGCTCTTAACCGCTGAGCCATCTCTCCAGCCCCGATACCTCTTTATTAAAAAGGGTGGAGTTCAAAGGCTAGTGGTCCTGAAAAATCCATTAAAAGCTCCGAGAGCTGTGAAAATACATAGAAGATGTAGGAATAATATGACGTCAAATCATCAGAGAGGTGACTCCAGAGAGACACACAGTGGGTCCAGGGGCTATTTCCTTATTTTATGGATATAGAGTCTTCTGGGTAACATCATATAGCCCCAAGGCCTTCTCAGGCCCCTTTCATTTCTTGCCTTATCATAGATATTTTTAGGCTCCTTACAAAATCACTGATGGGGAAAGCAGACTGACTTTGTAAATATTCTGGCATCTTCCTAGGGATAACCTCTACTTCAATTATAGGGGAGCATCTTGGCCTCTCCAAATCCACATGAATATGGGTGGGTGTTGGGGTCCAAGAGTCACCCCACAAACTACTTATACATTAATTTCAGTCAGGCAGGGATAGTGCCCCAGGGTTGACCCATCAGGGTCACAGAGCAAACTCAGGAGCTGACTGTGACCATGAATGTTTCCTAGGGCCAGTTCATAAAGGTGAAACCCACACGGAGCTCATTTGCAGGTGCAGGAAGTGCTGCCCAGTGGTCGGCTCTGACTCACACTAATTTAGGCTGGCTAGACAGAGCAGTACTAACTGACCTTTATTCTGATTGGTCCTAAGTGGAGCTTACAGTTTTGGAATTTCTTAGGATTTACAAACCTCAGAACACAAGAGGGTACATGGTCAGCTTGACCTTGCTCCGAGTCAAGCTACGTTTCTGTGTTGGTAACAGTGTGAATGACTGGTAGGCATGGAACAAAATGGCTGCAGCTATGCTGGGGGGAGCAGGTTTCAACAGCGAGTTTCTCACCTTGCCCTCTAGACAGTACCACAGTACCTGGAAAACATGGTTTTACTCCCGCTCATTACATTTTGTGAACATGATTTTGCCTGAGCCATTCCCCCAATGGATTTCTTCTTCATAAACTCATGACTGGGGGTGGTTAAAGAAATGAAGCAGAAAAGCCAGAGGCAGCAGGATCACAGACCATCACCCCCCTCCTTCCCAACCTGGCAGGTTGCTGGGTAAGCAGACCACAAGAGAGGAAGACTTCAAAGAGCGTTGAGGAGATGAGGATGACTTTTCTAAGTCATCTCTTTAGCAGTTCAGCCACACAACTTCCCACCTCTCCAGTTTGAAATGATGACCATTAACATCAACGTGAAGGTTTTGGTGGAGATGAGCCTCTCCTGTTTTCCTAAACATGTTTCATAAGAAATCCTACCGTACCCCAGTAGGAAAGAGATAGGTGGGGACCCAAGATAGGTTAAAAGAAAAAGTCAGGAAGAGAAGACAAGTCATGGGGACAGTATTTCTTCTCTATGATGGGACCATAACGATTTCAGATTCATTTATACTATATTTTTTGACAGGGTCTTGCTGTGTAGCCCAGGCTGTGCAGTCTTCCTGTTTCTGCTCCCAATGCTGGGATTACAGCAGTGGCCACCGCTCCCACATTTTTTGTGGTCCTCCTAAGAGCTGGTGATAGCCTGAGGCACAAGCCTCTCTCTGAGGACAGTTCACTACCAAGAGAGACAGAAGTCAGACAGGAAAGATCTGCTGGACATGAGCTGCCAGGGATGCCAACAGCAGTGGACCCGCCCGCCTATGGGATTCCTACTTCCGAGTTCCTACTGCCCACTAAACTCTTTGCTAGGAGCAAGGGAACAGGCGGATTAACATCATGCAGTGATTTTGTAATCTGTCATAAAACCATAAGCCACAGAGCCACAGACTTTGACCCTCCACAGACGGGTATGACGAGCTCTTTTATTTGGCCACACACGCTCTGCCAGTGAGGAGGGAAGAAAGGGGCCATTTTCTAATTATATAACCTAAGCATATGTTTTGTCAGAGCACAAAAGCATCATATTCATTAGCAACAATCTTTTAAGCCGGGCTCTTTTTACTCACTTCTTAACTAAATGACAGGAAAGAATTTGTATTAACATTACACAGCCCAGCATGGCTTAGTATGACAGTTTTCTTAAAATTGTAGGCACGCTATACAAGCCGACAGGACTGTCAGCCCTTATGGTCAAATCCTGTTTATCAAGGCTCTCGGTGTGCTGATTAAACAATATTGCTCTGGCAGAAAACTGCTCTCCCGGGTCCAAGGCCAGGAGTCAGTGTGGCTTAGCTTGAAGGACTTTAGCTGGTCCCGTCTGAGTGAGCATGTGATGTTTTTGCTTGTGTTGTCTTGAAACCTTGGTGTGGCAGGTCCAACTATTGTATTAACTTCCCTTCAGTGGGCATCACCGGTTCATCCCTATTGGAGTCCAAATGGACTCCACACTGGCTGGTTTTGTGTCAACTTGACACAAGCTAGAGTCATCAGAAAGGAAGGAGCCTCAGTTGAGGAGATACCTTTATGAAATGACACTGTAAGTCATTTTCTCAATTAGTAATCAATTCAGGAGGGCCCAGCCCATTGTGGGTGGTCCTGGGTTTTATAAGGAGGCAGGCTGAGCAAGCCATGGGAAGCAAGCCACTAAGCTGCACCATGGCATCTACATCAGCTCCTGCCTCAAGGTTCCTGCCCTGTTTGAGTTCCTGTCCTGACTTCCTTTGGTGATGAACAGCAAGCAACGTAAGCTGAATAACACCCTCCTTGCCCCCCGCCCCCCAAATCTTGGTGTGGTCCACTTGCTCTGAACCAAAGCATTAAGTTGGTGGATGGATGATATTACTCTCTCTCTCTCTCTCTCTCTCTCTCTCTCTCTCTCTCTCTCTCTCTCAAACTTACTTTTTATTTTATTTCATGGGGTATAAGAAGAATTGTTTCTGCCTGGTGAGGTGACATATGCCTATAACCTCAGCACTTGGGATGTAAGTGGAGGCAGGATGATCAGAAGTTCAAGGCCAGTCTCTGGTTCTGTAGCAAGTTCAAAGCCAGCCTGGTGTCCAAAAGGTTCTGCTTCAGAAATAAATAAATAAATAAATAAACAAAGAAAGAAAGAAAGAAAGAAAGAAACAAACAAATAAATAAATAAATCTTAATCCATTTTTCAAGTCATTAGCAATTCCATCAACCATTTGGATAAGGAAATGGCTCAACAGTTAGGAATATTCACTGCTTTTGCAAAGGACCTGCGTTTGGTTCCCAGCACCTGTACTGGGAGTCTCGGCTCACAACCACCTGCAACTCCAGCTCCAGGATTTCTGACATCCTTCTTTTGACTCTGCAGACACCTATGTGCATGTAATGTATATACACCCGCTCAGATCCACACATGTACACACAAGATACATAATTAAATAAAAGGCTTTAAGTGTGTAAAATGTTTTTGGAGAGATGCCTCAGTGAGGAGGAGCACACACCACCCATAGAAAACCTGGGTCTGGGTCCCAGCACCTGTACTGGGAGTCTCAACGGTTGTTGCCCATGGCTCCAGCTTGAGATCTTTGATGCCCCTGGCTCCGAAGATAGCTACATCCACATGCACATACCCACACACAGATGCACAGATGCATCATTAAAATTTAATAAAAATGTACCTGAAGTGATTGGAGAGGAAGCAAAATGAGAAATCTATCAGCCAGGGGCAGTAAGAAGTGCATGCCTTAAATTCTAGCATTTTGGAGGCAGAGACAGGCTGGTCTTTATGAGTTTAGGGTCAGCCGGGGCATCACTATCTCAATAAACAAGAAATAAAACACAAGCAAGCAACCAAAACCCCATAATGCCACACTCTCTATCACTAACTCTAATCCCAGGTGGTTGAGTTAATATTCTTGTTCTGATCATAAATATTCCTGTAATCTAGGTCTTTTTTGAGTTACCTGGTGTGGTGGTTTGGATATATTTGGCTTTTGGGAAGTGGCACTATTTGGAAGCATGGCCTTTTTGGAAGGTGTGGCCTTGTTGGAGGAAGTGTGTCACTGTGGAGGTGGGCTTTGAGGACTTAGGCTCAAGCTGCACCCAGTGTGGAAAGAAACCCTTGTCCTGGCTTCCTTCAGATCCAGGTGAAGAACTCTCAACTCCTCCAGCACCAGGTCTGCCTGCATGCTGCCATGCTTCCCACCATGATGATAATGGACTGAACCTCTGAAACTGTAAGTCAACCCCAGTTTAATGTTTGGCTTCATAAGAGTTGCTTTGGTCATGGTGTCTCTTCAGAGCAATGAAACCCTAACTAAGACACCTGGTGCCTGACTGCTATCCTCAGTCTCATGTCCCTTCCCAGATACCATATCAAACAGAATATGGTAATAAATGTCCCATATCTCTCCAAAGTTACTCATTTGTTTATCTGTCTATCCTTCCTTCCCCAGTGTTTTGTGTACTGTGTGGGGTGGGAGCTGGGACTTGAACTCACATTCTCATGCTGGTCCAGTTGGCCAGCTAGTGGGGCAGACACACCATACATAGGTGAGTACACTAGAGAGTTACCCCTTCCCAGCCTGTGTCCAAGGGTTCTGTATCCTCAAATCCAAACGATGTGGAGTGAAAAAAAATTAATAAACTTCTAAAATGTCAGTAGGGTACAGTGAGGCACACCTGTAATCCCAGCACTTGGAAAGCTCAGGCAGAGGAGTCATGAATTTGGAGCTCACCTGGGATGCATGACAGAGATAAGGCCAGACAGCCTTGGCTACAGTTTTTTGTTGTTGTTGTTGTTGTTGTTTTGTTTTGTTTTTTTACAAAATTTAAGAAGTCTTGTAAAATAAACAAAATCCAAAACCACAAAGCAACCTCACACACCCAAAATTGGAAAAGCATTTCTCAGAAAGTTCGAAAAGCAACACCAAGTGCTACTCTGCAGCTGTAAGATGGAGTAGTTCTTTGCATACCCCGCTGCAACTCCCTGCCATTTCTCAGACCCCCAGACTCTCTTAGCATGTGTGGTGTGAGCTGTTCCCTGCACCTCTTCATCTGCAACTACACAGGATGCCCAGGATGGTTAGGTCTGCATCATACATGTTCGGAAGTTTTTTAAAGATTATCTCTTTGGCTGGGCATGGTGGTGCATGCCTTTAATCCTGGAACTGGAGGGACAGAGGCAGGCAGAGCTCTGAGTTTAAGGCCAGCCTGGACTGCAGAGCTTGTTCTAGGACAGTCAGAGCTACACAGAGAAACCCTGTTTCAAAACATATATACTTACATGCTAATAAGTAAAATAATAATGTATATAATATACATTATTATACTATTTGGGCCATAGAACTTATAAATGAGAAGGATCGGATGACCCAAATTATATATATATAATATATATAATTATATATAATAAAATATTACATATACTATTATTTTATGTCTCTGTGGCATGTATAAGTAGAGAAGTTCACATACCCACAGAGCCAGTATGTCAGTCAGGAGACAACTTTGGATGTTAGTATGTGCTTTTCACTTAGTTTGAGTCAGAAACTATTTGTTGCTGGCTGCTGCATTTGCAGGCTAGCACACCCACTAGTTTTGGGGGATACTCCTGTCTCTGTCTCCAGTCTCTACACAGGAGCAGTAGGATTACACATGTACCATGGCACCTGGATGTATTCGTGTTCTGAGGATCCGAACTCTGATCCTCACACTTGCATAGCAAATGCTTTATGCACTGAACTATCTGTGCAGCCCAAGATATACACACATACATGCATACATATATAACATACATGCATTACACACATAACATACATACATACCATATATACTTCTAGAAACTTAAATACCATGATGCATCTGTACGTTTGGCAATACCTCTTCCCCCTGGACTAGTGATTATCTTTCACCCCTGTCTTACCTCCTCTTCTCTTCCTCTTTATCTCCTTCTCATCCCATAAGTTCTGAGGCCCAAATATGTCTAGATCTATCTGCATGCTTCCATCTCTCTTTTTGAAAAATTATATTATACTGGGTTACCTAAGGCAACTTTTAAACAAGTATATAATATACTCAATATACTTCCCCCATGCCTCTCTGCTCTCTCCATTTTCACCCCTCCCCCAGTATTTTGTTCCTCTGCCCTCTACATTATTATTATTATTATTATTATTATTATTATTATTATTATTATTATTATTATTTTGGACATAGGGTCTTACAACACATCCCTGGATGGCCGGGAGCACTCTAAGCAGAGCAAGTTGGTCTTGTACTTACAGAAATGCCGCAAATATGCGCCATCTTGCTTGGCTTCTATCTTAACTTCTGAATCCTTTCTCCCTCAGACTGTAGCTATGTGACCCAGATTCCCAACCTAAACACTATCACCACCTCTAATCCATTTCTTTCCAGCATACAGGATTATTCTAAACCGAATCGTCCCTTCTTTCCTTTTTATGTTTTTTTTTTAAAGAATTAATCCTTTGAGAATCTCATCCATTGTATACTGATCATATTTTCCCCCTCTTCCCGAGTCCACCTCGCCACCCTCGGATCTACCCAGCAGGTGCTCTCATTTCCTCTTCAAGTCCACGGAGTCCCATTTGTGCCGCACATACACCATCTACTGGAGCGTGGTAACCTACGTGCCAGAGACCTACTACACCCTCTCAAAACTCCCCAGCAGCAATCAGTAATAGCTCCTCCGCCAGGGGGTGGAGCTTCCTGCCCACCTTTCCATCCATACTGGGACTTCAGTCTGACTTGAGCTTGCTTGTGCCTGAGACCGTTTGAACTCTCCTCTCTTTCAGTCTTTCACGTTCTAACCTAAAGCCCACGAGGCCCTCCTGGAACCTTCTAGCCCTTTCATTTTGAAGAACTTTTCTCTCAATAGCTTTTCACTCTCTTTTTTAGACCCTCCCCCACCGTCTACTATAGTTTTGTCTTTAAACCAAGTGCATACCCGGTGGTTATGGAGACTATCAGAGTGTCTTTCTGGGCATCAATCCCCTGGAACTGGAGCTAGGATATTGTGAGCCCACATGTGGGTGCTGAAAACTAGACTCGTGTCCTCTACAAGCGCAGCCAGTGCAGCTGATGAGCCATCTCTCCAGCCTCATTCTTTGCTCTTAATGTCTGTCCCTCCATTATTTCCCCAGCCTGGAAAACAACTCAACTGCATCGCACCTCTGTGGTCCCAGTGCTGATGAGGCAGATGTAGGGTACGAAGATTACTCTAATTACTGTAAATTTGAATCTAGCCAGGGAACAAAGTAAGACTTTGACTCAAAGATAGACAGACAGACAGACAGACAGACAGATAGGACCTGCCTCAGCCTGGAGAGGGGTTTCTGAGAAAAACGGTGTCTGGCATCAAAAACAAATGACTTGAAGTCAAATTACAGGTTCAAGTGGATGACCTATGTTCTACTCAAAATAGCTCCCTTGGCTCTGTAGTTTGCTTGAGATAGCTTTTCTAATTGTGTTCTCTCTCTCTCTCTCTCTCTCTCTCTCTCTCTCTCTCTCTCTCTCTCTCTGTGTGTGTGTGTGTGTGTGTGTGTGTGTGTGTGTGTTCTGCTTGAGAAAGCCTTTTCTGGCTATTCTAAAAACCTCTCTGGTTGAGACACCCAGCTTTTTGCTCAAGACAGCTCTCTCTGAGAAAGCTCTCTGTTAGTAAAAATTGTAAAAGCTCTCTGGATAGTCCACGGGTTTTCTGAACAAAGTCAGGAAAGCTGCTATAAAAGATTCTTGTATCTTCCAAGCAAATCAGAAATCCTGTTAGAAAACTTCTAAAAGTAATTCTTAGGTTCTTTCCAATTAAAACCAGAAAGCCAGAAAACCGTCTAACAGAGCTGTGTTCGCTCTCAGACATCCTCCTCTGGATAGCTGCTAGAAAACCTCTCCAGGTAACCCTTGGGATATCCTACCAAGGTCAGAAACCCTGTTAGAGAACATTGTAAAGTAGCTATGAAAATCTGAAAGAGCTGTGTTTGCTCTCTATGGATTTTCCAACTGAGATCAGAAATCCTGCTAGAAAAATTGTTGAAGAGTTGTTTGCTCTCCAGAGATCTCCAGACAGCTCACTCTCTCAAGAAAAAAAAAATCTAAAAAAAAAGAACTGTAATTGTTTTCTGCTAGCTTATCTCATGCAGACCAAAAGCCCAGTTTTTTTTTATTATATACCAATTTATTTATTTATTCCAGGTTCCCTCTTGGACATTCCATGGACCAACATCCCATGACAGCCCCTTGACTTTTAGGAAGAGACAGCCAGCACACACACAGACAATAAGAGAGCTGTGTGGGACCCCGCCCTGGAATTACATTTCCATTTTGCCTGGATCTAAATTCATTCTGTCCCAGGCTGACCTTGAACTCAGGATTCTGTCTGCATCTTTATCTGCCTGGCTTTGTATCTGACAAGCTGGCCCATAGTATATCTGCCTCTATTCCTTTAGATCTGTGAATATCCTTATACAATTTAAAGTGCATCCTTAAAGTTTTACATAGTTGAGAAATGATCTATTTTCAAACTCATGTTTTTAGTTTTTTTTTCCCCCCACAGCCTTAAGGGCTGTCCTAAAGGGCCCAATGTTTACCATTTTGGTAATGAGATAGAAATGCCCTTGACTCCTGGCCTTGTGCACTTCTAATTACCATGAAGTCACTAACATTAACCAGGAGGAGTTCCTCAGGGGGCTGTGAAAATCTGTACTTTACTACACACAAACAAATCTTATGCCCACCAGAGCCGTCAACACGGAGGTCCATGCCTGCTGGCCCTGTCCCAGGGGCAGGAACCATGCCATTTCATTCCTCACACATGGCCAAGCAGGACCCAGCAGATAAATCTCAATGCCCCATGCTCAAGTTCAACAGTCAGAGCACCTGTCTGAAATGGTGTAATTGCCCAGTTCTCTCTGTCTCAGCCTCTGTGTGTGTTACACTCGACATCCTGGTGCCTGATTCTTTAAAATATATGTGTGTGTGTGTGTGTGTGTGTGTGTGTGTTTACTTTCTGTTACATTTTCTAGCTCTAGTCCTCCTAGCCCACCCTCAGAACCTGGTCCTGGTCCATCCTCTCTCACACTGGATTCAGGAAACAGGCTGTGCTCAGCTTTCCTGCCTTGACGCCGCAGCTCACACACAGCTGCAGGAACTGCTGTCCTCTAACACCTTTCTCATCACACGGGTAGCTCCCCTTCTGGGCGTCTCCCAGAACTCCAATTACCTCTTGAATTAAATTAAAAGTCCTAATCATGACTTCGAGAGTCTCTACCAATTAACTGCTTCCCCACCCCACACCTAACGGAGGATGTCCTTTTCTCCAGCCCACTGGGGCGGCTTCCCTGATGCCCCGCACATCTTCCTCCTCAGCCTGCCTCACCCCACTGTCCTTCGTCTGCCTCCCCAACTTCTCTTTCTCCTAAATTATATACCTCTCCTCTTCAAAAATATTGATCAACGATCATCTCCTCTTAGATACTTGTCCTTCCTGTTAGAACCCATTTATCAAGACTGTGAGATATTTTTCTTGCGTGTGTATACTATGCCTGGCATCTTCTGCTAACTTATTTTCATACTGTCTGCCCAGTGTGGGCCCAGTCACTCTGAGGACGAAGAGATGCCATTCCCTTACCCGTGACTCCCCGTGACTGGGTCTTAGTCTGCTCTGGACTTCAGCTCCTTGCTGGACCCAGAAAACCGGGTGTCCTAAAGAAAATTGGTTCTCTAACCTAGATTCTAGGTCAGCCTGACCAACTGCAGTCCCGGGCTGGGCCAGTTTCTCTGTGCCTCCTCACTGTGGGGAAATCCTTGGGTAGTCATTAGAAGGAAACACAAAACCAAATTTTCCTTGTCTGGGATAGAACATGTGCTTAGCCTGCTTGAGGCCCTGGGTTCTGTCCATATGTCAAAATAAAATAAAGAATGGGTGCAGCAGCACCTCTAGGCCACACACCCGGGAGTGTCACCACCCTGGCACCTGATAAATTGTGACTTGGTTCCAATTTACAAGTACATTAAGCACCCAGAGGAATTTGTATAATCTTCCCTGTGTGTGTGTATGTGTGGTGTGTGTGTATATATGTGTGTGTATGTATGTGGTGGTATGTATGTGTATATGTGTGGTGTGTGTATGTGTGTGCGTGCTACGTGTGTGTATGTGTGCGTGTATGTGTGGTGTGTGTGTGTGTATGTGTGGTTTGTGTGTACTATGTGTGTGTATGTGTGTGGTATGTGTGGTGTGGTGGTATGTGTGTGTATGTGGAATGTGTGTGAGTGTTGTGTGTGTGGTACATTTGTGGTATGTGTGTGGTATACATATATATGTGTGTGATGTGTGTATGCTATGTGTGTGCATATATATGTGTGTGGCATGGTGTATTATATGTGTATGTGGTATGTGTGTATATATGTGTGTGCTGTGTGTTATGTGTGTGCATGTGTGGTGTGGTGTGTGTGTGTGTGTGTGTGTGTGTATGAGACACAAAACTAGCAAGGGGTCATGAGAGAGGATTAAGGAATCCTAAGGATCGACAGAGAAATGTGACAGGAAGGCAGAAGGGTGACTGCCTGGGAGAAGAAAGGGAACCAGTCAGAGGGACTTAATGGGGACACATGGAGGAAGGCAGAGGGGCTGACACATGTGTATGACAGTTCCACTGCTTTGTACGAGAACTTAAAAATTAATCTTAAAGGAACTAAAAATTCAGCTGAAGATTTCCTTAACTTTGTCTGGAATCTCCCAGCACGGTCCACAAATGTGTGACTTGCATACAATGTCCAGGAGTATGCAGACACAGGGACCTCACTTCTGCACGGCTTTGAGTGGAGAAACCTGGTTTAGAGAACAGCCTGCTCCGGTGAGCCTGTCTTGTTTTCTCAGCCTCCAGACCTTCTTACAAACAAGTGTGGGAGGCTCTGCTTCAGCTCCGCTTGTGTGTCTTCCAATCAGACGGGCTGAGATGGAGCCAGAGGAGACCTCGTGACTGGGGAGGCTGGGCTTCTGGGGTAAGCCATGTGGACCTGTTCTGTCTGTCTGGTTCCTATTGCTCTTTGACCCCACTGCTGCATTTCAGGTGACCTCTAAAACTGCAGACAAAATTGTTGGGCTGGTGAGATGGCTCAGTGGGTAAAGGTTCTTGCTGGTGTCCCAGGATTAACTCGGACCTTATAGTGGAAGGAGAAAGGAGAAACCAACTCCTATACATCCTCTGGCAAACACACACACACACACACACACACACACACACACACACACACACACCACAGTAACAAACATTTTTAACTGTGCTTCTCCCCCTCTCCAAAAACTGTTAAGCTTTATAAGATCCTCATGAAAGATTACAGTCTACTGTGTTGGGTTTGTTTTTCTCAAAGTATTTTCTGTCAAAAAATAACCTGCTGCAAAGTCACTAGGAGAGCTTCAAAATCCAATCTCCTGGGCCCTGCACAAGGCCTTTTAAATAAGAATTTGTAGGGGTATAGCAGGAGACTTTATTGTTACATTTTATTTACTTATGTAATCTCTATTTATCTATCATCTATCTATCTATCTATCTATCTATCTATCTATCTATCTATCTATCTATCTACCTATCTATCTAAGAGTCTCACTATGTAGCCTAGGATAGCCTTAGTTCTAGGATAGCCTTGTGTTTACCATGTAGCTGGCTTCAGACTTGTGCTGTCTTCCTTCTTCGGCATCACAAATGCTGAGTATAGGTATGTGTCACCAGGTCCAGAATACGAATTGTTTTTATATATCCTAAGCAGAGCGTCCATGTGACTATCTAAAGACTTTAAAATGTTGTCTCTAGTGGTGTCTTCTTCTCTCCTCTCACCCTTCAGTCTCTTTGGTGGAAGGGGCCATGTTTGTTTGGAGCACGTGAAATCATGATGTTTTAAAGAATTCGTGTTAAAGGGTCAGGAGTTAGTAGTCTGCCAGTCTTAAAAGCTATCAGCATCACTTAGGAACGAGCTTGTCAAATGGGGCGAGGTCCAGTTCTGTATTCCTTGATTGCCATCTGCTGGTAGGTCTTCATATTAGAAATCAGAGATTCCCTGGAAGACTGGTGCACCCTGGAAGGAATCTTCTTGCTTCCCAGGGGGCTGGTTCTACAGGCACCAAACCTGGCTCAGAACAAGACTGGGAACACCACAATGAGGGGAGAGAGTCAACAGCTATGAGGTGGTGGTGGTGTGAGTTGGGAGGTGATGACGGCCATGGTGGCAGATGACTTCAACAGATACTCACTGAGCCCCTACTACTGTCTAGATGCCGGGGAGACAGACAGCCAAAGCAGACGCAAAGCTATCCTCATAGAGATTTGATTCTTAGGCAGGAGACATTAAGCAAATGCTAATGTCCGATGTCTAACTAAGATGGTGCTAAGTGTTCCCAGCAAAAGAAGTCAGGGCAGAAGATGAAGGACTGGTGGACAGACAGATGGAGGATGCTGTTTATATGGGAAGATCCAGGCAGGCCATTAAGACCGACCTTACATATGTGCCTGAACTAAGTGAATTTTGTTGGGTTTTCTCTGTGTAGACCCAGAGGCAAGAGTTTCCTTGCAGCACGTGGTATAACCCTCCTCCACAGCCGAGATAGATCCTGCCGCTGCCGGTGTCCCCCAAGAACCACTGAAGCGGAGAGCAAATCAGCCAGTACCGAAACCTTGGTACTGTCCTTCCACTCCGCTTTATAACTTTTCAAAGCTCTTTCATGCAAGTGGAATAATATATGCAGAAATGCTTTGTGGGCACCAAAGTACTATGCAAATGCAGGTAATTAAAATCGTAACTATTTTAATGCAGGCTGATTTGACCTTCATGGCATCCTTCAAAGGAAATAAGGTGTGTAGTGTTATACCCTTCAGTAGACAAACAAATAAACCCACCCACATACACCTCACTCTTAGTGTCAATGACGTGACTTAGCCAAGGTCAACGTCAAGACATATTCAGAACCATTTTTTTTGGAGTATTATTTTAAAGTTTGGGACTTTCATCCTGGAGATGATAAATTATACTTGATATCTTTCTTGCCAAGTTTATTTCTAACCACACTAATCATCAGAGTTAAAAAGCTTTAGGGCTCAACAATAAGCCGTCAAGGGTTTGATTGTAGACAGTCTAGGTCAGGGGGAATTAGCAACAGTCCCAAACGCAAGACTTATTACAAACACATGTTAGTGTTTGTTTTCCAGGGCTAGAGCCCCTTTCTAGGTGTCGGGAGCTCAATTTTTAAAAGCCCCACTTTCGGGTGAAAGGCGCTTTGGTGGCGATGAGGAGGCTGACTAGTAACTGGAGGAAACTTACCTTAACACTCCTCCTATTCCTGCCCTGGTCACACCCCTCCCCACCCCCTAACTATCCTCCTATTCCTGCCCTGGCCACACCCCTCCCCACCCCCTAACTATCCTCCTATTCCTGCCCTGGCCACACCCCTCCCCACCCCCTAACATTCCTCCTATTCCTGCCCTGGCCACACCCCTCCCCACCCCCTAACTATCCTCCTAGTCCTGCCCTGGCCACATCTCTCCCCACCCCCTAACATTCCTCCTATTCCTGCCCTGGCCACACCCCTCCCCACCCCCTAACATTCCTCCTATTCCTGCCCTGGCCACACCCCTCCCCACCCAACAACTCCCACTGCCACTAAAGCTTGGTTCTAGAATTCTCCCCTAAGCCTTTTCATAAACTGCTTCTTATATTTTCTTTAAGGGTTGGAGTTTAGATTTAACTAAAAGTAAAAATGAGCCCAGGTCCTTAGTAGAAGGGTCACAGAAACCTTAAGACCTTAAGGTTGCTATTTGTAATGTTCTATCCAGGAGAGAAGCCAGAAACATCCTATAAGGGACAGAAATGGAGGCCAAGAGCAAGTTACAGGAACATGGCAAAGCCATGCACAATTACAACGAAAGCCCTGTGAGTCATCTGCGGTGGTGAGTGCTAATCCCAGCACATGGGAAGCTGAGTGTTACCATCTGCCCTTCTCTAAGTGGAGAACTCTTGATCTCCACACTTATCTCATGGCACCCAAGCCAGCCACATAAACAAATGAAATGTCAAAAGCTAAAACATGTGACAAATACAACCTTGGATTACAGTATTCTAAAACATTAGGAGTCCTTTATTTTACAGTTCTCTGAAAAAAAAAAATTTAGGCTTTAAAATCCTGTGCGCTGTGAGAATCCCTGTTTCAAAAAAGCCAAAACCAACCAAACACACAAACAACAATGACAAAAACAAATGAAATAAAGGGAAGAGAGTTCGAGATGGGGTGGGCTCAGAGTGGGGACTGATTGCTCGCTTGTTTTCCCTCTTGGATGTTTGTTTCTTGTGAGACAGAGCTTCATTCTATATCATGGGCTGTCCGGAAACTCACTATGAAACAAACCAAGGTCATCCTAAAACTCAAGGTCATCCTAAAACTCAAGGTCATCCTAAAACTCAAGGAGACTCTTCAGCTTTAGAGTTATGTGTGTTCCATGCCAGAAACACACAGACATGGACAGTCTGTGTATGTCCATGATGTCAAAATGTATTAAAAACGATACATTTATAGGGTTTGGCAGATTTAATGCCAGCAGTTTGTCATATAATCTCCCCTACCTTGATGATGCACCTGAGACATATGTGGTCCTTTGATTTCAGTTTAATTATTAACTCCCATTCCATACACAGTAAGTATATCTCTGTGACTGTATACATATGTGGGTTCCGTGGCATGAATATTGAGGTGGCAATTTCTGGTTTCATTGGAGACTCACTTGTGTCATGTGATGTTTCTCTGGAAGCTGTCCTATGAGAGGATGTTTTGCTGAGAACAGACATATGGTGGTTTTCTGGAAGCTGCCTGGTGAAAGGGCCTGTGATGTTTTGCTGGAGCAGACTACTTGAGAGGACACGTTAAGAGTGTAAGTAAAACCCAGCTGACCGTGGGCAATGCTCTGGCATTGGTTTGCCGTGCTGGTCTTGATGATCTTTTCTTGTCCTGACTTTGTACAGACCTTCTGGTGGTGTTCTGGCTGCTTCTTGATGCTTAGGCAGACTTGTGCCAATTGGCAGCCTTTCAGTTTCTTCTGGATTGAGCCTTGGCTGCTGATTGGTGTTTGGTGTGGACTGGACTGCAGATAGTGAAGACTGGAATCGCCCCAAGGAACTACTTCTCAACAGGCCCACATCCCCCTTCTCCTATCAGCCATTTTCCTCCCCTGCCTTCATTTGGTGGGCTATAAGGGAAATTGAAACATTTAAGATTAGGTTTGAAAAATAGATAAACCAGCTGGAGAGATGGCTTAGCAGTTAATAACACTGACTGCTCTTTGAGGGATCCTGAGTTCAATTCCCAGCAACCACATGGTGGCTCACAATAATCTGTAATGGGATCCAATGCCCTCTTCTGGTGTGTCTGAAGACAGCAATGGTGTACTCATATAAATAAAATACATCTTTAAAAAAAGAAAAAAAAATAAACCTACAGAATATGAGTTAAGAGACTGAGAGTCTTTGTGGGACCAGAAAGCCATGTGACTGGGAGAGCCAATCAGGAGCAAGAGGTCGAAAGGAGTCCAAACCCCTGAAAATCTCATCTAGCTGTGTGCCCTAGTGTACGGGCTGGTTTTGTGTCAACTTGACACAAGCTGGAGTTATCACAGAGAAAGGAGCTTCAGCTGAGGAAATGCCTCCATGAGATCCAGCTGTAAGACATTTTCTCAATGAGTGATCAAGGGGGGAGGGGCTCAGCCCATTGTGGGTGGTGCCATCCCTGGGCTGGTAGACCTGGGTTCTATAAGAAAGCAGGCTGAGCAAGCCAGGGGAAGTAAGCCAGTAAGTAACATCCCTCCATGGCCTCTGCATCAGCTCCTGCTTCCTGACCTGCTTGAGTTCCAGTCCTGACTTCCTTTGGTGATGAACAGCAATGTGGAAGTGTAAGCTGAATAAACCCTTTCCTCCCCAATTTGCTTCTTGGTGATGATGTTTGTGCAGGAATAGAAACCCTGACTATGACACCTAGCATACACTTTTAATCTCAGAGTTTTCTGTTTATTGTAAAGAGGATTAAATAAAGTTAACCATAGGTCAAGAGGCAGAGCAAGCAACCAACTGACAGAGAGTGAACATGGGAAAAGAACCATAGAGAGTGAGAGGAAGTCAGGAAGATTGAATAGAGAGACACACAGGAAGTAGAAGGGGGCATTCAGTTTGAAGGGTTTTCGAGACAGTGTGGAGAAGAAGAATTTCTTTTTGGGACATCAGCTATGGAAGAAAGTCAGCTGGGTATTTTCACTGCCTCTCTGTGTTAGCAGGCTTTTTAACCTCAGCATCTAGCTCCTGAGTCTTCATTGGGAAAATTCAACAACTGAGATTTTGTTAAAAACAATAGACCCCCATCTCTGGCGGTGTGAAGTGGTCACAGCCTGGTGGCCAGGTTTCAGGTTAAATTTCCTCTCTTCTTATAAGCTCATGACCAGCTAGCACCTGGAATTCTTCTTCATGCAAATGAAGCATTCCTAGCACCTTGTCCCTAGCCAATAATGCAAACTCACCCCAAAATCCCTACCTACTCCCCAAGGTTTATATTCCCTTAGTTACCCCCAATAAGAAGAGGTGTTTCACTAAAAACGGTCTCTGGAGAAGGCTGTTTCTCCTACACTCATGCTGCCCAAGATCCTGTCCAACCCACCTGGACTACCATTGCTGTGCATCTTTCCTACGGGTGCAGCCCAGTGTGCAGTGGTACCTGGAGAACCTGAGGGGAAGAGCAGATATGGGGCAGCGAGTCTATATCGGTAAGATGATAGTTAGTTAGATAAATGAATAGATAGATAAATACGTACATACATGATTAATAACAGGAAGGAGCTGCTGGATTCAGGGTTTGAGAGAAGGCTACAGAGTTCGGCTATGAGATGAAAGGTAACTGGGCTCCGAGAGCAGGAAACTATGGACACAGGTCCAGACAAATAGGTGAGCAGACAAGCAGGCTTCATAAGCAGCAGGGGGTGGAGCAGGGGGTGGAGCAGGGATGGAGCAGGGGGTGGAGCAGGGGTGGAGCAGGGGTGGAGCCATATCTCCAAGGCCAGATGGGGAGTCCTCTGCTTGCTTATCAGTGCACACAAGGTATCAAGTGATGTGTTGGTATGAGACCATTCTGTCCCAGTACAATATGCTAATCACTTTACGGGGGCTGAGAGGGAGAGAGAGACAGAGAGAGACAGAGAGAGAGAGCGAGAGAGACAGAGACAGAGAGTGAGAGAGACAGAGAGACAGAGAGAGAGCAAGAGAGAGACAGAGAGAGAGCGAGAGAGAGACAGAGAGCGAGAGAGAGACAGAGAGACAGAGAGAGAGCAAGAGAGAGACAGAGAGACAGAGAGAGAGCGAGAGAGAGACAGAGAGACAGAGAGAGAGACAGAGAGAGACAGAGAGAAAGAGACAGAGAGACAGAGAGAGAGACAGAGAGAGAGTGAGAGAGAGACAGAGAGACAGAGAGAGAGAGACAGAGAGACAAACTTTCTTTGGTCTGTGTCCAGTAAGTTCTTGGGCCCGTTTTCCCAGGACCATTTTAATACACTCGTGCTCTACAGTTTCAATTCACTGTCACCACTGGGTGACTCCCGTTAAACTCCAGATATGCTTAAGCTATTATCAGTCTGAGCAGGATAAGAAATGCCTGAGAGATGGTACAGTTTCGTGTATGTGTGTGTGTGTGTCAGAGTCTACTAGACACCCTTGTCCTTCAAAATAGTTAGGAGCGAATAGTAAACTGGACTCTCCTGTGGGCATGGTGGCACACACCTTTAATCCCAGCACTCAGGAAACACAGGCAGCTCTCTCTCTCTCTCTCTCTCTCTCTCTCTCTCTCTCTCTCTCTCTCTGAGTGTGAGGCCAGCTTTACTAGCCAGGACTACATAGTGACTCATAGTTATCTCAAAAAACAAAAACCAACAGAAAACTACTTCCTACAATGATGCCTGAAGACCCACGTAGCCTTCAACTTGCTATGTAGCTGAAGAGAACCTTGAACTTGTAGCCCTTTTGCCTCTACCTATAGTTCTGGGATTATAGGTATAAGCCACCATGCCCAGCACTGTATCTCATTTAAAAGTTGTTTTTTCTGCTTGTTAACAATTAAGAAAATGGGTGTATGTATGCATATGATGCATATATATGTGTATATATTCTTTATTAGATTTATTTATTTTATGAGTACGAATGTTTTGCCTACATGTGTCTTTACACCATGTGTATGCCTGTTGTCTCCAGAGGTCAGAAGATGGTGTTGGATTCCCTGGAATTGGGAGTTGCAGATGGTTGTGAGCCACCATGTGGGTGCTGAGAATTGGACCTGGGTCTCCTGCAAAAGCAACAAGTGCTCTTAATCGCTAACCCTCTCTCTTGTTCCATAAGGGTGTATTTTGGTTCTGTGTCTTTTTCTTATTCTCTCTTTCTATCTGATCCCAATTTAAATCATCTTGATACCACCTTGACAGGGGAGGCTGGGTCACAATGTCTCCAGCACTGTGGTGGGTTGAATAAGAATGGCTCCCATAGAATCATGCGTTTGGATTCTTGGCCCATAGTGGCACTATTAGGAGGTGTGGTCTTCTGGAGTAGGTGTGGAGAAATGTCATTGTGAGGGTGGGCTTCAAGGTCTCTGAAGCTCAAGTCAGTTCTTTCCCTGTTACCTGTGGATCAAATGTAGAACTCTCAGCTCCTTCTCCAGAGCCATGTCTGCCTGCAGGATGCCATATTTCTCACCATGAACTTAGCCTCTGAACTGTAAGCCGGTCCCAATTAAATATTTTTCTTTATGAGAGCTGCCACAGTCATGGTGTCTCCTCACAGCAATGAAATCCTCATACAAGCACTGAATATACCGTGCTGTCCCAAGCTACCTTTCTTGTTCCACTCATTGTTGGAGATGAATCCTTTGAGTGGACACCCCAGGACTGCCTTCATCCCACAAGCAACAGGCAGCCTGAGTGGATGGAAATCCAATCAACATTTTGTCCTTGTTTCTTTCCCTTTATCCCTGCTGATTAGATTAACTATATAATCATAAAACTTGCCTATAAAGCCCAGGTTAAGTTAGTCTGACCTTCAGAGCTGTTTGCAAACTGGCTCCACCTCACCATCTTAATACTATGGAGGGAGGGGTAACACTGCCTGTCTGGAGCTGAGTCCTGGGGACTCCTAGAGCTAGGCCTGGAGCGTCTTCCTCAGTAGCTGTTTGCATTCACTGGTCTGCAAAGTTCTAAGGAGCCCTTTGAGTAGAATCCCTGAGTCCTGTCTGCAGTGGGCAGGCATATATACCCAAGTCTGATTGAGAAGGACACTAGTCAGTTGTGTTGGATGGTGTGTTGCCGGGCAAACATGTGAGGGACATAGGTGAAAGGTTAAGGCAGGACCTTTCACTGAAGCAGACACGGGAGGGTGCTCCTCTAAAGCCAGCACCTGAGAGGACACATGATGAAGGAGTCTCCGCTAACAACACACGTGTATTGGTCCGCCTTACATTGCGCAGTTGAGCTCCATTTGTTGGGACTCCATAGAGAGAAACCCACCAAAAACCTTCTGCTGGTGTGCTGTGGCTTTCGAGCAGAGTGATGTCAGCTGAGACAGTCTCACCGGCTGAGGCAAGTCCGTGGAGGACACGTGGTGTCTGGAGGGCCTACAGACAACTTGACTGACAGTGATGGGGGCTGAGCTAGGCTTGCTTACAGAGCTAGCTGTGCTGTGCACCGCTCTGGGTCTTGAGTCTTCACGGATTTTAGCTGCCCTGAGAGGCACAGCCGTGAACTTCTCCTGGGGTTCTCCCTGGTCCCTCCTGCTGACTCCTGCAGAGGCTGAGGCCTGGCTGTCTCTGCTAGGTGATGCCACCACTGATGATTCCTGATGATTCCTGTTTGCTATCCCGACTCTACCAAACTGGGCTGCTGGTGTATCCGAAATGTTTTCGAGTGGATCGAGCTGCTGCTCTGTGAACTGAACTGCTGATTTCTAGACAACACAGATGGGAGTTGCTCCAGTGACCCTTTCCAAACAGGTCCACTTCCCCTGAATCCTTTCTTTACCACTACCTCAGCTGGGTGGTGGGATAAAAGGGAGGTTAAAACACTTAAGAACCATCACTAAAAATAGACCTTAACAAAATTAAAGTTACAAGGTGGAAGGCAGATGTGTAGAAGAACACATTGGTAAGAGGGGTAAGTCTGGTGAGGGAGTGGAAGGGTAGGTGGACCCAAAGCTGCACGCCTCTATTCTGGAGTTAGCCTTTAAGACCTGCCACCAGGCTGGGAGGAATGGCACATGACCTCCGTCCCAGCACATGAGAGGCAAGAGGATGTGAAGTTGGAGGCCAGCTTGGGACGCGTAGTAAAAGACCCGATCTCAAAAGAAAAACCCAAAGCTACAAAACAAACAGCACTCGTAGGGAACAAAACAAACAACCACAAAATCAAATAACAAAACAAAATGGAAATACCCATTTCCTGCCTGTGTGCTCCCAGGCACGTTTCTTCCTCCTAACCCCTCTTTGTTTTCTGAGGAAATTGTGTGCAGTTGTAGCCCCTGCTTCATAGGTCCCTGTGACGTGACGTCGGCTGGGCTGAGGTATATAAGTATCTTAAGTGTCTGTGACTGTGTCACTACAGCTTGCCTTTAGCATAGCAGCCAAGGGCGACTAGTGCATGCAGACTGTGGACCCTTGCATCTGTCTGTGTGCTCAGAGCACATGCGTGTGTGTACGTGTGATGCTCAGGATCTTATCTTACAGTGCAGGGACTCTAACCCAGGCCTTTGCTCACACCAATCAGCGGCACTCTATCAGGGCTAGGGACACAGACTAGAATTCTGAATTTCTTTACTGGCTTCTCTAGTCACAACCAAATATGTGAAACTACTCTGCTAGCAAGCACCAAATGCCTCTAATCCCAGGTACTTTGGAAGCTGATGCAGAAAGATTACAGGCTCAAGGGCTGCTTGGTTGGCAGATCCTGGGTTCAGTTCCAAGCAGGAGGAAAAAAAAAAGACTTACTACTGACCTAATCAAAACCTCCATTTTGTTTTATTATTTTTAAAAGACATTTTATTTATATGTATGTTAACTCATGTGCACACAGAGGCAAGAAGGAGGCATCGGATTGGAGTCAGAGGAATTTGTGAATCATTCGATGTTGCTGCTGGGGTCTAAACCCTGGTCTTCCTGTAGAGCTGCAAACACTCTTGACCACTGAGTGTCTCTCCAGCCCCACTTTAATAAGCTACCAGAGCTCGAAAGACGGCTGAGGAGTAAGGGAGTTTGATCCCTGAACCCACTAAAGGTAGAAGGATAGAAATGACTCCACAAAGTTGACCTCTGACCTCCACTTGCATACTGTGGTACTGCACACCTGCTCCCCCCCCTCTCGCGAGTGCGCGCGCGCACACACACACACACACACACACACACACACACACACACACAATAACAACAAAAAACCTGGGGCTAGTGAGCTGGCTCAGGAGGTAAAGGCACTCCCAGCCAAGCCCCATGACTTGTGTTTGATGTTTGCAGTTTATGTTGTAGAAGGAGAAAACTCACTCCCTTAAGTTGTCCTTGACTCTTCCCGGTGTACACTCCACCCTCACAAAACAAATGAATATAATTTTAGAAAACACTTAAAATTATATACGGATATGAAATTGCCAAAGAACAAAATTAATCAATAAGAGACCTTTGGAAGAGCAGCCAGTGCTCTTAACCGCTGAGCCATTTCTCCGCCCTATATCTATTTTAAAAGTGGGTAGTTACTAGTCTACACCTTTGACAGAAGCCCTGAAACCATTAAGATTTGTGGAAGGCCCCTCTAGCTCCCCCCCAACAACCCCCCCATCTTTCTTCCAGGGCTACTGGCCTGAGTGGATTAGGGGCCCTGGAGATCACTTGATCGCATCTCCTTTGCCTTCCCATGTACTTAATCACTTAAGCAGGATATTGGTTGTCATGGTGATAGGGGGCAGCTATGGGATGAAGTCTGAGAAATATGCTTCAAAAGTTTGCTTGCCAATTGGAACCACCTGAGAGACTCTCATCCAATCGGTTTAGAGGGCCGCCCCAGCACTGGGAAGTTTCTTAGGTTTCCACAAGGCATTCCTACACGCAGCGCTTGAGTGCCGCCGAAAGATTGTCTAAGAACTTTTTAATTTTGGTAAATACGATCTGGAGGACTGTACTGTGCTCAAAGAAATTTTAATCGGCGTTTGCTGTGCTCCACTGACTTTAGGACTCACCCGGGACACTTGCTGAAGCCCAACTTTCTTATCAGACTCAGGGGTGGGAAACCGTCATGGCAATGAGCGCCCAGCCGCTCTGCCGTGTCCCAGCAGGTTTCTGCCAGCTTACGAAGAGCTGTGGTGCTTCGTCATCTTTCCACCTTGATCTGCCGGGAACTAAACTGCCAGAGGACCCAATACCGCCTCGGAGCTGTTCTAAAGCATCCGGAAGGGAAATATTCCCTTGCTAAATGCGCAGGATGGCTGTAGTCTAGAGCCTAGAATAGCCCTCAGCACATAGGGCTTCACTATTAACTAAATGAATGAATGGTTAAATAAATCTGAGACGGTGGAATCTGGAAGCTGGCTGCCTCCCTCAGGTCCTTACTTGCTTGTTTCTTCCTTGTGTGTGCACGTATGTGTGTGGGTGTGCAAGGGGCACAGAGGGCACGTGGAGTTGGTTTTCTCCTTCCCCAGTGAGCATCTTATGGACTCCATAAAGTCCTTACTTTTGACTCAAACTTATACTCAGCTAACACAATACTCTTTGCTTCAAGGAACTTAACATGACAACTGGATAAATTTGGAAGTGACAACCCACTCTACAAAAGGACACACTGACTTATGAAAGTGACTGTGTTGTTTCTGGACCAGGAGCAACACCTAGAATCTGCCCAAAATCTGACCTGCTGGAGCTGTATGAGAAACTCTGGGAGTGGAGCCCAGAAATGCATTCTGTGTGTGTGTGTGTGTGTGTGTGTGTGTGTGTGTGTGTCTGTGTGTGTCTGTGTGTGTCTGTGTGTGTCTGTATAGCCCAGGCTGGCCTCAAACTTTAGGTCTGCCTCAGCTAAGATTACTGGTGTGAGTCACCAAGCTGAGTGGCAATCTATGTTTTAACGCTCACAGGTGACCTCAGGCTAAGATTGAACTCTGCAATGGACTTGCTTAAGTAAACGTTCCCATGTGACAATAAAACGAACGTTTAAGAATATGCGCAGAGGGTATGATCTACCTTTTACGGCACATCTTTAGAAAGTGTTTAGCTTACACTGAAAGGTTTATTTTACACGTTAGTATGTCTGGTTTGTTCACATTTGGTATGAGTGACTATGTAAAGTCAGATGTTACTGTGCTCACCGGAAACCGAAGCACTTCGGAGGATCACTGTGAGAACCTGCTATACACACGTCAAGGCTGGAGCTACACAGTGAGACCCTGTCTCAAGAACAATCCAAAATTTAAAAGCAGATTGAGATAGAAAAATATCACAGTGCATTGCACATGGTGATGGCTTTTCTTTTTATCGAATTTCTTTAGGAATATACAGGGCCACAAGCTAAAACACACATCTTTTAAAAGTAAAAAGAAAATACAGTTCTTGGGAGGCAGAGGCAGGCACTCTGTGAGTTTTAAGGCCTGCTTGATCTATATAGTGAGTTCCAGAGCTATGTAGAGAGACCCCGTCTCAAAACAAACAGACAAAAAATATTTTGTGTGTCTGGGTGTTTCCCCTACACGTATGTGTGTGTACCTCATGCATGTCTGATGCTCTCAGAGGCCAGAAGAGCGTGTCAAGTCTCCTGGGATTGGAGTTATAGATGGTTGTGAGCCTCATGGATTTAGGAAATCAAACCCAGGTCCTCTGCATGAGCAGACATCTCTTACCTTCTGAGCCATCTTTCCTGCCTACAGTTTTAATCCTTTTATTTAATGTGCATGAGAGTTTACCTGCATGTGTGCTACTTTTGATAAAAAATGGAGATGAGGGGGCTGGAGAGAAGCCTCAGAGCATAAGAGCACTGGCTGCCCTTGTAAGAACATTTATGTTCTGAAACCATTTTTTATTTCTGCAGTCCTGCACAGGCTAGTGATTGTCTTGTTTGTTCAGACTTGTACCATTTAGGCATCTCCTCTAGATTATAAATCTGTGTGTATACCAAAGTACGAGAGAGTTACCTACTAGAAGTAAACTATTTAGCATCTACCTCCCATCAATACACAATCATCACCTAGATTGAAACAAACCAATGCTATCAATTTAGGGCCTGAGGCAGGAGAGTCACTTGTGTTTGACAGAGACTCAAAGTCAGGCTGGAAGGTAAGAGACTTAGCAGAAAGGGAGGCCTTCAGAAACTTAGCAGAAAGGGAGGCCCTGGATATCCTCTGAACGTTGTTTGTGGTATGAAAAAGCTAGAGACAGGCAAACTAGAAGCTGGGCATTCTGTGTGTTTGGCTAATGGAGTCTGACTTGGAAGTGAGACAAAAACCATGGGAAACTGATAGCCATTCACCAAGTCTTGAAGTTTAAGGCCAATTGTAGCAGAGGGTGAAAAGTGCCTCCCAGGACAAGTAGTTTGTAGGAGTCCTGTTCTTAAGGAGTCTGGCCATTGTCTCACGGTTCAGCAAAACAGTGACCTAACCTGCAGGGCAAGTTTACTCATTTAAGACTTATAAGCTCTCGCCAGCTTGTCCAGCGAATCAGAAACTAAAGTGAGGGCTGGGCTTAGTCAGTCTGTAGGTCATAGTTCTTTCCCACTATTGAACTAGGGCTGACAGTGTTGACTTGGACTAATATGATTTGGTGAACTGGGGAGATTCACCTGTGTTGCCTGGAGTCAGCCACGACTCTACAAGCTCTATGACCTCCTTTAAAAAAAGATGTGTTTATTTTATGTATACGAGTGCTCTGTTTTTATGCACACCAGAAGAGGGAATCCCATTCCATTACAGATGATTGTGAGCTGGGAATTGAACCCAGGAACTCTGGAAGAGCAGCCAATCTCTTTACTGAGCCATCTCTCTAACCCCCCCCCCCCATAGCCTCCTCTTGAACGGGGGATATTCTTACTTGCTGTATAGTTGCCCCTATATGTGGCTGCTACATCTAAGAAATTCATTCTTCCCCAGGGTCAGACTCACATTCCGTCCAGCCTGGCTTTGAGTATCTGTCAAACAAAGGTGACTCTTATTGGTTTGTTCCTATATGGATGGTGACCATTTATTGACGGGAAATAGATGCTAAATAAATTGTTCTTTTTTAAAAGTATTTTATTGGATAGTCTGTGTATTTACATTTCAAATCCCCTTTCCCCACAATAAATTACTTTCAGTAGTCAACACTAATATACACCTTTACAATCCGTAAATGCCTAAATGGTACAAGTATCTACATCCCTCCTCACCAAAGGACCATAAAGAAATGATGTGCCCTGATTCCCACTGTGGACATATCCTAGGAGGGTATCAGTAAAGGAGAAGCATTGTTTGAAATCTGCAGAGCCTGAAACTACTGTCAAATTCAGACATTGTAAGCAGAAAGTGTGACGCCCTTTGTCTGGCCTTAAAGAAAAAGTGCCCAGTATGTTGTTTAAATACAATAATAAATGTCTGGAGTTTTTTTTTTTTTTTTCCGGGCTGAGGTGTATTTCAGTGGCAGGACAGTTATTTGTCTGGTATGTACAATGATGAAAATGTTACAAAATACAACTTACGAGGACTAGAGCTTGGAATCCATGTCAGTGGCAGAAGTACTTTCTTAGTGTGTGTGAAACCCCAGATTACAGGATCGGCATTGAAAATAAAAAGTTTCCTAAAGCCTGTCTGTTCATAGAATACAAACTTTTAGCAATTATAATACATAACTGATTGTATGATTATGATTTTATATTATATTCTGGAACACCACAGGAGGTTTTTTTTTTTTTTTTTTTTTTTTTTGTAAATTCAAATGATAAATGCATCTATAAACTCAGCACCCCTCCAGGGAAACAGGAGAAGATTGGGTCAGGAGGAACCCTGGAGGCTTGAGGGCCAGCTAGCAGGGCTGCAGTAGAGAAAAGCAAAAAATCCCACCCTCAAGCAAGATGGAAGGAAGGCAGTGACTGATCTGAGGTAGTCTTCAGACTTCACAAGAGCTACGTGACAGGTGTACCTGTATTTACACACAAACAGAAGAGTGCACTGCCCACAATATGCATATATGCATTTAAAAATATTTAACTTTATGTGTATAACTGTCTTGCTTGCATATATGTATGTATATATATATATATATTTATGTATGAGCACCACATGTGTGCCTGGTGGCCAAGGAGGCCACAAGAGGGAATCAGATCTCCTGAAACAGAACGCAGATAGCTGTGAGCTACCTTCTGAGCACCGGGAACTGAATCCCAGTCAAAGCATTAGGTTCTGAGCTGGAGAGATGGCTCAGGGGTTAAGAGCACTGCTCTAGAGAACACAAGATCCACTCCCAGCACCCACAGCAGGTAGCTCACAACCACATGTATCTCCAACTCCAAAGGATCCAATACCCCTGGCTTCTGAGAGTACTCATGTTTTCTCCCCCCCCCCCCCCGCCGTCTTAAAAAAAAGAGCAGCAGGTATTCTTAATCACTGAGACATCTCTCGAGCTTAGCTTTTTGTTTTGTTTTGAAACAGGGTCTCAATACTCAGCGCTGGCAGTCACAGGTATTTGACTGTCTCTGCCTCCCCAGCGATAAAATTCATGGCATGTGCTAGCATAGCTGGATCAAAAAGACTTTTAAAAAATGATCTTTGGGCTGGAAAGATGGCTCAGTGGTTAAGAGCACTGACTGCTCTTCCAGAGGTCCTGAGTTCAAATCCCAGCAACCACATGGTGGCTCACAACCTTCTGTAATGGGATCTGATGCCCTCTTCTGGTGCGTCTGAAGACAACGACAGTGTACTCATACATTAACTAACTAACTAAATGAATGAATGAATAAATAAATAAATATTTGAAAGTGTACTTTGTTTCAGAGTATTTGATCACACTGTGAACCTGAGATTGTGTTATTTACTGCAAAAACCTGTTTTTAGTTGTAGTGAGGCTCATCCTTAGCACATACCTCTATTCCAAGAGCTCTCTGCTTGAATATTGTAAACAGGATTAAATAAAGTCAATCACAGGTCAAGAAGTAGAACAAGCAACCAGTTGACAGGAAGTAAACATAGGATTATTAAGAAAAAAGAAAAAAAACAGAGAGAGTAACCGGGAGTCAGGAGGACAGGACACACAGGAAGTAGAGGGGAGGGACATTCAGTAGAAGGGGCTTTTTTTGTTTTTGTTTTTTGAGATGATGTGAGGGAAGAGATTCATGCTGGGACATTACCTAAGGAGGAAGGTCAGCTGGGTACTTTCTCTGCCAGTCTGAGCTAGCAGGCTTTCACCCAGCGTCTGGCTCCTGAGTCTTATTGGTAAAATCAAACAATTGAGATTTTGTTAAAAAACATCAGTGTTTGGTGGTATCAGCCTGTAAAAGTAGCAGCACTTAGGACAGAGGGACAGGTGGATCAGAAGTTTGAAGTCAACCTCAGTTACACAAAGTTTTGAGCTAGACAGTGAGAGGCCACCTCAAACAAGAAACAGAGACAAAAGGGGGTTTCCTAGGTCTTGGGAATAAAGATCATACATAATTCTTTGTTTTCTTGGAATTTTGTTTTCATGGTTTTAATTACCCATGGTCTAATATGCCCTCAGTCAAAAAATACTAAATGGAAAACTCCAGAAATGAACAATTTGCAAGTATTAAGTTATATGCTGTTGTGCCCCGATGAACTAACTCACCCTCAGTTCTGCTCTATCCTTGTCCAGATTGTGAGTCACCCAAGTGTCCGAGGCACATGTTTTCCATCCTTGGGTCACTTACCTAGTCATGAGATGAGCTGAGGTATGGCAGGGCTGGAGCGCAAGCGACATATATTGTGTTTGATAATGGTTCCAAAGAGCAGGAGTAACACACTCACAATTTAGATGTGCCTACAAGGAGCTCTAAAGTGCTTCCCTTCAGTTAAAGGCTGAACGTGTTGACTTGGTACAGAAACAGGTAAGAACGAATCCTCTGTCTTTTAAAATTTGATTTTGTTATTTTCAAAATTATGTGTATATGTATGTGGGGGCAGGGGTGGGGGAAGGTGGGGTTGGTCTGTTCCCTCGATGCTGGAATTGAAGTAGTTGTAAGCTGCACAGTGTGGGTGCTGGGAATCAAACTCAGGTCCTCTGGAAGAGTACATGCCCTTCCTCACTGAGCTGCCTCTCCAGCCCTGTCTGCACATTTTTGAAGAAAGAAAAAGAAAATCGTTCTAGGTTTGCACTTAGGTCTCCAGCTTTCAACATGCCTGGCCACCATATGTCAGCACTGGGTGAGATGGAGGAACCGTGGCATTTGTGCACGTGTAGGAGAAAGACCACACAGTGTCTACAGGGTTTTTAGGTATGAGCTGGAAGGCTTGGAGCACTTCATAGATGTATTGAGATGTGGGCTGGGGGCGGGGGTAGAACATACCTACTTAATCATTTGGTTTCTTCCAGTCTCTGCAGTTCACCCCACCACACAGAAATATGAATAGTCATTATAAGCACACAAACACTTTGGTATGCATAAATGAAAGTCAATGCCAGTAGCACAATGTTGACTTACCAACAAATGAAAGAGTCACTCTAAGGAAAAAGCAAATTATTAAAAGGAGCCTAAAAATAAGCTTTCTGTACCCAAGAGGAAATAAACTACTAAGCAATTAAAATGAAAGTGATTAAAATTTTTCTCTTGCAGACATATTCAGAAGCGATACTAAAATACATTTAAATTAAGGACAATGTGTGTTTGTGGCTAATTTTCTTCCATATTCATTTGCTATTATTAACAATTTCACTAAAATGATCACTTAAAAGGAATAGTTTTGTAAGTTAATATCAAGAGACAGACCTGGTATGGTGCATGCTTGCAATCCCAGGGCTTAGGAGATAGAGGAAGGAGAACCAGGAATTCAAGGTCATTCTCCCTCTCCCCCTCCTCTGTTCTCCCTCTCCCCATCTTGCTCCCTCTCCCACTCTCCCTCTTTCTCCCTGAGACAGGGTCTTACGATGTAGTACTGGCTGTCCTGGAACTTGCAATGTAGACCAGACTGGTCCAGAACTCAAAGAGATCTACCAGCCTCTGCCTCTGGAGTAGTGCTGGGTTTAAGGAAGTGTGACACCATACTTGGCTTCAAAGTCATTCTTGGCTCTATATTGAGTTCAAGGTAAGCCTGGGTTGCATGAGACCCAGTTCTAAAACACTGAGTTCTTACAGGTTTTGGGTTAACAAATTTTATAATTTTTAATGGCTAGAGGTTTAGTAAATTGATGCAATTTGTTTGGATTGATATCTCATGGTTAAGTTGTTAAAGCCACTGTTATGTGAGCCCAGAGTTGCAAATAAAAGAGGTTACTTTCCAATAAACAGTCCAAAGAAGAGGTATTGATTTACTATCTGTTTATTTATTTGTTATTCATTTATGTATTTGTTTTTTTGATACAGGGTTGCTCTATGTAACCCCGAGGGTCCTGGACTTTGCTTCATAGATCAGGTTGGCCTGAAACAGAGATCTGCCTGCTTCTCTCTCCAAAGGGCTGGCATTAAACACGTGCTACCATGACTGGCAGGAGTCATGATTGATAATTTATTTTGTCTTAAATTCATAAGACGGATGTGTTGTCTTTGCAGAAATGCCGAGTTAAACATAAATGGAGTCATAAAAAATCAAGTTCAACCTTCTGAAACCATGGAAGCACTTAAGGAGAGCTTCAGCCCCAGGCAGAGAACACTCACTCACTCCAGGGGAGCCATTCTTGTTTCTCACCTGGTGACAGCCTGGCTGGCCTCAGATGCAGAGATCTTCCTGCCTCTGCCACCTGAGTGCTGGTGTTTAGCGCTCAGGGACAAGGGCCTCTTTTCCATTTTTAGTCCCCCAAATTATCCTTCCTCAGGATGGTCACAGTTCTATTCTGATTTCATAGTCCAGTCTTCTTTTCCTATTCTAAGTTTCTTCCTACGATAAAGTCCTTGGAAACTTTACACAGGGGAAAAACCAAAACAAAATAAAGCCACCCCCCCCAAAAAAAACAAAAACAAACCAAGGCAGAAAAATGCAGTAAGAGTAGCTTTCAGAATTTTCCTTTTACATTGGAATTTGAAAGGGGAGACAGAATACTTGTGAACATAATCTATTATAAGGGAAAGCATGACTCATACTGGTTTTGAGACATTAAAAGAGGTTGTGTAACCAGATTTCCCCTTAGACAATGAAAGGCATATTGAAAAGCCATGTAGTTAACAAACGAGTCTTAAAACAAGTCTTAAAAGCCAGTGGTGGTAGACGCCTTTATTCCCAGCACGAAGGAGGTAGAGGCAGACCGAGCTCTGTGAGTTCGAGGCCAACCTGGCCTAAGGACTGAGTTACAGGAAAGCCAGGGTTACACAAAGAAATCCAGTCTCAAAATACAAAATCCACCCCTCCAACAGCAAACAAAACAACAAATAAACGAGCCTTAAAACAGAAGAATGTTTATACTTGTACAGTAGTTTTCCTTTTGAAATGTATTACACACTGTTTCCTTTAATATCCACAGTAGCCCAGTGAAAAATGCCCTGTGTCTTCTTGGTTCACAGAGGGGAGTGCAGACGCTGGGACCCACCCTACTAAGCCACCACTGGACTTCCATGGGAATCTTTGCAAGAGTAGAGGAGCATCCTGCAGCTCAGCGGATCCCAATTTGAGATCCTGTGGCCAGGAGCAGAGTGACTTGACTGCTACTTCAGTTTTCTCACAGGCTGCAAGGGCGTCAGAACAATATGGGTTTGGCTCTCCAAACCCTGAACAAACCCCGAACTTTCTCATTGATAGAGCATATATAACAGTGGTTCTCAACCTGTGGGTCGCGACCCTGTTGAGGGGGGAGCTGTCAAATGATCATACGGAGTATATATACGATATCCTGCATATCATACATTTACATTACAATTGTAACAGTAGTAATATTACAGTTATGAAGTAGCAATGGAAATAATTTTATGGTTCGGGGTCACAACTTGAGGAACTGTATTAAAGGGTGGCAGCATTAGGAAGGTTGGGAGCCACTAATCTATATTTTGCTTTATTTCGTGCTTTACTGACACCTGAACGCATGGGTCACAGAAAGCATCAGCGCGCTGGCAACTCCAATACCTAAGCTTTGGAACTCTGAGGAGTTCCTCCTCCCTATTTTTAATGGCACTTGTTTCCACGAGGTTCCCTCGGAGGACTGGCTCAGAAGCTGGAGAAAAGCGAGAGGGATAGGAGAGAGCGGAGAGCATGGCAACCTGTAATCTCGCTCTGCTTGCAAAAGCTCAGGTTCCAGTCGCACCTAGGACGCTTGGCTCTGCCCACTGCAGGACCCTGGCAGAAAGGCTCCGGGAATCTGACTAAGGGTGCTGGGAAGAAAAGCCGGGTAAGCAGAGGGCGGGCCTATTGGGAATGAGGGCGTGTCTCTCGGCGTAGGGGCGGGGCCGAGGGCGGGGTCTAACAGAGTTTCTTTGCTGCGCGCGCCACGTCTCTCTCAGTAAGCGTCTGGAGGAGTCGGCAGGGGAGGGAACAGCCGCGTGGGGCGGGAACTAACTCCTCTCGCGAGAGTTGGCGACGGTCGCGGCGGCGGTGGCGGCGGCGGCGTGTCCGTGAGAGCGGCGTGGGGGCGGGGAGGAGAGGCGGCGGCGGCGGCGGCGGCGTCCGAGCTACGCCACACGGGGCCGGGGCGCCGGGAGCCGGAGCGCAGCGCGGGGTCGTGGCGGCGGCGGTGAGGGGAGCGTGGCGGAGGAGGCGGAGCCATGGCGGGCCAGCAGTTCCAGTACGATGACAGCGGCAACACCTTCTTCTACTTCCTCACCTCCTTCGTGGGGCTCATCGTGATCCCCGCCACCTACTACCTCTGGCCGCGAGACCAGAATGCGGGTGAGTCCGGTCGGCGGCCTGCCCAGGCGCGCTCAGGCAGACTCTCCGCTCCGGGCCGCACGGTCCTGCCCGCCGGGGCTGCCCCGCGTCCCGGTGACGCCGCCCGCGCGGCGGGGCCTGAGGGCCGCTGTCCGCGGGGCCGGAGCTCGGCGGCGATTTCCGGGGCCGCCCTCTCGCCTGCGTAGTCCATGGGAGTTTTGCTTGGACCGGCTCCGCATTGTTCTGGACGCCCCTCGCCTGCTGTCTCTTTGTCTCCCCAGCCTCTGCTTTTGTTGGGTGTTCTTTCTGGAGGGAGCGGGATGGGCTGGGACGGGGGGCGAGAGAAGAGTTGGCCGAGGAGGAAAGGGAGAGACAACTCCGCATCCTCCGCTCCTGCCACCCTTCTTCCCTCGCATCCCTGTGTCCCTGCTGCAGCTGTTGGTACAGATGTTTGGGGGCACCCCTGAGCTGGGTGGTATGTTTGGGACTTCCAAGTGAGCTCACCAGCAGCCCACCCCCGTCACTTCCTCCCTTTGCTTTTTTCATTTGTTCAATCACATCGTGGGGGTTGGAAAGCGCTGCCGTTATTCCCTTTATAAAAGCAAAAATAGGGTTTTCTCTGTTTCCTTTTCTCTGGACTTTCCTGTTTACAACGGAAAAGTGCAAGCATGAAGAATTAAGCTGGATTCGTAGGGTTGGGCGCTAGCTCATTTACTTTTAGTTCTTGAGTTTTTTCACGTTAAACGTCTAATACAGTTTCACTGCGTGTTAGGTGTAAGACTGTAATGTTGGATCCTATGTTGCACTTAACTAAGACATATGGCACCAGATATTCTCATAGCTGACGGCACTGACTGCAAGCGCCTAATGGGTTATTTCTGGTGGTGTCAACCATAATTAGTAGGGTTTGAGTATAACAGCGGCGCTGAGGGAGTCTTTTTTGTGTCTGCTAAAAGTTGCTTTTATGTTGGGTGTGGTGATGATCTAAGTTGTCTAGGTTCTGTACTGTGTACCTTGGGAAAAACTGTTACACTTTGATGAGAGAATTCAGTGTCTGTAAAATTACTTAGTTTCACAATAGAACTAAAGTAAATTTAGAATAAAGAGCAAGTAACAATCACATCTCTTTTGTACATTTGACTGCAAGTTGAGTAGCAACAATTTACCCAAAGTTACCAGCCTCTCTAGTTTCTCATTCTGGGTTGGTTTATGACATTTTCATTTCGGACTCTTGACTTCTGTGTTTCAAAGTTCATTTAGATAATGTGGGATTTGGACAGTGGCTGTATGTACCTTTGGTGTCATAATACAGAAATGGTTTTTCTTGACTGTTCACCTAAGCCATTCTTTCAGTATTTCAAGTTAAAGGGACCCATGCCCAGTGTGGTGGCTCACAAGTAGTAAGTATCCCAGGCCTTGTGGAGGCAAGATGATTAGACTTCAAGGCCACTGACATCGGCTATATTGTGAGTTCAAAGTCAGTCTGGCAACCTCAGAGACTTTGTCTCAAAAATCAGGCCTGCATGATAGCCCAGCAGGTAAAGGCCCTTGCCCTTGCCTGGCAAATTGGTTGAAGTCCTTGGAACTACAGGTTGAAAGGAAAAACTGACTCTTAAAGTAGACCTCTGACTTCCACAGGGGGCTGTAGGCACCTATCCCCATATGAGTAATTTAAAAAAACAAACAAACAAAAATAAAAAACAAAAGCAACAAGGAGGGAGGTTCTACTTGTCCGTATTGTAGTTAATGTTCTCTGCCTACTACCAATCTCTGTGTGTGTGCTTGGTTGTGTAGAAGACAAAGGGGTATTGGAATGATGGATTGACTCTAAAGTCCTTTAAAATGTGGTGAGGAACTTGGCATGGGGTGGTACACTTCTTTAATATCAGTACTTGGGAGACACAGGCAGGCAAAACTGAGTTAGAGTCTTTGCCATATTTGATATGGTAACTGAACTTATTTTGTAAACATTATTAGTGGAATCTTTTTGTCCTGACTTCAGTCTTGAGTTGGGCTAAGTACACTTCGTACTCCTTTTAATAATGAAAGGTACTCTGGGCTCTTTGCATATTGGCTGAATAAAATAGATCTATATGAAAAAGTAATCACATGGAGGTATAATGATTTTCAGAAGAGGCTACATGATAAAAGGACTCGGAGTTTGTACATACAGGTGCCTAGGTACTCTCAGGTAACCAATCTGGAGAGTATTATATATTGATACTTTATAACAAAAGCCCTAAATTGTAGCTAAATTTGAGAGGACTGCTTAGAGAACTATCTTGAACTTGGCTTTTGCTGGAGTTATTTTGGGTAGTACATTTGTTTTGGTTTGTGCTTTTTGCTAAAAAAAAAAAAAAAAAAAAAATCCACAAACGAAGCCCCCCCAAACAACCCCCAAAAACCTAAAACTAGAAACAACAGAAAACCAGTAAATTAGAATCAGAGAGTTGTTTTAGTGGGTTAAAAACATTTCCCCTATAAACCTGACCATTTTGAGCTTGATCCTGGATCCCATTGGGAGAACCAAAACTAGAAACTTGTCCTCAACCTCACACACTGATACTGGTTGGTATACATGGACACTACCATCATAGAGAGAATGAAAACAAAGGAGTTAATGTCCTAACCTTTTTGTTTTACAAAGCTTCAAGAATCACTTATAGAATAGTGCTTAGAGTTCTGGTAGTTGAAAGTAATAGTTTTGTCAAACTAACTCCGATTCTGGTTTTGATATATGTGTATGAGTGTTTTGCCTGTCTGTAGGTGTACCTTGTAAGTGCCTGGTGCCTGCGGAGGACAGAAGGCATCAGATTCCCAGGAAGTCAAGATCTGGAGTTATGTATGGTTGTGAGCCACCATGCAGGTGCTGGGAGCAAAACTCAGGTCCTCTATAAGAGCAGAAAGTGCTCCCTTAATTTATGAGTCACCACGCCATCCCCAAAGACAAGTTTACATGTAGTTTATAACCAATATATTGTAGTTATCCATTAATAGATTACAAAGTAGTTAAGGTGATTAGAGACTTGAGTATTTTAGACATTCTTAAAATTCTGAAATAGTTGCAGTTACCTCAGCCACTTCTTACTTTTGTGTTGTTCACAAATACTGTACTGTGACTTTGTGTGTACATCTTTCTGTAAGCTTACATTTCTGGTTTAATTTAGTTTTTGTTTGGTCTCTGAAGTGCTGTGATTAAAGACATGTGCCACAATGGTGTGTGTGTGTGTGTGTGTGTGTGTGTGTGTGTGTGTGTGTGTGTGTGTGTGTAAGGTAGTAAAGTATGTGAGGGTGAGTTCCTATGGAGTCCGGAACAAGGTTTCAGTTTCCCCTAGAGCAGGAGTTACCAGGTAGTGGTGATCTGTCAGGTGTGGGTGATAGGAAGAGAGCACATACTCTTTTTTGTTTTGTTTTTGTTTCTTTTTGAGGTAGAACTTCTTTGTGTAGTCCTGGCTGTCCTAGAATTCAATTTGTAGACCAGGCTACAAACTCACAGAAATCCTCCTTCCTCTGTCTTCCGAGCACTGGGGTTAAAGGTGTGTGCCACCACCACCCAGCCTGGGTGCAGATACTCTTAATCAGTGTGCCATTCTCAAATGTTTGTTTAGTTTTTTGATTCATTGACCTTTTTCAAAACTGCCTGATTTTGAAACCTGTTTTGGCAGGTTACTGTGCAGATTTTGCGTTTTAGCATGGTCATCTGTAAATTGGGGACAGAAAAGTCTCTTTTTATAGAATTAGAATGAAGACTAAACTGAGCTTTATGGTAAGTGTTGAGAACAGTGTGCCGTGTAGTGACACTATAATCACAGTTGTGATTTGTTACTTAGGTACTCAAGCTTCTTTTTATTGTTTGAAAGATTAGTGAAATGTTTTTAAAAATTATTTTTTTTGCTTGTATTTTCTCGAATAGTATATAAGTCAATCAACCTTTATTTGAGGATGTGAGTAGTTCCATTTTTATCCTTTAAGTACTATAATAGGAAACTCACACTTTAAAACAGTTTCAGATCTAGCCTAGTCTCTATTTTTGTTAACTCTGAACTTTAAGCTTCCTTTTCTAGGGGTTAAAAATACTAGCTTGTCATAAGGAATCAAGAACTGATTATGAGGCCGGCTTGTGGTGTACACCTGTAAAGCCAGCATTTGGAGGGAGGCTGAGGTGAAAGGATTGTGAAATTGCAGGTCATTCTGGGCTAGCAAGACTGTCTCAGAAACAGAAAACCCCAAACCAACCAGGCCTCCCAAGAAAGGTTTTTAGAAGAGGGGGAAAAGGGTGTATGTAAATATGTCTGCAAAACTACAATAGAAATTCTTTCATTTGGCAAATAATGTTTTCAGTTTTTGTAGATGCTTCGGCTAGGTGATAGATCAGACTGTTTCCAGTCTTGGTGTTTTTTCTTAAGCTGTAATACCCAGTGCAGAAAATCACAAAGGAGCCGGAGACATGGCTCTACTAGTGCCAGCGGACAAGCTTGATAGCTTGGATTCTATGTTTGGAACCATATGATAGAAAAAGAACTGACTCCTGCAAGTTATCCACAAAAGCTGCAGGTGCACCATGGTTCTAACATGCGCTCATGCGCGCATGCACACACACACACACACACACACACACACACAATTTTTTAACAGGGATGGATATATTGTTCAGCAGTTCTTACAGATGACCACAGTTCAGTTCCTAGCATCTATAAGTCTAGCTCCAGAGGGTCATACACATTCTTCTGGCCTGAGTGTGTTCCTGCCTGAGTGAAAAAAATGAATGAAGACATGATGCTGGAAAGTTTAGAAAAAGGAGCAGGGCATGCTAGCCAGGGTGGTTCCGAAACAGGTACTGGTGATGCTGAGAGAGGTTGGCAGACAGCGTCTGCTTTGCTGTGTTAACCTCAGCAATTTGTCCTAAGTTTGAGATCTGATGCTACATATGTTTCCCCTTCAAACAATAAAATATACCTTTTAAAGAACAAAAAACAAAAGTTGATTTTTTTTATAGCTATGATTTTATTGTATTTAAACTCTGAACCCTCCCACTGAATATTACACTTGCTGTGCTCTATAAATTTTTGGTATGTGCTGTTTTATTTTCATTCATCTTTAAAGTTTTCCAAGTTCTCTGATGTGCTAGGTTCTTGCTCACAATTCTATAAATTTTACTTGTGTTGTAATTTTTTAAATGTCATCACATGTAGTCACATGAAAGATAAAATCTGATAATTTGTGGTCTAACATACAGGCCATTTCCAGAAAATACTATGTACTGGGAAAGTGAATGTTTCTGATTTTGGGGGAGTGTTTTCTGCATGACTGGAGAGAACTGGTTGATTTTTTTTTTCTTAATTTAAATAATGTTGGGTTCTCTACTTGTTCTTAGCAGCAAGCTACTCCAGAAACACTTGAAGAGTGAGTTACTGGCTTTGTGGACTTGGAGTGATGCCCAAGGCCAACACTGACAAATGAATCACAGTTAAATTTGAACACATCTTTCAAAAGATAGGAACCTTCAAAACAGTTGCACAAAACAGATTCTGCCAGTGTCGTTGTATAGCTGAGGGAGTCAGATTCTGTTGCTTCTCCCATCTTCCTGAATTCTGTGAGGATAATTTTAGAAATAGTCTTACTTGGGGCTGTCCCCAACTTGCCTCTCCAAGGAAGAGTTATAGAACTACAGCCTCTTTTACCTCAGCTGCTTATTAGTTTTAAGGTAAAGTGTGCTTAATGCTAATGCTTTTTGAATAGTACGAGGAACTGTGTTAACCTGTATTAGAAAGCGGAAACCTCACGGAGGCAAGGTATTCAACTTGCCTCAAGCCATAGCCATTAGCTGTAAGATTGGATGTCGGACCCAAATTAGTCATGTTCCAAAGCTTTTCTTTTAGTTCTGCTTTGTACTCCTTTTTTGTAATTAAGTAAATATTGCATGTTATTATAATATCAGTATAGCAAGTGGGAAGCATTGAAGGAGAACAGGGGAATTTCTGTTTTGTTCTCTTTAAAGTTATTTGGTGATTACAGTTGCATTTTGGGAATTGAGTATAATTGAAAAAGATTTGGATGAACATTAAAAAAAAAAAAGAAGGTCTATGGGTGTTTTACTTGTGTGTATGTCTGTGTTTCTAATGGTTATGTCTGGAGGCCAAAAGAGGCACTAGATTCCCTGGAACTAAAGCTGCAAATTGGCGCAAGCCAGCATTTGGGTGTCACAAATAATCAGGTCTGGATAGCAGCAAATGCTCCTAACTGCTGAGCCATTTCTTTAGCCTTCAATCCCTTTTTAAAATATCAAATCTCAGGGTTTGTTTTGAGGCTGTTTGTTTGTTTATTAAATTAGAAAAAAAATACCCTAGTTGATATTAGCTTTGTGTTCAAAGCAGTTGTGAGCTGCCATGTGGGTGCTGGGAACCCAGGTCTTTGCTAAGAGGAACAGGTGTTCCTAACTGCAAAGCTATCTCTCCAGCTATGGACTTTATGAATGTATATCCTTAATTTAAGGTATATAATCATCTTAAGATTTTAGATATTGAAGGGATACTAGAGGTCCAAGAAATGTGTGATTGTTCAGAAAAAAATAAATTCTGTGTGTTCTATCCTGACAGAAGGAGGTTATATATCAGACATGCAGTCTATATGCATAAAAGAAACCAGCTGAGAATTTGGTTGCAGAAGAAATTAGGGCACATTCAGGTTTTCTAGATTTGACAAACATTGGATTAGTAAGATGTAAAATTGCTTTTATTTAAAGGCCAGATTATATATATATATATATATATTTGTATGTGTGGGTTTGTATGTATGTATGCAAGAGGGGCCCCAGAAGACCAGAGGAGAGTATCTTTTTGGAGCTGAAGTTATAGGTGATTTTGAGCTTCCCAACATATGTTCAAGAAACTGAACTTCTCTGCAAGGATTCTCTTAATTGCTAGCCTCTAGTAACTCTCCCTTCTCTTTGAATTTTTAAGAGTCTTATTTTGTAGTCCTCGATGGCCCTAAACTGAGATCCACCTGCCTCAGCCTCCAGAGTCTTCGGATTAAAGCCATGTACTACCATGCAAGCCTGTTTTCTCAGATACTTGTTCTGTAAGGCAGACCTTTATTCCTGCATGAAGAAAGTTTAGCGCTCGTGTGTGAAACACGTGTGCACGCGCGCATGCACACACTCTCACAGACACAACACACACACACACACACACAGAGAGAGAGAGAGAGGGAGAGAGGGAGAGAGAGAGAGAGAGAGAGAGAGAGAGAGAGAGAGAGAGAGAGAGAGAGAACACACAAGAAGGCTGAGCCCTCTTTCTTCCACGCCCAACCTTCAGATGTCACTTTAAAATTTTCCTGGATTTAGCTAGGCTGTGGTAGCAGAGGTCTCATTGGTTCGAAACCGAAACACATGGCACGAAAGTCTTAAAGAGCAAGGTGATGGTAGTGCATGCCTTTGATCCCTGAACTTGGGAGGCAGAAGTAGGCGGATCCCTGAGTTCAAGATCAGCCCAGTCTACTGAAGGAATTCCAGGAAAGTCAGGGCTTCATAAAAAAACTCTTATCTTGAAAAAAAAAAAAAAAAACCCACAACATTTCTGGGTCTAGTGAGATGGCTCACCAAGTCTTATGATTTAAATTTGACTTCTGGAACCTGTATATAGGTTGTTTTCCAAGTTCACATGCATATTTCTTTGCCACCCCCTTTCATAAATAAAAATGTAAAAACCAAACCAAAACAGACCAGAACCAAAACAACCACCATTTGCCATCATTACCAGACTCTTATCAATGAGAGTGTCACACCTTGTTTCCTTGAAAGGCCTTGTTCATACTCTTGGAAAAATATTCCTTACTATTTGAAATTGTGTTATATTATGGATGAAGGAATTTTGTTATATAGATTCCAAATTTTTTCATTTTTTGAGTTTTGATCATGTAGTTCGATCTGGTGGTTGGTTGTTGATTATTAGCATTCACTGGCTGACATTAGTAGGTACAGAAAACAATAAAATGGTGAACACAATATACATGGTCTTGTTTGGGTAACTTGCATGAGGTGTAGATTAAGATGCTGTAATTATTCTATCCAGAGGACTGTAAAGAGTGTAAGAGGAGTGAAAACATGCTGTGGAGGTGAGCTGGATAAAGTATTAGCATTTAGTTGAATAGTGGCAAGCTAAAGGTTAGGAAAGTTTTAAATATTTAAATTTGTTTTTCAGATTTATTTTTGTGTTTATGTATATTGCCTGCATGTATGTATATATACTATGCATTTGCCTGGTGTCCATGGAGGTTAGGAGAGAGCATTGGATCTCTTGGAACTGGAGTTATAGGCAGGTGTGAGCTGCCAATATTCTAACTGCCGAGCCTCTCCCTAGCCCCCAAAGATGGTTACAAAGTAGGTGGATTTTGTGGTGTAGGGTTTGATACAAGTTTTCACTATGTATCCCAGGCTGGTCTTGAACTTCTGCAGTCCTGCCTTAGAGTTAAGAATGCTAGGATTAGGACTGGAGAGATAACCCAATGATTAAGAGCACTGTCCGTTCTTTCAGAGGACCCAGGTTTGATCCCAGCTCCCATATGGCAACTTACAGCCACCTGTAACTCCAGTTCCAGGGGATCCGATATTCCTGGGAATCCAGTATTCACTTCTAGCCTCTTCAGGCACCAGGATGTGTGTGGTATAAAGATAGATATACAAATTTGAATGAATGATTGATAATAATAACAATAACAAAATAGTATGAACAAATGTATAGAGGTGGCTTAGTGTGGGATGTGTTCAAAAGGTACATCAGATCAGTTGAGACTTGGGATTCATGAAGTGAAAAGAAGTGAGAAAACACAATTGAAGTCATAAAGCCCCTTGTGTGCCTAGCTGAAGAGTTTTTAAGTCACTTTTGTAGCTGCACTGTGTGCCAGTCAATAGACTCTTACATAATGAGAGCAAACAGAATCTAAGAAGCAGTGATCTAAACAGCTGTGCCAGACATGCTGCTTGAAGTACAACCTTTCCTGGCACATGTCTCCTACAGTAGAAGCACACAATCCTCGATGGTTTTTATATCTGACTTGTTTCACTTAAGCTTTAAGTTTTTACCTTCCCATATGTTCTAAAGTTATTAAAACTAAGTTGTTTTTATGGCAGAATAGTATTTCACCAGAATAATGTACATGTTGCTCATCTGTTGTAGAGTACATAGAACTGTCCACTCTTAGGTTACTGCAAATGGTGCTACAGTGAGCAAGCAATGTGTGTATCAGGGTGTTGGGAGGGTTTTTTTTTTTTTCCAACATAATATTTTTATTGATTATTTATTTGGGAGTTTCACATCATACACTCTGATTACACTTACTTTGCAGTCCTCCCAGGTGTCCCCCGTATGTCCCGACTCTAGAAGAAGTCCAGTTTGTGTTGCTCATATACTCAGTGGAGCAGCCCGTTAGAGCAAACTGAGTCCCTCCGTACCCCTCCACTACTACCCCCTAGAAACCATCAATGGTTTGGATTCTTATGAGCTCTCTTGAGAAGGTTTTTAGGAGTAGAATTGAGGGTTAAATCCTGTGCTTACTTTTTGGAGGAACTGTCAGACTTTTCACAGTGGCTGCACTGGTTTAGATTTTTTTCTAGCAGTTTTTACATTGCTGGTCTAATGCTTGATTCTACCCCCCTCCCTTTTGTAATTGTAGTTATCTTAATGGAATTGAAATGATACAGTTTTCCCCCCTAATTCTTAAGAGGGTTGATTTGTTTGCTTTTGTTTTCGAGTTCTTACTTTTTTTGTTTTTTGTTTTTTTTTAAGTTTTTTTATTTTTAATGTACTTTCTGGCCATATGTATGTCATTTCAGATCCTGTGTTCATTTTGTTTGTTTTATTTTCTTGTTCACTTGTAAGAATTATTTATGTATTCTGGATATCACTCTGTTAAGTAAATAGTTGCAAGTATTTTGTCTCATCTCCTTTCTTTCTTAGTAATGCCCTTTAGCAAACCTAAACCAAAAGCTTTAATTTTGTTGAACTCCAAGTTATTTTCTTTTGTTTGTTTATATTATTGGGAAAACACTGCCAATTTCCAGGTTATACAAATTCAATCTTTTTTTTCTAAGAAATTTGGAACTAATTTTTGGTTCAAAATTAGATGAAAAATGAATTCAAGGTTTTCTGTTACCACTCACCTACATTGTGTTCCTGAACTTCCCTAGGGGCCTGGTTCTGAGCACATTCTGGTGCATACTGCCTGAAACGCCTCAGCTCCTTCAAAACTCCCGTAAATGCGGAGTTGGTTACTATACATACATATTGTCTGATTTTAGAGGCCCATAAAGATTTAATTTTGGAAAAAAGACTTAATATTTCTGTTATTCCTTAGCATGTTAAGTACAAAATTAGCATATCTTTGGATTGTATTGTTAGAATATTTTTAAAATATTATTTTTATATGGTACACATAAGTGGTTATATTCATGTGTTTTGTGCCTGTGGAGTTCAGAAGAGCATTGGATCTGGAGTTCTGAATAATTATGACTGAATTTGCGTTCTCTGGAAGAGTGCTTTTCCCTGCTAAGCCATTTATCTCGCCCAGAATGTTTGATTTAAATTTTATTTTATTTTATTTAGATGTATATGTGTGTGTGCCTCTACCGAGGCCAGAAAAGAGTGAACTTCTGGAGCTAGAGTAGGTGTAATTGTGAGCAGTTTGAAATGAATGGTAGAAATTGAACTCAGATCTGCTGGAAGACCAGGCAGAGCTCTAACTACTGAGCCATCTCTCCTGCTCCTAGAATGTTTGGCTTTTACATTTGCTGTATGGTGAGTTGACAGTTGACTTGGTTTTCATTTAAAAAAAAAATTAAATAAATTTTGGTTTGGGATTAGAACAAAATTTCCAGTAATTTCTGAAATGGCCATAAATATACTTAGTCAATGTGTAGTATGTATTTATGCAAAGTATAGTTATCAGCCTTGAGGATTATAAAAATTCAAGATTTCTTTTTTTTTAAAGACTTACTTATTTAATGTATATGAGTACACTGTAGCTGTCTTCAGACACACCAGAGGAGGGCATCAGATCCCATTACAGATGGTTGTGAGCCACTATGTGGTTGCTGGGATTTGAACTCAGGACCTGTGGAAGAGCAGTCAGTGCTCTTAACCACTGAGCCATCTCTCCAGCCCACAAATTGTTTTCTTCTTTAAGAAATGGTAAAAATAATACGTATGCCAAGATTTAGTTTTAATCTTATGCTTTATCAATAAATGTTTGACTAGTGTACCTGTTTTATGCACATATGTCCAGGGTTGTGTAAAAATTTTCTGGAAAGGGGTCATGAGTTGGCGAAGCCTTCCCTCAGTGCCTATGAGCTTTTTCTTTCCCAGCTGGATCCTCACTAACCTCCCCTTCCGAGTTACTGTTTGTTTTGCCTGCAGTGCTTTCCCTCTGGTACCACATTACTTCCTCCTTTGTCCCCATTTTCTTTGTTCAAATGTCATCTTCACAGCGGTATCTTCTTTGAGCTCCCTTTGTCAAATTTCAGTGCTCTCCCCACCTCATTTTCCTTTGCTGCATTTCTTGTTTGTTGTTCTTTAATCCAATAGACTGCATAGAGTTTAAGAGTAGGAGAGTTCTGGTCTCATCCCAGGAGAACCCCCAGCTCTTCTAACTAATGGAGGATGACCTTGACCTTCTCAGTCTAGCTCTGCCTCCTACTGATCTTCCTGTCCATGTCTGAGAAATGCTGTTACAGACAAGTGCCATCATGCTGGGTTTACTATTTCGTACTAGGTTTGCAACTTAGGGCCTCCTACATGCACGGCAAACATCCTACCAGCCGAGCTATACGTCAGGACCAAGAATGTTGCTGTGTCCTCAGTGTCCTTAAGGGTCCTGGTACATAGTAGGTGTTATCTCTAAGCATTATTATAAAAGAGTATCATTTTCTACATATATTTGATTAGTACTTAATAAACTCCCGGCAGATGTAAATAGAAAAGGCATTTATTAATGGGTAAGACAAACTTTCAGCCCTCAACAGCCTTGAGTATAGAGGAGTCAAAATTGGGTTTAATATTAGCTACTTAAGAGTGGTGGTTCCTGCCAGTCTGGTAGTACACGTTTTTAATTTCAGCACTTGGGAGGCACAGACAGGTGGATCTCAGGGAGGCCATCCTGGACAACATACAGTTCCAGGGCATCTAGGGGGCTGGTGAAACCCTATCTTCAAATAAACAGACCAGTTAATTAAATAAAGTGAAAATAGTGGTAGTTCTGAGTGCTGGAGAGATGGTTTTACAGATAAGTGTGCGTACTGCTTTTGTTCAAGTTTGGTTCCTAGCATCACATCCAGCTCCTAAGGATCTGATGCCTTTTTCTGTCTTCCTCGGGCTCATGTACATACCACACAAACACAATTAAAAATAAAGTGTTTTTAAAAATGGTGGTTCATGCAGCCTAGTTGACTTTTAATATCAGGATTCATGGTTCCACCAACTACATATGGAAAATATAAAAATTGTGTCTATCTTGAACATGAAGGTATTTTTTGTTAGTCCTTTATTAATTTTTATACAATATAACAAAATTTTCCCTTGGTGTGTGTGGGTTTTTTTTTTTTTTTTTTTTTTTTTTTTTTTTTTTTTTTTTTTTTGATGTCAGGTTCTCATGTAGTCCAGGTTAAATGTTTTAGAGCCTGAAAATCAAATAGCACAGTGCTGATTGGTAAAAATTCCATGGTAGCTCTCTGGGTAGGTAGTAGAGGAAGGATGGAATTTTGGAACTAGAAGCCACAGTGATACTGTTGGTACCATCTCTTCCTCAGCCATGCCTAGTGGTTTAAGGGTCTCTCAGCAGGCTCTCCTCATATCACTTCCCAGTATTGATGCCCAGAAGATCAAGTTTTGAATCTTTTGCCAAACTTAATTTCATATCTTGCCTTTTCACTCTTCATTACAGCACTGTTTTGCTATTTTATTCTAGTACTTTTTTTGGTGGGGGGGGGGGCTTTGTTTTACCTGATGCTATTAGTGATAGCATACAATCAGTTGTCTTAAGTTCCTTTTTTGTTTATGAATTTTATTTATGAATTCATACAAAGTATTGCAGATTAATGCATCTTAATTCTCTTCCTCCACTTAGTTTTGGTTAATCAGAAAATCACATAGCTTTCTTTGTTATTGGTAACAATGAGCAACTAGTCTTAAGTGTTCTTTCTAAAGTATTTTTTAGTGCAATAGTTATTTACCTTTTGGACAAAGGTACCTCAGAAGTGACAGTAATCTTGCTCTGTTTGATGGTCACAAACCCTCCACCAAGATTTCTAGCTTTTCTGTTCACCTTGATGCTTTCCTGGAGGAATTAACTGTTTCAAATTGGCAACACCCACAGAAGTTAGAACAGTTTGTACTTACATGCTTAATGTTATATACTTCATTGAAAAGTCTAAATGAAAATTATACACTTCACAAATACTAAATATCACCTACCAATTTGTTAATGAGTGCAGGAGTGAACAATATAGACATCCTTGTAATGATGGTTACTTCCTGGGAGTTTTGAGGGAGTAATTGGCATTTTATATGTAAACCATCAAATTGCCACATAATAATACATGCTGTGTTAGTGTTCATAGAAGGCCATCCTGAAAACATTCCCAACAGTTGACAGCTGAATGATAAAAAAGAGCCTAATCATTTACTGTTCTGTGTTGGCTTGAGAAAAGCCTATTTTAGGCTCAGGCAACAATTGTATATGGAAGCTTCGGAGCCAGAAAAGTGTTTGACATGTTCTAAGAACAAAAGAGATTAAAGTGGCAGAGCTGTGGTACAGGAGGAAAATAGTCTGGGATGAAGAGTCAGAGAGCTGGTCTCCTACACAGATGTGTCTATAAGAAGCTTGGATTTCATCTTAGAGCAATTGGGAGCTATTGAAGAGTTTTAGGAAGGGAAGTCATATGGGGCTTGATTTGCAGTTTCTTTTTATTAAACACAATATACTTTTAAAAGAAGATATTTATTTATTTACTTTATGTGTCTTTGTTAGCCTATAGCACATATCTGGTGCCTTCGGAGGTCAGCTGGAGTTATTGGTGGTTGTGAGCTGCTAGATGCAAGTGCTAGGAACAAACTTAGGTCCTCTTGGAAGAACACTAAGTACACTGAGCCTCTGTCTAGCCTTGATTTTCTGTTCTCCTAATAAGGAAAAAAGTTGATTAGCTTGATTGCCCTTTCATGGATAAAGTCATATTTTCATAAAATGTTTAATTTATAGACTTTGTTGCCTATTTAAAACCATATATTATAAACTATATTACATTAAAATACATTTTTGTTCCCTTACATTTTAAGAAACAATTACTATTTTTAGATTTATCTTGTGAATGTTTTGCTTTATGCATGCATGTTGGTGCTAATGAAGACCAGAAGAGGTGTGTTGGATTCTCTGGAACTATAGAGTTATAGTTGGCTGTGAGTCACCATGTGGGTACTGGGAACTGAACTCAGGTCTTCTGCAGGACAGCAAACACTCTTAAACTACTGAGCCATCTTCTTGGCCCCTCAAGAAATAATTATTTTCAAGTTCCCTGTATATTCAATGTTACTGTTCACAAAGGTTGTATTTTTGTTTTTGTTTTTTAATTTGTATGATATGTATGGGTGTTTTGCTTGCATGCATGCACCACATATGTACTACATGCATCTGTAGTACTGGAAGAGACCAGAAAAAAAAATCAGATGTTTTGGAACTGGTATTACATACAGATGGTTGCTTGCTGCCATATTGATGCTAGGAATTGAACCTGGGTCTTCTGGAAGAGCAAGCAGTGCTCTCAATTGAGCCATCTCTCCAGCCCCAGTCTTTCTTTGTTTGTTATTCAGGCATGTCAGCACATAACTATAGCTCACTTTGTAGACCAGGCTGGCCTCAAATTTACAGAGATCTGCCTGCCTTTGTCTCCTGAGTGCTGAGATCAAAGACATGAGCTACCAGGTCTGGCTCAAAACAATTTCATTTGTGTTAGGGATATAGTGCTTTTGGATTTCAATGTGATACTGGAATTTTTCTTTGAGTGTTAAATATGGCATTATATTACATTAAGTATATGTTCTAAAACCATACATTATATTGTTCAAGATTTATTTTTATTTATGTTTATGCTTGTGTGTTGTGTATGTATACATATATGTGCACATGTGTTTGGGAGCCTCCAGGAAAAGCTATTAGATCTCTTGGAGCTGGAATGACAGGTCCTTGTGAGCATTCTGTTGTGGGTATTTGGGAACTTACCTCAGGTCCTTTGTAAGAGCAGCAAATGCTCTCAACTTATGAGTCATCTCTCCTGCTCCAGCCATGGAAGTTTTAAAGTGGTTTTTACAAAATTTGCTTACAGTGGCAACCAATACTTACAGTTGAGAATATACCCCTAGGGATAATTATGTCTTTTTATTGATTTGCCTTTAGATGGCAGATAAACATTAACTACAGGCTTTCTTCAGGCCTTTTGATGTTGATGTTTGGCTTTTTAAATGTTTTAAAATAAGATTCTCTTTTCTAAAGGATACTTTTAGAGGATTATTGTAGAAAACTTGCTTGTTGTATTGGTCATTTTTCTATTGCTGAAATGAAACCCCATGATCAAGATAATTTATCGAAGGAAGGGTTTATTTGGCTTATGGTTCCAGGGAATAAAAGTCTGCTTGTTGGGGAAGCATGGCAACAAACAGCAGGCTAGAGCAAGAGGCTGAGGCTTTACCTCTTGAACTCCAAGTTCAAGGAGAGAGTGAACTCAAATTGGTGTGTGAGAGTCTTTAGATTTTCAAAGCCTACTTCCAGTGGCATACCTCCTCCAACAAGGCCATATCTCCTGAGCCTCTTCAAATAGTGCCATCACTTGGGGACCAACTATCAAAATAACATCCATTTAATTTTTTAATTGATTTAAAAAAACTGTAGACAGTGAACAGGTATTGCCCAAGTGGGTTGAAACAGTGTCAGTGAGATGCAGAGAGGTGTCAGATAACTAGGAAACTAACCTTCTCAAGCTTCTAGGAATGTTGAATATAATCTTTAGTTCTTATTACTGTTTTCTGGACACTATAAGATTTAGGGAATGCTTAAGGACTTATTTTAGAAAAAAGTGGTACATTTAGTTGTAATTAAATAAATTACATGTATCATTTTCTTTTTAAAGTTAGTAACATGCATACAGGTATGTTCTAAAAATTATTTCTTGGTCTTTATAGTCTTTAAACCATCAAAGTATGTACTGATACTTATTTTAACTGAAAACTTAAGTCAGATCTTTTTGAGAGTTTTTATTTTTAGGTGATGGTTTTTGCTAGTTGTGTTATAACCGTATATGTTTACTTATATTTAATTTTAGAAACTTTATTACATTAAAAACACCTTATAAATGAATAAAAACACCACATACCAAAATTAACTGGACCAGAAGTTTTATGTAATGTAGTGAATTTCTACTGTAGGCATTTGGAATATAACCCGTGGAGTTTACATTACTAAGTTTTACACTTTAAATATCAAATATATTTTATATATTTATCCACCACCAAAATTAGCAAATTCAGGACAGAATTAGAACTAGAAAAACAATTAGTTTTATATCCTCTTTCATAGCATGTATCAGTAAAGGGAAAACTTGTTTCCTTTTCTGTAAATGGATAATTTCTTTAAAAAGCATGTCTTAGGGTCTGGAGAGATGGTGCAGAGGTTAAGAGCACTTACTTTCTTGCAGAGGACTCAGGCAGGGCTCAGTTCCCTGCATCCACACTATGGCTCATAACCATATGTAACAATTTCTCCTAATATGTAACTGTCTTCTATAGTGTTACTGATTGTCTTAAACATTCTTTCAAAAGTGTAAGATACTGTTTTTAGGGTAGGAGGGCATGACTTGTAAGGTACATATTTTGCACAGCTGAAGACCATATTTATGTTCTTGAGACATTAGGAGAAACTTCCTTTGATTAAGTTAAGGTGTTTAGTTCATAGACTTTCAGCATTATTATTATAAAATCTTACAATGGGATTTTTAGTTTTATACTTGAAAATGGGAGTCCATTGAAACTTAATGAAAAGCAGATTAAAACTACAATGCCATTATTTTTTAAAGTTTATTATTTAACCACAAAAGTCAGAAAATTTAACATGACTGCATCTATCAGACCTCATTCAGGTTTTATCATTGGTCTCAGTCATGACCTTTTGTAACAAAATTCAAGTTCAGAACTATAAATCACATTTAGTTGCATGTTTCTTTAGTCTTCGTTTTAGTCTGGAATAGCTCTTTATCTTTCCCCGACTTTAAATATTATTATATTATTTAATTATACTATTATTTAATAGAGTAAACTTAAAGTAAACTTAAGGGTTGTCTGATGCTTTTTCATGATTTGGATTCAGATTTCATATGTGATGAGCCTGTCTTTTCATTGCATTTTGTCAGGTGGCATGTCGTTTCAGTTTGCTCTTTTACTGGATTAGTCATTGGTCACTTCAAGTGTCTGTCAGCTTTTCTGTATTAATTTTTCTGTTGCTGTTATAACATCATCACATATGGCAGCTTAAAACAGCACAGACTTATTCTTGTATGGTTTGGATGCTACAAGTACAATGGTCTACTGGAAGTAATGATGTTCCTGGGGACCTGGAGGTAGAATTGCTGACCTTGTCCAGTTTCTACAGTCTATATTCCTTCATTTGTGGCCCCTTGCTCATTGTCAAAAGAGCATCAATCAAATCTTTAGATTCTTTTTTCTATCACTTTCTGTCTTTAGCTGTCATGTCTCTGAGAAGCACTATTTGATTATATTTGGACCTACCATGATAACATCCCATTTTAAGATCCTTAATTCACTTATCTGAAAATTTATTTGTCATTTAAGATCACTTGCAAGCGCCCTCCTTGCATGAGGATGCTGCCATCTTGGAAGGCTTGCTTCTACACTGGAAAGTCACTCTTTTCCTCTGTTATAATTAATATTTGGTGGGAAGTCATAGAGTTTTTTGGTTTCTGGGTATTGGGATTTCTGGTTCCTGTTGTTTTGAAGCCAAACTCTGTATACCATGTTCACTGCTACTGGGAGTTTGTTGCCTAGTTCTACTTAGTATACAGGGGTAGGGAATACATAGGACTTTAGAGAAAGCTATATCTGTACTTCTATATTAATTCATATAGGTAATTTCAATTCCAGACTAGTAGTCCAGCCTTAGCATTTTGTCTTTTCATATTTGTCACAATCTTCTCTGACATGGAAAAGTAGACTTTAGTTTTTGATATATTAACTTTTTATTTTTCCTTTTTTGGTCAGTCTACCTGCTTATATAAAACTCCTTCTCTGTTACCACCTCTTCTACTGGGATACTTCTTCATTTCATTGATACTCCTGCTAGGTGACACGTGGATGCTTTTATTACACTATTTACTAATAGGGCAGTTGATCTTCTTACCTGGTGGGTTTTTTTGTTTTTGGTGTGTGCGTGTGTGTGTGTGTGTAAGGGTGGTTTTTTTTGGGGGGGGGGAGTGTTGTTTTGTTTTGTTTTGAGACAAAGCTTCTCTGTTTAGCCATGGCTGTTCAGGAGCTAGCTCTGTAAGCCAGGTTGATGGCCTCAGATTCACAGAGATCTGCCTGTCTCTGTCTGCCTTCCCCTCCCAAGTGCTGGTATTAAAGGTGTATGCCACCACTTCTGGCTTATAAGAGTATTTGCCTGAATCTATAAGTCTTATGAGCCACGTGTGGGCAGAGCCCACAGAGGACTGAAGAAAGTGTCAGCTTCCTGGAACTGGAGTTACAAGACAGTTGTGAGCTGCCATATGGATGCTGGGAATTGGAAGAGCAGCCAGTACTCTTAACCCTGAGTCATCACTCCAGTCCCCTCAACCTCCCACGGTATTTAAGAATTCAAAAAAGGCACATGTAAAATTTATATTCATGCCTTGGCACACACATGGGCTTTAGGAGAGCCTTCAGGAGTTACCTCTCTACTTCTACTGTATGGGTACCAGGGATGGAACAGGTTGTCTGGCTTGATGGTCAGTGCCTTGATCCACTGAACACCTCACAGGTCCTGTGTGCCAAGTTGTTTTACTTACCTGGTATCTCATGTAAAGAGTTCAGTTTTATATATATTTTTAAAATATGGTAAACAACAAGAACAAAACCCCCAAGAAAACAAAACAGAACAAGACAAAACAAGCAAACAAAACCATAAACAGAATGAGCCCAGCTAGACTCAGGTTACAGACCAGCATCCTAGCTAGGAGCCATGGAAGTTTTGAGCATGACTTCCCCATAGGATGGCTTGCTGTGCTGACCTTAGCTGTGCTGCTGTTGTAGAGCTTCTTCACAGCCTATTTGAACTCCACAGCCATGCTTTTAACTGCTTACCCATCTTTCCAGTCCTGTAAACTTTTTTTTTAAATCTAGGAAGGAGTTACTTAATCTAAAGAGATCAGGAAAAAAATACATAACATTTTAGTTTGGTTAAAATTATAATTGAATTGCAGTTTTTTATAGTGACTAAAATAACTTGTCACAACTCTTACACAAATCTATTTTAAGTTCTTACAGATTGGGCCTACTTCCCCAATATAACATAAAACAATGAAAACTTATGATACTGAAATTTACTGTCCACTAGTATTTTGACTGTCAGTTAATTTTCACATTAAAACTGTAAATTCTGTTAGCTTTATATTTTCAGTAGATAAAATTCTGAGCCTTGTTGGTTAAAATATCTTATCAGGTAATTATTTCTATACTTGAAGAATATTGTTTATCTTCGGTTCCTAAATAAACCATATTTTAAAGATTTTATACTTTTTGTTTAATACAAGAAGAGAATAGGAAGAAATACTCAGACAATTGATTATATGACCAAGACATTACATGGTCAAATTAGTTTCCAATTTTTCAGATAAGTTTCACATGAAAAATACTTTTTTTTTAAAAGTCAAAAATTTCCAGGTAGAATTTGCTGTGACAGTCAACTTAGCGTAGTTTGTGAATTTTTATAAGGATTATGTAAATAGGCAGGACTCTGTGTTTCCACAAGATGTTAAGGTAATAATGAAGGTTAATATGATATTAACTCTGGTTCAGTTTTCATTGTAAAAAAATAATTTAACTCATCTTTTCTTTCTTGACAGAGCAAATTCGATTAAAGAATATCAGAAAAGTATATGGAAGATGTATGTGGTATCGTTTACGGTTATTAAAACCCCAGCCAAATATTATTCCTACAGTAAAGTAAGTAATGGATTTCAATAACAAACATACTGAGTACTTATTCTTTGCTAGGTCTCAGGGAATTGGACTTACATGTGTGGCTGTAAAGAAACTGTAGCCTATGAGAGGTGGGAGGCTTGAACAGCGAGCTTGAGTGCTGTGGATAGATTAGAAGTCAAATGAAAGGGTATGCAGTCAGCTTCTGTCTGAAGACAGCATATATCATGTGTTAGAATTGGGGTTTTATGTTGAAGTCTGTATGGAAATAAGAAAGATTCCAAAGAGTAGCATGATCAGACATGTATTTCAAGGGATAACTAAAGTTTAGCACATGTATTTCCAATGTTTAAGATGTTTATTTGATGCTGTATTAACTTCAGGATGTTTATGGTTTTCCTTAAGCTGCGGCTAAGAAATGAATTGTTTTGGCCAAGATCATGCAGTGAATGGTGGTCGAGCAGGACCTCGTCCCCTTCATTTTGGCAGGCTTATTTGCTTAGACAGGCTACTAGAGTGTGTGTGATTCTGTGAGGCTTTGCATCAAGTCTAATTCACTAGATTATCTAGGACACACACTGAAAGTTACTACTGCAGAAGAGTGCTGGTGAATTACCTGTCTAACTGCTTAAAAGAGAAGATCTAGTGGGCTTTCAAATCTGGGTTTTAAATGATGAGGATGATTTTAAATACAGCTGTATTACTTCAGGGGATCGAAATAAGATTCTTTAATTTTTGTTTTATTTCTTTTAGAGGAGAAGGATGTTTTTTTGCGTAGAGAAGGAATCTTAGCTTTGGCGATCTTACTCAGTGATGTAAATCTAAAGGCAAAGTTAGCTTGGGACCGGGATCAATTTTCGTTCCCTTTTATTTGCTGTTCACTTTCATTTTAAATTAAGATTTTACACACAGCACCCCCCCCCCACACCCCTTTTGAGATAGGTTCTCACCATGTAGTCCTGGCTGGCCTGAAACTTAGATTGGGACTGGCCTCAAACTCTCAGGAATCCATCTGCCTCTGTCTTCCAAGCTCCTGAGGATTGAAAGTTAGGACCACTACTCCCAAATTTAGGCCAATATTTTTATTTCTCAATACCCACCTTCTATTTGTCGATAATTCAGGCACTTAAACCTCTGCTTTTTTATTTTATTTTATTTTATTTTATTTTATTTTATTTTATTTATTGTGTGTGTATGGTGTGTATGTGGGCATACGTGTGACACTACATTATTGTGGAGGACAAAGGACAGCTTTGTGGATTGTTGCTATCTGAGGGTTCTGGGAATTGAACTCAGGCTGTTTGGCTTGTGAAGCAGGTGCTTTTCCTGATGAGCCTTGAATCTCAGTTTTCAAGGAAAAAAAGTTGAAGGCCTTTTTAGTAATAAATAAATAATCTTTAATTCAAAATGAAGGCGAGGGAATGACTAGGTTCTGGTAACAATTTAGATAAAGTTGGAAGTTATGAAAATTTTGCTAGTTTATGCTAATATTGCTTTTTTTTTGACAGTATCTTTGAAACAAAGCCATGTAATTTCTGAAACTTGCTTCCAAATTACATTTAAAATATGGCTAAAAAATACAAAGACTTTCTAAGTTAATTTACTGAATCTAAATGTAGGGAAATATTTGTCTTTTTGGAGAAACCATATATTCTTTTAGAAAATTGGACACATAGCATAATTATGGTTTTCTTTGCTTTTGAGCTCTGAAAATTAGAATATGGCTTTATTGACTGGAATCAGCTCAGGGGAGCCTGTCATAAGCCTTCTCTTCTGTTCTGGCTCTGAGGACAGATGCCACATGTGGAACGTTCAGTATAGTTTAGCACATCTGGGATGCTCTGTTCTTTTCCTTAGCTGTGCTTTGCCTCTTGTGGTCTTTCATTATTATCTCTGTTTTATGATGTTTGTTAGATTTCATCAAAGTGATGAATTATTATTGTGTGTGAAAAACATTTCAAGTGTTCTATAGATTATTAGGAGTATTAGTAAACTTCACTTTTATGCTTAGATTTTTCTATTTTAAATTATCTTTATTATTAATTTCATATGTAATTTTTTTGGGCCTATCATGAGCCAGGTATTGAAGGTGTTGATGCACTGTGATTAACAAAATAGATATATGGTTCAGTGATGTGAAACTTAGGAAGGATTGCAAAAAAATCAATTTTAACTTTAGTAAATATGTTAGTTCATTTCTTTCTTTGTTACTATAATATACTTGGGTTTGGGTACTTTATAAAGAAATAAGACTTACTTACCTTATTTTAGTTTTAGAGGCTGAAACCCCTATTTATTTGTGACCTTGGAGTAGTACCACAATTTGGTAGATGTCAGAAGGCCTGTCTGTCTATCTACCCATCCATCCATACACACATATATTCATATACATACATATATATGACACCCAATATATTTGACACCCAGAAGAGAGGGTGTCAAATCCCCTGTAACTGGAGTTACGGGCAGTTGTGAGCCACTTGATGTAGGTGCTGGGAATGAAACTTGGTCCTCTGCAATTGCAGTATGTGCTCTTACCCATTGAGCCATCTGTCTGGTCTCCTAGACCTCATCTCTTAAAGACTCACTACATCTTTTTGTGTATGGAATGCATGTGCATATATGTTCAGATGTGAGTAGGTTCATGTCTACAGTTAAACATATATGTGTCTGTGTATGGAAGCCAGCGGTTGACATCTAGTATCTTCCTTGATTACTCTCTAATTTGTTTACTGAGGTGTAGGTGTTGTATTTTTGTTACTAGCCACAGTCAAGGGGCGAGAGAAATGTACCTGTTCTTCCTTCTTCCTTCTTTCTTCTAACTAGCTTTCATCTAGATTTCTTCTGTCCTTATGTAGCTCAGGACTTTCTGCCCAGGGAATGGTACTTGTCCCACACTGAGCTGTGTCTTCCTTTGTCAGTTAATAATCAAGATGATTCCCAAACATGTTCATAGGCAAATCTGATATAGGCAATTCCTCAATTGAGGCTCTCTTTTTAGGTGATCTAGATTGTGACAAGTTAACATTTAAAACTATTATACTTAGTTGTCCCTAAACATGGAGTTTGCCCAGCTAGTCTAGCCAGCTCTAGCACTGGGGGTTTGGTGGGCAATCACACCTGCCTGGGTTTTATATGGGTGCTTAGAGACATGAATTCTGATTCTCAGTCATTCTAAGCCATAGCAGTAAAGACTGGGAGAGGACTTGCTATGGAAGAGCAGAAGGGCTCCTGACTTGGCCCAAGACAGAGATGTCTTTTTGAGTGGGCTATACCTACAAGGCTTTTGTTGTTGTTGTTGTTCTAGTGGGGTTAAACCTTGCAAATGCTAGATCAGTGTTCTATATCCCTAGCCTTTGCGATTTGGGGAAGAGTTACTAAAATAGCTCATAGCTACCATGGATTGATTATTTATTGTTTACTACCTATAAGCCATTTTCAAAGTCTAAAACATTCTAAACCTCATTTAATTGTCAAACCTCTCATAGGAATTGGATTTTGAGATATATAAAGCATTAGGCAGCTTGCTAGGCTTTATTTGATGTGTAATGATGGTGGGAATTAAGCTAGTGAGTTTTGTTTTGTGGCTTATTCCTTCTGTACAAAGAGATGGGGGATGTTATACATAGGGTTCTCTCTCTTCTTTGGGCATATATGTAGGCATTTAGGTAGGCTGGAAAACAGCTTGAAGTTAGATAACCTTAAATTGTTTAAAATATGCCTGGGGATGCAACTATTATGTAGAGTGCTGGCCAGCTATGCTGGAAGCCTTTGGTTGGTCCTAGTATTGTGTAAAACAGGTACAGTGGTCATGTTTGCATGATTAGCACTTGTGTGGATTGTGAAGTCAGGAGAACTGAAAGTTCAAGCTAATCTTCCTCGATGGAAGTTTATGGGCAGCTGGGGCTACATGAGACCCTTTCTCAGTTTGTGTGTATTTGTGTGTGAGTGTGCGTTTGGTTTAGAATGTTGTTTTGACCAAATAGAAACTTGTATATCAGTTCCATCTGTTGTTTAAAAACTACCTTGGGGTTAGGAAAAACTGAGTAAGATCTTGTTCAGGTGCACAAAGAATTCGTAGTAAGTTAAAGGAGAGAACATTTATTACATGGGAGACATTCTACTAGATTGTAGAGAATTCAAGTGAGACATACTTTTTTACTCCTGAAAGGAGTCATAGTGTAGCATAGTGATGTGGAACTACCTTAAATTGTCTTATTCCATACAGATGTGTTTGTTTATGTCATTTGTCTTTTGTTTTTTGTTTTTTTCCCTAAACAGGAAAATAGTTCTGCTTGCAGGATGGGCACTGTTCTTATTTCTTGCATACAAAGTTTCCAAAACAGACCGAGAATATCAAGAGTACAATCCATATGAAGTATTAAATTTGGATCCCGTAAGTAGTATTCTTATGTAATAATCATTAATTTCACAGCTCCTTAAACACTAAAGGTCAATACTCAAACAAATTAGAGATTTCCAAAAGAAGTCAGATTCGGTCTGTTACCCCATCCCCCTTTTTCAATTATTCGTGTCTGTGTTGTGTGTCCTTGGGTGTCATGGAGTCCAGAAGAAGGGGTTGGGTCCCTTGGAGCTTGCAGGTGGTTGTAATGCCCAGTGTAGGTGCTGGGACTGGAACTCAGGGCCTCAGCGAGAGCAGTACATACAGTTTTATGGACCAAGCATTTCTTCAGCCCTGTCAGTCAATTAACTCTTTTATTAAAATAATATCTCATTCATTATCATTTGATTATACTTGTTCTATTGTTGGTTGCTACTAGTAAGTTTTAGTTTAAAACTGGTAGAATGTAAAGATTATTTGATGAGAAGTTACTATAGTTTAAAAACATTTATGTTGATTGACACATGCAATATCTTAAGTCTGTGTTGGGGGTTCTAGGGTGTTGGGGGTTCTAGTAAGAAATGGTTATCATTGTCATTGAAATTAGGTAATCCTTGCATGTGTTCTTTGAGATTTTGGTTGATAAACCTCTGCAGAATGAAGAGAGAGAATGAGAGAACTGTTTCCTATAACAACTTAGTAGCCAGATTGAACCTGATAGTTTGTTAAACATCTTATTTCTTCAATGGATTGCTTGATTTTTGATGTTGATGTATTATAGGTTAAGGAGCATGTTCATTTTTTAGTTTTCTGCTTTGTAGAAAAGTTTGCATATAATTGAATTTCTGTAACTTCAAACATTTTTTTTTAGAGTTTATTTTTAATTTTTTGGGTGTGTATATGCGTGCACATGTGGAAATACAGAGGCCAGCAGAAGGCATTGGATTCCTTGAAGCTGCCCACCCTTTGTGGTGGGAACTAGACTTGTGCATCTTTTTTAAGAGCAGCGTAAACTTTTAACCACTGAGCTATATCTTCTGCCCAGTATCTGGTTTTTGTTAACTGTAATCATCATGGTTATCAGGAGTATAAAATAGATAGGGGAAATAAAATGATATAGAAATAATTGGTAAACTAAATGAGATTGAGAAGCAGGGTCAGTTCTTTTTAAAAAATATTTACTTAATTTAAAAACACTGACAAGCAGATGAAATAATATATTATTGCTTTAGAATGTAAAGGAGGCTAATCTTTGGTTTATTGGTTTTTGAACTGTATGTTGTTTGTTTATTCTTGATTATCTTTGTATGTGTAAAACCAGTGTACTTTTATTTAAATGTGGAGTGCTATGGGTTCACCACCATTATCATCAGTGACTAGTTATATCCCATGCTATACAGTTAAGTGCTTGATAAAGATAAATATAAGGAACAAAAGAAGTATATATGAGATGGAATTTGAGGAAAGCTGTTTCTTTTAGTTTCTTTTGTCAGAATATTAAACAGTGCTTGGTTTAAGATAAAAATAAGATTCTTTCTTATTGCTTGTGCTCTTATATATTAACAAAGATTTTCTTTTAGGGAGCAACAGTAGCAGAAATTAAGAAACAGTATCGCCTGTTGTCACTTAAGTATCATCCAGATAAAGGAGGCGATGAGGTTATGTTCATGAGGATAGCAAAAGCTTATGCTGCGTAAGTATCAGAGCCTGCTACACTTTCAAAAGAACAGTGTAAAGATATATTTCTGTTTTAACAAAGTAGTAGGTAAATGAGTGACATGTACTTTTATTAAGTGTTAGCCAGGTATATTTGAACCTGACATTGATGGGCCTACTCAGCAGCCCCAAAGTGGTAGTTAGTTAAACCTGAAGTAACTTGAGTTGGCACTTAGAGAAATGATTTTTGTCAAGACACTAGTATGTCTTAGTGACTGTTTTGGAATGAAGAGACACCATGACCAAACATGGTCCACATAATCAATTCTAGGCAGGGCCTCAGAAAAAAAACAAAACTAACACCACAGTAGTTAGACGACTCTCATTTCCCAAACACATTTTTTTCTTTAACTATTAAGCAATGCAATAAATTTTCTTTTAAACATTTTATACAGTGGTTTCTTTCTTTTTTCTTTTTTTCTTTCTTTTTTTTTTTTTTTTTTTTTTTTTTTGAGGCAATTCTGCACCTTTATTTGACTTTCAGCAGGTTAGTTCTCATCCTCATTGACCGTCTGTAGATTTTTGAATGTGGTAACAGGCACATACATTACCAACGTGTAGAGCTTGTTTGGTGAGTCCTCATCCTTATTACGTTTTCTGGACAATTGTACTTGGATGCAATATGGAACATTCCTTATTCTCTTGGCCCAGACTGCTTTATTGAGCCTGGTGTCAGTGCACACATCTGGAGTCCCCATTTCCTTCATTGCAAATTTCTGAGTTTGAGTGCCCAAGGAGCACGCTTCTTGAAGCCCACTCCATGGATGTGCTTGTGAATGTTGATTCTCGGGTCACCACCTTGTTGATGGCAGAATGCCCCTTCTCACCACCCTTCTTTGCGGGAGCCATTCTGCCCAGCCCAAGCAGGAAAAGAAGGTCGCAAGGGTTTGTGGGATGGAAGGTTGCTGGTTTCCAAATTTTTGTCATTCATATCACTAGCACAGCTTGCTGTTACACCTTTATTTACTTTGTAAAAAAATTAGTTCACAATCTATACAACACTCACGTCCTCCCTCATATGTTGTTTTCAACATGTATTAATAAGCAGTATCTAGCTAACTTTACACTATGAATATTAATACCCAAGGAATAATTTTAATTTTACATGCTGTTTTCTAGAAAGTATACATGGCAATGTTATTCATGCCAGGTTTTAGCGTTATATTTAATTCCAGCACTCAGGAGGCTAAAGTAGAAGGATCTTAAGTTCATGGCCAGCCTGGTCTACAGAGTGGAATCTATCATATTAATTCTTTTCCAAAGGGGAAGGGGGCATATCTGGAGAGGTGGCTTAGAAATTAAGAGCCCTTGCTGGTCTTCCAAAGGACTTCAGTTCAGTTCCTAGCACTTCTAAGGGAGATCACAACTGCCTATAACTCCAGCTCTTGGAGATCTAATACCCCTTTCTAGTTTCTGTAGATATACACACAGCACACATATGCACACATGCACAAATATCACTAAAAAAAAAATCAAACTTCTGAGTCAGACATGGTGGTGTCTATCTTTAATCCCAGCTCTTAGAAGGCAGAGGCAGGAAGATACTGAGTTTGAGGACACACTGATCTACTTGTTGAATTCCTGGCCAGCCAGGGCTACATAGTGAGATCCTGTGTTTGAGAAAAGAAAGAAAAAAGCTTCTACATGCACAAATGTCTGTGCATATATATGTGAATAATACAGCTGCCCCCTACTCCAGCTTTGTATACATTTGGCAGGTACTCTGTTCAGCTATACCCTTAGCCCATGAGGTTTCTTAACAATAACAATATTTGTTATCTATGTCTACATCTAGGTCAACAAGATAATAATGCACCACATTTTTATTATCCGTTCTTCTTTCGATGGCAATCTAAGCTAATTCTGTTTCCTTGTTATTGTGAAGAGAAAGTCCCAATGTTTGATAAACATGAGTGTGTGAATATCTGTGTAGTAATAGAATGTAGAGCCTTCCTGGAATCTGTCCTGGTCATTTGGTAGTTCTTGCTTCAGACTTTCGAGAAGCCTCCATCCTGATTTCCATAGTGGTTGCATTAGTTTATATCCTAGTGGTGGTTGGGGTTCCTCTCTGCTTATGTCCTCACCAGCCTTTGCTATTTGTTTTCCTGATATACATTCTGACAAGAAAAGATGAAATCTCAAAGGTTTTTATCTTAACTCATTTTTTATTTTTAGAGACAGAATTTTACTAGGAAGCCCTAGAGCCTGGAACTTGCTTGCAGACTGCCTGCCTCTGCCTCTGAGTTCTGGGATCAAAGGTGTGCACCATTGTGTCTGACTAGAGATGTTGAACACTTTAAAAAGTCTTTATTGGCTATTTGTATTTTTTCATTTTTACTCTGGTGGGCAGGTGAGGAGCAACAAAAACCCCAATGTTAGGGTGCAGGAGTGGTAGAAGGTGGAATATAAACCCTTTCTGCTGCAGTGGTGGGAAAACCTACCCTTTTCCTTTCCTCCCAGTTAGCTTTCATCCAGTTCTCTTCTGTCTGCTCAAATCTGAGAATTGTAGTGGAAAAGACTGGGAGGACAAAGGGGATATATCTTACTCTGTGTCTGTATAGTCTAGAAGTTAACTTCCTGTGTAGAGTGGAGTTGTAAATATTTTCTGTCATTCTGTAGACTCTGTCCATCTGTCAGTAGTTTCTTCAGCTGTACAGAAGCCCTTTTAGTTTTATTTGTTCCCATTTGAGATTAGTTCTTTGCACTGTTTCCTGTATGTGAACGTCCATTCAAAAGTCTGTTGTCTGGGCCTGCTGTTCTGAAGTGTTATCCTTGTAGTTTAGCGTAGTCAGTGTTTAGGATTTTTAAATAAGGTCTTTTTGATCCAGGGGTTAGTTTGTTTGTTTTGGTGCAGATTTTATTAAGTTATTAGTGTGCTCATTGGAGACATTTTAGAAATAGACTATAAGGAAATAAATAAAAGCCACTTAAAATTGTTCTTACATGCTTAGAAAATATAGTAAGTAGCCTTTGAATTTCTTCTGACTTCACTGGCTAAATTGAGCTAATTAAGAATTTGTATCAAGGTTTATGAATTAGTAGCATTTTCTGACAGTAGGGCATTCCTACAAACACACCCCCCCTTCTTTGACTTCAAAACGATTGCTTTTGATTCTTTGATTTATTGATCCTTTTGGGGGAGGGTACATATGTGTGTGGTATGGTGTGTGTCACACAGGTGGATGCGAATGCATAAAGAGGCAGGTTGGCGTTGGGTGTTTCTCTAGATCATGCTTCATCTTACTGATTGAGAAAGCATCTCTCACTTAAATTACACAGCAGTTAGCCAGTTTTCTCCAGGCGTATCCTGTCTTAGTCAGCTGAGTGCTGGATTATAGGTGGGCCACCATACCTTTGTCAGATTTATATGGGTAGTGTGGAGTCTCCACTCCAGGCTTTATATTTACATAGCAAGCATTGAGTGAGCCACATTCTCAGCCTTGCTGCAGATGGGGAGGGTTTGGGAAACTGAAGAGTTAAGAGTGCTTCCAAAGACCCCAAGAGTTAAGGTTCCAGCAACCTCTTGTAACTCCAGTTCCAGGGTCTTTCAAAGTTTCTGTGGGCACTTGCACTCTTGTGTATACACACACACACACACACACACACACACACAGACACACAAATAAAATAAAATCTAAAACAAAAGAATCAATTGGTTAATTAAATTGTTTCATTTGCGTACTTATTTTGGGAGTGTGGCTTTCTAATTTGGATACCTTGTTTTCTTCATGGAAGTTTAACAGATGAAGAGTCTCGGAAAAATTGGGAAGAATTTGGAAATCCAGATGGGCCTCAAGGTACGGTGAATATAAAATTGTTGGTAGTATTGTATATTATGAAAATATTAACTAGAGTCAGAGGAATATTGATTTTTCTCAGTTTATGGATATGAAAATTATAACCATGAATTAGATGACTGAATCAAACCTTTCCTATTTTAAAAAATATTTTGTATTTGTAGAAGTGTTCACTTGTATTTTTGTTTGTGCACCACATGCATGACTGGTACCCATAGAGATCAGAAAGGGTGGGGTGGGTTTCATATCTCCTGCAACTGGAGTTGTGGGCTGCTGTGAGCTATCCTGTAGGGCTAGAAACTGAACCCAGGTCCTAAAAGAGGAACAAGCAGTCCTTTTTCTCAAATTTGTTTTATTTATGTGTTTTGTTTATATGTATATATTAAGGTTAGAGAAGGATGTTGGGGCTGGAGAGATGGCTCAGTGGTTAAGACCACTGACTGCTCTTCCACAGGTCCTGAGTTCAAATCCCAGCAACCACATGGTGGCTCACAACCATCTGTAATGAGATCAGATGCCCTCTTCTGGTGTGTCTGAAGACAGCTACAGTGTACTTAAAATCAATCAATCAATCAATCAATCTTAACAAAGAAAGAAAGAAAGAAAAGGATGTTGGATCCCATGGATAGTTGTGAGTCCTAGAAATGGACTCAGGCTCTCTAAAGAACAAGTACTCTTAACCAGTGAGCTAGCTGAGACTGGAGAGATGGCTCACAACCTAAAAGGCAGCACGTGCTCTTAACCACTGAGCAGTCCTTCCAGCCCCTCTCCTCCATTTACTTCATTTTTCTTTTTAAAGATTTGAGTTCCCAGCACCCTGTTGAACAACACAATGCTGCCTGTAATTCCAGCTCCCTGGAGAGCTGCTGTTCTTGGTCTCTATGGTACTTGTACTTATGTGTACAAACCTATTCATACTTACATTTACATGTAATTTTAAAATAACAAAAAAATCTAAGGAAAATATGCTTTCCTTTTTTTTTTTTTTTTTGAGTGCTGGAGATCTGAACTCATGGCACCCACATAAAAATTTTGGACCTACTTGTAATTTCAGCATTCAGACAGACACAGGTGATCCCTTGGGCAACCTGGCTACTTAGATCCTACAAGTTATTTAGTTCTAGGTTTAGGAAGAGACCATGACTCCATCTCTGTTGCTATATCTCTATATCTCTAAGAGCTTTTGAGGAAGACAACAGATGACGACCTTTGGTGTCCATGGGCATAGCATTTAATGTACCCATATTCCTCCATATATGGACATACATACACATGTGTGCATTCCATGAGATATCCAAGAAATTCTTTCTTTACTAATTTCTTGCATTTTCATAGTTTATATGAAACAAAGCCATGAAGGAATTTGTATTTCCTAGGGAAAAAAAAACTGTGAAGTCTTCCCATTGAAAACTATGAAATTTCATATGCACATTGTTTTGTAACATACATACATACATGCATACGTATGTATATTACATATACACATGCATAAATTTAAAATATGTAGTCTACTCTGACCTTGAATTTACAGCCATCCTCATGCCCCAGTCTTGCAAAAGTTTTGAGATGCCTGGGTGCATTCAATTAAATTTGTATAATAGAAATATATGTAATATAGTCTTAAAAGTTGTGGGGGGAAATGGGAGGGAACATAAGTTTGAGATACAGGTAAATAAAGTTAGTTTGTTTCAATGTCTTTTGAAATAATGGTTTATTTTTATTTCAGCTACAAGCTTTGGAATCGCTTTGCCAGCTTGGATAGTTGACCAGAAAAATTCGATTCTGGTAAGTGCATTTGAATCAGGCCTATTCTAATGTGTCCACACACTTCTGTTACTCACTGTTTCTAGGGTGTAATAATGAAAGCTCTCACAAAGAAAGTCTGACGTGCTATTTAATTTTTTACTGTGTTTTGAAAGGTAATTTTTAGCAAAAGAAAAGAATTGGTTCCCATTATTACACTACTGGTTTAGGGCAGTGTATTCTAAGCATAAGCTTGAAACTTATTTTGAAAGTATTCTTTGATAGTGTCTTATTTTTGGTTTGAGAGCTATTAGATTTATATAATTATACATTTATCTAAAGTGAATTCATAATTTTACTTACTCTTTTCACCTTTACTTAAGTTAAGCTATTTTATGCTAAACTAAAAATCTGTTTCAAACCAGGAGAGCAGTGGGACATGAGGCAGATTTCCATCAGTGATAGTTACTGTAACCCTAACATATCAAGATCTGTCTTAATATATTGCTAAAAATTGTTTAAAAAACTTGCGGTTTCATTAGTTACCTAGGAGTTTTATTTTAATATAATTTTCCTTATTACTCTTAAATGTATTTTCTCTCTATGTTAATGTCTGTGTGTGGGGGGTGTTTCCATGCAACAGCATATGTGTGGAGGTCAGAGAATAACTTCCTGGAGTTGGTTATTTCCTATCATATGTGTCTGGGGATGGAACTCAAGTTGTTAGGTTTGCTGACAGGTGCCTTTAGCTACTAAGCCGTTTTGCTGTTCTGAGGCGTTTAAAAACCTTTAAAGCAAAATACATACAATTTATAATTTGCTTTGAAAATTGCTATTTTGTGACATTAAAATTGGTAATCTTCAGAGCTCTGTACTTACTGCTTTTCAGTGCACCTGTCATGCTTAGGGTTACTGTGCGAATAATAGAAAAGAGAAAGATAGCTGACAGATTTCAGATGAAGTTGTAGGTGGAAATTGAGCACATCTGTAGTTAGGCACAGGAGTAGTTTGTAAGGTATTTGAAGGATGTGAATAGAGTGCTTGACTGGAAGGGAAGCAAAAGTTATAAAAGTAGTGCAGCTATTCCATATTATGTAAGTAAATAGTAAAGTAAGATGGTTTGTTATAGCAGATGAAAACAAGGTTGAGTGCAGTAACACTGTTGTTTGTATGACATAGGACAAGCTGTGTAATCTTTTGTACTTCAGCTATGCTGTCTGCCAAATTGAAAGAAAAGAACGGCACCTTCATTATATAGGACCAAATAACATAGTGCTTTTAATAGTGGGTCTTCTTTGTCTGAACATTGTTGTAACTTACCTGACCAAAACATAGCAATTTTCTCTTTAATTCTAGGTTTTACTTGTGTATGGATTGGCTTTTATGGTTATTCTTCCTGTTGTTGTGGTAAGTTTAACCTTTTTTTCTTTTTTACTAATTTTTGGGGGTAGTTGCTTCATAAGATTTTGATTATTAGAATTTAATCTATTCAACCTCATGTTTTCAAAGATATTATCATTTCTTGAGACAGTCTTACCTCTTAACTCTGACTGGTCTAGAACTTGATAGGTAATCCAGGTTGCCTCAAACGCAGAGATCTTCTCACCTCTGCTTTCTGATTACTGTCAATAAAGGTACTACCACACCCAAAAAATTTTAAAAAATTAATTTTTTTGTATGTATGTTTGTGTGTAGGGTATTTACAAATGAGAGTAGGTGTCTGAAGAGTTCAGAGGAGTGTTTGATTCCCTGGAGCTGGAGTGGTTGTGAGTTAGTTGCTATGGGTGCTGGAAACAGACCTTGGGTTCTCTACAAGAGTAGTAAGTAGTACGTGGTTTTAACCACTAAGGCATATCCCTAGACCCTAGTAGCCTCATTTTAGAAAGTAACTGTGTAGTAATTACTATGTTGCAGTGCTATTAAAAAGTTTATGATTACATAGTTCTATTTCTTTTGTGCCTTGTGTTCTTTGAGTTTGTGTGGGTCCAAGAATCCTATTATACATCTGTCTTGACTTTGTCATAGGATTGTTGTATAAGATCCAATCTCATGAGAGAATCATGTCAACTGAACATTGGCTCTTAAACTTAGTAAATATTTATTAGTAAACTATGTTAGAAACTACTTTATTTGCTTATAACAGTGGGTGGTTTTATTCCTGTTTTATATTTTAAACAATTTCTGCCTAAAACCTAAAGTATCTTAATCATGCCTGATGATTTGTGTTGGTGTTTGGGTTTTTTTTAAATTTAATTATTTGTTAACTAAATTGTTTGAAATATGGAACAAGCTCAAACACTTTGCTCTTGGTAAACTTTTGGAAAATTCACACACACACACACACACACACACACACACACACACACATTGCACTACATCAAGCTTAACGTTTATCATTTTTCATGCTTTATATCTTGTCTGATTCTATTTTTGTTTAGGGCTCTTGGTGGTATCGGTCAATACGATATAGTGGAGACCAGATTCTAATACGTACAACACAGATTTATACATACTTTGTTTATAAAACTCGAAATATGGATATGAAACGTAAGTAAACTTAAGTAACTGCTGTTTGTTGCATTGCTTTCTGAGTCATTTATATGTTGCTATATATTTTTTAACTCTATAGTAGATTCAGTTTTATAATTTATCAGATGAACCAGAAACTAGGAAGACCAATGCTGACTGGCTCCCTCTCATGCCTCACATTCAGTGGCTTAGGCCCACCTGCCCAGGAATGGTACCCCTTCCATCAGCAGTCAAGAAAATGCTCCCACAGACATGCCCATAGGCCAATCTGATCTAGGCATTTCCTCAGTTAAGGTTTCCTCTTTCCAGGTGACTAGTTTATGTCATAGTTTATGTCACTGATGAGAGTGTATAAAATTACCAAGTTTCTGCATGCATAGCAAAGGCAACAATTAAATAAGTAAAAACGTGGAGAAAATGTTTGGTAGCTATACAACTATATATGAGAAATGATTGATGTTAGAGCACATAAAGAATTGAAACTCTTGTGTAACTGATACACCTGTATTCCTAGTACTTGAAGAGGCAGGGGTAGTAAGATTGTCACAAGTTTGGTGTCAGCCTGGTCTACATAGTGAGTTGCAGGCTGGCCAGGGAGTCAGTGTCTCAAAAGGAAGAATTCTATTTAACTCTAGTAAGAATTGCTGTTTAACAAATGCTGGCAAGGATGCAGTTGCTGGTGAGAATGTAAGTTAGTCCAACAGCTATAGAAATCAGAATGAAGACTCCTCAAAAATCTTTAAATAGAATTAGCATATGATAAGCTATACCACTTCTGGGGAAAGGAGTCTTTTGAGTCAGGTACCGGCACATACATGCTCACTGTGGCATTGTGTACAGTCGCCAAGTCACAGAAAGTTATAGTTGGAGATAACTATACTGAATAAAATAAATGAGATTCAAAACAATGTTAGTAAGTGATCATATCTCAGACCCAAAGACCTAGGTTTCAGCACAAAAACAGGGCAGGGGAGAGAGATAAAAACAAGAAATGGAAGATAAAGATGAAGGAGAAGGGGAAAGGAACAAGGGAGGCAGGGAAGGGTTTTTGTTCCCGAGGGACAAAGGCTGCCTCTTGATAGAGAGGAGTCTGATGTGCTCCATAGGCATATAGCAGTTTATAACAGTAAGGGAGAAACCCCGTGTTAGGATGAGGTGTTGAATTTTAGTTGGGCATGTTAATTAATCAAAAGAGGGTTATGGGGACTCGGGGAGAAGGGCAAGGCCTGGCTATGTTTACAAGCAGGCTAGCATTCCTTCAAATATTACATGATTTCTTTTAAGTAGATACTAGGTTTTTATGTGTATACATAAAATCATAAATATGCATCTGTACAGCTACATGCAGACACACAGAGATCCACAGACATACATATATGTCATGAAAGTTAAGCAAGACTGTCTGGGAAAAGAAAGAGTACTAGCTGGAAAAGGAGGGACAGATATGGTCCAAATATATGATGTAATGGAACAAAAATGTAACTCCTTCCCTGTGTATAGTAAATATAGGCTGTAGAAGAGAACAGTCTTACTGTCTGTTGTGCACACTTACTCTTATGTTGGACTAGTATAGGAACTTGGTTCCTTACAAGAGCATTTCACGGTTTTGTTTTCCCCTGGGGTACTGATTGAAGAGGATGGTACTTAGTCTCATGTCATTCTGTCACAAAGCACTTTTCAGCTGTAATCAGTAGATTCATTTATACAGCCTTCATCTGTCTTTGGACAGTTTTCTTCTTTTTTAAACCCACATGAAAATATTTGAGCCCTGTGTGATGATAAACACCTTTAACCCCAGCACTTGGGAGGCTGGGGCAGGTAGATCTTGGTGAGTTTCAGGTCAGCTTGATCTACATATAAAGATCAAGGTCCAGTCCAAAGTTGCATGGTGAGACCATCTCCAAAAACTTAATTTTTTTTTTTTAATAGTAGTAGTTCATAGATTTCCTGTGCCTGCTATTTTTGGGCCAAACCTGAAGAAACTAAAGTGCAAGGAGATATGTGCAGACTATTTATTGCCTCAGTCATTTATCCAGGAAGTGACAGGCCTGTATCTGTGCTCTTCAGCACTGGTGTTAGCATGTGTATACTTTCTGCGCTAGTAAAGGAAAGGTAAGACTGACTGGTGGTTACAGTGAGGTTGCTGATGGTGATGCCAGCCCCTAAAGAGCTTTTAGGAGAATGCTTGTGCCATGGGATCAGTGTGTGTTTCCACCAAACTTTCCAAGGTTCCAGAAGTTTTGCTTACTTGATGATCTGAGAAGTCATGGGATAAGGTGAATCTCTCACTCAATGGTAATGCTTAAATGGAGGTCACTCTTACATGAAACAGTCTAACATCACATGACACACTAATGTTCTCCAGCAGGCTCCTAGAACACATGCTTAGTTTAGAAACATGTTATTTTAACTGACTGGTTGTTTTTGTGTTCTTAGTTTGATGAACACTTGTGTGTATTTCTAAAAGTAAAGGGTTGTTGTTGTTATTTTAGTGGGAGATGTAAATGTACTTGTCAGTAATGGAGGTCAGATGATTTTTAGCATTTTGCATTATTAAGAAGAGAAATCAGTAGATAAACTAATATCTATTTACTGTTATATTTGTTTTGTTTCCATAGGTCTTATCATGGTTTTAGCTGGAGCTTCTGAATTTGATCCTCAGTATAATAAAGATGCCACCAGCAGGCCAACAGATAATGTTTTAATACCACAGGTCAGGCTCATCTTACAAATTCCTCAGTGAACAATAAAGTACAAAAGTAAAAATTTCTGTTATGTTTCTGAATAATTCTTTTATTTGTTTTAGCTAATCAGGGAAATTGGTAGCATAAATTTAAAGAAGAATGAACCTCCACTTACCTGTCCATATAGCCTGAAGGCCAGAGTTCTTCTACTGTCTCATCTTGCTAGAATGAAAATTCCTGAGACACTGGAAGAAGGTATTTGTGACTAACATTTGAAGGGTTTTAATGGGACCAAAGCAACAGATGCAAGTAGTCTTTTTTTTCCCCTCCAATCAAATAGTTGTTTATGTTTCTTTTAAAAATCTGTATGCTTTCTGATTACTTTGCAAATAGTTTAAAGTCTGCATCAGATGCTTTGGCAAATGTCAAAATATGTTATTTGAAGATGAGAATATTTTATGAAATGATTAATAATTGCAGGTTAGCAAAGGAATTTGCAGAGGCTTTGCTTTTTGAGACAGGGTCTGAAATGGTGTCTCTTCACTTTTTCAGCTTCCTCTGGACTGAGATTATAAATGTGGAGCATCATGTCTGACTCCTAGTTCTTTTTGAAAAAAGAACTAACTTACAGCCTTTTAGCATGAACAAAAGTGGATTCTATAGCGAATATCTGACCCTCTTATTCCAACATGAACCTACCCATTTCTTGGTAGTGGTTACAAAGAAATGAATTTGATCTTTACTTAAAGGTTCACAAGTGTTTGAAACTATCTACTCTTACACTTAAAACCACCGATGAATGTCATCTCCTTTTCAGTAGGAACTTACAAGCATGTCATTCTAAAAACAAATGTTCTTTTTGAATGAAATCTTTCTGCTGTATCACTGTTCAACTAGTGAAGCAATCTAGGACTTCTGGAAGTAAGACAGTTCAGTACTTAGTACTTGGTGCTAGAAAGGATGCTTAGGGTGGAAGGAAGGGACATTTTTAGGCATCATCATCATCGGAATTACTTTGAAATAAATTAGTAGTTTTCTTTCCAATATTGTGTGCACATACATAGGCATTTTCTAGTCATTTCTCACACACAGGTGGCCTGCTTATTAGGTAGAATTAAAAAATTACTGGATTTCATTTTAAAAGTTAGTTTTATCTATCTGGGTATTTTTCTGCATGCATACACTAGTACCACAGCTCCCTGAAGATGGCATTGGGTCCCCAGGAACTGTAGTTACAAGTAGTTGTGAACCACTGTATGGGTGTTGGAAGATGAATTCAAGTCATCTAGAAGAGTAGCCAGTGCTCATAACTCTTGAGACATCTTTCCAGCCCCCTCAAATGGATAACTAAGAAAAATTTAAAAAGTATTTATTTATATCGGTGGTACTTGGACTTAGAATCTGATATATGCTATGCAAATACTCTATTACATATCTATGCTTCCAGGCTGTTGGGAATATTTTAAAGTATATGAGTATTTTGCCTACAATATGTGTTCAATGCTTGAGGAAGCCAGAAGAGAGTATTAGGTCACCTGGGACCATAGTGACAGACTGTTGTAAGCCACCATGTTGGTGCTAGGACTTGGATGTAGGTCCTCTAGAAGAGCAGTCAATGCTCTTACCCACCGAGTCATGTCTGCAGCCCACTGTTTTTGTTTACATTTGTTTCTGGAAATTGGATTCAGGTTGTCAGGCTTGCACAAGAAACGCTCAGCCAGCCCTCAGTTAACTTCTTCCCCTCTCAGTACTGATCGACTTTATTCTCATTCGTGGTCTCTGTATTTAACCACAGTTATAGGAGCATAGCAGCACAAATAGGACACTCTCAAAGACAGCATGATTGGAATTGAATTCATGATTTTAAAGAAAACAAGGAATATATAGTACACAATACCCCAATATGTTAGAATTTTGGCTTTGTTACATTTTATGCTAGTGATGGCTTTCTGTCTTTTCTTTGCAGTAATGCTGAGGAGAAATGTTCTTTTAAATATTAAGATTCTGTGGCTGTGTAAACTATTATTTCAGGGTTTTTTGTTTTGGGTTTTTTTTTTTTTTTCAGATCAGCAGTTCATGCTGAAAAAATGTCCTGCTCTGCTTCAAGAAATGGTTAATGTAATCTGCCAGTTAATAATAATGGCCCGGAGCCGTGAAGGTGAGGAGGAAATGTAATTGTACTTTTTCCTGAAAGCATTGGCTTATTATACTTCACAAATTAAAGATTTATGCGTATTTAATTACAATTTTGTATACCAGGTCGCTCAGATTTGCTTATGGTTTCATTCTTTTCATTGCTTTATTTTTACTGCTTTAAACTTTTTCTTTTCTCTGAAAATTTTTTGTTTTGTATTATCACAGTGAGTTTGAAATAATTCTTTAATTAGCATAATATAATTTTTTGTTTGCTTGTTTTATGAAAAGAAAAGGAATTTTTAGCTTAATGGAAAAGAAGAGGCTAAAAAAAGGAGACTGTTTATAGTTTTTTGGTGGTGACTTTAATTCTTGGCAGTGTTTCAGTACCTTTGGACTATTGCAATATCTACTTGTTGTTGGAGTTAACACAGGAGTTTTTAGCAAGGTGGGATTTAAACCTGTAACTGCAGCACTGCTTAGGCAGAGCAAGGAGTCCTGGTTGAAGTCAGTCTGGGCTTTACACAGCAACCCCATTGCCTTAAAAAGTAAACATAAAAATACATCAAAAATATTTTTTGAGATAGGCTCTTGCTGTGTAGCCACATCTGACTTTGAATTTAATTTCTCTGCCTCAGCTTTTTAAGTGATAGTTTCTACTGTAATCTGCCATGCCTAGCTTAGGGCATTTTGGGGATTTCTGTGTTTGTGGCTGCATCTTACTACACCACCCACGCTGGTCTGGAAAGCGCCCCTTGCCTCAGCTACCTTGAGTGCTAGGATTGCCATCCAGAGGCTGAGTACAGGTGCTCTCTAAATTAAGTCATGTCGTATTGTTAGTGTCTGATAGTTTATGATTATTGGAGTTGATACAGAGATTTTTGTTAAATTAATGGTTGTAACTGGGTAATACACATTTGACCAGTTTTCTGTATTTTTAACATGTTTTTCGGTAGCTTGTAAAGAAAAATCAATATCTGGATCTTGAATTTTAGTAGTTAAATGTTGGTGTGATTTTATACCTTATAATGAGAGTGTAAAGTACAGCTCTTTTGTTTCTTTTTTACCTATTCTTTCTAAGAAAGGGAGTTTCGTGCTCCAACTTTGGCATCCTTAGAAAACTGTATGAAGCTTTCCCAGATGGCTGTTCAGGGGCTCCAGCAGTTTAAGTCTCCCCTTCTGCAGCTCCCTCATATTGAAGAGGACAATCTTAGGAGAGTTTCGAATCATAAAAAGGTTTGTTGACTACTTTCTAGTCAAAGTTTAGCAACTTGTATCACAAGGGAGTGTATACTATAAGTTTTCTAGACTTCATGTGGGTTTCTTAGATTTAGGATATCTTTTTTGTTCATATTTCCTGATTAGGTGGTTTTATAGTATTTTACTACGATAGAATTACTGTTTTGCATTGAGTAAATTTTAGTAGTTAATAATTTGTTTTTTACATTGCAAAGATTTATACATGAAGTAATAATACACCATATAATTTCCATTTTATTTTTTACTTAAAAGTTGGGTAGTTATGGCTGAGAATGAACAAAAGCAAAGAAAATTGAAGCATTCACAAAAATAGAGTTGGACTGGTGATGAACTTGTAGTGAAGTGCTTGCTTGGTACACACAGGACCCTGATTCAGAACTGTCTAGTTACAGGGCATGGGAGGATATACTGATCAAGAGAATTCCTGGTTTAGAAAATATAATAAGCACTTGATTATTTCAAAAGTATTTAGAAGTGGAAAAGGTTAAATAGAAGAAAACAAAGTTATAATTATAGTATGAGATTTTAAAATTACTCTTTGGGCATGGTAATATGAGCTTGTATACTCAGCATTTTGGGAGGCTGAAGCAGGAGGGTTGTAGAAAATTTGAGGCCTAGGCTAAGTAGTAAACATGAGGCTAACCTGGGCCATAGAATAGGCCCCTGTTTTAAGAGAAAAAGAAAAAAGTTATTTTGTATACAATAAAAGAAGTAAGCAGAAGATAGGCTTTGGATTTGGTGGTATTAATAGGAATAAATATAAGAAGTGAGTATCCAAGTTCTGTTTATTAATCATATTGCCATTATGTTAAACAGTAGTTTATAACAGCATTGAGTTGAAATTCACCTACCTCATGATTTAATCTTTGTGAAAATAAAAGTTAAGTACCTAGTACTTAAATTAAATTACATTTTAATTAATTTAAATATATTTGATTTATTGCATAGTAAACTTCTAGAGGTCACCTATACTTGGAAGGTTTTTTCCTTAAGGCTGAAAATAAATTTAGGACAATAGTTACTACTTTATTCTATATGAACATGTTTTATTTTTATGTTGTCTTTTTTTTCCTGATTAAAAAACAATCCTGTAAGGAATTTACAAACAAATAAACAAACTTAGTTTTAATGGTCTTGCTTTGAAATGCCCATAATGATAACTTTTTAAGTTGCTGGATTTTATTTATAAGCATGCTAATAGTTTCCATTCAGTAAAAATTTTTATTTATTTATTGGTTCATTTGTTTACTTTTCGTTTTTAGTTCAAAATTAAAAGTATCCAGGATTTGGTCAGTTTAAAAGAATCAGACCGTCATAGTCTGCTACACTTCCTTGAAGATGAGAAATATGAAGAGGTCATGGCAGTTCTTGGGAGTTTCCCGTATGTGACCATGGACATAAAATCACAGGGTGAGTGGGTCCCTTTGCACATTGATGATTCGCTCTCATTTCTTTGACTGAAGCTCTCTCCATCGCTTCATCTATCTAGCTTGCATTTACTTTTTTAGGTCAGGGTCCTTCAAACTTGGAGAAATCTTCCTTTGCCTTCCCAGTGCTGATGTACAGACAGGCATGCTCCGCTGTGTCCTTCTTTACACTTTAATAACGGGATTTGTAATAAACTTTGCAGAGCTGTAGTTTTCTTGTCAAAACCCTGTTTTTATTTTTGCTGCAGTTGTGCTGAGTATGAGGATACTATTTTATAGTTGAAATTGGATTTTTATTTTGTGTATTAATCACTTATAACTAGAAATTAGTTCTCAGTGAGGATATGAAAAATTTAACCTTAGTTGAATTCTTCACAAATGGAGCTGGACAGGAAGTCATGCTCAGAGTGTAGAATGGAGAACCCTTTTCCTGTGGTTCCTGCTTTATTTCATGTCATGCCATAGGCTGCCTGCCATTCTTGTCTTAACTCTGGCTATTCTGTGCAGTCTTTCTTCAAGTTGCTGTACTTAAAAATACCAGTTATAACCTCTAAAGTGCCTTCGGGGCTGAGCTCCTGCACCAGGGTCTATTGGCGGCTCCTTCAGTGCTTTTCCAGTGAAGTCCTGGTATCCTTTTGTAATTGCTTAACTTCCCAAAGAACCTAAGAGATGTCCACGTGTGGTGAAAGGAAGAGATACTTCACACATACTGTTAAAAGAAATAGTTATTTAGTGCTGAAATTAACATTTATCTATAGTAAGCTTTGAAAATTACTGTGCCTGTGCTTCACATGTTTTTTTTTTTAAATCTCTATGTCTGTTTAAGTGAAAAGATGTATTTTCTACCAACATAATTGCCCTGTCACAACTTTAATAGCCGAATAATGTATTTGAACACAGGAAGTACAGATTATTTGTTTAGTGTGTTTTGTGGTATAGTTCCAAATTGTAACATCCATCAGCTCACTGTTGAGAGAACAGAGATGCAGGAACATGTTAGGAATAATTTCTGCCTTTAAAGAGTTTGTCATCTAGTTGATTATAGAACTAAAAACAGAGCATAGTGGATGCTTAGTGTTATGTGATGACAAACATTGCACCTTACATACATGTATACTGAGTGCTGTGCACTTTGACTAGCGTCTGGAGAGCTATGCTTGCAGTGCTCTGCCTTATTGAATTTTTATCCCAAAGTAAATGAGAAGTACATGATTTCCTAACACTGGGATCCTAGGGACAGGGAAGCAAATATCATCTGGTTTTCGTTTATGTAGTACATAGGACATTTGCAAAGTATTTACATACAGTAAATACTTGAGACAACCTTTTCTGGGATTTGGGAGTTTCCTTTCAGATAATGAGTTTTTAGACTTGAAAGTCACTATTCTAAATGCCGTGTTTGGGGGCTGGAGAGATACCTCAGATATTAAGTGCACCTCCTGTGTCAGGTGGTGGTGGCTCATACCTTTAATCCAGATCTTGAGAGTCAGAGCTAGGTGGATTCCTGTGAGTTTCAAGCCAACCTGGTTTACAAAGCAGATTACTGGACAGCCAGTACTACACAGGGAAACCTTGACTTGGAACACCCCCCCCAAAAAAAAAAAAAAAAAAAAAAAACCCAAAATGATTTACTGCTTTAGCAAAGGACCTGGGTTCAGTTCACAGCTCCTATCTAGTGGCTCACGCCCACCTATAATTCATGCTGTATTCATGCATACTGTGGGCACTCACACATTTATATACAAATAAATCTTAAAAACTGCATTAAGAATTTTACTTTTTAAACCAAAATCTAATTAATCTAGTTTGAGGCATAAGAAATCATTTTTGTTATGGTCAATTATTGTAAAACATATGACTAGAAAAATGTTAGAAGAAGTTGTCTTCAAGGGAATAAGAGTTTATTTTACTGAGTTATTTATGTATGTCTTAGGAGTCACAGAGTTTGAAGGATGAGTAGAGAATATTGGACCAGTTCTTAATACGGTGCTGGAGATAACTGCTTTCCCTTTATCACTAGAGGCCACATAGCATCTTATGGCAGGCTTTTCCTAATAGATCTGTATCTACTATACACGACATGTCACAGGTACTGCCAAGTGAAAATGTAGATGATGTGTGGTCCAGGTTTGAGTTCTGATAACAGAGGCTTGTAGGATGAGGAAAGGTTAGTGGTCCCTTTCTTGAGCCACACAGTCAAACTTCACAACCAGTGGTGGACTTAGCAGTTACAAGTTGTTGGTATGTCAGAACAGTGTGCTGAACTAAATTTGTAAGGCAGTAAAAACTTTGTAAAACCAAAAATTCTCAGTGTAGAAATTTCTTACAGAAAAAATCTTGTAGGAAAATGAATTAATATCATTTGAGTAGAAAGTGTAAAGGGTATCTTTCTCATTGCTTTGACATTAAAAAATGTCTTACAAGCAATTTTAAGGGGAAAATGGGAGAAAGGTTTACATTGACTCAGGTTTGAGAGGTATAGTCTATCATGTTGAGGAAGTCTTAGTGTGGGGGGGTGTGAGTGTGTGTGTGTGTGTGTGTGTGTGTGTGTGTGTGTGTTACATGCATGTGAATATGGATGTACAAGCATGCAGAGGCTAGAGCAAGATGTTTGGTGGCTTTCCCTATTCTTTTCCTGTTGCATTGCAGTGAAGGTTCTCAGTGAGCCAGAGGCTAGCTCTTTTGGCTAGTCTTGATGGCCAGCTAGTTCTCAGATTCCACCAGTCTCCACTCCCAGTGCTGGTGTTACACATGCATTACATGTCTGGCTTTTTAGAAAGGCCATGATAAGTAACACTGTGAACCTGATGCTTGTAAAACAAGCCCTTTTACCCCTGAGCCATCTTCTCTGTCTGCTCTTTTAGTTACATTTCAATTACTGTGAAGGCACTATGACCATAATAGAAAGCATTTAATTGGGGCTTACAGTTTCAGAGGGTGAGTCCATGACCATCGTGGTGGGGAGCCTGACATTAGGCAGGCAGGTGTGGCACTGAAGGAGTAATTGAGAGCTTACATCTGATCCGGGAGTTGGAGGCACAGAGAGAGTGTGCAAGACTGGGCCTGGTATGAGCTTTGAAACTTCAAAGCTCATTCTAAATTTGGGTTTTACTGCTGTGGTTTTACTGACTAAGGCAACTCTTAGAAAGGACAACATTTAATTGGGGCTGGCTTACAGGTTCAGAGGTTCAGTTATTATCAAGGCAGGAAGTATGATGGCGTTAGGCAGACATGGTGCTGGAGAAGAAGCTGAGACTTTTATATCTACCAACTGCAGCCATGAGAGGATTGACTCACTCCAGCAGCTAGAAGGGTCTCATTGCCCACCCCCACTGTGACACACTTCCTCCAACAAAGCCACACCTCTTCCAACAAGGCCACACCTCCTAATTCTTCCCAACATAGTGCTACCAGCTGGGGACCAAACTTTCAAACATGAGCCTTTGGGGGCCATTCTCATTCAAACTGTCACATCTGCTGGGCAGTATTCTTTTATAAAAATCCGGAATTCTATACAAGTTTGCATGTCATCCTTGCACACAGACAACGCAAATCTTCCTTCCTGTTCTACTTGTAATATGTTTTTCCAAAGCTAGCACTTAAACCCTTTTTACCGTGAAGAAAATATGTTGAAGGTTACTGCTTTAAATGTTGCTTTTAAATGTTTAAGGTCATTGGAATGTTAGATTTTATTATTTTATTCTTTTCCTCAGGCATTGGTCAGAGATGTAAAATTGTACTGTATTGTACACAGTTGGTTTTGAGACTTGGCAGCACTAGTGCAGTCGTGAAGCTTGGCTTCTTTGAGTGGAGGTGTTAAGTCAGAATAGTTCTCCAAGGGCCAAGTGAAGCAGTTGTTGAAGGCACCTGCAGCGCTTTACAGTTACCAAATAAGCTTTCAAAAATGTGTTCATAATGAAGAAGTACCAAATAGTTTCAGGCACGGTAAAAATGGCTGTTTTCATTGACCGAGAACTTGCTTTTCTGTTTTGTTCTGTACCTCCTGTCTTACAGTATTGGACGATGAAGATAGCAACAACATCACAGTAGGATCCCTAGTCACAGTGTTGGTTAAATTGACGAGGCAGACGATGGCTGTGAGTAGTTACTTGTATTACTCATTTATCTATACTTATTTACATATATTATTATGGAGGCTTATTTCTGTATCTGTTTGTTTGTATGAGAATGTAATGGGTGCAGTGTGTTTGAGATGGTGTCTCTCACTGGCCTTGTGTTTGCCAATTTAGTGAGGCTGCTTGGCCAGCTCATTCCAGACACCCACTTCCTCGGTACTGGGATTATTAGGATGCACTACTAATAGCATGTAATAATCATGGCTGGCTTTAATGTCTTTCTTAAAGATTTAGTCATTATGTGTGTATGAATGTTTTGCCTGTCTGTATGCATATACACCATGTGAGTGCCTGGTGACCACAGAGGTCAGAAGAGGTCATAGGATGCCCTGGAACTGTATGTATGGAGGTTATGAGCCATCATATGGGTTTTTAAAATTGAACCTAGGACCTCTGCAAGAAGCAACAAGGGTTCTAAACTACTGAGGTACCTTTCTAGACCCCCAGCCTCGTATGAAACATTGACTCCCGGCTCATACCCAGGCCATATGCTTGTGTGGCCAGTGCTTCACTAACTGAGCTCTCTTCCCAGCTCAGCGTTTGTTGTATTTTGTGTTTGAGGGTCTTGCTCTGTAGCCTATATAGCTCGGTTCCTTTTGGCTTGCCTCCTGGAGGCTGCAACTACAGACATGCGCATTCCATTTATTTGTAATTGTATTTTTACACTCTGAGTTAAAATTTTTATGTATGTTTTTCCCAGTTGAAGTATGTTCTTAAAGCTTGTAACAGATCTAAATTAACAAGTTCTGTTAGGTATTTTACAATATTAATTTTCATGATAGAGCTTTCATATGCACTAAAAACCTAAAGGTTAATTCTTTATATGTTTATTGGTAATTGTCTGTGCTATGTTTATGTGAGTATAGTTTTTATGCTGTAATGTGCTGCCTGTGTAGAAATTATTGTTGATAATTTCATTGCCTTCATTTTAGTAAATTCTTTACTGTTTATTTTAGCTTCCTTTAAAATATTTAAAAATTATACTCAAATTAACTTACAATAATTTATGGTATCCAGAAAGAACTGTAAACAGCATGGAACATATAGGGAAACACCATGATCACTCTGAAACCCCACTGCTCATTTCTTAAGACACCCTAATAGACATGTGCTGTAGTGTCAAATATTTTTTTAAATAGCAAAATCTTCTTCCATCGTCCATATCTCTTACCAGTGTCAGATGACCTGTTTGTGTTCCTTTGATATCTTTATATTCCATTTGGATCTCTGCAGTGAATATCCAAATATACGTACGCCATGTACACTGGTGCTTGCTCTTTTAAAATACAGTTGTATTATTTCTTCTACTTTGTTTTCCTATTTCTGTTACATATTTCTCTTCCTTTCACATTAATTAATAAAGTTATCACCCAGGTCTTTTATTTTGTGTGTGTGTGTGTGTGGGCGCGCGCGTATGGAAAATCCCTTAGGCTTTCTGGCTAGCCAGTCCAGCCAAGTCTATAAGTCAGTGAAGGAACTTGCCTCAAAAAATAATGTGAACGAAAATAAGCCTTTGACGCCAACCGCTGGCTCCACATGTGTACCCATGCACACACACAGTTGGTGGTGTTAGTTTAGCGATATTCCACTTACCCCGCATGTGTGAGGTGCTAGGCTCTTTACCCATCACTTCAGACAAAACAAAGCTTAATAGTGCTAGTCTGGTGGCGCATGCCTATTATCCCAGCAACCTGGGCTCAGAAGGCTGAGATGACGATTGTGAATTCAGTGCAGCTGGGTTACACGAGACCTTGTCAAAACCATAAAAACAAAATGGTGATGCCATCGTATTGACTTCTTAATTAAACTAGCCTATCTCTTATAGATCTTAATAATTGTTTGCTTTAATTTATTGGCTTTAGTAATTCTGAGATATTTATTATACATAACCTCTAGCACTTGTCATTTTCCAGTGTGCCTTCTTGCTAGGTTCTAATTGAGCTTTAAATTGGAAATGTGTACTTTTTATATTGATTCGAATTAAATTATATGATTAGTGGATATAGTTTTAACATATGTGGATTCTCTATTAAGTCATTGAGTTTGTTAACTTAAGTGGACTCTGCTTTCGAAGTCTATTTATGATACCTATGAGATACTTTGGAAGGTTGCTAACTGGGTTTGTACAGACTTAGGACTGGCAAGCCTACTCACCTCCCAATTGCAGCTGATTAATAAAAGCTTTATGGATAAACATTTTGAAAGATTTTATTTTCCATCTGAAAGAAAATTTGGGTTGACAGTATTGTTCTTGTTGCCTCTAGGAAGTATTTGAAAAGGAGCAGTCCATCTGCGCTGCCGAGGATCAGCCTGCAGAAGACGGGGTAACAACCTGAGTTTCTTACCTTCTTGATGAAGAGATGCTCTGTTTACTTCCTTACTGCAGGAATAATACAGTTTGTGAAAACACCCCTTTCACCAGTGTCTTCTGAAGATGACTGTCATGTCATGTGTCTTTGCAGCAGACTGATGCCAACAAGAACAAGGCAAAAGGAGGGTGGCAGCAGAAGAACAAAGGACCCAAGAAAATGCCCAAATCCAAAAAGAAGAAGCCTTTAAAAAAAAAGCCCACACCTGTGCCATTACCTCAGTCAAAGCAGAAGCAAAAGCAGGCAAATGGAGTTGTTGGGAGTGTAAGTCTCCAGTATCTGTTACTGTTATTACCAAGATATAGTCAGTGTGTGGTAAACTGTTCAGATGTGTGTACAGTTCCTACAGCTCACATGCGAATGCTACATTAAGTCCAAGTCAAGATGTGCCATCCTTTATTTTCTCCCTTCCAAATGCTGGAAATGAAATCCAGTGGTACCGTATGTACATTAGGATAGTGCTCTACTGCTGAGCTAAGATTAAAAGCTCTGGGCTTGAGAGCAGTTAGGAGGATCTCTGTTCTTGTATAGCACCTGAATTTTATTCCTAGCACCTGGATCATGGATCACGTGGTCACCAGACCCTGTAACTCCATCTTCAGGGTATCTGTCATCTCTAGTGTCTGCAGGCAGTTACACTTACATGTGCACATATCACATATAGATACAGACATGTACACACAATTAAAAAATAATATTTAAAAAACTAGTATTGAAAGAGTTAAAGTTTTAAGTTAGCCCCACTAACCCTGCCTTGAGGACAAGTATGTCTCAAGGCTGAGAACAAAAACCGCAGACCACCTGGTCTCGATAAGGTCTGACTCTGCAGTCCTGAGAAAAACTAGTATGAAGGTAAGTGTGCCCCAAAACAGAGTGGTCTGGAGTTGAATCCTATCCAAAAGCAGACAGAGTGTGCCAATTTGAATGAGCCAATGAAATTGTTATGTGCTTGTTGCTAACAGCTTATGTAATTTTCCCTATAAATATGTCCCCTAATTGAGTTCAGGGTTTTCTCCTCTATCTCCTGCGTGAGATACGTGTCGTCCCCAGAGCTCTGGCCTCTCTCCCCTCCCCCCAAAAACCTCTTGCCTGATTGCAGCAAGATTAAATCTCTGTGATTTCTTGGTTCCAGTTCTCCCAGTACTAGAGTGAAGGGCTTCCCCAATTCGGGGGTCTTTCAGCATAAAGCCCTGTTAGCATTCAGGAGAGCTCCTGTGAGTCCCTTCACAGTCGGCATCTCTCCTGCCTATAGCCACTGTAATTTTACTTACTAATAAACTCAGATGAGTGAAATCACTCTTTAGGGTTTATTTTATGTGTAAGATTGTTTTTACCTGTCTGTATAAATGGCTGTGCATCATATGTGTGCAGTGCCCTAGATAGCCACATGCAGCCAGAAGAGGGCATTGGTTCTCTGGACCTGGAATTACAGATGAATGTGACTTGCCACATGGGTGCTAGGAGTCAAATCTGGGTTCTCTAGAAACAAAACAGTGCCCCTAACCTCTATACCATCTCTTCAGTCCTGATATTCTTTTCTCCTCCTCTCCCCTCTTCTTTCATTTTTTTTGAGACAGGATCTTACTATGCAGCCCTGACTGGCCTGGAACTCAATATGTAGACCAAGATGGCCAGAGATATACCTGCCTCTACCTCCTGGGAGCTGAGGTTAACGATGTGTGTTATAATGCCCACTGTTTTTTCTTTTCCTTTCTCTTTTCCTTCCTTCCTTCCTTCCTTCCTTCCTTCCTTCCTTCCTTCCTTCCTTCCAATAGTCGTGTTCATGCACATTTTTAAGGGGGCAGGGGCAGTTGGAGGGTACCCTGATCTACAGAGCGAGTTTTAGAACAGTAAGGGTAACAGAAAAAAACTTTCTCAAAAATCAAGCAAAAAAAAAAAAAAGCTTACTTTTATTGTTGTGTGTTGTGTGTATGTATGCATGTGTGTGTTTGTGTAGTTCATGAGTGCAAGCTGCATATTTATTTAAATACTGCCTTCAGCTCTGTGATGTACCTTGAATGAATTTTTGCTGATTATTCCAGTATTGATTGAAAATACAATCCTTTCCTAGCCGAATTAGTGGCATTTTGTTTAGAACAAGTGGTCCTATTGCTTATAATGTGTTGCTGTGTCGTCATAATCCACTGCATGTGCTTACTCGTAAGCCAGTGTCATACTTGCTTAATTACAGCGCTCAGTCTTTACATGTGATAGTGTAAATTCCCTAGCTTGTAATTTTCCTTATTTTCTTAACTATTTTACATCAAACTAAACATTTAGAGTGAGCCATTTTCTCTAAAAGAAAATTACTGACAATAACTTAGACTGACAGTAATTGAGTCTCTGGTTTGATACAGGGAATTAGCATAGGACTGTTACTGAGTCTTTGTTCACATTCGTAGCCTGCCTTCAATAACTTAGTGCTTCTTTACATTTTCTCAGCAGGAAATGACAGATGTGGACATTTGTACTGCTGTGCACTTGATAACTTATATTGGTTATTTTAAATGACATTTAAATTTTCTTTCAATGGCTATTACTGCTTTGCAGGCATGTAATAGCTGTTTCTTAAAACATTGACCTTGTATCAAGACATCTTAATGACTTGACATTGATTGTAAGCATTTGTAGATGTCGTAATTACTCCACATGTGCAGTTGCAGCTGTTGTGAGTGAAGACAAATTTTCTTTGGACCTTTATGCCCTCCATTTCTGCCTTTTGCCTTTCTAATCTTGAGCCAGTTTTAGTTATGTTGACAGTGAATTAGCTTCAGAGACTCAAAACCATATATACTGACTGAGACACTCAGCGCTTTTGTTTTTGTCTTGTAGGACACTGCAATAAAGGAGGAAGAAGACGACATTTCTGACAAAGGCAGTGATTCTGAAGAGGAAGAAACCAATAGAGATTCCCAGAGCGAGAAAGATGATGGTAGTGACAGAGAGTCTGATAGAGAGCAAGATGAGAAACAAAGCAAAGATGACGAAGCAGTAAGACCTGGTGTCCCTGTCCCTCCTTACTCCCTTATGCTGAGAGCAGAGCCCAGTGCACAGGCTTTAGATTTGTTAGTTGAGATTATTTGAAATCTGTGTCTGATGATCACTGGAGCTGGGGGTTCATTTGTTTGATTGTTTACTTACCTCAGCTCAGCCATTTTAGAATCTTACTACCTTAAGAATGCATTTGTTTGGAGGGATTCTAAAGGAAAATTGTATCAGACAAGAATTGGAAATTATAGTCTTGTTAAATTTGTTGAAGTTACAAAGCAGAGCAGGTCCTGTGTCTGAGTGGCACCAGTTTGGTCTCTTCAGGAAAAGTGCAGTGTTGGAAAGTTTATGAGGCGGGGGCAGTCCATAGAAGGCTCTTCCATGGCTCCAGATCATACTTAGATGAAACCCTGAAACCAGACAGTCAGGAAAAGGAGAAGCTTTTATTAGTTGCTGTGTCTTAAGAGCTTTTAGACTCTGAGAATTACGAGATCATCTTCCCAGCTCCACTCTAAGAAAGGTGTTTTCTCTGAGAATACAGTACTCTCAGATGCAAATCAAGGGTTTGCAGACAAATTTCTTTCTCGCTTTTGTTTTCTTTTTACTTTCTGTTATTTTTCTTTTCTTTGTCATCGGACATGCTAGCTGTCAGTGCCAGCAGACTTAAAATTAAGTGTTATGCTCTGTACAGAGATTAACATGTTATGAAAGCTGAAGTAGTGATGGCATAAAGGTGTGATCAGCTAAGTTCTGAGGCAGAGGGATATTTTTGGTAAGTTTCTCTCAGGAGTTTTTTGCATGAGCGTCTTACTGTTCTGAAGGAATTAGAGAAGTTTAAAAGACTGAGAACATGACCAGAAACCTACGTAGGGTTTAGGGCGAGTGAAATAGTTTGGTAACCTCAGAGTAGGTAGCTGTGAAGACAAGGGTAAGAGGCCAGGGAAGAAAGCTGTGCTGCAGGCTCAGGTTCAGATCTGGAGCCATCGAGTCACATGCTGCAGGGCCTAGAAGCATAGCTACTTCTATACCAGTAATGATAAGGGGAGCTTTGTGAGAATGAACTTAAAAATCCTTTGTTGCATTGTCAAGAGTAAAAGCTAAAAATCTATCTAAATGATCTCTAGAAGATACCAGATTCAGATATTAATGTTTTCTTCTCCTAGGAGTGGCAAGAGTTACAACAAAGTATACAGAGAAAAGAGAGAGCTCTTCTGGAAACCAAGTCAAAGATAACACACCCTGTGTATAGTCTTTACTTTCCTGAGGTGAGTTTCATCGGCCTAGTGTTCTGTTATTCCATTTCTTCTTTCCATAGATTTCTCACAAGGTTTGCATTACTTCATGGGATGCTTATTGCTCCAAGGTGTAATAACTAGTTTATTCTTGATAGGTCACCCTCATAACAAAGGGTCTGTTGTAACATGAGTTACTTTCCGTGAATATGCTGCGTACAGGGGATTAATTTTTAAGTCTGTATGTTTCCTATGCTTCTGTCATCTCTGTCCTGTTATTCTAAGTGCTGTGCTTAATGGCTGTTTCATTTAGTAGTGAGAGGAGGCTTTACAAGATGAATGCATTATTTTTACTTTGGTTACTTGGCTGTTCTGAGTCTTTCGCCCACATGGAGTTTTAAGTAGGATAAAAAAAATTCTTCTTTCTGAGGGCTCTTTACCTAGCTACTTGGTACTGTTGTACCAGGAAGTGGATGTGAACCCCAAAAGACCACCAAGGAGCTGATTCTCATGTAGTCACATTAGGGTCTCTTTATTACAAACTCGAGTTTGGGCTGACTCACTGCAGACCCACAGGACGATTTGGTGAAACAACTCCAAACTCTCATTGGGACAAGGTTTTATAGGAAAATGGGAGCAAGTGAAGGGCTGGGTCCAGCCTGGCAAGTATCCAACTGAATGACTTTGTAAGCCAACAGGTGGGTGCTCTGAAGTAAGACCATATCCAATCCCAGACGGTCTCAAAGTCCATCTGAGACAATCAGACTAATCTTTGATTAACTGTTGCTAGGAAGTACCCAGGGAGTAACTCTGACCAAGGATAAGCCTGTGGGGTTCTTCCTGGTACTTGAGTTTAGCTGCAGGTCAAGATCTCAGGCTTTAAAGATGAAAGTCCCAAGATGGAGTAGGTTTAGCCTTTCATTCCCTCCTTTCTCTGGTAACTGGAAGGCCCAGTCATGGGACCTCCTGAAACTTACAGACTTTGATGTGGAGGGACTGGTAGTTACTTTATTATCATTTCAGTCTATCATGTTTATTTTGTGACATAGGGAGGTTATCTCAGTGCCAGTGCCAATTATATCTATCTCATGAAAATGGTTAGTGACAGGGCTGTGTCTTATGACTCACTTAACTCAGGCCTGAAAAGGACTGGACCATCATATTTTAGAGGGGGTCCGGTTTGTCATCGTCCAGTTCTCTTGGTGTCCCTGTAGCTTGGGTAGGGACCCCAATAGTGGGAGACAGAAGGGGAGTCTTGAGGCTGAGTTTCTTCCTGTTGGTCAGGGTCTTCAACTGTAAATGGTGTGTGGTGGATCTGTGCTGCAATCTTGTTGACCTTTGTGGCAATGGGTCATTATAGGGACCTTTTAAAGAGGCTATAATGACCCATTGGCTGGAGGAACACCTGTTTCATAGAGAATGTGAAGTTTAGGCTGAACATGTTTATGAGTCCATTGGACACCTTTGAGATAGTCTGGCAACTGGCAGTCCTGGAACTCAGCGATGACTTCTGCCTGTATGTTAAGAACAATGGGGGCTGGTTCTGAACAAGATTTTAAAAGGGGTAAGTCCATCTGGTAAGGGGACTTTCATACACTATGGAGAATGAAAGGAAGGAGAGTCATTCAGTTATCACTAATCTCTTAGGTCAATTTAGTTAAGGTCTCTTAGGATTTTATTTATTTCTCTACCTGTCTTGAACTCTGGGGACTATATATACAAGTTTTTAATCTCCAGAATATTGGCTAGCCTCTGACTTAACTGGGGCACAAAAGCTGGTCCATTGTCTGACCCTATCATCTGAGGAAGCCCATACTTTAGCAGTATGTTCTCTAAGAGCTTCTTTGTCACTATGAATGCAGTGTCATGTTTAGTGGAAAAAGCCTTAGTCCAACCTGAAAAGGTATCTATACACACTGGTAAATATTTATATCTAAATATTTATATAAAAATTTATATCTAAATTTTTCTGGTTTTATCTCTATGAAGTCTGTCAATAGATTCTGGGCTTTGTGCCTCTGAACCTGTTATTGGGTTTCTTCTTGTTAGTCACTGCTTTAATTAACCAGCAGGCTTTATATTCTTGACAATCCTGACATCAAATGCCATTGTGGTAAGAGCTGTGGATCTTCTGAAGTGTGTGTAGTCCCATTTCTTCTGCCACAGTGGGTTTGTAATCTGTTGGTTTTTTTTAAATTATCTTTTATTATATTGAGAGACATGGGCAAATTCCTAGCATTGGTTATGTCATCTTTTGAATACTTAGGGTGGTCAGGGAGCATATGATCTCCTGGATCCTGGGAAGTCCAGGGCAAGAGAGGTCTGATTTCTAGGGCAGTGTGTAGGTAGGGTTCTTTAATCTGCCCTATTGTTGCCTTCTGAAACTGGACCTTTCCCTCTCTGGTGTCTCAAGCAGTGGATGATAGCCAGCTTTTTAGGCCTCCCCATGGATCCCTCAATAGGAAGGGTGATAGTCTTTTTCTCTGCTGTCAGAAGGCCTCCTTTCCTATAAATAGTCCTATGAACATGAGCGGTAGCAAAGGCACACCGGCTATCAGTGGCTCTTGTCTTTTCTCAGCTTTAATGCCTTGGTTAGAGCTATCAGTTTAGCTTTTTGGGCTGGTATTCTTGCCAAGAGTGGTCCCCCCCCCCCCATATGATCTCAGTGTTTGAACCACAGCTGCCCCTGCATACCTCTGTATGTCCTGAATGAAGCCATTGCCATTGGTGAAACATGTTACCTCTGCATCCATCAAGGGGGTATCCTGAAGATCTGGTCTGGTCCCATGGATGTGGGCCAAAATGTCCGAGCAGTCGTGTAGAGGCCCATCGAGGTCTGGGTCAGGTAGCAGGGTAGTTGGGCTTAGGGCAGCTGGGACCTGAAAGACTGTCTTTGGGGGATTTAAGAGGAGAGACTGGTAACGAGTCTGTGACGATGTGCAAATAAGACTGTCCACCTTGGCAACTGGGTCTGATCTCTAACAGGTAGTCCACTCAGGGCCGGGGCCCAGATCTCATTTGTGAGGAGATGGAAGGGCTTCGTCCCATCTGGCAACCCCAAAGCTGGTATAGAAATTTCTTTCTGGCCTCGGAGAGCCACCTCTGACCTTTTTCTGAATATGAATCTCCAGATCTAGGAAAGTCACCTGTGGTTGGCCATTTTAGCCTTGAAAGTCTAAATTTTCTAGGGCCTCCAAAAGGTCCTGGGTCCCTTTTAAACATTTTTGTTAGGTTTCTGCTGCCACCAGGAGGTCATTCACAAACTGTAAAAGAGTCAGGTTAGAATGCTGAGTTCTGTACTCATTCAGGTCTTGGCCTTGGGTGCCAAAGTTAAGCCAAAAGAAGCATCTTTTAAATCTAGCACTGTATACCATTGGCACTCAGGCGGAACAGTATTCAAGAGGGTGTAGGAGTCTCGGGCTGTTGGGTGGGTAATGGGTGTGTTACCCGTCTACTCCCAAGTCCACTGTTCTTTGGGTAGTCCATGAGTATTATTTAATTCTGTTGCCCCTTGGACCTAGGATCTTTTTTTTTTTTTCTTTTTGGAAGAGACTTCATCTTTAAGTTTTAGTAAGACAGAGTGTTAAGCTCTGTTATCAGTAAGGAAGCTGGTGTTTTTTGCTTAATTTGTAGGATTACCCTGGGCATTTTTTAAGGCCATAGTTTGAATAGGTCCCCCATCCCTGTGTATTTTCTGGCTCAGTGTTCTTTTTTTTTTTTTTTAACTTTAAACAAAATTTTATTACACAGAGGTTGTCACATAATTGGAATCTTCTCTCCTTTGTATACAATCATTTCCGCCCTCCACAGAAAGGCTGCTTCTGAACTTCATGAGGTGACACAGCATTACAGTCCTGATGCTGACAGAACAGTAGAGATGCCTCAGTGATTGAAGTTGGAAGCAGGACACTGGTTATGGCTCTTGCACCCAGCATCAGGAATGTACAAATGTCTTTATTCAAAAATACAAAATAGAATATCTGTAGGCATGGACAATGACAGCAGAAAACCTTATATATTGTCAAAGGAAACCCGTAACGGATGGTTACAGTGATCAGCCAGCCTTCTTCTCTTCAGTCATTCTCTTCAGGTGACTTTGCTGAAGTTATTGGTGAGGAACCTGCCTTGAGCTTCCAGTCACAGTTCATTGATAAGAGCAACACACTACTCTAGGACTTAGAACATGCCACCTCCCATACCCCTCCTGTTTCTCCCCTTGCACCCATTCCAGGGTCCTTCTCTTCTTCAGGGATTTCTGTCACTACAGATTCGGCTGTAGTTAGCAAGGAGGCCACCCCAGCAGCATCCAGTAAAGCAGTTCTTACGACCTTTGTTGGATCAATAATTCCCTTTTCCACCATGTTCACAGTCTCCAAGCATGGAGTCATAACCAACTTCTGAGGAATTCTGCAGAATTTTCTCAACTATCAACGACCCTCCAATACCTGCATTCTTAGCAATCGTCATTGCAGGACTTTTAGGTGCTCTTTTAATAATTTCTATACCTGTGTTCTGATCTTCATTAGCAGGCTTTAATGAATCCAAGGCTGGGATGCACCGGCGCAGAGCACAGCCTCCTCCTAGAACAAGGCCTTCTTCAACAGCGGCTCTTGTAGCACTGAGAGTATCTGTTACTCTCTTTCTTCTCATTCACTTCAACATCACTTGTTCCTCCAACCTCAACACAGCTACTCTATCTGAAAGTCGCCCGTTCAGCTTTTCTTTTTCATGTTCACGAGTTATGATGTCTAGCTGCTCAGTGATTTCTTGAATATGTTTTTCAGTGTGAGCTTTGTCACCCTTTCCTTTCAAAAGCATGGCATCATCTTTGGTGATAATGACCTCTCCAACTTTTCCTAAGTCATGAGCTTGAACATCTTCAAGATTTAAATTCAACCCCTCTTCTCCAAACACCACACCACCAGTAGCAATAGCCATGTCTTTAAGCTGGTTCTTTCTATTGTCCCCAAACCCTGGAGCTTTGACTGCTACCACCTGAAGACCAACTTTTAGCCTGTTCAAAACCAGTGTGCTTAGAGCTTCTCCGTCAACATCTTCAGCGATTATGACCAAGGGCTTCTGATGAGCATTGGCAATTTCAAGAGCAGGTACAATGGACTGAACACTAGAAATTTTCTTATCACTCAATAAAACATAGGCATCTTGGAATTCACATTTTTGACCTTTTGATGTGTTAATAAAATACAGGGAAATATATCCTCTATCAAACTTCATGCCTTCAATAATTTCTAGCTCATCATTCAGGGTTTTTCCATCTTTCACCGTGATGACACCCTTTCTTCCAACCTTCTTCATTGCATCAGAAATGATGTTCCCAACGCCTTTGTCTCCATTCACAGAAACTGTAGCTACCTGAGCAATTTCTTCAGGTTGTCACAGGTTTAGATGATTTCTTAAGCTCAGCAATGACAGCATCAACAGCCAGCATCACACCTCTCCAGTGGATTAGCTCCTTTGCTGATCTTCTCAAAGCCCTCCTTGGCAATAGACTGTGCCAGAACAGTGGCAGTGGCGTTGCCATCCCCAGCCTCTTCTTTTGTGTTATTGGCAACATCCTGAACAAGTTTAGCTTCATTTTTGTATTTATCCTTTAAATCAATTGATTTGTGACATTGACCCCATCTTTTGTTTCTTTGGGACTTCCCCAACTCTGTTCAGTAATCACTGTTCTTCCCTTTGGCCCCATTGTAACAGCTACAGCATTGGCTAAAAGGTCTTCAGCTTGAAGCATTAAGACTTGAGCATCCGCACCAAATTTTATATCTTTGGCATAGGCCCGAGTGAGATGAGGAGCCAGTCCCTGGGACACTGGTCTCATCTGGTGAAGGACTGTGGGTAGTCGAAGCATTTCTGCGGGGCGGCGGTGGGAGAGCACGAGGCAAGGCAGGCTGTCTGCGGCGAGTGAGGGTTCCTCTTTTTTCTATAATAAGTACATTGGTTCTTCGCCCCTCCCCATCTCTTTTTTTTTTTAGAAGTCATTTATTTCAGACATTTCCTATAGTCCTCTGGATTGGCCATTGCTACCAACAGGATCTTTGTCAGGTCATGAGTCGGTAGTTTTCATCCTTAGACTCTTTTTCTAGTCCCTGAATCCTTTGTCATTTTTTTCCTTCTTATTAGCTGGTGCTGCCTGATTGATAAAGACTAGAGCTACTGCTACTTTCATTTCTCTTTGGCCAAATTAGTGGGCTGTTACAGTCACTTTGAGACCTTCCAGTAGACTGGTGACTTGAGGGTCTCTCACCTTATTGGTACTGGAGTCCCAATCTGGAGGGTTAAGGGAAAGCCAGCACAGATAGCTGCTTGGTGAGTTCCCCTGTGGGGCCAAAAACCAGTTTCCTGGAGTCTGTCTGTGGTGAAGACAACCTGCAAGAGCTGTTGATAATTATCTCAAGCAGGCTGGTGGGTGAAGAGGACTGTCTGTAAGAGATTAAATTTTGAGGGTTGTCTGAAAAGGGGGAGTTGTAAATTCTCCAGTTATAAAAGTCACTAGAGGCAAAGGGCCAATAGAGATGAGGTTGGTTTCCTTGACCACCAACTGGTCCAGCTGTACACAAGGGCAGGATGACAAACTCAAGCTCGGAAGGCCAGTCTTTTAATCTTTGGGCAGAGGGTTTTGGGGGCAGAGTCTGAAGCCCTCCTGGGTTGCCTGCCACCCTAACATGGCATAGTGTCTTGTTTATTCTAGCTCTGGGTAGGTGACTGCACGGAGTGCCATGGGGCACATGTAAAGGAGTGGTTGCTGCTTCTCAGTGGGCTGAGTGTGGCAGATGATGTCAGCGGAGACCTCATTACAACCCAGAGCACATCTGTTTAGACAGGGAGTGAGCACTTCTCCTGGCAGGAACAGTAGCCACTCAGTGAGCAAGTTGAGTGACCAGGCATCTGTTGTACGTTCCAGTGAGGGAGATACCTGCCCACTTGGGGTCTTTCCTGCCCAGTCTGTCCTCTCTTGGAGCCCTGCTTTCTGGGAACTCACCTCCCATTTGGGGAGATCTCAGTTAGGGCTGGAGGAAACCCTTGCCTCTGACCTTTCTAGGGGCTGAGGATGCTTCCCTGCCCCTGCCTGTGCTCAGCTGAGTTGCCAGCTTGCAGCACTATCCCACCAAGCCAAGGGAGACCACCTCGGCACTTCTGTGTGAACTGTCGGGCCAGGCCAGGCTTTCTGTGCCCCATGACCAGCAAGAAGCACGGGGAGGGCCCTCAGGCAGCACTGAGAAGGGACACAGGGCCCTGTCTCCCTGCAGATGTGTCTGCCTCTGCCTCTCTATTGGGATTAAAGGTGTGTGCCACCACGCCAACGTGCTTTGGGACTAAGCTATACTGTAAACAAAGTTTGAGTGTGGCTTCACTCATTCTTTTTATGCGGCAACAGCAAAGCGGACTACCTGTGAAGGCTCCATTAATGCTGTGTGCTGAGAATGTTAGCTTTGTATAACTTTGTATAGGAAACAAATACACAACTCGAAGAATATGTGATCACACTGTAAACCAGGAGAGATTGTTCTAGTTGTGGTTTGGGTCACCACTTAGCACACACCTTTAATCCTTCTGGCTGGAATAAAGCCATGCTCTTAGTACTCACCTTTAATCTCAAAAAAATTACGTTAGATTATAGAAGAAAGCAGCCATGTTTGAAAGTGATGTCTAATTAAGTGAAAGATTTGACAGAAAAGATTATGCCCAACTGTCATAAGAGGTTACTTAAGAGAAAGCAGTGCAGAGAGAAAAGTTTTACCAGGACAGTTGTACAGAGACAGGCTGCAGAGAGAGAACAAGCCAAGGAATGAGGAACCAGAAGATCTGAACAAATTGCTAGAGTTAGTTTGAGGCCAAGCAGAACAATTCAGTCAGAGGCCAAGAAAGAAGAGGGGTTTGTAAGGGTGGGGCCGGGAAGAGGGGAGGGAGGGGCTGCTGTGAACAAGATGTAAAGTGAATTTAAAAAACAAAACAATTTACGGGGTGGGGGGAGTCAGGTTTTGAATCAGTCAGCTTGGAGAGGAGTTTTGAACCAGAAGAGCTGAGTTGTCCAGTCAGCAAGAGATCTAGAGTCCAGTGAGAGAACTAGAAATGATGAGCGTATGAAGCAGTAATCTCAGAGGCTGAAAACATCTAGGCTCAGGTTAGATTGTACAGAAGCTAGAAGCTTCCAGAACTAGGTCTAGGTTAGCAGAGACAGTAAGTCTCTGAGTTGACAACTAATTCTGGCAAATAAGAGATACTTTCTCTGTCTCTCTCTCTCTCTCTGTCTCTCTGTCTCTCTGTCTCTCTCTCTCTCTCTCTCTCTCTCTCTCTCTCTCTCACACACACACACACACATACACATACAGACATACACACACAGGTAATCACTCTGCTACTCTTATAAGTGCACATGTGTGATTTACTTATTAGCCTTACTCATGCTAGTACTTTGTGGCATTGTTAAAAAGATACACCAAATAATGGAAAAGACAGGACCGACCAGTGAGATGGGTCAGTTAATACAGAGGAGCTTCCTGCTAGTTCTGCTGACCTGAGTTTTAACATATTGAAGGAGGGGACTGATTTCACTAGTTGTCCTGACACTCACATGACTGTCACAGTATTACAGGACCAGCATACATGCAAACATACACAAATATGCACACACAAAACCCACAAACATTTAAAAATGAGAAAGATAGTCAAGCAAAAATGTTTCTAAGGGATCTATTTTTAAAAAAGATTTATTTACATATTTTATGCATATGAGCACACTGTAGCTATCTTTGTAGACACACCAGAAGAGGGCATCAGATTCCATTACAGATGGTTGTGAGCCACCATGTGGTTGCTGGGAATTGAACTCAGAACCTCTGGAAGAGCAGTCAGTGCCCTTAACCACTGAGCCATGTCTCCAGCCCCTCTAAGTGACCTTTAAGGATAAAATAAATGGAAAAGGTATTGGTATGGGTTTAAGTATTTTCTGAAGAAATTATTTCAATAGAATTTTCTCTCTTTTTAAACAGGCTCTCTTTTAAGTGTTGGAAAATTGAGAGTTTCAGATAGTGCTGTTTTGACTAATGTATATTTAGCACATCCTGGAGTTTATTTGTAGCTTCCAACATTTTCCTTTAAACCACTTAAGCAAGGTATCTGCCCTACTCAGTCCTTAAAACAAGTGCTTATTTAGCAGTTCACTGTTGGAAATGCAGCACAGTGATAGTTGCTGGCACAAGGAGCTGTGTTTATTACTAAAATCATCTTCTGCCTTTTGTTGTATCATTTCTAATTCCCAGCTCTCATTGTGCACTCTTGTGGCAGTTTCCTAATGAGCTTTCTGTTGTTCAGATCTTTCTGAAGTTCAGCTAGAAATGCTGAGCTTTCTAAAACAGTACTATGCAATTAAAGATAGATACAAGCTTAGACCCTGAGGTGATCTCTTTTAAGATGTTGCCAGGCAGTTGGTGTCCCATGGTTTTAATCCCAACAATCAGGAGGCAGAGGCAGGTGGATCTCTGAGTTTGAGGCCAGCCTGGTCTACAGAGAGTTCAAGGACAGCCAGGGCTACACAAAAAAAAAAAAAAAAAAAAAAAAAAAAAAACCTGTTGGAAGGGAGGGAGGGAGGGAGGAAGAAAGGAAGGCAGTTTAATGTATTGTGCTGCCCAAGTCCCTTTTACTCATATATTATGATGGTAATAATTTATTTTGCTTTTTTAGAATACCTTTGTCATTTTAAAGTAAATTGTGGATTTTTAAGATTGAGATCTATTAGTAGTCTTTTATGAAGTTGTTGAAACTCCAAATATTATTTATAAAATTACTTGGGAAGTAATGAATGTATCTTGCAGTGGTTGTGTATACTTCCTACAATTGATCCAGGCACTATGTCATTGCTAAGGATGTAACAAGAATAGCATCTCCAAATAAAGACAAATTCAAACTTTTCCTAGTCCTCTCTGCTAACTTGTACTCTTTTTGTTTTTTGTAGGAAAAACAAGAGTGGTGGTGGCTGTATATTGCAGATAGGAAAGAACAAACATTAATATCCATGCCGTATCATGTGTGCACACTGAAGGACACAGAAGAGGTAATTAGCCAACAATATTTGTTTTAATATCTTACCTTTATGATGTTTCATTAAAATGTTAATAATTTGGCTTATTACATTTTGCTCATTGTATTTTCTTTGTTTTTGTTGAGTCCAGCCTGTACTACTTCTAGGGTGCATGATGATCTCCAGATACCTGCACTTAGGTGTATGTGCGCACACACACACACACACACACGCACGCACGCACGCACGTGCACATCTCATTTAGAATAAAAATAAATGTTTATTTTAATTTTAAGGAAGAGAGGATTAATCTCAGGAGGGTTATTCATGTTTGGCAGTTAGTCCTTTCCTTTTACTTCCATGGCAAGGTTAAGACACGGAAGTAAACTTGTTCTTAGTAGCACTCAGGAAGCAGAGAGACTTGATGGGAAATTAATACCTTTTTGGGCTTGTCTTGTATAGTTTTCTGTAATTTATACTTTATTTTTCTTCTGTGGATAGGTGTTAGGGTGGTAAAGGGCCTTATTAAAACTAATAAATCATTTTTTGAAATATAAGTATGTAATTCTTTTAAAATTGTTTTCATAATTTTGAATTTCATATATGAATATAATGAATTTTAGTTTTTTTTTAATCTATTCTTCCCTCTGATTTCTTCCCTTGCCCTTTGAAGCCCCTCATTCTAATTGTTTGTGTGTGTGTTTGTGTATGTGTGTTGTTGCCTACTGAGTTTTAATTAGGATGCTTGCATGCGTGTGAGTAAAAAGCTATTTCTTGGAGCCTGGGCACCTCTGTCCCCCAGCCACTTTCAACTGACAGCAGCAGTCCCTGGGAGGTTGTGGGTCCTGCTCAAGTCCAGGCTTATGTAGCTCACAGCTGCTGCAGTGAGAGTTCAGTGCAGTCATGTCCTCTAGACTTGTTTCTGTAGCAGATCTCCTTGCTCCAGCTCTGACATTCTTCTTGCCCCTTCCTCCTGAATCTTGGAGGGTTCTTTTTGGATTTTTAAAAAGAATTTATTTATTTATTTATTTGTTTGTTTGTTTGTTTGTTCGTTATATATGAGTACACTTTCGCTGTCTTCAAACGCATCAGAAGAGGGCATGAGATCCCATTACAGATAGTTGTGAGCCACCATGTGGTTGCGGGGAACTGAACTGAGGACCTCTGCAAGAGCAGTCAGTACTCCCAACCGCTGAGCCATCTCTCCAGCCCCCTCTTTTTGGATTTTTAAGGCATAGATTATTTATTCTGGTAATAAGAGAATTTGGTAAAAATACTTTTTATCTAGCCAAGTCTACTAATTCAGCATTTCATTTATTCATACTTTCATTCTTCATTTCTTTTCAGTTTTAAGGTAGCAGCATAGAATTTGGTTACTTTAATATACATTCTTGAATTATGTGCACAGAAAGAACCCCAGTAGTTCTGCTTAATTTGATGTCCTTTTTGTTTAGAGTTTATAGTAGAAGGGTTAGAACTCACACATGTTGTTAGTTATCATGAGAGCTGTGTAAATCATCTGCCCTGTCCTCTGAGCTAGGACGTTTAAGGCATTCTCCTCTTAATCCAGGTTTTAAATGTTGATTTGTATTTTCTTAGGTAGAACTGAAGTTTCCTGCACCAGGCAAGCCTGGAAATTATCAGTATACAGTGTTTCTGAGATCAGACTCCTATATGGGCTTGGATCAGATTAAACCACTGAAGGTAAGACAAGTGCACACAGACTCAGAGGATGCACATGTGATGTGGCTTTGAGCAAATGCCTGAGGAGGGTGTGGAGACATTTTCACTTTTGAAATGAAGAGTAGCTGAAGGAGAAAGATCATCTCACATGCTTTCAGTGATAGTGTTTTGAGAAGCCGGAGATTGGACTATAAGTTGCTTTAGTGGTCATTATAATGTGCTGTAACATGAGGTACATCTCAAGGCTTTTAAAAGGCTGGTGGTGGGGGTCGGGTGGGTGTTGTGGTAAATATTAAAAATGATGTGACTGGTTCCAGCGCATCACCACTCTGAAGTGCTCCCTGGCTCTCTCTGGCCCTGGCTCTTGCTCCCACGCTAGTTCCAGCTCCGTCGGGCCATATGGCACTCACTTTAATTTATCTCAGCAGCTCCATGCTGCCCCTAAGGACTCTCTGACCAAGTGGTCTGCGAGCTGTTCCAGTGTGGCACCTCTCCACACTGCTCCCTGCTAAATTACTATCATTTCTAAATTCCTCAGAAAATTAACCTTAGAATAACCACCTTAAGCCTCCCAAAGTCCAGGGAATCAGGGTGACGACTCTTCAGTGTCTTCTTTAAGCTGTACATGAGCTTTGATATCTGAAGGGTGTGGGAGGAGGCAGCTGGAAGCAACATGGAGGCAGACATAGACATTATCCTCTCTGCATCTCTGCACAGATGCAGGTTGTTATGAGTATTTTATTAGGGATGGGTACTTACAGGATGATTTGTGCTGTCTAAATGGGCAAATTATACATCAATTGGATGAGAGTTTATTGTGTGGCAACTTAACTGAGTTCAACAGAAGGTTCAGGGACATACCAAGCCCACCACAGAATTGGGATAAATTAATGTTAGTTCCGTATGGCCAATGAGGAGGGAACTGGTTGCACCCTTTTTAATGTTTACCTCAACAGGTTGGGGACAGGACTCACTTTTTTTCATAGACTTCATTGGAGTGTTTGTTAATGTCTGAAATGAGGATTTTTTTTTGGTTATTATTGTTTTGGTTTTTGTTTTTTTTTTTTTTTTTTTTTTTTAATCATGTTAAACTGTGTGTATGGTCTGAAGCAGACACTTTCAGTATTCATTTCTCTTGAGCTTTTCATACAAGTCACTCTCTTATACTACTGAGATTGTGTCACTGTTCAGAGTAAGGAGCCGATAAGGGGAGTCCATCTTTTCTCCAGAGAGAAAGTATTTCTTGTACTGGCTGTAGAATTTTACTTCACAGAAATCTTTGGAAGGTATACTTGAAGTTTTCTTCTATCAGCCAAAGACTTCTAATAAGAAATCACTCGGTGTTATTGCATAGAAATCATGGTTGTTAGTAATTTGTACCATAGAAATACTTTCTTAGATGGTTGAACTTCTGCAGAGTTGAAATGCTGAACTATATTAGAAATGGAATTACATTTCTGTCTAAGTATATTTAGTATTTTCTCTTTGTAGAACGAAGAATCTTTGTAATGAATGTGCTGAATTTAGAGTTGTAGCCACAAAATCCACTTCTTTGTGATTGACACGGTCCAAGAAAACCTTTACTAGATTTCTTTTCATCATTCCCCTCCAAATTTCTGACATGTGTATTTAATTGTTTATAGTTGGAAGTTCATGAGGCCAAACCTGTACCAGAAAACCACCCACAGTGGGACACAGCAATAGAAGGCGACGAAGACCAGGAAGATAGTGAAGGATTTGAAGACAGCTTTGAGGAAGAAGAGGAAGAAGAGGAAGGTGGTGACTAACCCGTCTGAGCGGACCACAGCGTTTGCACAGCCTTGCAAACATCTGCTGCTTTGTGAGTGATAATAAAGCAGGAGCAGTGGAGAACTGATGGGGAGGGAAGTGTTGGCGTCTTTACTAGAAACAGATGCAAGAAATGGCCATCGGTGCCATGGTACAATCTGAAAGGGGGTTTACAGCCTTTCAGGTATGGGGTGGTGCGTTTATCTCATCTGCAAATGATAATAAATCCTTTGATGTTACAACTGTCAGAAGTGTGGGCTGTGCGTTACCTGGTCAGATTATGCTCTCAGTAACAGTCAAGGTACATGAGAAACAATCTATAAATGAGGAACTCTTTGTTCAGCTTTAGTTTTAGTAAACATTAAAATATGATAAACATCACAAATATTTTTTAAGTAACGTCTGCTCAAGTTTTTAATCTGTTAGTAAGCTCTATTATTCATTTATCAATATTTTACAAATGGTAAGATTGTAACAGTTCCATATGTGAGTTGAAACCTTAGTTTTCCTCTATCTTGGCCATAACTTAGCATTCTCACACATTCCACATAATACAGAGGGCTACATTTTAGAATTTTCTGTTCTCAATTGCCCAGAGTTAGCAGACATTATAAAGTGGCGTTGAGTGTCCTCCAGCCTCTTACAGCCTCTGGTGGGGTCAGTGTAGGGTCTAGTTCATCTGATAAGCTGCAGGGCCAAAAGTGGTTGTGGGACCGCACGTTCTCTGATGCTTGCTTTACTGCCATTCAACTTCTCAGAAAAGGTTCACTATTAAAGCTGAACTACATTCGTAGCTTTTAATCTACCTGACTCTGTCAGAAGCCTTTTAAAGACAGTAAATACAACATACAAAGGAGGCAGTTTTATATTCATTTGACTCATTTTATGTTTGTAATTGTGTGTCTTTTTACTCCTAGAGAAAGGGCATAAATAGGGTAATGTTTTATTTTTCAACTCAGAGTTTAATATTGTACCTCACAGTGAAAGTGACTGCTATCTCTGTATACTCTGGGAAACCCAGGAGGAAGAACTCTTCTCTCAGTTAGTACAACCTAAAAGGGCAGTGCTCAACATAGAGTAGAAATGTGTGTGTGATGAGTCACTGAGGTCAGAGGAATATTTTTATTACTAGACATAGAGGACACACAAGTCTACAATACTATAAGACTGACTGCAATAATCCTATCAAACTCTCCATAGGCCAAAGTACTGTTGCAATACTAACTTATGACCTTGTTTATTTAAAAGGTTGCTACTCTTCCTGCAGAATTATTGCTGGTATTTTGTTACTACAGTAGTTGGAAATAAAATTTGAAAATTACCAAAAATTACAAATTTTTTGTTGTTGTTCTAAATTTAAGATGTAACACTTAACAGCTGTTCTCATTGGAACCTTGCTCCCTGGGTAAATGAGCCCTTCCTTCCTCTGCAGGCACGAGTGTGTGGGTTTGCCTTCAGATCGAGTCTTACCAGGAAGCTCCAGGGTTGGCTGTAGCTGCTAGACATGCAGGTGTGAGGGAGTGAGTCAGCGTGTCAGGTGAGACGACGAGCAGACTCGGGACAGTGTGCTGTTTGCATTTCTGACTCACGCTCGTAGCCATGCTCAGGTCCCTAGTGACTGTCCAGACAGCTGGCTTCTCTGCTTTGAGATTGTCTGCTGAGTATTTTACACCATGCTTACAAAACAGCATGTCTTCCATGATTTGAAATTCCAACAGTTTGCTTATATCTGCCCATTTTGTGATGTGTATGAACATTTCAACCTAGAGAACCAGTTTTCTCTGACAAGCACTTAGGTGAAAGGTGTCAGTTAGGGTGCTCATCTCTTCTCAGACTCTAAACCCACATCCCTTTGTCCTCTACATTAGTATTTTGTCCTAGCTTGTGTTCAGTTAAAAGGAAGTAGTGGCATTGATTATATATGAAATTAAGTAGTTTACATTGTGTAAGAGTTTTAAGTCTCTACATTTGTAGAGTATCTGTCAAAATACAGCTTTCCACAAGGAGACTTACAGTCGTCAGAAGTGTGGCAGGTGCAAAGGTTAACATTGGAAGACCTGACTGAGGTCTCAGACCCGAAAGTAGATACTTGCGTTCTTTAAAATTTTGTGGGGTTTTTTTTGTGTGTGTGTGTGTTTTTTTTTTTTTTTTTTTGTTTTGTTTTGTTTTGTTTTGTTTTGTTTTGTTTTGTTTTTTTGAATTAAGATTCTGAATATGGAGCGATCTTGTCTTTGCTCTGCCTTTCCCAGCATGCCCTGGGGATGGACAAGAACAGGCTGTTGAGTGGCACCATTCTACTGCTTGTCGGGGAGCTCAGTCCTATATGAGGAGTAGAAGTGGAACGAGGTTCCCGTGTAGAGCCAGGGAGTGTACTGAGGCTTTCTTAGTGTGATTTGACTTGGTTTTGTGTTTTTGAAACTCACTATATAGCCTAGGCTGGCCTTGAACTCACAGAGTAGCCCAGGTTGTGGACCTTGTGATCCTCCTCTAGCCTCAGCCTCTTGAGTAATAGGATTACAGGCAAGAGCCACCACACCTGGTGTTAAACATATTTACTACATTTATTCAGGTATCTGCTCCAGCTGGCTCCTACCATACACTGGAGTGTTGTTCAGTAATAATGTGTATTTCAAATGCACTACATGTCTTTGAGGGATTGTTTATCATGTATGTACTGAGTTTCTGTGTCCAGGCTCTGTCTTTAGGCACCACAGCTATATGGACACTCTCTGTGTTAAGGACTTAGCTTGGACTTAGTTGGCACATGGTGGGAATTGCATTTTCTTCCTCCCTTGGCACAGTGGCCAATGTTTAGGATGCTTCCCTCTTTCTTTTACTTCACTTTCTTCTGTTGTTTGTTCGTTTGCTTGACCTTGGCACTAGGCAGAGGAATTATTTTTTTAGAACTAGTTATTAAGTTGGCCTTTACCTATCTATCCCCTTATCCCCTGTGGATAAAGCAACATGCATCTTTTGTTTTTAAATGCTTCTTTTTTGAAGCATTTTCTCAACTCTATGAATCCCCTATTTAGTCTGCCTTAACGTGAAACAACGATCAGTGAGCCGTAGCGTGACATTTCACCAGCTGCGCAGCAGTTAGTTAAGTGTGTCTCCAGATGTTCGCATCATCGTACACTTAAACTTGACACTAGGGCTATTTTACAGACCTTGACAAACAAAGCAGATGCCACCTTGTACACTTTCCTGTAACTGAGCTAAGAACCCAAACAGCACTCATGGGCATGCTTCAGAAGTGTGGTTTCAGGCAGGGCTGTGCATCCTGGGGGCATGCAGATACTAAGTCCACTGAGAAAATGTTAAAATCATGACTCTTTGTATTTAATCTCATCCTTTTAAATTTCTATTTTTATGTGTTTTATAATGTACATAATATATTGTACAGTTGTACACTTATATAATTTATAAATAAATAATACATTTATTGGTGCATTATTTTCTTTCTGATTTGGGTGTGTGGTGAAAACATTTGGATACTACTGTTCTGCGGTATAGCTAGGATGACGGTTCAGTGAACTGAAGCTTGGGGCTTTTGGCGCTCTGCTGTTTGAGTTGACAGTGACACACTCTCTCTAGATCTCCTGCTGCCCACAGAGAGGAGCTGACGGCTGCCCTGCCCTGAGCCTGGCAGTTGTTACTGCTGCTGACTAAAGCTACTGTGGGGAGGACCATCCTTCTAGGGCAGAAGGATCCCAACCCACAACGTGGTAGCAGGGTCCACCATTTAGGTGTAAGCAGATTGTAAACATCAGTTACCTTTTATTTTCCAGCCTGGTTCCAGTAGAGGGTGATAGGGCCATAATTAATTTTCTTTATGAAGAATGGTTAAGACTAAACCAAGATTTCAAAAAAAATTTTTTTTTTAGTATGGTGTCAGCTATCAAGGACCTGACATTTTTCTCTCTGTGCAAGCTAATTTGCCACATTTTCTGGGTACTAGCTTCAACTTCCAGGTCAGGCACACCATGTCACCCAAACTTCTCCTGTCCTCCAAGTTACACGTGGGCGATGCCAAGTGGCAGGTTCACATTGTATATGTCAGTAGAGAAACTTTGAGCTGAGAAACCTAGCTCTCTGTCTGTGTGGACAAACCTGTTTACTCTTCACTGCTGTAGCAGTAAACGTGTCCTCCAGGGACATGAGGGAAATGATGCCTGTCTACCATGGCATCTATCAGTTTGTGAAAAGGGCATTGTGCAACCAAAATGCGTGTGTGTGTGTGTGTGCGCGCGCCCATATGCACGCTGAAGTGTATCTAAAGGTAAGATTCAGCATGGCCTTTCAGCATGTGGTGTGAGATACGGTATACATAAATAACATTATACCAGGAGGTGCAGGGCACTTACTTTCAGTGGAATATGTCCTTAGTTTGGGGCGGGGGAGGGGGGAGGCTCAGTAGTTAAGAGCACTGGCTGCTCTTCCAGGGGTCCTGAGTTCAAGTCCCAGCAACCACATGGTGACTCACAACCATCTGTGATGAGATCTGATGCCCTCTTCTGGTGTTTCTGAAGACAGCGACACTGTACTTATATATAACAAATGAATGAATCTTTAAAAATATCAATCTCACTTGATAATATACATTTAAGCCTCTCACAAATGTTTTCTCTTACTATAGCTTTGTTTCATGATAGTTCACTTAACATGCAACAACTTATCTATACATTGAATTCAGTCTGCTGCAGAGGGATAGGGGCTTTCTGAAAAGTGGTCATTACCTGTTGTCCATTGTATGTAACCTTAGACGTTTTCCCTCGCATCCTGCCAGGTTGCTGTAGGCCTCTGCTTGAAATAATCAAGGAGCCTCTGAAAGCCTGTTCTGAATAAGATCACTAGTCCTCATTGTCCTCTGAGGGGAGACTGCTTATTGCTTTAATTGTCTCTAACATCTCACTTAGAGATACTGCAGAGAACAGAGAGGGTGACCGCATTTGCCAGTGAGAATTTTTATTTAAAAAAATGCACAAGGCAAGTTCAGTGAAGGACTGGGATGCTGGACTTTGACCCGGGTGGAGATTTCTTGGGAACATAGCAGGCAGTGAGAGGCTGGGGTAACCCTGCCTCCTCATTCCCATGCACCACCACCCTTCCTCCATCCTGTTAACTTGTCAGTCTTCACAATCACAGCCAAAGGTTCTCCAGCTTCTTAATTTCTTGATTCTCTGCCACATTCTTGGAACTCTAGTCACTTCCCTTCAAAAGCTTACTGTTCCTCTTGACAACACATTAAACACACAGGGTGGTGGCAAGGAGAATGGAGAGGGGCAGGAGAGATGCCCATGTGACAGGCTCCAAGGCACCCTCTTTGGCTCAGAGCTCCAGCTTCAGAACTTGCAGTTAGGTTTTCCCACGATCCCTCGGAGCGCCTGCCCCACCTACCCACCCCTACTCACAGGTCTGCGTCTATTATGATGGAAATTCTGTGGGTTAATGTGATTATCTGAGAAGTGCTTTTGAGAGTGGGGCTGAGACTAGTGTTAGGATCCACTGCAGCATTTCTCTGCACAAGGCAAGCCCCTGTGTCTTTCAAGTCTACTGACTTAATGACAGGGTATCCCACCAAATGTCAGGAGTGACAGACACCTCAGGAGCAGCATGTTTCACATGGAGTTTAAGTTATGCAACACTAAAGACTAACAGAATTCCTGTTCAGTATGTTACATGGAACAATTTTTCAGAGCATAAAATCTTTAAAAAGCCTTTCATCTCCCAATTTCTGGAACTTTCTTTTGTGCTTAGCATCCAGTTGATCTAAGTAAGTCCCTCCAAAGAAAGGCACATGCAAACGGTCTTTGAGGCTTGGGCCCGAAGCTCCTTCTGTGCAGGAGTGTGTGGGAGTGCTGAGAACTCTCCAGCTCTGTTCCAGAGACACTTGCCTCTGTCTTTCCCCTCTGAGAGTCAAACAGGTATGAAGAAGGAACATTAAGAACAAAGAGCCAGAGAAGAGGGGTTTTTACATCCGGGGAGCCGCATTGGAAACCCAGGCATTCCTGTGCACGTTGCAAAGCCCCCATTTCTTTATCTTTCCAATGCATGCATGGAAGTGGAGGCTAACAGAATCGAGTCCTAGTGTGATCAGCAACTCTGCCTCACCAACCCACCTCGGCCACGGTGTTCCCTGCAGTGGGCCTGGGGTCACATATGACTTAGCCTCTAGCTCAGAGTCCGCAGGCTGCAACAGCACAGTGTCCAGCTGTATCCAGCTTTGTGAGATTCCAAGTTGGGTGAGCCTGTGTTAGCTAAAAGCATGAAGGTATTTTCTTAAATCCCTCTCAAGTCAGGGATTCAAGTGTTCACTGTAGATCTGTCTTGAGAGGAGTGGTATGTTCTCCCTCAGTCTTGAATGTGGCCCGAGGAGCCCAAGAGAGACACAGAAGTTCAAAACTCCCCTCCCCACTCATTCGCTGTTTCCCACAGTGTGGGCCCAAGAGCCTTCACTTTTATCACCTTAACCCAGAGTATTATGAAGATCTGCTCAAGATACCCTTCTTATCAGATCAGATACTTGTTTGCTTCTTCCTGCCCAGAGATAGAATCTAGGGCCCTGGGCATGCTAAGAAGCACACTGGGCTATGTTCCCAGCACATCTCCCCCATACACACACACCTTCAAGTGATACGGGCTTATTCTTCAACCTTCTTAGTAAATTGTCTAATTCGCACTCCTGCTGGAATTACAGGCCTGGCTTGGAGAATTTTTTGATGTTGACATGAAGGCCGAAGACAAAGGGAGAAAGAAATGAGCATGCTGGGTCTGTTACGAGTACTGTCCTGGGAATGTCACTAGGATCGACTTCAGAGGCTCCTAAAAGCTCTTCTAAGCTCCATTTGCTGGTACCTAGTTACTAAAATTCACCCCAGCAATATACCCCAGTAAAATAAGACATACTCAAGATTGTCCCATGTAGGGCACGGTCTACATGGTTTCCTTACCTCTGGGCTACTGTTGCCCTTGGTACGAGGCTTACAAAGTAACTGAAGTCTAGCTGATTGCACAGTACACTGTTGAACTGAAATGTGACTGGTGGCCTGCTCAGATATTGGAGGGTGAGACTCCCTGTTATTTCCCATGACCCTGGGTTAGGGTTAGGCTTGGAGTTAGGGTTGGATGTGGTTAAAAAAAAAAGAAAAAAGAAAAAACTTAAAAATCTCAGCGCAGGGCTTGTGAAGTTGGGTCAAGAAGAGGAGTGTCAGGAAGCAAGCCAGGAGACCATGGTGTCCACAAGTCCTGACAGCATGCTGTCGAGACTGGGGTTCACAGCTGCTAGAAGTCCAGCAGATGAGGACTGGGAAGTGACTTTTCCAGCAGAGGAGATGGTGCTGGAGTCATATGAACAGTTCCAGCAAACTGCCAGGGTGAGAGGCTAGGAGTTAACAAAGCCGCAGGATTAACTCACAGCGGACGTCAGGCGTGACCGGAAGACTCCATGTGTTCCCTGGAAGGTCAGAGCAAAGCAAGGATGTCTGTTTCCACCACGTCTGTTCAACCTGAAGCTGGGATGTCCAGCGTGATCAATCAGGGAAGAGGGAGAAACAAAAGGCACCAAAATTGGAAAGAAAAAACAAGATTATTTCTGTTCACACACACGCTAAGATTCTATATATATGCAGAGAAACCTGGTAGAACTCACAGATAAATTCCTCTAAAGTTGCTGAATGCAAATATAGCATATGGAAGCAAATTGCTTTACTGTACACTATAGTCTGAGAAGGGATTCAGAAAAGATGATTCCATTGACGGTCATCAGAAGGAGTTAAAGTGTTAGGACTAGACCACGGTGGGGAGAACTATAAAGCATTGCTGGAAGAAATGGAAGAGGACAGATCCCATGCTCATGACGGAAGGTTGAAGATGAGCGAGGCTCAGTACTACTTCCTTATCTACAATCAGGAGGAACCCCAGAGGATTTGCTCAGTTTCTCATTTTGTTTTTACAGGAACAGAAAAACAGTCTTAAACTTTATGTGGAACTTCAGGGGAGCCCGTGGGCTGGGGATGAGAACAAAGCTAAAGGAGCCACTTGTCTTCATTTTAAAGCTTACTATATTACAGTAATCAAAAGAGCATGCTGCTGGCATAGTGACAGACAGACAGACAGACAGACAGGGAATAGAGAGCCTAGAAATAAGTCTTTGCCATATGTGATCAAATAAGTTTTTGTTGGTTGTTTGTCCATTTTGTTGTTGTTGTTGTTTTCTTTTGTTTGAGACAGGGTCTTTGTGTAGTCCTGACTGTTCTGGAACTCACAGCGAAGATCTGGCAGACAGGAAATCACAGAGATCTGCTTGCCTCTGCCTAAAGGGCTGCTAGGCTTAAGAGAACGCACCACCACATCCATATCGGTCGTTTTTAACAAAGGTATCCAGACCAGTCAGTTGAGAAAAGATGGCATTTTCAACAAATGGGGCTGCAGTGGCAAGACATGCATAGGTAAGGAATGAACTTGGAACCTTACTTACTAGCATCATATACAAAAATCAGCTCACAAAGAACTAAAGAGCTAACTGTACTAAGACCTAAGGCTACAAAAAAAATTCCCAGGGAAAAAAAACTGGAGACCCTTCATGCTCTTAGATCTAGCAGTTATCACTTGGATAGGACACCTAAGTCATGCACAACAAAATTTTTAAAATAGGCAAATTGGACTTCATGGAAAGCATCTGTAAGCCTAGCTCTTTGGAAGGACCAAATTTTCAGGGGCAGCCTGGGTTATACAGGAAAACATCCTTTTAAAAATGGAGAGGAACAGAGGGACAACATAGAGGAAATGCTGCAAAGTGGAAAAATACATAAGTTAAAACATTCATAAAATAATATTTGCTTATAACTATGTGTGTGTGTGTATATATATATATATATATCCTGAATATATAGAGAGGTTAAAAACTCACTAAAAAACAAGCTACCTGGTTAAAAATTGGGCAAAGGCTTGGGTAAGTACTTCTCCAAAGACCATAAGAAAATGCAAGTGAATCTGTGAGAAGTTGCTCAGTCATTCAACTACACACGTGCAGGTGTCAGTAAGCTGGCGACTGCAAAGAAAAGGATGTAGTAACTGTTGACAAGTAGACAAGGAAGCTGGGACTTTTGATTCCCAAATGCCACCACAGCAGATCCTCAAAAAGGCAGTAGACTTGTCAGTTGGCCTGGGAGAACTGTCTCTGCTGTGTACCTGAAATGACAGCAGATGTTGGTGCAGTGTGATCCTTGATGTAGGTTTGGTTTCTTTAAAAACCCAGTTATGTGATTATGGTTTTGTGGGATATGGGCTGCTTCACATTGTCCACAGTAGCTAGCTGAGTATGATGCATTTCATGTTTTGGCAGCTGAAGATAGTTTATGTTTGGAATTCTGGGGGCTCTTGAGGGTATAAAACATACCAGAGTTCTGAAAGGTTGGAGAGGCTGCTGCTCCCCCTGCTGGTGGTGGTTTCTGTTGCTGTGGCTTGTCAAGTGGTTGTGAGCAAGGAAGAAATGGGATATTTTGATGATTAATTTCAACATTGCCCCAAGAAACTCCTAGTCAGCAGGAAGTAGTCTAATGAGATGAACGCCCCCTTTCCCTCTAACCTTCTTTCTCTCCTACCTAGAGTTAGGGGGTTGGGTGGGGTTGGAGTGGAGAAGGGTGGTAGGTAAAAGAACCCAATAAAGTAGCCAAAAAAGAACCTTTACAGGAAATGACACAAACACCTATTGTTAAATGAACTGGCGAAATGACTGGCTATTCAGCCTATGCTAATGCACACACAAACCTTGACATCATATACATTGTTGTATGAGAAACCTAAGTCACAAAAGCTAACTGCTCTGTGATTCTCGGTATTTGAGGCACTTTACTGTTGTCCAAAGCCTAGAGGCAGAAAGTAAACCAGTAGTTTCTGGGGCTGGAGGGAGGGAAGGCAGGGAGTTACAGGGCAATGGGTACAGCACTTCTGTTACGAGACGTCGCCCACGAGTGTACTTGAAGAATGCGCTGGAGGATGCATACCAAACGTCTAATATGGTAACTTTTATTTTGTGTAATATGCCACACTAAGATAAAAATGTTGAGGGGAGAGGAGATCTTGTTTGGTATTGGGATCAGAGTCTACAAGCAGAGAACGGGATGTGGGAGGCAAGCGGGGGTGGTGTGTGACGAGAGGCATTTTAGGGTACGGTATGGTGACAACAGCATGTCCGTCAGGGGGAAGGAATGATACATGGTCCCGTCTCGTGCCTGTACAACAACTAAACCCAGGGGGCATCTAATTCTAACTCTGACAGGCAAAGCAATGGGGTCTTTTAGAAAATAGTATAGAATATGTTTATGACCCAGGGGTGGGAAAAAGAAATTTTAAACAGGATACAATAAACATTTTTCAATAGGAAAACCAAATTGAGAAGTCGAGTTGTATTTGAATGACGAGTCTCTTGTTTCTCAAAGACAGTGAGGAAGCATCAGAAGGAAGCCACAGAGTGGGGAAGGTATCTGCTCCTTAAAGGGCAGAGAACTGGCCTTTCTACTAAACAAAACCACAACAAATTGGTTTTTTTTTTTTTTTTTTTTTTTTTTTAAGTGCTGGGGGTTTGGGTTGGGGACTCAGGTGGGAAATGGGCTAATGAATTGAAAAGGGCCCTTCCTAGTTTTGGGGGAGGACAGATCCTGAGGGGTTGAAGTACAAAAGACTTCCCCCCCCCCCAAATGTTTCTTAGAAATCAAGACTCTCTCGAGCAAAGGCAGGAAGAAGCATCTTGGACGGGGGAAAGAAGCTGGACCCAGTGCGGACCCGGGCAAACCTGGGCAAACCTGGCAGGAAGCTCAGGTGTGAACACTGTTCCTTGTCATGTATTGACAGACGGCTGTGCCCGTACCCCTCTCAGCAGTAGAGCTGAGCCACCCGGGAAGTGCCCTTGAGTAAAATGGTTTGTAGGGGTCTGGAGATTCGGCTGGGCAGCTACAGTGCCTTCTCTTACAGAGGATGGAGTTCGATTCCCAGCACCCGTATCAGGCCGACTACAATGCTGTGTAACTCCAGGTTCAGGGGATCTGATGCCCTCTTCTGGTCTCTCTGGGCGCTGCACTTGTGTAATATCCTCCCCACACACGTACACATAATTAAAAATGAAACTCTTTAAAGTGGTTCTGTGTGGTGAAGGCGAATTCCAAAGAGCTGTTGGCTGTCTGTAGCTGGCCCCATGCTTTGCAGATGGGCAGTAAGTTCTTCCTTGATCCAGTCTACCACATTGCATAAAACCCAACAGCTCCGTGGCCAAAGAATCCCTGAACAGCTATTGGGGCTCTTTGTCCACCAGAGAAAGAAAAACGAAAACACGACAAAACTCTGAACTCACCAGAATGGTTAAAACTGAAGAGGATAATTAGATGCCAGGCTTGGGGGAGGGCATGGGGGGGCTTTAACAACTGGAGACTGCTTTCTACCTGGAAGAAGCGAAACCTGCAAATCCCATTGTAGACAAACTGCCATCAGCCACTAAGTTGCAGTTGCACAGAGACCGTGACCTTGAAGTTGCCCGTCTAAGTCTTTCCCCAATAGAAATGTGTGCTCGAAGGTCCCATAGACACACGGAAGGGTGTTTGCAGAAGTTCTTTGAGTGACAGCCCCAAACTAGAAGCAACCCAAAAGGCTATCAAAAACAATGGGTAATTAATCGTATTGCTCTATGTATAAAAGTTATGGGGAGCAGCCTTCAAGACAGTCCTCAGTACCCCCCCCCACACTCATATCATTGTGTGGTCCCCTCCCATAGACAAGGTTTAGGCTCTGTGATGAGTAATGGTGGGGGACTGTGTCCCGCGCAACCGTCTCGCCTGCAAGAACGACGCGGCACACAAAATAGAATCCTTCTGCGGTAAACTTTATTAATCTGGAAAAACCGGTACTTGCTTCACGTAACGAAAAAGACGGAGAAAACCAAGAGATCCAAGGAGACGAACAGGACGAACAAGCTCCACGAGACGGCCGAAAACCAACGGGAGAAAGAGAGGAAGAAGAGAGGAAGAGAGAGAGGAAGAGAGAGGAAGAGAGAGAGGAAGAGAGAGGAAGAGAGAGGAAGAGAGAGAGGAGCTATCCAGCCCGTCCCCTATAAAGGGATCAGTCCTTGCCTTGGACGCGGAGCCCCCTGATTGGTTGAAACTCACCAGGCCCTATGACGCCACGGGAGAGGCGGAACTCATGAAGCGGAAGTTACCCAGCCTGTGTGCACATGGCTTGTTTACTGCTAACTCCAGCCAGATATCAGCGCCATCTTGTAATGACGGAAGCGTGGGAATGTGTGGGCGGCGCCCCACATCTCCCCCTATCTTTTATACTTTGAGCAAAGTAGGACACCCATATTAGGAGGGCGGAGATAGAGGTCAAATCCTCATTAAGGTGTATAAAGACCATGTACAGGAGTAACCGCTAGGCCTTTTGTAGCCCGCAGTACACCTGACCTGTCACTCTGCCGTTTTTCTGAGGGAGGGACACTGGGGCAGGAAACCCTCAAACAAATGGCTTATCTCCCGGAGAATGCCCCGCGACCAGGGGTTTCTCAGTGCGATGCTAAGCTCGGCATCCCTCATGGGCTGCTCAAACCAGACACTCTAATCCTGTGCAATGAACCGAAGTTCTAGGAGTGCAAGAGCTGTCTGGCCGGCGACCTACTGCTTAAGCAAAGACAAACAGATATCGGCTGATGCTGCATGTTCTAGAGCGACCGGCGCTTGGGCAGTAACCACCTTGTCTCTTTTTTGTTTGGGCCTCGAGCTTACAAACCAGCCAGAGAAGCAACGCAAGTCCGCAGCAAAGGATTGCTCCCAAGAGTCCCACCCCCACCCAAGTTAGTATTGGGGGTGAAAAGGTTAGGGGAGACTGTAGCATCAAGTTCCACTGGAATTGGTTTCAGGAATGCCGACAGAATCGCCCATCTCGTCTCTTCTCTGGCTCTCTGGTTCCACCGCGTCAGGAGCAGGGCTGTCATCAGGAGTCTCTGCCGTTTTTCGCGTGAGCCTCTCGGGAACCCAGAAAGGATTATTTTCATCCTGAGGAAAAACACAAACAGCTCCCCTGGATCTTATCAACACAAGATCCGGTCCTTTCCATTCATTAGTTATGACATCTTTCCATTTTACCATCTCTTTTGGTTTATCCATGGGTAGGCAATGCCTTTCAGCTGCCGTATGGCCATGGTCATCAAGATTTAAAAAGTTTAAGGTGAACAGTGCCATGGATACTGCTGTCCTAGGCACAGGGGGCAAAGCCTGCATAATCCCACCTTTCTGTTTTATTAGATATGATTTAAGAGTGCGGTGAGCACGTTCCACAATACCTTGTCCTTGTGGATTATACGGCAAACCTGTAAGATGAGTCACAGCCATCTGGCTACAAAATTGTTGAAATTTTTGTGAGGTAAAAGCCGGTCCGTTGTCTGTCTTTAAGAACTTTGGCTTACCCCAGGCACTCCAAGCCTCCAAGCAATGTTGGATGGCATGTGAGGCCTTTTCTCCAGATAAGGGAGTGGCTACAATTATTCCTGAACAGGTATCAATGGATACATGTACATATTGCAGCTTACCAAAGGCGGGGACATGGGTAACGTCCATTTGCCATATTTGAAGAGGCTGGATGCCCCGAGGATTAACCCCCGAGTGGGGCGCAGGCAGAAACTGACTGCAATTTTGGCAATTGACAACAATATCGCGAGCCTGTTTTCTGGAAATGGAAAAGCGGCGCCGCAAAGTTTCGGAAGTTACATGAAAGTTTTTGTGAAAACTTTTAGCAGCCTCTAGCGGCGAAGACATGGCTATAGCAATTATTTTTGTAGCCCTGTCTGCCAAATCATTGCCTTGAGCCATAGGTCCTGGCAATCCAGAATGAGCTCTAATGTGAGTAATATAAAAGGGCGATCTTCTGGCTAGAAGGCAATTTTGAATTTGCGCAAAAATTGAGGCAACTCTGCTAGACGGTTTAATAATGCCAGCCGCCTCAAGCAAATTGACAGCATTAACAACATAAGATGAATCAGACACTATATTTATAGGCTCTGAAAAACGTTGTAAAACCTCAAGAACCACTAAACATTCTACCACCTGTGGGGAGGTTTCTGCATATTGCCTCGAGTAGACCTGACCGTTAACTACAAAAGCCCCCAGCCCAGTTTTGGAACCGTCAGTATAAATAACTAACCCTTCTTTTAGGGGACTACAGGACGTTACTTTGGGAAAAACAACAGGTTGAGTTAAAGCAAACTGTAAAATTGGATGTTTTGGGTAATGATTATCTATTTTTCCTGAAAAGGAAGTGACTAAGATAGCCCAATCATTTGAAGTGGCAGCAAGAGTGGAAACCTGCATGGCATTATAGGGAACAATTAACAGCTGTGGCTCACTGCCAAAATGCGTGATGGCAGATTTTAGCCCCCTCAGCGCTAATTGTGCCACAGCATCTGGATACCAGTCAATTATTTTAGCTGGCGAGGCATTAGGATGTACCCACAGTAAGGGTCCTTGTTGCCAAAGCACTGCAGTAGGGAGCCGGTTTGTTTTAAAAACACATAATGAAAAAGGTTTATCATAATCTATGCGAACCAATTGTGCATCCTGTATAGCTTCTTCTACCAACTGTAACGCTCTTTCTGCTTGCGGGGTCAAACTTTTAGGTGAGGAGACATGCGGATCTCTTTTTAGAATATCAAATAAGGGTTTAAGTTCAGCAGAAGGAATCTTAAGAAAAGGTCTAAGCCAATTAATGTCTCCCAGTAATTTTTGAAAATCATTAAGAGTGTGGAGGTGATCCCTTCTTATCTCGAGCTTTTGAGGGACAATCTTATCAGTGAATAAATACCACAGACCCTAGGAATTGACCAGTATCAAAAATCTGGAGCTTTTCTGTGGCAATATATAGGCCCTTACTTTTTAGGGCCTGTAACAATATAGGAAATGCCTCTTTTAAAATCATCAAATTTTTGTGGCATAATGCAAGACGCACCTGTTTCTTTACTCTCTCTGGGAGGAATGAGAAGGCTTTTAAAGGTGCGCGTGTCTCATAAGGAGGGGCTGCTGGTAAAGGAGGCGCTGTTGGGACAACTGGGGACAAGCGCGTGGGCCTATACTGCTCGTCAGGATAATATCCTTTTTCCTCATAACTAGCTGCTCCTTCATCTACCCCTGCCTCCTCTTCTGGGTCTAAGCCTTCTCGCTCATAATCATCATCTGAAGTCTCGGGGCTATCAATGTCTAGAGCCTCAAAGTCTTCTACAGGGTACAAGCTGACTCCCCTTTTCTTAACATTAGAGGGCATAAAAGAATGAAAATCTGAAGGTTTGTGGGTAACAACTCTCCCGCTGTACAGCGTTCCTGGAGGTCCTTTTTCCTTAGGGGGATAATACCTTTTCCTGCGCGCGCCCATTCTCTCACTCTGTTCGGCTTCTGATAGCCTATCCTGCGCTTCACTCAATACCTCTTGCCCCGCAGCGACGGCGGGCCTACAACTCTCATCTCTTAAACAATTTTGTACCATCGTCCAAATGGCCATGGTTCCGGGCCCGAGGTTTCCAGCATTCTGTGCACAGTTTAATTCTCTACCCAATCTGTTCCATGAGGCTGGTGAGAGAGACCCAGAAACTGCAAACCAAGGGGCAGTACGCTCAACCTCTCTTACAAAACGCTGCAAGATGCGGGTGGGCAATTCTAAATCTCTCTGCTTAAGGATTGACTGCAGGGCTGTAATGGTAGAGTGTGAAGAGCCCATCACAGCGATGTAATGCCCGCGGCTTATTCGCGTGGCGGCCCAAGGCGAAACTGAAAGGCAAGTCTCAGCGTGTTCTCGCTTTTTTTTTTTTATCTACAAAGACTTATGGAACGCAGGGGTGCCTCTGCTTATCTACGTCCGACTTAAGCACAAAATTAACACCAGCCCCGTTGGACACAGAGGAAATTAAGAGGAAGAGAATAAAAACTGCACTGACGAAGACCGGAGCCTCTACAGACCCTTCACACGGCCGTGGAGGATTTAAACCAAATTAAAGAAAGATCCAGGATCAGACATACCTTGCCGAACTAATCTCCCCGCAGTTCTGAATTCTGTGGTGCAGACGATGGAGTGGTCGAATTTCCCGGGTTTGAGGCACCAGATGTCCCGCGCAACCGTCTCGCCTGCAAGAACGACGCGGCACACAAAATAGAATCCTTCTGCGGTAAACTTTATTAATCTGGAAAAACCGGTACTTGCTTCACGTAACGAAAAAGACGGAGAAAACCAAGAGATCCAAGGAGACGAACAGGACGAACAAGCTCCACGAGACGGCCGAAAACCAACGGGAGAAAGAGAGGAAGAAGAGAGGAAGAGAGAGAGGAAGAGAGAGGAAGAGAGAGAGGAGCTATCCAGCCCGTCCCCTATAAAGGGATCAGTCCTTGCCTTGGACGCGGAGCCCCCTGATTGGTTGAAACTCACCAGGCCCTATGACGCCACGGGAGAGGCGGAACTCATGAAGCGGAAGTTACCCAGCCTGTGTGCACATGGCTTGTTTACTGCTAACTCCAGCCAGATATCAGCGCCATCTTGTAATGACGGAAGCGTGGGAATGTGTGGGCGGCGCCCCACAGGACTGCAGTAATGGTGGGCCACTTTAAGGACTGGGTTGGTTCTATGTGACACCACAGCTCCCATCTTGGGAACATGCTCTCTCACTTGCGACACTTGTCTCTTGGTTCATTAGCACTGTGGAATTTTGTCATGACAATCCTGTGCTGAGGTTCTCTTAAGGAAGCAAAGTCTTCTCTGAGCAGCCATGGGAGCTAGTTCTGAAGTGGCTCCTTCAGCCCCAGGTAAATCCTTAGAGAGCATAGCCCAGGACATAGGTTGGTGGCCACAGAGGGACCGCAGCCATAGCCTGGCTAAGCCACTCTCAGATTCTTGACTGAAACAGATGTGGCGAAATAAATCCTAGTCTTGGCAGTTTCCATGGGTGATGTTACTTAGTAACGGATTAGTAGCCATGCAGTGGGGTCTATAAGATGGAGTTACAACTGTCAACAGGAGTAAATGTTACCAATACAACACTGATCTAGGCGGTACTGCGTCTAACACAGGATGCTTGGTGAGATAGCAAACCAAGATAAGACCTGGAAGTGATGGTTTCTGATTCCACTGGTGGAATTGTCAGAGTATTTTGGAGAAACCTCATTATACCATGTATTTCTTTTAACTCCCTTTCATATGGGAAAGGAAAAAGAGATGTCTGAATGACAGGACAGGGTCAGGGTCAAGAGAGGAGAGGGAAGGGGAGGGGGCTCAGTCTTTTATGGGGGTAGGAGCTGTCCTAATGCCAACAATATGTATGCTAAAACACACACACACACACACACATGAGACAAAACTTATTGGCTATAAACAGATGAGTTTCATTTAAAAAATTAACCAATTAATTCATTAAAAAGCCACAACGTTCGTGTAGTTCAGGAGAAGAGAAACAGGATCAAGGTGTGCTCTCTTCTCCCTTCCCTTTTCCTTTTTTAAGGGAAGCGGCAGTATGTTCTCCAAAGGAAGAAATCATTCAAGACCATAGACAGGTCAGATGGCTAGACGGCTCTGGAACTGTTTGAAGAGGTGACTCTGGGCTAAGCCAAACACCGCAGACCTTACGTTAGGGTTACTCAGCAGCAGAACCAATGGCGGGTACAACTAAGTGTGTTTACTCATATATACACACATAATAGAACGTGCATGCATATATGACACACATCCATACATATGTGTATATATACAAGGGTGTTTTACACACATATGAGTTCATGTGTCTGTTATATTACTTTCATGGTGACCTGAGCAGGATGCCTGTTTGTCCCTATGGGGCAACAACAGACCAAAAAAAAAAAAAAAAAAAAAAAAAAAATCCATGTAAGTCTGGCTTTGCGAACACTAAGTTGCTGGGGGCGACTCACAGGATGCAGGATGACCTACAGGGGTGAGGGGGATGTGGATGGTTGCATGTCCCCACAAGCCCACCAGGTACAGGCGAGAACCAGTGAAAGCTGTATTCTGGGAGTGTCCTACTCAACTTTTAAGCAGCTGTCCCCCCAAAAAATCCCCATTATCTACTGCTTATGTAGCCTCAGGGTACCCTGTGAGCCCCATGCATTTCTTGAGTATCCCGAGCCTCCCCCCTCTTCCTACAGGCAGGGGGATGTTTCAATCTGCACCACAACAATCCTCCCTCTCTTCCCCCTCGTATACATCTGTGCTCAGAGGCGGTCTAAGGCACTGGCTCACAGCACTCTGGACACCAGTTACTCTAGGCTGTCCTGGTAGCCTGGCAGTTTGGAGTCCCAGGAAAGTGACTTTTTAGTCTGGAGTCAAAAGGCATCTAATGGCAGATCCCTTCCTCAGGGAAGAACAAACCTCTTCTTAGGGTTTCACCTTTTTGGCTTTTTAATGAATGAATTGTTTTTTTTTTTAAAATGAAACTCATCTGTACAACTGTTTATAGCCAATAAGTTTTGTCTCGTGTGTGTGTGTGTGTGTGTGTGTGTGTGTGTGTGTGTGTGTTAGCATACATAGGGAAGGGGTTAAAAGAAATACATAGCATAGTGAGATTTCTCCAAAATACGCTGGCAAAATTGGATGAGGCTGGAAGAGAGGACCTCCTTTACTTAATCTGGTGGTTTAAATGTCCCCTTTAAAACAAACACACACACACACATACACACGCGCACACACACACACACACAACAACACAACCACACACCAACAACCACACAAACACACATGCAAACACACAAATACACACACACACAAACACACAAACAACCCCACCTCATAGCAACATCCCAGAAGCATTTGGATAAAATGTGGATATTTAATCATAGCAAAATTGAGGAAGAAAATGAGTCCCATGAATACAGTGCTGGCTGTCTCTGCCCTTTACTAGCCTTGGGCAGAGGTGGAAGAGGGCACAGGAGAAGCCAAGACAACCCTGGCTTTGCACTCAGAACCCTTCTACTGGATGCTTGGTGTAGAGAACATCCCCAGGACTTCTGGAAGGGCCCCGAGGCTGATGTCCACTGAGAGCAGAGGTTTGGGTCCTTTGTTTTGAGTCAGCAAGCTGGGCTGGAAAGCCGTGCTCAGAGGCAGAGGCATGAGGGACACTTTGTCATTATACAGTCTTCCCTTGCGCCCTAATTTTTTTCATTTTATGTGTATATTTTGCCTGTGAGTCATTGAACCACATGGTTTAGTGCCCATGTAGGCCAGAAGAGGGTGTTCTGGCCTGATCTGCCTGGATCTGCAGTTAGACAGTTGTGAGCTGCCTGTGGGTGCTGGGAACAGAACCCTGATTCTCCACAAGAGGCAGTAAGTGCTCTTAACTGCTGAACTGTCTCTCCCTGTAGATTGTCCTGAAGCTGTTTGTATTTTAATGTTAATTCCACTTCTCCTAGAAGGGCTGCCTAGTTATGTGATTCCAACAGAACCTTCCCATTTTAAATAGTAAAATAAAGGAAAGCCAGTGACTGGGCGGGGCGAGGGAGGCAGAGAGGGCTGAGAGGTTCGGAGGAGGTCAGAGGACGGAGGGGGAAGGTAGTAGCAACCTGAAGCTTCCCAAGGACCAGTTAGACCAAGGTGATATTGATTGGCATTAAATAGCTACGAACATTAAGGATTTTACAGGTCTAGTATCTCATCTAGAAGGGCAGTTTGTATCTTTGTCTATTCGATGTAATCTTGTTGTGTAGAGGGTTTGTGAATTGAGAGCTGAATATATAAACTGTATGAAAAGCTATCGGGCTGTAGACTTGTGCTTGTGGGATTTTGGGGTACAGAAACACCCTGGAACGGAGGCAGAGAACAGGCAGTAGAAAACAGCCAGAGAAGGGAGTTGTGCGGACAAGTTGGGCCGTGGTTTCGGCTCAGACCGGGTGCCAGAGGTGCGTGCGGCACCTCAGGGTTGGGCCTGAGGAGTGAGACCTCAGAGCAGTAAAGAGACAAACCGTTTTTTATCTCTTTGTATTTGAGATGTCAGTGACACCTCATGATGCTGAATATGCTTTACCGCTGGCTGCCTCCTCACCACGGGACCATCCTGTTCTGCCCAGGGAGTCGTGTGTTTTGAGCTCACTAGAGCGACTTCATTTGGCAAAGATGCCCTTAGACAAGGTCGTGATCTCTCCTGGGACATCCTAACCAGAGGCTCCATTTTGCAGATGGAACTGATGACATGGCAGATTCTGTGAGCAACGTGCCGTGGTAGTCATTGCAAAGGGACACTGAAGGTGATGCTTTCAGATAAGTAGCCACCAAGGAAGCACTGCTCCCTAGGGGACTCCCTCTCCCTTGGCTGGGTTTTGGGATCCAGTTAGCAGAGCCAGGAACGAGTACGTGCTTGACTGGCTGTGGCCACCAGGGGGCGCGAGGTAGCTGAGGAAGGTTGCTGGACGCTCAAGGGTACCTGGCCCATGTCCTGAGTCCCACTCCTGCCTCAGCACCTCCCAAGTTCAGGGTGGCCTGGCTCATCCTCTGTTCTTACAGGGCTGGTTCTGACTATCGCCCACCCTTGATCCCAGCTGCTTCTCTAGCTCTTTAGGTGCTGATCATAGTCGCTGTTCCTTCTCTTTTCGACTTAGGTGGATAGCGCCAGGGTTGGCCTCCTAAGGGCAAAGTGACAGCTACCTTCATGATTTTTGGAGAGCAGAGCCTCATGGCCCTGGAGAGGAGCTCAAAGGCCACCCGTCCAAGTCGCAAATTCCATCCTTACAGGCACTCCATCGCACTTTTCTACAGCTTTGTCTAGGACTTATTTTGGGACCAGATTTATAAAAGGATACTCAATTAAATGTGACTTTCAGATAGCAAGTTTTTGTTTGTTTGTTTGTTTTTGGTTTGTTTTGGTTTTTTTTTTTTGTCATCTAAGTATGTCCCATAAAGTATCTGAGTTATATAATAATACAGAAAGAAATTCCTTATTTTTCTGATAGGCAAATTCAACTTTGAATCCCCTGGTTTTTTATTTTGTTTGTTTGTTTGTTTTTCTGGAATTCTAGGCAGGAATAAGTTTAGGTGAAGGCAGGCAGGGAAGGGTTGGGGCTGAGGCAAAGAAGGCATAGAACCTTGTAAGTTTTCTTAAAAGCCATTTCTGTTACAGGAAGCTGCGCGACAGTCCCAACCACGACACTGGCTCCTCGCACAGCACCAATTCTTCCACAGAGTAAAAGGAGAAGAAACCATCTTAATCATTTCCTCCAGCCAAAAACCTGTGGTTCTTGATGCCCATGTCCTTCTGAGGACCTTAATAATGTTTATAATAGCGTTTTTACTGTACAAATCTGTATTTATTTTGCTATTTTACTGCATTAGCTTCTGCACTGGCCTCTAAGCCACACAGGAATTGTCCCACTGGGCAGAAACATGATGTCTTCATTCCGCCTCTACCCACCCTGAGCCAAGAGCCTTCTGGGAACTTCCCATCTGGACACTGAGCTCATACCCAGTGAGTGGCATACAAAAGTCTGTTTCCTTTACAGACTCAGCCCAGTGTAATGGGTCAGATCTCTTCAAATGTTCCCAGGTACACTGGTTGTCTCGTGTGGAACACACATGTCTCGTGCCCCACTGTAGGATCCCTTCTGAGATGAGACTCGCTCTGCTGTAGATGCTTCCGTGGTCATGACCTCTGGGCAGGCTAGTTTCATGCCAACTTCACATAGGATAAACTGGAATTTGGGGAGAGAAAACCTCGGTTGAAAAAGTACACCTACCAGATCCAGACTGGCCTGTGCGGAAGCCTGGCCCCCCACTTTTGATAAATGATTGAAGTGTGAGTGCCCGGCTCATTGTGGGTGGTACCACCCTTGGGCTGGCGGTCCTGGATTATACAGGAAAACAGGCTGACAAGCCATAGGGGAAAAGGCAGTCAGCAGGACCCTTCCATAACCTTTGCATCAGCTCCTGCCTCCAGGTTCCTGCCCTGACTTCCCTCAGTGATGAGCTGAGATCAACGCCCTCCTCCTCCAGGCGTTTGGAGTGATGGGGTTTCATCAGAGCAGCGGCAACCCTAACCAAAACACCCTGCCTGGGCCTTGGCAACCCAGAAACTAGGTTTGCTAGAATGTGAGGCTGCTGTAACAGTCTCTCAAACCGCAGTGCTTAAACGGTGATTTACAGTCTCTGGAAGCCGTGGGTCTTAAGGGGAAGCTCTGGGAAGACAGGCTCATTCCAGGCAAGATCCATGTCAGGTGGCCCTCCTTGGACAGTCACCTTTTGCCTCTTCATGTCATCTTCGGTGTGCGCCTGTCCCGGTGTCCAAATTTTTCCTTTCGTGGGGATACCTGTCCTATGGGATTAGAGACCACACCAACGACACCATTTTAACTCACCTAGGCCTTTATGGGGTACATCCTGAGATTTTAGGAACTAGGATCCTAGCACAGCTTGTTTGAGGCTGCACCCAAGTCCATCCATAGCACCAAGGGAAGCCTCATGTGTGACCAATTCAGTGGTGCTGAGATGCCTCTGGGGTCCCCTCTGTGCCACAGTACACAGAGTCTCTACTCGGGTGTCCGGACGTCTGGTCAGGAAATGCTCACAATTGTGGCAGCACTGGAATTATAGAGAAGTAGAAAGAATGTCTTGTGTGTTGTATGGATGCATCACTTGTCAATAAAAAAACCTGTGGCCAATAGGAAAGGGTGGAATAAGAGGTGGGACATCTGGGAGGCAGAAAGGATTCTGGGATAGAGTGAGGCTCGGGAGGGTTTGGCCCCGGGAATACTTAGGAGTAGATGGGTGGAACCTGAGTGGAGGTAACCTGCCATGTGGCAGAACTGAACTTATGAGCTAGTTAGAGAACGAGCCAAAATATGGCCTCAGTATTTATAAATATATTTGAGTCTCAGAGTCGTTACTCCAGGAGCAGGGGCTGGGAGGGAAAGCATGAGCACGCAGAAGCCACACATCCACCGAGTAGAATTACCGTCGGGTTCCTCTAATGGTTCGTCTTTGTTGTCCGCTTGACTACCTGCAAAATCAACCAAAGCCCAAGCTGACGGCATGTCTGGATGTAATGGTCCATTCTTCACTGAAGAATGGTACCCAGGACTCCGATAGTATGCAAAAGCAAAGAGTGTTTTATTCTACAGAGAAGAAGCATGCTGGGGTCTACCATCTACCAAGACAGAGGTGCCCAAGTGAGCTCCCAGGCTTGATTTAAAGCACATTAGGGGAATTTCGGGAAGGGGGTAGGTGACTGTTTTCTTAATCTGTTGGCTCTATCTCTAGGGACATTCCAGAACCAATGCTGGGGCCAAGGGGTTGGAAACTGGCTGGGAATCTGGAGATTGTGGCTGGGGAAGTCTGGCTGCTGACCCATTGCACTTGCCAGGCGGTGGGGCAGCTTCTAATGGCAAAGCAGGTTCTGACTGGCTGCCCGAGGCCTGGGTTGTTTTTTTTTTTTTTTTTTTTTCAAATAACTGACTTGCCTGGTTCAACTTATAGAGAAGGGAGGTTTTATTTTCTGTGTTTACAGTTCCTGAGGGTTAAAGTCCGTAATGGTGGATAAAGTGCGGATATGGTGGCAGACAGCCGTGGAGCAGGACGGAATAGGGGGCTGAGGGGCTGTGGGGGTGGGGTACTTGAATCTCTAACCACCAACAGGAAGCAGAGAGAGAACTGGGCATGGAGGTACCCATTTGAGACCTCAGACAGCTGATTTTAACACCTAGTCATCATGCCCCAATCTTCAGGCCCCCTTGCCTCCACTGCTTCAACAGCATGTGGGAGAGTTCAAGCCAATCAGCACGAGCTGGTGGCAAGCATTGGTTGAGGGGGGAGGCGTGGCCCAATTCCAGCCAATGAGATGATAGGGGTGTGGTTTAGGCTAGCAGCTACCTTGCTCCTCTACAGAAGCTACTCCTAGAGGGTTTTTTAGGAGTATTATCTACACATTCCTTGAGATGATTGGGACTGAGGAAGCATGAGACCTGGCAGCAGCTGGCAGCCATGTTGTGAACTCGAGTGAAGATAGGAACAGGATGATTCACACCAGATATTTGGTGAGCAGCCTCAGCCGAAACTCTGAAATCCCACTGCCAAGGAATGCTTTGACTTCCTTCCTTCCTTCCTTCCTTCCTTCCTTCCTTCCTTCCTTCCTTCCTTCCTTCCTTCCTTCCTTTCTTTCCTTTCCTTCCTTCCTTTCCTTCCTTCCTTCCTTCCTTTCCTTTCCTTCCTTCCTTTCCTTCCTTCCTTCCTTCCTTCCTTTCCTTCCTTCCTTCCTTTCCTTCCTTCCTTCCTTCCTTTCCTTCCTTCCTTCCTTTCCTTCCTTCCTTCCTCCATCCCTCCCCTTCTTCTTCCTCCTCTCCTTCCTTTATTTCCATTCTCCCTCCTTCCTTTTTTTCTTCCTCCCTTTTCATCCTCCCTCTCTTCCCACTCTCACTCCTTCTCTCCCCCCCCCCTTCTTCTCAAGACCCAGTCTCTAGGCTCAGCATTTACATACAGCATGTCCACTCACTGAAGACATACCACACTTGTTTGCCTATAAGAGGAATTCATCAACCAGTTTGCATTTATTCACCAAACAGCTGCTTTTTATTAAAGAATATAAAAATTGCCAGACTAAATTATTCAAGTTCAGATTTAAGATGTTTCAAAAGTAAGAGGGCTTGCTCGACTTTGGCATCTAAGGGGCCCGTACTTGAAGATCGTTCCTTGAATAAACGGAAATGGAATGTCAGCTTCCGTCGGTGACTTTATTGACTTTCTGGTTCTCTTGCCTCCATTTCTTGAGTGCTAGGTTGTAAGTGAGCACTCCGGTGTGTCCACTTTTATATGAGGCTGGAGACGAAGCCCAGGGCTTCATGCATGTTAGGTAAGCCCTCTCCCAACTGAGTAACACCCCAGCCTCTGAGCACTGTTCTCTTTAGAGACAGGGTCTCACGTGCTGCAGACAATCTTTGAACTCCTATTTGTTAGAAGATGACCTCGAACTCCTGCTCTGTCTCCCTCCACCTCCCAAGTGCTGGGATTATAGACATTCACTATTACACCAGGCACCAAAAGACCGTCTTCCATATTTCTAAATTAAATAAAAAAGATGTCTTTGATATCATAACAGACCCCAGACTTTAACACAACAGACTCCATGATGGAACAGCATTCAGGCTGTAAAACTCAGCTCACAGACAGCACCACCAACCAAAATGAAAACAAGGTCTGACCCATCGACGCCCACAGTTCTGGGAAGGTCTCCAAATGCGCTCACTTTGCTTTTTGTCCTCTATAGTTCCACTTCTGGCTACGTGTTCTTGTTAACTGAAGAATGTCAGCCCAGGAAATGAGTGTTGTGCTTAAAAGCTCACATGAGAAGGGCTCAGGGATTCACTGGGAATCTGAACACCCAGTATAGTCTCTGAGCGGCCAATAGAAAAGACTTCCTATTGCTTAGACCCATGTCTGAGCAGTGTTCTCTTGTGGATACCCACAATAGTATATCCTGCTCTTTTCTTTACTGATCTCTTCCCAACACCACACAAACACACATACACATAGTCATACATACACCACATACCCCCACACCTCATACCACACCACACACACACACACACACACACACAATTACACATAGCCCTGACACACACACACACACACACACACACAACATACTCACACATACTTACCTCACACTCATACACAAAGACACCACATACACACTCACATACACTGTCAGCCAGCATCTGCCCTATCCCAGGGCATGGCCATTGGGGAGGCAGAACAGGGGGAGTTTGACTGTGCCTACTCCACGCCAGCGCTGGACCTGGTGCTAGGCTGTGGGAAAGTGAATCTGGTGGGGGGAGGGAGTCCCCGGGCCTGCAACAAGGCCTGGGCTGTGGGGTTCTCAGACTCTTGGACATCCAGGTACCGCTGGGAGTCTCGGGAGAGCAAAGAATGGAGTTAGGGGCCTGAGGGCTGCTTTGGCTAGCAGGCTTGGTGGCAGCTGTGGCTGGGTGTGCAGAGAGGCCTTCTACAGATTAGGCTCTGGCTCTGTAGGCAAAGGCCTTCTTCATGGCTCCTCATGGTGGATCCTGATGAAAAGAGACAGTCCATGGTTCTAAATAGTTTATTGTTGTGGCAGAAAATGGATGTGTAAAATCATACCCCACTTCTCAGGGTGGGACTGAGGTTAAATACCTTTTGCAGGGAGGAGTGTCTGGGAAGGGAAGCTTATTGGCCTAAGCTCTTCAGGCCTCTAAGTACCTCATTAGCATGGAGAACTCTGTTTTGAGCTTACTGGACCACAGGACATGTTTCTTTTATGTGGAAGCATGTGACATGTTCCAAGTCAGAAGTCAGGCAGGGAGCTGGGAGTCACCAAAGCCTCAGGGTCTTGATCTGCTTTACCTTACCAAACTTCCTCATATGGTGTTACCTCCCACAATAACACACACACACACACACACACACCTGCAGCAACTGACTGCACACCTGCCTCCTTTATTTGAAATCTCTTTTGGCAACACAGACAGACGTTAGGCTGGCTCTCCACTTCCGCCATCTTCTCATCAACTCAAAGTGTTTCTTACACTGAACACGTGCAAAAGGGAAACCTAGGTAATTGTCAAAAATGCTTCGAGATCACCTGTAGAAATCATATGTATGTATGTATGTATGTATATGTGTGTGTATGTATGTATGGTATATGTGTATATATATATATACACACACACACACACAAAGTATAACTCAAAGCAGAAGGGCTCACAAGGTCATAGCATTTGTAGATAAGAAGGTTTTGATTTCTACAAAAATAGTTTTGTTTTTTTCTGAAGGCAGATGTAGTGACTAGTTATATGTCAATTTGATACAAGCTAGAGTCATCCGAGAGGAGGGAGCCTCAAATGAGAAACTGTCTTCTAGGCAAGCCTGTAGGATATTTTTTTAGATTAATGATAAATGTGAGAGGACCCAGCCTATCTTAGGTGCTACTATCCCTGGGCTGGTGGTCCTGGGTTCTATAAGAATGCAGGCTGAGGGACTGGAGAGATGGCTCAGTGGTCAAGAATACCAGCTGCTCTTCCAAAGGCCCCGAGTTTAATTCCCAGCAACTAAATGGTGGCTCACAACCATCAGTTAATGGGATCTGACGCCCTCTTCTGGTGTGTTTGAAGACAATGACAGTGTACTCATATTAAATAAATAAATAAATCTTAAACAAAACAAAACAGGTCGAGCAAGCCATGGGGAACAGGTCCGTAAGCAGCACCCCTCCGTGGCCGCTACATCAGCTTCTGCCTCCAGGTTCCTGCTCTGCACTGGTTACTGTCCTCACTGCTTTTGATGATGGAACTGTTTTTGAAATGAACACTTTCCTCCCCGAGTTGCTTTTGCTTATAGTGTTTCATCACGGCAGTAGTTCAACTGACTAAGCTAGCAGATCTCTAAAATTAATGGTTTCGAGATGAGGAAGACCCATGTCTGAAAGTCTGATGCTTGCTGAGATTTACTTAAACCTCTTGAAACCCTGGTGGTGTTACTCATTCCGAGATAATGACTTGTTGATTTCTATGTACGTACCAGGAGCTGCATTACATGCTGGGGAACAGCTGTGTCTTAGGTCCGGTCCATTATCGTTATAGTGGGAAGCATGGTAGCATGCAGGCAAGCATGGTGCTGGAGAGGTAGGTGAGAGTTCTGCATCTAGATCAGCAGGCAGCAGGAAGAGAGAGACACTGGGCCTGGCTTGAGTTTCTGGAATCTGCCCCAAGCGACACGCTTCCTCCAACAAAGCCACATCTCCTATACTACCGCTCTCATGAGTCTGTGGGGGCCACTTTCATTCAGATTACCGTAAGCTTAGAGTAGGACCTGTTCTTCAACACTTCAGAATGTATAGACTCCTGACCGAAGGACAGTCCTGAAGTCGGTGTCCCTTACTTTACAACCCTTCACAGGCCAGGTTCTGCCTCAAAAGGAGCGAGTCTGGTCTGTGAGTCCACCCAGATGTCAATCCTCAAGGTCAATGTTTCTGCTAAGATGTTCGCTAATATCAGCCAAGGTCTCAGGCTCAGAGCCACAGAGAAGAGGCCTGTCTGAAGGGACCATGTTTTGGGTCTAGCAGCATGTGATGAACAATCCTTTTCTTAGATGGAACTTGTTTTCTCTTCACCCAGTCATAACTTTCTTTAGTACTTAACATGAAGTTTTAGCATTCTAGAGTGACCCCCTCTGTATGTTTCCTGTGCTCAGTGCTCTGAGTCCTTCCAGGGATCCAGGGTATGCCTGAAGGGAATCTAAGAGCCCGGGACAACAGAGCAGTCCTCATGTTAGCTTAGGCTGGTGTCTGATGTGCTCCACCTTGCAGGGAAAAAAAAAAACCATATTTTTTATTTCAAGAGTAATTTATAAGAAGATCTGGGGGTGTGGTGGTGCAAATCTTTAATTCCAACACTTGGGAGGCAGAGGCAGACAGATCTCTGTGAGTTCCAAGCCAGCCTGGTCTAAATCAATAGTTCCAGGTCAGCCAGAGATACACAGTTAGACCCTGTTTCAAACAAAGCAAAACAAGGCTTATGAGAGGTGTAAGTGCATTCCCTAACATGACAAGGAGAGATCTCTTTCCTAAGAGTGGATGACTCCACTCAAATCCCTGTTAGCACAAAGCAAGTGGGGCTGCTTTGCAGAAAATATAAAAGAATAAAAGCATGAAAATTACTCACAATTTTACCACCAATAAATCACTACTAACATTTCTTTGATTTATAAATCATTCTTTTTTTTTTTCAGAATAAAATTCTACTCTACATTTTCCTTTCTCACCTGCAATTTTCTCAGCACATGTGAATTGTGAGTCTCTTTTCCTATTGTTCCATGCTCTGTGACATCCGTGTTTTAAAAATAGGATGATATATTTTATTTATTATCTGACAGTTTTCTACATGTAAGCAATGCATCTTGAGCATCAGGGACTCACCCTCCCAGATCTCCCAGAACCCCCCATGGCTCAGCATTCTCAGGGAATTCCCTGACGTGTCATGTCCTCTGTCCCTGTCACTAGCCCACAGGGCCCACTGCCTGTTTGGATGCTGGCTGATCTTGTGCAGGTTACCATAGTGGCAGTGCCTGTGACAGGTCCCTGTGTCACAGTGCTCTTTGCCCAGTATCTCCTAGCATTCTTTCAGCCCCTCTTCTGTAGCTGGCCTTTTCTATTTTGTGGGTTTTTCTTTTCCCCACCTCTGTTTCACCTCCTTACACTAGGTAGGAGAAAAACAGGGTAGAGGGGAGAGAGGAATTAGGAAAATCCTTGAATCTAATTTCTTTTGTTTCTTCTTTGACAAGGCTACTAACAAAACACAACCAACCTTCCTAATGAACATGTTTGCCCCCCACCCACCCACTCTTCCCCGCCCCACTGGGACCCTAGCATTTATAAACCCTCTGAAAAGTTTCCAGAATTCCAAACATAACACAGTCGAGGAAATCAATCTGCAAGTGACCAAAGCACAATTCTACTGGAGCATGAGGAAAATCACTGTCAGGTGCTGTGGAGTCCAAAGCAACCCCACATCCCCACACCACTCCTCACCCCCTCCTTCCTTGTGAGCTGTCATCTTTACATTTTCCTCCTTGGGCATAGAAGTGTATGCCTTTAATCCCAACACCTAGAAGGCAGAAGCAGGTGGCTTTCTGAGTTCAAGGTCAGCCTGGTCTATGAAGTGAGTTCCAGGACAGCCAGGGTTACATAGGACGATTCTGTCTCAAAAAGGCAAAACTAAATTTTCTCAAGCTGTGAGATGGGTATTTCTATTCATTAGGTTTTATGCTATTGGAATAAATGTTCCTTTCCTTTTGCAGTACTGGGAATCAATCTCTGGGCCTGGCACATGCTCAGTACATGCTACCACTGAGCCATACCTCCAGCCTGAAAGAGTGCCTTTTGTCTCTTGTTAACCACAACCACAGCCACAGTAAGCCACAAGTCCTTCAACTTAAAGTTTGGACCTATCAAGCCTGTGGAGAGAGCGATTAGGGTTGTAGACTGTTAGGCCCATATTAGCTCACAAAGACACCATAGTGCCCAGTCTCATCTCCAGTCGAAAACAAGGCAGTGATTTGACCAAGGTCATTGGTTTCCTGGAGGGCTGGAAGGAGAGGCAGTGCCAGGAAGTTGTGTGATACACCAATTAACTACTGTGTCTTGGAAGCAAATGCCTGGCCGAAGCTGTCCATCACGTTTGAGCCTTTGGGCAATTTGCCTAAACTCCTTGAGGCTCGTTTTCTTTTTCTGGTCTGTAGATGGGACAAGTACCTATTTTCCAAGATTGCTGGGTGTCTTAGGGTTTTACTGCTGCCAACAGACACCATGACCAAGACAAGTCTTACAAAGGACAACAGTTAATTGGGGCTGGCTTCCAGGTTCAGAGGTTCAGTCCAGTATCATCAATGTAACATGGCAGCATCCAGGCAGGCACAGGGCTGGAGGAGCTGAGAGTTCCATCTCTTGTTCCAAAGGCAGCTAGGAGAAGACTCTGGTTTGCAGGCAGCTAAGAGGACTGTCTTAAAGCCCATGCCCACAGTGATAAACTTCCTCCAACAAAGCCACTTCCCAGGCCAAGCACATGCAGACCACCACACTGTGGTCGGACGATATGGAGCAGAAGTCCTCAGTAAGTTTTACTCGTGACCTTAGAACGGCCGTGTGTAGACCATGAAGACAACGCCTTGCCTGCAGCAGAATCCTCTCAGCCTGTAGCTTGAGTTGGGAAACCCCACCTCTCCAGGCAAAGGTTGCTCTTGATATAGGTGATGTCTTCATCAGCAACTAACTGAATGACAGGGGTGACCTCAGAAAGGGAACCCTGTTCTCTTCATTGCCTCTTGCTACCTACCAACCAAGTGATGTTTGTGTGCAGTATACTGCCTACGCTGAGAGAGAAATGTGACCATAGCTCAGAAAAGGAGAAGGGGTGGGGTCTGGAGAGATGGCTCAGTGGTTAAGAGTACACGCACTGCTTTTCTGAAGGTCTAAAGTTCGATTCCCAGCACCCATGTGGCCTCTCACAACTGTTTGATGCTGTCTTCTTGTGTGCAGATTGATGTACATGCAAGCAAAGTACTTATATGCATAAAATTCATACATAAACAAATCTTTTTTTTTTAAAAAAAAGAGCAAGGTGGAATGCTCTAAGCAACATGTGTGTGTGTGTGTCTGTCTCTCAGCACATATGTGTGCACATACGTGTGAAGGCCAGAGCAGAGGTTGACGCCAGGCATCTTCTTTGATCCCTCTATTTTATTGACAAGGGCAGAGTCTCACAACGAGCCTGGAACTCCCGGACACACCTAATCCAGCGAGCCAGCTTGCACCAGGCTCCTGTCTCTGCTTCCTGGTCGTGATGCAGGCAGACCTCATCACACCTGCCTGGTATTTCTGTGAGGGTCTGGGAGCTGAACTCTGATATTTATGCAGCATGCATGCATTTTATCCACAGAGCCATCTCCCAGCCCAGCCCGAGTATTTTAATGGTCATCCAGAGATACACAAGGTCAAAGCTATGGTGGTGGAGGAGGACACTTTGCGTTTAAAAACTTTTTTGGCTGAAATTTGCCATCCACACTTTTTTTTTTCTCTTATATGCTTAATTGAATTTTTTCTTGGGATTAAAAAAATTCATTATTTTTGTAAAATATTGGTAATTTTAGGCCTGTGGTGATGGTTAAGAAGAAAGGTTTTTGAGTAACATGCTTGCGTGCACATATAGTTAATCTCGGAAATATATATTTAAATATTTCAGGTGAGCTTTAGTTAATTTCAAGTGTGACTGCCAAGTTGACCCATTGAGTAGTGAAGTAGCAGCCCAGGATCAAGGACAAGCCAGGCAGACAGGGTCTGCATGACACGCAGCATACAGAGCCGTAGATCAGAGTCAGCTTATCAGAGTCTTCCTGGGAAGAAAACACCAAAACAAAGGCCTTTACGGTAAGAATCTACCAAAGCCTTTTCTCTTATAGAGGCTTTGATTCTTTAAGAAATGTTGATTTTATCTGTCGAAAGAGCCATGTTAAATTGAACACCAGTTACCCAAGTTCTTCAGAGGTGTCCTTCAGCGGAACCCTGTGTGAGACTATATGACCCCGGCTGTGGCTAGAACTTGGTGCAGGCCACATTTAAGCCACCAGTCAGGCCCTAATATTCTCCCCCTCCCCCAGGGCCTTGCTCTATAGCTGAGGTTGCCCCAGACTCATCATGTAGCCCAGGCTAGCCTATTTCCTTCTGCCTCAGGCTCCCGAATGCTGATGTCTCTTCCTTGTCTTCTTCCTTAGGCCTCTTTCTTCTGTAAATGACGTCAGTTATATGAAATTACAAATACCCCCCCTCCAAAACGAAACTTCCAAGACTGTACTTTCCTGAATAAAGCAAAACATTAAAATTCAACAGGTAAATGAAGTAAGGATGTGAAAATATATTTATCTTCAAAGGACAAAACCCTTGTCAAGTCCAAAAGAGTTGTTGTAGGTCAGTGGTGAACCCACCATGCTTCTTCCCATGAGGAGAGGGCTCTGACCATTCCCACCCATCCTCCTAAACCACACAAACCTGCACTTGTCTACATGTCTACATCATGAATTTCAGCCCAAAGTTTGTCTCCTGTGACCCTACTAACTTCTACTTGGGCCAAACTGTCCATATCTTTCATAAAATGGAAATTTGTTGAGAGCTTTTCTGGGCCCATCTTGTTTTGCTAACTCAGACTTTGAATCCCATGGATGTCAAAGGGGACAATTGCTACATTGTTGGTACAAATGTGTGACTCTTTATGGCCCTTGGTAGGAGTGGAGGCTGCCATCCAAGCTGGGCCAGGGCCAGCCTGAGAACCGTCGTGGGGTAGAGGAGCAAGGGCGTGGCCGGCAGTTAGCATAGGCACAAAGGACACATGCCACCCAATGATTTCTTCTTCCTTAGCAAGGTTAGTGCTCTGACTTCAAAAGCATCAATTTCCTGTGTCTGTTTAATTTGATGGGACAAGTTTACTTCAGGCTGCACGTGAGTTCAGACAAACTTCAAATTGTAGCTCCTTTTAAATTTTTCATATTCTCAGTAGTTTGCTAAGCGATGTCCCAGACCTTCCAGATTAGCTTAGCTAATGCTCAGTCCTGGCTGTCCCCACAAGTAAGCCTGGTAGACAGCCTGTATTTGTAGACCAGGCATTTCATGTTGTAGGAGACGCCCCAGACACATCCCGTTCCCCCAGATGGATGAAGTCAGCACCAGACAACCTTGACTCGATTTAGAAGAGAGGAGAAAAGGAGCCTTCTCCGGCATACGCTGCTTTAGTGGACAGGCAGTGGTTATGGAAGAGAGACAGCAAACCTTCCCCAGGCAGGTCTCAAATGCGTTTGGGCATGGAGAAACACTTCCATATGTGTGTACACAGATGTGGAACCATGTGGCGCTAAATGTGGTACAACCACAGTGTCACCAGTATAGGCACACTCCTCTGTTGGAACAGCATTGTCCTTCCTTCCTTCCTTCCTTCCTTCCTTCCTTCCTTCCTTCCTTTCTTCCCTCCCTCCCCCCTCCCTCCCTTCCTCCCTCCCTCCCTTCATTCTTCCCTCCCTCCTTCCTGTCTGCTTGTGTTTCTTTCTTTTCCCCCAAAGCCAAACATTAGCCTTGTGCAGATCACAACGGTCTTACAAGCCTGGTGTGGCCCTCACTGCTGCAGGACTGGGACAAAGAGATGATGTTACAGTCTGGTTTCTATGGCAACGGAGGAGGGGTAATGAAAACTGAAATGCAGGAAACACCCATTCTGACTATTGTGACATAATTCAGTTTATTACAAGGAAGTAACTATCAGGAAGCAGAAGTGTCATCACGGGGCAGCTCCTGTCCACTAAAAGCTGCACTGTGTATTTCTCTTAGCTGGTCTGTACAGGGGAAAGAAACACATCTCACACACACACACACACACACACACACACACACACACACACACACAGTCCTCGCTTTCTGCATGTAAAATGTGTGTTTCTTTAGAAGCCAGTGGTTGGCTGGTTTTCCGGACATGATGTGGTTGAAGCTGTCATCGTAATGGAAATTCACTGCTGTAGCTATGGTAAATCGAGTGTTCTGCCTGTGCTGAATGCATTAGTCTAATGAGATGTTTGCAGCGGCGAGCAGGGCTGCTGGAGACTGGCTGTGAGCGGGAGCACACACGGGTGGAGGCTAGCTTGTGCCATACCCGCAGTACGTGTGCAGGAAGTCACCTGTCTCCTAAGCCAACACTCCCGACCTCATCAACACCCTGATCAGGGCTGTGTGACCAAACTGTAGGTAAGGGAGATGCATGCCGAGGGCGTGCCGCGACACACTGTACGGCTCTTTCTCTTTGGGCTGTCAGCACAACAGGTTACCTGCGTCAGTTTATCTTGGGAGGGTTTGCATGCCTGCCTTGTGGCAATGCATGAGCGTCTGGTGCTAAGACTACTGAGCCCAGCGGGTGAACTTCAGATCCTAACATGCAAAACACAATGTTTGATTTCTTAACTATATCTCAAAGGAAGACGGAAGACAGAAACATACAGTTTATAACCATTTTTGATATGTACACACTTACCGATCTTTAAGTCTGCATGTAAATATGGGCAAAGTTTTTATTTTTTTAAACAGGAACTCAGATAACTGCTTCTTTTTTTTTTCCTAATAATAATTTTGCCTCATTTTGTTTTGTTAATTTAAAGATTATAGTATGGTTTAGGTTACAAATATTTACTTAAAATTTATTATTAATATTGGCGTGATATAAGCACTCACCAAAGCATTTGTTTTTAAGTTGGATTTTATTTACTTATGTTAAATGTTGCCGATGAGATATTTCATGTGTTTCTGTTGGTTGCTAATTTACCAGTCATAGATAAAGATAGTATTAATTGCTTACAAGTTACTGTTAGTTTTTTAGAAGGAAAAAAAAAAAAAAAAAACTCAGGTTAGTATGGAATATTTGGAGTTTTCCCAAGTCCAAAGACAAAGTCGCCTTCTTCCCCCACACAGCACTATATGACCCAAACCAATTTCCAGTGGTTCTGCCTGTGGCCCTGGGTGTCTTGTCCTGGTTGCTCTGTGGATGAACAGGACCAGTGGGTTCGGTGCTGAACGGACTGCTGAGTAAGCAATCTTTACTCATCACCGATGCCTTTGACTCTAAGTTCTTGCTGTTACCTGTGACAAAAAACCAGAGGTGGCTTGCTGTGGTGTCATAGGGCTAAGACCATAAGCAGCTGAGAGCAACAGGACTTTGTAGCTGGGATACTTGAAAAGTGATCCAGATGTGGCTGTTGTGTGTTGTGTCTTTAATTCCTTTCTCAATTAGGAAACAATTTATTTTTCTCTTTTGAAGGGCAAGAGACAGTTCCTTTCCCTCCTCAAGACTTTCTCTCTTCTCATTAAAAACAAAACAAAACGGCTGTCTGGAGAACTTGTGGAAGGATGGAGGTGCACGACACAGACCGTGCTTTATGGGACATTTCGTGTGTTTGTTGCTTGGCAGAAATGGCTCTGTCTATCTGAGTAACAGCTACTGGGTAGAAGTTGCCTAGAAAACTCAGCAGTGAGTGGTCAGAATGCAGCTAAAATGTAAACATAGCTCCCCCCTTGCAGAGAGGCTGCTTGGTAGCTTTATGATCTGCCTTTAAAATATAGCCGTCAAATATTTTAAAAACTGCATGTTTTCTATCACTCTTAGCATTTCATGTGTGTGGGAACCTTCTCCAAGTATCCGCCTGTCTGACCTGTGTCCACGAAAATCCCAAATTTTAGTTGTTGTATCCCATTTAGATTTCTCACCCGTGGTGGGGTGGCGAGCAGGCGAGTGCGGCTTCCTTCTGCACTGTCTTTCTGCAATCCATCTACCAGCAGTGGTTTCACTTTCTGGTTCTGGTTGTGGGGCTGAGGGTTGGAGGTCACAGGTGATCAGCTTCTGGGAAACAAGCCAAACTCAAATGTTGTCACCTCAACTCATCCGCTTTGATCTTGCCAATCAAAACACCAAGGACTTTTAATGTATTCCGTACTGTTTGCGTGTGATAAAAATTCGAACAATACCCCCAAGGACAAAGACAGAAGTTTTAAATTTTTTTTTTTTTTTGGCTAAATGGTTGGAAAAAATCATGACCAGATTACCTTAAACCTTTCATAACATGGTGGTTTTTATTTGTTTCTTTTTAATCTTAATGTTGGATCTCAAATGCGTTAACTGTGTAAGTTTAAGGAAATATGACAAGGAATGTCCACTGAAGAACAGCGTTCATATTGGAAAGCTGGGGCGTTGAACACAAAATTTAGGGTGCTTCTTAGGTCTGTCTACAGTCTTGCCAGACCAAGGGCATCTCTCTCTCTCTCTCTCTCTCTCTCTCTCTCTCCTCGGCACACGCTTTAGAACAAGCAGCTACCTCTGAGAACTTGAACAAACCAAGACCGTGTACTCCTTGGGGATTAGAATTCTAACTTCCTCTTGCTGAATCTTAGATTTAGTTGGAGAACGGATTTGGGATGAAGATGAAGACAGACCCCTTTCCCATGAGGGACTGTAAAATTGTTTTCCTGTTCCAGGAGTGATGTTTATATTAACAGGCTCCTGTCAGGTGTGAGCATATATAGGCTTCTTTCTATTGATGGGCAAATTCAGTATTTTTGAGAAAGCTGTTTTAAAAAAAAGATTCTTTGGATATTTTATGTCTTAATCCAGAAGTCTCCCAAGAGACTTTGAAATGTACACGTTTCCCCTTCTTTTAAGATGTTTTTGTTGCTTTCAGAGACAGGTGAGGAGAGACGGGAAAGGGGGGATTCAAATCTTTCCTAGAAGGAAGAATCATCAGATGGTTTGGTACAAATATAAAGTTACAGAAGCCGCAAGGGTGTCTAGTAAATTACTCTAAATTTTAATTAATGAGACACAAAAGCCATACTACAAGCTTTAAAAATTACCCTTTTATCAATAAGGTGATAATTAACTTTCTCTAGAATTAGCGATTCTCTGAGCCCCGGGCAGTATGCCGCCTGCTAAGTTCTTTGGAATGCTGCCAATTTCTAACAATTGGTCTCTTGGCAAAGCCAGTGATTTTTAATTCAAATATCTATTGTGGCATTTTCAGTTGTGGCTCAAAGACCATTAAGATCACTCAAATCCCGGCGGAATTCGGAGACCCGGAGTAGCTCGGAATATTTGGGTTGCACTAGAATTAGTTATTTTCTGGTTCTTCATTTTCCCAGTTCTACATTTTCCTCGGCAAACCCAGTCTTCTGGCTGGAAGCCGAGGTGCTGTAATAAGGTTTGCGGGCACACGCACCCCACCCCCACCCCCCACCCCCCACCCGGCTTCATTCACGTTGGCTTTATCTCGGTTTCAGTTCTGGAGAGTAGGTGTGTTCCCTTACATTCCTGCAAGCTTTGCCCCGGGTGGGTCACCAGATGCAAAGACTTATGTGGAGACTAAAAGGAGACCTTTTTTGGTTGTGCCCAGGGGGTTACTATTTGGTCGATTTACCCATAGATGGCTGCTGGGTGTAGGAGCCAGCCCTCATATCTCAGAGGAGCCCCCGGCACGTGCGCGCGCACACACAAACACGCGCGCGCGCACGGGCACACACACCTTTTTGGTCAGGCTGGGATGCTAGGTCTAGGCAGTCAGTTCCCACTGAGACAAAGCGCCCCGCCTTCACTCAGTGTGCCCTTTGGAATAAAGCGGCTCCCTGCAACCAGGAGGAGCCTTTTAGCTACAGCTAAAGACAAGACACTCCTCACGTTGTGGGGTGGTTACAGTTTGGGTTATTCTTTCAGAGTAGAAAGGATTTATCACCCAGGGGCAGTCCTGAGTTTGTACTAAACTAAAAAAGTCATTCCACGGACTCCTGGTGTTGCCCTGAAGCCACGGGAGTGTGCCCTTGGCTCTCCGGCGGGCCTCTGTGGTGTAGCCTCTCTTCCCTCAGGCTGCTGCAGTATCCCGGCATCTGTGCTGCAAACCTCTGTCCACCTCTCTTCACCTCCACAGTCCCTCAGCCACCCTCTTTCAGAAAGGTTCACTTACGGAGGCCGCGCGCTAAGGCGATGGTTTGGCCGCCGCGTTTATTATAGATCAGGTAGCCGACCGGACTCAGTTGCGCTGTTGTGTGTGGTAATTGGCAATGGGTGCTGGAATAGATCCCCAGAGAAGAGCTTTAGAAAATGTTCAGCTGACAGTGCATATGTAGAAGGAAGGCTTTTCTTTCGTCTTCCTCTTTTACATACATGCCAGCCCAGGACATCATGTCTATAATGAGAAAGCCAGGATTAAACGCAAGATGTGTGTTTCCCTAATATCCAGAGCCGTGCCCTGGGTCTATTCCCCAGAGTGGCTGTATCTGAGGCTCTCCCATGGCACTAGCCCCTAAGCCAGCCTGGGGTGGCCTCAGGATTTGAATCCTGTTTTGACTGGCAGCCTATGCCTCTGTGGGCAAGAAAAGGAAGAAATGGAGAGAAAACACATGGTGGAAGTCAGCTGTGGGAATTCATGCTTTTGATTTCTGGAAGTGAGATTAGAAGTTTATGTAACCGAAACATCCCTTTAGACCTAACTATTTCTGGGCTACTACATATCTGATGCAAAACTTATTCTTTGTGTGTTTATGTATGTGCACGTGCATGTATGCATGTGTGTATTTGTGTTTATGGAAACCAGAGGTTAATATCAAGTATCTTTCTCAATAGCTCTCCTGCTGTGTGAGGCTCTCATGAACCTGGATCTTACTGATTGTCTAGACTGGCTGGGCCAGTGGCCCCAGAAGTCTCTTGTCTCTGCTTCCTAGTGCTGGGATTCCGTGCTGACATCATCATGGCTGGCTTGTTATGTAGGTGCAGGGAATCCAAACTTGGTCTTCACGCTTGCTCAGTCAGTTCGCCGGCCGGACTGAGACATCTCCAGCCCCGGCTCATCCTCCTCATTGGCTTTCCTGAGGAGAGGCTGCCTTCTTAACCTCACTGTTCCTTAGGCTCTGCTCTCTTCCTTGTCGAGAACTCATGTGTGCTGGTTTAATGAGAGCAAATGAGGATAATTTCTCTTCAGAAAGGAGAGTGAGGAATTGAGTGTCGTCTGGGATGTGTAGATGGGAGGTTGCTGGTGACAGTGGTGGCACACATGGAAGGTCCTTTCTTTTCCTGCCCCCTCCCCCCTTAGGTGGAAGTCGTTTGGCACAAGTCCAGGAAAGGGTAAAACAACTGGAGGAAAAGGCACATTCATAAAGGTCTGCTCTGAGTGTGTGTGTGTGCATGTGAGAGTGTTTGTGTGTGACTGTGCATGCACCTGTGTGTATGTGAGTATGTGTATGTTCATGTGTTCATGTGTGTATGTGCTTGTGAGAGTGTTTATGTGTGACTGTGCGTGCACCTGTGTGTATGTGAGTATATGTATGTTCATGTGTGTGTGTGCATGTGAGAGTGTTTGTGGGTGATTGTGTGTGTGTAGAGGGTATGTATTGTGCTGTATGTTCCACATGTTATTGTTAGTGTGAGTGTTGGACTGTGTGCATACAGGTACACATGTTCTTGAGTGTGTGTGTGTGTCCCCAGCAGGAGTCCAAATCTCTGTTCAGATCACATGTTAGGAACTTGAATTCTTACTAACTTGTTTGAGACCAGGATAGTGAGAAATAAATTAGAACTCTGATCATTTGAAATACATATAACTATTTCTGTTCATAGGTCAGATCATTTTTATAACTACATGTGCCATTTTCAAGGCTGTAAAGAAGTATTTCCATCAGATCAGAGCCTGGCTGTTCCTGGTTGATTTTAACAGAAGGCATTGCAAGTTAGTTATGTGGCTCCCTAAACCCAGTTAAGCAAACCCAGGACCGATGTAGGCTGAAGTTTCCTTCTTCTGATCCCTGCTTTATGCAGCCAACCCCAGGGTTCAGGGTTCCTTTCCTCTTCCCTGAACACTGATAATGTATACTGTAAGAAGCATTTGGATGGGGACCACGGGCCCAAGTAGGCCCCCGTTTTCCAGCCAGCTCACTCTGGTTTAGGAATCAGAAGGCTAAAAAATAGCAATCAAAACTAGACACTTGAGGGAAAAACACTGGATATCCGAAGAAAGAGTAAAAAGCAAGAATTTATAATCTGAGCCATTGTCCCCAGGCAAACCCCAGACACCCCCATGGTGTGTGACTGAAGGCCTGCCTCTGAGAGCAGCAGGCTTGGCCTCTGTGCAGCATCTCTGTGGGTCCAGACAGCTCGGCCTCTGTCTTCCCTCTCTAGTTGTAAACAAAGGCATCTTCCCTCCAGCACTTCCCCACCTTCCCTTTCCAGCAACGTCTCTATCTTCCTAGGGCTCACATCTGCCCTCAGAACAGCTCAGGGTAGATCTGTGGAGCTGCAGAGATTTTACTTTCAAAAGCCAGCTGACTGTCTCCCAGCGTGACCTGGGCCTGTACTGGGGTGTTCTTGAAACTTCTAGAACTTCTCTTCCTTCCTAGAGATGGTTTTCTTAGTCACCCCTCACTGCCCAGGCAGTTTGGATGAAGCAGAACACTAAAACAGGCTGAGCAACTGCTAAGTTATTAGGAACTAGTAAATCTCTACAGTAATTTGTTGAGACAGCCTAACACCACAAATACCTTGTCCAGTCCACTTAGGACGCCAACCCAATAAGGAGTTGTTCTTATCTATCGTTCAGAAGGGGACACTGAGTCTTCATTAAATAGCTTGCTGAAGACTGTGGCTGTGTATAATCTGCCTTCTCCACTTTGAACAGTGGACCTGGGCATTTCGCTCACAAAGGATGAGAAGAAAGCTCTCTCACGACCAGCACTAGCTGTTCCTGCTCAGCCAGGCTGGGTTGTTCCAGATCCTGCCTACCTCCAAGAGGAAACCACTTGCTATTGCTTCTCGGCCTTTTGGGCTAAGATCAAGTGTAGGAAACCACTTGCTGCCTTCCTACTTGGAAAGGCGGCATGCGGCACAGAAATCCTTGTTGTTCAAGCAGGGAGCCCTCCCTGCTGCCTTTGGATCAGAAATACTTTTAATACCCTGGATGCAAACCTGAAGTGAAGGTCCTGGGTGACATAACCAGCCACGCCCACAGTCTTCTGTAAGCGGCCTATCTCCAAAGATAGTCACATTGCCCGTTAGGGTGTCAGCACATGCAACACAAACCAGCCAGTGGCAGTGCTTACCTAAGTCTGGCTTGTTTTCATCCACATTCCTGTAAATACCATGGAAACTGTGCCTTCTAATGGCCTCTCCACTGAGCAGATGCCTACATTTCATGGCCTCTCTTGCTCCTGCTATACTCACTCCAGATATGCACGGATCCACAGAGGTTCCAGCTCTACCCCGCAGCAGAAAACGTGGCCTTCACATCCCCAAACCCCTTTAAACAAGAATCCCGTTTCCTCTTTCCCCTTTACTATTCCCACCTCCTCCATGGTACACAGTTCACAAAGTCCATAAGACAGATGAGACCTCCCAAAAGAGGGATACACTGGCTGTGCTAGGTTCACACTTGCTGCCACGGTGTCCGACCTGTTAGTGGAACACAAAGACCCTTTCCCAGAGGTCAGGATCCACCCTAAGACGCTTCAAATGCCAACTGATGCTGAGAGTTCCGGATACACGGAAATGATGAGTCAAACTTTCAGGCCAGGTTTTCTCTGCTCCAGTTCTGTTCTGCTCTGTTGGCTAGACTCCAGGTGAGACGTTCCACTGCCTAAGTCTGAGATCCTTTGAACTGAACATCTAGATGTGGTACCAGTGCCTGTGGCAGGGTCAGGACTGAAGTCCTGCTCTCCTGAATCCTCTGCCAAAGCCAACGGTGGCCAGTCATTCTGAGGACATCTTAATTTGATGGTGAACAAGGTGGTGTCAGGCATGAACAGCTTCCAAAAAGCATTACCGGTAACACCGACTCCAGCTCACATGGGGTGGGTGCTGTGGGTGGTTGGATGACGACTACTCAATTACATGGGGCTGCTAAGCCTGAGAGGAAGGCTCACTAGTGCAGTTTGCCTGGGCATTAGAGATAGTCCTGGAGATTTTGATTTTCTTTGTCCACATTTCATAGCATCCACCTCAACTGGAGATTTCTTAGGTATCCTGATCCCTTGCCTGGTGTGGCAGGCAGTGTGCAGACAGCCATGGGAAGAAATGGAGTGTGGGTAACCTTGATTTGGGGTTCTTACTGACAGGGGCCTTGTACTGGCTGGTTTTGTGTCAACTTGACACAAGCTGGAATTATCACAGAGAAAGGAGCCTCAGTTGAGGAAATGCCTCCATGAGATCCAGCTGTAAGGCATTTTCTCAACTAGTGATCAAGGGGGGAGGGCCCAGCCCATTGTGGGTGGTGCCATCCCTGGGCTGGTAGACCTGGGTTCTATAAGAAAGCAGGCTGAGCAAGGCAGGGGAGCAAGCCAGTAAGCAACATCCCTCCATGGCCTCTGCTTCAGCTCCTGCTTCCTGACCTGCTTGGGTTCCAGTCCTGACTTCCTCTGGTGATGAACAGCAATGTGGAAGTGTAAGCTGAATAAACCCTTTCCTCCCCAACTTGCTTCTTGGTCATGATGATTATGCAGGAATAGAAACCCTGACTAAGACAGGCCTCCAGGATAGAAGCAGATGCCAGGCAGATAGATGTCTGTCCCTGACCTGAAGAGAAACCCTGGCTAGCGACCCCTTTCATGCCAAGCCTGCAAGCATTAGAGGGGGACACTATATTTTCTGGATGCATCAGTAGATCTTTGAACATGGGAGGAAGGAGTCACTGGAAGCAGTTATGAGCCTGAGGCTCTCTGTGGCTGGCCCCATCGTTGAGCTGGAATATCAACTGTTCTAAAGGACATCCTTGGTTATTTGTGGTATAGAAAACCTAACCTTAGCATTCCAACCCCCTTCCCCACACCTCTTCCTCCTTTGTTCTGTCCTCATTAAAAGTATCATGGCCTCCCTCCTCAACTACCTGAGTAACAGTTGTGAAGACCCAACTTTCCGCACACCATGACTTCAAGTCTGAAATCAAGACTTTATGGATGCGACTTTTAAGAGAGCTTCCTGCTTCCTATGCCCCACCGACTCCCTGTTGCCACTCAGGCTTCATGGCACCGTCAGGAGACCACAGCACGGCACCTTCACATCTGGTTCCTTCTTCTTTTAGCCAGTTTTGCACATTGCAGTAATGATACCATCCCAAGACCCATGATTTGATTATCTCAGCCTGTTGTATGATAAAAAGCCTTGGATTGGATAACATAGATAACAGAAGTCTGTTTCTCATAGACCTGGAGTTAGACAGTCTAAGGTCAGAGTGGGAGTGATGTCAGCTTCCAAGATGGCGTCATGTTTCTGGGTCCTTCAGACAAGACACAGTATCATCTGTAAGAAGGGAGGGAAGAGGCAGGGAGTGGTTCATAAGACTTGAGTCCTTTTATGGGAGGAGAGCCTTCATGGCTTAATTACTCCCCAAAGGTGACACACTTCAATCCAGTGGCAATTGAGAGCTAACTTCAGCATGAATTTTGTAAATCACAGTGTCTTGGTCACTCAACATGTTTTCCCCTACACATTTGTGTGTGTGTGTGTGTGTGTGTGTGTGTGTGTGTGTGTGTGTGTCTGTGTTTGGGTATGTATATGGAATAGTGTGTGTGTATGTGTGTTTAGGTATGTATATAGCATGGTGTGTATGTGTGTGTTAGGTGTGTATATAGCATGGTGTGTATGTGTGTGTTAGGTGTGTATATAGCATGGTGTGTATGTGTGTGTTAGGTGTGTATATAGCATGGTGTGTATGTGTGTGTTAGGTGTGTATATAGCATGGTGTGTGTGTGTTGGGTATGTATATAGAATGGTGTGTGTGTGTTGGGTGTGTATATAGCATGGCGTGTGTAGGTCGGAGGACAACCTCTGGAGTCAGTTCGTTCTTTCCATCATGTGGGTCTCAGGAAGTGAATCAGGTCAGCAGGCTCAGGGAGAGCTTCTCCAGCTGCTAAGCCATGCCACCGCCAGCTCGACACTTACAACCCCAGATCCCGTTACTTACACTTGGTTGCCCAACACTTTATTTCCTGTGTCCTCAACCACATCATCGCAGTATATGTCTACTGCTTCTAATTACCTAGTCATGGGTGAGCCCTGGGAACACATGTCCAGTGCATGTGCGGTGGTGGACTGCGGTACTCCACGATGCTAATGCTGCGCAGTCACTCGGCGTGGGTATTATAAGGAAAGGGACATATGAAAATACTTGCTGAGCCTTTCCTGCCCCTCCCCCCCCAAGACCGCACCCGTCCTGTCTTTCTGTGCCCTGGCATTCTCTTCTGTCACTTCTTCATGTGATGACATTCTGTGTGAGGACGAAGGCAGACAGGAGGAGGAAGAGGATTGGGGAGTAATAAGACTCAATCCCGAATATCATGCAATTATTAGGTTAATGCAATTTGGAACATGATGGGTGAGTAAAGTTGTTTACTTCCCCTCGGGCTGTAATTACTTCTCAGAGGTGCGTAGGTTGTTGAATTTTAGTCAACAGAAAATAGCACGGCTCTCTGAGTTGGAGCAGTTGCAAGAGCCTAGTCATCTTACAGGAGCAGGATGGAAGATAATCTCAGCTGAGTGGAGCTAGTCCTATCCGGGGCAGCACTGCCAGGACCTGTGCCCAGGAGCTGTGCGCACAGGCTGCAAACCAAGTCTGGGAGCCACAAAGACATGGCCAAGCTTTTCTCCTTGCCCAGCCCGGGGGAGAGAGCAAGTGACACTCACTTTTTAAATATCCCCACCAGTGTGTGAACTGGGTCAGTAAATATGACAATAAGAACAAAATGGGACAAGAAAGACTGAGGCAGCATTTCGTTAACCTGCGTGGAGTATTAGCCAAGGCTTTCCGAGTCCTCAGCAATGGAGCTGCTGCTGCAGGCATTTTAATTAGAGGCCCTGGGAATATCGGGGGGGGGGGGGGGCTCTGGTAGTGGAGGAGGGCCTAGCCCTTCTAAGTGGACCCAAGGCAAGCCTTCATCTAGAGCCTGTGTGGCTATTAGGGAGTCTTGCTAGGGGTGGGGGTTAGGGAGGAGAGCCAAGAGTTTCTGAGAGGAGAGGGTGGGGCTCCGTGGGCTTGTGTCCAACAGCAATTAGCTTTTCAGCTGTCAGCGCCCTGGCCCTTGTCTGAACAAAATGGTAACAAAGATTGACAGGAAGGCTTCAGCCCATGATGGACACCAAAACATTTTTTTTAAAGGTTCTTTTTTTTCTTTTATCTTTCACCCTGTGACTTAAACATCACAGAAAGAATAAAGACATCACAAATGGAAAGCAGCTAGCACACTTGGTCCCTGACATTTGTGGGTATTAAGCAGAGAATGCTTAGGCACATTTCACCAAAGAACTCTCCAGCTCCTGAAGACTCATTTCAGATTCCTCCTCATCACCCCCAGTGCTGCTACAACAAAGGGGGATCTGAACCCAAGGTGAGGGGGACGGCACCTCTGTCCCACAGGCTCAAGGGGAGGGCCCTGTGCTCTGCCAGCTACAGACACCAATTGCACAAAGAGCCAAGAACCAAGAGGAACAGATGGCAGCTTCCTAGAGTCATGGGGTCTGTCACCAGCACTGGGTGTCCTTCTAGCTTGCAGCTGGGACACAGTGCATGACACAGGGGGGTTAAATGGGGATGAAAGGTTTGTGCCAAGCCAGGATGAGAGTTTGGTACTCAATGCCAGCACTTTGGTGACAGCTCAGGGACACAGGTGCTAGCATTGGACACCGAGTCCTGAAGACTCAATGACAGTGGGTCCACCCTCTGGGAACACGAGGGGGGGATGGGCCAGCATGTGGGGGTTGAGGGAGTGGGGAAGGGCATCTCAGGAGGTCAGTGGAGAGAGAGGTCAACCTGTAGAGTGGCTTTGATTTATTCATTAGCATGAAAGTCATTATCAGGTGCTTGTAATAGGTAAGACCCAGACTAGCTAGCTCTGGACACTTTAAGAACAGGTGTCTGCTAGAACAAGAGATGGGTCTTCTAACCCTTACAGACCCACAAAGTACTGCTTCCTGCCAATCGTGTGTGGTCCCATGGGCAGGTTCAGGCCCATCGCCAGTTCCCTGTTTCTGTAGATTGGGGTTTAACTATCATGTGTGAGATTTTCTCAATGAAAATACTCTGAGGGCAGCTACTTCCTTTTCTCCTATTGCCCATGAAGTCTAGGGTAAGCTGTTGGTGGTATTTTTAAAAGATCTATCATATCTGTCTATCTATCTATCATCTATTTATCATATCTGTCTGTCTGTCTGTCTGTATATATGTGCATGTGTGCACCTGTATAAGTTTCTGTGCTTCATGTGTGTTTAGTGCCTAGTGAGGCCAAAACAGTGTCGGATCTACTGGGGCTGGAGTTACAGATGGTCGTGGGTTGCTATGTGGGTTCTGGGAACTGAACCTGGGTGTGAGCACTCTTTACTACCGAACTATCTCTCTAGCCCCAGCTACTAGTGACAGCCCAGGATGGGAATTATAGCCCTGCCAATGTCCAGGTAGACAAGTCGCCCTCCTTGTCGCTGAATCTTGGCATGGTTGTGATTAGAGCGGGGATGACAATGCCAGATTAGCTGTCTATTGCGGCACCTGAAGTGGGAAGTTTGGGGTGCATTGGCAGGCTGAGCCCGTGCTCAGAGCCTGGGTTCCCTGGTTGACTGTCCTGAATTGAGAAGAGAATCTCTAACTTGTCTAAACATGTCTTACACACACACACACACACACACACACACACACAGGGAAGACTGTAGCTACAGGACACTCTTGAGTGTCACCTTCATGATACTTCCTGTTTTATTTCATGAGGAAAAAGGGGCATCTCCCTAGACAGTCCTCAGAGGCTTATGTTCAAACACAGTTGTAGAGCTCATAGCCAGTCTTCTCTCCGTGAGAACTGTGGACCCCGTTCTCTCTGATCATCCCTGTCCCAGTTTTGCCCTGCAGAGGATGATAAATGCTCTGGTCCCCGTGGTCACTGGAAAGACACTGCTTCAGTACCAAGCTGGTTTCTCATCAGCTCAGGTTGCCAGGGTTATAGCTGCCCTGTGCTCCTCAATCTGAGGGCCCGTAAAACAGTTCTGCACATGCGTGAGACTTGACATCACCCTCTGCTGAGCACAACTTACAACAGAGTCCAGCTGACAGTGCAGTTTTGGCTGGGCCTGAGCATAGCCAGTTTTCAGCTTTCCTTGATGCCTTTCATCTAACAGAAATATCAGGGCCCACGCCATCAGCCAGGATTAGAGTTCCAGGGTGCTGCATTAGCTGGTCCCAAAGTGTTTCCCCCTCTTCTATCAAAAAGTGAAGGAGCATGTTTTCTTCAGCTCCATCTTTCTCAGAGTTCATCACAGCAAGCATGGGGCCCTTACACCATGCACTCCATTTGTCACCCTCCACACTGCTCCCTCTGGCCCAGTTCCCCTCTGTTCCTGTCCTCAGAGACATGCTACAACACGGAAAAGGGCGACCTCATGGTGAGGAACACGTGCCCACGTTATCACGGGGTCGTGGGTCCTAGTGGACTCACACAGGGCCGAGGGAGTTACAAGCTCCAGCAAGGTGGCCAGTGCCCATGCCAGGGCCTGGCATGAGAGAAGCACCATTCAACAGTCTTCCGACTTTCTCTTCTGCAATCTGCTTAGTGCTGCGACTCTGTCTTTGGTGGATCGGGCTGTTGTTTATTGTTGTTGCTGGCTTTTTTTTTTTTATTTGTTTGTTACTCCCTTCCTCCTGTCTCTTCTTTGTTAAGGCCTGGTAACAATGGATGTGACACCCCGGGCCTGTAAAACTGGAACACTCACTCACCCACCCATTCAATATAAGCCCCTTCTGCTTTGGCTCCGTGCTTATCCTTACGGATACAAAGGTGGGAAGGGCATGACCTCACCCACGAGACACTCTTGGTCTAATTATGGTACAGAGCAGGAAGGCTGTCACGTCACAGGTGAGTCCCATGCATGGTGAGGCAGGCTATGCGGGGCACCATGCAAGAGGGACACAAGAGATCATGCCGAGGAAGTGCCCCCTGAACCTTTGGAGGGATCCCCTTGCATGTGCCTGGGCAGAGAAGAGATGGGAAAGGGATATGAGGGGAAGCAGCCTGTGCAGGGGAGTTCTGGAGGGAGGGGAGGTGCTGGAGCCGGCTTTGGGTGTGTCTCAGCTGCATCTTCTTCTATAGGCAGGAGTTGTCTCTACCAAAGGGGAAGTGAGTCTCTGCAAATCTACAAAACAGAGCTAGGCCAGAGGAGAGTAGTTTCTGGGAAGCAAGGGCCAGCAGAGGATCGGGAAGCTGGATCCAGCAATGGAGAAGGCCCTGCCTCCTAAGAGGAGCTCTTGAGGGTCTTTTACCACTACAGAAGGAAACCAGAAAGGAGAGGAGAGGGAAGGAGAAACTTAACTCTCCTGCCACCCCCAACCCCCACACTCAGATCACTCACCCCAACCCCACACTCAGACCACTCACCCCAACCCCCACACTCAGACCACTCACCCCAACCCCCACACTCAGATCACTCACCCCAACCCCCACACTCAGACCACTCACCCCAACCCCCACACTCAGACCACTCACCCCAACCCCCACACTCAGATCACTCACCCCAACCCCACACTCAGATCACTCACCCCAACCCCCACACTCAGACCACTCACCCCAACCCCACACTCAGATCACTCACCCAAACCCCACACTCAGATCACTCACCCCAACCCCACACTCAGATCACTCACCCCAACCCCCACACTCAGACCACTCACCCCAACCCCCACACTCAGACCACTCACCCCAACCCCCACACTCAGATCACTCACCCCAACCCCACACTCAGATCACTCACCCCAACCCCCACACTCAGACCACTCACCCCAACCCCACACTCAGATCACTCACCCAAACCCCACACTCAGATCACTCACTCCAACCCCACACTCAGATCACTCACCCCAACCTCCACACTCAGATTACTCACCCCAACCCCACACTCAGATCACTCACCCCAACCCCCACACTCAGATCACTCACCCCAACCTCCACACTCAGATCACTCACCCCAACCCCCACACTCAGACCACTCACCCCAACCCCCACACTCAGATCACTCACCCCAACCCCCACACTCAGACCACTCACCCCAACCCCCACACTCAGACCACTCACCCCAACCCCCACACTCAGATGGCCCCACCCCAACCCCCACACTCAGATCACTCTCACCTTAACCCCCACACTCAGATGGCCCCACCCCAACCCCCACACTCAGACCACTCACCCCAACCCCCACACTCAGATCACTCACCCCAACCCCCACACTCAGATGGCCCTACCCCAACCCCCACACTCAGATCACTCACCCAAACCCCACACTCAGATCACTCACTCCAACCCCACACTCAGATCACTCACCCCAACCCCCACACTCAGATCACTCACCCCAACCCCCACACTCAGATTACTCACCCCAACCCCACACTCAGATCACTCACCCAAACCCCACACTCAGATCACTCACTCCAACCCCCACACTCAGATCACTCACCCCAACCCCCACACTCAGATTACTCACCCCAACCCCACACTCAGATCACTCACCCAAACCCCACACTCAGATCACTCACCCCAACCCCCACACTCAGATCACTCACCCCAACCCCACACTCAGATCACCCCACTTGGCTGTGCTGCCCAGCTCCACGGTCATCTTTTGCTCTAAGCCTCACACCAGAGAGGTGCAGGTCTTCAACTCAGATAGAGACTGTATTCCATTGGCTCTAATCTGTCTTGGGGGCCCTAGTTTTGAAATACTTAAGAGACAAAAAAAAAAAAAAGAACCAAACAAACCCAAAAAACCAAAAAACAAGAAAAGGGGGGTATGGCCAGGTAATATCTTCTGTTAGAAGGAACTGCAAGAGTCAGTTTGGGAGATTAATAAAGGTGTGCATGGTGCTCATTTATGTGTATACTTAACTTTAGATAACTTAGAATAAGCACACAGTTTTACTGGGATTTTTACATACTGTGGTTTTAATCTGCACTTTTCCTCTATACTCCCCTTTGGACACTGCATTAGACAAGCCAGAATTCAAACTGAAGAGCAGAGCTCTGGAGCTTGTCTTGCCCTGGGATCTAGCCTCAGGCAATTGTGACCGTTAACACTAGGATTGTATCACCATGCCTCCTCTGAATTGGGTTACATTGTAGTTTTTAGTTATCCAAATTGAACACCATAGCTTTGTTTATCTTCAAATGAAATGAGTGTATCAGTACAGGCTGTAGTTAACCCCAAAGATGAGAGGAGAAAGCCCATCCACCCAAACCTTCATGGCTAAATTAATTGAAACAAACAATTAATTAAAGCAAGCTTTAAATTCATGTCATGAACTGTCTCCCCCTAAGGTGGGTTTAGAGAGGTCAGCACTGGATGTGAGGAAGATGAGGTTTTTATAAAGTTCAGAGGCAGGGGGTTTCCAAATGGGAGAAAAAGGGCGAGGCTACAGATACAGAAAATAATCATAACAACTTAGTTATAATGACCTCCTGGAACAAAGACATAGTTGCAAAGTGGGCATAACAAGGTAGTCATAACAACGGGTAGTCATAGTAACCTTTTCAAACAAAGGTAGTGTTGTAATGATTATAAACAGCTTCTTCTCAACAAAGGCAGTACAGAACCATTTGTACTTAAGATTACATGTGGAACACAGCCCAGTCCTTGAGAAACAGAGGTATAATTAAAAAACAAAAACAAAAACAAACTTTCTGTACAGTCAGGGTGAACCTTTTAAAATATGGTAAGGGCTGTAGTGGGGCTGTATGTTCTAACACTTAGAACACACACACACATACACACACACACACACACACACAGAGAGAGAGAGAGAGAGAGAGAGAGAGAGAGAGAGAGAGAGAGAGAGAGAGAGAGAGAGATTCCAGTTGTATCTCTACTCTGCTCAAAAATGCCCAGTGGCTCTATATCCAGCTTTTAAAAAATACGTTTTCAGGGCTGGAGAGATGGCTCAGTGGTTAAGAGCACTGTCTGCTCATCCAGAGGTCCTGAGTTCAATTCCCAATAACCACATGGTGGCTCACAACCATTATAACAAGAGTTGGTGTTCTCTTCTGGCCGGCAGGCGTAAGTGCAGGTGAAACTCTGCTGTATTATTATTATTATTATTATTATTATTATTATTATTATTATTATCATCATCATCATCATCATTATTAATAATATGTTCTCAGTGACCCAAGAATAGCAATACTGAGGTCCTCATTGTCTCTTCTACTTCATTCCCAACCTCGCTCCCTCATTTTGTCCCTGGCTTGTTTGTTTTGACACACCAAGTCCACACCTGCCTCAGGGATTTTACTTGTTTTGCTTCTCTCCTTCTTCATCACACGTCCTTAGGACTATAAGTGTCTTGGAGTTTGCTTGATTATCCTTTAATTAGAGACCCTCCCAGACCCTCCCTGCATTAGGTTTTAAGGCCATTTCTAAGTTTACCTTTGTGGCATTTCTCAGCATGTCTGGCTCCATGTCTGTCTTTAATGTTTGCTTCTTCCCACTGAAAGATAAGTTCCACAAGACCAGTAACAATGGTTGTCATTCAAACTGTATCCTTGGTGCCAGAATACTGCCAGGGAGTGGGTACTGGACAAACATTTGCTGAAGAAAGGATTGATGGCTGAGAGAATGGATGGACGCTGCAGAAAGACTCTGGACCTGCACTCCCATGCGCTTATCTCAACTAAGGGTTTACTGCTGTGCACAGACACCATGACCAAGCAACTCTTATAAGGATCAGAGTGTTACCCGTATCCTGGACCGCCCGCTGGCCAACCCTACTTGCCCTTGGGGAGAGGAGGTGAGGTGGCTCAGAATCATTAGAAAAGACTCTGGGAATAGGTGAGAAACACAGCAAGCTCCTCTGAACAGTCCTGTAAGCTCTTTTAATACCCTCCACCACACCCCATTGATCCCCAAAAAGCATTTCTTTTAAACTTTGGTTCCCAATTGGCTGGCATTGGCAGCATCAGCAATCCTTGGTTTCTCAGGCAGTCTTCAATTAGGTCTTCCTGCAGGAGATACCTCTGTGGCTGCGTCCCTCCTACCTCTGCCCCAGCATTTGTGCAGAGACGGCATGCAGTTTCTCCTACATCAGAGGTTCAGTCCATTATCATCAAGGCAGGAGTATGGCAGTGTCCAGGCAGGCATGGTGCAGGAGGAGCTGAGAGTTCTACACCTGGTTCTGAAGGCAAACAGAAGACTGGCTTCTGGGCAGCTAGAATGAGGGGCTTAAAACTCATGCCCCCAGTGATGCACTTCCTCCAACGAGGCCACACCTCCAAATAGTGCCACTCCCTGGGCCAAGCATATTCAAACCACCATAGCCATCCATCCCAATGTCACTCCCAGCTCTACAGACAGTAGGCTCTTTCAGAAATGTTCTCTTGTGAGCAAGTATACCAATAAGCCTCTGCCTCCAGGTAGATGTAGAAGCAGAGGGGTGATTGCTGGTCCTGGGAAGCCACAGGAAACATCTGGAACATTGTACACCATATTTGTCAATGGGGAAAGTGATGGAAACCTTAACAGACCATATTCCAGAAAGAAAGAAAGAAAAAAAAAAACCCCAGCTCTTTTACTATGTAATGGAGAGTTACATGAGAGTAGGTTTGCATCCTGGGACTCAGATAAGTATGGGGGGCAGGGATAGAGGAGGCTTCAGCTGGCCGGAGAGACACATGCTGAACCTCTGGAAGGACAGCCTGAGTGTGCTCAGATGGCAATCTGAGATGAGGAAGCCACCATGGGAGTTGGGGCTAGGGTGTCAGAGAGTGTCTGGAGACCAGGCAAGGAATGAGAGATGGTCCTTCCCTAGATTGAAGACTCCAAATGGAGATTGGTCTGGTTCTCATAGGAGGTTGCAGGGAGGGGCTGGAGTCTGGAAGACCCTGGGGTGCTGCCAGAAGACTAACCACAACAGCAATTTGGATAAGTTTAATATAAAACTCTCTAAGGCAGCGACTGCAGGGCAAGGTGGTTTTCCTGAGAGTAGAAATGGTAAGCAGCGATAAACTCAGAAACTCAGGCAAACCAGAAACACAGAGCCTGCAAACCAGCCTCTGCAAACCAGCCTCTGCAAACCAGCCTCTGCAAACCAGAAATCCAGAATTCTTTGTCTGGGGAGAGCGCTGTGAATGGGTACTAAGATCTGATGGTGAACCACCCCCTCTGCAGAACCCACTTGCCACCTTGTGGGAGAACAGTCCAGCGAGGAAGGTTCCTTCCTCCTCTCCCAGATGGGCAGTCCTCCCCAGGACCCTCTGACACTGGACAGACATCAAGGCAGGGCAAAGGGTGTGGAGTGGCAGATACCTTTAATTCCAGAGCTCGGGAGGGCGGGCTGGATGCCAGTCTGAGCTACAAGGTGAGACTAAATACCAGATGTTTCCACAGCAATCAGGAGGACCAAAGTTCAGACCCTGTTCCTGCGAGATAGAGGCAGAGCGGCCAGGTATCTAAGTTATTTGATGATGTTACAGACCAATGAGAGACCCCGTCTCAAACAAAAGATAGCTCCTGAGGAGCCACACCTGAGGTTCTCCTCTAACCTTTACACACATGTGTGCACATATGCATACAGGTACTGTTCCATCATGTAACACACACACACACACACACACACGCACTAATAAGAGTAAAACATTAAATAAAACTAATCAGAGAGAAAAAATAGTTTTTTTTTCCCCTTTGAGAAGCAATCAATATTAAGAATGTGCAAAACAATTGTATATTCAAAAAGCCTCAAGTTACAGGGTAAAGCTTGTAGCCCGGTTGTGAAGCACTGGTCTAACCCTCTCAGGAACCCCAGGTTTGGGCTGGAGAGATGGCTCAGTGGTTAAGAGCACTGACTGCCCTTCCAGAGGTCCTGAGTTCAAATCCCAGCAACCACATGGTGGCTCATAACCATCCGTAATGAAATCTGATACCCTCTTCTGGTGTGTCTGAAGACAGCTACAGTGTACCATACATTAAATAAATAAATCTTTAAAAAAAAGAAAAGCCCTGGGTTTGACTCTAGCATTGTAAAATAAATAAATAAAAACCCCAGCCTCCGACCGTTCTCCTTCCGTTTCTGAATTTTGTGATAAAGCATCACTGAAAAGGGACCAAATAGTTAAGACAAATTATACAGTACAGACAACGTCCCAATTTTTGGGCTGTGGAATTCTGAGTGAATTGAGCTCAAAGATAAATTTTTAAAAAAACAAAGCTGGTTGAGAGTTAATCAAATGACAGCACATGAAATCTAAATAAAGTTACAGCCCAGTCTGGCTCAGCTCAGTTTGTGTAGGGAGCCTCTGTGCTTCCACTGGAAGAAGGGGGTGGAGGCAGGAGAATTACCTGACACTTGCAGGCCAGCAAGGCTGCTGTAAGCAGCAGAAAAGTAACAGAACGTCTAAAGGATGAGAGAAAGGACTGTCACTCCAAGTTCTCCTCTGACATTTGTGTATGTCAGGGCATGTGGGTACACACACACACACACACACACACATACACACACACACCACATACACACACATCCCACATACACACCACATAAAAATACAAACACATCACATACACACATACACAAACACACAACACATACACACACAATACCACATACACATACACATACCACATACACAAACTCATCACATACATATGCACACATACCACATACATACATATACTACATACACACACACACATACACACATACACACATACACACACATACACACAAACACACATACCACATACACACCACATAAAAATACACACACACATCAAATACACACATACACAAACACACAACACACACAATATCACATATACACACACCACATACACACACACCACATACACATGCACACACACCACATACATACACATACTACATACACACATATACACACACATACACACAAACACACATACCACATACACACACATCCCACATACACACCACATAAAAACATACACAGACATCACATACACAAACACACAACACATACACACAATACACACACATACCACATACACACAATACACACACATACCACATACACACAATACACACACATACCACACACACACACACACACACACTACATACACACACCAATAATTAAAGATTTTAAGGCACCTGTGTAACCATTACTCAAGAGAGATGGGATGATTATTCAATGTTTCACAAAGTGGACTCAAGGTCACATAGACAAGATCTTACGCATCACTGAATTAGGTGCAAGATTCGTGCATCAAAAGGCAGCACAACCAAGGGACAAGAAGCAAACCTACAATTTTAATTGCAGGTTTTGACACTGTGCTGTGTGTAGTTGCTAGACCAGGCCTGAAAAAATATGCCAGGAGATTGATGGCTGAGCAGCCTGTGGACCTACGTAAACGAGCACTTGCTCTGTATCTGCAGAACAGACATCTGTTTATTTATTTATCTGACGCATCGACTCACTGTTATTTTAGACAAATCCTTGCCACGCAGCCTCGCCCGCCTCTTGCTCATGATTCCCCTGCCCAGGCTCCTGACACTTGGGCTTGTAGGCATGTCTCCCAACTCCAATGTGTTCCTTTTAAATACATGAAGTACTCATCCAGACCAGCCCCAAATGACTACAAAACAAATTTTAATACAGTTCAATAAACCCCAACACATCTCAAAGGCCTGAATTGTATGGAATATGGACGAGTCAATAAATAGCAGGTCAAGAATTAAAATGTAAATGAATAAAATATAAATAAAATAAAACATAATTATAAGTGACTTTAAAATTCACACATCTCAAATATATGTATCTTTGGGCTAAAGAAGAAATCACCAACAAAATTAGAAAATATTCGGCAATTAACGGATCATGAGAACAAACCCCCCAAAATCTAACATTTTATGTGTTCAGCATAGTGTGTATGGGTAAGCTTGTAAACAAGCTTGTAAACAAGCTTGTAAACACTTGTATCAGAAAATAAGTTATTGTGTGTAGTGGCACATACCTTAATCCCAGCGTTTCACAGGCGGAAGCAAGAGACCCAGGGTTTAACTTACTTAATAAGTTTGAGATCAGCCTCGGCTACATGAGACTGTCAAAAACAGACAAACAGAAATAAAGGACGCATGGAAGAAAAAAAAAAAGGAAAGGCAGAGCAGTGGATCCGAACCTGGAGGTCTGAGACAAAGGAATCGCACATAAATTCAAGGCCAGGCTGGTCTCCAGAGCCACACCCTCTTTAAAAACCCGGAAGAAAAAAAAAAAAAAAAGACCTAGAATGGCTATTTAGGCTTCCCCTGTTCAAAACTAGAAAAATTAGATCGAATGAAATTCATTCTAATTGGAAGAAAGCAATCCATCAAGTCAACAAAAATCTGTGGAGTAAAATCCCAGCAAGAGAGGCAAAACGCTGACGTTGTTTGGATGGATAAATAAAAGTACACTCTCCAAATTGATCAAGCAAAGCAACGAAAAGCATCTATCGAGCAAGGGGGAGGGGCCTGTGAACCAGAATGGAGGCCGTGTTATGAGGGGAGTCCTACAGAGAGCCCACACAGACACTTTTTTTTTTTAATTTAAAAATATTTTTGTATTCATTTTACATCCTGATCACAGCTTCCTCTCTCTCCTGGTTCCACTCTGACAAATCTCCATTGCTCCCTCCCCTTCTCCTCAGAGAGGAGGAGCCCATTTTGGGTACACCCCGCCCTGGGGCATCAGTCCCAGCAAGACAAGGCACATCCTGTCCCACTGAGGTCCAACCGGGCAGTCCAGATAGTGGAAGGGATCCAATGGCAGGGAACAGAGACCAAGCCGGTTCTCACCAAACCGGGAGCCACACGGAGACCAAGCCCCACATTTGCTACAAATGTGTAGGGGATCTAGGTCCAAATTCTGTAAGCTTGGTGTGACCCAGGCTTTGTGAGCGCCCATGGTTCCGTGTTAGTTGATAGGTCTTCTTGTGGTGTCCTTGACCGCTCTGGCTTGCTCAATTCTACCCTCCCCCCAACACCACTCTTCCACAAGTCTCCTGGGCTCTGCTGTTTGTGGGTCTCTGCATCTGCCTCTATCCATGGCTGGGTGAAGCCTCTCAGGAGACAGTTATGTAAGGCTCCTGCTTGTGAGCTTAGGAGAATCATTAGCAGAGGCAGGCTGGCTCTCATATGGGCTGGGTCTCACACCGGGGCAGCCTTTGGTTGGCCATTCGTTCCCTCAGCCTCTGCCCCATCTTTATCCCTGCACACCTTCTGGCAGAACAAATTTTGGGTTGAAAGTTTTGTGGGTGGATTCATGTCCCCCTCTGTCATCTGGAAAGCCTCCCTGGCTGCAGGTGGCCACTTTAGTCTCTAGATGCCCCTCTGGTAGGAATCTCAGCCAGGGTCACCCCAGAGACTCCTTTTGTCCTCTTTCCCAGGACTCCAGCTCGTTCCAGAGATATCTCCCACTGATTTCCATTCTCCCTTCTGCCCTCTCCTGCCTCCCCCCCCACCTGATCACCACCTCGTTCCCCTCTTCCCTTTCTCTCCTGCTCAGTTCCCTCTTTCTATCTACCTCTGACAACTAGTTAGTTTCCCCTTCTGAGTGAGATTTGTACTTGTGACTTCGTTGTTACCCAGTTTCTTCGGGTCTCACATAGATCTTCTTAAAACCAAAAAGGAAGTCTTTGTAGCTGGTTGGAGGAGGCTCAGCCCAAATCACTCAGCTCCGGTCTTCAGAGTTCTGTATCTTGTGCGCCCAAAAACCGTGTCCGGCCGGTGTCGGCACATTCTGATGACCAAAAAGTTAGCAAGAAACTACAGAAGCCAAAAAGCAAGGTCAGTTAATTTTGCCCTGCCCTCTGTCCTTGCAACCTCCCTCCACGAAATAAGTAAACAAACACAATTTAAAAAATCGTCTGTGGCCACGGTGAAATCCTAGACCACGTTGCCCCTGAGGACCATGTCTGGATCTGTAGCCATAAAGCATCAGGGATCTGGGTTGATGGCTGTAGCTCATATTATCACTAAAGACCATACAGATGCCCTTGGGAAGAGGAGGAGGAAGAAGAGAAAGAAAAGAGGGAGGGGGATGGAAAGAGGAGGAGGGAGAGGAGGTGAAAGACTGAAAGAGGAGGGAGAGGAGGAGGGAGAGGAGGAGGAAGACTGAGAGAAGGAGGAGGGAGTGGAGGAGGGAGAGGAGGAAGAAGAAGAGGAGGAGGAGGAGGGAGAGAAGGAGGTAGAGGAGGAGGAGTAGGAGGAGGAGCAAATGGTTGTCTTATAATGTGTGTTGCTAAGAACTCAAGTGCAGCTCAACATTAGCTTAGGTATAAAAAGTATACAGAGTTTTGCATAGCTGATGAGACTCTTTGTAGAGGAAAAAAATGGTTTAAATGCAGTTTGGAGTTGTTGGGCTACAGCATACAGTTAGATTTAAAGCTTTTGATGTTGAGTGTTCTTAAATATATGCTGACTAAATTTCAAGGGAATTCGTATCCTTTGAATTCTTATTCATAAAAATTATTTAAGGTTTATTAAGATACCAATAAAATAATGTATTTTGAAAAATAACAATTGCATGTCTGTGCAAAAAAAAAAAAAAAAAAAAACAGTTTTTGGGAGTAAAAGCACCACAGACAGTAGCATTGAAACCAGAACATACCTGCTGAGGCATGCTCACTGAAAACTGTAGACAAACTACAGAGCCCTAAGTAAGCAGAGACTAGCAGTACATGTAAGAATTGTAAACTACGTATTGTGAAATTTTCTATCTTAAATTACTCATAGATTCAAAGCACCCCCAATAAAAATTCAGTAGTTTATTTTCTTTAATTCAGATGAGAATTACAAAATAATTTTGTGGTGCCAGGCCGTGAGCATACTAATACTGTCACCAACTTAGTTGTGAAAAAAGGAAGACAAAGCTGAAAATGTAGCCTCTCTCATTTCAAGATTTACTATGGGTCGTAGTAACACACAACATAGTAAAACTAGTCGTCCGTTGTGTGTCAATACAAGGACAGAGAGATCTGTCAACAGTATAAAATCAAGAGTCTAACATCAGCCGGCATGGCGTCTCATACCTGTAACCAGCACTGCTCTGGGTTACCCAGTGAGTATCAGGACATCCGCAATTGTATAACAGGAACACATCTCAATAAAACCAAATACATAATAACCAAAGCAAATAAACAATCCAGAGTCCCGTAATAGATGCCAATTCACAGGGCTGACTTGGAGAGAGGGGCCTCAGAGCATCTACAGGAAGAGGTAGCCTTTTGAATCTGCTCTGGGTCATTCACGGCCACACAGTAACCAACTGAAGACCAGGTAAGCAGCAGCCTGCCAGGGGTGAGACTAAATGGTCGAAGAAGGCAGACTGCTCATGGTCTTTGGAGTATGACAGGTTTCTTAGAGGCAGAATAATCAGAAAACATAAGGCCGTTATAGTGGACTTCATACAACATTTAACACATGTGTTTGTTAAGAGACACTGTTTAGGGGCTGGCATGGTATGGAGCGCAGTGGGTAGAGAGCTTGCCCAGCACGCACAAGACCCCAGGTCCTCAGCACTGAGCAAAAAGCCACACGAATGAACATTAAGATGGACAAGATACTCTCTGGAAAGTGAATAGTGAGCCAAAGAAGGTAGTGATATATATATATATATATATATATACTGTATACATGTGTGTGTTTGAACAAAATACATGTTTAAACCATATAAAGAATTCTTATAGCTTAACAATAAAAAAAATAGCAAGCAGCAAGAATATGTGCAAAACTCTAGAACAGGCACTTTAAACAGAAGATATATGAGTGACCACCTATACACAAAAGCCATGCATAAAGGAAAGAGAACCACTTCCATCCAAGGGAATGGCTACCAGGAGAGCCCCGCAGCTCCCTCAGCGGAGGCTGCAGGCTGAGGAAAGGCTGCTCTGATACTTTGACTTTGCTGGGGAGGATCAAGGCTGTTCCCCCTGCTGTTCCCACACAAAGTTCAACAGGAACCTAAGCGTTGGTCCAGCAATTCACTCCTATCACCAGCCCAAAGGAGAGCAAACGGACATCTACAAAGACCCACACAGGCACGTTGCTGGCAGAATTTTAAAAGCAGCTTAAAATTGCAAACAGCCCCAATAAACAGCCAGGTGGCTGACTGGCAGGTTGGACTTCCATCCTGCCGTGGGGTACAGTACAAAGTCCATCAGCTAGTGAGCCGGATGCAAGAGTGTGAATCATTAAATCTATATATGTGTAGGTGTTGGATAACCTGAGTGATTGTTCCAATCATTTCCATGGAATCAATAGGGACCACTGAGGAAAGGGGCAATAACTCTTTCTAAGGAGACAATATAGTTATTTATTTAATGTTTTGAGGAACTGGAGATCAAACCCAAGGTCCTGGTGCATGCCAGGAAAATGCTCTACCACTGTGCTATATTCTCAGTCCAACAACAAATATTTTGAGTGGAGAATGGGTTACATTGGTATGTGCTTTCGCTGAAACTCAAATGTGTCTTTAAAACCCGTGAGCTTTAATGTATGAAAATCAACCCTTAATAATCCAAATATCTGGGTTTGAAAAAAAAAAAACCATGGAACAGCAGTGAGCCAGCGGTGAGCCAGCGATGAGCCGGTGTGCGGTCCTCCGGTTCCCCCTCCCCACCCCAGCTTGCTCCAGGGAACCAGTAACCCTGCATCGGTTATTCCCAGCCGGACAACATGGAGTGAGGAACGCGCACTCAGACCACCCACCACCAGGAACAGCAGTGAGCCAGCGGTGAGCCAGCAGTGAGCCAGTGGTAAGCCAGCAGTGAACTAGCAGTGAGCAAGAGGTGAGTCAGCGGTGATCCAACAGTGATCCAGGGACACAAGACTGACAACAAGATGGCAAGAGGAAAGGAAAAGAACGTAACCCAGGGAAACCAAGACAACCTGGCAACACCAGCTCTCCCATCACAGCAAACAGTGGAATGCCAAACACACCAGAAAAAGAAGACGCAGACCTAAAATCATACTTCAAGACGATGATAGAGATCCTTAAACAAGAACAGGAGGAAAAGCATAAAAAATTAGAAGCTTTTAAAGAGGAAACAAGAAAAACACCCAAAGAACTCAAAGAACTAGAGGAAAACAGAACCAAAGAGATGAAGGAATGAAAGAAAGAATTTAAAATGGAAATTGACACAATAAAGAAAACACTAAAAGAGATAACCCTAGAGGTAGAACACCTAAAAAAAGAAATCAGGAGTCACAGAGGCAAGCATTTCCAATAGACTACAAGAGATGGAAGAGAGAATCTCGGGGGCTGAAGACAACATTGAAAACATAGACAAAACAGTCAGAGAAGATGCAAAAATCAAAAAGCTCCTAACCCAAAATGTCCAGGAGATCCAGGACACAATGAGAAGACCAAACCTAAGGATAATAGGAATAGAAGAGGGCGAAGAATATCAACTTAGAGGGACAGTAAATATCTTCAACAAAATCATAGAAGAAAACTTCCCTACCCTTAAGAATGAGATGACCATGAGCATTAAACAAGCCTACCGAACTCCAAATAGATTGGATCAGAAAAGAAATTCCTCCTGACACATAATAGTCAAAATGCCAAGTGCCCAAAGTAAAGAAAAAATATTAAAAGCAGTAAGGGAAAACGGCCATGTAACATATAAAGGCAGACGAATCAGAATCACACCCGATTTCTCAACAGAGACTATGAAAGCTAGAAGAGCCTGGACAGACATCATGCAGACCCTAAGAGAGCACAGGTGCCAGCCAAAGCTGCTATACCCAGCAAAACTATCAATCACCATAGATGGAGAAATTAAGATCTTCCAAGATAAAACTAAATTTACCCAGTATCTGACAACAAACCCAAAACTACAAGGAATTATAGGTGGAAAACCAATTACAATGAGGGGAACTACATCCTAATAAAAACAAGAAAACTCCTAAGCAAGAAAACCAAAAGAAGAAAGACATACAGGCACAATTCAACCTCCAAAAGCAAAAATAGCAGGGAACAGCAACCACTATTCCTTGATATCTATTAACACAAATGGACTCAATTCTTCAATAAAAAGACATAGGCTATCAGACTGGATACATAAACAAAACCCAGCAATTGGTTGCATACAAGAAACTCATCTCAGAGACAAAGACAGAGTAAAAGGGTGGGACAAAACCTTCCAAGCAAATGGCCCCAAGAAGCAAGCTGGAGTGGCCATTCTAATATCGAATAAAGTAGATTTTCAACCAAAAGTTAACAAAATAGATAAGGAAGGACACTTTTTACTCATTACAGGGGAAATTTGTCAGGAGGAACTCTCAATCCTTAACATATATGCTTCAAATACAAAAGCAGCAATATTCATAAAAGAAACCCTACTAAAGCTCAAAAAATACACTGCGCCCCACACAATAATAGTGGGAGACCTCAATACCCCACTCTCACCAATGGACAGATCAGGGAAACAAAAACTGAACAAGGATACTGTAAAACTAGCAGAGGTTATAAACCAACTGGAATTAATAGATATCTACAGAACATATCATCCTAAAAAAAAATACACCTTCTTCTCAGCACCTCATGGCACCTTCTCAAAAATTGACCACATAATTGGTCACAAAACGAGCCTCAATAGATATAAGAAGATTGAAATACTCTCATGCATCCTCTCAGATCACCATGGTCTAAGGCTGGTCTTTAACAACAACAAAGACAACAAAAAGCCCACATTCACATGGAAACTAAACAACGCTTTATTAAACGATAGCAGGGTCAAAGAAGAAATAAAGAAAGAAATTAAGGATTTTCTAGAATTCAATGAAAATGAAAACACAACATACCCAAACCTATGGGATGCAATGAAAGCAGTACTGAGAGAAAAACTCATAACTCTGAGTGCTTCCAAAAAGAAACTAGAGAGAGCATACATCAGCAACTTGACAGCACAGCTGAAAGCTTTAGAACAAAAGGAAGCAGATACACCCAAGAGGAGTAGACGGCAAGAAATAATCAAACTTAGGGCAGAAATCGACCAAATAGAAACAAAAAGAACCATTGAAAGAATCAATAAAACCAAGAGCTGGTTCTTTGAGAAAAATCAACAAGATTGATAAACCCTTAGCCAGACTAACTAGAGGACAAAGAGAGAGTATCCAAATTAACAAAATCAGAAAGGAAAATGGAGAAATGACAACTGAAACAGAGAAAATTCAAGAAATCATCAGATAATACTACAAAAGCCTATACTCAACAAAGCTGGAAAATCTGGAGGAAATGGATGAATTCCTAGACAGATACAAGGTACTAAAGTTAAATCAGGACCAGGTAAACCATCTAAATAATCCCATAACACCTAAAGAAATAGAGGCAGTCATCAAAAGCCTCCCAACCAAAAAAAGCCCAGGTCCAGATGGGTTTAGTGCAGAATTTTATCAGACATTTATTGATGACATAATACCAATACTCTCCAAACTATTCCACAAGATAGAATCAGATGGAAAACTACCTAACTCATTTTTTGAGGTTACAATAACTCTCATTCCTAAACCACACAGAGACCCTACAAGGAAAGAGAACCTCAGACCAATCTAAACTTGGTTCTTAAGATGAAAATCTGCACAAGAATACTACTGTTGTGTCTAAAAAAAGTTATATTTTATCTGAGCCCTTTTTTTTTTATCTCTAATGCTATTTTCAGATAAGACTTCAATCAATTTAATTTCTCCAAACTAATGAAATGTTTTAAAGCAAGGGACTCATTCTATTTTTTTCCCCAGAGAGGAACACACTGTAACTTTATTTTCTATTTTATCTAGCCCTACATTAAGTGCTAAAACACACTTAATGTTTGGAGTTGTGTAGTGAATGAATTCAGTAAACAGATAAGCAGTAACATACCAAAGGCAGGCATTGTAAAGATGTTTTTAAAGTAAATGTCTTTTTAGAACAAAATGTTAACAAAAGCCAAAAGAAGAAGAAGAAGAAGAAGAAGAAGAAGAAGAAGAAGAAGAAGAAGAAGAAGAAGAAGAAGAAGAAGAAGAAGAAGAAGAAGAAGAAGAAGAAGAAGAAAATGTGCCTTACAGGGTTCTACAGAATGTTGTGTAGAAATAGCACCTAGCGTGGTGGCTACACCTTTGTAATCCCGAATGCTGGTGAAGAGCAGTCAGGAGGATCCGGGGTTCCAGGCCAGCCTTGGTTAAGCAAGGTCTGTCTGGAAAAGAAGATGAAATAAGACAGAACTGCACATTGAGTTAATTAGTGGCCTTGAGTGGGATGGTTGATACAGACTGTTTGTGTAAGGTTGTTCAGTGCCCCTATCAAAAATCATATCCACACAGACCTTCAGACTTGGAACTTACTAGAAATACAGTTTTTGCCAATGTAATTAGCTAGCTAAGATGAGATGACACCAAGATTGGTGGCCATAAATCCAATGGTCAGTGTCCTCTGTGACCCCGTGGAGAAGGAGGAAGAGGCCTTGGAGCAATGGAGGAGGAAACTGGACTGATGTGGCTACACATCAAACGATACCAAGGACTGGTGGCAACCATGAGAGGCCAGGAAGGGGCAGAGTGGATGTCAGACCCCTGCCAAGACTAAACCAGCACAGCTGCCGCCTTGACCTCACACTTTGTTCTCTGGTGTGAGGACCCACTTCGGCTATTGCAAGCTATCAAGTGTGGGGTAATTGATGAGGTCTGTTAGGACACTAGTTCACTGATCAATCTGGCTATCAGAGAATACTTAAGAATTCAAGCATCTGTCTGACACTTGCAGCCAGACTTGAATCAATACATTAATGGGTTACTCTAAAATTAGACATTATATTTAGATCTCTCTCTCTTCATGTATATTTATATCTATATCTATATCTATATCTATATCTATATCTATCTATCTATCTCTATCTCTATCTCTATCTCTATCTATCTATATCTATATCTATATCTATATCTATCTATATCTATATCTATATCTATAATCTATATCTATATCTATATCTATAATCTATATCTATATCTATATCTATATCTATAATCTATATCTATATCTATATCTATATCTATCTATCTATATATATATCCTTCTTTTACGTAGTTTGAGTAACATGCAAATGAGGTATCAGCACCCAACCGTTGGCTACCTGTATTGTTGTTTTCTAATGGATTTATAAATCCTAGAGACACTGCCCTGTTAGCTTCTGGGGAAGCCGGAATGAGTCCCTGTGGACTGCTTTGGGACAGGGAGATTATTGTCTCAGGAAATCACTGTGTCCCAGAATATTGATTTATGGTCATTTATCTTGCCAGTCTGGTTCAATTAGACTAAGGTTTATTAAATGCCTCATCCTGAGCATCCCCATTGAAATCTATTCTGTCCAGTCCTGTCAAACCGAGGCCATCGGCGTCTATGGGGTCTTCTTTAAAAGTCACTGCACAGTCCTCTCTTAGCTCCAGTCACAAGCACTGCCTCTGCTCCATGGGTCTCGGTACAAAGGTAGTTTTAGAAAATCTATTATGAGATGTAGCAAGTGACCAGTAATGAGACCTCAGTAAGAGAGATTGACGGCTGGGCTGGGCCAGTTGGGTTTGCTTGTTTGTTTGTTTGTTTGTTTGTTTTCCTACATGGCTCTTCTTATTTCACAGGCTTAAATAGCCTTGTGAAATTGAGCTTCTTGGAGTTAGAGACTTGCCGCCAGGTGTCCTTTCTCTCCTGCCAAGAAGTAACAGAACAGTACATTTACTTTTTGCTCGCCCTTGAAATACAAGTACATTAATTCCCTCTTACCCACTTTTGAATGGCTGGACCATAGATAATGAGAATCCAGAGTTATTGTCTGTTGAATTAATGCTTTTATTTTAAGTATGTTTTGAAAAATTTTACTCTGTAGCCCAGGTTAGCTTTAAACTCTGATCATTCTGCCTCAGCGTCTGGAGTGCTGAGGTTATCCGTAGGGGGCACAATGCCCAGCTTTGATTTAAACTTGTGTGCATGTTTTGAAATGTCATTGTATTTCTCAGGCCAGAGATGTGGTAGCGGTTGTCTCTCAGGTTGGACGTTACCAGCACCCCATAACAGGCGGTGCCTGCCTGTAATCCAGTTCTTGGGCTGTGGAGGCAGGGGGATCAGAAGTTCAAGGTCATATTCTTCCATATACCAAGTCTGAGACCAGCCTAGGTTGCATGAGACCTGCCTCCAATAGTTTTTCTTTGTTGTTTTGATTCAAGAGTGAACATTTATTTGCAAAAGAAATACCTAATTTTTGGACTGCATGCTTAAATAATTTTAAAAATTAAAACCATCAATATCAATATCCTTTCTTCTCTGTCTGTCTGCCTCTCCATCTCTGTCTTTGTGTCTCTGTCTCTGTGTCTCTGTATCTCTGTCTGTCTGTCTGCCTCTCTCTCCCCTTTCCCTTCAGCAGACTAGATTCGTTCTAATTTTGTTTCCTTCTCTTTCTCACGCAGTGTGATGAGGCTGGGCCACTGGACTGTTGTGATACTCTGTGGGCAGTATTGTGGATCCATCCCATATTACCACACAGAATCATTTCTTTCCTGGCTAGGTGTCCTTCCTTTTGACCGTTACACAAAGGAAAGTTTCATATGCCTTGCCCTTCCCTCCTGTTTGAGTCAATATTTATTTTAAATTCTGCCTGGGACACAGGTGGAGACTCCGGCTGTTTCAGCGGACAATGGCACTATTGTCCCTTTTAGCTGGACTCTGGTCTTAGTCCCAGAGGCTCCTTCATCAAAGGTCTGTGTCATAATCAGAACCAGCCTTTTTCAACTAAAATTCCTAAGCCCTTTCTTCAAGATTTATTTATTTACGCTTTATGTATCTGGGTACATTGGCTGCGTGTATGTCTGTGTATCACACGCATGCCTGTTATCCACAGAGGCCCGGAGAGGGTATCAGCTGTGCTGGGGCTGAAGCTATGATTGTGAACCACCATGGGGGTACTGGGGATTGACTGAACCTGTCTTGTCTCTGCCCTACGTCTTGGAACAATAAGGCACCTTTTAGTTCCCTTCAGTTGACATTTTGCCTCCCAGCTCTTAATCTGCAGCACTGGACACCTCTCCCAAGCTGGTTATTTGGCATGTCGGTCTTCCGAACCTTCATGCACGTTCCCAGAAGAGGATGACTAAACTGGGAACTGGAAACCCTACTGAATCTTTCTCAGGCTCAGATGCTACTTAATATCCGCCTCGGAAACTTCCGGGGCAGTTTGTCTCATGCTGGGCAGCTGTCAACCGTCTGGGGTTAGTTGATGCTTCTGACCTCCATGTAACTACCCTGTTCTTCCGCTCAAGTAAGCCTTAGCAGGTTAACCCTTAAATTGGAAGAAGATTAGTCCTTCTGCAACCAATGAGAATTTATAAACAAAGGTGCCACCTTCTAGAGGTATTGCTTATGGGTCTATTGGTGGTTCTGCACACGCAGGGTCCAGTTTGCTTTGAACTTGGGATAAAATGTGCCCCACCCCATTCTCCAGAATACTCCACAGACCTATTCACAGACTCTTGCTGCACCCCAGAGCTTATTGTATCCAAGGCTATTGAGATGAATCTGACTTCACAGGACCCTGAGCTGTGATGATGAATGGCTCCACCTGGACCTAGGACCCTTCACACTGTCCCACCTCGGCCCGTCTCTGTCTGCTCACCTCTTGTTCCCTCAGGTCTGGTCCCCACTTCTATCCCCTCTGTCCGGTCCCCATTCTTGGTTCCCATCTCATCCTGTGTCCTGCTGATTCTTGTTTGAGATTCCTTCCTGTTTCTTACTAGACAGAAACAAAACAGGTCCTGAGTAGCTCCAGTGAGCGCCGTCTGGTTTACTAATTTTCCAGGCTACTGAAGAAGCAGGCTAAAGTCTGTCTTTGTTTCTGGCTTCTGGCACCTTTTGCTCCTCCAGGCTCCTTACAATGAGCCTCTTCCTAAACCACCATGCCGGTGTATCTTTCTGTCTTCAGGAGTACTTGTCCCATTGTCCTCACGCAGATGCCTAGTCAATGCCTAAGCACCCACTGAATATTCATGTAGATAGATACAGGTTTTCAGAAGGTAAACTGAGCACTCGTTCAGAACTGACTTAGCCAAGGCTTCCTGGACGTGAGAGACCTCCAGGAAAGATCTGTACTTCTCCCAAGCCCTGCTTGCCGACTACACCATCCCGGGGAGCAAGCTAGACAAAGGGGTCATTGTATTGTCCTTTACGGACCTTCCACCCCTCGTCTGTGTTAGCTAAGGACCTGCTCACAGCCAGACCTGGAAGGTCACATCATTTTTATCCAGCCCGGACACAGCACGTTAGGTGGTGGCTTGTTTTAAGCTGAGTTCGAGGGTCCCCAGAACAGGAGCCTTCTCAGCTCTGTACGTTTGACAGGCTTGCTCTGTATATGGCTTCTCAGACTACTGGCCTCAGAGGCTCACCGAGAGACCTGAATGGAGAAAGACTAGCATGTGTATGTGTCGATCTTCCATTTGTTCATCCTCTCTCTGTTGCCTTGTTGGTGCTGTGGTCCTGTGTGTGACTGTACACCAGGACAGTCCCCACGCTGTGAAGTCACAGGCTGGGGAGTAGGTTGTCTTCCAACAGCACGGTGCTCTGAGAGAAGGAGCACTTCCAGAGTCTTTGTGGCAGATATCTTTGTGGCAGGCATGGTACGCACTCGAACACACACACACACACACACACACACACACACACACACACTGTCATTTTGGCTACTGGCCACTATCCAGTGTGCCCTGAGGGTGTGCAGGGTCTGCTTCTCTTCCAGTGACCTGTGGGTGTGATCCAGACTCAGCACATTGGGAAAAATTATGTGTTAGTGATGGGGTCAAGCAGTGAATTGTGCTGGGTTTGCACACCCCAACATGTCAGTAGGACTCACTGGACATGTAGGGGTGTCCGCCGTCCTCTGGGGACCCCTGAGGGTGTTCGGGTACATCTTCATCTCCTCAGTGTTCTGCACAGTGGGTGACACACAGATGCTTGGGAATATGAAAGGGTGGTTCAAAGGTTATGGAGGCAAAGAGGATATTGTGTCTGGCCGGCACTTCCCCTTTGAGGGCTAAGAGTTTGCCCTTGGCCTTGCCTGGTCTTGTAATACCTGTCAGGCTGGTGTTGAGAGACAGTAGTTTGTGTGAGGTTATGGGCACACTGAACAAGGAGGGAGTGACTTTCCCAGCCTGGGTCCCTGGTGGGGAGAAGGCAATTGCCCCCTGGTCAGGACAGCCCAGAGACCTTCGTGACCTTCGGTGATCAGAAGTGAATTCAGTGCATTTTGCTCTCTGTCCTATAAGATGGGAACTCTGTGGTATGAGTCACTCCAGTCCCCTCACTTCACATATTCCCTTCTCAGCCCCCACAATCCTGCTGTTTGAAGAGTCTGAGTTCCTGGTGAGGTACCAGGGGATGGTAAAACAGACAAGGCTTACGCCTGCCTGGCTCTCAGCACCTGCCTTTCTTCCCAGCTCACAGCTTTCTAGACTGCTGAGCCCCTTCCCATGCAAGGGTTTCAGCACCTCTTCACTGGCATCCGCAGGTGCCGTGCAGACAGGGGACCCGTGCCAGGCTGCGGGCAGAGCTGAGAATCACAACACTGTCTGTCTGGGTGTGTTCGTCTTCTTGGAAGATAAATGAAACACTCTTGTCTGCTAGCTGTCTTTGAGGGTGCTACAAAGTGATCAGAAAATAAACTTCCTTCTACTCCGTTCTTTACAAAAAGAGAAGAAAATAGTGTTGGGAGAAGAACAGCAATTAGTATCTCACAGGGCCTACTTATTATGCAGGGCTCCCACGGGATCCTAGTGGTATCCTGGCAGCTCGAACCTGGCAAATTCTGGTGCCGTTGATTGCCAGCTCAGGACAATGCCCACCAGCTTCTCTGCCACTCCACTTACCAGCCATCACAGGCAGCGTACGTGATTGTCGCATGTTCCCATCTGCCGGGAAAGATGGATCCAACTAGGAAACGTTGAGAGTCAACATCATCTTCAAAACCACTGCACACTTGCTGTTGCTTTTGCTGCTGATGCTGCTGTTGTTTTCGCTGCGAAGGTTGGCTTTCCTGGTTGCTGGAGGGGCAGCGGCTGTGATGCCACACTGTTCTCGCCACTTACTGCTGACCACGTGCTATTTGCTGCTTTTGCGAGCTCCGAGGTGGTGGGTCTTCCAGAGTAAACGCTGAGTTGCTACATCTCATCCTATAGTTCTAAAGAAGTGCCTGAGACATCTTGGTGTTTTCCGAAGAATATCTCATGAAGACGTCAGAGTTGCATATCTCTGGACTTCAGAGTGAACAATTGTGTGCCCCAAATTCTACAAAATGTGGGCATTGGGAAGGTGACTATTTCCTAGAGATTTGTCCATAACCTCGCTGGCTCTGCTGTTGCTGTGATAAACACCAGGACCGTCCATATCACAGTCCACCCCTGAGGGCAACCAGGGCAGGGACAGAAGGCAGGAATCTAGAGGCAGGAACTGAACCAGAGGTGATGGAGAGAATGCTGCTTACAGGTTTGCTTCTCCTGGCTTGCTCAGCCTGTTCTCTTATACAACCCAGGATCATCTGCCTAGGGATGGCACCACCCACAGTGGGCTAGGCCCTCCTTCCTCAATTAGTAATCAAGAAAATGGTCTAGAGAGATGGCCACAGGCCAGTGCCTCTATTGGAGGCAATTCCATAATGAATGAGGGTGTGAGGGTCCCTCTTCCTAGGTGTGTCAAGTTGACAACCAATATTAGCTATGACTGTTCTTGAGAAATGCACATACTCTGTTGAACAGGTCCCAGATCTGGGGAGTTAAGACTGGTACGATTTGAATTTTGTCATTTTATCAGGGAAATCTTTACTATTCTTCCCACCAAAGTATTTGAAAAGAACCTTGAGCTGTAGTCTCTGTCTCTCCCCCACCCCCCACACACACAGAGGGGAGAGGAGGGGAGGGGGAGGGAGAGAGGGGGAAGGGGAGAGAGAGAAAGAGAGAGAGAGAGAGAGAGAGAGAGAGAGAGAGAGAGAGAAGCATTAAAGTGCACAACCCAAAGCAACCAAACCACAAGCACTTTCTCTAAAGACAAACAGAACAAAACAGGAAGCCGTGGCTTGCTGAAAACAAGAAATACCGCAGCTGCCGGGGAAGTGCTGTTCACTGCCGTACAGAATACAGGTTCAGAGAGGTCCTGAGCAAACAGTCTCCTGGCAGCTGTGCCCTTAGAAGACAAGTGTCTTCTATTGGCACTGCAACAATAGCTTTGAGTCACCAACAATATCTGCATCAGTTCCAGCTACCATTGGGGCTGGTCACAGGAGTGTCCTTTGGAGGTAGAAGAATGCGGCCAGAGGGGTCAGGATTCCTTCTTGTGCCCCACCTATAATGTTACCAGTCTGAGTTCCATCCAGGGCTGCCCCAGAGGAGGGCTGACAGGACTTGTACAGAGCTCTAGGGTTAGATCTGAGCTCTGCCTACTGATGGTGGTGATGTCATGGTATCTCTCTGGGCATCAGATCCTCACCTCTAAGTCTGAGGCAGTAATGCTTGTCCTAGAACTGTGGGAACTAGCCAAGATGAAGCAGGTGAACTGGGGCAAGCCTCCTTTGGAAACAGATGACCGCCATGTCTTGCTGGGGTAGTGTGCTTGTTTGGAAATGGCTATTTTAAAAAATTAGTGTATATGCACATGGGTGTGTGTGCATGCCATTGCGAATGTGTGTGGAGGTCAGAGGACAGCTTTGTGAAGTTGGTTCTCTCCTTCCACCTTTGTATAGGTTCTGGGGGTAGAACTCAGGCTGTCAGGATTGTGTTGTGCTTTTACATATTAAGTCACATGTAGCTGGCCCAAGAACATGGTTAGAGTCGGCCAGTGGAGGAGTCCTGAGTGAGGGGGCAGCTCACCAGACCACGCATTCAATCATTTGGCAACATTTGTTAAATTCCTGAGATGTATAAATAATCAATTCTCTGGAGTTGGAGCCAGATGTGCACACCTGTAATCCCAGCACCGAGAAGGCAGAGGCAGAAGGATCATAGCAGATTCAAAACCAGCCTGGTCTAGACAGCAATTGGTAGGCTAGTCGGGGATACATAGCAAGACACTGTCTCAAAAGTCCAAATCAATCAAACAAGGACACAGAGCTGGAATCATGGGCTTTTCCACCTGCGCCCCAGTTCCTGTAAAATGACTCTGAAACTTAATTACAAGTAAATAAATGCCTAGGCCATAGCTTGGGTTTGTTTCCAGTACCTTGTAACCCAGTTATCCTGTTTAAATTAGTCTAAGACTGCCATAAAACTAGTTATCTCTCCTAAGTTTGACTGGTCTTCTTAGAGTTCAGGGCGAATCTCTTCCTGTGCCCGACTCTATCCCAGAATTCCACTCTCCCTACCAGAACTCCCACCTCCTATTTCTTGCCTCAGCTCATTGGCCAATCAGCTTTTTACTGACAGGTGATGCTTCCATACAGTGCACAGAGATTGTCTCTACACAGGGCTCAGGTGTATCAAGAGAGATGGATGCACACTGGTGTTATGAGAAAAAGAATTCAGTTACAGCATAAAGAAGGCCTTGGGAACAGAATATTTCTGTTGGACTAGCAACTTCCAGTCAGAGGTTTGGGACAAGATGTAAACCCCGTACCACCACGACCCGGCCTCCTGAACGCTCCGAGGTGGCTTCTTTTCATTCAGCCAAGCGTAAAGACTCCTGTGTCAGGGGAACACTTGTGGTAGTAATTAATTAGGGATTCTACTGGACCTTTGATTGTTTAGTTTTTAGATAAAAGACACGAAACCTTCATTTTTCCATACAGCATCAGCGCCGGGCAGATATCAACCATCTGTGCTATTTTGCCTACTTCCCTGTCAGTAACCCCGAGATATGACTCGCCGTGTTCTGCCTGGGCCACTCTTACTCCAACAGGCAGGCCCTCACGGCCAGTTCTCAAGATCCCTTACCTCACATCATTTTCCTCTCTCTTCACTCTCCCTCCCCTGTCTATTCTTCAGACCCCACCCCCAGCCCTGGAACTGAAGCCCCACCTACCTCTCTTCCATGCACCCACGGGCTATTGACATCTTTATTGACCAATCAGGGCTAACTTGTGGGTGGGACTTAGTATCACTTGATGTATGTATGGATCTCCTTGTCCCTGGGGGCAACCAGATCTTGGGGTTTTTAACATTACAATACATAGCAACAGATCAAACCTCTGAAGACATTGATTCCTGTTGGAGAGTGGGGGAAGACCCAAGTGACAGGCTCTGAGGCCTGCTGTGGCTCAGTTCTCACCTTGGGTCCTTATTCTGCCTTTGGTTCAGTGGTGAACAGGTCATGAAAGCCTCTGAATGAGGTAAGAGTAGGGCATGTGGGGAGTCCAGGGATTCAATTTCCACATGCTTCAGGGTTAGGGGTGTAAGGACCAGCCAGGAAGGACAAGGTGGAGAGGAGCAGGTGGGCCAAGAGTACTGAAGGCGGTGGCTGTCCTGGCCTCTTTGGTCTCATCTTTGAGGTCCACTAGTCTCAGAGATGTTCTGCTATGTGGCACATGAGTTTATCTTCTCGCTTTTGAGTGGCTACCGTCTGAAGGCAGAGGCAAAGGCTCCAAGATACTCCCGTGGCCTCGAATGTCTCCACTAGAGACCATGTAGATAAGGCTTAGCTGTGGCTAACCCATCATGAGAAAGCCTTATGATATTTCCCAACCTTCCTCCCCTCAGCGTAAGGCTGGAGGCTGTGAGGAACTGCTCCAATATCCTTTGTCACTCCCTTCCTAAGTTCCTCTGGGACTGTCCCTAGACATCTGCTAGATGCAGAGGCCTTCTGCCCTGGCCTGTTTTAGGCCACAGCTAAGGCTGCAGAGTAGTTCAGTTGCATCGTGCAAACCACTCCTACTAAGTCATTGTTGCCCCTTTGTTTCATTAACTCCGAGAGTTGCCAGAAAAGTCAACTCCACTATTCAAGGCCAAATTTGAAGCAAGCTCTACTAACTTTGGTCAGAATCATTCCCATAAATTTCCCAGCTGAGAATGGCCTTGAGCCACATGTAGGGACTTAATAAGGACAAACCCAGAGGCCACTGTACTTTCTTTCCCATGAGGCTTTGATATTTTCCAAGAACTACAACTCCCAGCATCCCAGGAAATTACCCAGTTCCTTGGTAGGTGGGGCTTACAGGTTAATTTTGGGCATTCTAGTTTCTGTGTTGTGACTGTGAGTCAAAGGACCTGGGGAGCTTGAGGAGTCTTGTTTTGAATGTGTGAATCTACATTGCTCACTTGACTATGCTTGAGCCCGGGCTTTGCTCAATGAGGAGTTCAGAAACCTGAAACTGTACCAACAGGGGACTAAACTCAGAAGGGCTGAGCAACATGTCTGTCTATCAACTAGTCAACAGCAGAGTCTACGTGGACCTAGTCTAGGCTCATTTCCACCAGTTCCTAGCACTAGGTCTGATGTGCCAGCAATGTCCATGGACATAGGCATGGCCTGGTCATCTGACTCACCAGGATCAGCAGGCGCCCTGGTTAGTGTGAGTGCACACACACTGTAAGTGTGGGGGCTCAGTAACACTTGAAGTTGTCCTGTGATTTGCAGTCTAACAGTTGAGCTCTCCTTACCTCACCCACGTCACCGGGCCAGTGGCCCTGGTGATCACTCTCTGCTTTGGATCACACTTGATGTTTACTCTTTGAATAAACAGCATTCGAGTTAGAAATCAACTTCCTCCAGCCCTTGGACCCCAGTTTCCCTCCTCATCCCAGCAAGAGACGGGAGCTACCATTGTAAGAACACTTGCAGAGACACTTCATGCATCTGTGAGTCTACACAGTAACCCCTCCCCTCTGCTCCATCCACAAGGGACACAATCCAAGACGCCCATCGAATGCCTGGAACTATAGTACTATTTGTACAATGTTTTTTTCTTATACACATGCCTATGATAAAGCTGAATTTAAATTCAGCTTGGTAAGATAGTAACAAACATAGCTAACCATAATACATGACATGGCATGTACTGTAATAAAGGTTATGTGACTATGATCTTTCAGTGGATCTTGGTCTCTCATTGTATTACAGTGATATTTTCAGACTAGGGTAACTGATTTCCCTCAAAGCAAAATCATAGCCAAGCGGGAAGGGAGTCTGCAGGGATGCCTAGCCGTGTGCACATTTATAATACACCTTTCCTGCCCACCATCTGGGAACACAATACCATGTAACTATGCAAATTTCAACATTTACCCCTCCTTTTTCTTACCTATAAGTATGGGAAGCATGGATTACCTCCCTGTCAGGTCCCCTATCATGACCCATAGGCTTGCTCAAGGGCACATCTCCAGCTGAGGCAGGAGAGAGGCGCAGCAAGCCTTTGAAATAGCAGAGACAGAGCTTCCCAAAGGAGCCTTTCTTCTAAGGTTCCACTGGCCTCATTGTTAAGGACCTGCCTAAGGCGGGCACATGCTGTCATTTCACAGATATCTTCAGGGAAGTCCCTTTTGTATTTAAGACAATGATCATCTAATGCAGGGGGATGCCCATAGGTGATGGAGAAGTCAAAACAGAAGGCTGGTTGGGTCTTCAGCTACAGTTCATGCAGCAAACACTTCTTGGTGCAAGAGACAGAGGATCTGTCACTCAGCAAAAGTTAAGACCCTGAAGCCAGACAAGAGGAAGTTTCTGGTAGTTAGAAAGGGGGCTTCATTTCCTGGCTTCCTCATCCCACACCCGCCTTCTGGGTCAGGCCATTACCTCCCAGATAGTAAAGTCACACAGCATCCTGGTGTCACAGGAACCAGGGGATGTGGCTTAGACAGGCAGCTCCCTTTTGTAAGGAAATGCAGCTGAGAGCATCAGGCCCAGGCTGGTACCCAAGATCTCCAGCGTGTTGTCTTTTGTGGGGATGTCACTTGAAAGTGTGACACACTGTGGTATTAACATTAAGAGAAGTGAGCACCAGATACTAGGAGGATGCAAGGTTAGCCACTCACGGCCTCACACCAGCTTCTCTTACCTGGACTCGGCTTCTGAGAAGCAGGTCTAGACCAGTGGACCCTGAGGGCAAAGCTAGTTATAAGAAAGTCCCTGAACTGGCCAAGGGGACTGAAGAGTTAGGATACAGCTGGGCACTCACTGCCCATTCAGTAAATTCCTACTACCTGTATAGCAATCTGTCTCCCATGTTTCCAGCTATTCTGATGTTCAAAATCCTGCAGGGTGTAAGGCCCTACTGCAAACATTTTCCCTTCTTGCATTATGAAGTCTTCCCTCTTTTGATGGGAATCACCTTTGGCTCTCTATCCCTCTGGTGGCTCTACCACTCATTGCTGAGGTTTGGGAATTCGTCAGAAAGGGAGTAGGTGCAGTCAAAGAAACAGGATTACTGTAATGTTTTGAAATGCTAGTGAGAAAGACCATTACACTGGGGTCAGGAACCCATTCCCTGTAGTTAACAGAAGAGTCCAGGAAAGACTTGAGATCCTGTACCTGCTGTCTTTGGTACTTTTAGAAAAAACAGAAAGCCATGGACCTTCCTCCTTGTCTAATTTATCCACCTTTCCTTCATACAACTCTCAAATATCCCTGCCAACCCACCAGCCTGGGTACTTCTCCTAGATCTGAGGTCACGTTCTGATTCTCCTTGTTTCCGCCCCTCCCAGTTCTGCTAGCAGAACTGATTTCTTCCATCTCTGATCTAGGGTTTCATTTTATTATTTTGTTACACACACACACACACACACACACACACACACACATATTTACTGATAAATATTATATATAATCTTATATTGTTTTATTACTATTATACTGTTTTTACTGTCTGCTTTTCTATAGGTGGCAATTATTATAGAATCTTTCTGTCACTCTTCTAGAATGTTCTCCCAGGTCTTGAAGGGACTGAATACTCAATAGTCTCTAATTCTCAGAGTCTCATTTATGAGACTCTGTATCATCCATTACCCACTGCAAAAAAATAAAATAAAATAAATAAATAAATAAATAAACAAAAAAGCTTCTTTGACCAAAGCTAAGGGTGAAAAGCCATTAACAATCTGTGGAGTTCCAGCTCTGGATCCTGTTAACAACAATTTAGCCTTCTAGTTAAGATATGCCTGATGCAATCGTGGTGTGACTGTTGAATAGCAACCAATTGTTTTCTGATTGACTCCGAGGCCTGTTCTGCAGGGGGACTATGTGTCTGATACTATAAAACTGGCTGAAGCGTATGGCTTAGTTGATCACAGGCCCTATGTGGAAACCCACTATTAGTGTCTTGCTGAGTGGACATATATAGTCAAATTGTCTCCTGAGTAATGTTTACATCGAATGGACTAGTGATTCTCTCAGCCTTGTTCAAAGCAACTCCCTGTTACTGCCTTTGTCTGAAATATTAGAGCAATGATCAGTGGTGTTCAGTAACATTGTCAGAAAACAAAGAAAATGAAAGGCTATTTTAAAAGAGTAAAGATATACAAAAGAGCTCCCAGAGAATGAGACTCATTCATAAATTGTTTTTCTCTTTGTATAGTTGTCTCTGATTTAAAATTTCAAACCATGCAAAATGGCACACAAACAAAGTAAAAACCACATCTCAGTTTCTTTGCTCAGGGATACGAGTTTATAAAGCTCTGAAGGTTCTTACATGAAGCCATGAAAACACTGTAAGAAGTACCATACATGTTGTTAGGAGAAGGATGGAGAGAGTAGAGGGGATATGGCCCATGGAGGTGAGGCAAGACCTGGGGCAAGGGAGATGCCTCTGGGGGGCCCATGTTGGGAATCCCTTCCCCCTGAGGGACCAGCCACACCACAGTATAGTATAGAATAGAGTTTGTTCAGGTCATGGGAGAGTTAAGAGGGTGGTAGAGGCAGAGAGAGAGGAGAGGAGTAGAGGAGTAGAGGCTGGCCATGAGCACGTGGAGAAAGAGGGTGGAAGGGAAGGGGATGAGGAGGGGTAGGGGTGGGAGAGCAAGAGAGGCAAGAGAGCCAAGAGGCAAGAGACAAGGGAGAGAGAGGAGGGGACAAGCAGCCCCTTTTATAGTGTCAGGTCACAGGGGCGGAGCATACCTGACTACTGCCAGGTAATTGAGGGGTGGGGTTTACAGAATCCCAACACATGTACCCTCTTGTACACACACACACACACACACACACACACACACACACACACACTCGTGCATGCTTAAAATTAATAAGTATTCCATCTTATGAGTTTGGAATAATACATTAAATCAAGGTTGTTTTGAGGGATGTTTAGTAGTAAACCATTATAAATAATTTTGCATAGAATGACCTTGGCCATTTATTTTTGGGTTTTCTCTAGATTTTTTTCTTAATAAAATTTAAGTAAATTATTTTCATTAAAATTTGTTCATTCGAATTATTTTATGTTTTTGGTTTGTTTGCTTGAGATAGGACCTCACTGTGTTGCTCTGGCTATCCTGGAACTCACTGTGTAGACCAGGCCAGTCCTGAATTTATAGAGATTTGCCTGCCTTTGTTTCCCAAATGCTGGGACTAGAGGTGTCTATCACTACATCTGACTATCATTTTTTGGTAAGAAACTCTTTCTTCTGGTTTACAGTCTTTTATTGTGTATTTCAATATTTGCCTTTTCTATTACCATTGAACCATATTTAAGTACGATAAAATTTCATGGTATTTTACATAATTCTACTTTCCCTAACAAAATCTCTTATGTTTTGTTCTCAGGTCTCCAAAGCCAAGACACTTCCTTATCTTTATTATTATTATTTTTTAATTCTTCTTCTCTTTTCTATCCATACCATAGTTTTGGGAAAGGAGATTTTGGGGACCTGCATCACCCCCCCCACACACACACACACATACACACATTCTGAATTGTCTGGACCTGTTATTAAATGTGAGTTACTTTACTGGTGATTCTCCAAACTCTAAAATTATCCTGCGGAGACATTTTGAGGATCCCTTATGGTTCTGGTAAATTCATTTATTATCCAACTAAGTGTCCTTGTTACTTGGTGTTAGGTTTGTCTGTGATGAGTGCTGGTGAACCCATCAAAGTGGAACTTTCTGGTTTCTTTGGAGACTTAGTTGTGTCTTGTGGTGTTTCCCTGGGAACTGTCCTGTGAGAGGATGTTTTGGCTGAAGCAGACATGGGAGGATGTTAAGAACAGACACATGGTGTTTTTCTAGAAACAGCCAGGGAAAAGGGCGTGTGATGTTTTGCTAGGGTAGGTGTTTGGAAAGGGTATAAACATAACCATTAGACAGCGGATGAAGCTGTGTGGTATTGCTTTGCCTTGCCACTCTTCGCTGGTCATATTTTGTCATGGTTTCAGAGAGAGATGCCACCACAGAACTTCTGGCGGTGTTCTGGCAAGTTTTTGCCACTTCCTCAGACTTGGGCCAATTGGCAGAGCCTCACAGTTTCTTCGGGATTGATCTGTTCTTGCTGATTCATGAATGGTGCTTTTGAGTGGATCGAGCTGCCACTGTTGTTTTGGTGTGAGCTGAGCTGCTGATATCCTGACAATGCAGATTGGATTCACTCCAAAGAACTATTTCTAAACAGGTCCACATCCTCCTTTTCCCTATTAACACTTTCTTTCCACTACCTCTGGTGGGTGGTGAGCTAGAAGGGCAGGTAAAGCATTTAAGAACCCTTATTAAAAGTGGGTTCTGAAAAATATAAGCCTACAACCAGTCTTGATTAGAAGGTTAAAAACAAAACAAAACAAAAACAAAAACAAATAGCAGTCACTAGGGTATGGTAGGATGAGAATCTTGGCTACTTTCTGCCTCTGGCTCTGGCTCCCATTGACAATGGCGCCTTGCTGGTCAATTAGCATAAAATTTTGTATCAGACTGGCTGCCCAGCAGGGCTCTCACACTGCCTAAGGCTGGTGCTTCTGTGGAAGGCAGGAAGTGGGAGGCAGCATGAGGCATGGTCTTTTCTCAATGAGAAGGAAGTGAAATGCCTTCTTCTTTTTCTCCTTCTTTCTTCTTCTTCTTCTTCTTCTTCTTCTTCTTCTTCTTCTTCTTCTTCTTCTTCTTCTTCTTCTTCTTTTTCTTCTTCTTCTTCTTCTTCTTCTTCTTCTTCTTCTTCTTCTTCTTCTTCTTCTTCTTCTTCTTCTTCTTCTTCTTCTTCTTCTTCTTCTTCCTCCTCCACCTCCTCCTCCTCCTCCTTCTTCTTCTTCCCCTTCCTCCTCCCCTTCCCTTCTCCTTCTCCTCCTCCTCCTCCTTCTTCTCCTCCTCCTCCTCCTCGTCCTCCTCGTCCTCCTCCTCCTGCTCCTCCACCTCCTCCTCCATTTTTCAGAAAAGGATTTTGTTAAATGGAACAATCTAAGAAAACTTTAGTTGTTGGATGTCAAAGACTCTTTTTAGGTTACTTCTATTTGAAACTTTGTTGCTAATTCATATTTTCTAAACTTGATTTTTCTTAAAAATTATTGCATTTTATTTATTTATTATGTGTATGTGTGTGCACACAGGGACAGATATGCATGTGCATAGTTGAATGTAAAGGGTAGCAATTACTTCCCACGTTGGTTCTTGGATGCTGTCCACCTTAGTTTTGAGACACCGACTGTCCATTGGACCTGGGGCTCACTAGTTAGCTTAGGCTGGCAGGCCAGTACGCCAACCCAATAAACGTACCTGTTTCTACCTCCCCAGCCCTAGGATCACAAGTGCAGTTGCTGTGCCTGCCTTTTTATTTTGTGCTGAGGATGGAACCAGATCCTCACCTTGCAATAGGAGCAGTGCATCAGCTGGACTTTCTGCTCAGCCCCTAACCCTAAGCTTTCTCTTGCTCTCCTTTTAACACTAACATACATTGTTAATCTCCAGGCCCAGACAGGCATGTCTAAACACCTGTTCCCAGCACTTTAGAGACTGAAGCAGAAGGAACCTAACTTAGAGAATAGCTTGGACTGCATAGCAAGACCCCCTGAAACCAAAAAATAAACAAAGCAAAATAACGGGTGCAGAAACACACCCTACAGTAAGAAATCCTCCTGTTTCTAAAACCTTAAACTCATAATGAAGAAGCAGAAATTCCATCATGATAGGTCAAAATGAGACTGACTGTCACCCAACAAGATCTTATTTTTTGTTGGTCCCTTTGTGCTTTTGACTTCTTTTGCACCAGTGAATGTTTGAGAGGCTTGTTGCTGTCGAGGTCCAGAAATAGATTTTTATGTTATGAATTCCTTTACAGTGATCATAACTTATCGACTCTAAGATGTATTCAATTATAAAATCTGTCATTATCTTCTGCTTTACTAAGAATTCTGATCTGCTTGAAGTGATATAGGGACACCTGTATTTCAATAAGGTTAATATGATTTTTTTTAAAGTATCATAGAATTAGTGAGATGAGAAGTTTTTTTTTTTAACACACAGAAAAATAGAAAATTGGTACTTTTGGCAGGCTGAGTTTTAAAAGTAGATTGTCTTATTTTTATTTTATTTGTAACTATGTGTACATGTATGTGCCTGTATGACAATTTATGTTTGTGAGTACAGTGCCTGTGGAAACCAGATGAGGCCTAGGGAGCTACAGGCATCTGTGAACCGCCTGAGGTGGGTTTGGGGTCCCCTGGAGGAGCACTGGCTCCCCTAGACTACTGAGCCAACCCTCCAAACCAGCTTTTTTCTTTATCTGAAATATTCAACAGTGCATAAAATACAAACACTTCTACCTTGAAATTCTATTTATAGAGTTGTGAAATAAAAATATTCCTCCTTTATAAAATAAAAATATTCCTTCTTTAAAATTGCGTTTATGGAGTTGGAAATGTGGCTCCCTAGTGAAGCCACACAAGGCTTCGCACACTTAGCACTGCTTAGCACACACAAGGCCATAAGCTCAATCCCCCACCCATTTATTAAAAAAAAAGAAAAGAAAGAAAGAAAGATAGAAAGAAAAAGAAACCTATTCACCAAATATGGTATTTCCAAAACTCAATCTTCCCCTATTGTGTTTTAAAAGGATTTCTAGTGTTTTATTTTGTCTTCCCCGAGTCAATGAGTATAGTCTCTGCTTCCCTGCCCTCACCAAGGTACCCCAGACTCCCTGCTAACACCTGCTGCTGCCCCTGCCAAGGTACCCCGAGATTCCCTACTGCAGGCCTCTCAGAAGAAGCCTCTCATTTCTACCGGAAGGTTCTGGAAGATTCCTCTACTCTGTGGAAGTGGTTTGCATCACCTAACGCTGTCCCTAAGTTAAAGCTCTACCCCACTCAACACATTCCCAATAGATATTCGACCTCTGAGCACTGACCTCCCTGTCTCTGAATCATGGCTTTGTTAGTGGCCTCTTGCTTCCAGATTTATGAAATTCTACCCGGGCAGCTTATGATTAACATTGTTGGAGGTTTGCTAAGGGGGGGCTGTGTACAAAGGACTGTGTGCTGTGAACATTGCCCACAGCCTGGCCATCTTTAGCGACCTTTTAGCAAGCCTCCTTCCATTTATTATACCATATAAAAATTTGCAGAATTGGAATCATTTCTATGCATCATCTGTGTGTGAGATGCTTCCTTTGCCCAACATCATGTTATGCGAAATGCGTTGCTAAAGGATTTAACTTCTGTGCCGGTTTTAATTTGTCGGTGTATTAGCTGTTTCCTTATGCAGTATTTGGGCTGTGTTGATTTTCTTTCTGCAATTCTAAATAATGGTGAAGTGAACAATTTCTGTATGCAAACTCCTGTCCACATTTTGATTGAAGGAAGTCATGGCTGTAATGAAATTGACTCGGATTGTTAAAAAGGGTGATGACAATTTGTAATTCAACCAAAGAAACAAGAGTAAATATGGAAGAATGGATAAGTTTGTATAATGCAATGGTATTAAATATAATGTAATTATATTACATTATTAATATATTCATGTTAATTAACAATATAATTATAATTGTATTATATAATTACATGTTAGTCATTAATATATTATATTATTTAATATGATTAAAATGATATTATATTTCTATATTATTAACATCATGTAGTTTATTTATCATTAAACATTATAAATATAGAGGATCATGCATAGTATTTAGATACTATTGTGATACTTTTTTATTAGTTCAGAATTGAACTGAGACATGAAAGTATCCAGTCAGTGGTGACAATCTCAGGTATGTCTAGATCCAGGAATTGACTGTCTTCCCCACTTAGTAGAACTGCAGCCTAGTGAGCCTGGCTCGCTCACACGTACATGTCCTTCTCCTGTAAGCGGTAGGTGTGTGCAAATCCCTATCAGATCGATGTGCTTTGAAAACCAAGCAGACATTTTCAATTTTGTCTTTCTTTCTATCTGGACTACTTCCCAGGACCTCTCTCGCCCGAGTGCGGTTTGCCTCCTCAATCACTAAGACTGGCACCAGCCGAGATGCAGACTCAGAGGGTCCCAGGGAGGAAGCGTGGCCGGCCTCCACTTCACTCCACACGGGTGCAGATGGCAGTCCACAACCTTTACCCTGCTTCTCCTGCCTCTGTGCCACCAGTGACAATCCCAAAGAAGAGAGGCCGGAAGCCCAGGTACAAGGTATGCCTCCACCATCTCCTCATCCCATCATGTTGTGCTGGGGCGCCCGGCACTCCGCTGCCATGGAAACCGGGGCCTGGGTAAACACAGGCTGAGAAATAAGTCTGTCAAAAGAGCTTGTGATGGGCTCATTGGGACAGCGTGGAATATACAGCACACGATTGTGTGTGTGTGTGTGTGTGTGTGTGTGTGTGTGTGTGTGTGATTAACAAGGGGAGAAAGCGAATTACAGCAGATGGGGAAGCTTTAAGTTGAGCAGATTTTAGGGCCATTGCTAAACACATATTATTAAGCCTGTAGCTAAATGAGTGTCAGGAGATGAGCTGTCTCCTGACGTATTCTCAGCAAGGTGGCTCTTGAAGTCACTTCTAGAACTTATTCCTCATCTGTGGTGGTCTTTTTTTTTTTTTTTTTTTTTTTTTTTTTTTTTTTTTGTGGAAGCCGTTGATATTCCTGAGACATTAGTTATATAGTCCTCATGAAATAGAACTGCTATTTTCATCTGGAGACCTGAATTCTGCAACCAAAATGCAAATTGGCAATTAACTCTCAAGTATTAGGAAAATGTATGGAAATTATTTCGAGTCAGCAGAAAGAGCTTGTGGAAGACCAGGTAATGAATTCAACCTTTATCTTCTCCTGCTTCGAAACCCTTTCAAATGCAAAAAACCAGTCATGAGGAAAAAGTTGTTGGTTATTCAAAATTACTTTCGTTTTCTTAACTTTTTTTTGAGCTGTCATTTATTTTTATTTTATCGTATGAGTGTTTGCTAGAATGTGTACAGGATATATGTGCAGTGCCTGAAAAGACCAGAAGAGGGCGTTGGATCCCCTAGGAGAGAAGTTACAGATGGTTGTGAGAATTGATTTTGGGTCCTCTGCAAGAGCAGCCAGTGCTCTTAATGGCTCAACCATCTTCCCAGTTTGTGTGTGTGTGTGTGTGTGTGTGTGTGTGTGTGTGTGTCTACCCACACTCGCGCGCATGCAGTCTCACAAGTGCCCACAGAGATCAGAGGCATTGGCGTCTCCTGAATTTGAGTTACAGCTGGTTGTGAGTCACCTTATGTAAGAGCTAGAAACAGAATTTGGGTCCTATGGGAAAGCAGTATGAGCTATGAACTGCTGAGCCGTGTCTCCAGCACAGGATATTTTTTAAAAAGCTCTTCTTCACCAATTCTTCTATCGGGTTATTTTTCTGATGTAAATCTCTGTCAGCAAAGCTCATGGCAGTTTGGCTTTAGGATTGTGTATCTAGTCTCAGAAGCCAGCCTGGTACTTGTGCCTGCTCAGGCACCTACTACCGGCACCATCACTGGACTCTGGGAATTGAGTTGGGGTGGGGTGTTAGGAGTGGAAAGGGTGGAGCAGGACAGGCTTTCTGTTTCTTAGAACCAGGGAGCAAGTCCAAGTTCTGAGAAAACACAGTAAAACTTCTCTGGCCTTCTTCCTGGTTCTCTGGGGGCTATGACCCAAGAATAAAAATTACCAAGACAGACACAGTATTTCTTGGGCCAAGAAAAATGGCAGTTCACCCACACGAAACAAACCTGATTTACTTTGCAAGGTTTCTCCCTCCTAAAAGGGATTTTTTCAGTGTCCCTGGCACCCAGGGACACCTCTTAATGTCCCTGATAAACAGGGACCTTAGAGCAGTACAGAGCTTAAGTTCACTGTCTGACACACACACCCTGCACGAAGCAAACAGGCCTGTTTCCACTTCATGGTGAATTTCTTTTGTGGGAACAAGAGGCCACCAATGTTTTGTGAGCCTACTTCCCGAAAAATTAGGAAGATGCATGGGACATTATCTCTGACCATGCCCTCCCCCCACCCACCCCTAGACAACTCCTTAGGCCTTAAGCTTAATGTTCTATAAGAATAGTTCCAAACCAGGTGCCCATCTGCATGACTCTGTCACCCATCAAGGATGACACGGGAAAAATAAGAAGCACATGAAAGTCTTCATAAAGCTAAAATGACTTCCTCCAAAGGTTACCTTTTGTTCTAAAACACATGTTGGTGAGAGTGTTTTCGAAGCTCCAGTAATGTAAAATGTTCTCAGTTGGCAAAACCAAGTTGCTAACCTAGCCTCCTCAGGCTTACTTTGGCGACACATTTTACCATTAATGACGGGACTCTCATTGTAGGAGAGCCAGAAAGTCAATTGTACAGTCTCATTCTGTTTACCAAATGGCCACTAATTTGGTAATTTTAACTGTCTGGGAAATGGTCGGGGAGCCAGAAGTTGGTTTTGTTTTTGTTTTTTAACTGACTAATTACATCTTACTTGGTCTGGCCTTAATGATCTTGTATTTTATTACTAAGAAAATACTTCTTGGGCTTGGATACAGTGGTGCAGGTTTGTATTTCTAGCTGTCTGGAGGTGGAAAAAAGATTCTTGTAATCTGTGCGTTTGAGACCAGTTTGGGTCAACAGTAGATAGATCTGTCTCCGATAGATAGGATGGATGGATGAACGGATGGATGGACTGATAGACAGACAGATAAAGTTGAGCGGGCGTGTTGGAAAGGGCAAAGGGCGTCATGGGGAGGATAAGAGAAGAGAAGGTAATGGGGTGACTAGGATCCAAATGCATTAGACATGTATAAATTGCTTATGAATAAATAAAAATTATTTTTAAAAGAAAGGAAGCTCTTCCATGCCTTTCATCAGAGCCCCTTTACATTTATGTAAACACTCCTTGCAAGTCCAGTTCTAGTAGATTCTACCCTTAGATACCAAGAGTGGTCAGGGGAAGACACTAAAAGGGTAGCAATAACTTGATACAATCTGATATATAGTAACACAACGAACACTGCTAACAATATCACACAACAGCAATGTTGCTAATGACATTGTAACAGTGATCAGCTGGTGATAGAGAACAGTAGGCTTTTGAGTCTTTGTTGAGCTTTTTTTCTTAGAGATTCTGAGGCTGTCTCTTCTGTGTCCTGGGCCTGTGGCAGCTGATGTCTCCCCCAGTGTGTCTGTCCGTCTGTCCATTCTCTCTCCCCAGAGGTAGCAGCTCTCTGAGAACCTCACGGGCATCTCTTCAGGACTCGAGCCTAGTTGACATTAGGACACCTGAGTTCTCCTGAGACTGTAGAAAAGGAAGGACCAAGCTGGAGAGCAATGTCAGTCCCTGCAGTTCACAGCCCCTGCCTCATCCTGGGCCATCGGGCTGAGTCCCTTGTGTATTGAGCCTGATGCTATATTACTGGGGTCTGCTCACCAAGCCTTGCTGTCCGCTGTAACCTCTGAACATCATAGTTTGTAGAAAGAGCCCATACTCTGTCATGCTGACAGAATTCTTTGTTTCAAAGGGAATATTTACTTAGCTTCTCAGTCAGGCCTTCATCTCAGAAACTCTACCAAGAGCAGCAGACAGATGTCCCTTATATACCATGACTAGAAAATACCTTGATCTTTGTAAAAATCCAGGAGGGGCTACATGAAGCAAACTCTTCTCTCCTGTAGGCGCGCTGATTTCACTATTTTCAAGTAGGGGGGCAGCCACCCTGTTTGTCAGGGCTGTGAACTCAAAGCCAATTTGAAAACAGACAAGAGGATCATATTCTTTTGTGTGTGTGTCATTCACCACACAGCAACCATATATGCCACACGCTTGGAAGCTGAATTGGCATTTTGAAGTCTTTTTTCTTCACGCCCTTAAGTCTGTAAACCGATACAAGAAACCTGGTCAGAACCTGTAGCATTTTCGAAGGTACAGGTGGCACTGTCCCTATACCTTCTGCTCTGAGCCACAAACAAATGAACCGGAGCGTGGGGCTGGCAAAGTAAACCTATCTGAGAGCGATGGGTTTTGAGGATCTGTTACTTTTTAAGCACCCCGTAAGTGTGTGTGTGTGTGTGTGTGTGTGTGTGTGTGTGTTGTGTGTGTGTTTTACAATCCCCTGTCTGTAGAAGTGGATAATTTTCCCTAATCTTTTTTTATGATGGGCAGTTTTGAGGTGTTTCGTAGTATGTTATACAACTGTAATCTGTCCAGTTCCTGCTCCACAGATTATATTGGGTGTGGGAGGGGATCACAGCGGTAAAGTGTCATCCCTGTTGAACTACGTCAGAAGTGCCTACTGTCGGTACCTCCGCTGATGCTGATTTTGATCCTGTGGCTGAGGTGGCTTTTGTCGGGTGTCCCACTATAAAAGTCACTGCCCCATTTCTACACTGCAGTATTTAGAAGGAATTAAGTATGCACACTCTTAAAGACCAGGTGTTGAGCTCACCTACTAGAGAAGAAGTGGGTGTTTTGTTCATGAAAGATTTATTTGTTCCCCTTACTTATGTCAGGCATTTACTTATAGCAGATGGACTTGTGGACATTTATTCCGTACGTACCTGATGCTCTAATATCACCTCACTACCTCTCAGTCGCTGTTGTTTTTGTTAATATCCTGTTATCTCTTGGAATACTGAGATGCTTCTGGGTTATTCCGCACTCCCCTATCTTAGTCTTGGCACCACCTACTTCTGGCAGAAGTCCCTGCTCCTCTTATTGAAGAATGACATTAGAAACCAATATACGAGCATTTTATTTTTTGTCCATGAAAACAACCATTTTAACACAACAGTTTTTAAAGGACGCAAATCAGGACTAGGGAAGACAAGTGTCCTGCAAGAGAACAGCATGTGTTGGCTGAAATGGAAGCCTAGATCTGTCTTATCACGGACCGTGTGCTGTAGATCTGGGTCCCGCTGTTTCCAGACTTTTCTAAACTCAGGGTGACTCTCTCCTGAATGTTAGATGTGCACGCAGTCGAGCTGTTGAACTCAGCCCTGATCCTGCAAAGCAAACGCTTTGCTCTCTGAGCTTTCTCCAGTAGGTTATTTTTAGTTCTTTATATTAGACAGTGAAACTTACATTTCTAGACACTAAGTAAATTTTGATTGTATTTCATTTTCCTAAAAAACCCCAAATCCCCAATTTAAAAGGGTGTAGACTCCCTATACTAGTCCAGTTTTGATTGCTGTAATAAAAAGCGGCAGCTGCATAATTCATAAAGGAATGGGCTTTGGGTCTGGGGATATAGCTCAGTTGTAGAATGTTTGTCTAGTGGACACGATGCCCTGATTTCCATTCCGACTGTGTATATGTGCATTCACACAAACACACACACACACATACACACACTCACAACCCACACTCACACATGCATACTCACACACCCACACTCACACATGCACATTCACACACGCACACTCACACACCCATACTCATGCTCATACACACACACACACACACACAGAGAGAGAGAGAGAGAGAGAGAGAGAGAGAGAGAGAGAGAGAGAGAGAGAGAGAGAGAGAAAGTCCTAGAAACACAAGAACATGGGTGGCTCTGGCTTCCTATGAGGCCTCCTGGCACAAGATAACCCAGTAGTCTGTGCAGAGGTGATAAGGAGCCGTGAGTCACCCAGAGAAAGAGAAATAGAAGGTGGCGTGGAGGCAGCCATACTTTCTTTGGTTTTGTTTGTCATTGTTTTGAAACAGGGTCTCTCTATGTAGCCCTACCTGGTTCTGGATTAAAAGCACATGCTTCCTTAACTGGTCAGCTATGCCAAACTACCTTTTAAAATAACCCGCCTCACAGAGATGGACTTACTTCATAAGCCAAAATCAATTCTTCCTCCAGGTAATGTCCCCAAAGGCTTAACACCCTCTTAAAGGTTCTTGTTTCTCTTCACATATTGAGGAGCCAGATCGTAGCCCCTGGGAACATACCCAGACCACAGCGCTGCTCAGTTTTTCTAAATGTCCTGGCAGCTGTAGAAGTCAGTGTCTCAGACAGTGTGGACCGTGCGCTATCACTGTAAAGAGACACCACAACCACAGCAACTCCTATGAAGAAAAGCACTTAGTTGCTCACAGTTTCCGAGGGTCAGTCTATTATCAACATAGTGGGAAGCGTGGCAGCACGCGGGCAGATGTGGTGACAAAGAAGTCACTGGAAGTTCTATATTCCAACCCACAGGCTGTAGGAAGAGAGAGACTCTGAACTTGGAATTGGCCTTTCAAAACCTCAAAGTCCACCCTCAATGACACATTTCCTCCAATAAGGCCACATCTCCTAATGCTTTCCAATAGCACCACTCTCTGGTGATTAAGTATTCAAATCTATGAGCCTATGGGAGACATTCTCATTCCAACCACCATACATTGTAAGAAAGGAAGCCTTCCCTCCTTCCTTCCTTTGGCTTTGGCTTTTTGAGACAGTGTCTCTCTGTCTAGCCCTCCATGGCCATCTTGAAACTCACTCTCTACTCCAGGCTGGCCTTGAACTCATAGATCTGCCTGCCTCTGCCTCCCAAGTGCTGGAATTCACGGTGTGCACCACCACTGCCTGGCATAGGAAGCTTTTTCTTGTAACCAATGGACTCATTTGATCTCTGTGGTTGCTTCACTTAGGCAGAAATGGAGTGTAAAAATGGCAGCTAATTATGATACTATGACATCTGTCGCTACCGTCTCCGACCAGCAGAAAAGGAGCGATGACACAGCATTCTTCTCAAAGCGTTTTATTCAGGAAACTTACAGCATGCAAGTGAAAATCTTTCTGTCTCCTTTCTGTCTCTCTTTTTCTCTTTCTTTCTTCCCCACCCCCATGTGCAGTCCCTTTTATCCTCTCTCAACTCCACCTCCTCAGTCCATGTTGCATGGCTGCAGTTCATAGGTTCGCGTCATCTGGCCTGATCTCAAGTCATGGGTGCGCCTGCGCAGCTCGCATGGTGGGAGTGGCTAATCTCGGGGGCAGGAGGAAGTCAGGTACTAGTCACAAGACTAGGCCGGAGTCCCAAGTGCCATCTTTGGACTGTCACCACACCCGCTCTACACATCTCCCCCTTCTTTATAATTTTTGCTGAGAGAACATCTGCCTTAGGGTGCCCCCTGTAGCAGTGCCCCTTACCTGTCATTGGGAGACGAACAGCATTGGTTCAAACCCTGTCTTAGGTTGGTGACATGCCCAGGGAGTCTTACCCATCACTGACTATTTCTCTAGCATGCCAAGCCACACCCCCGTCTCCACTGCTTCAAAAGCCTGTATCATTAAGGATTGAGTTCTGCACTGTTGAAATTGTATACAGCACATGCACCAGAACACCAGGACACTTATGAGGACCAAGCAAAGGGCTAATCCAGATAGTCCAGCCCATACTTTCACCCTTGAGGCGGCAGTGATGATCCAAAATCCCTTTTAGGCCTAAATAAGGTAATAGCTGAGGGGGCCTGTACAGGCCAGGGACCAAACTGAGAAACAGAGGTCTCAAATCCCACAGACCCATTTCAATGAAAGCTTGCATTACCCCAAGCCCCTCTCAAATAGCATACTTAAAGCAGATAAATCTGTGAAACTACCATTAACACCACACAGCAACCATACATTAAAGGGATTGCTGGCAATTGCCTGAGCAGGACTTTGGTATGTCTAATTATATCCTGAAAATGATAATCATCGGAAAACATAATAATCCTGGAAACACTGATAGGAGCCCCCATCGCAGATCTTCAGTCTTCACCACCAGGAGCATCAGCAGCATCAGGCTCATCCACAGGGTTGTTGCTCTGTTCATCCTGGACCACTCTGGTCAACCTCTCTGGAACCCACAGTGGTTGTTGATGTTCCTGAGGAAACACACAAACAGACCCTCTCGCCCAAACCAACACCAGACTGGTACCCTGCCATTTGCCAGTCAGGACATTTTTCCACATAACCAGGCCTTTGGGAGAAATATCAGGATTGGTGTGATACTCAGCAGTGACCCGCCCATGCTTGTCTTCATTTAAGAAATTTAAGGTAAAAAGAGCAATAACCAGTCTCTCCCTAGGGGAAGAACCTGCGGAGGCAATTCCCCCCTTTTGTTTAACTAGACACTCCTTGAGGGTGTGGTGAGCATGCTCAATGATTCCTTGTCCTTGAGGGTTATAGGGCAATCCGTGAGTTACTGGAATGCCCATCATTTTGCAGAAGGACACAACAGAAGCAGAAGTATAGGCAGGCCCATTATCTGTTTTCAATTCTTTGGGTTGCCCCCAGGCGCTCCATGCTTCAAAGCAATTACATGACGTGCCTTTTTCCCTGTAAGTAGAGATGCAAAAATGATCCCAGAGGCTGTATCAACAAAAACATGGAGATATTTAAAATTTCCAAATTCAGGGAAATGAGTGACATCCATTTGCCAGAGGTGTAGAGGGCACAACCCATGTGGGTTAACCCCAAACCCAATTTGGGGTAGCATAGGGGCACAGTTCTGACACCCTTTTATAATATCCCGTGCCTCATCACATGTGATCTTAAAGCGTGAGGACAGGGTCTTGGAATTAACATGGAACCGTGAATGAAATTCTTGAGCCAATGAAATAGGTGATGTATCAAAAAAAAAAAAAAAAAAAAAAAAAAAAAACCAAGCAAGCCCTGGTGGCTTTATCTGCAATATCATTTCCCTCTAATAGGGGACCAGGTAAGTTAGTATGGGCACAGATATGCTGTACAAAAAAGGGCGACGTTCTTTTCAAAATCAAGTCACGCAAGATGACAACAACAAGATGTCCAATGGTAGATTTTGAATTGATTTTACCCACTACTTCTAAGCATAACAACATGTTAACAACATACTGACCATCAGAAATCAAATTAAAAGGACCTGGAAACAACTCAAATACCTTAATCACAATTTGCAATTCAATAACTTGGGGTAATGCAGGGGGAAATTGTATGGTAACCGGAGAGGACCCTGCTTCCATGTGTGCTCCTTGTCCTGTCTTGGAACCATCTGTAAAGATAAGTGGGGTGTCTGGCAAAACATCCTTTGAAGTGATGTGAGGGAAAACTACAGGATGAGTGGTAATCAACTGTAGGACAGGATCCTTAGGGAAATGATTGTCAAAGTTACCTTGAAAACTGCAGAATAGCCAGTCATCTATAGTAGATGACAATACTTCTAGTTGTCTCACATTATAAGGGATTATAAAATCCTTAGGTGGGATGCCAAAATACTGTATACATTGCTGAATGCCTAGTAAAGCCAATTGTGCCACTGAAGTGGGATAATGCACAAGTGTCTTGGCAGGGGAAATCTTTGAATGCATCCATAGCAAGGGGGCTCCCTGCCATAAGACTCCCATGGGTTGGGCTTCTGTTGGTAAGATGCACAGCACAATAGGCTGCGACTCATCTCGGAGCCTTAAGGCCGCTACTTGAATTCTTTATTCCACCAGCTGTAAGGCTGCTCGGGCAGCATCAGTGAGTTGCCTGGGAGAATTTAAATCAGAATCGCCTGGCAGAATATGATACAGTGGCTGCAAATGCTTATTTGTTAAAGATAAATAGGGTGGAACTCACTGAATATCTTCCAGGAGTTTTTGAAAATCATTTAATGTAATCAATTTATCAGTACGAATATGAATTTTTTGTGGGATCTTAGTCGGATTTCCACTTACTTCCCCTCTATTTGGGAGGGATTTCCAAGCTCTAGTGCCTATGATATTGATCTGATTGTATACCTGAGGTAGGTAATTAGTCTGAGCTGCTGCAAACCTTCCTTGTCCCATCAGCATGTCCTGGTCCCAGGCAGGCTGACCATTGTGAGCATTAAAAATGGCCTGCTCCATGGCAAATTCAATATATATGCCTTCCAATCTAAATATTGACCAGAGGTCAGGCAAGCACGAGCCAAATTTTGCCAGTCACTGGGGGCCATGCAATACTGGTATAGATGTTCTAATTGCGCCACAACTTACGCAGCACTAACTCCATAGGTGCACACTCCCTCGGCTAGCCTCTGAACGATTTTCCAGTCTAGCAGCTCATGATAACGATTACCCTGCGCATCCTGAAATACAGGAAAGCACTGGGCTCATAGCTCTCTCCAAGTTTCAGGATGCAAACTACACCCTTCCGCTCTGCCTGGGGCATAAGCAGGAAGGTGCATGAGGGTGTAAGTCTAGAGAGGGTTATCAGACATCTAGATGGTCCGGGTGGTAAAGAGAGCATTCCTAGCCGTCCGCTGATCAAACACACTCTCTCACAGATCAAGTCTCCGGTGCTCATGCCTCCCTTGGCCCTGTCACCTCCACGGAGTACCCCGGAACCTGACCTCAGCTCCATCCCTCAGGATGCAGCCACCGTCCCCAGCTTGGTGGTCCCACAGGCTCTCACAGGTACGTGCATAGAACAGACCCCTAGGTGTCCTTTCATCTAATTGGTACTTTATAATCTTAGGGTTTCTCCAAGACATCATTTCACAGGGTGTGATGGCACACACCTTTAATCCTGAGAGGCAAAGGCAGGGTAATCTCTGAGTTTGGGGCCAGCCTGGTCTGCAGAATGAGTTTCAGGACAGCCAGGGCTACTCAGAGAAACCCTGTTTCTGAGAAGAAAAGAAACAAAAAAGAAGGAGGAGGAGGTGGTGGAGGAGGAGGAGGAGGAGAAGGAGGAGAAGGAGAAGGAGAAGGAGAAGAGAAAAGGAAAGATTCCCCGAGATGGCTCAAATAAAGATTTATGTGGTAACAGCAGATAGGATAGCCCCTGCTCTCTGAAAGCACACATTTCCTTGTCTTGCAGTTTGGTTATTAAAAACTTTGTTTTCGGGCTGGAGAGATGGCTCAGCAGGTAAGAACAAAGGCTGTTCTTCCAGAGGTTCTGAGTTCAATTTCCAGCACCCTCATGGTGCCTCATCACGATCTCTAAAGGGATCTGGTGTCCTCTTCTGGCACGCAGGAGTATATGCAGACAGCACACTCCTACATCAAAATCAAAGCAAAAAAAAAAAAAATGTTGTGAATGCTGGGCTCAGCAGGTTACTGTGGTGAGTGCACGAGAGAGCAATGGCTGGATCTGAGTGTGCTCACTTGAGTGTGCACACAGAATGTGTCCATTCTGCGTGTATAATTCCAGAGGCAACCATATGCTCCAACCTAGTCAGTGTAACACACATCCCAACCTCTCATGCTGATGGATCAGCCAACCAACAACTTCATCTTGCAACAGTAGTTAGATGGCGCACGCGCGCACACACACACACACACACACACACACACACACACACACACTGTCCCTCATCACTTCAGTCCCTCTGCTCCCACCCACTGTGGCCTTTAGCCTTTTGGCCCCTCCCACTGTAGTATAGCCCCTCCCACTGTAGTGTAGCCCCTCCCACTGTAGTATAGCCCCTCCCACTGTAGTATAAAGACTAAACCCATGAACATAACCGAGGAAGCACTTGCGGGTTCCCACCCCCACCCCGTGATTCCACTCATCAGGCATCTTAGCGTATTCTCTTCCTCTGTCTGGAACGAGCCTCCTGTCCAGTCACCCCGTTGCTGCCTCACGCTCAGCTCAGACATACCCTTCAGAAAGCCTGTCTCAGTCAGCCACCCCTGCAGGAGCAAACCTGCCTTTTCTCTTGGATCGTCACCACGGGGAGTCTGACCTAGGCATCTTAGAACTGAACATCGGAGGTGAGGGGAAGAGCCTTGGAGACTGAAATGAATTCTTGTGTTCAGAGACAATTGTCTTCAAGATCCACGAGGTAGCCCTGACAGGCAGCCCTGAGCCATTCTCCGAGCATGTCAGCCTCCGCTACTTCATGAGAGAAGCCATAGTAACTCCTAGCTCAGACTGGCTTGCTAGCATGGGACCCCTGCCTGCTGTCACTGTCCCAAAGCCCTGCTAGTCAACTCACCCCTAAAGTCCTTAGTACTCCCCTGAATCAGTGACCTCTGATCAAAAATGCTCACATCGAGGAGGAACAAACACTTTAAGGCCACTGATTCATGGAAGATAAGGAAGATAACATGGCCCCTGTTGTTAACATCCCGTTTTACTTTACTTTCGTAAAACTTTTATGTCTCAAAACTATTCTACACTATCAACAATACTCATGAGGCAGAGCCTTGCTATGCCACTGGAGGGGAGAAGATAACATTTCCACATTACTTTGCAGATAATTTTTCTCAGGAGGCAAGCTAGGAAAATCTACGTTTGCTGAGGAGCAAAGAAATCGGTCTTTCTAAGTAGGTCACGATAACATTGTTACTTTAAATCTTCAAGCAGTGGACAGTAGAGGACAGGACACATTATGTCAGAACAGTCTGAAGTCAGGCTGACCTGTTGGGCAATTATTGCCAAATTACAGGTGGAATAGTTGTGAGTGAGCACATATGCCGTGTCCTAAGAACAGAAGTAAGTCGAATCCGCTGACATCCTCTATCAGAGCCCTCAGCCAACTGACTGTTATATTAATATTATTCATTATATTCATATAAATATAATTATTATTTCTATAATAACAACAATCCATTGGACAATCTTGTCAGTAGAAATATAGTCTCTAGAAATGAATTTATATTGATCCCTGAGATGGCTTAGTAGGTAAAGGTGTTTGCTGACAAACTAACTTGGCGATCTAAGTTCAATACCTGGGACACAGAGTGGAAGGAGAAAACATATTCCCTCAAGTTGTCCTCTGATGTCCACATGTATGGACAGCATGCCTGATACAAACGCATACATGTGCATGTGTGAGTTTGTACACACACACACACACACCAATATAAAAATGACGTGTGAGGTTTTTATTTCCTCTTTTAATTGTAAATTTTATTAAATGCCCCCTGAAAATTTATTGAACATGGAAAATCAGTTAGAGACATTCTGATGTTTTTCTATAGATTTATGCTGTATAAATATGATACTCACCTATAAAATATACACAATACATTAACAGTTAAAATGTAAATGAACACAATTTGTGTTCAAAATTTCATAGTGAGATATATTATTTTATTAAATAGTTAAAAGTGTGAGGAATTTGAGGCTTGAGAAATGGCTCAGTGGCTGAAGCTTGATGTTTGCAGAGGAGCTGGGTTCGGATCCCGCAGAGGAGCTGGGCTCACTTCCCCGCACCCACACGGTGGCTCACAACAGTCTGTAATTTTATTTCCAGAGGATCTGACACCAGATTCCAGGACACTGCATGCACATGGTACAAAGACACACATATAGGCGAACACACGTATGCACATACAGTAAAAATAAATAAGTCTTTTAAGCGTAGAATTACTGATGGCTCTTTGACCATTATTTTCTGGAATTATAAATAGCAATCCCACTGGAACCTCATACCGCTTCTAGAATGATCAGTGTCACAACGAGCCTTTCATTGGCTTATGTTCACAGAGAAAGAGTCAACTTTTCTTGGAAGAGGAGACAGATTTTCGTCGCGTACCTACCTAGATGAAAATACCTTTTTATAACTGTCCACATGGGCCGGAGTCGTCGTCAGCTTCTGTTCCGTTTCACAGTTAGAGGAGAGCAGCTATCCCTCCGCCCGCTGCCAGGAGGTCGCCTCTAGAGCCAGCTCGGGCCATTAGAACGTGCAGCTTTTTAGCCTTTTTAGACCGTACACTGGGGAGGATGAGCACACGTCTGCCCTTTGCTGCTTTGCTAAGGCCGGGGCCTGAAGAGCCCCCAGCCTATGTAGCCCGCAGACCTGATGCGCTCTGCCGTGTTAGACATCTCACCTCTGGCATTCTCTGTGCCCACAGTGTGCCTCTACATTAACAAACAGGCCGACGCAGGGCCATACCTGGAGAGGAGGAAGCTGCAGCAGCTACCGGAGCGCCTGGGGCCCGAGCGGCCTGCGGCTGTCCTGCAGCAGGCGGTGCAAGCGTGCATTGACTGTGCGCACCAGCCGAGGCTAGTCTTCTCTCTTGTCAAGCAGGGATACCGCGGTGAGCTGGTGTCAGGTAAGGTCTGGGGGTGTGGGAGGGATGCTAGTGGTCTCTCTGCAGCCATCCCTGGTTGGGGACAGTGGGTGTGTCCAGGGTTTGTCTTTTACCTGTCGGGCTCCAGGTCTTCTTGTGAGCATCTCTTGGGACGACTTGGGAGACAGCTACCAGACCTAGACAGCAGGACTGACTTCCTGGGTCCTTACCCTTGTCTTGTTTTCCTATCCTGATTTCCAACACTGTTTCTCTGCCTTCAGACATATCCACGACACAGCCGAACCACAGAAAATTCTGGAATAAAATCATACTTGTTCTTTGCCCTAAATCCTCCACTCTTGTCGCTGCCTGGATCACCAGGCTTTGCACTATTGAAGGTCAAGTGGAGAGTTAGCCCCATGTTTTCCCTGGCTCAGCATTGTGGTTATGACTTCCCTTAGCAACAGGAAAGGGAGATTTCCTGGCAGTCGGCTGTAGGGCTAGCAAGGGGAAGCAGCTGTGGGGATGCAGGCCTGGAGTCCCAGAACTACAGAGGCACAGGCAGGGATATCCTGAGTTCAAGGCCAGTGTGTGCTACACAGAGAGTTCTAAGACACCTGTGCTACAGAGTGAGACATTGACTCAAAAACGAAAGGAAAGAGATAAAAAGAGGAGGGGAGGGGGAAGGGAAGCAAATGGAGTTGGGGGAAGAACCTTGGCCAGGTCTAAGAGCATGTGTCTGGCTCAGGGGATATCTAAGGGCTTCAGCAGATAGGACAGGACTTGTGAACAAGGGAGGGGAGGAGAAGCTAGTCCAGGAGTTCCTTCTGAAATTCCTCCTTGGGCTGGAGAGATGGCTCAGCAGTTAAGAGCAGTGACTGCTTTTCCAGAGTTCCTGAGTTCAATTCCCAGCAACCACATGGTGGCTCACAACCATCTGTAATGGGATCAGATGCCCTCTTCTGGTGTGTCTGAAGACAGTGACAGTGTACTCATATACGTGAAATAAGTCTTTAAAAAATGAAAAAAAGAAAAGAAATTCCTCCTGGAGTTCCTTCTCTGCTGCACCTCTGCCTTCCACTTGAACCACCTTCTTACCCTGTCCTCTTTCCTTGCTGCATAGCAGAGCTCAAGACAGATCAGGGGCTGAGGAAGGGTCTCTTGTCTCTGTGTTCACTCTCCATTCCCCAACCCTGAGCTGGAAGAACTGGTCCTGAGCCTAGCTTTCCTGCTCTTTCCTCTCTGTGGCCTCAGGGCCTTGGCACTGGAGAGATGTAAGACCAGAATGGGCATCTTTTGGAGTTCCAGGTGTCAGAGGTAGTTCCCAGAAAGCTGGAGTGGACCATTGTTCCTGATGTCTTAGAGAATGTTCTAGCATTGATCCAATGCTTCTTGCCTCTACCCTGAGGCCATGGAATGTGGGGTGGCTTCTCATGTTATAGTTGAAAATGGATGTTCAACAAAGCTACAGGACAGCATCAATCCCAGAGAGGGGAGGCGGGATTCAGGAGAAATAGGTGACCACTCTGCACTTAGAAGCTGATCTTCAGGGTACTGCTCCCGGAACACTCTACAACACAGCACCCAGAATCTGGCTGTATGGGTACTGGCAGAATCACTGAGGAATCTAAAGGCTAGAAGAGGGTGCATGCATCCTGATACTCTTAAGAATTGAAGGGAGCAACACCATAGAACCCCACCATCCTTCCCAAACACCCAGGATGCTCTGCCTTAGCTGCAACTTCCAAGAGGGAGAATTTATGAACTCAGTAGTTCTATAACCTCTTAGAAGAAATGGGATTTCCACCATGTGTGCAATCCCATGAATATTCATAGAACACGTGATCCAAGTCCCCCCAACCCCCCCTCCGAGTGAGACCCTTCTACCTTGCAGCAAGTTTCTATATCACTAAGCCTTTTAAAGACTGTCTATACTGAGAGGGGACCTGTGATGTTCTGGGAAAGCAGGATGACAGACAGGCTGTGTCATCTGTGGCTGGCCCCTGGATTAGAGCCATATGGGGTTTGAAATAAAAGGGGAGCACCACATGGAAGCCACATGAACTGAAAAACCCAGCCTAGGGCTCTCCCCAGCCTCTGTCCTGTCCTCACGGGCTGGTCAGGGGGCCTGTGAGAAAATGAATGCCAAAGGCCTTGCTAAAGTGAACTGTTCTCCATGTAAGAGTGGACTCTCCTGCCGTCTGGTTTTAATAAAAACTAGCCGTGGGAGCCCCTGCCATCTGCTAGCCTGTGGGGAATACGAGTCAGGAGGCTGCCTGCTTGCAGTTGCTGTGCGCGGGTCCTCTCTGAGGTGTCTTTGTCCCTCACACTGGAGCTGGAGTGCATCTCTGAGGGGACTGTGAGACGAGACAGGACGAGCTTTTCTCAGAGCTTCGGGAAAGAGTACCACTTTCTGTCAGCCTAGATGTGGAGAGGTGGGTTAAAGACTTGGTGCTAGCCTTTGCTACTGTGTGGGTTTTACTCCCTAACCCTAGAGAGGAGAGAGACAAGGAGAGAGGGAAGAGAGGAATTAAGAAAAATCTCTGAATCTAATTTCTTCCCTTTTGTTTCCTCTTTGACCATGGGTACTCACAGACTCCCTAAATGACCACCAACCACCAACCCTGCCTCTCATAGCCGTTGAATTTATGTACCCTCTGAAAAGTTCTCAGAATTCCAAACGTCACGCAATCACAGAAACTATCTGCAGTTTTATCCCCACATCCCTGCACCCTGGATTAAAATGTAAGCACGTTCTTATATTTCCACACTTTCAAAAGAACCCAAAACTCCAGAATTCTCACAAATGTCATTCTAGACCTTTTTAAAGACCTCTCTTCAGGACTCCTTGTGACACCCCCCCCCCCACCCTAGGTCCTCTGGTAACATATGCAGAGCTGGAGACTTCAAGTATCTGTTTCTGTCTCCTCCTTCAGACATGGATAAAGAAAGACCCAGCATTGCTAAATCCGCTCTCCACTCTTGGGTATGGGATTCCTAGGTAGAAATATCAACAGGTAAGTAATTCCAACAGTGGAGCACACATGCACACCTCTAACTCTCTGCCCACTTGCAAAGTTCATGCAGAAGCAGTGAAGCTCCTCCCACTCTGATGGAGTCTCTCTGCAGCACTTATTAATAAAAAGAGGCTGGACGGTTGGAGAATGGCTCATTCTAAGACTGAACAGGGATAAACCTGGAACAATCAGAAGGTGTTAAATGGAAGGGACACAGGAGACAACCCCAGCAGAGCTCTCGGAAAATAAAAGCTGGGACCATCTGAGGAACAAAAGAAGTCACATAGTGTTTGACAACCCAGGACAAAGAGTGTGTGTCCGGGGATCACAGTGAGCATGGGCAGACTTAGCGACTGGGCCCAGGGACCAGAATATGGAGGCCAGGCTGAAAGGATGCGGAGCTCATTGGCTCCACCAAGCATGGAAGCTTCACACCCCAGAAGAACCTGTGGGTACGCCATGGCTCCTGCCTGCTGTGCAGAGAAGTCTCCGTAGTCTTTCTCCCCTGTCCCCGGTCCTGTGACTCCTGCCATGAGGACAAATATCAGACAAAAGCAAATGGAGGAGCAACAGGCCTCGCGCCACCTGGGCAGAACTAGCCCAAGCTGCCATGGTCGTGAAAAGCAAGGGAAGGCTGACTCGTTGTCCCAGACCAAGGAGACAGGGGATATGACAACTAAGGCAGCCTGCAGTTAGCGAGACTTCCCGTATAACTCAGTGTGTCCTGCTTACAAATGCAAGAGAGCGGACTGGCCTTGCCGCCTGCTAGTGTCCAGCTCTAAGCTGCTCTTTCTGGTTTTCCAGTCTCGGCTTCCTTTGACGGTGAGCAGCACCTGAGGAGCCTGCCTGTGGTGAACACTCTGGGCTATGTCCTCCGCTTCCTGACCAAACTGTGCCGCAGCCTCCTGTGTGACAACCTCTTCAGCCACCTGCCTTTTCCTGGGAGCATCGGTGCCTCTGAGAACGCCCAGGAGAAAGAGGATGGGAGGGCTGAGTCAGGTAAGACAGAGGTGTTTTGTCCTGCTGCAGTTGCCGTCTCTCAAGGTGGGCAGGTGAGAGAGCTGCTGGGCAGTCCTAGAGAGGCCCAGGCCTGTCTCTCTGGGCTGCTGGGAGGACTCCCAACTGACTGGAACTTTGGAGTCTAGACTATTTCCATCCTATGCTGCAGAGCAATGCAGTATCTCCAGCTCTTGAAAAATGAGAGTCTATCTTTGTGGCATGTGTGCGTACTGTAAGACCACATCACATCTTCTCCACCCTGGGGTGGGAATGATTTTCTTCCCCCTACTGTAAGGAAACTCTGGGTAATTGTTCATCATTGCAAAGTTGTTGAAGGACTCTGAAATTGTTGAACTAAGCAAGCAATACCAAAGAATCTCAGCTGAGGGGCTGTGATCAGCTTACAAGAACGACTGAAGGGAGAAAGTGTTGGGTTTGGCTCATGGTTCCAGGGTGGAGTTCATCATGGTGGGGAAGTGAAGAGGTTACAGCAGAAGTCAGGGATCAGAGAGCAGCAGACCCTGTTAAGGCTCTGCTACCCTTCACGTTGTACTGACCTCGAACTTCCTCCCAGAGAATGCTGCCACCTACAGCTGAGACGGGCCTTCTCCCATCAACGAATGTAAGACTATTGGGGTCTGACCCCTCCCCACCCCCAGCATAGCTGTAGCGTTTTGTTCCAGGCTGGCCAACACATTTCATAGTGTTGCTGTAACATGCCTGCCAGTCACTGACAGAAAAACAACTTGACTCAGAACAAGGTCATGCTGACCGCCTATCGCGTTCTGTTCTGTTCTGTTCCGTTCTGTTCTGTATGTCCTGTGGTTTGTTACAGTTAAGGAATCCTACAAAGCTTTACATAGAGTTAAAGGTCAATATGAACTGTTAGGCTTGAGCCAGAGATGACCACTGGGCAGAACCTCCTGAGCCTGTGTATGAGCTCACTGTGGGTTTTGTTTGGTTTTTGGTTTTTTGTTTTGTTTTTCTTTCTTTCTTTCTTCCTTTCTTCCTTTCTTTCTTTCTTTTTTTTTTTTTTTTTTTTTTTTTTTTTTTTTGTGGCTGACACTGAAGAATGCTACTAATAAGCCAAAAGGTCATGACTATAATTCACCTGCTCTCAATGTTTTCAAATCCCCCTGTTCAGCACCCATCCACCACCCCGTTACTTTACTCAGGACCAATTAGCTTAAAGCTTCGCTGAGAATTACTTTTGTCTTGAGAATTTACCTCTCCTTGCCTTTTAAGCTTTTGAACCTGTTTGTGAACCTGAAAACAATCGGGTACCACAATTAGGCTCTTGACTCTTTTTGTGGTCCTGCTCTGGTAAGTATTAGGGTGTGCATTCAATAGACCATCCGTGTCTGACTGAGAGGGACGCTCATGTGGTTTGTGGAGTGACTCCTAGAACACAACAAAGAGCCACATACCTCTCTGCATTTCTTCATGTCTCTGTGTGAGCTACAGAAGATCTTCTCCATTCTCTGGACCTGTACTTCCTACATTAGACAAGAAATCGGAGATGCAGATAGAGTATCCTTTCTGTTGCCTCCTAACCAGAGTGTACCGAGAAATACATTGAGTTAACTTTCTACAAGGTCTTGGCATGAGACTAGCAGAGATATAAGGTTTCATTTTCCAAACCCTTGTTGCATTGATCAGAGAGACTCACGGGACTTGACCAGGAGCACACAATTCATGTTTCCCACTGGACGTCTGTCCTCTGGAACCAAAGGACAGTTTCTAAAGTCACTTGCCCACAGTGGTGAAGGTGGGCGTGACCAGGAGCACACAATTCATGTTTCCCACTGCTCTGGACGTCTGTCCTCTGGAACCAGCTCTTCCCCAACCATGGATGACATTTAGGACAAATCTTGGGATGTTTCCAGTTCCTTTCATGTCACAAAACATTCTTATTCAACAACTAAAGTGTTCAGATTGGTGTGATATCTAACTCAGTTTTCCTACTATGTTGCTAGTTTCCAAAGTCACTTGCCCACAATGGTGAAAGTGGGCGTGGCTGGCTTCTTTCATCGACCCTGGGCCCCTCCCACTCCTAGCAAATCCTGGTTGATTTCAGATCACTTCATAGCAGCTTAGGGGATGAGGAAGGAACAGAGGCCACTGGTTTTAACTTGAGAGATTCTGCTATGTACAGGGTGACATTGTGTTCTCTGTTTCTGGTAAGCATTTGAAGCAGATTGTCATCTGTCACTCATGAGCTCCTTGGCAGAGACAAACATTTGCTGCTTTTTTCTAGATAGTTGTGTACATTGCCTTTGGAGATCAACTCTAGTCTTTGTCTCTTTCTCTCTCTTTCTTTGGTTCCGGGGCATCATAGCCTTGACTTGAACATGCAGGTAAATATTAAGTTATCAAGTGCCCTCATCTTAGGATTTTTGAGGTAAGGTCTAGAACTGGTGGTCCTCCTGACTCCTGTGTGGTGAGATTTCAGGAGAGTGCCATGCTGGCCCCTATCCTGTGGCACAGACCTGTTCCTTGAGAAACACAGTCTTTGCCCCAACCATCTCATCACACTAGCAATCATTTCCTAGATTAAACCTGGGTTCACTCCCTGCCCCCTTCTGTGTGGGAGTAGGAAGCAATATTTATTCATGAACAAGATTAACCGAGGGGCTGATGAGAACCCTCCAGAGCACAGGGTCTGCCACTCATCTAAAGGATCCATGATTGGGGACATATTTGTCCCCCATAGCCACCACGAACAAGTTGCTGGCAGAGCCCAGGTCTTTGAGAGTTGGCTCCTGGGCATCCAGGGAACCTGAAGTTGGTCTTTCGCAGGACCACAGTGACATGTTCTTGTCCTGCCACTTGGTGCAGATGGACATAAGGATTCGGCCACTGTGAGCTGTGCCTAATGGCTCTGGGGCTTCCCAAAGGCTGTCAGAAGCCTGCCAGCTCCAACACCAGACAGCAAATGACACTAATGCTTTTTTACATGAAAGCTACCTAGGCAAGCCGGTAGAGCATCTTCTTAGTAGTAATTGATGGGAGAGGGACTACCCCTGGGCTGCTGGTCCTGGCTTCTATAAGAAAGCAAGTTGAGCAAGCCATGAGGAGTAAGCCAGTAAGCAGTATTCCTCCATGGCCTCTGCATCAGCTCCTGCCTTCAGGTTCCTGCCTTAATCTGGGTTTCTTCAATGATGGACCATAATGTGGAGGTGTAAAGCCAAATAAACACCTTATTCCCCAACTTGGTTTCTTTTCTTTTTTTTTTTTTTCCAAGACAGGATTTCTCTGAGTAGTTCTGGTTGTCCTGGAACTCACTCTGTAGACCACACTGGCCTTGAGCTCAAAGATCCACCTGCCTGCCTTCCAAACTCCTTTTGCTCAGGATATTTCATTGCAGCAATAGAAAGTCTAACTAAGCCAGGGGGTGTATGTGTGTGCATGGGGGTGCACATATGTGCACATTTATGAAGGTCAACCCTACACACAGAGAGTCTTTCTCAGCTCCTCGCCACCTTTTGTAAACTTTCTATTGATTCCCCGTGAACTACACCACATGTGCTCCAATGCTACCCGTCTCCCAGCCCCTCCACATCTGCTCAACCCCAGCTACCTCCCCCATCCTAAAAGATAACAAAAATTAAAAACAAAACAAAATCTGTCGTGAGAGCTAGAATGTGTCCCGTGGCACACCCTTTTGCCCACACTTCTTTACTTGCAAATGTTCATTGGCATGGTCTGGCTACTGCTACATTATCACTACTGGGGCCTCAAATAGCCTGACGTTGCCCTGTTGTCATGGAGACCCTGCAGCTTTGGATCTGCAGGACCAGCCCCTTCACACCCTCCAGCAGTTCATAGATGGGTGGATGTTGGCATAGGCCAGCTCAAAGCCCTGGATCTGGGCCTGTGTGGTAGCTGAGTTGGTCAGCCTGCCAGCTCTCCCATGCCCACACCACTAGGGTGAGCTCTCTAGCACTGTCCCAGGCAAGCTCACCCGGTGCCACAGCTGACAAGGGGCAGGGCCAGCTCTCCTGCCCTTGATGCCAGCTCATCCAAGTGCTACAGGTAAGGGGCAGGCGCTCTCCTGCCTGCCACAGGCAGCAAGGGTCAAATGGGAAAGGGCATTTCTCCCTCAACCACAACAAGGGCAGACAAGAGGCAGGGTCGGCTCTCACACTCTCCACCCTGGGGCAGCTCACCTCCAGCCCCCCAGACTCCCACCTCTCCAACCAGGCGAGTCTCAGTGTGTCTTCTGCCTTCCCTCACCTCCAAGGGAGGGCCTCTCCTCTCTACCTTTTTATTAAAAGATTTGTTTTCTGTTTAATTATATGCATATGTGTGTGAGTTCAGGGCCCCTAGGAGTTCAGAGAGGGCATCAGATTTCCTGGAATTGGTCACAGGGCTTGTGAACGGCTTGATATGGGTGCAAAGAACATAACTGGCTCTTTGGAAAATCAGCTGCACTTGGCTGCTGAGGTATTCTCTAGCAGAGTCACCTTATTTTCTCAGAGACAAGTGTGAAAGAGAGTGTGTGTGTTTGTGTGTAAGTGTCTATGTGTGAGTGTGGGTGTTTGTAAGTGTGTGTTTGTGTGAGACAGTGTGTGTTAGTGTGCATATTTGTGTACGAGTGTGTGTCTGTGTGTGAGAGAGAGTATTGCACATGCGTGTGTGTTTATGTGTGTGAATGAGTATGTGTGTGCACTCGTGTGTATTTGTGTAAGTGTGTGTGAGAGTGAGTGTGTTTGTGTGCATAAGTATGTGTGCATGTGTTTGTGTGTAAATGTGTGTGTGTGTAACTGTATGTGTGAGCATGTTTATGTGTGTGTGTCTGTGTGTGTGTGTGATGTGTGTGTCTCTATGTGTTGAGAGTTGTGAGTGTGAATATAGGAGCTCTAGGATTCTGACTCGTTCTCACACTTGTTCAGCAAAGCACTTTTCTCACTAAATCCAACTCTCCAGCCCCCAAATTTATAAAAGGGCAACAAACCCACTGCCCCGCCCCCCACAGCCCCCACCTCCTCCCACATCCCCCCCTCCGCCCCCCACTGCCTCCTCTGCTCACTTGAGTTTCCCACAAGCTCTGGGATAGATATTTGGCAGAACTGTCAAGATCCCAGGGAAGGTGGTCACGGAGCCCGCGGTCCTCTGGAGGCCCAAAGGGAATTCTTTATTCTAAACAGCTGACTTCAGTCAGAACCGTCTTTGGTCCAAGTTTCCAGGGGAGGAAAATCAACCCATAGCTTAGAACAAATCTCAGACAAACCAGAAACATACTGGAGAAAGAAAGAGATGCAGGTGTCCGGCATTTCCTCTCGTTAGCGACGGGAAAATGTAAATGCACTTCACTAAAATGGACCAGAGAGGAGCCAGGGTTGGTCCTCGGGCTGGGTGATGGAGCTGGGAGCAAGCTAAAGGAAGAAAAATCTATACTGGCTAGAGACTAAGTTAATGGAAAATGTAATTGAGCGAATGAAATGCTCCACCCATAGGTGGTGTGGCCGGGTGCCCTTTGAACCACGAAGGCAAGGCTTGGGCCACTGAGGCCCTAAGGGAAAATGAGAATTGCTTATCTGTATGAACAAGGGCGGGACTGAGCCTGGGAACAGAAAAGCTGCGACCAGAGCCTCCTCAAAAGCTGCAGAGGAAGGGTGTCTATTTGTGACCTCTGAGTCCCTTAGAGGACGCGGGGTCCCACAGCATCTGGCACGTGTTCGGAGCTGCAACCCCCAGGAGTGTGGGCTAAGCTGTCAGGAGCAAGGACTCCGCACCCAGGTAGGATGCGTGGCACTTGTGTCTGGGGGAGATCAGAGAAAGCCCCCAACCCAGCCCTTCCAGCCTCTAGCTTCTCCACAGAGATCTGCTGTTTCTCCCGGGCTAGGCCTCCCTGGTAAGTACTTCACAGCGCTTGGAAGCTGTGTCTGGCAGGCCTCAGTCCAGTTTTTTCTTCTCTGGGCTCTGAGACTGAAGTGCCGCCAGCTCTTGGTGTAGCCAGACCGAGCTGTTCTCGCTGTACCCTTTGAACCCCGCCCAAGAACTAGGCAGAGCTGCACAGGACCGGACAGTCCCCGAGAAAGGTGGGCCGTGACTTTCAGCCTGGGGCAAGGGAGCGTTAATGACTCTACCAAGGGCTCATTCTGTACATCTGCTCCCTCAACTGGGAAGTTCTGACCGATGTGGAAGAAATAAGATGAGAAAGCAAGCCAGCGAGCGAGAGCTTGACGCGTGATGTGGCATATGTGCATGGTGTGGTACACTGCGGAGTGGAAATGGTGGACTCGCCTGTTAGCTTGGAGTCTAGGCATCACTGGGTAAAGAGATACTGTGTGAGGGGGCTTTTGCAGGTGGTTAACTTGCTGCAGCTCAAGCCTTCGATCCACTGACTAAAACCAATGGTCCAAGCTCTCTTGGCTGTTTGCAGCCGAGTCTGTCCCTTCGGCACAGAGGGCTAAGGCTTGCTCGGCTTGTCTGTGTTTGGCACACAGGTCTCCCTTGCTTAGGGACTCTCTTCCTCTGTCTCTTGGGTTTCTCCTCCTCCCCTTTTCTTCTACGGCGTCCCTCTTTGGCGTTCTCCAGGACTCTTGGGTGAGTGACCTGCCCACAGGGATCCTGAAAGAACCCCACATTCCTACTGTAACCCCAGACCAGGGGCAGGCCATGCATGGGCTTTTATACCCAGCAGCTGAGGAAACCATGGGCCCCAAACAGATCCACAGTGGTGAAAAAGTTCCCGAGACACCCAAATCCCAAAGCTCCCTGCCATTTGTATGCATGCGCTGCGCATGCGCTTGCCTCTAAGCCTGAGCAAGCTCTTACCCGGTGCACAGAAAGCAGGGTATTGTTCTCTCTGAAGGAGACACAGAACGATTTACAAGTGGTTTCTCTGGGCTCTGGCCTGGACACACACGAGGGACTCACCCAGGCTGGATTCTCTCGCTGGGGACAGACAGCTTATTTCAGATGAGTAGGGACTTTGTGAGGATCCAGGAGAGAAGAGACACGGGCCATGTTTCCTGCCAGGCCTGAGGTTTTCCAGGTCTGTGTGGAAGGAAGATGAAGTCTCTGTGGAGACTTGTTCTGGATGATTTCAGGCCCGCTGGCCCCATCTGCTGTTCACAGTATGGTCTGCCACAAAACTGAAAGTAATTCTTCCTGCTGGTAAAATGGTCTTCCTTTGTATGTTACGGTGCCGTTAGGTTCCTAGGAGTTCTGCACACCAGCAACACATCTACCTGTCTGTTTAATGACTTCATGGTTCTTAATAGAATAAAGAGTATCCACTATGTAAGCAGCAGTCATCTTCTAAAACAAGAAGATGTAAGAGGGAAATTTCAATCAATAGATTGTAGCACAGTGGCTTTGCTTTGGGGGAGACTGTAAGATTCCTTGGTGACGTTTTTACTCTCTTTCCTTTTTATTTATGTACATGAGTGTGGCTTTACGCATGTGGGTGCAGTACCAACAGCAGCCAGAAGAAAGCGTAAGATTTCCCCCTGGAGTTAATATTGTAGACGGTTGTGCAAGGGCTCCATTCTAAACCCATCCAGTGTGGGTGCTGGGAACTGAACTCGGGTCTCCTGCAAGAGCAGTACAGACTCTGAAACCACTGAGCCATCTCTCTGGGCTCCTGGGAATGGTTTATCCATAACGCCATAAGAGGGCTCCATTGCTACAGAAGGTAAAGATTGACTGTAGCTCAGCGTGTTTCCCATGCTAGCATACCGCCTTCCCAGTTTTCACAATGTCTGAATAATACCTATAGAACTGTTGACTCGAGATGTCCCTTTCAACTGACTCACTCCTTTCTAGCAAGACTTTCATCAAGGATATAATTTGCTACTTATAATTTATGGATATATATTAAAATAAATGACGAATAAAAATTAACAGCCCCGTGTGGTCACTTTACCTGTAATCTCAACACTTATCAGAATGGCTGTAAGTTCAGTGCCAACCTGGGCTACATTGTTAGCTCCAGGCTCCTGGGCTACTGAGTGAGATTCTGTCTTAAGTATGCCACCAACAAAAGACATTTACTTGTCCTCCCCGACACTGTATGTTTAAGTCCTAGCCCTAGGTCCTGTGAATGGGTCCTTATTTAAAAATGGGGTCTTTGCTGAACTCATTTCCTAGTGGCTGATAAGATTCCATTGGATTGGGGACTGTCTCAAAGAAGAAGGAGACAGGTACATAAACACTCCTGCACAAGTTTTGTATAGACAAGTGTTTTATTTCCTTTGTCCCCACCCCCAGGAGTACAGTTTCTGAGTCATGTGGCGATTCTACCTTATGCGTCTGTTTTCTGAAGTGGCTGAGCCATCAGCAGTATGAGAGCCCTGATTTCTCTGCAGCACTCGTGAGCATCTGTTGGGGGAGCTGTCTTTTCACGGCTGAGTTGTTCGATGCAGTCTGGATTCAGGTTCCTGGATTCAGGTTCCTTATTAGAAGAGTATTCTCTCCTGACTTGTGGCTTTGGTTTTGTTTGTTTATTTGTTTTTTGATAATGTTTTAAAGAGAACAAGTCTTAAATTTTGCTGAAGTCCAGAATTTTGTTGTGGCTTTTGTGGTGAGGACATCAAATCTACTTGTTGATTTACTTATTTGTTTATTTGTTTATTTATTTAGCAAGGTTCTCACTGTGCAATGCTGGCTGGCCTAGAACCTATAGTAACCCACCTGCCTGTGTCTCCTGAGGTCCAGGATTAGAGGCATGTGCCACGTGGGTCGTGCCAAATCTTAAGAACACTTTTCCAAATCCAGATTGCATTGTTTCTTATGTGGTTGGTTTTCTAAGCCCCATCTGTTGAAAGACTTCTTTCCTTCCTCACTAAAGGGTCTTAGCTGACAGACCACTGCATGTAGATACATGGCTTTCTCTCCAGGCTCATCCGTCCCACTCTCCATCCTTCGCAGAACTGTGCTGTGATCACTATTCATTGGTTGTTGTTATGCTTGATGTTGTGACCTGTAACGTCTCTACTTTTTATTGTTATTTTTATTCCTCTGGTCTTCTATAATTCCATGAGTTTTAGAACCATCTTGTTAATTACAATAAAAAAAAAAAAAACTAGCCTAGATTCTAGCAGGGATTGTGCTGATTTTGTTGAACAATTTTAGTGTGTTGCCACCTCAATGATTACACAAAAAAACCCTATAAAATGGCATTTTTACTATTCATTTGTGTCTTCTTTTAATGGTGTTGCATATTTTCCCGAATATAAATTGAGATTTTCTTCTGGTCAACTTGTTTTTAGGTGCTTCCCTGGTTTTAGTCTTACTGTATGGTGTATTACATAATCGTATTGTATTTCTTGATTTCATCTTGGGTTGTTTGGTGTAAGTTTAGAGAGCTACAGTGGAAATGTTCCTGTGTGGATTTCACAACTAACAGTCTAGCTGAGAGTTTATTGGTTTCCGTCATTTAAGACTTTCTATGTACAGGGGTAATTTTGCTTCCTTTTCCAATCTGAAAGACTGCCCTGGCCTTTTCTTATCAATTTGCCAAGGCTGAGACCTCCCCCACACATGTGGCCGCAGTGGTGCTGGTCCTGGGAAGCAGCATCCAGTCTTTCCCCATAAACTGTGATGTCACAGGATCCTTCGTTGAAGAGGTCCCCTTCTGCTTAGGCTTTATTGATTGATCTATGTCGTGAAGTTATAAGGTTTTGTCACATGCTCTTCTGAATCTATTGATATGGACATGTAGTCTTCAGGCCAGGTATTCTATCAATATGGTATAGTAACTTATTTTGGGATGTTAAATCACCTCTCGATTGGTTGGGTTAACTCTTCCTGAATCATATCAGGTTCAATCTCATCACTGGGCACATTTCTGCCTCTGTATGAACAGGAGACCATTACCTCTAATTCTCCCCTTCCTCACGGTGTCTATCTGGATTTGGTATCAAAGTGATACTGGCTCCACAGAATAAGTTAGAAAGCATTCTCTCCTCATATTTTATTTTTTTTGAAAGAATTTGTGAAAATCTTCCAAATTTTTTCTGTGTATTTTTTTCTTAAAGTTTTTGGTAGAGTTTGTCTACAAATCATTTATGTCTTGTCTTTCTTTTCTTTCTTTCCTTTTTTTTAAAAAAAGATTTTATTTATTTATTTATTATATATAAGTACACTGTAGTTGTCTTCAGACACATCAGAAGAGGGCATCAGCTCTTACTACAGATGGTTGTGAGGCACCATGTTGTTGCTGGGATTTGAACTCAGGACCTCTGGAAGAGCAGTCAGTGCTCTTAACCACTGAGCCATGTCTCCAGCCCCATGTCTTGTCTTTCTTTGTGGATATTTTTTAAGTTGCCATTCAATCTCTTGTTGCAGGTCTATACTACACAGACTGTCATTGAGTCATGCCCATTTCATTCAAAGTACCTAATTTACAGTCATTTGTAGCATACTGTAGAATTATTTATTCTAGCTAGCCCATATAAGAAACACAAAGTTCTGGTATTTTATTGACAAGCTGTAAACCTAGATTTGTGCACGTGTGGATCTCTTCTAACTTACATCCCAGCCATATGTCCCTTGTTCTTGATGTTTCTCCTGGCCACTTGTTCATGGTCCCCCTTTACTCAAACCTCAAGTCCTGCTTTTCTCTACCTACTGCCTAATTGAAGGCTCTGCAACTGTAAATAAGGGGGCAGGGTTTACATACCATCTCTCAGTGTAGTGAACATCTCTTTGTTGGCATCCTGACCAGTAGTCAGCATTTGAATGCATGCTTTAATTTTCCTTATTTCTGTAAGGCAGAGAGAAGTATCGTTTGATTTGTGAATCTGGTGATCTGAATTGACTATATTTTTGTCAAGACATTTAAAGATTTGTCAACTTTGTTAGTGTGGCCAGAACCAACTTTTGTTATCTTTTCTTTTTTTTTTCTAGTGTTTTTCTATTGAATTAACTTCTGCTTAAATATTTATATGTTTGCTGTAAATTTAATTTGCTCAGTTTTTAATGTCTTGAGGTGAGTGGTTATTGACATGAAAATTTTCATCTTTTACAGTATAAAGTTTTTTTATATATACGTATTATTTGCCTGTGTCTTTGTTCTATGCACCACATGCATGCCCAGTGCCTGCAGAGGTCAGAGAGGGTGTTAGATCCCTTGGAACTGGAGCTACAGACAGGTGTGAGCTAACATATGTGTGCTAGGAATTGAACCGAGATTCACTGAAGAGCAGCTGGTGCTCTTAACTGCTGGACCATCTCTCCAGCCCTAAAATAGAAATTGTTACCTCTAAGTGTCTGCCTTAGTTTTACATCTTAGTGGCTTTGTTTCCAGGCAGTCTCCATGAAGTCCTCAAGAGTGGGACTTGCCACTTACCCTAATAATATCGAACCTTCTCTTTTCAGTGCCCCCTGCAGGGGAACTGAGACATGGTGACAGTGTTGGGGTCTAGCCATCCTAAATATGTTTCTTCATTACCAATCCTGAAACGCCTTTTTTATATAAAGTGATTGTGTTTCTTTTGGGATATCAGAATCTGTTCTGATGATGGTACTTAGTATTCAATTATTGGTGGTTTTGAATGGGTGGGGAGGGAAGCAAGAAGAATATCCTCTTTATTTTTATCTCTATGATGTATTTGAACCTTCACACACACACACACACACACACACACACACACACACACACACACACACATTTGGTCACATATACTGCTCACATACAGAATTCTGGGTTGGTTGGTTGAGTTTGGTTTGGCTTAATTTATTTTCAAGTGATTAGGGACCAAGATAGCCACTGGGCTTTCTAAACATGGAAGACCCTACCCTTTGGTTTCTCCCTGGTGAGGCAGGATCCCAATTTGCTACCGGTGCTGTTCAGAACTATCCGGAGTGTTCACCCCCTCTCTTTGCCCGTGCTTACTGGTAACAGTGACCATGTCAGAGCAGGGTTTGTCAAGACAGAGGCTTGGGGAGCTCCCCGGACTTTTCTCATGTCTGTTCTCTGCATCCCTTATTTTTTAGCCAAGGTAGTCACTGCTGAAGAGTGTCTGGTAAACGCAGTGGGCATGAACCGCTACGCCGCGGATACCTCCTCCACTGCCTTTATCCACAGGGGCTCTGTGACACACTCTGCCTCACTGTACTACAAGAGGCTGAACTCTGGAGACAGTCACCTTTTGGGAGGCCCCAACACTACCACCAGTGGTTCTCGTACCAACCCTGTGCCCTCTGGAAGTTCATCAACACCTGGACTGAGGCTCCCAGCCTCCAGCCCCAAGAGGAATGGAACAGCCATTGAAGGAAACAGATGTGGTAATGTAATGCACACCCTGGTCTCCTGGTGCCTTAGCGGCCTCTGTGTTTGCCCAGGGGAGAGGTTGTAGTGATTTGAATGCAACACCTCTGGGAAACTCAAACTTTCCCCAAACCCCTTGAGTTTTTATTATCTTATAGGCAGCCAATCTCAACTTCTGATCATCAATAAAGAAGAGGACACATTAAGTTAGGATTAACCAGCAGACTCCAAAATGTCCACTGGCTCAAATGCCAAAGATAAATTAGTTCAAGAGTCCAAAGTGTGTGTTCCACCTCAACTTAGGGACCCTTGCTCTGTCTCTCATGTGTCTCTGCTGTGCCTGTCTGTCTTTATGCCACACATCTAGTGGACAGAAGTAGGGATGGCACTATGGTGCTCAGGAAGAGATGGGCATGAGTATTGATGACAATCCATTGGCAAGGTTGGATCATTTGGTTCCACTTAACGAGGAAAGAGCCCAGCTCTGTGCCCAGAAGAAAACAGCAGCTGACTTGGGAGGAAGATTGTCTTTTGCAGGGTGGATGATTCCTTCATCCATGACTCGAGTTCCTTGGAGACAGCAGAAAAGACACGAAGTGCTTCCATCGCTGGTTAGGTCCACTTGTCTCCCTCACAAGGGAAACACAATACACAAAAGTGTTCAGAGGGACATAGGATTCTAGGAATAGTGCGGAAGCCATTCTGATAAATGCTTTACAAAAGGCGTGTCTAATCTGCAGCTAGTGCACCATCTGTCACCCAGAGTGGCATGAAGTTAGTAGAACACATGTCATATGTCATCATATCGCCATGTCAAAGGGTCAGACGCCCCTGCTTTACGATGTCACTGGCAAGCTTTTCATTGACAGATTAGCAGCCATAGAACTGATAATGTTGTGGATGCCGCACCTGGAATTCTGGATTAGCTGGGTTTTCAGGTCCTGGTTTCTCTGTGATTCTCTCCTTCCCTGAGAAACTGAAATTGTAGAACCAGCAACCTCTTCCTCATAGAATCTTGGGGAAGGTTAAGTGAGTTTATATGTATATTTAGTAGGAAACCTATGGCATAGTGAGAGGTTAATAAATGCTAATACCATAGATTCCAGGAATACATCCCTTAGCAGAACATAACTTATCTCTTCCCCAGGTGTAGATCTTTTCCAGTGGCTGCCACAGACCACTCTTGTGAGCTGTGTAGTATAATCCAACACCCTTCACACACATCCCTCAAACAGCTTCACCCATCCCAGTAGGGTCTCCACTTGCCAAGGGTGGAAAGATCAGCAGAGACCTGCCCCCCTGAAGGATACATGGCTCCAAAAAATCCACAACTGCAACCATTCATTCTTTATAGCTGCAGGAACCCTTTGGTGTAAGTATTTCATTGACAGTGTCTCTGTAGGGTGCTAAAAGGAAAAAATGCAGATACATATACCTGAGCAAGACGCTCAGACAGAGAGGGTCCCTAGGTTATGAGAGACCGTCTCACTTCTGCTACACATCTTTTTTCTAGCATTTAGTCACATGGCCACAAACTGCAAGGAAAACTAGAAAATGTGGCTTTAATTCCAAGTGGAAATCAGGACCCTGTTATAAAGAAATGGGACAGAGATGTTCTGATGGTCTGAGCAACCTTCCCTTGTTAGGAATGTTTGTATTCTCCACCCACCAGCCCCACCCCAGCGCTTCATTCCCTAAGTATTACTCTGTCCTGCTATGCTAGGGGGACCATGGCTTCAATTTTGTGAGAGTCTCATTTACGTTGGCATCCCTGACAGTCAAGCAAAAAGGACTTGTGTTAGTTAGACTGTCATTTTAGCGAGCATCAACGATGGACCACTTTCTACTGTTACTGTTTATCATAAGTTATAATATCTTGCTTAAAAGACGTGTTACCATATACATTTCTAGATGGTAGTGGGTCAAGAGGCCTGTCAGTGGTCAAAGGAAACTGACTTGGCTGACTCCAAAGTTTGGTCTGTCCAAACCACTCCAGGATCTCTGGTCTGTGCTTGCAGGGTTTCTTGTCCTCCTTTCTAACGGGACAGTGACAGAGAAGAGAGTGCGTGGAGAGTGATTCTCTTTAGTGTGTTTGACCCAATTCATAAATCCTGGAAGAAACCTACAGATGGATTTTCTCCCTATGTACTGATCACAATGGTTTAAAACCACAGCGTCTGGAGAGCTACACCAGGCTGCAGGCAGGAGAGGAGGGGGTGAGGGTGTGCAGTGTTCTCAGCTGCCTCAGGTGTGAATCCTTACTCCACCTTCCTGTTGTCCTGACAACAGGAGCCGGTGCCCAGGCTGCCTGCTCTCTGGGCTGCAGCATAGGATGTGGTTCCCTGGGGTTTGCTGATGTTCAGGTGAATTTTTGGGAGCATCTGTTTCTCATCTGAGATACACTCAGCCAGAGCTATAAAAGGCTGCGAAAAGGTTTCTAAGAGCAGAGCATCCTGCACGTGCTATAGAGTTCCCAACCACAGGCATCTCCAAGATGCAAAAGCGAAGTAAATCTGACATTGTTGTCACAGCTCAAAAGCCTCCTGTGGGCTGAGGTTGGCTTCGTGGGCTGCAGTATCAGTAAGGGGACAATTCTGCTAGAGAAAACAAGAGGATTGGGGACTCATGAGGGCTGGGATCTGCAGAGGCAAGAAGGGCTTCCTCATTATGGAGAGAAGGGGGAGGGGGCTGGGATGATGTAGGAAATCACAGCGAATGGTTTTGGGGTCCATGTCAGGCAGCTGGAGCTTTGGTTATAGAGACTGTAAACCACACATTTCTGAGCAAGGGAATGAGCCACCGGTGGTGAGATTTAGGGAGCTAAAACTACAGGATATGTATTGGACATCATAGAAAAAGAATAGCACCTAGCTTTGGAATAACTCCGACCTTTACAACCTGATCCTGATTGATCCTTGATGCCTCAAATGGCAGATGATTTTACTAGTAGACAACTAAGAGACCGGTAGCGTTCTGGTCCGAAGAAGTCCAGTGGCCACCTAGGCAGGGGCTCTTCCTAGACAGCGGTGTTTCTCAGGTCTGAGGATGGTGCTGTGAACAGAACAGAAGGATCCCATTCCTGAAAGACCTCAGCACGTTATTGTGATTACGGTTGGATGTGGAAACACATGGCCAGCGTGACAGTGTTGAAGGGGTGGGGCTGAGGGACAGTGTGAAAGGGAGGGGCTGAGGGACAGTGTGGGAGGGGGAGGGGCTGAGGGACAGTGTAGGAAGGGAGGGGCTGAGGGACAGTGTTGGATGGAGGGGCTGAGGGACAGTGTAGGATGGAGAGGCTGAGGGACAGTGTAGGATGGAGGGGCTGAGGGACAGTGTTGGAGGGAGGGGCTGAGGGACAGTGTAGGAGGGAGAGGCTGAGGGACAATGTAGGATGGAGGGGCTGAGAGACAGTGTAGGAGGGAGAGGCTGAGGGACAGTGTAGGATGGAGGGGCTGAGGGACAGTGTTGGAGGGGAGGGGCTGAGGGACAGTGTAGGAGGGAGAGGCTGAGGGACAGTGTAGGAGGGAGGGGCTGAGGGACAATGTAGGATGGAGGGGCTGAGGGACAGTGTAGGAGGGAGGGGCTGAGGGACAGTGTAGGAGGGGAGGGGCTGAGGGACAGTGTTGGAGGGAGGGGCTGAAGGGCAGTGTAGGAAGGGAAGGGCTGCAGAACCACCTCATCTTGGGTGTCAGGAAAGGCTCCCATGTGACAGTCCTACTAAAATAAGACTTGACACTTGAGCTTTTAGAAGGACGGGTGTCTGAGGCTCCTGGTGGAGATCACATTGCTTCATGGGAGGTGGGTGGGGCTGACAGTTTCAGTTTCTGGCTGAGAAGGAATGCTGCCCAATCTGGCCTGCTGGTCCCTAGGGACATCTTCTGTCCTCTTGGTAGGTCAGCTTATCTTGAAGAATTAATAAAACAAAACAAACAGACGAGAAAAATTCTGATTAAAATCTATGAAGGATCAGGGTTTTTCTTGTCTAGTCTCTGTCGCCTTGCAGTATTTTAAAAGCTGGAACTGAAAAAAAAAGTAAAACAACACGTTTTCAAACCACCTGATTTCTGCCTAGATTGTGGGCTAGCCTGGGTACCTCACACTCTACATAGCCTTGGACACACACCTGAGGCCTTCAGAAGTATCACTTACTGTCAGCAGCCTGCTGTGCACTGGGTCTCGTGGCACCTGAGGTTGTGGGGAACACAGAAGCACACAGACACACACACAGACAGACACACACACACACAGACACACACACAAACACACACACACAGACACACACGGAAACACACACACAGACACACACACACAGATACACACACACACAGACACACAGACACACACACAGACACACTCACACACAGATACACACACACACAGACACACACACACACACAGATACACACACACACAGATACACACACACACAGACACACAGACACACACACAGATACACACACACACAGACACACACACAGACACACACACACACAGACACACACACAGACACACACAGACACACACACACAGACACACACAGACACACACACACACATACACACACACACACACACACACACACACACACACGCTGCACGCTGGAGAAGTGCAGAGCCCTGCACAGCTGTGGGACGTAGGGATTTCTGGTTCCTGGCTCATTCTGGCTCACCCTCCCCTGCTCCACTCTCCCACTCTATTAGCTAAAGTTTCTCCTGAATTATGAATGAGCAAAAGGCAATTATGTGTGTGCTCGTGGGGATGCGTGAGACAGAAAGAGATCTGCAGATGTGGTACAAGCATCGGGCTTCAGAAGGTACCGGCGGGATTGCCTTTCCGCACCGAGTCTGTCGGTGGTCTAGTTTTCTGCTAAAGGTGAATTCAGCTTTAGGAGCAACACAATTTAATTATGTATCCATTCACCACCGGGTCTCACTTTTCACGGCTTTACAGCACACGCACAGGGAGCGGCATGGCCAAGAATAGCTTTCCCAGTGCTAGAGACGGCCGTGGACTGCGAATGCTTTGCACGCCCTGTCTGCACAGGAGCAACATTTGTTCAATCCATCCAATCCTGTTACCTGTCATATCTGCCTTCAGCCCCTTCCTCTGTCCAACTGAACCGATCTGTCTTCCTGACACATCCCCCAGAGCAGGAAGGCAGTGGTGTGTTGATTTTTTTTTCTTTTTTCCTGTGAGCACAGACCTTCACCAGCTTTGCAAGCCCAGTGCCGAATGTTCCGTTTTCCCTTCTCCGGAGTGAGTTTATGTGAGTTATGTGGGTGAGGAGCAACTGCAGAGGTGTGACTTAACCTACCTGCTGCCCTGCCTTGTGTGACCGAAAGGCCCCTCAGAAACACCCCTGAGGCAGCCTGAAAAAGGAAAAATACCCATAGCTGGTACCAAGTACCAATCGTGGAGAGCATTTGCCCCAGTGTCTCAAGAGTCTCTTATTACAGCCATCACTAGAGACACTCTCCTCCAAGACGACCAGAAGCCCTCTGTTCCGCTGTAGACAGCGGCTGCTGTTTCTGACCTCCCTCAAAGGACAGCAGGACCCTGGGCAGGATCTTATCGGTGGGCCGGACTTCCCCTCCTTCCTGCCAAGTATAGGAAATTAGATGTGACCTCTGCTCTCATCACTGAAGAATCATTCCTGGACTAAAGACTTCCTGCCTTTGTAGCCCGGACATCTATTACCACCCTGATTAACAGCCATGCTCCCGTGGGCGGGCCCTGAAGACAGATGTGATTTCTGTGCTTCTTCAGCCCCACGCTGGGTGCAGATGTGTTTAAATGGAGTAAAAAATCACCTTTCGCTAGCGGGCATCAATGTTTCAAAGGCTCTAGGGAGCATTTTCTCAGCGAGATGCCTGGTGCTGCACCACCTCATGGGATCGTTCCATGTCCATCAAGGAAAAGTCAGGGGAAAACAAAAAAAAACTCAAACAAGATCTAGTTCTCAACCAGGACCAAATTCAGAGATGAATCTTGCTCTCAGCACAAGAGCACTGTGAGCTTCTCAAGTCTATCAAATGTGGGAAGGAGAGCACAGAAGAAAACTGTTTTGTCTTAAGACTTAGGGAAGGTTGACAGGCTTCTTAGCTCCTGGGATTACCCTGTAGGGCAGTTGGTTTTTGCTCAGAATCTTGGTCTTTTTTCTAGCCTGGCAAGGATCACTCACACAAAACTAGCCTCTTCCTACGAAGCACATCTCACAGTCGCCAAATCCGTGCATCAAGTATATTTATTCTCTGCTCAGCTGTGGAGGGGTCAATATAATATATGACCCTTGTAGAGCCGGGACTTGGGCTGCATTGTTCACCAAACACGTCTCCTAAGACTAAGCCAGGGAAGGGACTTGCTACATGATTGTGAAACGAACATAAGAGGGTTCTTGGGGAGTTCGAATCTAAAGCACAGAAACATGTGCAAGTGATTGTACTGCACAGAAGGCTGTGGGAAGCACTGTAGGAGAAGGGTAAGTGGAGGTCACATGGAGGGGCAGGTGGTAGCAAGAAGGATGGCCGAGATGTTCACAGAAGGGTCTCATGGCCCCTGGGCTGGCATACACTGTGTTCATGTTCTCTCAAAATAGAAATCACAGGTGTGCCCTTCATTCCTGGATTGGAGTTCATTCCACATACAGTCAAGCTGACAAGTGAGAATAGCCATCACAAGCAGTATGCCCAGATGGATGTACAGGGAGCCTCTTTTACTCTGTAGAGTGCCTGTGGTAGGTTGACCAGAAGGCCCAGTGCTTGCCCACTTCAGTTCCTATAGCAGCCTCTCGGGCTAGAGAATGTTACCATGATCTAAGATGTGTTGCAGTCAAATGACAAGCAGGAGAAGCTCTGGGATTTGTCTCTAGGACAAATTCAGCTCAAAGTCCTTTTCTTCCATCTAAGAAGGATAGGTATGGAACAATACAGCTGTTGAGGTACAGGCAAGGGGGACTCAGAGGGACCTTGGGTGTCAGAAATATAGAGACAGGGACAGCCAGAGGCAGTGGCAGTCATATGCTAAATAAAAAAGAGCCGAAGCAAGAAGATCCACAGGGAAATCATCGCAGGGTACATTTCTTTTCCCATTTTTATGAACAAATACTTGGCAACAAGCAACTAAAGGGGGAAGGGACCCATATCAGCCTTCAGTTTGGGGGTGACTGCCCCTCATGACAAGGCAGTTATGGAAGCAGAAGTCGCCTGAGTTTGGGCAGTGGAGCTCAATCAGTGCGAGGTGTGCCAGAAAGCAGTGTACTTACCTGGTTGTCTTGGTTACGGATTCTTTGAGTGAGAAAACACCATGACCACAAACAGCACAGGAAGGAAAGGGCTAAATTCATCTCACAGTGTGCATTCCACCATGGAAGAACTCAAGGCAGGATCCTGGAGGCAGGGACTGGTCCAGAGGCCATGGAGAACTGCTGATGTACCGCATGGCTTGCTCTGCTTGCTCGATTTCTTCCTTCCTTTCTTCTTGCCTGGTTTCCTTCCATTTTATTTCCTTTCTTCCTTTCTTTCTTTTTCTTTCCTTCCTTCCCTCTTTCTTCTTTTCTTCTTTCATCCTTCCTTCTTTCTTCTTTCTCTCGTTCTTTTCCTATTTATTCTCTCACATGATACATCCTGAGAGCAGTTTCCCTCCCTCCTCTCCTCCCAGGCCCTCTTCTCTCCAGATCCAGTGTTCCTCTGTTTCCCTTCAGAAAAGTGCAGGCCTCCCAGGGACACCCACTGAACAAGGCATGACAAGTTAATTAAGACTAGGCACATATTGGGGCTAGAAGAGGCAGCCCGGTAGGCAGAAAGGGGTCCCCAAAACAGGCACAGAGTCAGAGACAGCCTTGACTCCCACAAAAACACCAAGCAACCATAAGACATATGCAGAGAGCCTAGCCCAGACCCATACAGGCTTCCTAATTGTTGCTTCAGTCTCTGTGAGCCCCTATGAGCTCTGCTTAGTTGGTTCCGTGAGCTGTGTTCTTGTTCCTTGGCCCCTCTGGCTCCTACAATACTTCCTTCCCTTCTTCTGAGGAATTCCCTGAGTTCCGCTAGTGTTTCAGCCTGCGTTCTTTGAGCACCCATGACCACCAGCCCATGGATTGCAGTGCCCACAGTACTGCAGGAGGTATAAAGGTTAGATCAGCTATTGTGTGATGTCTAAAAGTGAAGACCCACCTCTGTTCTGACACACTGCCATCTCCAGAGGACACAGGAAAGGCCCTTTGTTGCTTGGTCCCATAGGCTACAGAGGCCCATTTTGCTTCCCGTTCAGCTCACCAGCCCCAGGTACCAATAGCTGTCTATGGCAGACCCTGGGCCACAAACACAGAACTGAGTAGAAAGTCTGGGGAATGTTAGCTAGGATTTTGAACCAGAGTTTCAGTTTGTCAAAGAGGAGAGCTCTCCCAAGCCTTCCTTTGAGCACAGCACAGCCCTTTGCTCCTCAGTGACCAGCCAATCACAGCTACCTGTCATAGAGACACTGGTCCTACCATGCACTTCAGAGCACTAAGGACTCCTCTGGGCAAGCCAGGGGTGCGTAAACCCAGTAGGCAGCACCACTGGCTCATGGTCCCCCTCTCTTCTGCTCACCCCCTCCAGCCTCGAGCCCCTCTCCAGAGGTGCAGGATTCCAGGCGACCAAGCAGCAGAAACCCTTCTACCTGGACAGTGGAGGACGTGGTCCGGTTTGTGAAAGATGCTGACCCTCAGGCTCTGGGGCCTCATGTGGAGCTCTTCAGAAAGCATGTATGAAATAATGGGTCTGAAGGGAGGGCCAGGGGAGGAGATGCATGGAAGGAGAGAGGAGTTCAGGATCCTCCACACTAAGCTGGAGCAGTGTCCTTAAGTGAGCCAGAGATGAGAGAGGCAGAGGCAGCCATAGGCCTATCAGAGCAGAGCAACCACCAGATGTCGTGTTTTTAAGGGATATGCTTTTCTTATGTTCTCTCTTGGACCTTGCCTGCTTTTCTGCCATTCCACCCACCCCTACATCCATCCATCCATCCATCCATTCATCTATCCATCAATCATTCATTCATTCATCTGTTCACTCATCCACCCATTCATCATCCATTCACCCTCCTGTCTGTCCATCCATCCACACATCCAACCATCCATCTATCCATCCACCTGTTCATTGATCATCCATCTGTCCATCCATCCACCCACCCACCACCCTGTGCATTCAACAGTCATCTATAGCACCCCTGCAATATGCCAGGCAAACTGGGGTCCAGTGTTCTTACTTCTTGGACCAGTGATTTTCAGCTTCCTAATGCTGCAACCACTTAGTAACCTCCAACCATAAGATTATTTTTGTTGCTACTTTATAAATTTATAATTTTGCTACTGTTATAAATCATAATGTAAATATCTGTGTTTTCTGGTGGTGATCCCTGAGAGAGGATCATTCGACCCCACAAAGGGGTCTCGACCCACAATTTGAGAACTATTGGTTTAGAGGGTTAAATGAGAAGATACACATAAACATGTTACACGAGGCTTCGCTCATACACACAGCCGTCATATAAATGTTATAATCATTTAGGCAATTCTGAAACATACAAAGATGGTATGTGGGGCGGAAGGTAAGAATTACTATGTTATTAATTCTGGATTGGCAGTGTATCACATTGCTACAAATCCTGTAGACAGTGGACACTGCCTATCTGTATTCCTGTGGGTCTGGAGCCTAACTGGCTCTCAGTGGGCTAAGACCCAGGTGTTGGCAGGGACACAGTCTTGTCTAGGAGCAATCTGCTTGCCTACCTTTTCCAGCTTCATGACCCATTTTAGAGCCAGGAGCATCGATCCTGGTCCTCCTCAGGCTGACCTGTCTGTGGCTGTCTCTTTAATTGGATGACACTTCCATGAGACAGTAGGGATGTAGATGAAGCTTTGTCTGCTCCAATCAGAAGAGGGCAGGGATCCTAAAGGTAGCAGATGAGTTCCGGGAGGGGCTCGGAAGAGGAGGGCATCATAGTTGTTTGCTTTAGTTGTTCCCAAGAGCTCTCTGGTCCACTCACCTGCTCTTAAAGTGCCCGGTGAGCATGCCTGGACCTTAGCCACCGTTTGTGTGCTTTGACTGTCCTTTGGCCTTCCCACCAGGAAATCGATGGCAATGCTTTGCTGTTGCTGAGGAGTGACATGGTGATGAAGTACCTGGGACTGAAGCTGGGACCCGCCCTGAAACTCTGCCATCACATTGACAAGCTGAAGCAAGCTAAGTTCTAACGTTCTTAAGAGTTGGAAACAAAACCCAAGATCCCAAGGTTACTTCTGCCAGACCAGCAGCCGGCCAACATCAGGAGTAGACTGTCTCTCTCAAACGTCACAGCCGCAGAGACTGTGTCCTTTTAGACAATGTGTGCATCCTTGCCTTTTCGAACATTCCAAGTGGCCCCTTTCAGAGACTCAAATAAGTGCTAGCCTTGTCAGAAAAGTCACAAAAATTGCCTATTACATTTAATGTTCCTGACATGTTGGTCACTCCTTACGATGCTATCTGTGCCATGACAGAGTGGATAACTGAACGCTGTCACCCAAGGAGAGCCCTTGGGGGGAGGGTGCAAAGTCACGAGAAGGACCCTGTTCCTGCAGGGGCCAAGGGGATGCCCCCAGTGGCGGTGACAACCTCTCCCTGTTCTGGGATCTTCAGCATGGACGTCACTGGACTCGACTCTCACAGCTGTATTCTGAGGACTGCCTCGCCTTGCACATCTGGAAAACTTGAATTTTTGTTGCTGTTTTTGTTGTTGTTGTTTGTTTGTTTTTGTTTTTCTCTCTCTCTCAAAGAGAAAGGGGAATGGATGTTTTTCCAGCCCTAGCTACTGAAGTCCTTCATTGCTCCACCAGAGGGCAGACTGCTAATGAGGTTTCAGGATGCACAGACTGCATAGCTGGGGTAGACTTTTATAAGCAAGACCGAGCCTGCATAGGGACAGGGGATGGATTCCACACTCAGCACCCCAGACTGCCACTTAGGAAGAAATCGTGCTCTGTCGGGGTCCAGCTCATTTCCATTGCGGACTGACTGAGTCATACAAATTCGGAAGCAACCATCTGTCTAAACAAAGACCTGGTGTCCCTTCCCTCCCAGAGTCTCACTGAGGCTGTGATATGATGTGATGCTGAAGAACCTTGGTGACAGTTAGCTAGGGGTATTTCTTGACAGAAAGGGGGTGGGGTGGGAACTGTCTCAGCAAAGTTTGAGATGGGATGTGCTGATTTCTAGTTACATGACTGTATTCTGTAGCTGTGTCTGTGGCTAATTTTTCTGGTCTTCAACAAATGCACAGACATATTTTTATTGGGCTTAATTCAATTTGCAAATAGGTTTCTACTCCTCACTGTGAAATAATGGGAAAAAATTGATTTTCTACCCTTTGCAGCTGTGTCCATGGTGGGGGGATGGAACAGGGGTTTCCTAGGCAGAAGGGTGACCTCTTTCCTTTTTTCTCCTTTGTTTATTCTCAATAAATAGAGAACTCCCGGACATATCCTCTTCCTTACAGGCACATCTGGGGAAGGTGAGGGTCAAGGCTAACCTAGGGTCTCTCATGACAACAGTATGAATTTTAAAAAGGTATCTTCTCTCGGGTTGCAGTGTGAGCAAGGTCTCAGCTGGCAAGTGTAGCCAGATGTCCCGGTCCATAAGAAGACAGATGGAGTCTCTCGGGTGGGTCTGCCTATTGTACCAGTCAGTTTGGATTTAGGTGAAGAACACGGGGCATATTCCACACCGTGATATAAGGGCCCACTTTGGTGTTCTCTGTTTGTGGGAGTGTGAGATGACCCTGTAAGATCTCTGTTACTTACACACCGGTGGTTGGACTTAAGTACGACAGAGAAAAAGGAAAATGCCCCAAAGCTTCCCACTGACTGGAACTTGATCAGGTTGCGGATGAGCCAGATGTCTGTTATTTTTAGCACGAGGCAGAAATGACCTTGAATTAGACCGTGGAGACACTCTTTAAGATGTTAAAGCAATGAGCAGACTCTACCTTGAAGAAGATTGTTAATGCTGTGTGCTTGACGCTGCTCTGAAGTTCGGTCCTTGTCTCAAAAAGCACCAGACAATTCCCACGTACAGAGAAATCGCTTCACCCACACATCTGCCCCTCCCTATAGACCCATGGTAACCCTTCCAGGGACACAGGCTCCTTAGTGACTGACAGTACTAAGCTTGCCAAATGTCCTGCCTAAACTTACCCATGCCTCACTGGTGCCCCAAGTTAAAATAAGGCGAAACAAGTCAGGGGAGGCCTCAAGATGCTATTTTGAAAGAGAGCTAGGACCCGGTTCAAGTCTGTGGAAGAACTGGAGAGGGTCCCGGACATGATGTCTTATTTCACACGAAGCCTTAAATTAGCTCGACTGTAGGATTGCAGACATTTAAGGTTTGGCCAAACAAAACAAAACAAAGCACCAAGAAGCAATCTCATTAGTCTTGGAATGAAGGCCTGCTGTATCACAGAAGGCCCGATGGAACCAATTCTTCTTGCCTGTTTTTTCATGGAATCTAATTAGATGACCAAATCATTGTAGCAATACTGCAAGTATAATTAATTCCCATCCCTCTCAAAAATCCTGTCAAACAGGACGGCTAAATAGCTTCTCAGATGTAAAACATGCAAGGCCATTTCCTCTAAACATACCTTCCAGGGTCAGGCTATAGGGGTTGCCCTGGCCCAAATGAGGATTTGAACTTACATCTGACATTTCGAGTGCTTGCTATTCTGGCCGCACAGCTTTGCTCCAGGTTGTAGTGGGTAATGATCACATTTGCATAATTCCAAATTAAAGAGTGTGGGTGCTCATGTTCCAAACATTTCCAATTACATTTGTCTGTTAAACACTTGGGGGGAAAATCAAGAGACAATTCTGTTGCCTAAAGCATTTTAAATGTTTTATGAAACACATTATTCCCTTTGTGAAGATTTTAGATAAAAGATGTGGTCTGTGTGTCTGTCTGTCTGTCTATGTCTGCGTGTGTCTGTGTGTGTATGGTGTGTGTGTGTTGTGTGATATCTGTGTGTCTGTCTATGAGTGTGTGTGTGTGGGGTGTGTGTGTGTGTGTGTGTGTGTGTGTGTGTGTGTGTGTATCTCTAGATACTGGAGTTAGAAAAGCTAAGAGGTTGGGAGTGTAGCAGCGACTGCATGTTCTTAAATATCTTTACAGCTTTGTAACATGGAGGCATGCTACAGTCTAATCCTCCTCTGGCTGCCTCTCGTAGGTGTCCCCTCTTATTGTAGCAGGGCTTGTCCTGTGGACAGCTAGATGACCAGAACGGTTCAGGCACCCGGGCTTGTTCCTCTGAATCGGCTGAGTGGAAATACCAGACCTGAGAACCTGGATACCTGAGAAAAGGCCACACCAGGGAGCCCCTGGCCGGAACAGCTGCCTGAGGGTTTTGGCTCTGTCTGCCAGGGAGGACATGGGCCTGCTATTCTCGTCCACAGGATTGTCAATCTTCTTCCCTTTCAGAAGAAATAAAAGAGCAGAGAATGCCTCAGACAAAAACTGTGTTCAGAATTGATAACCTGGGAAGGGATGCTGGGCTGAGAATTTGAGAAACAAACCAGAACATACAAAAGTACACATTTCGCAGGAAAACAGTCCAACGCTGTTCGTGTTCACTGCCCCTGCCCTGCCCATGACACGGCCATAACCCGATGATGTCACAGAATACTTCTTTAAATTAAAATGGTTTCGATTTTAAAAACATCTTTTGTATATTCTTTTAGAAGGGTTTTGTTGAATCTCTGAAGAAAACTGGAAATTCCCAGTGTTCTATTTGAACGCAGTCATCATCAGAAAGTCTTGAAGGACTCTGATCTCTCCCTGAGAATGATTCTGGAGACAGAATACCTGGCGAGGTATCCCAGTACACAAGTTATGGGATATACACTCAAAAAATTACCTTTCCTACTTTCCCCAGTGGAGCCAGGAGCCAGGCTTGAGTTGTTTAAACCACAGATAAAGACATGGGGCATGAGGGGGTAGGATTTAATTGGACATCTTGTTAAGAAGAGAGGAGCCAAAAGTCCAACTCTGCTTTTTTTTTTTTTTTTTTTTTTTTTTTTTTTAATATAAGCATCCTAAGAGCTGAGCCCCTGCTCGGCTTTTGTGTTGTTACAAGATTTTACTTTGTTCCATAAGAGAAACAGATTGAGAACACCCGAGGGGAATCCAGCAGATGGTCAGATGTCCAGAGGCACAAACATTCCTGCTTCCATATTGCAAGTTAGCAACAGCTGCCCAGGAGCCGGCTCTGGGTCCTGCAGCCCTAAGGATGCTGGAGCGCCGGCCCCTCGTGTCTTTCCCTCCGAGGCTTCCTTAGCCCCATCCCACATGACTCCTTCATGGACAATTGAAGCTGGGTTTTTGGAAATCTAGTATTTACTTGAAAGAGGACCACTCTTACTTACCGCCACCAGTTAAAGATTATGGCAACGTGTCTGCTAACAATTTGCTTTGTGTAATTTTGTTCTAATGCTAATAAGCAACAGCTGCAACGCTTCCTGTGGTAACTTCCTCTGTGGTTACAGTGCAGTCAGCACACAAGACCGTACCAAGTGCTGCACTTAAGAGCACACACAGGCCTGGAGACACTGTGCTGGGTGGGCAGCCAGCTGTACATTTTCCCAAGTTGTGCCCCTGACCAACATGCTAAGCTTCCTACCCTCAGACCTGGGGCTTCTTGGCACACTTAGCAAGACACCGTTTCCCAGGCCAGCTGCTATTGGGACCAGGAGCTGGTACTGTGACATGGGATGACAGAACAGGAAGATGACAAATACCAGGTTGGCGAACTGGCTTGGCGGTGACCAAATCGTGATTCTCGATGTGAGGACAGAGGCATCTTTATATCCAAACATATCCACGAACCACTCAGACCTGAGCCATGGTGCTGAGGTTGAAGAGCAGCTCACCAGCAGGTCCCACTCTGGAGAAAACCCACAACTTGCTTCTTCAAACGGCTTCCTGTGAAATGAGACTCTTGGTGTCACCTTTCAGCAGCCTCGAAGGGCTTCTTCCACCAGAAGTGAAGCAGCCTCAAATTTTGTACTGTCTCTGCTTCCCCACCCAGGGCTGCACTGCCTTCCCTACGATCCTGCAAATCATCTCTGCTTGGCTGGTTCCCATCATAGGGAGTTCCTGCCCCCGAGAAGCTGGCTTATCGCTCTGTTGGACAGCTCTGGTTGTGAAAAAAGTTACTTCTCAGGGAGACACAGATGTCTGTGAATCAGATATGAATACTCGAGGGGAAGCCAGTTCCGAAACCTTTGTTTAATAGAGTTTAACCATGCTGTAGCCAAACCTACACCACAAACAGACAATGGCTAGTTGATCTCAACAACAGGTTCCCTTTCTTTGTGATAGGAGAATGGATACCATATAAGAGTTGTACCCAGAGGCTGCAGTTAAGGTTGCCATTGATATGATCAATACCATGAAAGAAGAATGTGGTTTTAATAAGCTTGGCCCATGGGAAGTGGCACCATTAGGAGGTGTGTCCTTGTTTGAGTGGGTGCGGCCTTGTTGGAGGAAGTTCGCTGTTGGGGTGGGCTTTGTGGTCATATGCCCAAGCTCCACCCAGTGAAGAAGTGACACAAACTCTCCTCCTAGCTGCCTGTAGAAGACAGTCCTCTCCTGGCTGCCTTCAGATCAAGATGTAGAACTCTCAGCTCCTCCAGTACTATGTCTGCCCACATGCTGCCATGCTTCCCACCATGATGATAATGGACTGAACCTCTTAAACTGTAAGCCAGCTCCAATTAAATGTTTTCTTTTATAAGAGTTGCCTTGGTCATGGTATCTCTTCACAGCAATGAAACCCTAACAAAGGTAAGCTACTTGGGGAGGAAAGGGTTTGGTTTGGTTTCATTTTTCATCTTAGACTTTCACATCATAGTCCATTACCAAGGAGAATCAGGGTGGGAACTCAAACTGGACAAGAACATGGAGGCAGGAGCTGATCAAGAAGACATGCTGCTTACTGACATGCTCTGGCTGGCTTGCACAGCCTGCTTTCTCATATACACATAGGACTACCTGCCTAGGAGCACCACCACCTACAATAGATGGGCCCTCCTACAGCAATCACTGAAAAAAATGTACTACAGACTTGCCTTCTGGCCAGCATTTTGTTGTTGTTGTTGGGACAGAGTCTCACTATGTTTCCCTAGCTATCCTGAAATTCACTATGTAGACCAGGCTGGTCTGGAATTCACAGAAGTCCTGCCTCTGACTACTGACTGAGTGCTGGAATTAAAGGCATTTGCTACCATGCCCATTTGCCACCATTAATTAATTTCATTTGCATGAGTGTTTTATTTGTACATAGAAGAAGGTTTCAAATCCTGTGGGACTATAGCTACATATGTTTGTGAGCCACCATATGGGTGCTGAAAATTGAACTTAGGAGCTCCAGAAGAGCAACCCCTACTCTCAACTGCTGAGCATCTCTCTGACCTCTCTCCAGACCCATCTTATGGAAACAGTTTCCCAACTGAGAGTCCTTCCCAAACGACCATAGCCTGCATCAAGTTGACATAAAACTAGTGTTTTTTATTTGAATATGATTGCCCTTCCTCTGTAGGCTTAAAGATTTGGATACTTGGTCATCAGAGCATGGCACTGTTTGAAAGGATTAGGAGGTGTGGCCTTTTTTAAAGTAGGTGTGACCTTGTTGAATGCCCAAACTAAAGCTGAGTATAATAGCAGTCCTTTAACCCATCCCTCAGGAAGCAGAGGCAGGAGGATCTCTGTGAGTTCAAGCCCAGCCTGATCTACAAACTGAGTTCCAGCACAGCCAGGGCTACACAGAGAAACCCTGTCTCAAAACAACAACAACAACAACAACAACAAGAAGCCAAAGCCAGGCCCACTGTCTCAGTCTCTTCCTGCTGCCTGCCAATCTGGGTGTAGAACTCTTAGATCCTGTCCAGCACCATGTCTGCCTGCACGCTGCCATACTTCCTGTCATGATGATAGTAGACTTAACCTCTGAAACTGTAAGCCAGCCCCCAATTAAGTGCTTTTCTTTATAAAACTTGTCATGGTCATCATGTCTCTTACAACAATAGAACAGTGACTAAGACAACTAACCAGAAAGGACACCAGACATGTCATAGTCTTCAAATTCATCAGGAAATGAAAAGAATGGTGAGAACAATTTTTGGTAGTCTCACCAAAAATGCTGCATTCACACAAGCAGATAAGTTGTTCATGCTTAGGTGATCACATGCTACATTAAACTATGAAAAAGACACTCAGAGATGATGAGGCCCTGCATCTGTGATACCAGGAACTAAGGATGCTTTATTTTGATTAAAAACAAATAAATAAGTCTATAGTTTATAATAGGAGAGGAAACAGTCCGCTGTAGATTTTCGAAGAAGCAATACATATACCAGCAAGGCACCTTGTTGATGCAGGAGGTACCAAACTGAGGTCTAAAATTCCGTGTCTCCATTCCTTATAGTCTGAGTTTTTCTTATGTGTTTCCTTACTTGGTACAAATGGCTGAGAAATAACAGCTGTGGATTTACTCGTGGACCCAGCATCCCTTTCCTTGTGTTTTCATTTTCCAGTTGTTGGGTTGGGGTAGGAGCCAAGAAAACTCACCTCAGAGACAGAAGCTTAAAGATCAAAGTCTTTTATGTATAAGCAGAGAGGTGGCCAGTTTGGGATCTCAATAGATCTCATCTCTGAAGGAAGACTATACACCACTTTTATAGGATGGGAACATAAGGTGTGGGGATCGGGGTGGGCTGCTGCACTGACTAATCGCACTTTGACACGTGGGGTAAGCAAAGAAGTTAGCATTGTTGACTGGGCCTTATCCCGGCACCTGGCTTCAGGTTCTTGAGTCAGCTCTGCAGCAGGTGCCCCCCTGGACTCTAGGATGTAGAATGATAAGGGGACAAAGGAGGGGGCAAGCTGCACACAGTCAATCAAGTCAAGAGAGGCAGCCCATTCATGGCGTGTGTGCGTGTTTAGATAACAGGAGAAGGGCATCTTCCGTCTTTACATCCTTCACTGATTAGGACAGGCACGGAGCACATAAAGACGCAGGACAGGACTTGGTTCCGGGGCCCGGGAACGTGAGCTAAGTTTTGATCTTGTCATCAGGGTGGAACTTACTCTGGTGATGGCTGGACTCAGGAAACTACCTCCGAACACAATTTGTAGTGAGAATTCTGGAATTTTGTTTCTTTAAAATAAAAGCAGATATTATATGAATATGTGTTTGTTTTAATCTTAAATGTGGGGAGATAAAGCTGCTTCGAAGCATCTTGTGCTCTAGTAGAGGCATAGTTTTGCCAGCTGCAGATAGTTTCTGTGATGGTGTAACATTTGAAATTCTGGGAAATGTTCAGAGGGTATGTAGATGCTAGAGCCTGAATAGGTGAGACTGTGGTTGTTGGCTTTTCGGGGGTGGGGGCTGTCTTAGTTAGGGTTTACTGCTGTGAACAGACACCATGACCAAAGCATCTCTTATAAAGGACAACATTTAATTGGGGCTGGCTTACAGGTTCACAGGTTCAGTCCATTATCATCAAGGTGGGAACAGGGCAACATCCAAGTAGGCATGGTGCAGGAGGAGCTGAGCGTTCTACATCTTCATCTGAAGGCTGTTACTGGCCACCAGGCAGCTAGGATGAGGTCTTAAAGTCCAAGCTCACAGTGGCACACCTACTCCAACAGGGCCTCACCTTCTAATAGTGCCACTCCCTGGACCGAGCATATACAAGCCATCACAGGGGCTGCAGTTTGTTAGTGGTCATACTCAAAAAAGAAAAAAGAGGGGACAAATCGGATTCAGGGATGTCTGTCTTTCCCCTCTCTCCTATCTAGTCATAGGGGGAGGAACAGGGGTGGGGATAAAGGGTGGAGGAAAAAGAGGTGTGGCAAGTCTGCTGAGGCGGGGGCAGGACTTAATGGCTGCATCTGAGTGGAGGGTCATGGTGACAAACTTCCTGGACTTCCTCAGCAGCCCCTCCCCCACCAGAAATCCTTCTGACTTAGCTGACTGTCCTGTCTCCAGTGCTGACTGGACAAGAGAACCCCCAGAATGCTCTGGACATTGGTGTGCTTCCTGAACATGGTAGAGGTGGACTGAGAGAAGCAAGTCACCCAGGCCATCCCGCACTGGACCTTCACGACCGAATGGACAGGATGGCTGGTGTGATGTGCACTGCATTCTGATGCCCAGGGTCACCAAAGAGCCATAAGGTCTGTCAAGGGGTCAAATTTCTTTCTTTTCCAGGAGCTAAAATCATTCCGTTGAAGTGTGAGAGAGTTTGGTGGATGTAGGTTTCTTTATTATCCATTATTTCTCAGCTGCAATATTTAATTTTTATTATTGTTTAATCTTATTTTTGATTTCTTGGGAATTAAGAGGAAAAAAAGACAGCTCTCCTTGAAGAAAATGTAGAATATCAGTTGCATTGTAAAGCAAATATTTCTACGTTATAGACATTGGCGAGTTAGATTATTGCTCTCCATTCTGTATGGAGAGAGAATTATTAATACAAAGGTCTCAAATTTAACTGCATTTGTGAATAAATTTACTCTTAAATCCTCTATATGTGTAAGAAAATTAAATAAATTGATTCAATATAATCTTTTCATCATAATTATCTTCTATTTTTTCCTTTTCACTAGCAGGGAGAGTTTTGTTTTTTGTTGTTGTTTTTTGTTAATTAAGTGCTATTGTAACATCACAAAGCTTCAGGAGGCCATAAGGTGTGTTTTACTCCAGCGCCAGGATGAGACTGTCATTGTGTGACAAACCTCTTACTAAACAATGAGGAAGCGTGGGCAGTGGGAAACCAGGCTGCCTGAAGCTGCAAGGTGGCGTTGGTACTGATGGAAACATTACAGCTTTTGTTGTGTAAGCTGACAGGTTCATTTGCAGATCCTTCAAACTCAGCCTTCTTTAATCTCCTCTTTATTCTGCTTCATCCCCCCCACCCCCCCACCCCCGCCCACTGGGGACTTGAATGAGCTCACCCTCCCTGGCAGCTGCACCTTCCCTCTCAGCCTCTCACTTCCACTGCTGCAGGAAGCAGACAGGAACCGAGTGCACAGGTCCATCTCCCAACTCAGGGAGAAGCCAGTCCACCCTGTTCCCAGCTCCCCTGTTATGAAACATAATGAGGAGAGGGGTACCTGACAGGCCAAGGTGTCCCTCTGAGAAGTTATGCCATGCTGATTAGGGAGGGAGCGAGATGAATAGACATATAGACACACTCCCTATATGGTCTCTCTCCTTTCTGATTAAAGACTTGTGAAAGGTGTGTGTATGTGTGCGTGTGTTTAGGTTGGGGCCTGGAGAAAGTGATGAGCCAGTGAAAGTTTGTACATCATTTGTTTGTGTGGGGCGTGAGTGTGAGCAAGGCCCGGAGAATGCACTACAGAGTTCCTCTAAAGCAATAGTGTTTTCTCTGCACGTGGACCCTGTGGGATCCTGGGACACTGCTGTAACTCCATGTTTCATTTGGAAGTGGGGTTGATCGGGTGCTAACTTAAAACAAAACAACAAACCCCAAAACCCTTACAGATGGAACTTTGCAGGCTAAGCAGCAGTGAGTAGCTTTCTAGGAACACTGAGCAGGGTTTGCTTTGGAGAAAGAGCTCTAAAGCCTGTCACCTAGGGGAAGGGCTTCACCTTAATTTCTGCCCTGTGCAAGCATGATGTAATCAGTGCTTCCCAGTCCTGTTAAACCCTCTCACCTCACAGTGTTCCTGCGTAACTGTGTCGCATAATGGGAAATTGTAATAGGCAATTTGGTTGTGTAATTCAGTTTGCAAAGCATGCAAACATGAGATTAACTAGGTTAGATGCAAATGGGCACTGCACCGAGGTGCAGAAAACAAAAGGGGAAGATGTTGTGTCCAAACTTAGAAACAGAGCTCTGTTCCTCCGGGGCCTCGAGGTGGAAGAGTTGATTAAAGTTATTTATCCTCTACTTGACTCTCAGCACACGGCATTTGTGCTGACACACTATCTCAGTGCGAACATGCGTGTGTCCTTACAGCATGTGCTTGTCAGTTTCTCACTAGTGAGAAGCAGGCTGCAAGTGTGGCACACCCTTCAAATCTAAGGATATATTCATCTTTGCAGTGGACTTCTTAACATAAAGGCCATGGTCTATAAGACTTAATTTTACAAAGCTTTTTTTTAAAATATGCTGTTTGCTGCCTTTTCCTCTGGGCCAATGTGTTCATTATTTAGAAGTCTAATTTTTATGTTTTTAATGCACTCTTAAACAGTAACTAGTCAGTACGTCCTAGTCAGAATGTATACAGTGTGCCTTGATTATTTTAATAGCACGAGGGTATGGGTTTTTGTTTTTAAGGTGGGTGATTTCCATTCTTAATGAGGAACAGTTCTTAGTGCCGTGTGTCACTGAGTTGGGAGGAAGAACCAGGTCTAAAGTTGGGTATGAGTAAGGTTTCTAAATGGTAACATCTCAAGCTGATGCAGCTGTGGGCTCTCTGTAGCCTTTATGTGAGCCATTCTCTAGTCCCTGCTGCCGGGGGAGCATCTTATCAGCTGGGCTCCAGGCAGCCACTACACTGGTTCACAAGTGCTTACTTAAAGACCCCAGGGCCCTCTAGGGAATATCTTTGCCTCCCTCCATGGAGCCACCTCTAAACTCATCTTGAGCCCTCTCCCAAGCCTAGGTGCATACTGGATTGGTAGCTTTTTCTCCTGTATCCATGAAGTCCCAACTCAAAACTATGAGAAAACCCACTTCCTAGCACCCTCCATCGAAGGCTTGCAGATCTCTTCTCTAAGCCTGTTCCTTCCTCCACAGTTAAGCTCTGAACACCAGCTCACGGTCTTACTGCAGATGTATAAACGGGATTATTTTTTTTTCTATCAGAGGGCAATGTGTGAAAGAATCTCAGCATGAATATTATGGTTTATACGTCAAATCTGAACATGGATTTGGTCATGCAAACGCCTAAAGTCTTGGCAAACCTAGGAAGGAAGGGGCCGGCTCCACTGCCTGAAGCAGAGCGGTTATAAAAGGTGGATGATTTGCCCTTCTGAAGGGGGCAGGACTAGGCATGGAGCAACACGTCACGTAGTCTAGAAGCTGCCCTTCAGGCTTGTGCATGCCTCCATCTGCGCATGTGTGTACAGTGCCCCATCTTCTCTCTCCCACTATTCTTCCAGTTAGGTCTCCTTTACTCGCTCCGTCCTTCTCCCCCCACTATATATATCTTTTTTAGAGACAGGGTCTCACTGTATAGCATGGGCTGTTCCCAGGCTTCTGAGCCTTCTGTCACAGCCAGAGTCCCCCTTTGCTAAAAATCACAGGAATGCTGATTTAAGCCTGACCCCTGCTTCATAAAGACATTGGAGACATTGAGCCAAAAGCCGCAAAATCAGATTTAGTCACAGTTTTCAGTGGCCCAGCTGAAGGCCTTGAACAAGTCTTTCATCTTTATTAGTATTATTTTAGACAAAATTTATTTTTTATTGGAACCATTCATCAGAATCAACCAGTTCGAATATTTAAATTGCTTTGGTACACTTATATAAATTTCACTATTTGAGCAATATATTTTTCCATTAGTGTACTTAAAGAGCTATTCCCCCTTACCTTGTGAGCTGGGGGTGGGTGACGTAAAAACAACGACCTTTAGCATCTTTTCCAGGATGCCTCATCTCAAGATATTAAAAATAATGAAATCGCATAATCTTCCCAGATACCAGGGGTCAGATCAGACAAGGCTCACATTTTTGCATCTTTGCACTGTCCCGATATCCCACAGACCTGTCACTTAGCAATAAAACAGTCTTCTTGTCACTGGACTCCCATAGTCCGGAGCGAGAGAGCCCACCACAGCTTTTGGGGGTGGGGGCACTTATGACAATGTTGAAGGCACAGTGATGACAATGGGTCTCTCAGATGGCAATCTAAGCAGCAAAGTACTGAGGGCCAACTGGGTGGGTTTTCATGGGCAGGTCGGTGGGAAGAATCTCCATGAAAGGATTGCTGCGTGGCTCTGAACTGAGAGCACTGTCACACAGTGGCACGACATCCAGTCTTCTGATCTCTAAGCACCTGCATTTATTTTAGTACTCAGTGAACGCACACATTCCCCCCACTCCACCTTTCATTTAAAGAAATATGTTTAAAGTGGAATTGCTTTCCTTCTCAAACGCTTCGCCGAGGGTCACGTGATCTCTATCTCGGAGCCGCTCCTAACTTATCGCTAACCTATTAGCAGAAGCCATAAAATACATCAAAAGATGAGGGCTATTTAAGCAAGAAATATTTCTCTGAAATCTCTGGGGACTGGAGGAATGGAAATGCGGATCTAACAGCAGTTCTCTTGCTAGTTTTAGATTAACAGGTTTCGCAACAATGTTTTGTTAGCAGCAACTAATCAGCGAAACCCATTACTTCCGAAGGTTATCACTCCCAGTAAAAACTGCAAATTACAGTTTCTTTCTCTCCAGGCTGAAGATAACATTCTTAAACATTTGCATCTACAAGCAGTGTCTCATTAGCAGAAGCAGGGTAAACAAGCACCATGCAAACGTCATTACAAGCTGGGCTGATGTTCGTAGTTGAGTCTTGTTAGCCCCTCCCCCACTCTGCATTTTGGTGTGGACTATGTGTCAGAGACAGCTAGGAAATGGTGTCTTTTTCCATCACCCTTTGCAGAAGACACTGTTGTGTCCAGGCATTAATCCATAGGCTTATTTTTAAAAGGCTGGCCCATTCAAACTCTAAGTCGACGTGCTCATAGACTTAAGAGGAGGCTTTTTAGTGACCCCAGAGAGCCATTCTCTTCCCAAAGCCACCTCCATTAACCCCATACCTCTTCCTTGTACATGATTTACAACTTACGCTTCCCCACCTTTTTATCCCTCCCCACCGCCGGCATCTGTTGGTTCAACTGATACGCAAAATCTATGGCCTTATAGTCCCAACTTTCCCTGCCTGTGTTTCTAACATATTTATCCAATCCCTTTCCCGATGGGGGTTGGGGGGTGTCCAGAGAATCCAGAGAACCTCAGAGGAGGATCTGGCAACACTAAATGGCTACCTGGGGACCTCCATTGCCCCATGTGGAGGTTGTAGCATACAGCCCGCAGGGAATGCTATGGCGCCCCCCCCCTTGTAGCATACAGCCCGCAGGGAATGCTATGGCGCCCCCCCCCCCCCCGGAGACGAGTCTGGGGAAGTTTCTTTGATGGAAAGAGCTAGGGAGAGAGAGGGAGTCCTGAGCCTTGAAGATGTTCTAGCCCAGCCTCACCTCTGGAAGGGCTGTAGCTGAACACACATCTGTATTCACTCCTCCAAGCCCCAGCTCAGCAATGTTAGTTCAGCCGCAGGTCAACTTTTCAGTTCAACAGGTTTTTGGTTTTTTCCTTTCTGGCTCAAATAGCTCCGGAGGGGATAAATTTGAGTTTTTTCTTCTGTTGTGCATGTGTTGTGTATGTATTTAGGGCCTTTGCCTTTCGTCCCTGTTCTCTACCCCATCCTGTGGCTCTCCCATGTATCCCCCATCCCCCCAGCTCCTCACTAAAACCCCCAGTGTCCCTCTCCTCCAGAATCCAGGATTCTGTTCTCTGGCACAACTACCCTTTCTGCTCTCCCAGTGAAACATTTCCCCCTTTGCTTGTACCTCTGTACCCTTCCTCCACTTGGCTCTTGAAACACTTGTGGGGGGGGGAGCGGGTGTTTTATTTCCTTCTCTTGGGCCCTTCGCTCTCACCCAGAGTGAGAACATCTTGTGTCTTACAGCCTTACATTTCCCACCAGGAAACATTTCCAAGGGCCTCAGTGACTTGTGAAAATTCCTTCCAAACCTGTCTCTTGGAAACAGGATGGCAGATGAACGATTTCTTCATTAAAATTAGACACTTTAAAGAGGCATCGAGCTCTGGAAATCTAGTCTGCATCTAGCTAAGGTGAAGTCCGCTAGGAGGCCTGGGCTTTAAAAAGAGGTAGGTATCCAAGACAATAGGGTTTTGTGCCTAGTACTCCCTTTCCGATGCAGACGCCCCTCCCCCATGCAGACGCCTCCCACCCCCCCACCCCCCACCCCCGCCCCCCGCCCCCGCCCCAAGGCTTGAGGTGTGAGCCTATTGGGTTGGGTTGGGTTGTTGACTTACAGTCAACTTTTCTTCATAGTTGCTGCTTAGAGCCCCTCTGGTGAGGTGTCTAGGAGTCCCACTGACCCGCTGTTATGACAGAACAGGATATGATTTATGGCAGAGAGGCTGGTCAAGCTCTGGATGAAGTTTCAAGCTATGATTTCTCACCTGGGCATCTCATGTTTGATTATACAGCTGGGCGGTGTCTTTTGTAAGGCTGCTTTACTGACAAGAGCCAGTCCCAAGCTAGGGGTGAAATGGACCGCAGAGTTCAGTTGGAGCTTGGAGAAAACACCTGGGCAAAGCCTTAGGAAACTCGGGGTCTGGAAAGCAGTTGTCTGGTTCTGGCTGAGCGTGGAAAGAGGAGGCCACAGAGCGGGGCTTTCCGGAGAGCAGATCGGCCCTGGTGGCTTTAGGCACAGCAGACGCCACAAAGGGCTCCCCCTTTGAGCAGCTGAAGGACAGCGGGTAGGTGACTAGAGTCGGATTCCCCATCTGTGGGACCTGTGACACCAGCCTGTGAGTAGAACAAGCTCTCTTTAGCTTGCCTCTGAGAACGACTGGAAGATCCGTCCATTGACCTGAGGGCCTCAGTTCTTAGATCCTGGGGACTTTAGGCTCTGCTCCTCTTGACCACTAGGTGACGCTGTTGTTAGATGGCAAACCAGGTCACATTCTTGGCCACCCTATCTGTCACACCTGGCCTGAGTTCCTTCAAGAATGTGACTAAGAGAGGGAGTGACCGTACTGTTACAGGAGACCCCGAATGTTAGCCACCAGGCACCTTCACGGCCAGCCTGAGGGGCCCAGGCGACAGCAGGTCACGTCATCACTAGCTGCGGAGAGGTGATACATCTCCACTGCCACCTCCTGTTTCACCCCCTGATAAAAGGCCCATCCCCCACCCTCACCCCCTTTTCCCTCTACCTCCATCAGAGGCAGCCTCTGTATCCCCTCCCTGAATAAACCTGTTGTATAGTGTGACTTTATTAGACCCAACACCTGCCTTCTACTTTAGCCCATGTTTGGAGGGTTCTTCTTTCTTTCTTTTTCTTGCCTCTCTCATACTGGGGGTTGAACCTAAAGACTCGCACAGAACAGGCACTTGCTCAGTTACTGGACTACCTCCCCGGCCCTTTTGGGAGTCACTTCATGTCGCTGAGTCTGTTTTTCTCTCTACTATCTCCTCCCTCCCACCTCAGGCTGGATCACCTTTACCTGTTTTCTTTGGAGGTTCAGCCACCAAGGCTTCTGAAATGAATACACACCAGACAGGTTAACAGGAGGAAAGACACCCACATCCACAGTCAAAACAAAATAAACAAAAAACCAAACACAGCTCTCATTTTAAAAGGAATGAAAGATAGTTTATTCTGGAGCCATTTGGAGTGACTATGACCTAGGAATACAGGTTTGGAAGTAAATTTACCCCAAATTCCATGTTCTCATGTGGAAGCAGTTTTATAATGCTATAAAGTGTTACAGAACAAAGAAAGCCCTAAACCAAGACAAGTTTAAAATACATCAGTGGGTACATCAGAGAGGTGGTTACAATGAATTGGCAGAAGCTTTTTCATAGACCCAAGATGCTATCTGGTGATCCTTTTCAGAATTTATTAACTTAGCCAACCAATAGCTTCCACCAACCCAAAAGCTAAGGATGTCACATAGTGTTCCTACACAGAGATGGACAAGGAAAGGCTGTGCCTGAGAGGCTAGAACGAGCCCAAGATAGGTAACTAGCCTTTTGGGCCTGCACTATTCCAATCTCCACAGAACTGAAACTCTAATCAGTCAATCAGTTTCTGCAAACACTGCTTCTTTTACCAGTGAACAAACTCGTGGGCATTACTCAATAATGACCAGATGGCTGAGACTTAAATATACTCTTCATAAGAGAGAAAGAAGTTTAGATGGGGAGCAACAGACTTCCTCAGGAGAAATGAATGAGCCCCCCCCTCCAAAAAAAGACATACAGAGTTTACCCAGGTCTGCCAATATTATTTTTCCCTCCTGGTCTCTTGAGTTGACAATCTCTCTGCTTAGGAGACTCATAGTTGAGTGTAAGCTAAAAAAACAGCCTCCAGGGAGACAGAAGAGCCCCAGGGCTGTCTTTTCTCAGCACTTCCAGAGATGAACAAGAGGCATGGGAAAGTCAGAGGTCTTGGTGTACTTCTGTACTTTCTTCGTTTAGCATGTCAAAGTGTCAACTGTGGATATCGTGTTCTGAGCCCCAACCTCGAATGTCAAGGGATATGTTCACAGAAAAAAAAAAAAAACTCACTGCTTGTGTGGGGGGGTGGGGGGGTTCTTTCAAATATATCTTTAGCCTTTGCCTTCTGGGAGACCACATACTTAACTACCTTTGATGAATGCCATCATTGCTACGGGTCATCACCAAATTTTTCTAAACGTGTACTTTTATCAACAGAATTTAGGCAATGTGGGTGCTGAGTCATCTAAAATCTCCCGCCCCTGCTTGGAGCTACAGGAAAGGGTCCCAGGATACATTTTTGTTTTGTTTCATGTCTTCTTCATCCATCAGCACCAGGAAAGATGTAGGCTCAAACTCCAAGTTTCACAAATACCCTTTTCTATTTGTCCTTTCTACAAAGGTCACATGACTGTATGAGGACAGTGGGCAAGTCACAAGTCAGATCTGGGGCTGTTTTATTCTTAATTTTCTTCACAGACGGTAAACTGGTTTGGCAGACCACAGTCAGATTCTTCAGTTGATTGAACAATTAAAGAATATGAAGGAGGCCAAGGACCGGACAAATGCCTTTAAGTCACATCCAGAACCCAGAAGGAAACATTGTATTTCTGCAAGTTTGTGGCCAGCCTATCCTGCAGAGTAAGTTGCAGCCCAGCCAGGAATACATAGTGAAATCCTCCTAAGAAAAGAAAGGAAGGAAGGAAAAAAGGAAGGAAGAAAGGAAGGAAGAAAGAAAAGAAAAAGGAAGGAAGGAAGAAGGAAAGAAAGGTGATCAGTGTATAAAATAGTGATGAATGATACAATCTATATTCCTGAAACTTAAATGTATTCACAAGAGGGAAGAGAAAGCCAACTTGCAGCTCACAGGTTGGTTTCTGATCCTCTCCCCCACTTCTCAGGGCTCTGAGCTGGATAGTCAGCAGTAGGTTAGTAGCGAGTCAGAGATACAATGGGCCCAAATCCCTGCCCATTTCCTCTTTCCCCATCTCCCGAGTTCACACACAAGTGTCCCCAGATCCAGGGGTCTGACTTGGTGGGACAAACACAGCCCTATCTCTTCTGTGGTGTGGACTGAGAAAGTTCCTAGGAAGGGTGAGGAAGTCACCAGGAAGAGCCTTTCTGTGTAGGTTGGTTTCTCACTGAAGAGCCGCTCTCTTAGTTACCCAGGTAAGTTAGTGTTTTAGTCAGTGTTCAACTGCTGTGAAGAGACACCACAACCACAGAAATTCTTACAAAAGAAAATGCTTACTAGGAGCTGGCTTTCAGTTTCAGAGATTTAGTCTATTACTGTCATGCTGGGAAGCATGGTGGCATTCAGGGAGATGTGGTGCCAGAGAGTTCTACACCCAGATAAGGAAGAAAGCTAGATACTGGGCCTGGCTTGAGCAAGCACCTGAGACCACAAAACCCTCCCCCAATGACACACTGTGGAATGAATTTATAATCCTAGTGAGGCTGTGCAAAAGACACATAATCCAGGTATTTTATTTACAAGCTGCTAGTCTAGATTGGGGAGGTTTGGAGCTATTCTAACTTGTCCCCCAGGTATAAAGTCCCCCATTACTTGCTGTTTCTCCTGGACACATATTCATGATCTATCTCCTCTATGGTGGCCTCCTCTAACTACATCTTCTTTCTCCTTCTCCTTCCTCTTCCTCCTCCTTCTTTTCTTTTTCTTCTTCTTCATCTCTCTACCTAAAACAACCCTCTCACTGAATCCTCAAGTCCCACCTTTCTCCCTCCACTGTCCAATCTCTAGGCTTTATTGACCAGTTAGTTGAATTGGGGAGCAAGATTCACACAGAATCACTTGGTGTATGTGAGGATCTGTTCAGGGCCACCGCATCTTGAGAAGCCAAGATTTAGCATTAGAATACAGCAGTAGCAACATACCAACCCACTACACCACACTTCCTCCAACAAGGCCAACACCTCCTAATCCTTCTCAAGTAGTGTCTTTGGGGAGCATTCTTACTTAATCCACCACACCTGCTCAGGTACACTCGTCAAAGAGAAGTAGAATAAGCCAGTGTCTTAGTTGGGGCTTCATTTGCTATGATAAGCACCATAACCAAAGTAGCTTGGGGAAGAAAGGGTTTATTTCAGTTAACACTTGTACATCATAGACCATCATCAAAGGCAGTCAGGGCAGGAACTCAAAGGCAAGAAGCCAAAGCAAAAGCCATGGGGTATCACTGTTTACTGGTTCCCTCTTTATAGTTTTCAGCTTGCTTCTAATAACACTCAGTATCACCAGCCTAGGCATGGCACTGCCTACAATGAGCTAGGCTCTCCCGGTTAGTCATTGAGAAAATGCACCACGGGCTTCTCCTCGGGCCACTTTGGTGGGATAATTTTTCAAATGACATTCCTTCTTCCTGTAAGGGGGTTGGTCTGCTGCTAGTCTGTAGCTGAATGCTAAATACTGGCCCCAAGGTCTGGTCGCTCATGATGAGATGCTCACACATACCAAATAATGCAATGTAAACCCTTTTCCCCAAGTTATCCCTGATTGGTTAATAAAAAGGAAAGACAGCCTGTGGGTGGAGCTTTGGTTCCTGGGTTTGGGGGTCTCAGGTAGGGACCACATGTGAGAGGAGAGAAGAGAAGAGGTCACCATGGGTAGATTGTAAGCACATGGCCATGAGGGCTGGCCTGACGAAGCAGGAGCAGCTAGAACAATACATGACAAGTAGTAGCTCGGGAATTATGACGATGAAACAAAGCAACATAGGAAATTGTCGGCTGCCCAGCTCCAGGGCTCTAAGGCTTATCATATATATGTCCCTGTGTCTTTTATTTGGGAACTAAATGATCTGAAATGGGGTGGAAATCCCTAATAGATATTTAAAGACTACAAGGGGATGTGGCTAACCTCCAGAATAATGATAACCACATCTTCCCAGTGGGCACGAGCTTTTGTCAAGTTGACACAGAACTAGCTAGGCCACCTTTCCCATGTTACACACAGGGATGGATTGGACAAGAAGATAAAACACAGGCCAGTGTCTTCATGAGACCTCTTTATACCTGTGATGAGAATGGAGGTACAGAATTTAGAGACAAGCCCATCCCCCAGAAATAAGACCCATGATGGCAAAGATGTTGCTTTAGTTGCTGTTCACTCTCCTCTAGCTGCTCACTTTTCTGCCAGGCCCATAGGCCTCTGCCTTTACTTAGAGCTTTATGGGAAGGGTCCCCAGGAGATACACCTTCCCTGTCCCCTCATCCCTCAGTGGCCAGAGGACTCAGCTTCCCTGCATTAGTGGGCAGGTATAGATATAGTTCCCAATTATGATCACATCAGGGAGGCCAAACAGGAAGATCTGGGACCTAGGTAACCAGGATTTGGTTTTTGGCCCTGACATTTCCTAGTTGTGAGCCTTTGGATAATGTATGACAACCTGTGCTAGAAGTAACTTTGTGTCATAGATTGTTATAGGCACTGACAAGTTCATGTGTGTCTAATACTTGCCACAGAGTAGAACCTTTATTAGTCGGGATAACCTATGCAAGTTACTGTAACAAGCAACCCAAAATAAAGAGCTTGGCAAAAGGCTGTGTCTTCTGTATGTCACAGTCTACTCTGGGACAGAAGGACGTGTGAAGGTTTGTTTGTCCACCACTGGTGAGATGGGCCAGTTGAAGTCAGTTTAGATTATGTTAAATACAGGTTTGTTAGGAAGCTGTTCTCAGGTGAGTTCACTGACCCGAGGACGAGGATGGAGGCCAGGAGAGTCATGGGGTGGGGGTAAGGGTAAGAAAAAAAGGGAATGCTCAGAGAGAGAGAGAGAGAGAGAGAGAGAGAGAGAGAGAGAGAGAGAGAGAGAGAGAGAGAGGGAGGGAGGGAGGGAGGGAGGGAGAGAGGACAGCCCCAAATGCCTGGATTATATGGGGAGGAGCCTCTGGGAAGGGGCAACACAGTCCCTGGGCTGGAAAATTCAAGGTTGGGGGTAGAGTATGCCAGGTATGGACTGAGGGATGCTGGGAGAACCTGGGGGCCAGGACTGCTTTGATATGTAAAATATGCACCTCAGTCCTTTGTCCTGATTCAAAACCAATCAATATGCTTCTAAAAGAAGCCTAAAGATCCAGTGTCTTTCACTTTGTAATGTCATTGTCTTCTACCCACCTCCCGTCATTACTATGAATGGAAAAGAAGGCCAAGGACTGTGCTGGACCTGAAAGCTGCAGATATCCCTTTGCCCGCCCTGGCCTGGACTCAGGGAAGAGCAGATGGAAACAATCACATTGTCTTCCCCAGGATGCAAGCTTCGAAAGTGAGACTGGCGAACATCTGGCCACCTCTGCCTCTGCACACAGTACATTCTAGATGGTAATAGCCCTGTGGCCGTCATCTGTGGAAACGGGCACTGAGCATTTTACAGTTTGTGGGAGGCCATACCTACTCCATCTTGGCACCGGCCTCCGTTTTAAAAGAGAAAGAGCCTGAGAACTTGACCCACAGCTGAACCCAAGCTGCACCCAAGTACCAGGAAGGACCCCATGGCTTGTCCCTGGCCCATACCCCAGAGTTACTCCCTAGCTACTCCCTCGCAACAGCCAATCAAAATTTGTCTGATTGTTCCAGGTGTGCTTTCAGACCGGCTGTAATTGTTCGTGGATTTGCTTCAGAGCACCCACCTGTCAGCTTACAACAGTCGTTCAATTAGATATTTGCCAGGCTGGAAAACCCCTTCGTTTGCTCATCATTTCCTATAAACCTTGAACGGCTGAGGTCTCAGGACTTCACCATCGCGTCCTGCTGTGTCAGGATCACGGTGGGCCTGAGTTCGAGCTTGAATAAAAGAGACCCTAGTGTGATTGGATCGAAATCTGCTCCTTGGTGGCCTTTTGGGGTTTGAGAGCCTGAACACACACAATATTTGCCTATGAATTTTTCCCCTGAAGCTCTGTGCTGATGGCAGATCTAGCCAAGGTGAGGTGATTGAACCGTGAAGGTGCTGACCAAATCAATGGATCAATCCCTCGATGTATTCAGAAATTGACGGTGTCACTGAACAGTGACAAAAAACGGAAGTGGGGCCTTGATGAAAGGGTGTTGCTGGTGACATCCCTTTGGAAGGTGTAGCTTGGCCCTGGCCCCTTCCTGGCTACCATGATATGAGCACTTTCTTTACCGCCCCCTTCTACCACAGCGCTCCGCCTCTCTAGACGCCATAGCTACTGGTCATGGACCGGAAGTCGTGGACCGGAATCTCCAAAACCGTGAGCAAAAGCTTTTCGTTCAGGTGTTTGACCAAAGCCACAGAAACTGACTAGCACAGGGGTCGCAAGCCTCCGAAGAGCTACTGATCTGGCAAACACCAGGCAGAGATTTGGTTTTGGATACCTGGCCCTGGTATCGCAGCAGGTAGGCATACCTGTTTCAGTTACGATGGGGAGCAACGGGAGTGCCCCGTCCTTCCCTGTGTGGGATGCCTTCCTGCTTGACTGTCAGTATCCTCGCCAGAACAAAGCGCTTGTAAGGAACTCTACTGCGAGCCTTCCGGAAGCTCCCACTTGTGATTTAATAATAAAGCCACAGAGGCATCTGTATAGTATAGGCCCATTCGCTGGGGATATCTCTCAGCCAGCTAGTCTGTCTAACTTAACCTGGCTTTTCCACCACTGTGGCTCTGCACGTGACTCTATGGCTCTGCCTCCCTGTTCTGCGCCCATCCCTCCGTTTCCTTCTCCTTTTCCTTTCTTCTACCCCAGCTTCAGTTGCTGTTACTTTATTGCTCAAATTCCACATTTTTTCTCATACCAAATAAATAAAGAAATAAATAAGCTATCACTATAGTGGGAGATCCCTCCCCCATGGCAGCTTGCTGTTCTTTTTGGATTAGTGAAGAAGCATCACATATTCACGTATCCGGAGCCGGAGTGGGTGGGGTGCACAGCAATTAACAGCTGAGAGCAAAGAACATACTTTCATAGCCAGTGGATAAGATGTACATGGGTTATTCCAGCAGACACACTGACTTGTCTTCCATATCTAGCTTCACAGTCCACTCCAACAGTTTCCTGTTCCTCCCCATAGCCACCTAGTCAGGTCCTGTGGTGTCCTGGTTGCATCGCTGAAATAGATCACTATAGCTGTCTGTTGGCTTCCAGAGTAGTCTTAGTTTTGCTTAGTCAAGTTCTGCCTGTCATCAAGCAAAGGGAGGCTATTTCCCTGTGCCTGGTAAAGGATATCTGCACATATCTGCACAGGCAGCACACAGCTGCAAAGCACCTGCTGTGCAAAGCATGAGGACCCATGTGTGAACCCCACAACCCACACTAAAAAATAAGCCAAGTGTGGTGGCATAAATTTGTAAACCCAGGTCTGGGGAGGTAGAGACAAGCAGGTTATCTGGGGCTCACTGGCCAGCCAGCAGAGTCTGATCTAGTCAAATGGATTATCTGGGGCTCACTGGCCAGCCAGCAGAGTCTGATCCAGACAAATGGGTTATCTGGGGCTCACTGGCCAGCCAGCAGAGCCTGTTCTGCAAGTCTCGGGCCATTAAGAGATTATTAGGTATACCCTAATGTTGTCCAATGTACACATTACATTGAGGTAGAATGAAAGATAGATTATATAGAGATATGAAGGGTAGATGATAGACAGGCAGACAAATAGTTCTGCTATGAGAAACTAGTGGCTAAAGATACTGTTGTTTCGTTGCTGTCTTTAGATACCAGGTCTCACTGTGTAGTTCTGACTGGCCTGAAACTTGCCATAAAGACCAGGCTTGCCTCAAACTCCTAGAGATCTGCCTGCTTCTACCATCTGAGTGCTGGTATTAAAGGTGTGTGCACCCATATATCCAGCTGGACAAGAATTCTTAAGCATTTACTGAAGTGTGTAGTTTCTACTACCCCACTTTAAGCTCCAGGCAGACCATGCTACCAGCCACTGCCCTGGTTACCTTGGATCCACAGATGAAAGACAAACCCACACACAAGCTCATTTTAAACCTGCCTGATGGCTCAGTGGCTGGGCTCTTCTAAGCCCCCCATAGCTAGTGTGCCCTTTCTTTTACTGCTTGATAAACACTCTAAATCTGCCATCAACCTAGTGCCTGGTTACCTTCTCCTTGCTCAGCTCCCTAAATCTGCCCTCAGCTTAGGTATGTTTCTCATCTCCTGCCTGTTACCAGGCCCAATAGGGGAAGCAGCCAACAGCCACCCCACATGGTTGATGGCTCCCTCTCCTTCTGAAGCATGTCAAATTCTTTCTCATCCTCTTGTGTCTCCTATCTAGCCTGCAGGAACCTGGAAGTCCTGCCTCATCTGCCCAGCCATTAGCCACTGGCATCTTTACTGATTGATCAAAAACCAATTGGGGAACAGGACCTTCAGTGTTCACACGCAGATTCCCGATCAAAGCATCAGAACCACTCCCTACAATTTCCAAGCTAATAAACATCCCCAACTCCAGTCACAATTTCCACTCTTGAAGCTTTAAGATTGTGAACTTGACATACCGAGCTAAGACTGCATCTCTGCTAACATCTTAGTAAAATGGCTGACTCTCAGCACAGTCCTTCCGGTGGAAGCAGGAGTCATAGGCGCACCCTAGCTTTCCCAGTGGGCTTGGATGGCTCTTAGTCTGGTAACCCAGTGCCATGAGAAGCAGTCCAACACCTACAAAGAGAATTATACATTCTACCAGCCAAGAGCCATAATCAGCACATATCCCAAAGTTATGTACAAATAAGAATCACCTGAGGGTCTTTTTAAAAGTGCTGTCACCTGGATTCTCCTTGTCTGTATTTTGATTTAATTGGTATTAGATGAAACCTGGGAAAAACAACTTCTTAAGCTACGACATTGATTTTGTTTTTGTTTGTGCCTGGCTGGCCTTGAACTTGCTATGTAATACTGACAAGACTTGAACTCACTGTATCATCTACTCTGTCTGGCCTGGAGCACTTGTCTCTTTGTGCCTCTGCCTCCCTACTGCTGAGATTACAATGCAAACTAGTACAGGTCTCAACCCATGACTTTAATGTGTGATGGTTTGGAAACTGTAAGGGGTCTCAGTCCTCATCTTCTACCTGCACTGTATCATGGTCAAGGATAGGCTAAGGCTTTGTTGATGCCACAGAACTTTGAGGATTATTAGTAGTTTGCTTATCATCAGCAATGAGACACTGTGCCTTCAGGCTAATTGGCAATTCAACTCCAAATCGCTGCCCAAGGCTCTGATTTCTAGGACAATTCTTGTGCTTGCCTTTTGAAGTATGCTGGTTGGTTTTTGTCAACTTGACATCAAACCTAGACATATCTGGGGAGAGGGGTCTTAATTAAGAAAATACTTCCATAAGACTGGCTTGTAGGCAAGTCAGTGAGGTGTTGGTTTGGTTAATGATGGATGTGGGAGGGCCCAGATTATTGTATGCAGTGAAACCCTTGGGCAGGTGGTCCTGGGTGCTGTAAGAAAGTAGGCTGAGATAGTCATGAGGTGTCAGCTTGTGAGCGGCACTCCTCCCTGGCTTGTGCATCCATTCTTGCCTTCTTGGCTTCTCTCTGTGGTAGGCTATGAGAGGGACAGTAAGCTGAAACAACCCCTTTCTTTCTCTAGATGCTTTGTTCATGGTGCTTTACCACAACAATAGAAAACAAAAAACTAAAACAAAACAAAAAAAAAAAATGAGCAAAAACTTACATGGCATGGGATGGGGTGGGGGCCTGTGAAATTCCAGGGGATCAAGAGCAAAGAAAGAAGATAAAGAAGTAGAGAGAAAGCCCAAATATAAGGAAGTTTCTGATAAGCTGCCAGCAGCTTTATGAGTTATTAAATCAGCCTTCCACGATGCCCTCAGAGACAGCATATGATATTACCAGTCCCTCCTAGTGGGTGAGGGCAGATTTTATCTTCTACCTCCCATATCCCTGTAGCTGTCTTTACAGATAATCGATTACAGGCATCATCACTTTCTCCGGGCCTACAGTTATGAAGGAGGTAGCAGCCAACTGGCTCCAAGATGGCAGGGATAACACAAGTAGATGTCACAGCCACTAGAAACCAAGGACAAACCTTGAGTCTTGGGGGCCATAACCTGCCTTCAGAGGACTCATGTTTACCATTATTCCAATCCTTGCATGGCAGAGGATACACTTGTCTCAGAGAACACGGACAATATTGAATAAAACTGAAGGTGTGTCTACACAATAGCAGACTCAAAAGTCTACCTCTAGAAATTCTCAACTCACTGAGAAGGAAGTGAGGACAAGTGTTCACAGCAACATTGTTCCAAATAGCAAAACACTGGCACAACCTAGAGGTCTATTAGCAGTGGGATGCATAAACTTAAGTTTCCACTCAAAGACCTGCTGTACAATAAGCCAGTGATGTTGATCAGTGCTGATTCACAATCATGCTGCCCCTACAGGTGAGATCTCTGAGGAGGTGAAGTGGGTGGGTGGCTGGGTGGTGCAGCTCATTGGTAAAACAGTTTCCTGGCACGTGAAAAAACCCTTAATTCATTTTAAAGTCCTGGAGTTCTGTAACAAGGCATAAACCCCAGTCGTAGCCTCATGTAGAGATTTTGCCATAAATCTCTTAGGAGACCCAAGTAGCACAGCTCAAGAAAAAAGGGAGAGGAGTTATTTACAGAGGCTCCAAGACTCAAAGCAGATCAACAGGACCATCTCTGGGTCTAATTCTCTGTTTTGGAAGGGAATCAGAATGGTATGGTTCTATACAGCTTCACATTCTCACAACCCACGATCCTCCCTGCCCCAACATGATGTCTTTATCAATTATTTAAGAATTTCTTACAATGCACCCAATCACTTTCTATTTCTCCCAGGCTCACCCTCCTATCCATGTGCCCCCACCCCATGTCCCTTGGGGGCAGGGGACTAAGTCCAGTTGGTGCTACCTATATCCTCACTGGAGCATGGTCAGACTCCCAGTGGCCAGCCCCTTAAAGAAAATGAGTGACTCCCCTACTCCACACCTCAGAAGCCATCAACTTGGAAGAGCTACATGTTAGCATCTCTAACTATAGTTTTTAAGAACTCTCTTCAATCGTTTTATCTCTGGATTCCTTCCTTCCTTCCTTCTTCCCTCCCTCCCTCCCTCCCTTCCTTCTTCTTTCCCTCCCTCCCTCTCTTTCTTTTGCTTGTGTGTGTGAGTTGGCAAGAAGCCTTCAATGTCTCGTTTTAAGATATGAGTCTGCAGTCATCCATGCCATTGTAAAACAAGCTTCCTTGTCCATAGTAGCTGGGGCAGCACAGATCAAAGGCATCAGCATAGTTTATGGGGACAGCATAGATTCTGGAAGTCTTTTGAGGAGACTTAACCCAGAAAATAAAACAGTTTTTATCTTAGAGGAGGACCTGCGTGAACTCCATACTGTTTCACACCACCTTGCCCTTGGTGCTGGCTGCTCTACCTGAAAGCTCATCTCCATTGTAGCCCTTGGGCAGAGTTGTGCCTCCTGCTGTCTTCCTCAAGGAATGGCAGCAGCAGTGCAGTTCCACACTATGGACTGAGCCTGAAGTCTGAGCAGTGGCACTGTCCTAACTGTTGATGATGGGCAAGGTGGACCTGCTCTACTCGACAATGTGTTCATTTGTCCAGCAAGCCCATGATGTTAGAGATGAGAAAGAGAAAATTTTCCCACCCTATCAGCACATCCACTGTCTTGGGAAGGACTCTTCTTGGACCCACTGGAATCTCCTATTCACATTTGGAACTCCTAAGGCTGAAGAAGAGGGTGTTATTATGGCCAAGGGCTCGTGCTGTGTGGTATCATCAGCTCGTAAAGGAAGACAGTGTGCTGTTAACCTGAGGTAAGGAACAACGGGGTAGGCTGGGAAACCACAGCAAGTATGTACCCAATGAATGAATGCTAGAAAGTCTGGACCCTCCCAAGTCTCTAGGCAGTATGGAGACATCTCCAGTGAAGCTTGTCCTGCCCGATGCCAGCCATACCATTCTCAGGATATGTGTGGGTAGCATGCGAGGGAGGGACAGCCTCAGGCAGTAAAAATGATCTAGGCCTTTGCAGCTGTTTGGAAGTCTGGGGTGAGGAGCATCATGTAGCTTTAGCTCAACCCCCCAGTACCACCCTCTTTCATTGACTGACTGCTTTCCCTCTAAAAGTGATGACTTTAATGCTTTAACCTTTCCTAGAGGTGGCTAAATATATGCCTGGCTTCAGAGTGCTTGAGTCTCAGGATGGAAGAACAGTGAATGGCAAAAACTTAAGTATTAACCTCACTGAGAAGCATCTTGCAGAAAATTAAAAAAAAAAAACATTGGCAGACCAAATGTGGATTGCTAACACTTGACTATTTTTGACCTACTAAATTTAAGCAGTCTTATATACTTCCAAATTATATATTCATTCATATCTGTCTATCTCTATCTATCTATCTATCTATCTATCTATCTATCTATCTATCTATCTATCTATGAAATCTACTACCCAGTCAGATTTTAACACACTTAGGGAGTGCAGGACTTCATAGAGTTGATTTATTATGTCATGTTATCCTTGCAGTTGATGGTGAATATGGAATATATAACTTCATAGTTCAAGATTAGATGTTTTTAGCATATTGGAAGTAGAAAGAAGATATTCTTAGCCCAATAAGTAATACTTCACCAAACTTAATGATAGAATATCAAGACTGCTTTCTTTGTGAGAAAATCAAATGGTTGATGAGAGAGACTGGGGTTCTTCTCGGGAGAAAAACAGAGAGAAGCTCAGAATAGACTGTGTGGTCCTGGGTGATAACCAGACACCATGGTATAAACTCAGGCTGTGATTAGTACTAGTCAAGTGTATAAGTGTAGGTTCTCACACATGCATGGCGAACATGCATGCATGATGAAGCACTGTGTATATCCTTCTTCTCTCTGCTGCAAAGCCAGGGACAATGATATTCCTGTTCCAGTGTGTACGTCTCACACATCTTGACTTCCAAATTGAGAAATGGCCAGTTTGGGGTCGAGGACAGGGAAAGCACAGATGGACCTAAAACAAATGGATGACAGCTAGCCAGAGGGACAGCCAACCCAAAAGAGTTCCAGACTGAACACACACACCACAAGCCTATACTGATACCAGCAAATTATTGAATGAGAAAAGCAAACCAAAAGGCAAGTCATCCTTATAGAACACATACTACATCATATATGTAGTTTTTATGTTCAGGGAGGTAAGAGTTGATCCTCTGCCATCCACTCCCCCTTGCTGTTCCTGACATGTACATACAAACACACACACACACACACACACACACACAAAGTGTGGTTTGGAATAGAACAGAGCAGGTGCTGAAGAGACAGCTTCTCTTTGGAAAGCTGTGGCAATTACAACCTTGGATAGGGGTCAAGGTTAACTTCACGAGGAAGCGCCAGGGGCAGTATAAGCCCTCTGACATGGCTTGAGAGAAGAGCACTTACCTCTAAAAACCACAACCTCAGCTTATTCATGGGAAAAATTGAAGCTTTGTGGACAGTGTAGAGGAGAGCGGACAAGTGATCACTCCTCAAGACTCAGGTTCGTGGGAAGCAAAGGAAGAGCAATGAAGTGTCATGGACCACTAAGGACTCATGATAACAAAATGGCTACCCCAACTGGGTCTTTAACCAGATGTGAGTGAAGGTGAGTGACTAGCTGATGCGGATATCTCACACTGGCAGCCTGGGCTTCCCAGTCCCACGTCACGATGGCCATGGGGAGACTGGCTGGGGTGTGAATGAGAACTCGGCGCACTAGTTTTGAAACATGCAACATTTTTATTAGTCTATAAATTCTCCAAAATAAAAAAAATGTCAAAATGTTTTTAAGAGAGGCAAGTAAAGACACAAGCTCCAAGTACTCAGGAAGCTGGGGTAAAAGAAACCCAAGTTTCAGTCTAGCTTGAGCTACATAGAGAGTTCCAGGCTAGCCCGGGTTACATAGTAAAACCTACCTCAAAAGAAGATTTTTTTTCCTTAAAATGAAGATGGAGGGAAGGATGACCTCAAGATGCTGACTAGTGCTGTAAGAAAATGAGGGGGGGGGCATCTCTCAGAGGCAGAAGAGTTGCTCCACAAGAGTGCAAGGCCCTGGGGTCAACCCCTGGCAATACAAAAACTAAGAAAGAAAGAAGAGAAAGACAAACATGTCTTATTAAGATTAAAAAGAGAAAACCCAAAGCAGTTGTTGTTTGTTATCTCTGGAAATAATAGTTTAAGAATTTGACATTATTAAGAGTGGCATTGTGGCATAACCTTTAGCCCCGGCACTCTGGAGGCAAAGGCAGGTTGATCTGTAAGTTTGAGGCCAGCCTGGTCTACAAATCAGATTCCAGGACAGCCAGCGTTACACAGAAAAATCCTGTCTTAAAAAAAAAAAAAAAACAAAAAACAAAAAGAAAGAAAAGAAAAAGAAAAAAATAATTTAGCATTATTTAATGTGATAATATAAAACCATTAAAATTATTTTTTAGTTAATATCTATCAACACACTAATACAATGAATATTTGCCTGCTTGCATATAATAACAATAAAAGGGCAGGAACTCCAAAACCTCTATTATACTTTCAATTATAAAAGTATTATTTCAAAGTGAACTGAAGGTTTGCTAGTTCTTTGTAGGAAAACTTAAAATTTTGTACAGAAAATTCTAAAGAAAATTTGAATAAAAAGAAAGGTTTGGACTGTTCACGAATGAGAAGGCTACATCCTCCCTCCCATCAAGATCAGGCCATGGGAAAGCCTTGGGAAACAGCACACAGTTGAACAGCCGAGCCCCTCTGTGCCATCACCCCTAAGTGAAATACCTGTGCTCTGCGTCCCACCACGGCACGGGATGAGCAGGTCAAGTCTGGAGTTTGGCCTTTAACAGAGTTGGGTTTGCTATCATCTGGGCCAATGGTTTTAACTGAGTTGCAAAGGCGACATTAGTCCTTGTTGCTTCTATTGCTCTGGAACTGAAGCTTCCTCTATGTTGGGCTCTGGCCAGCCAGGACATCGTAAATAACACCCGCACCAGTGGAAAAAACGCCTTCATTCGGTTCCATGAGGTTTAACTCAGTGGTTCCCTGACTTCGTCTCAGTTTTCTCCATCACCCCACCCCTGGGGAGAATGGCCTGAGGAAAACTTAATGCCCTGAACTGTGCATTTCATGCTCTTCCAATATGGAAAAGTGGGCTCACTGAGGGAGAAAGAGCAAGTACTCTCTGCCAGGTTTCCCTGGACACAGGCTGTAGAAAGGCATCCAGGAAGAATCTAGTTGGAAGATGGCGCTAGAAGTTCGTGGCTGGCAGTTCACACCCAGAGATGCCCTATTTCCTGAGCAGGGCCAGCCAGCTTCTTCATGATTTGAAGTCTACAGGAAGCTCCATGATACAGCTCGGTTGAGAAGATGATTCCCTCAAACTGCATCCATGTGTACACGGTGACTCCTAATATGCAAATTGTTTTATGTTATTCGAACCATGTTACTCTGTGATTACTGCCGCTTTAAAAATGGGGATTATGCTATTTGGCAGGAAGGAAGCAAAGCCACATAACTAGTAACCACAGAAGCCTAAATTCATACAACATTAAAAATAAAGTCTGTCCTGAACTATTCTGTCTCTGAGCATCCCCCGTGTCCCTGCTTTCCTGACCGTGATGCCCTGAGCTCCTGCCTGCACTGACCCCCGCGAGCTGAAGCTCAGAAGTAGTCAGGATGTCTGGCAGGCACAATTATATTAAAGAAGACTCTGGCAGAATCTAGGGAGAGTCTTTCTGTAACTCAATTAAATCCCTACATCTCCACTAATAAGAGGAGAGGTCTCCCCAAACCAGGAATCACAAGGTCAGACAGTGAGTGACCCTTCTCTACAGACCCAAAGGTCCAAGCCTTGAGCGACCTCCTGGTCAGCCCACTGCTGACATCTTGTGGTGGAGAAACAGAGTCCTGTTTATTTCTTAGTTCTTATCAAGCCAAGGGGCCAAATTTGGGAACTGCCAGACAAACCGCACACCCCCAGCCCTTTCCAAGATCCTCTTACAAAAACTGCAGCTGAATCCACAGTGCTAGGATTGTTGACAGCTGGTGACCCCACCCCAAATTCCTGTGGGCTTTGCTGTATTTCCTCTGGGCTGGAGCTACCCAGCTTCTGCCAAGCCAGGGCCGCAGTCACACGCCCTCTAGGTGGCACCTGCTGTCCAAAGGAGAGGCTCACACATATATAGCCTTCTCCAAAGAATGGACATCCGAAATAAAGCTTTACCTATACAAGTCAGCCTGAGCTAGACACTTAATTGGTTGGTCTACTTGGGGATACTGTTTCTGCAACCATAGGATGTGAATAGGCTTGAGAAACAAGAGCACACCCATCAGGTCATCCGCCACATGGCAAGTGGCCGTCTGTGAATATCATTATGGTAAGTGACACTTTAAAGGCAGAAACCAAGGGACTTGTTTGATGGCAGCAAGGTAGCACCTGCAATTCTGAGGAGGTAGCCCTGGCAGAGGAAAGGGGCGCCTGGTGTCTGAATAGAGAGGGTTCTGCTCAGCTCAGGCAGTGCCTTGCCGTTTTAAAATGTGGCGCACAAGAATTTCAGCTCAAGGTACCTTTAATATTCCTAGTGGGGATCACCAGCATGGCAGTAATTAGTTTAACGTATTAGCCCTGTAAGAATTCAGGGCGGATCTATGGGAAAGCATCATGATCTCTCCCATTAGAGCCAGGAGTCCAGAAGCACGTTCCCAGCAAAGGAACATTCTAGATGTGTGGTCTGCGAGCATACTTGTATCATGAGCACATGGTCTTATTAAAGGGTGTAGATTATCGTTGGTGGTCTGAGGCACGGAGATGTGTAACCTCGACTCGCTCCAACAATCACGAAACAAAGTGGCGAAGGGTCTAACTAGAACTTGATGTGTAGTTCTCACGGTCCGAGATCTTTGCCCTGAAGGAGTCGGAAGCGCTGCTTACAATTGGAGCACTGCTTACAACGGATACAAAATAAACGGAAACGTGGAAAGGGAAGTGAGGATGGAGGACTTGCACACCTCGTGACCATGCCTTGGTCCCAGGGAAGGCAGAGCCCCGCCCCTGCAGTCCAGCCAGCTATGTAAGAGGAGAAGGCTACTCTGAGGACTAGCCTGCGGTTTTCATTTGATCCAAAAATGGATCCAAAGCTCTGGTAATCTCATCCTGTCCTTCCAAAGAAGCAAGAGGTCAGGTCCTCAAGCAGGGAACGCCCAAGAGGTTCCTGGGCCCGTACCACAGCAGGCCCACGGGGAGGGCTCTGGAAGCCACAGGGCAGGGGGCACCCACAAAAGCTGACCTAGAGTTTTATTTCAGAAAATTATTTTCTTACTAAAAGACTTTTTTAAAAAAATCATGATTTTTCCTTCTTATTTCTCTGTCTTTTTCCGTTGTTTTCTTGCTTTGCCTTTTGTTAACTGACTTAGATAAAGTCCAGCTTTATATGCAGCCCAGATTGGCATCATATCGAGTTCCAAGACAGCTAGGTCTATGCAGAGAGATTCTGTCTCAGATAAATAAATTGAATAAATACCTGGGCGGGGTGATGTTCTGTGAGTTAGAGGCCAGCCTGGCCTACATATTGAATTCCAGGATATCCAGGGCTATGTAATAGAGAGACCCTTTCTCAGAAACAGAACGACAATCGAGTAGATACACAAAGCCAGGTTCAGTGATCTGTCAGTGATCCCAGCACTAGAGAGGGTAGCTCAGGGTCTCTAAGCTTCAGGTCAGCTTGGGCTATACAGGAAGATGCAAAACAGCCACAGTCTCAAAACAATAACAGCAACAGAATTTAAATAATTATATTCAAAAAGAAAAATAGGGGCCAGCAAGATTGGCTCAGCAGGTAAAGGTACTTGTCATGCAAGCCCGAGGGCCTGAGTTCAATCCCCAGTACCTACATAAAGGTGGAGGGGACAAGCTGACTCATCAAACTTGACCTCTGGTTTTTACACATACACTCTGGCTTTTGTCCCCACCCCACCCTACTCCCCCATGCCCGTGCGCATCCGACACATACACCCCTAAATAAAAGGAAAAAGTAAAAATAAAATGATAAATACTACACACAGATTATGTTTTAATTCTTTCCCTACAGTGTATTAGCATCTGCTCTTTTATTTCATCTGAATATCACATGATGGCACACCGCTGCACAAGACCTAATAACTCAGCCCGATGACATCAGATGGACTGAAATCCAACATGGTAGATACCCCTCATGACTAAAGTGCTGGGAATTTTAATAGAATTAAATTTAAAAGTGTATCCTCTCTGGACTAGATGGGCTGTTCCGAGCATTGGATGCTATTCAGAAGGATCCAGGTTTGAATTCTTAGAACCCTATGGTGCCTCTCAACCATCCGTAACCCCAGTCCAGGTGCCCTCTTCTGGCTGCTCTAGGAACTGCATGTATGTGCTACATAGATGTGTAAAATGAAAAGTGCATCCTACCCATGGTGTTGTATTGTGACCGGCCCAGATGTTCCAGGAACTATCCTGCTAGCATTTGAAAATCATCGGCTGATTTAGAAGTCACGTGTGTCATTGATGAATGTGCCAAGTTCCAAACCTGTGTATTTAAGGCTTCCTTTTAACTGATACATCAACGTTTAAGGAGCCATTACCCAACCTTTACGTCTGAGCCACACTCAATCACTGTTTTCAGCCAGGCACAGTTCCAAGAGCTCAGCAAAAATCAACAAGTTGCTTCAGGGACAGTTGAATGGGCTCTGTGGAGTTTATCACAAAGAATGTCTGCATTTTATTATTTCTAAAACTGAGCTGCTATGCATCCTGTATAGTGGCAGCGTTTATAATACACATATGCATGCACACATGCCTATGCATTTTACCCTACAGAGGCCACAGTGGATGTCTCCTTTTATCTGACTGTTAGCATTGAATACTATGTTATTCAGCATTATGTCGGAACCACACTCTTTCACCAGGCACTATTCGCCAGGAACCCCACATTCATGGAACACAGCTTTACCCACCAAAGCAGTGAATACTGTAGTTGTTTAAATTACCAGGACGGGTGGGCCAAAGGAGCAAAGAATTGAGGGCCTGTGTCAACCCAGATTCTGCCACCACTAATGGTTAAGTTTCCTAGTGTCAATAGTGAGGGCCCTGGACAGTGTGAACAGCCCAGTGTGAACAGCTCAGTGTGAACAGCTCAGTGTGAACAGCCCAGTGTGAACAGCCCAGTGTGAACAGCTCAGTGTGAACAGCCCAGTGTGAACAGCCCAGTGGGAACAGCCTAGTGTGAACAGCTCAGTGGGAAGAGCCCAGTGGGAACAGCCCAGTGGGAACAGCCCTGTGTGAACAGCCCAGTGAGAACAGCCCTGTGTGAACAGCTCAGTGGGAACAACCCAGTTGGAACAGCCTAGTGTGAACAGCCTAGTGGGAACAGCCCAGTGGGAACAGCCCAGGAAGGCCTTTCTGGCTCTCAGATGTCATCACACATGCACACAAGTAAAGGACAATCTTGCATTAAGAAAGCATGGCAAGAGGATTCGACACCTAGAATGCGCCCATCTAGGGACACTGTGCCAACACAGGGGTTTGTAATGTCATCTGTGAGACCGAAGGTGGGTCTGAAATGCTGGTGACTATGGAGGTTTTGCCGCATGTAGGCAGCCAGGGGAAAGGGAAAGACCTCTCCCAGAAAGAATGTCTTCCTAGCCCTGTCACTTTCAGATGACACAACACCATTCTGCCTGTTGCCATGGCAGTGAGTAAGATGCTATAGCTATGCTCCTTACTACTGTGGCCCTGATGTCCCCAGCCCATGTCTCCCACCCCTACGTCCCGGCTGTCCTATGCCAGGAAGCAGCTCCAGCCCTGACTTCTCCCTGGTGGGGGGACACAGCTCTTCCCACTGGCTCCACGGAGGCCGCAGCGTGCTGGTTGACACTTCAGAGCGGAGAGCACCTTTGAAGCCTCCTCGGTGTTGGGCAGGAACTGGTTAATCAGGGAGGGCTCTGAGCTCAGGCAGCTGATTAATTACCCTGCACAGGAAGCATAGGGCTCGACTCTGCTCAATGGGGAAATCCATTTTCAATTCTGGCCTCAATACGGAAGTTAGTCTTCCTGCCAAAAGCAGCGTACAACCTCCCAACCCTCACAACACTGCCGAACCCAGAGAGCCACGGGAAGACAGTGGCCTGCGACAGCGCAAGTATCCCGATGGAGGCCAGGCTGTCTGCTTAGTGCGGGGAGAAGGCTCCAAGCAGATGCCCACTGAGAAGCAGAGTACGAGGAATAAGAGCTTGCTGCCTGGTGTGGGGCAGGACTGGTGGACTCAGGAAGGACAGCGGAGACTGGGAGAGTCCAAGCCAGGCATGGCTGGACTGCCTGCTAGTCGAAGCTATCTAGGAAGCCGAGGTGGGAGGGTGGCAGGTTCAGAGCTTGCCTGGGGCTAGCCTGGACCAAGTAGCAAAATTGTATCACAAAAATAAAATGCAATAACTAAAATTAAAAGAAGTCAGGGACACAAATCATCAATAGAGCCTTTGCCTGCTGTGCACAATCTCTAGGCTCAGGAGATAACAGCAACCTCGGAGGGTTCAGACACACCAGTCCAAGCCACCAGCAGTGTCACCAGCAAGGGACATAGGACAGAAGGCTCCCTGGCATAGTCCAGTGGGCATTTTTTTCCATTATAGTCTTTATTTTTATTTTGAGATGTGATTATCTTAAAGTCACATGCATGGATTATTTTTTATACAGTTTTTCTATATATATATTTTGTAGAGTTCCAAGTTGAAAAGTCTCACTGGAAATGGTTGCAGATTGAAAACTGGCCCAGAAAGACCCTGAAATCATTATGGTTAAACTTGGAACCCGATGCCTATAGTCAGCTGCCCTGCCCCTTCCTATGTTCTAGAGTGAGATCTTCAGAAAGTCTGTTTCTACCTAAGTAGAGAGACACATGCTCATGTGGTCTTTTCTGACCCAACCAAGAAATAGGAAGCCCAGAGGCATTCACTTCGAAGAGATTTCATGTAGTGAGCAGGTTACAACCGTGGCAGAGAGCTGCAGATGGAATGGTGACCCTGAGGGTGTGAGGCCATGGGCAGACTAGCCATTCTTAAGGAGTTACTATGGAGACACGGAGGAAAGAAGCTGTTGCTGGGAGGGTGTCTGAGGCAGAGACAAAGAAAGAGATACTTTCATTGGTCGAGCTCAAGTCACCCTGGTCACATGGTGGGGAAAGATGAACCACAGAGCCAAGGGCACACAGCTCCAGTCTTGACTGACCCCAGAGGTAACTTCAGTAATCGCTGTTAGAATCTGCCCATCCCTGATGGACAAATAGTCTTGAAGACATGACAGATCTCCAGAGCCAAATGGCACATGATGGTAGATGATGGAGTTGGGACACGAGACCTTAGTTTTTCCATCTGTCCATCGAGCTTTGTCCATTCTCCTGCCTTGTCCTCGCCATGATGTAGAGGCCAGGGACATCTAATGAGACAACATGGCACTTCAAAGCTGGTTTGATGGTAGGGCATCCTTAACCCACTGCTCCGTCCTATGCCAGGAATTAGTCAGGGTGCCACATGGTGTTCTGGCACCAGGGGCTGCCATTATAGGCCAGGAGCATCAGCCAGGAAGATGGGCTTGTGGAAGGCCCACCCCAACCTCCCCGAGACTACATTAGAGGCCTCTGCATGCTCTTCAGAAGGACAGAGCAATGGGCCAGCATGTGGGCTGTGCCAGCTCATTATCTGGGCCTCCTTCTGCTCTCTGGAAGGCCCAGCCTTGCTGGACAGGCTGCATTCTGTGTTCTGGCGTCAAATGGCCCGATTCCTCCTCTCAGTGGGGCTGGTATTCAGTTGATTCCCCAGGCTTCCATTTGGCTCATAAAACACAAACATCTGCTGGGGTTCTGGTTGGCCTGCGGAAGGCTTCAGAGCTGAGAGGGACGGAGAAGAGGTTAGGAAGTGGCAGGGAAGGCAGGAGAGGTAATTAGACACTGAGGGGGAGTCTTAGTGGAGCCAGGGCGCTGGGTAGCTCAGCCCCTGCCACCGGGTTCCCAGGCAGAGGAAGAGAGAGGAGGAATTTGCTATACTGGAACCTGCCTTTGGTGCTCAGCTGGTTCCCAACTGTTCCTTTTCTCACCAGTTGGCTATTATTTTCTAACGCGTTTTGATAATTACTTTATCAATCAAGAAAGATTAAACAAAAGCCTAAAAATACAGCTGAGTGAGTTGCCGGAGCCAACCAATCCTCCGCACTCTGATTTGGGGGATCTTTATTACAGATGATCAGAAACAAAAAGCTCTGCTCCTCTTTCATGGCTGGTCCAGTCCTTCCATCCAGTCTACCCACCTAATCCGTGATAAGTGCAGAAGGCCTCCTGGAAGGTTAGGCCACTCCAGCTATGAGAAATACCACCCTGTCCAGCCTCCTTCTTATTAGAATGACTCTCCATCTTTGATTTGCCTATTTAATCAACAAATTACTGGGTCAGGAGTTGAGGGAACACGCAATCACGTGTCCCCTCAGAAAACCGGAACACAGGGAGAATTTGTTCTATTGTGATGGTTTAGGAAAGAAAAAGTGCCCATTAATGAATGATAGCTCGCATTTCAGAAGCCAAATGTTGTCTAGTTATGGTCTCTGAGTGACTGGACAGAAACCGGCTCCTTAACCTCTTCCAATGTGTCATAGAGTGGTTGGTACCACCCACTCTTGGAGGAGATATGGGGGATGGAAGATGGGGGAAGGTAGCCCAGGGGGCAGGGGGAGGGAGGGCCAGGTACTGCATCAGGGGTGGCACTGCCAGTCTTGTTTTGAGCCTTAGTCCTAAATCTATGACTCGGGCGACTGAGAAGTCATTAACGGAAATCAGTGTAGTGATGTGTGGACTTCTGCCTTGCCCCTTCCCGGGTTTCCACCTTCCTGCCAAGAGGGGTGTGGAGCTGTGCACCAATGAAGAACAGCACGGGGCTGTCTTCAGCGACAGTTCCCCACACCCCATAACAGATACCGTAGGGGCCTCAGACCTGAAGGAAACCATCCAAATTATAGCTGCTCATGTAAAAGCCATCAGGAGACTGAGGAAACGATTCTCCATATGGTACCCCAAAGCTTCCAAACGCTATAGAGAAAGGCACTTGGAGGGAACTTCTCCCTCTTTGGAGACAAGGAAGGTGGAAGGCAAGCATTTGTGCTGGAAAAAGACACTCCTCTTAGGATCCTCCCCCTTATAGTCCCGGGGTGGCCTGGAGGATTAGTCTATGACAGCCTGGGGCCACAGGGTCACTGCTGCTGGCTGCACAGGCTTTTCCATCAACTGGGCTTATGTTTTCTAGCACAAATGAACTCTACAGTTACATTGTGTGGAGGTTTCAGGACACACTTTGCCAAATGGAAAAACATTTGGAGGTTGGGAAAAATATCTTGCACATAAATTACTGAAGGCGCAGAGAATCTAAACGAGGGTTGAAATCAGAAGCCAAGGAAAAGCCAGAAGGATGCCAAAGTAAAAAAAGGGGGGGGGGAGACAGCAATGGGGAGGTGGTGTAATGACTTCTCTTAATGACTCGCCCTCCGCTCCAAAGGCGAGTTTATAACCGGCATTGAGGCCCAAGTATCAGGAAATAACCTCTAAATGGTGAGGTCAAACACATTTTTCATCCTTTTTGAGTGGATTCTGTGTTGGTTATTATGCATTGCCCACCAGAAAGAAGCGCAGAAAGCTGAGTGTTTTTGTGGCAAAGGCCAGCTACACACTTGTTAATACCCTGATTTATAACATTGAAGAGATGAAGAGATGGAAGAAGGTCTCTCTCTCTCTCTCTCTCTCTCTCTCTCTCTCTCTCTCTCTCTCTCTCTCTCTCTCTCTCTCTCTCTCTCTCGGTGGAAACTATTAAAACAGAGACAGACCAGGAAGTTTGTGATAAAGAAAAGCCAGGCTCTAGTCTGACATACAATCTCTCTCTTGGCTTAAGTAAACTTGCGCCTTCAAGGCTGCCATCAGCAGAGCCCGGCTCACGTTTCACCACTAAATCTGAGTCAACAATCTCTAATCTGGACACTGGGTTCGGAATCCAGGCTCAGGTTGCACTTGGAAGCTGACAGCAGGGACGAGAGTAGAGAAAAATACTGCCTTTGTTTCTGGTTTGATCGTCCCCACCGAGTGAGCTGAGGTCATGTGTCACTTGCTGTCATCAACAAGATAAAAGTTTGCACCTCTCTGGCCCTGTAACGTCCCTGCTGCCATTTATGTGAAGGCCAAGGCGCTCTGCCTGCCCACTGGAGGGCCAAGTTTGTGGAGAGCTTGGATTTGAAGCCCTTTTCATCTTTCTGACATGTGATACCGTGACAGAGGCAGCCCTCGCGGGGTTGCTATGCAGATATACAATTTCTGAAAAGTGACACCCGGAAAACGAAAACCCTGGGCTGGATTAGCATTTCACAAAGAACAGGGCTAAAAATGTGCAGCAGTTAGACCAAAAAGCTAAAAATGGAGGAAGGGGGAGCAGGGAAGGGCGGTGAATTAAAGTTTCATGAAAACAAACTTTTTAAAAAGATCAATATGTATAAAAGTATCTCATTGTGTTTCTGGCCTTTGGACCTAAGCTCTAATCTAGCCTCAGCCTGTGAAGTTACATGTGGTGTAAACAGGGGATATTGAGGACCCGGTTCTGGGGCTCTTGGGAGAGTGTTGATAAAAGGGCTTCCACTGGGCCCTGGCATTTCCTAAAACTCTTTTTCCCATACTGTATCTGTTTCAATGTGTCTACTTTGTAGCAATCCATCCCTTTGTTTAACTAAGCTTAGAAAGAAGCTAAGCTGGCGAACCATTTCCAGGTTGACTCCTCCTACACTCTCCTTTCCTCCTTGCCTTGGGAAAGCCAGAGGCCTGTTTCCAGAGCTCACTCACCCAGGACCTGCCCTTTCCTAAAAAGCATCCCCCCCCCCCCCGAGCATTTGCAACAGCATAAGAGAGAACGATGACATATGGAGCCTTCGAATGAAATGTGTATGTAAAGAAAAATAGTTTAAGTGTTTTTTTTCTTTTTTGTCCTCAAAATCCAGTGCCGTCTGGCCTCAGAAATTTACACATGCTACTCCTGTTTCCTCTGTGAGCTGGCTTTGTGGCCACTCTCCACAACCCTCATCTACAGCCTGTCCCTCCATCCCCAGACCCCCTCCCACTCAAAACACCTGGACTTTTCTAAAGCCCCACCCTCAAGAAGTCAGAAGGAAGCTGAGGGGGGGCAGGGAATTGGGAAGAAGAGGACTGGAGGGTCTGCAGAGGGTCTCAGAGAGTGAGTGGTGGCCAGCAGAGGGGCCTGGAACCTGCCTACAGAGCAAGCCAGCCCACACACTTGACACTTCCTTCATGCAGGCAAGCGGTGAGCAGAAGCCAATACAGCAGAGAGCTATCGGGGAGTCTCCAGAACATTCTGATGCATTGGCTTAGGAAACTGGCAATGCCTGCAAAGCAGACTCCTTATTTGAGAAAAGAATTGGCTGTAGGTGCCTCGGGTAGGAAGATGGAGGCATTCGGCCTTTCCTATCACTCGGGATAAGGGATTGCTTATGCATCCTTTATGTCGGTTCCCAGGGCTGATACTCTAGTCATTCTCAAACATGAGATGGTGTCCATGAAGGTGATTGTTGTAAAAGCAAGGCCTATGAATCATACTCTTAGGCAGAAACTCTCCCTTCCCCTAAAGAATGGCCTAGTGTGAGCACTGGAAAGTTCCATGTGTTCCGCTGCCTGAATGTGGTTCTATGTCTGCACCAAGTCTCTCCGTGTGCTCAGCCTGGGAAATGAGGGTGACTGTATCTACCTCAGGTCTAACAGCGGCCAGGCAACGAGCAAGCTTTAGATCTTCATTCACTAAAGCGGAGACTAGTGGCCCCTGATTCTTGGAGACTTCATTGCCTGCTAGTGAGACTCCAGTCTGTGTGTGAGGAGACAGAAAGGAGAGGCTCATCCGTTGTCATAAGAGTGGCTGCATGTTGATGTTTAGTCACCAGATACAGGTGCCGTTGGATGGTTTTGAATAAACTGGGTGATGAACTGAGCTCTGGCCATCGTAAGGGCGCTGCACTAGGGGCACAGGGCTCAGACCTGGGCCGTTTCTCACCCCACCTGGGCTGTACTTTCTACACCCAGAACTGAGGCTCACACCGAGAACCAACTAAGCTGGTTCCAGTGACTGTGGTGGATAGAGGTCTTGCCATTTGTCTGTCTGTCCAGTTTCTCAGTTGCCTGGTTAGCCAGGACTCAGTGTGTCCCAGTGCCTGGGACAGCCACATATTCCATCTTGTTGAGCCAGGTGTCAGGAAAAGGAGCTATACTCTTTCCCCTCCCCCAAACATAGGGTAAGGTCCTTTGGTGTCTTCATAGTTTATGCTCACTGTGTCGGCACCGTGGAGGTGGTCTGAACCTTTGATTATAATTGCCAATGCCTCAGGCTGAGACGCCTGCTCAGCTCTGGGGGCCCTGCTGAGTTGTGTCTTGGTCAGAAAAACTCCTTCACCTATGTGCCTGCTTCTTTAGCATGAAGTAGACATGGTGATGAGAATGGTGGTGGTGGTGATGGTGATGGTGGTGGTGGTGATGGTAATAGTTGTGGTGGTGGTGGTGATGGTGGTGATGGTGGTGGTGGTGATGGTAACGGTTGTGGTGGTGATGGTGATAGTGATAGTGGTGGTGGTGATGGTGATGGTGGTGCTGGTGCTGGTGATGGTGGTGGTGGTGATGGTAACGGTTGTGGTGGTGATGGTGATAGTGATAGTGGTGGTGGTGATGGTGATGGTGGTGGTGGTGGTGATGGTGGTGCTGGTGGTGGTGATGGTGGTGCTGGTGGTGGTGATAGTTGTGGTGGTGGTGGTGATGGTGGTGGTGGTGATGGTGATAGTGGTGGTGGTGATGGTAACGGTTGTGGTGGTGATGGTGATAGTTGTGGTGGTGATGGTGATGGTGATGGTGGTGATGGTGATAGTGATAGTGGTGGTGGTGATGGTGGTGATGTAATGGTAAAGGTTGCGATGGTGGTAGTGATGGTGATGGTGGTTGTGATGGTGGCGGTGATGGTGAGAGGTAAAGTGAGCATGAGTGAAGACCTTAGCACACTTCTCTTGTGGGTAAGCCTCTAATGAACGAGCTATTTCTCGGCAAGAATCTTCCTACACTATGAAGGCATCAAATGGTAGCAACTGCTTGTTGAGGATGGAATAAGAGCCTCTCTCTGGGTCTGTAGTCTAACTGAACAACTACAAATGTGTGTTAGGATCAAGGTATAATCTTACTGCCATGGCTCTTCTGGATGAAACATGTGACCATTCTGCTGCCTCAGCTCAAGTGTCCAGCACGGGAACACAGGGGCAGCAGCCACACTCTTTTCTGCATGGGCCCCAGACGTCAAAACTCACGTTTCTTCAACCTAGCCAGCACTTTCAGTTCCAAGGGTAGGAAACAGAATGAGGTGGGCCCCGGAGCCTGCCTCTGAGGATCTCAGAGGACATGGAAGACTGTTCAGTGCAGGTCACCAGAACTGATCTCAGCCCATTTAAGCTGGAGGAAAGTCACCGACTGTGCCTCGGAAAGTCAGGCTTGTCTTTGTGTGGGGATGTAGGGCTGGCAATGTAAAGGGGGTCTTGAAAGGAGTGGATTTCAACTCTTTACAATAATGATGGTTTCCTTTGTGCCAAGACTAGCAAGTGAGGCCAATAAGACATGATCCCCAATCTCAAAGAAAGGACATGGAGAGGTGTGTGGCTGACCGGGCCCTGTGGACTGCATGGGGGTGAAGGGCGCTGTGCTGGAGGAAGAAAGGCTGGTCCGAGCAGAAGCTGTGGGGATTGGGAGGGCCACTGGGGGCTGAGGCTTAGGACATGGAAAGAGAGCAGGGCTCCCAGTTCAGACACAGGCTGTGGGTAAGGCTGGCCATGGCAAGGGAGTCGGTAGGGCAGGGAGACCGCCTCAGCTGGGCCCGTGGCTCTGGCATGCCTATGTCCTCACTAGGTCTGCCACTCTAGGACATTTACATGGAGTCATTTCTATGAATGTAATCTTCACCTGGAAGCCTGCAAGAGTTTCTCATGCTCCAGGAGAGGAGACCAGGAGACCAGGTTTCCGGACTCCACAAGCCGCTTGGAGGATCAGGTCATGGTGTCTAATATTTTAATGAGTGGTTTTTTTTTTTTTTTTACAAGCTAAATCAGGTAGTTGGGGGATCATGAACACCCCTGTTTTCTTTGCTCAGTTTGTGATTTTGCTTTTTTTTTTTTACACGTAGAAACTGAGGATTGGACTTGGTGTACATTTATTAAAACCACAGTTGATCCTCATCTTATCTGAGCAAAGCTGTAACCAAAGCCCCAGTGGGCCCTGGAGCAAGAGGGGAGAGGTGGGGTCAAGTGCGGGGAGATGGTGGGTGAAGTGCTCACTTACGGCAGCTACATGACGCTCAACTCTAAGGTCTGGCAAGGCCGGCAGAGTGTGCAGGCCCCAGAGCTCCCTTGTGCATTTGTCTCTGGTCAGAGTTGGGGTAGCTGGGCCGAAAATGATAGTGTGGCCCAGGCTGGTCCCCATACCTCATTACCTTTGAAAACTGTCTCTAGGGACTGAGGGAGTAGGATTGTGCACTTCCCAAAACAAGGCAAACAACAACCATGACCTTAAGAACGAGAAAAGCCAAACTAGCACATGTAAGTGCACTGCTAATGTTTCTCAGAGATTTATTTGTCTGATGATTCTGACAAGGCAGGAAGAGGAATTGCCCAGAGGGGCGGCAGCTTCCTGCAGGGCGTGGCTTGGTGGTGGGCTATAGGCTGGTTTAGTTTGTTGTTGGAAGTTGTTGTTTTTCGTTCCCTTTTATAAATCTCTCCCTGGGCTTATGAGCAACCCCTCCCTCCCGCCCCCTCCCTCCTTGTCCCCCAATTTTATGTTTAAAAAGCGAGCTTGCTCGCCAGGTGTGTTCCCCCCCACCCCAAGCTCTCGCGGCTCTAATAAATAAGGAGCGCCTGTAGAACAGTAGCTTGACTCGACTGTACAAAGGCGTATGTAGAAATACAGTATGTACACGCATCCACGGCCCCAGCGCAGCCGCAAAGCTGAGGCGACACCAGCCCCTCCTGCCCTCCTGCTGAGGTTCTGAGACCTGGAGGGGCGGGGCACCTGGACCCCTCCAGAGGGAACAATTGCTTTTATTTGAGTTAGTAAACAGATACACTGAATCACAAGGTGATTGACTTGATTGTTTTTTTTTTTTAAGTTTTCTTCTCTTTTTTTTTTTTTGAATTTTTTTTTCTCTTTTCTTTTTTTCCGTATTCATCAGACTGGGGCACTCTGCAACTGTCTCAGCGACTCAGTGCCATTACACGTGTTCTAGAGGACTTCTGGACTCGCAGCTACAACTGTACAAGTGCACACAAGTAAATCTACCCTGTTATCCTCCACCCACTGACCGAGGATCGAATTGCACATTTCTCTTAACCATGACAGGAGAAAGCAAACAGTGAAACAGAATCCCGGGTGATCTTTCTCACTTTCTCTCTTGTTTCCATCGGCTCGTCCATACCATTCTAATTATCATGAAAGGACTCTGTGCAGAGAGAGATTGTCTCGCTGACTTCCTGGACCACGGAAAACCATCAGGGTTGAAATTTCATCCGAGTCTTTCCTGACGCCCAGCAAATATTCCCCCTCAGATTATATTACACCTTGAGGGCATTTTGGTCTTCAGTTCAACACTCTTGCTCTGTTCCCAAATGGGGCGCTGTTTAGGGGCATTTCAGGGGAAAGCTGAGAAGAATAAACATTTACCGAGTTCTCTTGGCATTCGGTCTCTGTGAAACCACAGTATAAACTACCCATGCTGCTTCCTACATCTGGCAGATCAAAAATTAAAAGCCATAAAAGTGTAACACTGGAAATATGGCATCAAAAAGGATAAAGGTGGCCTTTGTAAAAAATAACGTGAAAAGTATAGTCGCCGATAAAATATTCTACCTCTTCATTTAAAAGTGCATCGTGGGGCTGGGTAGAGATGAATCTGAAGTGTTGGGAACTCCAGCGCCACCCCGTCCCCCCACCAAAATGTGGACAGTTCTGTTCCTAAACCATAAAAGCAAATCACAATTCTTATCGTAGCAGCAAACCACAGCAGTTCTTAAAAAGGTTTTTAGAAAAGGTTCTTATTTTTCCAGTCCTTGTCATCCTCCAGCCTCATCCATTAGAGCCTTGAAGATGGGGAGAGAAAACCTACATTGGTCCTTGTGGTGGGTTGATGTTTCGTTTTTCTTTTTCTTTTTCTTTTTTTCTTTTTGTTGTTGTTTTTAAACCAGCGAAATCCCCAAGTTCTTCTGGGGAGAATCGAGATGATGGGCAGGAATGCTGGGCCCAGGCCTGATGGGTCCAAGACCTGCTGGCTTCTCTGGCCTTGAGGCCACCAGGGAGGGCTGCTTCCTCCAAGATGTTTAATGACAGGAAGCTATGTTATTTGCTTGAGTTTTAGCCAGAGCGAGGTGGTGAGCTGACCAGCTGGTGTCACTGGATGGCATGACATGGTTTGCTCCACGCCCTCTCTTCATGCAATATACCCTGGAAGCGAGTGTTCCTGGGAAAAGAGGAGAAGGATAAGTGAGAATACGCTGGACCAGATCTCTAGCCAACCCGCCCACTTCCTTTTATCCTGTCTAGCTGCGGAAAACCCCGTCAGAAGTGACAGGTTCCGGCTCTGGTACCAGCTCGCTCTAAGATGAGTCCCAGAGCTATGGACTCCGCAGCGTGATTTCAGAGAGCTTCATTCAGTCTGCTCCAGATCAGCCCTTCCAGCTTTGTGTGAGGAACTGAAGCTCCAGCCCTCTCTGGAAAACCATAAGGGGCTCGATGGACCACGCCCTCCCCAAAGACCACAGTGTCCTTTGCAACCAGCAACACAGTGTCCACGTGACTACATGATTAACCAGGAGGAGGTCTTTTGAGTCACCCAGAGTCACTAAAAAACCAGGAGACCCCATAGCTGCCCTTCACATATGAACTCTGGTACTTGAGATCTCAGAGACTCACCAGTATTCCTTGTCAAAGGCAAGCCACGGATAGCTCTTCACATCCAAACAACGGAAGAGCACAAGATGGTCAGACAACAAACCACCCATGCATGGTAGACTGGGCAGAGGCTCCAACACGAACTTTCAGACTGTTTCCCGGGGATACTATCCCCACATTGCCCACACTCTTTACCCTTACGGATTTCTGTTGTCTGCTTCCAGGCCCCACAGCCTTTTGAAGAGTCAGGCATTCCAAAGAAGCAGCCAATTAGAGTTCTCTCCTGAAAACTGTGACATCCCCGGGTTGGGGGAGGAGGTGTCTGGCCTGGGCCATCTAACTCTCTTCTCTACATTAGCTTTCTTGCTGGTCGTCAGAGCTCAATTCAATTTTGTCCAATGAACTACTTAGGCAACTGTCTTCCAATATGTCCCCAAGGAGTCCCTCCGCCAATAAATGTGGTTGTGAGAAACGAGAAAAACTCGGCAAAGGAAAAATGGTAAAACACAAGACTCATAAACATCTTTACAACCCTTGAGATTATTCTTGGAAATAAGGAGCAAATAATTTCCGAGAGATGATACAATTTAGGAGTCAAAGGGATCCCTAGAGATAAAATGTGACAATTTCACTTCATAGAAGGAGAACTGGAGCCCTGGTAACAGGCTCAGGGTTTTAGTGGAACAAGAAGGAGGTTAGCCACATCCCGGGAAGACTCCACACTCCATGAAGCACATGCTTTCCAAATCCTGGAGTTAATGGCAACAATCTTCATCAGCCAAAACCAAGGTTTGAAATTCTCAGTGTGCACGGGAGGAAATGCCTGAGTTTCCCAAATCACATTAAACCGCCAGATCCGTGTGCAGTTAATATGTATATTAAGTAACCAAAGTGTAAATGCAAAAGGCCACAAATATGCAATGGGGCGGGGCTTACAACAGGGGCGGGACTACGAGGCCATGGAAATCCCTTCATGTGGCACAGGGCAAGTTTGGATCTGTGGATGTTAATCTCCGAGTACAGAGCTCGCATCTTCTACCCACCCCCCCTTGATGGGGTCTGGCGGATGAGACCCTAAGCAAAAACATCAAGTAATGGAGGCACATCGGAGGCCTCAGGAGATTGCAAAAGAGTTGTGCAATGAAAAGTGGCTTAGAAGTCACAGGGTCACTTCTAGGGACACTGACGTGGAGGTGGGGAAATATCCCTACCTCTGGCGTGGGACCAAGAGTAACCACATGTTGGAGTTAGGAGGTGCTCACACGTGTGTATGTGTGTGTGTGTGTCCTTGTGTGCGCAGTGCATGTCCACATTCTTGTAAAGGTAAAAGAAAGAAAAGGGTTTTTTGTTTTGTTTTGTTTTTTTAACATTTCCATCCAGAGACTGGGAGGCACCACCATTTTTGTTTCAACTGTTTGTTCTATGGTGCATATAGCATTTTCCTTTAATGCAATCACAACCCAAAAAGTAAAGGGGGGGGGGGGAGGAAAGAAAAGAAGAAATATCTCTCAAATAAGTGTCTTTGTATTCAAATCACCTTTGGACAAAGACCAAGTGTGCCCAGCACCAGCCTATGGAGAGAAAATGTCTAGGCTTTCATAAGAGACTAGGAAATCGGGCTTATAATGAGAGCCATTCTGGAACCTTAAGTACAGCATTTGCCATCCCAAACACTATAATAATCATTATTATTCTCTGGTATCTATTATTGTCTGGTAAATAATATGTGTTTTCCCCCCGAGTTCCAGAAGGTGCAGCTGCATGGCGTTCTATTTTTTGCAGCCCCAGGCCTGCTGCTCTGCAAGCCTGCTTACACGGAGCTTATTTTCAGAGCATGCAAAGCAGACTGTGCGTGTCCTTCCTCTCCTCTCTTGGCACACTTGTGCACCTGGGACATCCCCAGAGGCCAGAGGGGGCAGTCTCTTTCTGCTGGCAATGTTTGGAGTGCGGTGGCATTACAAGTTCAAGGCAGAGGCCCCTTGTTGGTGGCACGGGTTACAAGCCTGTCGTTATGACAAGGGAGCCGGCATGGGTGCCGATCTCCCGGTTTCCAACGGTAAGTGACAGACAGAGGTCTCTAAACCAGGGAAGAGATGGTCTCAGGGATTCAGAAAGTGATCATGTCAGAAGCTAAGGAGCTTTGTTTCACAGCAAAATCTTATGGAAAACCTGTCCCCATGGTCTAAGTGAATACACAGTGACCAACAGTGGGCATAGAGGAGAAGCTACAGGAAACGGGAGAGGTAGTCCGGGATGCCCTTCCAAGCTCTCTCTGTGTTCTCAGACATGTTTCTCACTAGCCCTGCCCCAAGACTTGACGAGGGAGGCCTGGCTGGCACTACATCTCCTAACTTCCTCAGGCTCATTGGGGACTGCTGACAAAGGTCAGTACTAGGCAACTAGATATTAATCTGCTGTCCTTACACAAGAAAGGTGCCCTTTCTGGATCATCAAATTCAGAGCTTCAGAGTCACTTTTGCTCTGGACACGGGTACGCACACACAGATGTGTGCATACACACTCCCGTGGCAGAGAATTCTTGAATGCCTCTGAATACAAAGGATTCTGGGAAAGTACCCATACTTGTGCCTCACACTTCAGGTTTTCTTTGAATGACAGGCTTGTCTGAGAACAGGATAACTCATCCACATTTCTTGTACTGTTGCCCGTGTACAAAGCCTGGTGCCACCATACACGGTTCCTATGGCTGGCTGCTTTCAAATACCAGAATGCCCTCCCTTCTACCCAGAAGAATGAGACAGACTCTCACGGAATGACAACTGCACACACAAAAAAGGCAGCGAGCTACTCTGTCTACCTGGCAAGTTCACAGAGGAAGAAAAATGTGATTTAATTGCCCATAAAACCTTCCAAAGAGTTAAAAGCCAAGTGGAGTCTTGACATTGTCCTTTTAATGCTAACCCCCTCAAATCCGGCCACTGTCACATTTACCTCTTTGGTTTAAAACCTAAGATGCATGTTGCTGCATTTTAGAAACTTCCCAGACAACCATTCCCAGAAGTGTGGACCTGGGAAAAGAAAAGCTCTCCTTTTAACCCCAACTGCGCCATGCTAGCCTTTCTTTGACATTAGATACCATCTTTGCTCGGAAGCACTTTAATTTAGTCTGTTATCCAAATTTGTTACTCTTATTTCCTTTCTTAGATACCTCAAATTTGCATAATTAAAGCCTAGCAGGTGTGTACGGCTCATTCATAAGGCACGCCTCCGGTTGTCCGCCATATTTGTTCCCAGGTGCCTAAAACCCCACGACATCAACTGTAATAGGCAAGAAATGTCCAGTGCCAAGGCACCTTGCCTTTGCCCAATTATTCTGGTCCCAGCCAAGATCCACTCACTTGGATACTGCTGCCCATCACTTATCAGAATTAAATACAGCCATTACGTGCTGCCGGAGGCTTTGGGGCTTATCTGGGACAATAACGAGTCCCCGAGGACAGACTGCTCTCAGGTAGCAGTGGCTATTCTGGGACACTCACAAGCGTAAAGCCCTGTGGTCAATGAACAAAGCCACCTGCAGCAGCTGATAAACTCTGAGCTGGACGCCAGATAGGGGTCCCCTACCCAGCTGATGCCAGGCAGGGCTACACAGCCTGGGCAGGCTTTGTCACCTCCCATGGCAACCGTTGCTGTGCGAAGAATTCTGAAATGGCTTTTTACCAGGTATTCACACCACACCAAGCAGGAAACAATCGTATTTTGGGCTTATTTCATTTAGGTACCTGCTTCAATCAGAAACAAAGCTAACACCACATCCTGGATTAGACAATGTCACAGACAAAAGAATTTGCCAGGAAGGTTAAGAAAATGAGCTGCTCCACGTTACTACCATCCAGAACCCTAGAGTCCACAAGCCACACCCCTCTCAGGGGCAGCTGTTCTCCGTTCCTGTTCATTTCCTTACTTTCTCCCCTTGGCCAGTGAGCAGGTCCATTATAACTTAGCAAAGAAACCAGATATGTTTTCTGATAAGAAAAAAAAGTGTGTCTTCAGGACTAGAGAAATGGTTCGGTGGTTAAGAGCACTTGCTGTTCTTTCTAGAGGACCCAGGTTCGACTCACAACACCTACATGTCACGACTATCTGTGACTCCAGTTTCAGAGAGTCTCATCCCTATGCACGTGATATAATTTTTGGTGGGGAGGGGCTGAAGAGATCGCTCAGTGGTTAGAGCACTGACTGCTATTCCAGAGATCCTGAGTTCAATTCCCATCAACCACACAGTGGCTCACAACCATCTGTAATAGGATCAGATGCCCTCTTCTGGTGTGTCTGAGGACAGCGACAGTGTACTCACATGTATAAAATAAATCTAAAGCAAAAATAAATTTTTAAGTGTGTTTTTATTCAAATCCTGTCCAATGCCCACAGCCAGCTAAAAAACCTTTCTATAGCTCTGCTCCCCACATTCTCTGTGACTATCTGAGCAGGTGTCCCCATGTCTCTGCTACTGGTGCTAAATCCATATGAGCTGAGTGACAACTCGGATCTCTACCTCAGGATCTTGAAAAGCCACTGCCAAAACTGCACCTTGGGTGACAGAGGCCAGATGTCATTGTGTAAAAATAGAGTTTGCGATCTCCTGTGTTTCTGAACATAGTCATTCTAGGTGACAAAGAAGGAACCCCAAAGGAAAAAGGTGTGTGGCCTGAGGACTCATGGTAGATTTTAATTTGTTAGGTTTAAAAGAGCAACTTTTCTCACACATTATGTATTCTTTACGAACAGTAGGAGAGAGAGAGAGAGGGAGAGAGAGAGAGAGAGAGAGAGAGAGAGAGAGAGAGAGAGAGAGCATGCATTTGCTTTTCATTAGTGAGAACAGCACTATGAAAAAGTAAAAAACAAGAAACCCGGTTCCCCTCAAATCAGCAAGGTCGAGGCCGTGGTCAATGGCTGCTACTCTGCAGCCGTGCGACCCTTGAGTCCAGATATGCATTTATGCCTAATTCCTCTCTGAAAGACGCTCTCAGAGCGAGACTGCCACGCAGGGGTAGCACAGTGTGGGGCTGGTCCTTGGTGCAGGGTGTGGAAATTAAGCAGCTTTGATCAGACAGATCCGGTGTCCTGGCGGAGAGAGATGAGGAGTCAGGTTCTTAAGTTGACCTTCAATAGCTACTTCCTGTCTCAGCCTGTGCTCCAGGTGGTTGGAGAAATCGGATGGGACTTTTGCCATGGCCTCTCTAACCTCTGAGCTGAACAACATGGCACTGTTTTCCAGAGCACACACAATGGTAGAAGTTCTGGGTGTCAGAGCCACAGGGGCAGTCTTTACAGTAAGCATGCGCCTGGAGCCGGGAATCTCACTCTATGGATTGGGGTCACTGTTTCTCTTAAATACGTGTCAAGGAAGACAAGCTACAGCACTATTTACCATTTACAAGTCTCCGTTCACCTCTGTGTCTGCTCTCTTTAGCCAGCAGATGGGTTCGAAAGGGGCACACGTACAAGACTGTTGCCAGTATGAAGTACACGGAACACAGCTACAGAAACAACTTGAGTATCTGATCATTAATTGGTACATTCATTTAATGACAAAGATGCAGGCCGAGAGATGCTGTAAAACTTGTCCAAATCATAGCTCATGAGTTAAACGGTTGGTTCTCAAATCCAGGCAGGTCTTGACCCTGCCCTGGGGCGATGATCTGGCAACTCCACACTTTCACAAGCGAGGCACCTACACTATACATGTCTCTTTACATGCTTGCTCTCACAGAAATCTTGTCCCGACACAGTAAGGGACTTTACAGAGCTGATGTCACTTCTTCCTTGTAGCAAAAAGACCCACTGAGGTTCGAACCAGATTTTCACCCCATCAAACTATGCTATTGGCTTCCTTCACTCCCAGGAGTCTACTTTTTACCACATTGGAGAGGTTTCAGGTCTACAGCCACTGAGGGGGAAATGGATGTAAGAGAATCTCCTGAGCCACATGACCTGGGAGGATTGGATTGAATTTCTGAGAACATGTCTGCAGGTGTCTGAGAGCTAACATCTCCACTTGCCCTGTTACGGGCCTTTCTACTACTCTTCAGACCAAAAGCAGACACTGGGTGTCCCTGAAGGCTTGTTGGCCCTCATCAGGGAAGTCTGTGTCTAGAATAGACCTGACTTCTGCGCAGCCCCCTAATACTCTCAACTCCCTCACACAAGTGAAGACTGACAGACAATATCCCACATCACGCCTTACCCAGCCAGCCTCAGGTCACTGCTGCTAGCTGGGGTGGGGAGGGGTGGGAAGCTGAACTCCCGTTTCCATGGCAACCTAAGGCCCATCATCATACCCTTTCTTGACCGAGGAATGCTGTTGGCTGTAAGATTACCTTCTACTCCAAGCCATGAGGTCCCCTTAGGTCTACCTGGGACAAAGAAGGTTTTCCACTGCCCTGCGATGATGTCTTCACGTGCTTAAGACAGAGATACGGCAGCCAACATCTCTCACATACTGCTGGTAATACTAGCCTGACATCAAAATTCCAAGACCAAACTAGTCTTCTCTCGCTTCCTTTCAGTCTATGAACAGATCTCATTGTCACTCCTCTGCCCCAGGTCACTACTGCATGCAGAACCAATCCCTCCACCTCCTGTCCCCCATCTCCATCTCCTCCTAGCTCTCCCATACCCTCTGTGGCCCACGGCCCAGCCCTCTGCTCTGTTCAAGGGCAGCACAGCTTGTTCTTAGAGGCACCTGTGCCATGACATCAGGCCTCTGACCCTGCCCAGTAGCCCCCATCCCTTCTTGGGTCGAGAAGCTAACTGAACCATATGCTTTAAATAGCATCATCAAGAGACCCTTGTCACTGAGCTGTTCAATCACCTACTCGGTCTATCCCCAAGCAGGCAGTTGGTACAACCGTAGGAACTTGACCCCAGCCTATTCTTCATGGAAGTCCATGTTTCTGTAACATAGTAGCTTGCATGTTCACATGGTACCTCTAATAAAGGGTGCTTTGGCTATTTCTTGCTTCTTAACTCTTCTAAAATAAAGACCCCCCCAACCCAACATTTTGCAACCCCCCATTTTTAAAATTTCTCTATCTATAAATATAATAACCACAATAAGAATTAGATATTGCCAGTGGAAAATAGGTGTTTTAGCCTGTGGAGAAATGAATCTCCGAACAATCCAATAGCAAAAAGAATGGTCTCCGTTCCTCTGTTTTGGGGTATAACTGTTTTTTAGGTTTTATGGATTGTAATATATAAGTTAATTATAAATCAGGGATTTATAAATACCAAATAAATGACTTTAAAATGTTTTTACTCCTTGGGGCTAGAGATGTTGTTCAGCTGGTAAATGCTTGCCTAGCATGGTGAAGGCCTAGGTTTGATCTTTAACACCATATCAATGGGCATGATGCTTTACTTGTATAATCTCAGCACTTGATGGGGGGGGGGCGGCGGGTAAGCAGGAGGATCACAAGTTCAAAGTCACCCTCAGCTGCAAAGAAAGTTTTAGGCCAGCCTGGATTCCATACGATTCTATCTCAGAAATAAAAAAGTTATTTCTGTACAAAAGATAGCACACACATATCCACAAACACACAGAACCGAGACAAACAACACGGTGTGTGCTCATGGGTAAAGAACACTCTCAAAACCAGGACAAGACTGTGAACCAGTAGCCCTGTCTTCATGTACAGGGCCTTAAGGTTTTTCTACTCCAGGTTTTCATATTTTTTCAATCATCTTCTGAGATTCACATTGCTCAAACCTTGGAGGATGTGAAAAAAGCCATTAAGACCCATGTTTATGATGTCATCATATCAAATGGGAGAAATGGAGGGACCTGGGTATATTTTTGGTTTGGCAAACTCTATAACAATTTTTTTTTCCTCTCAAACATTTGGGGTTTGGCTAAAACCAAACCTTATTTTGCCAAGCACTTTGGCTTTAATTTTTAAACCCATGTGTACTTTAAAAGAAACTCTATCTATATGTTTCTGACTCATTTACACTTAGCTCATGAAAACCCTGTTTGGTAAGCGCTAATAGATGTTCAGGCAGGTTTATGAGCCTTCTTAAGCCTTCTTTTCCCTCTATCCTTACCAGAAGGTTGTATTTTGCTGGTCATAAAAGAGTGTGAGCCCCGGGGGCATGTGAGCAGTCTGCCGATTTATGACCTCTGAAGGTAAGTGGATTGTGTGTTTGGAAGGTTCTCTCCCCTTCCTCTTTTTCAAAAGTGCCCAAACAGGCTCCTACTGACAAAGACCACTAAATCTCACCTTCCAAAGACTGACTGGAGGCAAATGTAACAAATCCATTCTATCCACCAACAAGTTGCCCTGGAGACATTCTGGAGAAAGAGTCTATCTAATGCTTCAGGCTTCAATGCTCACAGATTGAGATCTGGCCTTACAACGGGAGCCTCACAACTACTCTCAGGAGAAGCGAACTCAAGTTGGTTCAACTGAGAACATTTTACTTTTTTTGAGTACTGGGAGATTTTTTTTTTAATAGCAGACAACCAATCATGTTTAAGGGTTTTGACACATTAAAAGAAAAAAAAAAGCCGAATCCACTAAGAATGGCATTTGAATTAAAACCAGAAAAGCAGGAAAAATGTGCCTGCATGCTATGACTTTCCCCAAATCTTCCATAGTAGAGCTTGGATACCATGCAATTACGGTATTCTATGGGAGATGGCTTTTGGATCAAGTACTTAAAAATGACTTATAAATATTTAAAGTATAAGCATCTAACAAATCGTAATGATGAAGTTTTTACATTTAACCACATGTGCTCCAAATATCTCAAAATTACTCTAAATATGGGTTTAAAATATCAAAAGAGTTTGTTGATGGCAGGCAGAACTTTGCAGGGAAACTTGAACCTGATCGTTCTTTCTCGCACAACACCCAGTCTGCACAAGTTTTAAAGCATGAATGTACAGATTCCTTTAGAAAACGATTCCGTTACCGTCTGAATTTTAAAGCAAGAAAGAAAGGATAAAATACAGGGCCGCTCTTCTCTCGGGGAAAGCAGCTTAGCCAGTGTGCTTCTAGGTACTTTCTTATTGTGGGTTGTCTCAAGCCTAAGATGGTAACATTTTAGAAACACTGGAGATCAGTTACAAATTGACACACATGCTAGATGGGACAGCCACTCTTTTCCAAGAGAAAAAAAAAATCTTTGGCTCTGGGGAAGGGAGCTGAACAAAGGAGAGAACCACAGACTTTTTAAATGTGTCTTTTGCACATCAGGAGTTCCTCAGCATGGCCCCGCCTGTGATGCTTTAAACACCAGCATCTACCTTTTTGCTTTGCGCTTTACCCCAAGCATAACACAACTTGCCATGGGAGGTTTGAAGGGACACTGATGAGACAACAGTGGGCACAGCCAGGTTTGGATTCGCCGGAGCCCTGGCCATTTGTTCTGCTCCTAGGATCTTCTCCCCATGAAGGACTGCACACTTGGACCTTTTAAGAATAGTTAGACGTGCACTTAGGAACTATTTACAAGCACTAGGTATTAACCCCAAGATTTATTTTGTGGTCTGCTTTTGCTCCAATCTTTTTAATTGTAGCATTTTCTAGACAAACTTTAAAATGATCTGGGTTGGGGATGGAGAGATGGCCCCATGGTTAAGAGCACTGGCTGCCCTTCCACAGGTCCAGGATTCAATTCCCAGCACCCACACGGCAGCTCACCACCCCCTGTAACTCCAATCCCAGGGGATCCAATGTCTTCTGGCACCCATGAGGACTTACACACATATGGTGCACAGACATACATGCAGACAAAATATCTTTACACATAAAAATAATTTAAAAAATTAAAACATATTGTTCCCATTCTGTTGTTGGCCATGCATTCTGGGTTCACGAGCTCTTTTCCCCCTTCACATCAGTGCTACGGAAATCCAGAAATCCAAAGAAGAGCACCCCTTGCTTGGTATTTAGAGCTGCCATCTGATTGGCCCATACATAGCCCATACCAACTGTATTCTCTCTTAAAGCTGGTTTATTTCTTTGTCTGAATGAATTGCCTTTATGCCTTTTGAAGCACTTAAAATACTTTGCACACACATAAATGTATCTCCTTAGCATCCATGCACAGAGGCACACTAACATGGCATCTGAAGGAGGCAAAGACCTCTGGACAGGACACAGGGAAGGAAAACCTTCCCACCCTTTGGGCAGGATCTCTTTGATCAGGGGAGTCAGGAAAGGGAGAGTGCTCGTGTGGAGGTGAATACCCCACACACCAGCCAAGTGTTCCACACTGGCATAAATGTGGGTCCCTTGGACACCTCCACCTCTTCACAAGGTTTATCTGCATGAGAGTGGGTGTGAGTGACTGAGTCATGTCACAGGCAGCCACTTTCAGTGTGACAAGGGACTCAGTTATCACACCTGGCCTTCCACTTATTTCCAGGGCCCTTCTGGGTAATGGTTTGCTTGTTAATAGTGGGTCAAATGTTTCCTGTTTTCCATTCCTTAGCACCCCCCTTCTCTTCATGCTGGGGAACTGAAATGCTCTCCTCAGATTTTATAGCCCCCCCCCACCCATGACAGTTTCACTCACCTGTCCACTTCTGTGACTCCAGTGAGCATCGACCCTTTGTCTCAGCAACATTCCCCCCATATTGTATAAGCTTTGGGAGTTCAGGTGCCCGGGTGGTATCTAACCTGTATCTTATCTTGTTTTATATTCTTTCTGTCACCACAGGTCCTCACTGGATATGGGAGCTCTAACTTTTTGTACTGTGTCACTAAAGTAATCATTTAAAGGTATTCGGTAACTGTGGCTTTGTGACATTAGTTAGGTCCATGGCAAAAACCGCCAAAAACCAAATTTTCAGTTTTAACTGGTAATTAACTCAGCCCCCTTGGAGCAACAAGGAAAAAAAAATCATTTCCACATATTGCTTACTAACTATGCAAAACAAATCCTTCAGAGGTAGATGGATTCCAAACCTATGGACTCAACACCCCTAAATGATGAGTGCGCTCATAATGCCGTATACTCTCTCAGGGAAGTTCTGAAGGCTACCTATAGACCAGATCAGGGGAACGGAGACCAACTTTGAAGTAAGTGTTAGAAGAGCTGGGAAGTACCACCAATCACACTTACAGGATGGAGTACCACCACACTTACAGGACAGAGTACCACCACACTTACAGGATGCAGTACCACCACACTTACAGGACGGAGTACTACCACACTTACAGGATGGAGTACCACCACACTTACAGGATAAAGTACCACCACAATTACAGGATGCAGTACCACCACATTTACAGGACAGAGTACCACCACACTTACAGGATGCAGTACCACCACACTTACAGGACGGAGTACTACCACACTTACAGGATGGAGTACCACCACACTTACAGGATAAAGTACCACCACAATTACAGGATGCAGTACCACCACATTTACAGGACAGAGTACCACCACACTTACAGGATGGAGTATCACCACACTTACAGGACAGAGTACCACCTCACTTACAGGATGGAGTACCACCACACTTACAGGACGGAGTACCACCACACTTACAGGACAGAGTACCAACACACTTAGGAGTATCACCACACTTACAGGATGGAGTATCACCACACTTACAGGATGGAGTACCACCACACTTACAGGATGGAGTGGGTCTCTCTTGCAAGGTTCTGCACCAAATGTTTCTCTTGTCTCAATTCGGTTCTGGTACTTCTTTAATGAAGGTTATAGCTTTGTCCCAAAGCACTAACCACCTGGTCACAAATTATTCCACTTTCCATCCAAACCTCACTGACAAAGTATCTAAAAGTTGCATAGTAAGGTCCCACCATTTACAAACCCCTGGTACTGAAGATACAGGAAATGGGGAGTTCGTTGGATAAGTGTTTCTGTGCTTCATCTTACCACTGTTCTTTCAGAAAGCTGGTGATCACACCGGCTCTCTCCTATATGTTCTCACCAGGTCTAGGTGTAGACAAATCAGCCTGGTGGCTCTTTGTAGCCCTTCCACCCAGCACTATGCCAAGTGCAAACCGAGGGATAAGATAACCTTTAGTTAAGGTTCTGTCACCTAGTGGGTATTTCTAATCACTAAATACTTCAGCATAAACAGCTCGGGTCCAACCTAGGGATGGAGAATTCCTACTTGTACCAATTTCTTCCTCCACTCTGTTACAGTTTTTCTTTTCTTTAAAAGTGGGAACCCATGGTATTATTCTGACTTTCCCATGTCCTCCAAGAGAGGCTGTTGTTTTGGATTTTTCAGTGTGAGAAACAAATCCTGCAGTGAGAGTACCATATCACATCCTTTGGGGGTTCCCCGGTGCTTTGAAAGAGTGGTTTGAGGCTTGTGGCTATATAACCGAGATGCCCAAATGATATGAACCTCCAGCTTTCTTCAAATGCAGCGTCTCCCCTGTTGCTGAACAGGGAGAAACACTGTGAAATCTGGACCAGGAATGAAGAATCATGTATTCTCTCTACCCACTTCCACAGCTCTAGAAACATGTAAGAGACTGGGAACCACAGAGCAGAGGGAACTGTGGAGATCTATTGCTCCAAGAGCATAAGGAATGAGGGTAAAGGGGTTATTGCTGGTTCTCATTTTCCCACCGATTATTTTGTTTAAAAAATATGTTATTTCCCTGGAAAACCAAGGAATGAAGATATTTTCTTTGAATATCTTCAAAAATTTACACATGGTTACTCTAAACTCCCCAATGTACGATAAATAAGTGTAAACTATAAGGATTCAAGTACAAACATTCCTCTGAGTTTAGACAGCTACAGAGAAAGCTTCCAGGCATCAGCAAAGGAGAGACTATTCCATTTACCAATGGAATTCTGTGTGGGGAGAATAGTTTAAACAGTGTTCATACGTTGTTTTCATTATTATTTGTGGGGAATTTTTTTTTCTAGCTACTGAGGCAGCAGGATTGGTATTTCTAGCTTTAAACATTGGCGATTAAAGAAAGTTTACAACCTTCTAAAAATCTTCAACTAAACTTAATCAGTTCTGCATATGGGAGAAACATCTGCCCACTGGAATCGCCTGTAACCATATGAACATACAAGAATGAAGAAAGTCGGGAAAGAGGGGACAGAATAATTTCAAAATGGAAGAGGGAGTCAACGGTCTACAGTCTGCAGGGATTTAACCAATGTGTCCAGTTCTTTGAGGGCAAATCTAGTGGCTTTCGGATTTCAAAATGTATTCTTCAAAAGTATGGTATGGTAAGGTAAGCTGAGACAACTGATTTAGGTATATGGGGTCCAGCAAGACCTCCATAAGGATCTTTGACTTACAGTACTGGGATTTACAGATCCACACCATGCATGTCACCTTTTACATGGGACTGGGGATCCTTGTAGTTGTGTGACAAGTGCTTCACCCACGGTGGCATCTCCCCAGCTCTTGTTTCTATTTATTTTTTATCCTTTCAATGCTTTCATTTTGGCTTTAACTTGTCGCCAAGGAGCGCTCACTATTAGGGCACAATGAGTACTCAGTCCTTAGCTCATAGATGTATTTCCAACTTCCCCAACCATGTGAGCTCCTGAGGGTTAGAGCAAAAACAGCATCTTCTGTGTGCAGCAAATCAGAAGACCCGGAGAGTGGATTACAGCAGGTGGAGGCTGTGTCCTAAGGTAACATGGGACCAGTGATCTACTTGGGTGCCCTCTGACTTACTGGAGACATGCCCCCACTCCCTTAAGTCTCTTGTTTTGCCTCTTCTTCGCAGCCCTCAAAAACCCATGCCTGACTTTCAAAAAGAGCTGTAATTTCTTGGGAGACCCACGATGAAAAGGACTCTCCAATCACCAGAGTTACAAGGCAATTTTGTCACAGAATCTTCTAGACTTGGTTATTGCCAAAGTAACATTTTTAGTAGTGATGCTGATCCACAAAAAAGACCCTTCCCGACGACTCCTTCAGAAACATAGATCACTCAAACAGACATTCATACAACTTAAGCTTTTAGTGACCTTTTGGTCTTTGGATACTTATAGGGTGTGTTGCTGTTTCTGTCTGTTCTCTTAGTATGTGTGTGTGTGTGTGTGTGTGTGTGTGTGTGAGAGAGAGAGAGAGAGAGAGAGAGAGAGAGAGAGAGAGAATTCCCAACATTTTTTGAAGGTGCTCACTTTTCAGGGGAGGGGGTCACAGGTCAATCCTTCACTCAAAGAATTGTCAAATAGATTAAATTATCCAGGGCATTTTTAGTTGGCTTGACTACAAAAAGGCCAAGGCTGCCTGCCTTCATACTGAAGAAATCTAGGCTAATGGGGAAGGGATGGTGACCTAATTTCTGGTGTTCTGCTCCCACTGGCAAAGCCACCAATAGGAAGGAGACCTTAAACCATGGTGGCCAAGAAAAGACCCTGACCCTAGCCAATAAGCCTTCTTCTCTGGTTCGGGGCTCACTCGCTCTGTAACTGAAGAGCCTACGTTCCCACCATGCAAGCAACAGGTTGGTGGTCTAGGATCATGTTTGTGTCTGGAAAAACAAGAATGAAAAACCGGGCAAGTTGGTGAGGGGAGGCTCTTGGCTGTGATTTGTGAACTTTCCCTCAAGGTGATAAGAGAGCTTTTGTAACTGTGGTGATGGAGGGACTAGTTAGCTGGTTCTCCTACAGTGCTTGAAAGGAAATTTCACTTTGGATTTCACAACTTGGATTTGAATAGCCACTCTGTTCACGGGTCCCATAAACTTTGACAAGGTCCTTCATCCTTTTCTCCACTAGGAGAATGAAGATCTAGTTCCAAAGAAATATCAGGAAAAACACTCAGAAGAAAGAGCCTGTATACTGTGTGGAGAATACTCCTCCTGCGTCCCCTCCCCCAGGCCTCCTTCCTGCCTGGATTTACACCCCCCACCATAGGATGTGGTGTACCTACTTTGCACATTCCCAGCCCAGGGAAGGAGCAGTGTCTCAGTCAAATGCTGGGGGAATACCCATTTCTCTCTTCCTTTCTATAATCGGTTAACAAACAGCGTAAGCTTTGGCTTGTTGCCTGCTTGGGTAGGTGGGAGAGCTCACACTCTGAGATTGGCTGAATGGGTCTAAAGTCTGCACTGGATCCTCCACCCACAAGCTCCGGATGAGCAAATATCTCTCAGCCACTGCTTCCTTCTTGGTAGTTTGCTACCAATGCCTACTCCATTAGATTGGCAAAGGTCACTACAGTGGCTCACGTGCTGTCCCGACATCTCACAGAAGTGTTGGCTCACTGGGTAGTAAGTAGGGTACAGAAGTCCTAGGGTACAGAGATGTGCCTGCCGCTCCATCAAGGTATTCATGTAGAAGTGGGATTCATCAGGACAGCCAGAGTCCCTGAAAAGGGGAAGTGGTAGGTTGACCAGAAGGCTAGTTTCTCATTTTAGCCCCCAGATATGGTCATTTTGAGAAGCTAGAGTCTGTCAAAGGGACTGTACCGGCTCTAGATGTTTGCCCAGCTGATGGGTTACCTAGATATTTCTAGACTGCCTTTCAACCTCCTAACTGTACACTAAGATTCTTCAAGTAATCCCCTCTTCCATGCCCCGTTTTCTAGTTGGGTAAATTAGGTATGAACCCAAAAAGAAGAAAATAGTGTGTAACAAAACAGAGTGTGCTTTCAACCCAGATTCGAGGGCGTGGGTGATCTTGCCTCTTAGCTGTGTCTCGGCAGTAAACTGGTGATGGTGTGTACTAAACAACACTATTGTAAGTGTTGGATCAAACTGTTGTCGCTGGTACCTGGCCACCCAAAGCACATGGAGAAAGAGGGGCTACATCTCACCTCCGCCTTCTAAGGAGCAAGGCGAGGGACACTGTCTCTTGGAGGAGCGCCCAGGTGGACATACAAACCTTTTTGTTTTTACTTATTCTGGTTTCTAATTCGGAGGCACCTCCTTTTGAGCGGCGGCTCCAGGTCCTCGGGGCCAGCGCTGAGCATGGGCGAGGAGATGACGCACGGCGTCATGGCAGCCTTCTCCGCGGGTTTTGGCACAGGCTGGATCACGCAGCCGGTCTTGGGCAGCATCCGCAGAGCATAGGCGTGGTCCTCGTCCGCGGGGTTATTAAGGTTCGGGTCCGACTTGTCGCCCCCCGCCAGGGCTTCCTCACCCATCAGTTTTTTGGTCGCCTCCCCGTCCAGGTGGCAGTTGGAAGCGCAGTTGTTCTCCTTGACCGACTCCAGCTCGTTCACCACGGGCTCCTCGGGCGACAGTAGCTTTTTGGGAGGGGCGGGGGGCGGCGGCTGCTCGGGCGGGGGCTCCGCGCCCTTGGCCTCTGCCGGGACGCTGCGGGTGCCGTTCACGATGACGTTGCAGGCGGCGGCGGCCTCGGGACCCGCGGGGGCGCCCGGGCCGGGGTCGCCGGCGGCGGGCGGGCTGCAGTGGCCGTCCCTGCAGCCGCCGCAGGTCCTGCGCTCCGCGGCCCCCGGCTCCCGCTCCGCCTTGACGTGAGCGTGCAGCGCGCGGTGGATCACGTTGTGCAGCCGGGCTCGGTGGCCCACGGTCAGGTCGATGACGCCGTCCTGCGGGCCGTGCAGCACGCCCGCGAAGCCCGGCTGGCCTCCCGCGCCCGCGGGGCTGCCCGCGCGCCGGGTCAGGTCCACCACCTCCCCACGACCGCGATCCGAGGGCGCCAGGCTCAGAGCCTGGCCGGAGCTTCCGGGCGGCGAGTCGGCTGACTTGGAAGAGCCCTGCTTGGAGTCCCGGGGGGACAAGGAGCGACCACCAGTCTTGCCTCCGGCCGCCGATGAGTCGCCCGGGGCGCTCGGCACGAAGCTCTCCCCGTTGCTGGAAAATCCGTTGGGGGGTTTGGAATCGTTCACGTGGGGAATAGGGATAGGGATAGGGATGGGCACCGGCAGGGGCACGATCACTGGGTACGGCACCAGCAGCGTGGGGGGTGGCACCAGCGGGGCCAGCGACGGCAGCCCGAAGTTCATCATCTGGGGAACCGGCATCGGGCCGTTTGGCATCATGCTTACCGGAGGAAAGGGAAGGCTGGGCAAAGGCGCGCCCGGGGGCGGCGGGGGCAGCAGCCCTGGGGGGTTCCCAGGCATGGTAGGGGTACTTGGCGGGTGGATGTGGGGCGATAGCATGGGCCGGTGCATGGGGCTGGAAGTGGGGCCTAGGTTCCTGGGGCCACCTGGTGGGGGCCCAATGCCCGGGAGCATGGGGTTGGACAAGGGGCTATTAGGGTTGGAGGCGTGGTGCGGTGGCCCTCGGATGAAGGGCGGGCGGATCTGCTGGATGATCTGCTGCTCCATGAAGATGGGCAGGGGCACTGGGCCGCGGTTGGTCATCACCATGGGTGGGCTGCGAGGCGGGACACCCAGCGGAGGTCCGATGCTAGCAGGTGGCTGGACTGAGACGGGAGGGATGCTTGGAGTCTCGCTGATGGGGAGGGACTTGGGCACTGGTGTGGGGATTTTAGTGACAGAGCAGTTGGCAGTGTCAGATGGAGAAACGGTGGTGGACGAGGATGGGCCAGGGCCCTGGCTTTGGCCAGCTGCAGCCACGGGGGAGGGGGCTTTCCTCCGAGCATCTGTTAGCGGGATATTCCAAGAGTCTGGAGTGAGCAGCTGCACCCCGGTGCCTTCTGTTTTACTCTCCATGTGAGGGTGTAACGTGCTGCAGAGCCCAGCTGGAAGATTGGCCTGTGTCTCTTTGTAGAAAATGTCCATTTTGTATTGATTGAGACATTTTGCGCTGCAGAACTGAAGCCTTCTTTCCCCGTCCCCAAAATCCAGGTATTCTTTTGTATGCCTTATGTGTTTACACCAGTCACACACCTACAACACAGCAATAGAAACCACAACAGGTAAGATAAAACAACTTTCTTGGGTACATGGCGTTTCATGCTTCACATAAAGGCTCTATTAAACTTTACCATAATTTCCCAAATGAGTTGAGGGATACCTGTTACAGGGTACATTTCTGAAGTGTCTGTGAAATGAAAAATTTGCTTTATAAATAGGAGCCTCAAAATTAGCAACAACCACATTCTCTCCCCACCTTTTCCAAAAACCTGCATTAACAGTTTAGAAACAACTTGAAAGGTGGCTCTGACAAAAATGGAGTATACCTGTCCAGGAAGGACACTTACCCAGATCACCTGCCCGGTAACCTCCCCTGTCCTGTACACCTGTACCATACACCTGCTCTGTACACCTGCTCTGTACACCTGCCCTGTACACCTGCACCATACACCTGTTACATACACCTGCCTTATAGGGTAACTACTCAGTACACTTGCCTTCATATTTTCACTTGACTAACAGGCTCGTGGAAATACATATCTAAATAATGTTGGAGGGGAATCTCCAGGGAGTTCAGTAATCATGCAACATAACCTCTTAAAATTCTCCTTATGTAAAAGCCACTGTGCTATTCAGTGTATCCAATAAAGTGGTTGGAGAGGGTGTGCTGTGCTAACCAATCACATAACAGGCTGAACACAGCCATGCCTGGCTTCCAAGGAGAAGCTTGGACTTAGTCATGAAGTCTGTGTGAGGTTCAGCTCTCCCAACCCTTGATGTTGCAGCAAGCTAGAATTATTTTTTGAGCTGTTTGCCCACTCTTTCTCGGCAGTCAGAATTTTGGTGACATTTCTTGGCAGACAGTCTTATTTAACAACTTTTCAAACACCAGAGAACACTTTCCAAAAGTTGTTATGGCTTTCACCCCCTTCAGATCTACTCCTGGCAAAAAAAAAAAAAAAAAAAAAGATACCACCAAATTTATTTTAAAGCTGGGCTGCAGAGCTAATTTAAAGGCTCAGATGTTCTCCCAATTGAAAATCACTAGACACCAAAGTTCAAAAAATAGTCCTTCTCGGTTTCAGAGCCCATTACTTTGGAGAAATTATTGTGATTTCATTAACACATTAATTTTGCAACACCATCAGCTCTCACAGATGGCAAAGACATGATCTACAATTCAAATATGACTCTTGTTTGCACAAGTGTCTTCCCTTCATATGGCATTTTAAACAAGAATTAATATGAGTGATCTTGCCGTCGCTATAAACAGATAAACAGATGTCAAAATTTTCAATAGTTCTAGGCCCTCACTTTCCTTGACAGGATTTTACACACACACACACACACTCTCTCTCTCTCTCTCTCTCTCTCTCTCTCTCTCTCTCTCTCTCTCTCTCTCTCTCTCTCTCTCTCTCATTCCCATAGCATTGAAGCCACACAGCATCAGATAAGGGACTGCAAAACTCAGCGCCATTGTGAGTGTGTTGAACTTTTCCCTGCAGCTTAGCAATAGCTCCAGTGCTGTTCTAAGGGAGACCTTGATTTCAAAGAGTTTGTTCTCCGGTGTGTGTGCATGCACGAGTGTATGCGTTTTTAACCATCATAAACTCATATGGCTCAAAGATGCATTTTAATAATGATTGGCCACATCAGCCATGCACAAACAACACGTGTTGGGCATTTGATTACACCTCTCATCTGTCAGCCTCCCTTGCTGTAAACAGTGGTGACACTCTAGCGTGCGATCATGGGTGCTCGAGAGGCAGATGTGGACCTGCACGTGTAAATCTGCTCTTTCCTTCTCAGTGGCTTTTCTCTTTCATTGATATTCTTGGTTGTTTTGTTTGTCCTTTCAAAATACTACTTCTAAAATCCTGACATGAAAACACTCTCAAGTGGATTTTGATGAGAAGGGGATTCCTGCAATACAGCTATCAAAACTGTTGCCACCAGGTGCCGTTAAAGTGATTAAAACAGCGATTCCAACGATCATATCTGCTTTCTCTCACCAACACTGTTCTAGGGTCCTCTGGGACTCATGGGACATTTGGTTATAAATACATGAAAACCACTCTACAGAACACAGCAGATCATCACACGCCTCTGTTTGTTTCTCAAGACAGGGTTTCTCTGTGTGACAGCCCCAGAAGTCCTGGGACTCACAGAGATCTGCCTGTTTCTGCCTGCCTAGCACTGAGATTAAAGGTGTGCACCACCACACCCAGGGACTCTCACATTTCTTCTCTAGATTAAGGTTAAGTAAACTATATGTTTCTGTTTTAATAGCATGCATACATAGAAAGCCTAAAATATAAATGTGTAAGTATGAACTGAGGGACCAAACATAGCTTCTTTCTTCACGATCTGAAAAAAAAAAAATCACCAATGACTTTAATTAAAATAACACACAAATTTTCTAGTGTGTGTCCTTTGGACATTTTTTGTTTGGACACAACTTTTCTTGCTCTTAAACAATAAGAGAAAAGGTTTTGTGAAATCATTCATTGGTTTTTAAATTGCCAGATTTTTTTTCTTTCTTTCCTTTTTTCCTTTTTCTTTTTTCTTTTTTTTTTTCTTTTCTTTTTTTTTTTTTTTTTTTTTTTTTTTTTTTTTGGCCTACAGAGGATTCCTGTTTCCTCAAACAAAATAAGTATTTTTCAAGTGGGGTAAAAAAAAAAAAAATCTAACTATAACTGAACAATTCTCCCTTCACATTTAATAATTGTTAGTAAATAACACTCACGGACCATCCTAATGATCAAATAAGAATTCTCCACTATATTTTATCCTTTCCCACATAAAAATAATTACAAGCACCAAAAACAAAATGCAATTTTCTTGAACTTTTCCATAAAAAGCAAAGGCTTCATCCTATCGTTGGTTTTCCTGAAGCCTTTGAAAGTGTGTCCACTTCAGCGTGGCCTAACTGTCTTGTTTTTGGGGGTACAGGGGGTTTGACTGTAATAAGGCTTTGTTTACATTTCAGCTCAGAACACTGGCCTAAAAATATGGGAAAGTTTTCCAATGAAGCAAAAGATTATTGGAAGGAAAGGAGACAAAAAAAAAAAAAAAAAAAAAAAAAAAAAAGAAACCCTGTCACTTAAGAAATAATCAATCAAGTGTGTCTTACAGGCCACATCATCTAAGATGAGGTCAGTGGATTTACGGTACAAATGGCTAAATCATGTGTGATAGTAAAACCCAGGGCCGTTACTCACTCCACAGCCAGCAACAACACTTCTGTAATTAAAGGTTTCATCATAGGAGCCCAAGCTGATTATTTAAGCCATGGTAGTTATGTGAAAACATACACTGCACCTCTCCTTAATAAAATCACATTTGCATGTGCAAAAACACATATCGAGTTACTCATAAGCTACTGTTCCCTTCTTTGTCGACGGGTTTCAATCCTGTTATATTGCTACAATAATTTTCGAGATCCCGTGCAACACTCTGTAAAGAAATACCCAAATTCCTTCAGACGTTTTAAGAGGAGTCTAACCAGGTCCCAGAGCTCTGCAGTGATTTGCATGGGCTCCATCACTCACTGCCTTGCGACTGTTGCAAGCTGGCCTGTCTGGCTACCCTTCTCTCCCTCACCGGTCTCAGATTGGTCCTAGGATGCTGCTGTTTTACATCTCCAATCTGAGGACCAAACAGTCCGCAGAAACCATTGAGCAGGCTTCTTCAGATCACAAATACATCTTGGATCACCAGCAGGACAATAAGGTCACACAAGCACGTGAGTTCCCTTCAACTGTAGCACAGCAGCCCTCCAGAAGAATGTTAACTTTCCTGAGATGGGTCCAATTGTACACAAAAAAGGGACATTTCCTTTGGTGCACTTTGATGGCAGAATGCCAAGGCAGAACTTATAAGCTCCCGTGGCTGACGGCTTCACTCACTTCCTGTGAAATAAATGTGCAGTAATCCACACCGCTCCACTGTTCAAAAGACAACGACTTAGCAAAGCTACCGCTTCCTCGTGACACCAGCACCCTGGTATCCAGGCATGGCTTGGGGTTCCTATGACTTCTTCAGAGCTATGGGAAGAAAGCAAGCTATTCATGTGGGCAAAGGAGACTTCTTCACTTTAGTGTACAAGGTCAGAACCACAGTATATAAGCCACTAAGTTACATACATGGTACAGTATATACATATGTATATATATATATATATATGTATATATACATACACACACACACTCACACATTATGGGCTTAGGAAGTTTGGGCTACTCAGGGGTTGGGGCAGGGCTTCTAATTAACACATTAATCAGCTGTCAGCTGTGGGAGTAAAGTTCATCCTTTAATGGAACCCACTACTGCTTTCTGTAGGAATCTGGTATCAGGTAATATTTAATGAATATTTTTTCCCTGAAATCTATTTTCTCTGAGTAATGATAGTTGGCAGCAACAGAACAGTAAAAACATATTAGCTTCCCCTTGAAAGCCATCAACAACTTGAAAAGTAACCCCCAAACCTTCTGACGCTTCTCACATTCTACTCTGATGACACCAGCTCTGTCCTGCAGCTCAGTGAGTCAGACTGCGTTTTATCACAGTGAGTGTCCAGGCCTTGGCAGGTTACATGTGACATTGATCTTGAAGTCCAGGCCAGCACAGAGCACTGTGCGCTCCTTCAAGGGTCAAGGAGAGATGCAGCCTAGGTGTTCAAGGTTTTAAAGGCCTCATAGTCTTGTCCCACCTGAAGGCCACTTCACAGCACGAGTGGAGGTCTTAGACTGAACCCCCACTGACCACCTGCTTACTCCTCGGCTGGAGTGCCCACACCTTCCAAACACTACCTCCTGAGATGCCAAGAACGCTACCAAAATCACATAGAATGTGGGAGAGAGTGGGCACGGGCTTCTCGGCCTCGGCTTCTTCATCTGCAAAATGGAACTAATAATGATCGAACTGTGTCAGGAAGGCTTGCTCTGGTCTATCTGTTAAATCTCCAGTCTGCCAGTGTGAAACGGGAATGGCTGTTTCCCTGCAACCTGTATGCTTTTGAAAGAAGGTGAGACATGTTTCGCACAGACACCGGCTCTCACACTGCTGCCCAGGAGTTTCTGTCCTAGGAGTGACCGAGGGGCCCTTTGTGGTGACAAGAAAGGCAGCTGATAGGTTCTTGTGCCAGCTGGTCATCATCCCAAGGAGCCTCTATCCAGCGCCACCTGAACCCTCGGTGCTATAGCCAGGATCTAATTCAGGGAAGGCTTGCCGGAGTAGCATGGCCACCTGGAAATGAGTGGTGGGAAGCATTCGAATAAATAATTCCTTGTAGGCCCAACTGCTGTTTGAATAGTGGAAGCCATAAACTGAGCCATTCATATTTTATTAAAAAGCCGAGCGGACAGACTATCTCCTGGACTCATTACACAGCACCACTGTCTTCCAAAAGAAGGGGCGGAGCCACAGTACAGATGCCTTTAAGCCAGACACACCGGTACCCTTCTGTGTCCCTCCCATGGTACCCAAGGCACAGTGGCTGTCAGTCAAGCTTCACTAGTGAATGTGTCAAGCAGGTTGTGTGATGCACAGAATATCTCAGGCAGGTGGTGGCTGTGCCACGAGGAGTGAACAGCAGAGCCACAGTGTGACAAGGGGACATGCGTGGAATGCTGTGCTCTGCAACTGTGTAGAGCGTTTTCTGTGTTTGAAGTCACTTGCTGATCTGTTTTCCTTGTGCACCTGTGCCCTGACAGTACAGCCTACACTAATGGCCTCGGTTTACAGATGGGTTATGGGGTACTGTAAGCCACACCCCGTGGAGGGCAGAGGGAGTGGCCAAGATGCCAAGTCCAAGCTTCCTCACAAAACTGGAATTGAGAGTGAGGAAGGAAGAAGATGCTTTGAGGATGCACATGCCCTGGAGGAACCTGGGGAGGGATTTAGGAAGAAGGGGAGGGGTCTTTGCGGAAGAGCAATTCAGGAAGAGGTTCATCGTCAAACCAGGAAAGGTTCTGCCAGTTGACTTTCTCCCAGGATGATAGTTCTGTCTGCCCTTTTCCCCACTCTCCTGCCTCTCTCAAGGATCTGCCCCAAGGACTAGGTCGGGCCTTCAGAAAGCCACGGAAAGCATACACATTACGTTTCCACTGAGACTTTTCAGTTGTAACAGGGATGCTCTTCAGCCCTTCTTGAGGGCCAATGGAACCACAAGCTCCAATAGCGGAGCAGAAATGTCCCTGGTTTTCGGGGTCTTGGGGAGCTCTGGCCCGCGGTGCATGGCCCATCCAAGTCTCGGATTCTATAGCCAGTGCAGAAGATGGAGCCCTGGACTTGTTCTCAGGGACCAAATCCTGACAACCACACGTGTGATTCAGAAGAAGGGAGTTTCCCATGGGTCTAGGAACTGATGGGTCACAAGCCCTCTGCTTGTCTTCACAGAAAGAACCATGCCGATGGTAAAATTTAGGCGAACGTGGTCTTCCTGGTGCCAGATCTCTGCTTCTCCATGCCCCAGAAATGCAGCCATGAGAGGACACAGAAGAAACCTAAGGGACGATCTCACCTCCTCTAGCCTCCAGGCCCAGTGCACCAGAGACTCTGGATGCTCATCTGTGTAGAGAAATTATCTTCTGTGCTGTATGGATGCATCACTTGTCAATAAAAATTCTTTGGCCAATAGGAAAGGGTGGGATAAGAGGTGGGGCATCCAGTAGGGAGAAAGGATTCTGGAGGGAGACAGTTGTATGAATTGAGGTGTGTGGGGGGTACCAGGTAACCAGTCATGGGGCAGGATATAGAATAAAATAAATGGATAATAAAACCACGAGCAGGTCATGGAATGAGGCTAGCTATATGGTCTATGTATTTGTAAATATATTTGAGTCACAGAGTTGTTATTTCTGGAAATGGGGTACGGCTTACAGTACTCCATAACCCATCTGTAAACCGAGGCCATTAGTGTAGGCTGTACTGTCAGGGCAGAGGTGCACAAGGAAAACAGATCAGCAAGTGACTTCAAACACAGAAAACGCTCTACACAGTTGCAGAGCACAGCATTCCACGCATGTCCCCTTGTCACACTGCGGCTCTGCTGTTCACTCCTCGTGGCACAGCCACCACCTGCCTGAGATATTCTGTACATCACACAACCTGCTTGACACATTCACTAGTGAAGCTTGACTGACAGCCACTGTGCCTTGGGCACTGTGGGAGGGAGAAGGAAGGGCCTCATCAACTGGCCTCCCGTGGGAATGGGAAGGGCGGGATATTAGTTTTACTGGGTCATCATTGCTGCAGACTGAGCCTTAAAAGAATGCTTGTGTTTACTCAAACAGAAGAGCCGAGGTATGCTCAAGAAGGCCCTGGGCTGGGTTGCTGTGCCAGAGTCAGAGTTAGCAATGGCGCCCAGAACTTCGGTTGCTAACTCTTCACCACTAGTGGGAAAACTCAGCTTCGCCCCTGCAGTATCTACCCACCCAGCCACACGTTTGCCTTGGCACATGACCACAAGGTCAATGCTGAGCTAACAGCTTTAAACTAAAAACTATCCTTTACGTTTTATTTCCTCGGCACCAAACCTGCACCTGCTTCGATAAAACACCATGACCAAAAAGCAAGATGAGTTTATTCAGTTCACATTTCCACGTTGCTGTTTATCAGTAAAGGAAGTCAGGACAGGAACTCAAAAGCAGGGCAGGAACCTTGCACCTGTTTCTAACCCGTGTCTTCTGATGCATATCTAGGTATTGTCAGAGGTCTGTTTAGGTGAACGCTTCTTGTATTCCAAATAAATATTTGAATTTCTCTTCAAATGTTACCCCCAGGCCTAATTCTTTTTTGCTCCCTGTCTTCTGCATGTCTGCTTGGATAGTTGAAAGTTCATGATTTATGATTTTAGGAGTGTTCTCTCCCTACCTGGCTGTTCTTTCATACTGGGGAGGCCTATCAATATAATGTTATAAAGACCAAGCATAGAAAACCTGGAGATGTAGCACAGGGCTAGAGCTCTTATCTAGTGTCCTTGAAGCTCCACGTTTCTAGACTGTGCATGCTTGGCTTACACAAGGATCTGGATTTTATCCTCAGCATGTGGTGATGAGAGAGAGAGAGAGAGAGAGAGAGAGAGAGAGAGAGAGAGAGAGAGAGAGAGAGAGAGAAGGAACCTCAGTAGAAGAAAAATACCTCCATGAGTTTCAGCTATAAAGCATTTTCTCAATTAATGATGAATAGGGAGGGCCCAGCCCATTGTGGGTGGTGTCATTCCTAGGCTGCTGGTCCTGGGCTCTATAAGAAATCAGGCTGAACAAGCCATGGGGAACAAGCCAGTAAGCAGTAGTCCTCCATAGCCTCTGCTTCAGTTCTTGTCTCTAGGTTCCTGCCCTGTTTAAGGTTCTTTCCTGACTTCCTTTAGTGATAAACAACAATGTAGAGGTGTGAGCTGAATAAACCCATCTCGGCTTTTGGTCATGGTGCTTTGTCATAGTAATAGAAACCCTAAGATGGGCCATAGCTCAATCTCTTCCTGCATGAGGACTCATTAAAAAATGGCAGAAGTCTTCAGAATAAGTAGGTTCTAACTCCACCACAGAGCTGATCATACATCAATAGTCACTGTTTAAGAAAAGTTGTTACCAGCAATATCTGAAACAACCCCCCACCCCCAGAGACAGTCCATGAATTTGCCACCTGTTCTCCCCCTTAGCAGTGAAAGTATTTCCTAAATGCATGGGAAAGGGCCACAGATGGCCTGGAGGGAGGGCATGCTCTTATAATCCTGCATTACATCTTTCGGTGCCATCCAAGAGCGTATGTGCTTTATGACAGTCATGTCTCACTATTGGTTTTGATGTTTGTTCTTAACGATGAGAATTTATGGGATATTTCTAATCTACTGACCTTGGAGCTTTCAGTTAGGCTATCGTCCTTAGTTCTCATGGAACTATCTACCCCCTTCTCTTTCCCCACTTTCACTTGGAAAATCAAAGGCTCAAAGAGAAGATGTGTTTTCCCAAAGCTCTCTGTCCTCAAGAGTGGACCCAGGACTCACATCTGGAATTCCCCTATCTTCTTCCACCAGGCTGCTGGATTTTCCCAGAACCTCTGGTCAACTAATCTCTTTTTCTTTCAAGTGCACACTGTGGTTCCTTCAATGATATATTGTGATACATTGGAGAGATTCTGAAGCTGAGCACTGAGCCCTCTGCTCCAGAGTCAGAAATCTTTCCCCCCAGGCTCCCCACCTCTGGGTTAAAAAGAATGGATACACCATTTTTGGCTTTGTGAAATCTCTCCCATTCATCATGGGAGAGCAGCGATTATGCAAAGGTAATTATATACAGATCTCACAGATGCTCTCTGCCCATGTCTCTCCCCAGCAAAGGGTTCATGGCTGTCTTTGTGGTGTCAGTCCCACCCTTTCAGCAGAGAGAACATTCTCTTAATGGAGACAATGAAAACCAAGTAAACGTTGCCTTGCCTGCCTTCTCAAACTCTTTGGATTAATTATTGCACAATTTGCTCTAAATATGGATCTAGATACCTCATCTTTTTCCCACTTCCGTGGGCATGGTTTTACCAACTCCTTAATGAGTTGGTAAATGAGCGTTTAACCTAGGCACTCTGCACCTTCTGTACTTTAGACTTCTTAATACTCATTTAAAGAACTCTCTCTCTCTCTCTCTCTCTCTCTCTCTCTCCCATTCTACCAAAGCTATAAAAACAAAAACAAAAAAACAAATCCTTCTATTAAACTTCTGGTTGTAGGGTCAAATTCACTTTTCTTTTCAGGGAAAGCTTTACCAAACTCTAGAGAAAATGCCTGATTTGTCCTGTATTTAGTTTATTCCTTGGCCATTGTATTGCCAAGATGGCTGACACTTCCTTTTTCACCTGCATACGGGAAGTCCGGCCCTCCATCGAGAAGAATGGCAGTCCAGGAAGGGACTTCTCAGCGCCGTGCACAAGGCATATGCAGAATTCTCAGATGCGTTCCAGAGAACCCTATTCTGATCAGGGAGGAACATCCCCTCTCTTTTGTTTGCAGTTTACTTTCTAACGCCTGCTACAGATTTTTTGGACCAAACATCCCAGGACAACTTCCACTTTAAGCTACTCTTTGAATGCCTCCTTTTATTTCCCTCATCTTGTCTTTTCTTTCACTTATGGGAGTAGCCCGCCAGATGAGAATGTGCTTTCCTGATTTTTACCAACCTGTGAGCGGAGAGTGCCGTCACAGTGTTAGTGTTGACCTAAGCAGGGGGCTTCCTCTTGGTCTCAGTGGAGTCTCTGCAGTTTCTCTCAGGCTCATAAGCCAAGGAACTTGGCTTTTCCTTTGTTGATACAGATACTGGAAGCCATTGGTTTGCTCCTGCTTGTAGCTCTGACTGGTGAAGAACCAGCCTTTACTGCACTTTTCACACTGTCTATTTTTCCTGGCTCATAGCTGATGCCTTTATCACACACACAATTCTTGAGACTTATTGAGATAGTTTTTGTGTCTCTCTTTCCCATCTTATCTTATTTACGTTTTATGTGTATGAGTATTTGCCTTCGTGTATGCATACTACACGCCATGTCTACGGAGATGAGAAGAGGCTGTCAGATCCCCTGGAAGCAGAGTTTTGGGTTGCCATGAGGGTGCTGGGCACTGACTCTGTGTTTCCTTGATAAGAGACTGACTCTGTCAGTGTGACCGTCCCAGGTCTTACCATCACATTGGGTATCTCATGCTGCACTTGGGAAGCAGTGTGATTTAACCACTCATGTCCTATCCAATTTTCAGAGCTTCTTCTGTACCCAGGAGCCCCTTTCCTATGGTTAAGGTCTGCTGTGAGGACCAAAACAGTTGGTGCACATGAAAGCACACTAAAAACAATAAATAAATAAATAAATAAATAAATAAATAAATAAATAAATAAATAAATAATAAAGCGCCATATAAATAGAGGCCCTTTATTCCATTACAAATGTAAGTGCCCTTACATTCTATTCCTATTTCCTCACTATACTTCTGTTGAATCCATCCTATAAGCACAAAGAGAAAACTCTAGTTGTATAGGTTTTCCTGTAATGTGTGCTTCAAAGCAAAAAAAAAAAAAAAAAAAAGCCACAAAACACAACCAAGGAACCCAAATTGGCAGAACCCCTGGCCCTCATTCTCCGGTGTTCCCAGTGGCTGTGCAGAGTTTGACAGGGATGTAATTGCCATAATGAGGGGGTTTTTCAGGCGAGGCTGTGGTCTTCAGTTCACTGCGGATGTTTTAGCCTAAGGCTCAGCTGCAGGGCAGCGCTAGTCACCCAGGCCAGATCCACCAAGAGACTCTTATGCTCAGTCACACACAAACGTGACATTTATGTTGTCTGGTACTCTGCTGAAAACTCAGAAAGCCCGGGATGCTGTGCTTACACACCTGGGAAGAAGGAATAGTTTGAGTTACCCATTGTGTTATCTTCTTGCTAATTAACACCTGTGCGGGAGCACCAGAGTAGTGAGTAGGGGGTGGGCGGGCAGGGCTGCTGTGGATTTTCTCAGCTCCACATGTTGGTCCCTTTGTCTCCTCTGCTCGGGGACCTTGATTTGCTTCCACTTTTGTTTCTTGGTGGCAGGGGTGATGCAAGCCAGCCTAGGACACAGACACATCTGATTTGTATACATTTACACAACTGTGATTTATACAGCCCCTTCCAACAACTCAGAGACACTATCACAGTCCGCTCACCAGAGGTATGCGAAGCGACAAGTAGCCAGATAGCATCTCCTGTTTTAGAGATAAGAAAATGAAGGCTGGCAACAAAGATGTGTTGGGTGACAGCCCTTTTACAACTTCTGTAAGGTTAACCTCATCATCTGTTGGCCTCCTCTGAAAGGAGAAAGCTCTAATGCAGACTGGACAGTCCAGAGGAGAAATGAGCGTGACAGATGCCTAATCTAGACAGCCTGTGCAACTGGTAAGATCCACAAAAAAGGCATCAGAGGGATAACCTGAAAAAGTGAGGTTGGGCTTCTCCTTCAGAGAGCCTTTGTAAGTGAGCCTTTGGAACAGGTCAGTGTGTACCAAAGAGGAGAGGCACAGGAAGAAGAAAGGAAAGACACTACATGCTAACTACCTGTAAGTCAGCACAGGACCATTGCAGTCTGACTACCCACCATGGCTCTGGTCCCCTGCCTCAGTGGACTGATGGACAAGATGCTGGCCCAGGTTCCTGCTTAAGAGAGAGAGCGATTTAATGAGCCAATTAGAGTTTCTTTTGGGGGAAGTTTGAAGTGAAGATGACACTATGGGCCTGAGAAGGATGGGGACAGAGGTCACTGTCACTGGGTCAGAGGCCACCGAGAGCAAGGCAGGAAGTACAGGACAGAAGAGGTCATAAGTCACAGTGGGCAGACAGTTGCTGAAGTGCCTGGAGCTGAGCCTCTAAAATCTCCCTAGAGACCACAAGAGCGCCCAGTTGCCAGACGACAAACAGCATGGCACCCGCCATCTTTGAAGAAAGAATTAGAGCCCAGGCCCCAGGAGGGTGAGTGGCATGGCTATTGATTACATCTTAGCAGTGTGTGCAGCTTCGTGCTAGCAAACCGTTATGCTTTGCACGACCAAGAGCCAATATGACCTGACTTTCTGACTTAATCCTGAGCTCCTGCCATCTTTGTGACCGCTCACGCCTCCACTTCCCGAAGAGCATCGTGTGCAGCCCGCCCGATCCTGTTCTGCTCAACAAAGGACCGCGAGATCACGCTAGCTGGGAAATGCAGCATGGCTCACGCCACGCCCCTCTTTGGAGACTCTCCGTGCACACTCCCAAGCTGACGCTTCCGAGAAGCTCTGAAAAAGGGAAGTGCGTTTGAACTTCACTCAGCCTGAGTAGCTCCGGCGTCAAATTAGAATGATATTATTTTGTTTTTTCTAGTAAGACCACGAAGGGGGAAAAGTAGAAAGAAAGAAAGAAAGAAAGAAAGAAAGAAAGAAAGAAAGAAAGAAAGAAAGAAAGAAAGGAAGGAAGGAAGGAAGGAAGGAAGGAAGGAAGGAAAGCTGTGAAAATCCATTTTAATGAACTGCGTGCCTATAATGTGTGGCCTATCTTCCTTTGAATAAAGCTTTGTTTTGTAGCTCTGGGTCTTTCTGTGCCAGGAGCTCCGGCTGTGTGCTCCGACAGGGCGCGGTACACACCTGTCAGCTGTGACTGGACCGCAGGAGAGAGTGAAGGTGATTTCCAGGCTTGGCTCCTCTACAAGTAAGTCCGCAAGCTCTGTCCTGCCAGGAGTCAAGGTTACTGATGTCCTCCTGGCACTTTCCTCTGAGCCCCAGGGCCCCGCCCCTTCTGCGATGGGCTTCCTGTGATCACGGGGAGCAAGGCCCTATTACCTTACACCCTGTGGTCTCAGCCTCTGCTGAGTTCTAGGTGCCCAGCACAGCCCACACCCTCAACAGGATGTCATGAATACTGTTACCTACTGTATGACCTTCCGAGTCCTGAGAGGCCACCCCAGGGCATTTCAGGTGGCGCCAGTGAGTGAGCTTTTCACACGGCAGATGCAGTCATGAACAGTTCACAAGACAGGCGGCTCGCACACGCTGCTCCAGCTCACTGGTAACCTCAAAGGCACATCCATATTTTCCTATTTCTACACAAAGAGCCTGCTATGCCTGTCTTGGTGAATAAAGACATAAAATTAAAGAACTACCCAGCTCAAGTAGACTCATTGGCACACTGATTTTTGAATTAAACCCAACATATCTACTTGCTTTATTCTGTCTGTCTCATTGAACATTTGATCTGTTGCTTTGACCTTCCTCTGGCCCAGGCCTGTGGGCAAACTCACTCATGAGGGTGCTCTGAAGAGAGGACATGGTGACCAGGTACCCCAGAACAAAATAAAATTCTCTACATAAGGTGGTGAACTCAAACCCTGAGCCCCACGTATGGTAGGCATGTGTTCCACCACTGAGCTCTATCCATCCCCCAGACAGGTATAAGAATTTGACCTAATGCTAGCATCACATAACACATATCTCATGGTCTGATGCACCCAAAAGGTGCGTGGATTCCCCTGATCCTGTGATTTCTAGAGAGTAATCAGACTCCAAAGCCAACATCAAATCTCTTCTGTGCCCTCTTCACACTGCATGGCTATTAGCTGACCAGTTGAAACGTGTTGCAATGACTTTCTAATGAGAAAGCATAAAACTTCTTAAGCTGTTCATATCTGTGTCGCTGGACACCTTACGAGGCGCTGGCCTTGGCCTTTGGGCAGTCACAGTGGGCCGTGGAGTAAGCAGGCGTAGCAGCTAATTGAGCTTTGTGCTGAGCACTGTGAGAGATGAGTTTGGATTGGAATTCCATTACGGGTTTTTAATAATTAAACATTACATGTTTGGAACCTCATTCTTCTGTATTACTTTTTAAAATATTAATCTATTTACATCGGCTGGACTTCCCACAGCTTGACAGGCAGTAAATGGGACTCACACTGAGATAGACAACTGTGTTCTTAGCTTAAGACAGCCTTGGTGCTTGCTCACAGTAAATGTAATACTAACCCTCTGCTCAACCCGATTACGTGTGATAATTACCCCTCCTTTGAGAGGGAGGCTTGCTCCGTTTCCCTAACACTCTTCTGAGCCCCCCCTCCCCCGCACCGCACTGGAATTTTAAATTGGCAAGAATCCAAATGAATCTCACTGTGAGAGTTCTATAATGTCCTTTAAGGTCACGGGGCCACCCGCCCTCTTCGGAAGCAGGGCTAAGAAATGAATGTGCAGGGTGTGTAAAAGTTCCCTTGGATGTTACCTCACACTGTGATGAGACCGAAGTATAAAGTTCAGAACCCTGGAGCACATAAGAAAAGCTCATTAAGGGATAACCCCGCTTCCTCACAGTGCCCCCGAGCCTCCAGGACTTCTCCTTGATGCTCACAAGCAACTTCCTTCTGGGTGAACAATGTGTCCCCCCACCTTGGCCTTCCTCCCTCTGTTTTATCACCTCTGGCATGACTCTAGCACTAGCAATGACCTAGCCGCTCCCCGCAAGGAACCCTCTCTGTGTGGCTCGGAGCTTCTGCCTGGTCCATTCTCCCCCAGCTCAAAACCTGATGCAAATTGGGTCCAGAAAATGTCTCTAGGACTCTAAGCAAGGCCTCATCATCAAGGGCTGGCTCAAACAAAGGACAGCTCTGTGCGTGTGTACTCGGGAGATGACAGACCCCACAGTCTCTTCCTGCAAGGTTTGAAGAACTACATCAGAACTCAGCCCCTGCTGGAGAGCTCCAGAAATCTAACTGATTTATTTCCATTTAGGAACTGTATTCTTTTTTGAGACAAAGCTAGCAGCAGTACAGACCTTCCATGACACCCTTTTAAAGAGCAAAACAGCATTTTTATTAATGGAAAAGGATTCGATATAGGCGGTTAAATGGGAGATACGCCCACTATGGGAAAGGAGTCTCCTCAGCTGTCTACTCCTGTGGCCATGGAGGGAAGTTAACTTACTGAAAATCTCCCAGTGTCAGCGTGCCTTCCTATTGTTCTGTTTCTCAGGGTTGGCATAGTGTGCGCTAAACATTTCATCCTGTCCGTGCTATTTATTGTCTCTAAAGGATGCCTGGCTCTCTGCACTGCATCCAGGATACGTAGTGCCCAATGCTAGCCCAGGGAGCCACAGGTCCTGAAGTTGTGGCACATGGTCTCAGGACCTAGGTATCTCCTACTTCATGGAAGAGTTGGCCATATGGACTTGTCTTCAGAAAAGATAAGGCAGTTCCTGGGGCAGAAAAAAAAAAATCCCTGGCTTTATGGAGGGTTCCAGAAGGCTGTTCCTTCGCTGTAGCCCACCACCCCCACCCGAAATATCACCTTTGGTTTGCAGCTAAATAAATCTCTTCCTCCCTTAGTGTTTACATTTTCAGATGTCTGAGGACCACCAGCCAGCCATCTACCCCTCTGACCTCACTGGTGTAGACTGTATAGGACATAAAGACAACACAAGGTTGCCAAGTGTGCCTCAGACACCTCATATTCAAACTGGGTCTTTCTTTCCTTGGCCTCTAAGACCTTTGTGTGAAGAGGATTTCCTTTTGACTGATCTATCTTCCTATCTTCCTTCCTTCCTTGCTTGCTTGCTTCCTTCTTTCTCTCCTTCCCTCCCTTCTACCTCCTTCTCCTCCCCTTTCTTCCCTCCTTCCTTCTTTCCTTCCCTGCCTCCCTTCCTAATTTCCTCCCTTTCCCTCTCCTTTCCTCCCCCACACTCCTTCTTTCCTTCCCTGCCCCCTTCCTTCCCTTGTTTCCTCTCTCCTTCTCCTTTCCTTCCTTCCTTTCTTCCTTCCATTTCTCTGACAGGGTCTCACAAATCCCAGAATGGCCTCAAATTTACTACACAGTCTAGAATGAATGACTCATGCCGCCTCCCCTACTGAGTACTGGCCTTACAGGTATGTGCTGCCATGTCAGCTTTATGTGGTACTACAGGTCAAATCCAGGGCTTTGTGCTTGCTAAGCAAGAAATCCACTGACTGGGTCACAGTCACAGTAAATGGCACTAGGGAGTCATCCAACTTTCAGTAGGTGCAGGAGCTGTTATCAAATACTTGGCTGGTCACCCAATGGAGATACTTCTACCAATGGAAGCTCACTGCACACTAGCATTCGAGTTGTGATCTTGTTGGCAAACGGCTGACATGAATACTGCCTTCCTGCAACCCCAACCCACAGCCTGCTCTCTGCCCCAACCCCGGGAGCATCTCCTCCTCCAAAACCCTAAAATAGGTGTGTGCTTCCTTGTGACTTTTATCCTGGGGTAGGGACATCCTCAGAGGCTTCTACCTTCTTAAGGCAATACGGTGTAAGACCAAGCATGGTCTGGGACACGCTGTCTCAGACCTTTCTTCCACACATGTAGGGAGACAACACAACACAGCAGCCCCTGATCATGCATCTGAGGGGTCACAAAAGCTGAGCCTGCAGGAGAGTCAGCGGGCTGAGTGGGATCACTGAGAGCCTCCCCTCTCCTCTTCCTCAGCATCAGAGTCGGCCTTTAAATTGTTCTTTAGCTCGGGATGGAACTCAGTGGCAAAGCTCTGGGTTTGAGTCTCTGCACTTAGCAAGTAGAAGAGCAGGTTAAGGTTATCCTAGACTACATGGTGAATTTGCAGCTAGCCTGGGCAACAAAAGACGCCATCTTTGAACCAAGAAAGAAAGAAAGAAAGAAAGAAAGAAAGAAAGAAAGAAAGAAAGAAGGAAAGAAAGTTAGTTACTTGTTTAGGTTAAATTATTACATTTTTAGGAGTCCCCAATTAAACCTTCAGATAGTCCAAAGGAACGATGATTTAAGCCTTCAGCATCCCCTATGAACTGATTTCTTTAGCAACTTACATTTGTATTTAGATTCGAATCTTTGTCATTTTCCCAGAAGAGTTATTTAATTTGCCCAAACAGAAGGAGTTACTTAAAACAGTGGTTCTCAACCTGTGGGTTGGGACCCCTATCAGGGTTTGAATGACTTTCTCACAGGGGCTATCTAAGTCCATTGGAAAACACAGATGTTTACATTATGATTCATAACAGCAGCAAACATGCAGCTATGAAGTAGCAACAAAAATAATTGTATGGTTTGGGGGTCACTACACCATGGGGAACTGTATGAAAGGGTCACAGCATTAGGAAGGCTGAGAACCGCTGGCTTAGACATTTCAAGGCAAGGATCATCTATTTTAGCCAAATGTTCAAAACTTCTAGCAAATACATTTTTTTAAAAAATCCCTGAGACCTCTACAGTTCTGAGGAAGTAGTCCTAGTCCAGATAAGAGTTCTGCGGATGTCAGAGCTTAGGTTCAGAAAGCCAGGTTAGAACAACCAGATAAGGACGTTTTTGGTTTAGAGACAGGTACTCACTGTGTAGCCCTGGCGAGCCTCAGACTCACAGAGACCCACCTGCCTCTCCCCTGACCAGGATCACGTGTTCCGTAAACAGCGTCGTTGTGCTGTCACCATGAGCCACGCTGAGGTACCACTAAATAAGACCTTAAAGTTAGGTCTGTCCTATTTTGAGAGGCTTTTCTCCCCTGCAGATGTTCCGAGAACCTTCTAGAAATTGCAACTGCTGCTTCCAGCAGCAGCAATGTATGGAAGTGACCCCAACCCTGACCCTAGCTGGGACGGAGGAGCCACAGCAGCATACAGTAAAGCTTCAGGGCTCTGGGCCGAGGTCTGCCATGCCAGAGGGTGCTGCCGTCACTGAAGAGCTCTCTGCCTGAGTGTGCCGTTAACCCGTTTGCAATAGTCAGAAGGTGGAGAAACCCAAGCGCCCATCAGTGGTTAATCAATAAGACGTGGTATATCCATACAGTGAATAGTATCTAGTCATAAAAAGGGCCAGAATGCTCAATCGTGCCATAATGTAGCTGAATTTTGAAAATACGCTGTGCGAAATAAGTAGAAAAAGATACACATCATTTCATTTGTAGGAAACATCTCAGAGTCACAGGCAAATTCCCAGAGTAAACAGAAGTTATCAGGGGCTGAAGGCTTGGGGAGAAATGTGTTTTTGCTTACTGACTGTTTAGGGTGGTGACAGAATTTTGGCAACAGAGATGGACGACAGTCCCACTACACTGGGATGCCATCAGACGGTATGCTTAAAACAGTAACGACTAAGATGCATACATTTAGCATACTTAACCCCAGGTCCCCTAGCCCTGCTCCTAAAGATGGATGGGTCCATGATGCTGGTGATGCCAGAACATGATATTTTAATTTCTTGCTCTTTACTCAAAAGAGGAAGGTTAAGTAAACCCTCTAAGCCTCTTCCCTCCCTCCCTCCCTCTCCCCCCTCTCTCTTTCTCTCTGTTTTGCTGGCTGACTGGGACAGTCCAAGCATTTGTGCCTGTGGACCAATGTCAACACAGGCTAAAAATTAATAAAAAACGAAAGCAAAAACAAAACCCATCACAATCTGTCATTTTGCATCTGGGCCGACCAGAGGCTGTCGGCCGGAACCTGTGGATCCCCCTTTTGTGGCTCACTCAGTGCCGAGCCTCTTTGCTAGACAGCAGGAACACTAGGAACCGAGCACTAACTATCAGAGCAGGACAGAAGCAGACTCCAGTCAGAATGGGCAGTGGGGGGTGGGGTGGGGAGAAGGTTGTCATTCAGGCCTTGCCCTCAGAAATTGTGTCCCCAACCAACTCCAAACCCACATTACCAGTGTTAATTAAACAGGACTTGAAGACATGCTCCCTACATTCAAGAGAATGCGTGTGCCAAGCCTCTAGACAGTGACTCGTGAGTCACCTGTACACGACCCAGCAGACATGAGGCAGATGTCTCATCCGGGGTCTGGCAAACTGCTCCAGATCTCATGTTTCGGGGATCCTCTCTTTTGACGTTCTTGGGTTCACCTCAAGTTCACCGGCTTTCCCAATGGTATTACTTAACTTGTTCAAATTTAGTATATTTTTACTCGTGCTAACTTGAGTGTTGGATTTCTATGCATGCACGCTTCATTGAGCAGAGTGTGCTGGGCGAGTTGAGTTCCCTACAGAGGTAACATGGCCCAGCTTCTCCACGGCAAAAGAACAGTGTCCTCACCACCACCTCTCCGAATCCTGCCATCGGTGGCTGCCGTATAAAATATTCATGAGGATACAGGTGGACAGGATTCTGGCTGGCTGGCTATCACTTGGAGGAGCTAGCTGCTCCGTCCCCTGGGCCGAGGGAAGGCCATCATTTTTATTCAGCAAGCAGACAACACTGTGACTGGTTTTTTTTTTTTTTTTTTTTTTCCTTTCTTTCTTCCCTCCACAACTTGCTGGGCTGTCATGTTTAAATATGAAAATGTTGCTTATAGCCAAATGTTAGTGACAGCAGCCTGTGGCGCCTATCACTGCTTGCACCCTTACTCCTGCTAAAAATAGCCTCCTTCTCTCTGGATTCCTTCAAGCCCCACATCTGCAGGAAGTTTCTGTTGCTGGCCTTTTCCTTTCTTTCCTGAAGATTACTGTTCTTTGGCTCTGCCAGCATCCTCTCCCTCTCCCCTTCCCAGGAAATGGAGGACTGGACCGCCAATAAACATCCCAGGCTCAGAAGTTTCAACAAAGGCCTCACGGGTGTTCCCCATTATTACCCCAGCCTCACTTCAGAAGTCTTTAGAACAGAGGGAGGTGGGCAGCAGCATGAGGCAGCGCCGGTTGACCTTCAGAAGTAAAGTCTGAAGGCCATGGCACAGCCTGGGCAGGCAGAGAAGCAAACAGGGAGGGCAGGCTTCTGGGACCCTCCGTGGAGCCATGCCAAGCACACAGCTGCCCCCACCAGCGCTCTGGGATCACACTCTCCAAACCGTAACCTAGGCGACAATGTATCTATTTCAAAACTACCAGGGGGACAAATGTTTCATTCTTTTCCAGGCAAGGAATTCAAAATTGCTTTTAATTAATTCTCTCTCCAGCCCAGTGTGTGTGTGTGTGTGTGTGTGTGTGTGTGTGTGTGTGTGTGTGTATGTGTGTGTGTGTGTGTGTGTGTGTGAGTGCATGAGTGTGTGCATGAGCACACTGGTGGGCGGCGGGGGCGGGGGAGACACTATGGCTTTAGGTCCATTCAGAACCAGTCAGAAGATGGTGTTTGGAACAAGATTTGGGTTTTTAGATATTTTCAGCACTCTGTAACACTGTCAGAAAGCACTCAGTGGACCCTTCTGCCCTCCACCTCAAGACTCTGATTCACCTACTCGGTGGCAGGTGAGAGGTCCTGGGATATTACACTGTAACCCTATAGAATCTGCTAAAGCCTTCTGGGAAGCCATGCGCAACCACACAGATTTTAGACGGAAGCTTTTGGTCCTGCCTCCCTCCCTCACCCGCTCCACACACTCACTGATATCTCTGTGGACCAATTCCCTCCAGGGCACCCTCCATTTCAGATCCAGTAAAGATTCCTCTTACAGAAGACAATCCAGAGAGGTGCCAGAGAAAAAAAGAGACGCCAGCTAGGCGGACCTGTGCGGACTGTCCCAGTCAGAGAGACCCTGGCTAGCTCCACCCTGTGGAGAGGAATGACAGTCTTGCCCCTAATACCTGACAACGGGGCAAGAGTCTGATGGAGGTTTGCTCAAGGGTTACCATTGTTTTCTAAGAAGCTCAAAACCTTTGTGATCGTAAAAGCCATTTCCATTTGGGAGAGGGGATGTGACTGAAAAGAGGTGGCTATAAATGTGGCAAGCCGTTTCGATCCCTGCTTGGCTTTACGGTAACTGGACATTTTGTACTCAGCGTGATGCTGGGGTTCCTACAGATGGGACAGGGCTGAAAATGCATCATGACAGCTAAGGCCCATCAGGTGTCAGCTCCAGTTTGTACAAGCATCTCTCAAGTGTCCATCACTCAGGGCTTGGTTGCCAGGCTGCTGCTACTGGGAGATGGTGGAACCTTAGGAGCTAGTGACTCAGAGGTCACTGGGGTGGCCTTTAAAGGGGACAGTATGACCATGTCTTTCCCTTTTCTAGTCTTTTCTGATTCCTGGAGAGAAGTGAACCATTGCTCAAGCACAGCACAGCATGGAGCCATTTAACTGTGGACCAGAACCTCTTACAGTAGGAGGCAAAACAAACCCCCTCTTTCTTTTTAATACTTGGTTCTAGTAAAAGAAAGCGGATATAGTAACTCAAAGGTCATGACTCACTGCCCAGCTCTTAATACTTCTCATCTAGTTTAGTCTGGGGTCGTGCTCAGCTTTACCTATAGGCCTTCTGAGAACCTTTCTCCCTTCCTTCCGAGGACGCCTGTACTAAAACGACCTCAGCAGCGAGACCACCAGACTTCCCTGGTTTATAAGGGCTGGCAATATAAAGCCCAACCTCGCTTAACAGCTTGTGAATACCTCACCGGAGGGAGTTTTGAAGACGGGCTACGGTACACAAAGTAGCGAAGATAAGAGTATTGGGATGCCGATTGGAAGCTTTTGTCAATCTTTTGTGGGGGGATTCATAATGCCCATAGGAACATATTAGTATAGTTGTGCATTTTTAAATTTCACAGATCAAAATTATGAGGGTATGCTCATTTGTTTTATTTTTTTAACTTTAGATTATATAATGAAAAACCTACTGAAACTGCAGTTCTGTGAGAGACACCCCTGACCTTACTGGAGAATCTTAGGGAAGCATATTTAAGAAAAATGTCCATCTCTAGAGCTTGTCAGTGAGCATCACATAGTGTTTACAAGGCTTTAGATTCCTGAGTAAGCACAAAAATCAAAACGCAGCCATTTCACTTACAGTCTCGTATCCCAGCAGAAGACTGCGGTGTCATGGTTCAAATGTGAAATGTCCCTCACTGGTCACCCAGCGGATGGTTCTGAGCGCTTATAGAACCTTGAGGAGATACTAGAGAAAGTGGGACCCTAGGCTCTGGCCTCAACATTCACAGCCCAACTGAGTTTTCTGTCTTATTGCTTCCTGTTTCACCGAGATGTGGGAGGGTAAGGCTCCCTCGGTGCATTCCCGTTACTATGGACCCACCTTCCACCCTACCCCCACCCCGACCATACATTGCACCTCCAAATTGTGAGCCCAAAATAAACCCTTCCTTTCTTAAGGTGACTTTGTCAGGTAATTGTCAAAGCAACTAGAAGAAGTAGTTCCTGTGTAACTTTCAGGGAGAAGGGACTCCTGGGTAATGTCCAAGGGTTTACTTTCAGTAGGGGTGGATGGGCTAAGGGGCTTCCTGACAGCAAATCTCACAGACCCTCACTGTTTTTCTTAAAGACCACACGTTTTCTTCTTTCTTGGCACCTCTCCTTGATACCACTTTGACTTCTGCTGTGACACAGGGTTTGTCCTATCCGTACTCCCAAAGATGGTACTCAAAGGTTCCGGTCAAAAATCCTGGAGAACACACTCCAGAGAGATGTCCATTGCTAAAGCAAGTCACTGGATTACCACATACTGTGTATGTGCCTGCTGTAGATTGCAGTCAGAAGTGGCTCCTGACAGCTCAGCGGGCAAAGATGCTTACTGCCAAGCCTGGTGATCTGACGTCAATTCCTGGAGCCAACATGGTAAAAAGAGAGAACCAACTCCTGCATTTGGTTCTCTGGTGCCTTCATGTCTTGGCATGTACATGCATGTACACCACACACACACACACACACACACACACACACTGCACATATACATGCATATGTACACAAGCAAAGAAAATAAAACTTAAAAACTCTAAGTTTAAAAATGCCTATTATGGATAATCTCCTTTGTCAGTCCCCTGAATTATTTCTTCCTAACGATGTTTCTTAAAAATTCTTTAGAGGAAAAAGGACATTTTAGGACCATACTGCCAGATCAGAAAAGACCAAAACTCCACTTCCACGTGAACTGTACAAATAACACCTTCATTTTCCTCTGCATAGGACTCCAGCCCATTGTCACAATGAGAGAACAACAGACCTGGAGTTCGACTAAGCCACAATCATCCTCTTGATGAAGACAACATAAGATGTCCTGCTCTCTTTCCCCTCACCGTTCTGGCCTCTCTTTAGTTATCCATCTTTCCTTCAGGCCTAGTCCAGGGCCTATAAAAAGCAAGCCATCAATTCTTAGCAATCAAAAGCACCAGGAAATAACCTCTCAGGGTGGAATTCCACCCCTTCCACTCTGGTACCTCACAAATCACAGCATACTTAGGACCGCAAACCAGTCATCCCTCTCTATAGCCATCCCCATAGAGAGGGCCATCGCTTTGGAGGCCTTAGGAGTTTGATATTCAGTCAAGACAAGCTCTCTAGAGAACTGTGGAAGCTGATGTGGCGACTTCTATCGTCAAACTAGAAACAGCCAGGAGGTATCGATGGCATTGTACACACAGCACCCAGAAGACGCCAGGCCTAGCACCGACTCCATGTGCACAAATCAGGCAGTGCTGGGTTTATGAGTGCTTGTTTGCCTCTATTGCTTGCTTGGTTTTATAAGCACATGCTTTCCACAATAGGTGCCAAATGTGTAAGAAAAAGTGGGAGAGGGAACTCTTAAATGGAAAAAATTATATTCATTAACTTAATTTTTTTCTCTGCAGCAGTGCCAAGGTTTGACATCAGCAGCAAAGCACGAAAGGCCAGCTGGAGGAGCACGCGTGTTCCCTCTGATAACAGAGGCAAGGGAGTCGTGTTGGGCCTGTCCCAGGGATTCCAGGTGGCCATACACATGATCCTTTAAGTTACTGTTCATTTCCCGTTGCGCAACCAATTGTCGCTGAGAGCTTGGAAAGAACCTGACAATGTTTGTTCCATAGTGGGAGAGAGGCGAGGCCAGCAGGGAAGAGTAGCTGGTGATTTTCTGTGACCATGGGACAGAACATTTAAAACCAGGTGCCATATCAATAATAGCTTTGGGCGCAGGATCTGGGACCAGGCTGAAGGTCATGGACTTCCCAGCCCAAATGGCTCTTCACACACTTTCTCCCCAGTACTCTTCCTCTGTGGACAATGAGACCGTCTCTCCAGAAGATAAAAACCCAAGTCCCCAGAGCCTGTATTATTCTAAACTGCCTGACCTGCTCAATGTCCACAGAGGGAGTGACAGGCTTCAAGCTGTGACCCACTAAGTACTTTTAAGTACATAACTGGCTCCCCATCCCAAGTGCATGTGAGCTTGCCTGAGGAGACAGGTCAGCTGAGACCTGCCTCCCCTGGATCTATAAGTAGAAGCCAGACTGTGGGGCAGGGGAGGGGGTACTGGCTGGCTTTGTGTCAACTTGACACAAGCTGGAGCTATCACAGAGAAAGGAGCCTCAGTTGAGGAAATGCCTTCATGAGATCCAGCTTTAAGGGAGGAGGGCTCAGCCCATTGTGGGTGGTGCCATCCCTGGGCTGGTAGACCTGAGTTCTATAAGAAAGCAGGCTGAGCAAGCCAGGGGAAGCAAGCCAGTAAGTGACATCTCTCCATGGCCTCTGCATCAGCTCCTGCCTCCTGACCTGCTTGGGTTCCAGTCCTGACTTCCTTTGGTGATGAAAAATAATGTGGAAGTGTAAGCTGAATAAACCCTTTCCTCCCCAAATTGCTTCTTGGTCATGATGATTTGTGCAGAAATAGAAACCCTGACTAAGACAGGGTTTCTTTGTGCATGGGTTTATCCCCATCTCCTAGGTTCTGGGAGACAGAACACTCTCATATTCTTAGCATTAAAGGACAGGGCTCAAACTCCCAGCATACAGTTTAGGATTTAGCTTCTCATTAACTGCCTCCCATTCTGAGTTTAAAGAGTTCAAATCCATACACAAGACACACAGACACAGTGAAGAAGGAAGCTGAACTTGAGACAAGTCCCCTGCATGCCCTGTTATTCATTGCTGCACCCCGCTCTTCCTGGGCTCTCTGTAAGACATCCTCTTGACTATGATAAACATACTGTCATATGTCCATGTGTGTGTCTGAAGGCTGGGAATCAATCTTGGGTGTCTGAGGAGAGATAGCTCTGCTTCCTAGTAGCTGCCAGAGGCAGTGTAAGAGCTAAACTTCCTACTTCCACAGGCCTTTTCAGAGATGGGGTTGGGGCTCCCAAAGTAGGGCTGCTACAGACTCTCGGTAGGGTGGCCAGCAGGCCTGCTAGCTGCAATCTAGCCACATCACTTTCTCCAAGACCGTTGAGAAGAGGCAAACGTGCCAATTTCGCAGATAGGCTTGCTCCTGTGCATTCCCTTCACCTGTTGTCAGAAACCCTCAAGACTGACTTGTGACAGGGAACTCCTGTGCTATTGGCTAGGACAGAGTAGATGGGGCAGGGGATCGCCCCAATCCAGAGTCTTGTCTGAAGCATCTCACCACAAGAGAATCAAGAAGTCCAACACAGTGACATTTGCTTAAGGCCTCTTTCCAGGAGACTGTCACAAGGAACCCCATTTATATTAAAAGGACATGTCTCAACAACCTTCCCCTGCAACCCTAGTAACTCTTAGTTTTACTTTATCAGATTGTAAACCCATCTAGGCACCCTGCAATCTCAACTAGCTAAAAGGGGAGGAGGGGAAGGGAAGAGGGCGGAGGAGAGGGTCCTTTAGAAATCAGTCAGACAGTGGAATCCTAAAAGCTTCTAGAATTCTATAGTCACCACTAGACATGTAAATGCTACTCTTATTAGAGGGGCCTGAACCCCACTCTCAAGAAAGCCTCTTCTTTCCCGGAGCACTCTCTATTTTTAATAAACTCCAACTCATACTACTTTGTCCAAATCTCCTTTTCCACAGTGTGGCCAAGGACCTGGTATTACCTGAATCAGGTCTCTAAAGAGATGAGCAGACCACTGAGGCCACTGTGGGCAACAGGGTGGCTGTGCCTCTGTCCATGTCACTACTCACAGCAGAGAGGCAGCTGGAGGAGCCCCTGTACCCCATCATGTTAGGCTTGACCTGTCAGCTCTATGGCCCTGCCGTGGGGCTGCACACAGGACCCTGATCTTTAATATCCTTGGGCAAATGTCAACCCTTCTTTGATTTGTTCTATTCCCATGGGCACATTAAAAAACTGTCATAGTCACGTATAAAAACAAAGGGACAATTACAAAGATTTGCTCAGAAGCGCATGGCTAGCTCCAAAATGCAAAACTAAGAAGTTGAAGCGAATACAAAGGTAAGAATTATGCCTTTAAAGAGAAGAGGTTTTTGAAGGTAAGGAGAGAGCTGGAACAGGCTGGAAGAGGGCAGAGACCTGCAGAGGACTGTGGCCAGGGAGAATTCCTGGGTGGCCGAAGAATCTTTTAGGAACCGGAAAACTCATATTTAATCTTTTTTTAAAAAAGTTTTTCACAACACTGTGCTAAAAAAGCTCTTGGGTAGCTTAAACCCTTAGTAAAAGTTGCAGTACACACATGTTTATGCATGTGAGTTCTCATACACATGCCAGAGTTTGGCTTAAAGAGTCTAAAATATCTAACTCACAAGCTCCAGAGTACTGGCACAGTTCGCAGGCCTGGGTCCAGGCACCTTGCTTCAGGGCCAAGTTGGAGGGTGTTCTTTTATCACGTGTCTCTAGGGGGCGCCCTCTCAGGCATACATAACCTGTGTGTTTCCCAATCCTCCCTTACCAAACGGAGTATGAGGCAGAGAAGAGACGGGAGTAGAGGAAATGGATGGATAGAGAGTATGAGTTGAGCTGGGGCAGAGTTGAGCTTTGAAATATGAGAACCCCCCCCACACACACTGCTCTCAGAGGAAACTCACTCTTTATAAAGGCAGTGGGTATTTGTAGGGCAGGTTGAACAGCGAAACAAAATCATATCACAAGACAACAACTAAGGCACACACAAAAAGAACTGCCCAAATTTTACCAACAAGGGCTGGCTGTCTCAGGCGGAGGCAGTTGGAAGTGCTAACAGGCACTCAGAGATGATATCGCCAATGGGCAAAGTGGCATAGGAATTCTAATAGAGGAACCAGAACCCGTCAGCCTGATTCAGACGGCTTGGCTGGCTCTTGTTTGTGACTTTATATTCCACACGTGTATCATAGATGGCAGAAATTACTTCCAGTTCACACAGTGGGGAAGAACTACGTCAGTGAACTACGTCAAAAGATGTTCAGTATTTCCAAATGCTGGACTCCTTGAGCCCAATGGAGGATGACTGATTTACGTGGACAGACAGTATTTTGAAGCAGGAAAGGCTGGGCAAATCTCCAATCATGTGGCCATCACACCACAGCCAACGCTCTGGTATCTGCTGGGGGTATAATTCTCCAAAAGGGGGAATGCCACCCTCCAACACCGCCTGAATCACAGCCCAGTAACTAAAGAAACTCTCCTAGGCCAAGGCCATTTGCTTAACCCAGCAGTACTTCCTTGCCCTCTAGCCCCTGGACTGGTTACAGGGGTCAGCAATACTGGCCAGGCGACGGGGCCAGGCTCTTGTAGAACCTTGGAAGGAGACATCCCATAATCTCTCATGGATAGAAAGAGTCTAGTGCACACCCCAGCTTGTTGTCTCTCTCCAAGCACAGAGCCTTCCTTGTGCCTCTACAGCTCCCTTGCAGACTTCTATTACTTGGTACTTAAGTTGCTTTTGAGACAGTTTTCCACTGTGTTTTAAAAGCCAGTCCTGGCATGTCCATAAACACCAGTTCATGTTCCTGGAATAAATCTTCTTTTGTGTTCCATCATACAACCCACAGGGATGCAGATGACATGTTTTATGTGGTGGCCACTATTTACAATCCAACCCCATGGAGGCCCATGAGATGCCACAAATGCAGCCCACACAGGAAGACTGCCCCTTAGGCAGAGACATTTGTCCCAGGAGACCAGGAAAGGCCACACCCTGAAAGTATACGGGTGGCTTCGGCCACTGACACACATCTTCCATTCAGAGGCAGGAGGGTCTTGGGCACTCTCAAAAAGGCACATTGGGAGGTAGGCTCAGCCCAACTGAACACTGGGGTGTGTGTGACCAGTGGCTGTAGGCAGGGAGAGCAATACACAAAAATACCCCAAACTAGCTGTTGAATTCAAAACATCAACGAAGTGAATTCATCTCCACCAGGAGGGCTCGCTGCCCATCTGCAAGCTCAGGAACATCTGCTCACTGAGTCCAACTGTCTCCTTTGTGTTTGGATGGACAGCCATTAGTCACAACGGAACTAACCTTGCAGATTCCTCACTAACCAGAGGACTGCGGGAGTCAGGGGGTTCGGTTTCGGGGGAGTAGGGAGGAAGGATGCCGGAAGAATCTCTTTTTCACTGAAGAGGAAGCATTTCTGCCTCTGTCTCACACTAAGATAGCATTTGCTGAAAATGTCAACAGATTGCTTTTGGGTTTGAGCTGTGCAGACATCAAAAGCTTGTTTTAACAGGGCATTTCGCTCAAAATCGCATGGTTGGCTTAGGCATTTTGAGTCCCTCTGACTGTATTATTTGGATTAGAGGTTCTCCTTGGGTTTTACTGGGTCCACATAAATCAGAACGTAACCAGAATAGACCCCTTCACAGCACCAGAGCTTTCGGACCATTCATGTAGTAAAATCTGCCCTTTGTGTATGCTGAATTTTTAGCAGGGCCCGTTTCCCTCACCTTTTTCCTTTTCTTTTCTCCCACTGTGGCTTAGTTGCTATGCAGGGGCTTAGTACTCCCAAGTGGGGATCAGTTCCAGACTTCAGCTTGATTTGAAACAAGCTAAGCAAATTTGCCTGCATGTGATGATGTCAGAAGGTTTCTCCCGTTTTCCTATTTCTCGAACCAGGCTACTAAAGGAAGCCGAGAGGCAAGTCACGATTTGAGTCCCTGTAATGCTGGCCTGGTTGTCTCAAGTACTTGGTATGATTCAGTAGATGCGGTTCAGATGGCGACCCCTGCACCCCTGCTCTCCAAACAGGCAAGGGTCTCAGGAAGCTAATTGCAAAAGGCAGCTGGGTTATAACAGCAGCATCTTTCCCTCCCTTTACATTGTGGGTTTTTTCCAATCCCCTTTTCTCTCCCTGCTCCATATCATATTGACTAGACGTGACTCAAACGTTAATGGTAATTGCTCTTATCTTAATTTATAGGAAGGGGGGAGGGAGGAAAGAAGGGAGGGAGGAAGAGAAACAGAGACAGAGAGAGGGAGAAAAGGAAGGAGGGAGGGAGGGACGGGGAAGGGAGAGAAACAGAGACAGAGAGAGGGAGAAAAGGAGGGAGGGAGGAGGGAGGGGTGTAATTTTCGAATCTGAGTGCAGGTCACTACAGGTGTGTTATATTATATATTCATGAGACTCCTGGGACAGGCATGCTGAGATATCCAATAACTTTCTTAATGTGTAATTACACACCATCGAACTATAATTGATTAATTGAAAAGAGAATGTAGGCAGCAAGGGCAAGACTTGCTGCTCATTAAATGAATATGTCCTTGCTTCTCTTTAATAAGCTAAGTGGAACTACTCAAAAGCAATTAAGTCAGTAGTGAAATTCATTAAATTTTAAGTAATTATTGGTATAAAATCCTGTAATAAAATCCAAGACTTTGCATAGCTCTATTTCCAAGGGATGTATGAGAAGTCTCTCGTGATAATTCTATGAGGCGGAAGGGGCAGCCCAGAGAAGGCCGTATCTTGGGCTCACTGACATTCAGTATGGAAATCATGAGAGTGGGGTGTCACTGTGTGGAGACACTGCCTGCCGTCCTGGGCTAGCAGAGGCAGGGTGTCACTTCATCCTAGGAATGTAGTAACATTTCCGAAATAAGTTTTTTTTTTTTCATTGAATAGTTGTGAAAAAAAGAACGAATACTTTTCCCCCTTTCAGCTCTCTGTGTAGCCAAGGATGACACTTCCACAGGAGTAGAGACAGCGTGTGCCAACATGCCTGGTTTATGCAGTGCTGGAGACAAATCCAAGGCTTGTGCATCTCAGGCAAGAGATCTACGAACTGAGCCACATTCTCAGCCCGAAATGCCATTCAAAACATTCTTCCACTGTAGACATGGGTGCAGGGGGCTGTGTACCGCATGGAGAGAGCTCTTCCCAGGTCCCACTCTCATTAGGGAAACAAACCTGGATTGTTAGGGTGGTAAAGGGATAAAATATTTCTCAGTTTTAAGAAGAGGACCTTGCGCCTTGAGCCCAGGAACCTGGCAAGTCAAAAATGTGTCAAAGAGAAAGTCAAGTCAGGCAATGCTGCCTTATTGCATAGGCTCCTCGTAACTCCCTAAACTTGGGGGAAGACATGGGAGTCTTAGCACGCTGTGGAGAATAGTCAGTTAATAGGGAGCCACACCAGCATGGCTTGATTCATTCATGTTAGGTGTTTCTTGAACCTTTAGTAAAAGGCCTCTATACACACAAGCGAGTGTGTGTGTGTGTGTGTGTGTGTGTGTGTGTCTATACACACACAACATATATACACATATATGTGTATTATATTGTATATGTACTATATTATATTATGTGTGCTGATTTTAAAACAATGCTTTAAAGTGCCATGTAAATACTATATACATATATACAATAGTATATATCTATCTATCTATCTATCTATCTATCTATATATATATATATATATAAAACACATATATTTATTCTATCCATTATGCTACATCCCGGTACTTCTTCCCCTGAAGGTCACATGATAATTTACCTTGCATGATTAAACTATGCACATAAAATTGTATGTAGTAGTAATATAATATATAGTAGTTTATTTATAATATATGTCATTTTTTACATACCCTGTAACACTCAGGGGAAGAAGTAATCGGTAGAGTGCATGCCAGCACACACCCTGGGCCTGATGCCTACACCACATAAAAACAAGGACAAAGGCGTGGTGTTGCACACATGGATCCTACCACTCATCAGGTTTCAGAGTCGTGAGTTCAAGATCATCCTGGGTTTGTTACAAAGTGAGTTTGAGACTAGCCCGAGATACGGGAGACCTCGTCTCGAAACAGACATCTAGCAACATTTACAGTCATTTAAGATGATCTTGTGCCTTGCACATAGCAGGACCCCGCTAAGAGCTTACTGACGGGACTGTGGAAAGATTCTGAGGCATGTGAGACATGGGTTCTGGCAACCGAGTAGGGTAGGGGCACTGGCGTAGAGTCTAACGTAGGAAAACAGTGAAAGCAGACATGTTAACGGAAAACACGCTAAGATACGGTGATGACAGCTGACAGTGAAGACGACATCCCTAAGCTAAGCTCCAGTCAGCAGCAGCCAGACTGGTCCCATGACCACTTTTGCAAAAGAAACTTTAAATGTAGACCCATGAATTTGGGTAATTTTTGTTTGGATGGTAGATTCAACCACACACACACACACACACACACACACACACACAGGATTTCAGTTGTTTTCCTTATTTTCTGGGGTTCATACTTCCATGAGGTGTGAACTGGTTTATTAGACAGAGAGAAGTAAGACCTGCTGGTCCCCGAAGGAGCCAGGCATATGTTGGGACTTACGAGACACATCCACAAGGCCACCCTGACTAGACTAAGACTCTCCCCACTCCTCCACCCTGTAGGAGAAGAAAAGGGTACTTTACATATAGTCTGATTCCTGCTGGGCTAACAAAAAACAAGGTAAAGTCCTCAAAATCCCTATGAATTTAGGAAGCATAGCATCAGATTAGAGTAAATAAATATACCACTGGGCTCAGAAGAGCCAGGTCCGAGGACAGACATTACGCCTTGTTTCCTGTGTGTATGTTCTCCTACTAGAACAGGCGACCTATTGTCTGCAGCTACTGTTAATCTTGAGCATGACCTTGGTCATCCGAGTACAAGCCGCTCAACTATTTTAAAGAGGCGTCCTGGCAGGTCTGACAGCCCACGCCTGTAACCTCATCGTTCAAGAGGCAAGTGTGGGGGTGTGGGCCAGGTGGTAGGGGTAGGTGGGGGGAGGATCTGAAGTTCAAGGCCACTCTGGGCTACCCGAGACCCCCATATCAAAAAATAAAACAAGAACTACCAAGGAGGAGCCCTGACCAACGGCGTTGTTTGTTACTCCTGAGCTTAAAGAAGTTCACTCCATGATGTCACTGAATTGTTGTGGACTTTTTGATTCACTGTCAATCATGAACCACCTAACTCATGAATTTGGGACTTGTCAGCAGAAAAAGGGGAGGAGGGGGAAGATACCAAAAACTCAGTGACTTTGTTCACTTTCGAAAGGAAAGTAAAATTTGAAATGGTCAGGAAATTGGAATAAGGTATGAGTAGAGTACCCTAACATAAGAAATTCAATTTGGGGGATCAACTAACAAATCCTTTTCTGTGAGCTCATTTTCTTCCCTTAAAAGTCATTTTGCGTAATGCAATGTCCCACCTTAGTAAACCCAATAAATTCAACAGGATGTTTTTCTTGTATTTTTCAGAAAGTCTACTGGCCGGATATCATCTTTCTGTCCTAGAGACTTGTGCACAGTATAAGGAACACATTAAACCCATACAAGCAAAGCTCAGACTCATGAGTCTTTTGTCTTTTTTTTTCTTTTTTTTTTTTAATTTTATTTGCTGAGGGGCACATGCCACAGCACAGAGGTGGAGCTCAGTAGACACTTATGAAAGATCATTTCTCTCCTACCTCAGTGTGTTCCAGAGATCTAAGGCAGGGTATCAGGCTGGGCACCGGGTACCTTTACCAGCCAGGCCAGCTTGACACCCATTCCCTGCCAGGTTTTTTTTTTTTTCCCATCTTTAAAAGTAAATGCTGAAGGGCTTGTGAATTTTATTCATTGTTTTATTCACTTCATTTGTTTGATTATAAATCGAAGAGGGATTTTCTTTTTTCCTGGAGGCTCATCAGAAGCCAACACCAGCATTTATTACTTTATCTAACTTTTACAATGGTTCTCGGTGGCACGGACAGTCAGCATCCCTTTGACAGGTGTAGAGAGGGATCATCCCAATGCTCCAAAGCCAACCATCCCCACAGCCAGAGGGAAGTCTGAGACACCAGGGTGGGATGCTTGAGTTTTCAGGGGGACTGAGGTGAAGAATCCTCTTTAACCACCCCCCCCCCCAGAGCTCCCAGGGACTAAACTGCCATCCAAAGAGCACACATGGAGGGACCCATGGCTCCAGCTGCACATGTAGCAGAGGACGGAACTGTTGGGCATCAATGGGAGGAGAGGCCCTTGGTCCTGTGAAGGCTTGATGCCCCAGTGTAGGGGAATGCCAGGGCAGGGAGGTGGGAGAGAGTGGGTGGGTAGGAGGGGGAGCACCCTCATAGAAGCAGGGGGAGGGAGGATGAAATAGGGGTTTCTGGGGGCTCACTGGGAAAGGGGATAACATTTGAAATGTAAATATAAAAAATACCTAATAAAAGAAATAAAACCCCTCTTTAAGTCATTCAGACTGGAAACCTTTTTTTCCTAGTGTAGATTTGTACAAGTTATATCACAATGACTCTGGATTTACTCTCGAACACAAACAGTTTTAAACTTCAGTTTCCTCCTTTTACTTTGATCCCATTTTCCCTACTAGACACGGCCAGTAACTTATTTAAGACTGTCGCTCAAAATGTAAGCTTATCAGACAACTGGACTTCAAAAGATCCCTGCAGTTCTGCACACTAAGACAGCCGGAGGAATCCGATGGATGAGACTGTTGGACAGTCATTTCTGGGGTTTCTCTCTCTCTCTCTCTCTCTCTCTCTCTCTCTCTCTCTCTCTCTCTCTCTCTCTCTCTCCCCCCCCCCCGTGAAAAGTCTTCGTCTTCATCACGGTATGCCAAGACTGCTTTGCCTGCCTTCTATAAGTTTCCCCATCCCTCTTTCAATCTGGGGGAAGATTTTCATAAGAATAATTCCTGGCTCAGATATCTAATACAGACTCCTACTGAGTAAAACACAGAATAAAGCTGGCTGCTGAAAGTGCCCTATGGAGGTAATTCTGTTCTCGCTCACGGAACGAGACCAGCCCAGACGGTCCCCCACCTGCTTCCCCTCTCCCAGGCACACCCTCACTTCACATCTTCCCAGGGATGCTCTTCATGGCCACCCACCCTCCAAAGAGCAGCTTGGGCTTTATCCTCTTCTGAGGACCTACCTTTCTTAATAAGCCTACCCCATCATCTCTTCCTCATTAGGTGACCCTTTACCTTAGTGTACATGTGTGTGTGCATGTGTGTGTATGTGTGTGTTTCTAGTGTGTAATCTCCAAAGCACTCTGGAAACTTACAACACCATAAAATACACTGTTCATAGTTTATCTATGTCCACTGCACTGGGGCAGCAGTAGGTATACAATAAATACTTGTTTCTGAAAGAAAACTGTCTTCAAAATCAATCCCTCTCAAACACACACACACACACACACACACACACACACACACTTAATATTCTTATATTAATTCTACTTCTGAGATGTGTCCATAACAATAAATATACATATTTTAAAGGGCTGGAAGTCTTTATAGGCACAGAATTACATAACAGGCCCTATTCTCATACAGTATGTACAAAAGAATAAATTAGAGACATAAGAAACTATTCAGACAAAATAAGCCAGGGAGACTCTATCCCTGGAGAGAAGGTATTTGGGGTTCACGTTATCAAAACTGGCTCCACTTGGCTGATTTGATGACAGTCAGACACTATTTAAAACTCAAAATGCTTGAAGGCTAAGAAAAAAAAACGGTGGTAAAAATTTCAACTTGATTTTTCCGTGTTATTTATTTTTATGTATTCATATGTAAACATTAAATTAGTCGAGGAAAATGCTAGATAAATGTTTGAAATGAGTTAAATGCCACAGACTCGGAAACACTGGAATAATGGCCTCCTTTACTTTCATTTTTCTTCATGTACATATCCACGTTTCTGTCCAGGATACATAAAATTCACCTTCACATTTTATGTTTTATCTATTTATGTACCAGTGCTGCTTATTTTTAAAAATTTTAAGCTATCTAGTAAATATATAAACATTTCTCTAATCCCAAACTGGTGTTTATATCACTGGTAATTTCTTCTATACTTCTCAAAGCATGTTAGAATCAAATGCAGATTTGAATTTTCCATTCAGAGGAACCCAGACCATGAGATGTGGATCCCAACAGTGTCAGGGGCGGGGTGGGGTGGGGGGACTCTGCAGCCAAGGTCCTCATATAACTTTAGCCATAACATAATATGGCACAAAGTATGTGTCATACACAATTCTGAAATGTAGCATATACTTACATATGCACTTCGCCTTTTCTTGTTGGTTGGGAACATCCCTAAGGAAGGCTGGTAATGTTGGGAGACAGGGCCTTCGCAATTTACAAAACAGCATGTCATTTATGGTACTGTGATGCTATCTACAGCCTTTCCTATTGAAGGAGATGGTGAAGAGAACACGGCTCCTCTCCCAAGACGTCAAATGGCTGTTTTCTTATTTTAAAGCCAGCTTAATGGGCATCTGTCTTAAGTCATCTAATATTCCGTTTATAAAGGCGACCAAAGCTGTCACTGTGGTAAAGTGGACATTAGTGACATGCTGGGCCAGGGTAATCAGAGGCTACCCTGCTCCTCAGCAGATACAACCTAGAATTAACTTTTGGGGCATTTCCTTTTTCTTGGGACTAGAGCGCAGGCACTCACTGGACCCATAATCCCTGAGCAGCCGATTCACAGCCTACCGAGTCTCTATCACCACGGGCTGTTAAGATGCAGTTATCGTAATATCTCAAGGGAGAAAGCACTGCCAATTAAACACTGACAGGTCATCGATTGTAATATGTGACTCCCATTTCTGAGCTGTAGTGTGTGTAGTGTAGTGAGCTCTTAGTGTAGTGGAGGAGGGGTGTCTTAGAATCCACGAAAACCAAAACAAACAAAACTCAGGAAGCAAGCAGAATTCCGGAGGTCGGGAGATGAACCAGACAGACAGCAGACAACATTGCCACCTCAGAGTTCTCAGCCGGGAGAGCCATGTGGAGGGGAGGAAACTGTCCTCTAAGGATGGCTCCCTGCCCGCGCACACTTAACCATGCAAGAGAAAACAGGAGTGGCCTGGAGGGCAGAGAAGAGGGCTCTCCGTGAAATCACGATGCTTCGGACCAGGCAGCAGGGTGTGGACATGTTTAACAAACCCACAGGCTGGAAAGGGACTGCAAGCCAAAGGCAACGAACCGACACTATGTTACCAGCTCTCGGTTCCCTGGGTAGGCTTGTCGGCAGCTTCACCCGCTGGCTTCCTTCTTCCTGGCTAAATGGCTCCCACCACCTCACAATCCTGTCTCTACTCTCTCCGCTCCTTCATTATTTACGTACCATTTCCCCAGCTCTCCTGTTCATATATATTTTTCTCCTTTCCTATAACAACCTCTTGTTAGCTTTTTCTTCTAAGTAGAAACCGAGCACAGAACAAAACAATGAGATTGGCTGAGTTCTGCCTGGTTATTTGTGCGGTTTTATATGGATAAATAAACATTCTGTTTAATCTCCTTACTCTACATGATCTATGTTCTATATTTTCCTAGAAAAATGTCAGAGGCAAATTCTCTCTGTTGTTTTAGGCAGTTCTCAAGTCCTGCCAATTAATCACGTTAATTAGCTGGGCAGTGTGTGCTCTCAGGAGGCAGAGGCAAGGGGTCTCTGGTCTACAGTGAGTTCTGGGAAAGATAGAACCACACAGAGAAACCCTGTCTCAAAAACAAAAAAAAATCAACAACAAAAAAGGAGGGCAGTCACAGTCTAAAATGACCATTGTGGGCCAGAGAAATGGGTTTTGAAGAGGACCCAAGTTTTAGTTCCCAGATCCCATACCATGTGGCTCACAAATGCCTATAACTCCAGCTCCAGGGGACCCAGCGCCCTCTTCTGGCTGCTAAGGGCACCTGCATTAACCTGCACATACTCACATATAGACACATGAAATTAAAAATTCATAAAAGCGTTGGCTTTAGTGAAGATTAAAAAAAGGTATAAAAATATCTTCAGAAGGAAACTTACAACTTGCATATATTCTATGATTCTCAGGTTTTCAAATTCAGGTCAAATTAAAATATATGCATTTTTTTCCCGATAGTTTACAGCTGTTCAGTTAATGTACCAAGTCTATAGTCAACCCCCTCTCTATGTGTGTTGGGTTCTTCCTAAGACAGGATTGGAACATTTCAGTGTTCCCCTAATCCACAACATTGACAACCAGTCAACAGCCATTTCTAGTTCCTCGGGCGTTAGTAGGCCAGTGAATGAATGTGTGGATTTCCCAGTGTTCTTTGCTTCAATTAAAATACTGCACCTAGGAGCTGGGGACGAGGGTGCACACCTGAAATTCCAGCACCTACAAGATTGAGGCAGGAGGATGGCAAGTTGAAGACTTATCAGGGCTCTAATTGAGACCTTGTATCAAAACCAAAATGACAACAAAATGTCATGTGTGTTTTTTAATATACTCTGTCTAACCAGGCGCTAGGAGGCCCGAGTGGAGAGCACAGAGCAGCCTAACATTTGTCTCAAGGCTTTTTCAAACCTTGCAATCTTTCTAGCTCCGTTTAATTAGAGACAAGGCTCCTACTAAACGCTTCCTATAGATCCTACTTGGTTTTCAGGTTGACCCTGTGCTGTGTGAGTACTTTCTTTACCCTTACGTCTCTGGGACAGGAACGTGCCTGTACCACAGAGCTGGCAGAGCCGAGGCAGATTCCTGCTCTCACCTGCCAAACCACAGTGTCGCCTGTGGAGACCACATGGTCTTGCTTCTGTCTCCCTGGCTCAAAGAACGTCTGCATGTACGGTGCGAGAAGCCAGCGTGGAAAGCGAACCATCCTGCCTCAGACCTTCCCATGCGGCTGCCCTGAAACTAGAAAGGCAAAGTTGTCCCCAGGCTTTAGAAGAGGGACAGCCTGCTGGCAACCAGGGCCTCAAATCAAACCAAGGCTCCTATACGCCCCCAAGCCTGTGATGCAGGCAGGAGCTGGTAACGCTAGACCATCCCTGGGTGGCTTCTTCTCCAAACACAGAGAACTAAAAAGAGAGTTAGGATATGGCTTGTATGGGTGAGAGATGTTCCAGTGTGGTCTGGAGGGTGTTCAGTCTGTGTAGGATCAAGATGGTGTTGCCAATGAGCATAAATGGACCATTCTTATTCGAGCAGTGCCTTGCTTAGTTTAAGACCTTGGCTTTCACTTCCAGAAGGTCTTTAATTTGTCTGAAAGCCAGCTCAGAATCCCATGGGAACATAGGAGTCGTTCAAGACTAGAGAGATCTGGACGATTGTGGTGAGACACACGGCAGTTCTCTCTAGACAGCAACCGGTCAGTCCCTGCATTTCCTGGGTCACCCTGCTCTTTAGGTCTACCGAAGTCACTACATACTGCGCATGTCTATATGATGTATATCTCCCAGATGTTTTATTTCCTCCTGTGGGAGCTCAAGCTTTGGTTAGAACAACAGCACCAAGAAGAAGGACTTTGATCACTCGGAGCTGTTTTGAAAACTGATTAAGTTCTAAATGAAAGGTGGCAGTTGCTGTCAGTTTGAGGGTTCTTGTTGTGTGTCCATGATATGACGGTTCTAGCAACCGCATTACAAACCCCAAAACATGGCTGTGATACAGAGTCTACCCCCATTGCTCTCGGGGCTGGTGGCTATTGGTGCACTGGGTTGCAAGGAAAGTTGATCTTATTTTAAAATAGACACAATAGAGCTAGAGGCTGGGGAGCAAAGATTCAAGCCATTCCTGGCACTGGGGCATATCTACCTCATCTTTAGGGCTTTAAAAATGTGGCTTGACTGCCTAAGATGTACAAGGTTGTAGTGGGCAGGGAGGAAATGGTGCAGCTCACAAGCAAAGAGTCCTCTGTCTTTATGTGTGAATAGCTCCAAAGCTTCCAGCTCCTGTTTAAATCAGCACCAATGCATCATTTCCAAGAAGGGAAGACAGGCACTAAAACCTTTATCAAAAACAAACAAACCCTCCACACAAAAAAGAAAGTATGCATGCTTTATAATACTCCAGGGGAATGGCCCAGTTAAAAATGGGCCAGTTGGTCCCCTAACTGGGCAACCTTGTCTGGCTTCAGTGGGAGAGGCTATGCCTAGTCCTTCAGGAACTTGATGTGCTGGGGTCACGGGGGCATGGAGAAGGTATTGGGGGGAGGGGAGTGATTTGGGGGTGTAGCAGGGGTGATACCAAAAGAAGGTCCCTTTTCTCAAAGAGGACAGGGAGGATTGGGGGAAAGATCTGTGTAAAGGGGAACTGGGAGTAGGGGAGCTAATATTGGGATGCAAAGTAAATAAATTAAAAAAAAACAAGCTAGGAACATAAACAGAGAATTCTGAAGAGAAGAAATAAAAATGGCAAGAAATAGCTCAGGAAATGCTAATCGTCCCTAGCAATTAGGAAACACAAGGCAATTTTGAGATCCCACCTGACCCCAGTCAGAATGGCCAAGATCAACGAAACAACTGACAACATAGGCTGGCAAGGTTGTGGAGAAAGACAGAAAATACTCTTGCTGTTTATGAAAATGCACATCGATACCATCACACTGGAAATCAGAGAATCCATGGTGGGGAAATGTCCACATTATGACCCAGCGTAGTGGTTTGAATAGGTTTGGTCCCCATTGACTCATGTGTTTGAATGCTTGGTCCACAGGGAGTAACACTATTTGGGGGTGTGGCCTTTTGAAGGAAGTGTGTCACTGTGGGGGTGGGCTTTGAGATCCTTCCTAGTGCAGAAAAGATGTTCCAGCTGGCTGCCTGTGAAAGCCAGAATCTTCCTGGTTGCCTTAGGATCAAGATGTAGAACCCTAGCCTCCTCTAGCAACATGTCTGCCCACATGCTGCCATGCTTCCCACCATAATAATGGAATAAGCCTCGGAGTAAGCCATGCTTTTCTTTATCAGAGTCATCTTGCTCAATGGGACTCAATGGCAATGGAACCCTAAGACACCCAGCTGTCCCATGCCTCCGAACATGCCCAAAGGCCTCAGATACCCTGCTCTACAGACACTTGAACGGCCATGCTCATTGCCACCTGATTCACAATAGCCAGAAAAACAAAAACAATCTAAATGCCCTTTGGCAGAAGAATGGATAAGAAGATAGTACACGTACCCAATGGAATACTTTTTAGCTGTGAGACCTGCAGTAAACAGATGGACCAACAGAAGATTACACTGTAAGGTAATCCAGACCCAAAAAGACAAATAGGGCATGTTCTCCCTCATCTGCAGTTTCTAGCTTCAAATCCTCAGATGTAAGGATACATCATGGGGTTAACCACCGAAACCAGAAAGATATAAAGGACCATAGGCAGGGTGGCATGTATGTGAGAGGGGACTAGGAGGATGCAGGGACTATGAAGTGTAAAGAGGAAGGGGGGCAACTGAGGAGGAGGAAGGGAACCAACACAGAGAGAGGAGAGATGAGGGACAGATAATATCAGTGTTGTCTGTGAGCCTCATACAATCACACCAGTTTACGTTTACTTAAAACTATACTCAGTGCAAATAAGTGCATGCACACACACACACATGCACACACACATGCACACACACACATACATACACATATGCACACACATACATACACATATGCACAAACATGCACACACACACACACACACACACGCCTTGAAAGAAGTTAAGCCACACATACATACACATATGCACAAACATGCACACACACATGCACACACATACACACACACACACACACACACACACACACACACACACACACACACGTGTTTAAGCCACTTGGGCTGACAACAGACTCCACAAAAACTAACTACAAGACTAACAAAGCCCCTGTACCAGGCACAAGAAACTGCCTTCTGAATGGTTGGGGTAATCCAGGTGACTCCCAAAACAATACACACTTTCAACATAGCCCCTAGCTGCCTCTCTAGAGTTTAGAGTAGGCTCAATTGCTGAAAACCTCCGTGCACAGGACTTGAACAGAAGCTACATCTGACTTGAAAGCCCCTTTCCTGTAGTCTAGCATTCATCGTTCTGGAAAACACTGTGCAAGGGGAGAAGGGAGGAATTACAGACAGTCCTACCCAGCTGCCACACCTATGACTCGTGACAGTGACCAGCATGGCGAGATATGTACAAAGGAGCAATAGGTAGCACTCACTTGCTGGTAACCAACAGCTGTCTGATTGGACGTAAGCCCCATTCAATGAGAGGGAAGCCAGACCTGGTTCTTTGGACTATGAGGTCACGAACCTTAGGAAAGAATCTACCTCCATTTTGCTAGAATGGCAGAATTCCTCACTAAAGTCTTAACTATATTTTAAATCTCATCCTTACACCCTCAGACAAATGCGGCTGCCAGCCTTCACCAAAGAAGCTTTTCTTTGCAGCAAATGGAGAGAGACCATTATGGGAAGCCACAACTAGACACAGTGCAAAGCCCAGTGGGGAGTGAGAAGCCCATCAGAGTTCCTGCATCCATGGCTCAGGGATTACTGAGGAAGAGGGGGGAAGAAAGACTGGAAGAGTCAGAACACCAAGACGTTCACAGTGAAAGGGGTTCTCCTAGAAACGGCTACACCAGCAGGATTGGAACAATGGTTATAGCAATGGACATTTTAATATGCGAGAAAGAAATTTTCAGTGTCCCACCCCTAGACAAAGAACCACAGGACACTAATGACTACTAGAAGGAATTAGCTTCTCCCAATGACAAACCTCCTTAGCGGTTGTCTAGAGTAGAGTGAAGGTGGTCAGCCCCGAAACCATATATGTATAAGTAAAAATAGAATAGCAGAACATGTGTGCATGCGTGTGTGTGTGTGTGTGTGTTTAAAGCAATAATAATAATAAAATAAAAAGAGGCTTTCAACTTGAGGGGAGCATGAGAGAGGTTGGAGGGGGTACCTGGGAAGGGTTAGAGGGAGAAATGGGAGGGGGAAGGCAATGTAATTATATGTCCATTAAAATGCGATCATCACCACAATGGGATATCAAGAGAAAAGGGACAAGTGAGCAAGATTAACCTCTAGCTGATGAGGGTTCAAGTTGGGGGAAAGCACGTGGGATATACATCATAACTTTTATATAATGTTGAACATTAGACATTTTCCATAGTAATTTTTAATCTATAGAAACACTAGGGATTTGCAAGTAAAACTCTTGAGACCCAGGCTCATGGGATGAGCCAGGTATGAGGTCTCCTCCACTGACCTGCCTATCTGCCGTCTCCGGGCTCTTCAGGTTCTCTGTGCTTGGCTGAGATGCTACACTGGATAGAGGGCACATAGTGTGCACTTTCCTACCCGCCTTCCTTCTGCTCCCTACACCCCCTCCCCTTACACACTCACTGCTATAATCAATATCCCTCCATAGAAATGCCTGGATCAGAAGCATCTTCCATTCAGCGCACTGGCTGCAGGAGGCAAGAATCTCATCCTCTCACAGCCAGGACAATAAGGGGGATCACAGCTGCATAGCTAATCTGTATCAACAACAGGAAGCTTAAATACACCACCAGTGTGTCCAGTTACAATCTCCTCTGAGGCTTTGCATATGAAGACGATAAACTCAGAGGCCAGGAGACAAAGCCTGGATCACTGTGATGCTATATGTATAGTAAGCCTTTGGATCCATGGGGCAAAACTCAACTTATTTACTCAAGAGCCCACCTACTTAATGGCGACCATGCTGGGTAGGACCAAGTGTACGCATTTATTCTATGCAGAGCCAGAATCATAGCCCAATCTGCTTCTCTAGTATGATGTGCAGATACTTGTGAGCCAAATGCTGCCGACAGTGGCATTTCTGAAGCTGGGGGATGACGTGTACACCCACATCTTATAAACCCACCTGCCTGCCTCCACAAAGAACTGAATCACAACAGTCAACCAAGCTCTTCCCTCCCCGCCATCTCTGCTCGCAAGACCACAACACTAAAATAGCCTTCATCTTCTCACTCTGCTGGCATTGTGAGTGACCAGAAAGAATTCTTCCTCATGCTATTTTTATTTTGCCTCCCAGCTGTGGGTTTCCTCCCTCCTCTCCTTCTTCACAATCCTCCCCCTACCAGCCAGAAGTAGCCATAGAGATTCAGACTCTGGGTGATGATTGGAAGCTGAAGCTAACTCTCCCCTGCACTTCCCTCTCAGGGCTTTCCTACACTCTAGCTTTCTAACCAATAATCCCCCTGCTGTGGGTGTGGGAGACAGAGAACCTGATCAGCCTGGTCTAATCAGTGAGTCACCAGGGACAGACACTGTCTCGAAACAAACAAGCACATAGGCATGTACACACTCACGCACACACATATGCACTCACGCATGCACGCACAAGTTGGGATTTGGACTCAGTTATCTTCATTCCCGCCTCCAAATCTTTCAGCAGTTTCTTCTAGTTGTAAGTCGTTTTTCTCCCCAGGCCCAATTTTATGTTCCACTTGTACAAGATTTGTGCCCAGCCAGTTTTTGAGAACTAACAAGAAACTGGCTAATGAGAAAATAGGAACTCAAAATATCCATAAGGATTCCCTCTCGCTGTAGCTCCTACAGTCCCACCTGCTGAAGGAGGATTTGATGAGGAGAGAGGAGAACCTTTGTAGTCCCAAGCTTATTTCTCCAGGGAGAACCTAAGTGATCACCAAGAGACCGGCAACGGAGCTGGAATCTGGTGCAAACACTGGTTGTCAATGGCCGGCCTGACGGCTTTCCCTTCTTAGTCTTGAATGCTATAGTGCTGTTAGTGTTGAGACTGACACAAATCCTGCACATTTGCTTGATTATATAACAAATTTCCCTCTTACACACACACACACACACACACACACACACACACACACACACACACACCTGTCTATGAAGAGCTAGGTGACCACACTGAACTGTGTGTGACTTATCCCATAGGACTTGTTTATGGAATCACTGGTCTTTATAGCCTCGAACTTTCAAAATTAATTTAGAAACCACTATGTTCCCACCAAAGAGAGACTCCTGGTCAGCAAGCTGAATATCTAAATACCCGGTCATGCGTATAGCACGTTAGTGTGAAGGCACACAGTTAGGGGTATAATGGAAAAATCAATATTCTACAGGATCTCTACAGTTGCACAGCACAATCGACCCCTCTGGCCAACACTTCCTTTGTTGGTGCCTTCTGATTACACGCACTTGTGTATACCAGGCATTGATTTTAACGTGCTTTCTTTCTTTCTTTCTTTTTTAAATAAATTACCCAATATCCCTGCCTCTTCCAAGAAGTGTGGTCAAGGGGAGGGGCGCAGAGACATTCAACCATCAATAATATAGTCAATATTCTGTCTACTTGGCCTTGACCCTTTTCTGTCAGTTCCTGTAGCCCAGGGGGACAAGCTTCCAGCTGTGTGCTTCCGGTCACCTGGGAACATCAAGACTTCTGCACCCCAGCTTTTCTCACCCTCCCAACTGGCTGCCACGGAAGATGCCAAAACCACCCTTAAGCTAAAAAGGCACTTTGGAGTAGAGTTTCCAATCCCCCTTGTCAGCTTCCTTAAAAATCTCCTCCAAGCTGTAGTAAGAAAACTCCAAAAGCACTCCAGTCTTAAGAACGAACAATTCTGTTGCAAGGAAGTACTCCTGTTCGGGCCCTTACAACAGCCAAGCACACTGCTTTTCTTACAGCTGGCTTTTTTTCTTTTTAACTTCTTCTTAGAGAGATAAGCTTACTTGTATTTTCTGTCTTCCTTGTCTTCTTTTTGATCTCACAAAAGTATGCTGTACAAAGTAAGGCATTTCTAACAGCAACTGCAGTGAAGATGGTACCAAACCTCTCAAAACTGCCATCCACTCAGTAGGACTGCAAGCTAAGGCAAGGAAAAGCATGAATGCCTTTTCTAAAGGGATCTGGAAACAGGTTCACATTTAAAAAAATTTTTTTTCTCCAGTATACTCTCAAGCATGTTTACTTTTCCAATACACATGGGAAAGCTTAGGATGGTATATTATCTTCACAATCTTTCTAAAAAGAAGTGAGCCACTCCTAAAAGCATTCTGTTGCCCAAACAGCACAAAGGGTCTCCTCCTCCAACCCCCAGGCACGGAAGACCACAGTTACCAAGACACCATTAAAAGCAACGTGAAAATACCCTGCCGAATATAAAATGCTACAGCAGACGTTTAAGAGCCCTCAAATAAAATATCAGGTGAGTTACATTTTTATGGGAACAACTGCATTTATAGGCAGTGGGTCTGCCTGCAGCGTGGTTGGTCAAGGGCACTGCACACACAGGCTGGGTGGCACTGTTGTGACCGTGCCCGCTGTGCTGCGTGAAGGGTTCTTGCTGTCCACATGCAGCAGCTGCTGCAGCTGGAATGAGTAAGGCCTGCATTGTGCACTCTCCTGCTCTCTGGCCACTTTGTGTTTAACAAACAGTTATTGTCAGAGCCAAACCCAAAGGCTGTTCCTCCTGGGAACTCCTGATGCAGAGACCCGGCAAAGCTCTAAATTTGGCCAAAAATCCAAACAGAAATTAAGCTACCTCAAATGTTAACGACTGACCATCTTCATCTTTCCCTGTTTTCATTTAGTTGGAGCAAATGTTTTTGCTTTAATGCAATTGAAAAGAAAAGAACATTTAGGGACAACACGCTAGAGCCTTCCCAAAGCTTCATTTTCAAAAGCAGCATTTGACTGGCCAAATAAATGACAATTCATTCTCTGTTTACTTTAGGTACACAGAAAATGCATTGCTGAGCACTCGTTTTCAAAAGCTAATCAAGAATGTTAGGTCCCAACAGATTCATTTAATAGAAATATAATAGGCATTCCTGCTTGCTTTTCATCTTGTCTCCCTGTAAATGCTAAAATGAACAGCAAATTAACCTTGTGTTGGAACGGAGCTTCGTCACAGCTGATGTCCCTCTCTCTACAGTAAACATCCCCCATCTTGTCACTACTTCTGCGCCTTCTGCAGGGGAGAGACATGGAGTTTGGCAAGGGAGTGGAGGAATACGTGAATTCTAAAGGGAGTGCTGTGTGTCTCTTTCCTATCAGAAGCGAACTCGGCCACCTTTGTCTGCTGCAAGAGCTCACATCTTGGGCGTAGGAGGAAGGGTGGGGTGGGGGTGGGGTTTTCTTCAAGCTCCATGTATCAAAGTTATATTTTTATCTTTACTAGCCATTCTCCCAGTGGCTGTTTCTAAAGTTCAATACAAAACAAGCTGATAAAGAAAGGGCCATTCAAGCTTTAAAATCAGATATAAAAGATTTGCAAACAACTTGAGATCTTATAATTAATATGCAGTGATATCAGAATTAGCACTTAGAACTCTATACAGAAAAAAATATAATATTTCATAAATTATGTAATCATGAACAAACCCTTGCAAAAAAAACAAAAAACTGTTTTCACTGTGCTAAAGTAACATTCTAGACTTGTCGGAAGTATGTTATTCTTACAAGTAGTTCGCAGTTACTCTTGAAGGCAAGCCTTGGAGTTTCCTTAGCATAGTGCTGCTGGGGGAAAGTTTCAGCACGTCCATCTTCATCTCTAGCCTGAAGGGAAATATAATGGCCTATTTAGGGACTTACAAATAATGGAAGGAAATAAAAAAAATAGCTAAAAGTATAACAGCTCAGATCATTAAACAAACGGGAATCCAGAAATAACAACATTATTAAGAAGTTTGTTTAAATACGCAGTATGCCTTTTAGGGATCAACATTTGAGACTTGTTTTTCTTTATACTGTTCAGTTTCAACATGCAAATTCATCGTGGTGCAACAGTTCAACAGGCACAAAGCAGATCCAAATCAAGTGGTTTTGGTGGGTGTCACCAACACTTGCATGTTGTAGTGACACAGATCCTCACATGGTCAGGAGTCTGTGACATACATACGTGTTTAAACGTTTTGGCATGCTTAAGCAATCTCTAGATAAAGCATTTTTAAGAAATTCTAATAGCAAGGCCATAAGAAAAGCAATTTGCATAGTTATATTTTGAACTGCAATATTATTAGAGATAAATTGATTCCCTCAGTTTTTAAATGAAGATCCGAAAGGATCAATGATCTCATAAGAACAATGATTCTTCTATTAAATGCAGTAAAAAAAAATAGACTTAATTAAGAAGCTGCATTAAAAGTTACTGGTTATTTTGAGCTACACTGTCGATTAAGAAAGCTACTGCTTCACAGAGGCATTCACATGATTCACCAGCAACACCCATTGAAGTTCCTAATTTCCATTGGTTTCTCATTTGGAGCTAGTGCAAGGGAGAGGTGGGTGAAAGGGGCGTGTCCAAAGCACACTCGTGAATCCATTCATCAGAGGGACTTTGCATCCTGCAGCTCTCAAGCCCTCTTAGCCCTAACTGCTCATGCTCCCTCTCTCTGTCTCTCTCTGTCTCTCTCTCCTATGTCTATCTCTCTCTCCCTCCCCCTCTCTCTCCCTCCCTCTATTACTATCTTGCTCTCTCTCTCTCTCCTGGCCTCCTGAAATCCACAGCTGAGCTTGCCTCCCTCACATATGGCTTGCATATAATTATGCATATTCCATCTTGCACTGCATTAAAATGATAAGCTCCTGGCTCCCTGCCAGCTGATTCTGAAAAGCCCCCAATGAAGTAGGAAGAAGGAGAGAAACACGGGGAGAACCGCACAGGAAGCAGCAGGTAGCTCTGTCTGCTGTCTCTTTAGATAAGATGTATGTCTGGCACCAAGGGAACAGCTGAGAACTACCTGTTGTGATCTATGGGTCGGAGGGGGAGGGGCAGCCAGCAGAGTCAGTGATACAGCAATGACAAAGTGAAACCTGCCCTGACAAGTGTCACTTAGAACTCCCCAGCTAAGCTGTAGGCTGTCAACCCACACGGACTCTGCACGTTTGAAAATTGCACCCCTTGTACCTAATCCAGGTGTCTGCTACTGGTCCTGAGGGCTCTAGGTGGAATCGAGAAAGGAAACGACATGTTCAGGAGTGGTTGGGTTATGACGAGTCTGCGTGCAAAGAGATTGCTCTGCTTGGGTCTCGTTTTTATATGTTTTTTATGAACATCCCTGTGATGTAGTACCTATTCCTTATACTGTTATCCCCTATCAAACCAGAGTAAAATTGAAATGTGTTCTAGGATGGGCCCTATGTGACAGAGAAAGAAGCAGGCATTGTGGCCTCTGGCTGGACAGCCAATGATGTCCTTGGCCACTGCAGCTGAACTCCTCTGCAGTGACATCACTATGTAGGATGGCAGAACTCAAAGGGGATCCATTTTAAACCCAACAGACAAGAGGCAAGAGACTGAGGGAGCTGGAAACAGGCTTTGAGATGCCAATGGGTGGCACCCGTATTAACTTCTTTAGAGCAAAATTCTAAGTCACTGTGTGAGGTGCAGACTCTTAAAGGAAGGAACCACATTCGTATCTAGACAGTAAACTAGACCCTATCATACACAACTTTCAAAAATACCACTTCAAGATATGTCTTGCTGGGTGGTGGGTTTATTATATTCCTGATGCGCTGTAATACATATGCTCAGAAGGACAATTTGCATATCGTTTACAAGGGCTACTATTTACATATGTATGTCTATATTCAATATATATGTATCTTGAGTATAAATATTCATAAGGTGGAATATGTTTATTATGCATGTACTATGTATACACATTCATACACACCAGATGCCTATGGATATTTTCAACTCAAGAGGCAGAAATACATTCATTCCACTTGCATGCAAGGTGCTCACAACACAGTGCTTTTTATGTGTTTAAAGGACAAAAAATGTCCCATTAGCTGAGATTCAAGGGTGCCTTGCAGGCCTCCTACCAAGCCGTTAGCATTAGGAGGCTTCATTAAACAGCAACAAAGAGAAAAGGGAGCACTGGGGACATTGGGAAATAAAGAGATGCCAGAAGCGTGTCCCTTTGTTGAGCCATTGGGTTCACCTACCCCAGATCTTTCAGATACTCAGGCTGACTCCAGAGTCCAAGAAATCCTGTCCTCCAGGAACTACTGAGATGACTCTCAGTAGACCAGGTATTTACAGCCAAGCCTAGAGACCTGAATTCAATCTCTGATGGTGGAAGGAGAGAATTGACTCCCAGGCTGTCTAGAAATGCACTGTGACCAGGTACCAGTGCACGTGTATGTATACACATACACATAAATAAATAAATAGATAAATAAATAAATAAAAACGAAAAGAAAAGAAAGTGTCTAGTAGACACGTGCTCTGCACAGAATGGAGAATACACAAAGCCAAGGAATATAGAGCCCTCATCCTACATCTGTGTGCACGTGTGCACTGATACACGCCTCTCACCATAGCAACCCTACCTGCATTCTGAAGCTTTAGAATAAAGTTTCAACTTTTTACTAAGTGGAATTAAGTGCATTCAACAAGGCAGTAACTCTCACCGTCTTGGGTGGGCTGTAGGCTGTTTGCTGCTTGTTAACAATATGGGCTCCTGGATCCTGCTCTCTACCTCTCCGTAGATGTAATTTAATTGGTCCAGTGTAGGGTTCAGAATGAAGCTTTTCATAAATTCATAAAAACAAAGCTGAATAGCAAAAAGCTCTCAGATAACAGCAGTGCACAAGCGAAGTCAAGAGCCACTGCTCTAAGGAGCATCCACAGGCGTCAAGGGGATGCTGAGCCGCTGTGTGGCACTCAGCAGCTGTGGTCCCAAGTGGGTCTTACTCTAAAGGGCTGAGAGGTCTGGGGACCAGCAAAACGTCCTGTTTGTTCATGGCTGCCTCCTGGTCTCTGATGTGCAAGTAGACTTGGAGAGTACTTCCTGGCAAACACCTTTCTACATCTCTCCTACCAAGACCAGTACTTCCATTTCTTTTCTTTCTTCACTTCTATCTCCCCAACAATTCTGTAGAGGGCAGGGCAGAGTTGGATCTTCAACCACAGTCTGGTAAACACTCGAAGAATGCACATGCTCACCAGTGCCTGGCATTTTGCAGGCAATGCCAGGCAGATTCCATGCAGCTCCACTAATCTTATATGTAGATTCATTTCAGGACATCATAAAATCTCACATATTGGGGCCTGTGCCTTATTCTATATCTGCTCTATTTGGGGTACCAGATTAAGACTTAATGGTGGGGCTGCATACAGAGGGAGTCAACTACCCCTAGAGATGAGGGTGTAGACTCCGAAAATTTTCCAGAACAGCGGGTCATCGTGATAACACAGAGCAGACAGACCTGCAGACAGTTTTATTTTTGTTCTTAAATTCCAGCCAACAATGTATGTCTAATTGACTGCTGGAGGCAGACCACCCCACTGGGGCCCAGAGGACAGTGCTAATGACTGACTTTGTTCTGGTGACAAATTCTGACAAGAAGGAGTGTGGAGACACTGGATAGTGGACTAATTCACTCCATGTGTTTTAATCCCAACCGTTTTATTCTGGCTAATGTGCTAGATATTTGTGCTACTAAAAAAGAAACATAGATGGGAAACCATTTTGTTGCATTCTACTATTAATGTGTAATGAGAAATGTGACTCTCAGGCCAAAGGTACATTTTGACTGTACTGTTCTGAGAAAGCTTCGCATTTTGCTACTTTAAAAAAAGAAAAGAAAAGAAAGTAAACATTTTTCACTAAAACTGTAAGATTTCCTCAAAGGCTTCTGTTTTTTAGTGTTTTTGGGTAGGGGTTAAAGATTTATTTTGGTTCTTAATTGTATGTGTGTGTGTGTGTGTCTCTGTGTGTGTGTGTCTGTGTGTGTGTGTGTGTGTCCCCTCATTCACAGTCTCACAGTGAGTACAGGTGACTATAGAAGCCAGAGGCCTCAGATTCCCCTAAAGCTGGGTTAGAAGAGTCTGTGAAAGGCTGCCCACATGGAATTAAAAGCAGCTGTGACCCACACGCACCCCTAGAATTAGAAGCAGCTGTGACCCGCTCCCCTACACACACACCTGGAGGTAAAAGCAGATGTGAACACACACACACACACACACACACACACACACCTGGAGTTACAAGTGTCTGTGAGCTCCACCCCACTTGCAGTTAGAAGTAGAATCAGCTGTGAACCACACACACACACACACACACACACACACACCTGGAGTTAGATGCAGTTGTGACACTCCCTCCACCCCCAACCACATACCTGGAGCTAGAAGCATTTCTCTCCCTGTCCCTCTCCCCCTCTCCCTTAGAGTTAGAAGAACACACACACACACACACTCTCTCTCTCTCACACACACATACACTCACACACACACATCTGGGTGCTGAAAATGAAACCCTGGTACTCGGCAAGAGCAGTAACTGCTGAGCTCATTCTCGATTCAAACTCAAGATCCTCCTGCCTCAGCCTTTCACCATGCTTGGCCCCATACATCTGTTTTCATGTTGCACCTAGTATTTAAGTAAACAGTAGAAGATGTAACTCTGCTAATGACATGACTCTACTCCCAGCCCTCTGCCTTAACCTATGCGTTCCCTTCTTGGGAATCACTTGCTTTAGCTTGAGTTACCTGAGTAACTAGTTTTCCAAGAACTTATTTTTTCCTCTGGGAAATGTCATGGTGCTGTTTATACTGAAGCAAAATCAGCATTCCTTTCTTCTGGACAACACCTTTAGAAAACATGGAACACTCTAGGAACAACTCCTTTTGCCTACTTCAAACAGCAGGAAAGGTCAACGTCCTTATGTAAGTAGAAAGACAACAAGCTTTGGAATTATACCTCCCCTGGTGGACCGGAGTGTAAAGACTTTTGTGTCACTGTGATGCCATTTACTTTGAAAACAAGAGAAGGCTTTCCCTGGAGTGAGAACCAGGAGGCAAGGGACTTGGAAAAGGTTTCAGTTCTTCCAGAGCACTTCTCTCTCTCTCTCTCTCTCTCTCTCTCTCTCTCTCTCTCTCTCTCTCTCTGTGTGTGTGTGTGTGTGTGTGTGTGTGTGTGTGACATCCACCATCCACATGTGGTGTTGGCACCAGACTTGGGAACTTCAAAAATGGAACATCTTGAGGTTCTGGGAATAGGTTTAGAGATGAGGCTTTACAAAGACATAAGGGGAACATTGACTTTGTATTTTATAACTTACATTTTGAACAAGAAGTAATAAGACTTCTTTTTCACACTTATAGTAAGCATTGGAGAACTCCCTTTGGAGAAGTTTTGTTTCCTTTTCTGGTGCACAGATATCAAGGACATGCAGAGGAACTAACAGCCATAGACTGCCTTCTTGAGGACCACAGATGCCTTTATGAACAAAAAGGTCAGCCAGTGCCTTTGCCCTGCAGGGGTACACCTAGGAGCTCTGCCCAGCCACTACTGCCCTTGGCTAGATAACATACGGAGGTCTCTGGAGTGGCTCCCTGCCCTCCCTGGAGCTATAGCTCAGCTGTTCTCATCTCTGAGGGATAATTCCTCCCAACTGGACGCCCAGATCCCCTCAACTGCTTTCTTGCCCTTTACCCTAATTTTCATAGGTAAAAATAGAAGCCATCTCTCCTTTCCCCTTCTGGAAAATTCTTATACACCATTGACCCTCCTCTGCAACCTCACCTTTAGGAAGCCATCTGGGAACTCATGTACCAAGTCCTAGCCTGAGCCCCGGGAACACAGGATTCATCGGGGTCCCTGTATGTACAGACTGTGTTCCGTCCAGCTGCAAGTCTCCAGGGTGTGGTCTAGCACCTCAGACACCGAGGGAATGAGCAGACCCCTGTCCAGTCCTGATCCCTGAGCACTGTCTCCCGACTCGCCTCCACTGCCTATTCCTTGTGGTTTCTGAACCCCCACCCCTCACTTAGACGGTGTGACTCAGCTCTGCAGCAGGCATCGAGCCCGACTTGGAGGGTGGCCAACAATCTTTTTGCCCCACTTTTCTCTCTTCGACTCCCCACTAGACTGAATGGCTGCTCTATTCTGATAAAGCCTCACCCAGGCCCCCATTCCTAAGTTAGTCTTGCCAGCTGGGTACCATCTTCCTTGTCTCTAATATCTCACCTTTTCCTGGTGTCCCAGGCCAGTCTGGGACACCTCATTTGAGCTCATCTTGAGGGCAGAGACCACACATCTATGAAGGCCTAGCATGTTTGTTATGAGACCCACCCTGTGTGCTGGTTGGATTCATGACAGCTTGACATAACGTCGTCTGAGAGGAGGGGGCTTCCATTGAGAAAAACGCCTTCATAAGACCAGGTTGTAGGCAAGTCTGTAGGCATTTTCTTAATTAGTGATTGAGGGGGGGAGGGCTCAGCCCACTGTGGGTGGAGTCATCCCTCAGCTCAGGGTATTGGGTTCTGTAAGAAAGCAGGCTCTGCAAGCCATGGGGAGCAAGCCGGTAAGCAGCTCTCTTCTGTGACCTCTGCATCAGCTCCTGCCTCCGGATTCCTGCCCTGTTTGAGTTCCTGTCCTGAATTCCCTCAGTGATGAACCACAGTGTGGAAGTATAAGCCAGATAAACCCTTTCCTACCCAAGTCGCTTTGATCATGATCTTCATGGCAGCAATAGTAACCCTATAAATATAGTTCAAATGGATTTATTAACCCCTGCTTGTGCTTCAAGTCAATATTTTGTTTTCCCTGCTCTGAATGGCCTCCCTGGTGGACAGCGATCTGTGCAGTTTGTTTGACTTGCATGTCTGCAAGCAGCTCTAACTGAGCCTCCCCTCTGGCACCAGACTCCCTTCACTGGACAGTTTCCCCATTCCTGGACATCAGTCCCCAGACATGGGAACCTTCTCTGTTCACCTTACCACTAACTTTTGCACCGGGGACCCCTCCTTCACCCCTTCTTTCGCTCGGTGAAGACATTCTACGGGATGCTCCTGGTGGGGCTGTTCTACTCGGTTCTTTCGACAAACTGTATTTAAACCCCCCATTTGAGCATCTAGGAGGAGAGGTCGCTTCCAGTGCAGCGCCTCCTAACTCCCCATGCTGCTGTCAGCAGTACGCGGGATCCCCGCATCCCATGACTCTCCAGGCTTCTCTGACAGTTCACACACTCTGACAGCTGAGGTGAGAAGTCTTATTTGCTGCAGTGAGTTTAAAAAAGAAAAAACTCCGTGTAAACCTTTATATCTATCATACATTTTTAATATCCCGTTTCGTGTCTTCAAAGAATAATGGTAACAGATAGGCAACATGAAGATAATGGGAACTGAGTCGTGTTTATGGTTTCCAAAAGCATCTTAAAGACATCCGTTTAGAACTGCTCTGAGCTACACAAGCACCCGGCTACCTGGTGCCCGATGAATGGCTGCCCTCCTAGGGGGCCCTAAAGGGTTGCACCGCAGTTAGAGAAACCAAGTCCACGGTATCCTGAAACATGGCTGCTGAATACACTGAAGACATCTCCATCGCCCCAACAATGTGCTGCGGAATCGTTAGAGTGGCCTCTAAGTGTTCCAGGAAACCTCTGTTTTTATCTTTTTATTTTTTTAAATCCTTTTTTTTTTTTTTTTTTTTGTTGGGCAGGGGAGCCTTTTGCATTTGTCTTTGCTGCTCGTTGTCAAACCACATAAATGTCTTTGTTCACAGTGTCCACAGGTGAGCCCGGGTTCTTCCTGTGATTCTCTATTACTAGGGCACCACCACCAAACCCCAGCAGCTTCTGATTATCCCAGGACCTTAATCCACTTTGGATTATCCCAGCTCCTTGATTGCTTCCCCTTCCCCCTCCCCTGCCCACCGCCTGCCTTTTGGCTTTTTCTGCTATTCATTTGCATCTATTACCCAGGGACCTGTGAGAGAGAAACAAAAGGCTGGCAAGCAGGAAGGCTTCTACTTTGCTACCGGTTGGCACCCACAAAATGCTTAAATAATTGGCCTCATGGAGACACTGTGGTTAGTCCTTTTATTCCTGTTCTCTGAAATCGCTGGGCAGAAGGGGGCTGGGCACGTATCTCTCTGTGCAGACCTCACGATGGACGCTAGAACTCAGAGGGAATATCAAACAGGCAAGGGCTGCTGGGAGAACCCAGGATCCACCGGCAAGGCCCAAGAAGGATGCAGGCATTATAGAGGGGTGTCATTATCTCCAAGACATCTCGTCCAGAAACATCGTGGCCCCAAATGGCATTTAAGACACTGTCTTGGGTATTAATGCAGATCCCTACAGCTCTTCTGTATACATCATTCTCCATATCACTGTTCTCTATTTATTAACAGATTTAATACAGGACTTAACCACCGCACAAAAGAAAACCCTAGCGATACCTAATGTTATCTCTAGTTTATGTATGAGGAAACTGAGGCAGAGAGACATGACGTAACGTGTGAATTGATACAGATAATGAATAGTAGAACTAGAATTCTCTCTCAGTCTGGCTCTCGAATCTAATGTCATAGACCCCTTCTGTGTTGTCAGCTAAGGAAGTCCCTGTATTATAAATTGTGAAAACTGGTGTCACTAAATTGTGTATATGTACATGTGTATGTGTGTGTTTAGGAAACGGGGTGTTCGATATAATGGAAATTAAGGGTCAGAGTCTGCAAAGGACTCAGGAAAAGAGAGGTGAGACAGCCTGTCAGCAGGTCTCTGCACGGCCTAAGAGAGAAGGGACTTCAAATTTTATAAAACTAATCTTTAAAGCAACTTCTTGACGCTCCTTTGAATAATCATTAATTACAGCACCCAGGTCCCTCAACAGCAGAAGAGACACATCTGTGGCAGTCTCTCAACTCTTCAGACTCTTTCAGAATTTCCTTTTCAGGTTTTTAAAAGCATTACCAGCACTAGGCTAGCCCAGATTTTTAATCGTGCAGGTCTTGCTGAGCTGACCACAAGGGGCACACGGTGTCCCTCACTCATTCCCGGCACACTGGTTAGCAAGCACAGTTGTGGCTGTGATCTGGGTTAGGACGAGTCAGTTTATCAAGATATAGGTTACTCGTGGATAAAGACAAGTAGAGACTGAGCACCTTGTTGGGATTCTGTAAACTCCACTCCACAGTGACCTGGCAACAGCCAGATATGCTCCACCCACAGAGACCTGGCAACATCCAGATATGCTCCACCCACAGTTACCTGGCAACATCCAGATATGCTCCACCCACAGTTACCTGGCAACAGCCAGATATGCTCCACCCACAGTTACCTGGCAACAGCCAGATATGCTCCACCCACAGTGACCTGGCAACAGCCAGATATGCTCCACCCACAGTTACCTGGCAACAGCCAGATATGCTCCACCCACAGTTACCTGGCAACAGCCAGATATGCTCCACCCACAGTTACCTGGCAACAGCCAGATATGCTCCACCCACAGTTACCTGGCAACATCCAGATATGCTCCACCCACAGTTACCTGGCACTCTCTCTCTTTTGCTCCTCCCTTGCTCTTGCTCTCTTCCTCCCCATTCCCCCCCCATATGCTCATGGCCGGCCTCTACTCTACTCCTCTCTCTCCTCTTCTCTCTGCCCCTACTACCCTCTTAGCTTCCCTCCCCATGCCCTAAATAAACTCTATTCTATATTATGCCATCATGTGTCTGGTTCCTCAGGGGGAAGAGAAGCTTCAACATGGGTCTGCCAGAGGTCTCCCCCTTCCCCCCCCCCGTACCTCACCACATCTCGATAAAACATATCCCTCCCCCCCACACACACACTCTCTTTATCTTTTTACTAACATACCTGATCTTGCCTTGATGAGAAATAAACTTGGTTTATTGTGATCATTCATGGATGTATGGCTGTGATTCAGAGAGCCAAAGGCCAAGTGCCAGCCTCCACTCAATCCACATTACCCTCCCCCATCGGAGACAGAGCTATGCAGGCTGAAGCAAGCTGACAGCTAATTAGCCCAGTTGATGGGCGAGCAATGCAAGAGGCTGAGATTGTGATTCCAGGCAGGATTGCTCTGGGTCACATTTACAGAACACAGCCCTTATGGTAGAGTTCCTGGCGAAAGGAGCAATGGGCACTGGGAAACATGTGAGAGGTTTGGTAAGCCAGTGCCCATGACTTTACAACTCAGAAGGCATGCCTGGTGAGGGGTGGTCACGGGAGAGTCATGAAATGAAATGGAGGTCTCCTCAAGTTCATTTCTAATTCCGAGGTCCATTCTGGACTTGTAGAAATACTTGTCAAAAGCGTGATGTGACAACCATTGCTGGCGATGATGTCTTAGTCCTCCCAACGGAACCAAAGGCACTCCACCAGTGGGTCTGATAGGATGCTCTTTCCATGTAACAGCCAACAACGAAGGCTTGCAGCAGCTTGTGTTGGCCATCACAATCTTCTCTGGGTTGTTGCTCTCCTGCAAGCTTCCACCTTGATACCATTTCCCCACCATAGTGGGTTGGCCTAATGATGCTTGTATTCTAAGGCAATTTTGGGTCCCCAAGACTGGTTGCCCCAGAGATAAGAGAATCTCTGTGAAGAAGCTCAGTGAACCTGCCCCCAAGTTATTTCTGATTGGCAAATAAAGATGCCAACAGCCAATAGCTTGGCAGAAGACAAATAGGTGTGGGATTTAGGTTTTACAGACTTGGGGGAAGGAGAAGCCTTCATTGGTTAGGAGTAAAGAAATCATGGCCCCGTGGGCTGGCCAATTGGAGTTAAGAGCAGCCCAGATGAAACTTAGTAACTAGCAAGTAATGATTTATTTGGGGTTATCAATAGGAAGGTAGATTCTAATAGCATGGAGGCTAGGTATCTGCCCAGCTCCTGTGCTGTTTAAAGCTTATTAAAAATATAAAAGCTGCGTGTGTGTGATTTTTATCCAGGAACTCAATTGCCAAAGGTGCAATAAAAACCCCAAGCCAGGATTAAAGTAATTTATACAATACTTTACCACCTCAGCTCTTGTCTGTTCTCTGCCTATGGCCCTATATTGGAACTTTTGTTCTGTGGCTGGGCCATCCCCTTGTAGATGTGGCCTTGATCCTGACATTTTGGGCCTCACTGCCTTACCTTGATCACTGCTCTAGCATTGGGAAATCCTATTAATTATGCCACAAAATACCATTTCTCTTAAAAATATAATTTATTTAGGACGAAACATACTGAGTATCATATACTGCTCGTAAAAACTTTCAACCAGCTTAACAACAAAGATAAAGCCCAGTTCTAGAGTAAATCTCTGCTTTTGCTGTGCATTGTGCACATAAATGCTCCGAGTACCACGGAGGGATACAGTGATTTATGCCAGTGGATGCAGGAAAATGAGAAAGATGGGATGGCCCATCCATTGGCTTTGCCCCCTGGGTCTTTCAGAGTGCAACATCCGGATGTCATTCTGAACATTCCGGTCTTCCTGACAGCTTCAATTATGATCCTGTGCCACTTGACCTGTTAACGGAGATGTCGTCATGCTTAAAGAAGAAAAACTGCCGACATTACCATTCCCATTCTCGGGGCCAGGCACCCCATCGGAGAGGCAGTTGTAAAGATGGCGGCAAAGGGGCGTCATAAATAACAACCTCTGATAAAATGATAGTCTCTGGAGTCTGCATCTTAAGTTCCAGCCACTCTGCAGATGATGAATGGAGGTAATAAAAGTTGGGACTGTGGCACATTTAAGTAGGAGAGAATCATTTACACAGACTTTGACTGGGGCTTATAGAAGGCCCCCACTGAAGCCCCCAGCTGATTAGCAAGCCAGGGCCTATTCTCAGATAGCAGCTTAAGTATTTCTTGCTTCATTTTGTTTTTGTTAATAATGATAATAGCAATAGTAATAATAATAATTTTACTTCAAGGATGTACATTTTGTGATTAAGGCCTAAGTGAAGGAAGGTAAAATATTGCTTGGGTTTCCACATCCCTTCTTGGCATAAACTGAGAATAACAAAGTATGCTTTCACCCTGCAAATAACCAGCCTACTGCCTCAAAACTATTACAGGTCTCAGGACCCTACTATTTCAACTGCCCACAAGCCGGTTAGGTGCCATGCACTAGAAAGAGGCTCCAAAGCCTGGAGCCCACTGGGGAGCCACCACCTCCACCTCAGTGACCAGACACAAAGGATGAAAACTCAACATACTAGTTGCTTTGACAATAGTAATATTTTGCTGTCGTTTTGTGTCAGGGAGTATGCCGAGCACCTATGGACTTCAGTGCATTAAAACTGTAACGCCCCCACTTCCGTGTTGCCTGTGAGGAAACTGACCGGACTTCTCTAAGGCCCAAGTGCTTCAGAAGGTGAAGCTGGTTCTAAGCTGTGTTGGGTTGACAGGCACAGGCTTCTGACTCCAGACCAGTACAGACAGCAGCGGGTGCCTGGTGACAATGAGCAACAGAAACTACATGTAGAACTAGAAAGAAGGCAGAGATGTCATGGATGCCTGTGTCCCCGTGGGTCCTTGTGAGAGGGGACATCTTGCTGCTGGTATTTCCTGTTCATGCTGAAGATCTGATGGTGCCTGGCACAGCTCGAACAGAGAATGATAGGGAACCAGCACCTACCCAGAGTCTAAAGACAAGTGCAAGGCTGGAAGTGTACAGCCTCTGCAGGTGCTTTGCACTTGAGGATTGGGACACAGATGGGAGGAAAGAGAGAGCGGGGCTACAGGTGTGGTGCCAGGTACAATCAACCCTTTATAGACATGGAACAGAAGATGCCCTGAAGTTGACAGATAGCTGAAGTTGGAGACAGAAACCTGCAGTGCCCTCTCTCTCTGATTTGTCTGCACGTCCCACAAATGGATCATTGCAGGATTTAAAGGCAGGCTTACATACGTGTTCTCTCTAGAGAGAGTAAGGCATACTTTCGAAGGCACTACCCTCCAGAGTGTGAGTAAACCCCTTCCTGTGACTCTTGGCTAATTGTAAAGCAGAAAAACTGCTATGGTTTGATTTGGAAATTAGTAAAAGAGGACGAAGGGTTAGTGCTTGATAAAAATCATTACTAATATGAGTCTTCCCTTACTCACAAAAGCAAGTAGAATTTCCATGCAACCAAGTGTCCTAGCACAATTCTTTCCCAAGATTCATGGAATAGGAGACCTTGTCTTTGAATCATAAGAATGTTTTGGATGGCCCTATAAACTGTAACATGCACTATATTGTATTTATACAGAATCACTGGCTGTGACTAAGCAGAAGGCAGGCAGCATTGGCAAGGGTGCTGTGATGAATTGTATATGCTTGGCCCAGGGAGGGACACTACTAGGGACACTTGTTGGAGTAGGTATATCTTTTTGGGTGTGGGTTTTAAGACCCTCAACCTAGCTGCCTGAAAGCCAGTATTGTGCTAGCAGCCTTCGGATGAAGATGTAGAACTCTCAGCTCCTCCTGCTCCATGCCTGACTGGATGCTGCCATGCTCCTGCCTTGATGATAATGGACTGAACCTCTGAACCTGTAAACCAGCCCCAATTAAATGTTGTCATTTTTAAGAGTTGCCTTGGTCATGGTATCTGCTCACAGTAGTAAAACCCTAAGACAGGTGCTTACGCCTCTCACTTCTACCCATTCATCCATTTTGCTCATCATTATTGAGCACTGACTGTGACAGGCCATCAGTAGCAGATAACTAGGTAAGTAAACGCCTAAATTAAACTGCATTTGGCTCACACATTCAACACATTTTCACTTTTTAAGTTCAGTCATCCAATGATAATAAATCAAAGATCCCTTGCCAAATGTTTACCCATATACAACAAAAGAGCACATCTATCTCATTTAAAAATTAGATTTTTGAAATTATTATAATTTCCTAAAGGCATATTAAGGCAACCGACCAAAGGCCAAGGAAAGAAGACATTCTCATAGGCACCACTGTGATCAAGTTGGAAGCAAGAAAAAATGAGGGCAAATTCCTTAGAGGCAAGCACACCGTGCCTGACAAAGATAGCCAGTCTTGATTGTCAGTTTGACTGGACCAAGAACTATCTCAAGCTCAGTGAGGTCTCAATCAATGAAGTTGTTTAGGACTAATTGAGGTAGGGAGACCCATCCTGGATATGAGAGTGGCCATTGTGGGCTACCAATCCCAAGAATAAAAAAGGAAAATAGAGAAGCCAGCTTAGTGCCTACATCTGTTTACCTGTGAGTGTCTCCTGTCAAGCTTTCCCCCTGATGGACTTGACCTCCTCAGACAATGAGTCAAACTTCCCAGAAGCAGCACCAGGTGTTCTACACAGTATCAGGAAGTAACTTTGTTGGGACATTAGCATAGAGTGTGAATTGAAGATGCTTACTTGACATCAACCACAGGAAGGGTGGAGGCAAGAACCCAAATACCCGTATAATGGGAGAATAACCTCTGTGTCAGAGATCCATTAAATGGTTAAGTGAGACAGTTCTTCATCCTTTGCATGCCCTAGAGTAAGTACCCAATTAATGACAGTGACTTAAATGTCCCAAACCAGTCTTTTGTTCTAGAGAGGAAAAGGTCCACTGGCGGGAAGTACGAGGATTCGCTGTCTTTTGAATTCGCTGAAATTTTGAATAAAATTTAAGTTGTGTGCAGCTAAAAGAGTATGAGGAACAAACACAGGCGGTGCCCATGAGGAGCCACTGGCAAAGAGTCAAGAGGGTCTGCAAATGTGTACACACGCACTAATCAGGATTCTAACCGTCCACACCATGTGGCTGTAGTTTACATGGAGAAGCCACTGCTAGCCCCTTTGCCCATTTTGCTCCTACACAGGTGTCTTTTCTTCCCTTTTCTCCCTTTTGGTAATTTTGTTTAAGTTGACCTTTATAAAAAATAATTTTTTTTACTTAATTACAGTGTGTGTATGTGTGTGTGAGAGAGTGTGTGTGTTTGAGCACATGTGTGCTTTGTGTGTGTGTGTGTAGACCACTATGTACACATGAGAGTACATGGGCCACATCTTGTGTGAGGAAGTCAGAGGACAACTCATTGGCTATTTTCTCCTCCCACCATGTGAGTTCTAGGGATCAAGCTTGGTGGCAAGTTCCTGTATCCACTGAGCCCGTTCAATGGCTGCCCTCCTCCTTTCACCTCTTCTTAGTGTTTCTTGTGTATCGTCTCTACCAACATACAACACCCCTGTCCCTCAGACAGCTCCCACCAGCCCAGGACTCAGGAGTACTGCTCCCTGTCGGTCAAATTCCACAGCCTTCACACGTCTGCCAAAGAACTCAGCCAGATTTCTATAGTGTCTTTGTGATTATCCATCACGCCATCGTCTCTATTCCGTGTTTCCTATGTATAATATCACCCTGTGTAAACACTGCTCCTAACTCAACCACAGAGTGTGTCCTTATCCTTGCTGTGTGTGACGGCAGGTATGCATCATAGCTACCGAAGTGGGCGCACATATTGTGACTCATGTACCCTTCTCATCAGCGGACACCCCGGAACAGGGAAAGCAAAGGAGATTGTTCAAACTACCTGACATTTGACTCACCATTTTGGAGAATGTATGTAAATTAGCAGAATTTCTGCTTAAACTAGAGCAGAAGTATCAACCCCCCACCCCAGGCCTTCACTGGGTCTTTATTTAGCTTAGAACTCAACTCAAACTTAGTCTTCGGAGTTGGCGAGTTCTACATATCATAGATCTGAGGATAACTTATGGGAGTCAGTTCTCTCCTTCTACCATGTGGGTCCTGGGATCAAACCCAGGTTGTTGGGTTTGGCAGCAAGCTCCTCTACCCACTAAACCATCTCAATGGCCTCTGGGTATTTTTTTTATTAATTTATTCATCCATTTACTTATTTGTAATGTGCTCACATTTCCAACACACCCTTTTTTCCCTTATAATCTCATTCATTGGTAACTGAACCCTAAGAAAGAGATGAAAGGACTCAGCATAACCCATCGTGGTAATTTCTCCTTCATAAACGGAAAACCACTCCCCTAGTCCTCTGGGCAACCTGAAAAGCTTCCTTTTATTTTGCTGATTGATTTCATCTCAAAGTAAAATCTCTTCCTGTACCAGATGTCTTGATTTCCAGCTCGCCCCGCCATTTCTCCCTGCCACAGGAAGTTTCTATGAAAGCACCACCCAGAGCTTCTGCCCATTCGCTTCTTAATGTTACACCCCTCCCTCCCTCTCTCCCTCCCTCCTTCCCTCCCTCCTAGGTGTTAGGATCTGATATCTGCAAAGATATAATCAAAATGAAACTGTATTAGTTTAGATTAGCATCTCTGGCAGCACTTCCTCTAGATGATGCAGACAAGGCCACAGCTATCACGTCTGCCTCATTTCAGTAGAAATGAAAAATGACATCGTTGATGGAGAAGACTCCACAGAGACCGGGGTAGGGATGTGGCTGGTCCCTCTGATCACCAAGTGCTCTCTTTCCCATCAGATGGCTGACAGGTGTGTAATCAAGCTCCTCAGTCACAGTTTGTGTTAAATGAAAGAGAATTGAACTCCGGCGTGACTGTCACCACCCTTGCAAAGGGATGCTGTGTCATCCATAATACAGCGACACTCCGATTGGGCTTTTCCTTGGCCAGAAATACAGCCTGAGACTTCAAGGAGCCCCTTCTACACTATTATTAATTCTATTAATTTCGAGGCATTCTCTTCCCTTTGACCCATGGTTTAAATTGGAGATGGCAACCAGGTACCACGCATGCTCAGTTCTGTTTCCCAGGCAATCCAACAGCATCCTCATCATGCCTTGTGGTTATAACAGCTCATTCAACCAGGTGTGGGTAGCACGTGCCAGCTTGCCCTGACTGACAAAGCCAGAGGGTGGCTACCCTGCTACAACTCAGCCTGAGCACGTTGTCTTCCTGTCTCATGGAGTACCCACTGCCACCGCTACGTCTCTGCCCAGCTGTCCTTCCACATGCACAGGGCAGGGTCTGCACTAGTCTCTTTCCTCTGGTGTGACCATGACCTTCCACTAGACAAAAATAAGGATAACACGCAAGGCTGAAACCCAAAAGCCGTCATTTCAAGCAAGGGGATTTCCCAGACCGGCTTATTGGTAATAGGTCAGGAAGTATCCTCAATGACAGTGACTCGTTTAGAATTCCTGAAAAACACAAACACAACCCTCCCTTTCTATTGGCCAAAAGGGAGGAAAGGAAGCTGCAAGAAACTTGAAGTCAGTGCATCAAATGGAGACACATGAATCCATTCTAAGAGCACCGTTGTAAACCTGACGTGGATATTCAGCACATGTAGACACACCCTGTGCCGGGCCTGTGGGTGGGGAGCCCTCCATCCTATGCTGGTGGCTGAATTAAAGGAAAGTTAACAAACAAACAGTGCAGGTGAGCATTAACTTCCCAATAAAGTCAGATAGGTTGTGATGCCTTAGGCAGTAAACGTCCAAGTGAAGCTCTCTACGCAGGACTAGTTAGGATAGAAGGTAGAAAGCTCCGCAGCACGGCCATGGAATACAACCCAAAACTCCTCTGTGTCTTCACCCCGAAATCATGCTTAATGCAAAGGATGTCCAGCTGAGAGACGCTTCCCGAAGGTCAGAGCAGTGTTACTTTCCTGTAGGAATGTTGGTTGGTGCTCTGTGCCTTTGGGGAAATAAAACGGTGTGTGGGAGGAAGAAAGGGCACGTAACCGGCTTTCCCCTCCTGTCTTGTCCCCTCCGAGATGGACGAGCTGTTACGCACAGTTAGCCTCATTAGTGTAATTACTAATCACGTCCTCGGTTCTTCTTCCTGGAAGTTCATCTGGGATTCCCTGTTTGCCTTAACAATGGCTGGCAGAGCCGGCCAACGCTGAGGGAGAAGGTAGGCACTGGACTGCAGGATGGGATGTAGAGACAGGGTCAAAAGAGGAAGAGCTGAGTGCCGGGCTCTTCTCTCCAGGTGTGGTGAGCCCGGGGCTGTATTCCGTCTCTTCTCCACTCACTCTGGGCTCCTGGCAACTTTGGCAGTGGCATCTCAAGTGCAAAGCACACTGCGCAGCCCATATGGTTGAAAGAACCTGTCGGACTGAATACATACTGCACTCCATACGCATTGTGTTTTAGCTCCGGGCCCAGGCGTGCTGAAAACACTTGCAAATTGGGAAACCTTCT